>NC_138913.1:0-1482105 GCF_965231255.1 Vanellus vanellus | reverse complement strand
GTCTTTTGAATCAATTGGCAATTCTTGCCATGGTGTTAGCTTCCACGAAAGCAAAGGGCTGAACAGATGAGATGCCTCCTCTTCTCACTGTGAGGGAGGGATAAATTGAAGGGCAAACTCAGATTGTTTAGGTCCTGGATAACTGAGGAGGAGGAGATAGATGATGTAAATGCTTCAAACACAGTTCAGACACAACATGGTAATTCTTAAATTTACTATTCTGAAGTGACAATAATGGCGCTAAGGTACAATAATTGAACAGTCAAAAAAATAAATTGAACAGTAGTGTGTTACTTAGATGTGTGACTGCAGAGCCTTATAGCAGAAACATGAGTGCATGACTATGTCAGTAAGTTACCAATAGGTATGATTTCGATGCCTACAGGTATTCAGCGAGTACTATAGATGCCTTGGAAATGATGGATGATGACAAGGTCGACCTTGACCTTATAGCAGCACTTATCAGACACATCGTTTTGGAAGAAGAGGTACACTTCTGTCTCCTGTCATCATGTTTTAATGATGTGACTGAATTGTTGTTGGTGGCCATTAGGTGTCAGAGCTGATGTTAGTTTGGCTGTCATACTGGTAGAAAGAAGAAGAATTTTTTATTTTGTTCTTCTCGGAAGTAATCAACGGCTTTAAATATCTAAGTAATATTTAAGCCCTGAGTTTAGAATGTGGTTAGGTACCATGTTTATTGAAATGATGGGATAGAATCCATGTTTAAAGGGGAACACACATCTAAGCATTTTCTTGAGTAGGGGTTGTGGGTGTTAATGAGAACATAAGAAATGAGTACATAAGAAACTTACAAATACATTTGATATGCTCATTTATGGTCCCTTCTGAGCAAGGGGGGAAAAAGAGCCTGAATTCTTCCACAGATAGTAGGATTATCTCGTAAATAAAACAGGATATATATATATATGAAGGTTTGGGTACTGTTTGGATTCAGATTGCTGCAGGGTTTTTTTGGATAAGCTTTTAAATAAGCCTTCAAATTAATTATACACCTTAGTTATTTGATGGAAAGTAATATAGTTACAAATTAAAATTTAACTTTTAGTTCTTTGTGTGACTGTGTGTGCTTATCAAAGGTAGTCTTTGTAGTGTGTACTAAATGTTATGTTTTGTGAAACAGTTGTAGAAAACTGTCTGAAAACCTCTTTAGTGTACAACTAAATCTCTGTTCTTAATTTCTCAGCAATGGGAGGGAGAGGGCAAGAGCAGTTCTTAGAGTTGATGTTCACTGCCTCATATCTGCACTATGTGTTAGCTTTAATGTTTTTCTGCCTGAGTAATCCAAATATGACTTAAGATGCTGTGAAGACCGAATTTTTATACAGCCTAGCAGAGGTCTAGTCACATTTACCAAACACACAGCTAGCAGACTCTTCCAGCTTTCAGCTTGTCAAGGTCAGCAGTTAATACAGCTGCATAGCTATGCCCAAATGTGCCTTACCTTGTTATTTAGTAATAACATTATCAGAATATTAATATCGGAAGGATCCTGTGCCTGCAGCAGTGACAAACCTGAAGAATAACTTCTGTTACCATAGGTATAATGTATGTAGATTGTCAAAACCTGAAGTTATGTATTTGTTTCTGTGTTCGAGAACATCTGTGGAAGAGGTGACACCTTGGTTGATTCCTTAAAGATAATTTTGATTGTTAAAAATATTTAATAACTTTATATTTCAGTTGATAGATCATTTAAGCTGTGGTTAATGAGGATGAGTTGCTGTTTCCTATTTTGTTCTTCCTGTGTTGAAAATTATACATTAGCTCAAATTCTTCTAGTGTTGACATGACAGCGTTTAAAACACAGCAGGGGAAAAATGCTTCCAATCAAATTTTTATTTTTTACGTTCAGCTAAATATATGTAGCGAACTCTTTTATAGAAAACAATATTATAAACTTTGTTCCAGATTTGAGTCAGAGGTTTCAAATATCATCTATCCATCATATGTGTATTAGTGTGCAAGTAGCTGGTTCTTTGCCTAGCATATAATTTATTCTAACCTCTTTTCCCTTCACTCCATCTTTTGTATATAGGACGGTGCAATTCTAGTGTTTCTTCCAGGCTGGGACAACATTAGCACTTTACACGATCTCTTGATGTCACAAGTCATGTTTAAGTCAGGTAAAACCAAAATTTTACATGGGAATTCTAGCAGTAGCATTAGTGGCAAAGTGTTAATTTTTGCAAGTGACTACTGGTGTTGCACTGGATTTACTTTTTTTTTTTTCTCGTCTCTTCTCTCAAGATGATTGCAGTGTCTTCAGCATTTTTTGCACTTCTATGGTATTTTTCATCTACTTATGATAATAACTCCTTTTCCTTAGTGTAGGAGTGAACAATCTGAGAATCTCAGACCTGCATCTTTTTCCTTTTGTCCTTTCTTGTGGTTATGATAATTTCCATTCAAAACTAAACTCTCTTTGTTCTGTGTTTGTTTCCTCTTTTCCTGATTCTTCAGCAGCTTTTTTCTACTGCTTTGCTGATAGTTCTTTTAAATCCTGTTTATTCCTCGAAGCTTTTTTAATAGGACACTAGAGAACTCTATGCCTATCTGATACACTTTAATTTGTCCTTTTTGCATAACCATATTTTCATCTAACTTGTCTCACTATGCTCTTGACTATTCAGGTAGTTATCTTACAGTTCATATTGTGTACATTCTATAGGTAAAGAATTTCAATTTATTGAAAGACTCAGGACTGTCAGTTTATTTATTAAACTTGAGCAATTGCTAAATAATTTGAGAATTTTAAAATTAAATATAAATTACTGTAAATAACTCCATATATTTTCTCAAACTTGTCAAGTCGTCATAACATAATGAAAAAATATTCCTTTTTACTCTATAATTTTCCATTATCATCATATACCTGTGAATTCTGAATATGAAACAGTAGACTTACTTGCAGCTTATTTTCTCTGTTCTGCATAGTTGATTTTCCTGTGAAAGTAAAGTTTCTGTGCTTACACCATATCTTTTACCGATTTTTAATTTTCAGATAGGTTTATTATCATACCTTTACATTCATTGATGCCTACTGTTAACCAGACTCAGGTATGCTTTTCTTATGTTGTTATGCAATACAGTAACATTTCACAACAAAAAAAAAAATAATTAAGCATATGTTTTATTTTGGCAAACATATAAATGGGCCATGGATAATTACAGGTTTTTAAGAAGACCCCGCCAGGAGTAAGGAAAATCGTGATTGCTACCAACATTGCAGAGACTAGGTAAATAGCTACCTATACAGACTGCAATCAGCTATATGTTTAACAAATAAACAAAAGTGGTAATCTAAAATACAAACCTGTGTAATATTTCCAAAATATATGGGTTTGTACTTGTAGCATTCATTTATAACAATTTATCTTTACAAATGTTTGTAGACTAAACAAGAGTTTTCCTTTAATTGTTTTAAACAATTAAACCATGGATGTTACTATAAAGATTCCCCTTTGTTGTACATGATAAATCTGAGCTGTCTGTCCTCTCTGCAGACCTAAGAGAATAAGTCAAGCTCTTTCTTGAACTGCTTAGTAAATTCCAAACACTTTTTTTTTTTTTTTTTATTATTGTTGGCTCCCAGTTTGGGAGGGGGTAAAGAGAGGCAAAGCCCATTTAAAATCCTAGGTCAAGCTTGCAAAGATGAAGAGTTGCATTTTTTTTTTCTCTCTTTTCTTTTTTAAACAGCATTACAATAGATGATGTGGTGTTCGTTATAGATGGTGGAAAAATAAAGGAAACTCACTTTGACACACAGAACAACATTAGCACAATGGCAGCAGAGTGGGTTAGTAAAGCTAATGCCAAGCAGAGGAAAGGTCGAGCAGGAAGGTAAGGATAATGGGGATAGTTAGAAAAGTTTTGTGATGTTAAGTTTCCACCATCAGTCTTGGCTCACACGCTGCTGAAGACACTGCTTTGTTATTCATATGTTCAGAAGCAGATGCTGGCACAACTGTCTCTTGTTCTTATGGAAAGAATGGTTTCTTTGTCTCTCTAGGAAGCTGACTTAATTTGTGCTGCATTTAACTCATGCCTTTCCCTCTTTCTTACAGAAGAATAAGTCCTGCATTTTTTAAAATTTTTGTTTGTAGTGTTTGCCTTCACACCTGATTTATGAGGCTGTGATACATTCAAGTGAAAACTGCCCACAAATTAAAATCACTTAGCTATATACAAAATTTTTTTGAAATTTCTCTCCTTCTCAAAATACCTTGTCTTGTTCAGACTTACAGTTCTTCTCTGGCCTCTTCATTACTCCTTTTGATCAGTTGACAGGAGGTTTCTGTGTTCTGCATGCCTTTTTTCCTGTTGATGGGTCTGTGTTTCAGAAAGATTAAATGACTTTTAGAATTGAATACATTTCAGTTCTAATTCCTTGAGGTGTTTTAGAAAGCTGTTTAGAAATCATAATGTCAGAGTGTCATAGCAAAAATAATTGATTTTATTTAAATAATTCCAGAGTTCAGCCAGGCCACTGTTATCATCTGTACAATGGGCTACGTGCTAGCCTTCTAGATGATTATCAGTTACCAGAGATCTTGAGGACACCGTTGGAAGAACTCTGTTTGCAGATCAAGGTAAACACATGAATCTTCAAACATATTTATTTTTTACTTTTTCCATTGGAATAAGAGATTGAGAGATTAAGTTAATGTAACTGTGAACCTAGGGTTGTCTTCAAGTCAAAATTCTGTTATACAGAAATACAATATACTTGGCTAATAATTGCAGCAACTTTTGCAAAATGCATACTTGTATCTTGATGCATCAAACCCAGGAAAAATAGGATTGGCTGGTATAATTAGAAGATGAAGTGTATTAATAAAAATTTGAACTGTGCTTCCTCCCTTCTCCCCCTAGATATCATTCAGTCAGAGGAGCTTCAATGTGAATGCCAGTGAGTCAAGGGATATGATGTCTTTAAAAACAATTTTACTAAAAAGCAGTTTTAGAACCGATGTGTTTCCTTTTTGGCAGTTTGTAGCGGATGCCTTATGCATGCGTAAGGAATACCATGTGTATGCACACTGAGTGAAGAATAGATCCTTATGTTTCAAATTTCATTATCAATAAATTTTTGGTTTTGTCCTTAGTTCTTAATTAGTGAAATTCCAGCTCAAGCTGTGAATTATTCACGCTTTTTTAATTAGTGTGGTTACTGCTTACTAATTTTAGGTAGCCATCTTTCTCCAATTGCTGTAGGTTTATGTCTTTTTTTTGTCTCAGATTCTAAAGCTTGGTGGAATCGCTTATTTTCTGAGCAAACTAATGGATCCCCCATCTCGTGATGCTGTAATGTTGGCCATAAATCATCTAATGGAGCTGGTAAGGTATTACTTAATGTACATGCAAGGAAAAATGTTTAGAACCATGTCACTGTGTTGTTTCTTATCAGACAGTTCTGATTGTACAGGTCTAGACATTTGCAGCCCGTTATCGTATTGTGTAGACCCTCTCTATATCTTCACTGAACAGAGAAAATAATTTCACATAATACATAATGTTCATGGGCTGCATAGAGTAGTTCCTGAGGAACTGTCTAAATGACTCAAAACACATACATGCACCTTGCATTTAAGTTTCTTACAGATACTTGCTGCTTCTGTAACACCCTGCCCGTCCACCAAGCCTTCCTATCCTAGTCACATTAGTGAAGAGTTTGAGATGCTTTTCCTGGGGGGCAAATAAGTTATATAGGAGAAAGGTCTTGTGTGTCATTGCCCATTTGGATGCTGGAGAAAGGAGAGTTTAATGGCGCATTCGTACTGCTGACTTCTTGCCCTGGTATTATTTGTACAAATCACTTGTAGTAATAATTGAAGCATCTGATATAGATGAAGGGCAGTATTTAGACTGATAGCATGATTCTATAAATGCTTAGATAAAACTAATATTCAGCTGCACATTTGGTGTTCTGGGACAATGCTGTATAGTAGCAAAGGGTAGAGTAAATAAAAACAGAAGTGATATTGAGGGTAAGATAGAAGTCTAAAAATAAGCTGTATTAGGAGAATAGGAAGACCCTCAAGTATTAAAAATTCTTCATACTTTCGTCCAGAAAGACACTAAGCCCTACTAAACCACTTGAAACACAATTAAAGATGGTTTCTTGGCTCTAATTTGAACACTCCTATTTCTCCATAACTTGCTTGATTGCTTTCCTGCTATAGCTTATTATAGCTGGCTGCATTCTCCAGCTCTCAGGCTTTCCTTTGTTCTCTAGGTATACTAGAGAACCTCTCTCTAGGTAGGCTATTTCAAGGAAATCCCATTTCAAGTACTATGTTTATTCTTTTTTCCTTTTTGGTTTTTTTCTTTCCTTCTGACAGAACGCTTTGGACAGACAAGAAGAACTGACTCCTTTAGGTGTCCATTTAGCACGGTTACCAGTTGAACCACATATTGGAAAAATGATCCTCTTTGGAGCTTTGTTCTGCTGCTTGGATCCAGTACTTACAATTGCAGCTAGCCTCAGCTTCAAAGACCCTTTTGTCATTCCTCTGGTAAAGTTTCTAAGGGGAGAATTACACATACAATTTTAAGAATCTCAGAAGAATAGTGGGACTTACTGAGATGTTATAGTTTAGAAGTACTTTAATCTTATTCTCATGTTAATTACATTTTTATTAGTAAAAGATTGTCTTCATGTACTGTAAAGTATTGTCTTTGCCTACAGAATATTGGATGTAGCATACACAGTATTGCTGTGTATATGTACCTTAATTAGGAAGAGGACTGCTGTGTCAGTCATGAATATTTTACAAGTTCTAATTATTCTTAGGGCAAAGAGAAAGTAGCAGATGCAAGAAGAAAGGAGCTGTCAAAGAACACTAAAAGTGATCATCTAACTGTGGTGAATGCTTTCACGGTAGGCATGTCTTAATGTCTGGGTTTTTTCTTCTAGAATTTTAATTTGAGTCATATGGACTATTCTAAGTTTGTGCTCTGAAGTATTTGCAGATAAGTCTGTGAAAGAGACAGAGAAAACATAATGTTGTCGTTACCTTGCTGAAGGCATTAATTCTTGTCTTCCTCTGCAAGAGGCTGAAGCTGACTTCAAAAGTATTGGAGGTGTAGCTGTATAGTGTTGGGGCAAGAAGAAGAGGAAATAATGGCCTAGAATGCCGTTTCTACCCATGACTGTTAATAGCAACAAATGAAATTCTGGCAAACTTACCTAGATTTCACCTCTCACCACGGAAAAGGGAAGTTTTTGATTTAAAATGTTAAAGTTGTGTTTTTCTACTCTGTGCTGCATATATATAAACAAAGAGTTCAAGGGATTTACTTTCTCTCCTGTGGAGAAAAATAACTATATTGTTTGTTGACCAGTAGTTTTTGCTGCCTTTAACTTTTTTGGTATGTGTTCACTTACAAATGCCTTTGAACTACGGTTTTAATTTTTAGGGCTGGGAAGAGACTCGGCGTCGTGGTTTCCGAACTGAGAAAGACTATTGCTGGGAATATTTCCTGTCTTCAAATACACTGCAGGTATGATCCTGACAGTTTTTAAAGGAGGATCGTGTCTGCGGAGAAAAGGGGAGGAGCACAGCATCATTCTGGAATATTTTTTATTATTTCCTAGATGTTGCATAACATGAAGGGACAGTTTGCTGAGCATCTCCTTGCAGCTGGATTTGTGAATAGCAGAGACCCCAAGGATCCCAAATCTAATACCAACTCAGGTAAACAGTGGAAGGAAATGGAAAAATTTCTGATAGCTGAAATTTCAGTTTGCAGTACTGCACTGTTTACTTTGCTGTCTTCTACAGATAATGAGAAGTTGCTCAAAGCGGTCATCTGTGCTGGTTTATATCCAAAAGTTGCAAAGATCCGGCCAAGCTTCAGCAAAAAGAGAAAAATGTAAGGGTTTGGCTTGGTTTACTGTTGGTTTGCATTCAAGGTGTTTTCTACATTAGGTGGTTTAGCACGGTGAAGCAACGCCTTGAGTGCATGAATGAATTTCTGTATAGCTCAACCACGGGTGTGGGTTGCTTCATTTGAGAAGAGTAGATGAGAGCATGGGATTGTTGATCTTTACTTTGCTTAACAGTATCTGCTTAACAGATACCTACTAGTGTGTGAAATAATTTGTGTAACCTCATCATGCCATGGATAATGTTACAATATATCACTCACACCGCTGCTAAGAGTCCTACCATCCTCTTTGGTCTACAGCAGCAGTTGAAACAGGGTCCTTTCTTATTATTCGGCAATGTAGTCTAGAAATTCCAGTCTGTTGATTTATCACTACTTATACTATCAGGCTATTTATTCTTATTAACTATTACTCACAGTATCAGTATACTTGTCAGGATATAGACATCCTTCTTTATGGAACACCTTTAAGGCAGAATAAAGGATTGAACACTTGGATTGACTTTTCTGGGTGTGTAATGTTGAAACAGCAAGATAGGAGCAATCATGTCTATAATTAAAAAAATAAAAAAAAAAAACAAGCAAAAAACCCCCCAAGTGATTACATCTATGAAAGGAGTAAGAATAGGTAGTCAAAATTCTACCTTAAATTGTGTAATTTTGATCTGTCTATAGCTGACACTGCTAGTCAGTAGAATCTCCCTTTTAAACCAAGCCCAGTGTGCCGGCATCACCTCAATGCAGTAAGTTTGCAAACCTGATGGAAGTTACAGTGTCGCTGTATCTCTGCCGCGTGGTGGAGCTGGGTGTCAGCCTGCTGCCCAGGAGGGCTCAGGCTTACCATCCACTAAGCAAGAGACTTGTCACACGAACCGCTTCGCTGGAGAGGCTCTCCACCCGCTCTTTGGGTTCCAAACACTTGAACTCTCTGTTTTGCAAAATACTTCTGCATGCAGGGAGCAGAGAGCTCAGGGATCCACACCCAAAGAATTAATGTCTCCAAAATATGGGAAGGAGAAGAACAGTTGTGCTTCATATGTATTGTGCTTGGTTTCTGCTTTTTATTGTCTGGTGGCATTATTATGTTATTAAGGGGGGTAGATTTGACAAAGAATTCAAACTTCTTAAATGCAGAGAGGCAGGTGTCTAAAAAATCACACTGTAGATTTAGTTGTAATCTTTAGGGAGAGGATTTAAAGTTTCTTTGGATGTCTTGTACTTTCAGAGTTTAGTATGCTAGAAAAAAGGTTTATTAACATGGGACATGATTGTGCTAAACTTTCAAGATCTTATTTCAATCCTAAAATAAAAACTTTCTTTTTCTTTTAAGGGTCAAAGTTTGCACCAAGACAGATGGCACAGTTAATATTCATCCTAAATCAGTTAATGTGGAAGAAACAGAGTTCCATTATAACTGGCTTGTGTACCATTTGAAGATGAGAACTAGCAGTGTATGTGAAGATTTATATTTGTGTAATTTATTTTTGTAGCTCTTTAACAAGGTTGGATCAAGGTTCAAAGGGGATGTGAACAGTGCCTTTGTTTGAAGCCTTCCTGTCTTAGGTGGTTCTTTTTACATGCCATCAGATTATGTTCTTTGTGATATTTGTGGAACAATACCACCAGTAACTATTGTTTGTTTGTGGTTGGGATTTTTTTTTTGAGGGGTTGGGTTTTTTAGGGTTCTGGCAATAAGAAGTGTAACTTCTAAAATTTTTTTTTTATTTCAATCCAGTATAACACTTCTGAATATGCTGATTTTTTTTTTCCCTCCGATTGTTATGGAGTAGTTCAGTTGATTTCACTACTTTGTGTGAACAACTGTATTTGGGACCATTTTTGCTCCTGTTTAATTTGATTTCTTTTAGCTTTTCTGACTGTGTTGCTTCAGATATGTCTTGCAAATTTATGAATGATTGAATAATTATCTTCTGGAATTCTGTTACAAGTCACTTAAGGTGCTTTGAAGGGTGATTGGACAATATTGTCTTGCAGATTTACTTGTATGATTGTACAGAGGTGTCTCCATACTGTCTCTTGTTCTTTGGAGGAGATATATCCATTCAGAAGGATAAAGATCAGGATACCATCGCTGTGGATGAATGGATTGTTTTCCAGTCTCCGGCAAGAATAGCGCACTTAGTTAAGGTGACTATGTTTAACAATAATGTATATGGAAGACTTAGTGTAACACTGATTCTTCTTAGAGATTTCTATATTTGATATGTACCTACTGATTTTTCACTGCAGGGAGATGATAATGTTTTAAATGTATTCCCAGTAAGCAGTTCAAGTACACAAAGTAAACAAAAGAGGTCTGCTGAAGGTGTGTAGATGAACGCAAGTTAAAACACAGTAGTAAAAATAACAGTCTGAACAGTCTGTATTGTGGTAAACTGGGGAGAAGTAAACAGTAATGTACTCCCTTATGTTTGGCCTTAGGAGCGGGCAGGCGGATTTGTTTGTTTGTTTGTTTCCAATGTAATCACCTGACTAAGGAGAATGAGGCTGTGTGTCTGTTGAGGCATCAGCAATATGGTGGTCATGTTCTTGTGCAGCTGGTGCAGTCTCTGCTGAAGAATTCATGGGGATATTGAAAAACGTAGAAGCTTCAGAGAAGAGTCATAGGGTAGATTTAAAGGATTCATAAACATGTCTTACAGCGAGAGATTTGATGAGCTTAGTCTGTGTAGTTTTCCACAGCAAAAGCTGTAGGAAGACTTGGTCAGTCCATGAAACGTCCACATGGATATGGAAATATGAGGATGGGGCTCTTTACTTAGCAGTAGTAAGTTCCAGTGGAGGGAGGAGCTGAATAGCACTTTGTTCAACATTAGGTCCTAGTAATCATATCTGACTTTTTTTTTTAAACCTAAATATTTTTAATCCTGAAGTAGTCAGCTAATGGATGTATAGGCTGTCAAAAGCCATTGCTTCCAGAGATGGTCATCTGTCATAAAAGGTAAAACTGCTAGTGTTTGAGAAGCAGCTTTGGATGCAACGGCGAAATGAATTGATAGGAGAACAGCAGGTGTAAAGATTAGGAGAACAGAGGGCCCAAGGGATTTGAACTTGCTGTAGTAATGCTGTTGCTCTAATTGCCTGTCTCTTTTCTTTTTCCTTTGTTCATTCCAACAAACTCTTTGCAGAATTTAAGACAAGAGCTCGATGATCTTCTACAAGAAAAAATAGAAAACCCACATCCCGTGGACTGGAATGATATTAAATCCAGGGATACAGCAGTGCTGACAGCTATTATAGACTTAATCACAACACAGGAGAATGAAAGTGCCAGAAACTATGCCCCACGATTCCAGAGTGAACGCTATAGTTGACACACTTTCATCTGTATTGATAAAGCCAACATACTCAACTTTTTTGTTTCATTTTTTATAGCATTTATTTAGCTAGAAGAAAAACTTTTTTAGGGTAAGCTGGTAATTCCCTCATGCTGAAGAGCAGTTACTTCAAAATAGCTGGTAATATCTGTATATGCATGGTATTCTGTGTTCAGTGTAGCTTTTTAAATAAGAGAAATGCAATGCTAGCAATGTTAGTTGATGTATGGTTCTTGTCCTGCTGTAGCTTTTTTCTTTTTACCCATGGGGTAACAGATAGATATTAAAAAAAACTGCTAAAATACTGCTTAATAATACTTAAACTCTTCTTGCTATTGGTAGAAAAATCTCAAAAGACTTTTTTTTATTGGGGTGGTGAGTAATTATACTTGCTATGTTATTCCAGCTGTGCAGCAGTCTTCTCACCAACAATTCCACAGAAGGTAATTATAGCTTAATTAAATTAAACTTGAAAACACTTGTTAAATTTGTACTGTGGGAGGAAACAATCTTCAGAAATACTCTCCTCTTCTGCCTTTCATCCCATACCATTAATCTTTCTTCACTTTCTGTACCCATCCGTCATCAGTACTAAAATTTCAGATTACAGGAAAGAAGGTTAGATAAAAGTCATGGTGGATACACTTTAAGGTTGCATTGCATTCTAATTTTTCTTTTTTTTTTTTTTTTTTTAAACAGTTCATGTATGAGTTACAGTATTACATTAAAAGTCTTTTCTTTGAAGTGTTACTTCATCTGTTCTTAGTTCTTAATGTTTTGAATGCTTCCAACTACGTAAGAACACTGTTCAAGGGGGTGACTAGTTTGAGAAACACTGTTTTGCTCAAGCTGCTGCTTCCTTTAGACCCTGGGGTCTGGGTTTGGGACTGGACTCTGGTCCCCACTGCTGGGGGCAGGGGATGGAGCTCAGACTGATTGCAGGTGTTTAATTAGGCTCTGGAAAGGGCTGGCAATTTACCTGGCAGCCCTCTTACCCGCACTTTGCAGCTGTGGATATGGTTATTTCTAGGTTTGTCCTTGAGGAACAAAGCTCTTGCATCTCATTTTGTTTGCCTGGAAATGTCACCCCTCTCCCTTCTTGGGGTTTGATTTTTGTTTCTTGTGCTTTGCAAAAAATGATCTTGACCACCAGGCTGGGGGGGAGTATTTATGAGCCTTATCCTGAAGAACATGAAACCGATCAGGTGAAACTATTTTATTTTCGTACAGAAATAAGCCCCTGCTTTCCATCGGGTTAACAAGGAAGCATAGCAAGCTCATTATTTCTACAACACAGCTGCAAAAAAAAAAAAAAAAAAAAAAACAAACAAACCCGTATAGTTCAACCTCCCTCCCCCTCTCAATCAGTTGCTATCACCCCCAGGTGCTGAGGCTGGTCTTTCAGTGGAGGAGGAGGAGGAGGAATATCTTTACCCTGTGGGTGCAGGAGGCTGTTTAAGAAAGGGGAAAACAAAAAGCTCCGGGGGAGGGGGACGGCGGGCCCGGGTGCCGGGCGGGAGGGTCTGCTCCCGCCCGGCGCCCCGGCGCCGCCGTCCCCCTCCCCCGGAGCCACTCGCGGTTTTGTGAGGAAAATCCCCGGGCTGTGAGGGCTACGAGGACTCGCCGGAGGCTGCCGGGTCCCGCCAGCAGTTCGAGTGGCAGGTAAAGAGCAGGAGGCTGGCGATGCGTCTCACCTCATGGCGGCGGTAAGCTGCTGCGAGGGCTGTGCCACACAACGTCTGAGGAGGCGGGAGTGTCACCAAGGTGAGTCCTGGAATCGAGGAGGCGGGGAGGGTGAGGGGGGAGGAAGGAAATTAAATTAGTGATACTTTGTGTGGAAATGGAAAGGAAATAACTCGACTGTAGTGCTGTACCGCAGGCTACTGGTCATGGAAATGCAGCGTGTCATGTTGGGACAAGGTGCGACTGATAGAGGAGGAAGCCAAGATGGCGCCCAGAGCTGAGGGGAGCTGTCCTTTGGGGGCCAGTTAAGGCAGTGGGGTGTGCAAGGGCAGGGGCAGTTGCCGCAGCAAAGTAGGGTGGGCTGTGCCACATCACAAATCTGTAGGTTTTTGAGGAAGAACAGGCAGTAGTGCTGTTATTGGCAGGGTTCGATTAAAAGCGGTGAAAAAAATAAAGGCTGGCAGGTGGTACCAGTTCTTGATTTTTGTAGTATTTAAAAGCAATGATGCCTAAATACCTACCTAACAATGGGAGAGGCAAAAAGAAATGGTAGTGATAGCGAGCCTGGGTAAGAGTAGCAGCGTTGGTTGAGCAAAGACAGGGCGGTTCTCTCAAAGTCCCCCAGATCATGGAGGATCTTGATCAGGCTGTGGGGTCAGGGCCACCACCAGAAAAAATGCACACTGAGGTGGTCACGACTTGATATGGTCAGATCTTTATTTACAAAGTAACATCACTAATGTGTAAATAATGGTATTAGGTATACTTTCCCAATTGTGCTTAAAGTGTGTAGCTTAAGATATTTTCCTGCTTAAAAAAGTATCAGACATCTCTCTGTTCTTCAGAGTCTGAAAATTAGCCTTTTGCCAATGTCAGGTGTACTGGTTTTGGCTGGGATAGAGCCACTTTTCCTCAGAGCAGTGTGTATGGTGCTGTGTTTTGGCTTTGTGATGAAAACGCTGTTGATGATTGATTGATAGCACGGGGATGTTTGGTGCCTCATTGAGTTTGGTTTTGTTTCTCAAACTGCCCCACCAGTGAGTGGGCACAGGGAGCTGTGAGGGGACACAGCCAGGACGGCTGACCCCGACTCACCAAAGGCATATCCCACACCAGCTGTGGGGCCATATGCTCAGCAATAAAAGCTGGGGGACGGAGGAGAAAGGGGAGACGTGCAGAGCTATAGTGTTTGTCTTCCCAAGTCATCCATACACGTGCTGGAGCCCTGCTTTCCCGGAGATGGCTGAACACCTGCCTGCTGATGGGAAGTAGAGAATGAATGCCTGATTTTGCTTTGCTTGTGCACACAGCTTTTGCTTTATTTGCTAAACTGTTAACTGTTTTGCTTTACCTGTTAGCCCATGAGTTTTCTCACCTTTAACCTTCCGATTCTCTTCCCCATTGCACTGGGGGGGGGGGGAGGGGGGGAGTGAGCAAGTGGCTTTGGGGGTTTAGCTGCATATCAGAGTTAAACCAGAACATCAGGTTATTAAGCATTCTATGAGGTAATGCTGGTGTAAGGTTTTTAACTTTCTTTTTCATATGGCTACCCAGAGACCATGAATGTTAAGTCTTCCCAGTTCATAGTGCACTTAATGAAGGCTGTTTCTGCCTGTGTGTTAAGAGGTTTTAGCATCTTCTGGAACTCCAGGTTGTGGAATGAAACAATTCGGTGGTAATTAATTCTTCCTGACCTTTATGTTATCTCCAGTTTGCCTAAATGATGTAGTTGTTATGATACAGCTGTTGAAAATCATTTGCAGACTTCAGTAGAGCAAAGAGCACCACTAGCTCTGTGTAATTCCCAGGAAAAAAAGACCTCACTTTTCCTCTATCTTGGCATCAAAATTTACTCTAGGTTTGTTTCTAATACTTTTTTTGTCCACTTGTTTTTATCAAGTGTGTTATTTTAGTAACAATACACGGGGGAGGGGGGAGAAGTTTGAGTGAATATATTCTATATATACAGACTTTGAGGTATGTGCATGTAAATATGCTGCACAAAGACTGCATTTCATGAGGTTGTTTAGGTTGACTAAAGTGGTCCTACTTTTGCCTTTTTATTTTCAGCAAATTAGCTTTGTATAATGGTGAACAAATTTATTCTTTGGCATAAAAGTTAAAAACAGTACTGCATTACTGTGAGGGCGGTGAGCCCCTGGCCTGGGTTGCCCCGAGAAGCTGTGGCTGCCCCATCCCTGGGGGTGTTCAAGGCCGGGTTGGACGGGGCTGGGAGCGACCTGGGCTGGGGGGAGGTGTCCCTGCCCAGGGCAGGGGGTGGCACTGGATGGTCTTTAAGGTCCCTTCCAACGCAAATCATTCTATGATTATAGCATTACTTTTAAAGATCAGCAGATAAAAATGTTCTATTTATTGTATTGCAGGGATGATATAAAGAAGCGGAAAAGATACTAATTGTTCTTTAGTTGTGCTGTATGAGTATTTGGAACTGCTGAGCCAGGTTGATGTCAGGTGGGCACTGGTTTCCTGAAGGGGTGGTTGATGGCCTCCAGCAGTCCACAGACCTGATGTGGGCACCTGGGCTCACCAGGGCGCCAAGCAGGTTCTGGGCCAGTACACATTTGGCTTCACGTGGTTTCTCCCCACTTTACACAATACATATTTAATTGTATCATGTAAAGTGAAACTTTGAATCAGGGAACTGAGAGCCTTTTATTTTTAGTCGACTTGCTCCAAACTTGATTGGAGAAGTCATGTATGGAAGGGGTACAAATTCCAGGCTCTGCAAAAATTAAAGTTAATTTTACAGTAATAAAATGCCAATAGAATTCTGTCACTGTTGAGGTGTTTTAATTAAAATGGAGATACTGGTGTCATGTCCTCCTCCTTGGACAGTACAGAGAGAGTGTGTGTGTGTCTGTGCATGCCCGTGTGCACATGTGCACACTGGTTAGTGAAACTAATAAATCAGTTTTTTAAATTATTCCCTTTGCAATGGAAGTGCTCATCTTAGAGCAATTCAGAGTTAAAAGATGATGACTTTTTTTTTTTGTTAATGAAAATAGTGTGAAGTAAGTTGCTGGAAGGGAAAAAAACCTACACAAAACAGCAAAAATAACCAACCCCTTAGCTTTTGAAAACTTCCTTATACAAATTTTTAGATAAATTGTTGGTCCTGCAGTCCTAAATTTCTAAAACCTCATTGTCTGATGAGGAAATTTAGACTATAGTGAAAGTCAGATTTTAAGAGGTCATACCAGTTATCAGCGTTGTACTTGTTGTTAGATGCTTTTTGCAGGCACATGCCTGTGCTGTACTAAATAGAACACAGTGCAGAGTCTTATTTCTGTGTGTGGGGCAATAACGTAGTGCAGACTGGAGCTGTGTAGATTAGAAATGCTGATGGCATCGGCTGCTTCCCTGGAAAACTCACTGCTCTTCAGGAATTGCTGCTTCAGCAACTCACCAAAGTCCACCTTTATTATTATTATTATTATTTTGATCCTTTGTTCAGGCACTGTGCAGCTGGGGGCAAACAAACAGGAGGAATGAATTTGTAGCTGCCACACCTGCATCAGTGAGGTTGTAACAGCTCCTAGGCTAAGGACAAGGTTGTCACCACTCCTGAGGAGATTCCCAGACCTCTGTTCTGGTCAACAGGAGCAGTCATCAGGCAGGAGAGGACAGTCCTGAGGGTCCCCCTGCCCTGACCTGTCAGCACTAGTACAAGCAAGCATCTTTCTTCCTCTGTATACTAACCCCCAGATAAGTGTTATAAATAATTGCAATACAGTCTTCCAGCACTTACTGTAACTATTTAATAAAAAGTAATGCAGTCATCTTTAGCCCAGGCCCTGGATCAAACATTTCCACTTCCCCAGTGCTCTACCAGTAGGGCCTTGTTTCATCCCTCTGTCTTGATAAACTTTGCATTCTTTTCTGCACAGTCACTTCTAGAAGTCAGGTGTACGAAGTGTATTGGATCCCGGGGCCAGATTCTTAGAGGCTTGTAGAGGGCAGCAAAGCTGGTGAGGGGGCTGGAAGGCATGTGCTCTGAGGAGCAGCTGCAGACCCTGGGTTTGTCTGGTTTGGAGAGGAGGCTGAGGGGCAGCCTTGTTCCTCTCTGCAGCTTCCCGAGGAAGGGATGTGGAGAGGGAGGTCCTGAGTGCTTCTCATGGGGATCCAGTGATAAGATTGGTGGGAATGGTACAGAACTGCACCAGGGGAGGTCTAGACTGGCCAGTAGGAAGCATTTCTGTACTGAGAGGGTGGTCAGACCCTGTAACAGGCTTCCTGGGGAGCTGGTCAATGCCCCAAGCCTACCACTGTTTAAGAGGCACTTGGAGAAGGCCCTTAATAATATGCTTTAACATTGGGTCAGCCCTGAAGTGGCTGGACTAGATGATTGTTGTAGGTCTTTTCCAACTCCACTACAGAAAGCAAAGATAACTGACAAACCTTATATTCCTGCCTGTTTTCCTATCTCCCTCTCCTAATACAGTCTGAGAGACACGAGAGGCTCTCCCAGGTCTGGGTTTTATGCCATTGCTCCAACTTCATGGGCATACATGTAACTTGGATCTGTGACAGATGAAGTAGGACACATGATGGTGCTCTATTCATCTTTACAGAACAGAAAGGTTAAAAAGCCACAGGTTACAGAACAGATTTAATTTCTTTGACAAGAATGACATTAACTACTTGCAGTTTAACAGTATTTCTTAAAGAAAAATTGAAGGTTTTTTTAGTAAGGATTTAAAAGTATTTTATTGATTGTTGTCCTGTAAAATCACAGAATTCTTTAATTCCTCAAGAACTGTGTCCAACAATAGGAAAAATGAAAAAGTCTTTAAAAAACATTACAGCATTTTTGGAAAAACTAGGTATGAAAAATATATACAATGTATTAAAAAAATCTGAATAAAATTAATGTCTGGATTTATACATTCAGTTGTGTTAAACACCTGCCTGTGTACAATAAAATTTGTTAAAATATTAGCAGTATTTTTACTATGTTAAATAAGTCTCTGTTCAATTTACAGTTTCTCTCATTAATGTTTTATCATCAGTCCACTTAAATTAATTTACAAGGCTGTATAACCACTGTCAGACTTTCAAGGTAAGTATTTTTGTACAAAATCATTGCCTTCCTAATATATTTTAAATTGTTACAAAGATACATCTTTATAAACATCCAATTCATTCACAAACTGAATTAACATGTTACAGTATATAAAACAACATACACCCCCTTTAAAGAAGACAGGGAATGCAACAAGTAGAAAACCTTTGTACTACAAGTTTTTCCCTCCTTTTTATTGAACATATATTCTACTCTGCTGAGTTATCAGCTGGTCCTTATAAAGGTGAAGATTTTTATAATACAAACTGTCACACCTATATACAGAAAAGATGCACTGAAATTTACTTAATTTTTTGAGTGCATTTTGTTCACACAACATTAAGTGGTGTGTTTTTTCTGTGAAATTCCAAAGCTAAACTGCAGATGCAAAAATTTAGCAGGTGTTGTGTGTAGTGCAATTGTGAGAAGTCTTCTCTGAAGCAGAGAAGAGTCTGTGTGAAGCAGCACCAATGCGAGGTCCTCTGAAAGCAAGGTCTGACTACTATTAGATTTACCTATCACTTGCTCTCCCTCCCTCCTTATCTCTTGCCTGAAGCATCCCATGCCATCAAGTCACACTGCAGTAGGGGAAGGCAAAGATAACAAATACCTCGTTAATCAAGGTGCTGAGCTATCTACTTCCACAGCTTTCTTCAGTGGTGGTCTTACCATTTCTTTATACAATGGAGACGAGAAGACCTGGCACCTTAACAAAACTCTACAGATCTTAAGACTCGCTCTTCTTTTGCCTGTGCGTTCAACATGATGCTAACAAATGCTAAAGATGCAGGTAAACAAGTTCAGTTGAACTTTTTGCCTCCACAGAAGGAAAAAATCAATCATCTCCTAAAGTACAGAAGATCAGAAAGACTAAATACCAAAAAAACCAAACCACCCCCACCCCTGCCAAGCCCAGAACAAAGTATTTCCTCTTTTCTGCAGTCCCCACCGCAACCCTTGCTCTGAAGCAGTAACTTAATATGAAGACCTCGTTAAACACATGGGGAAAACAGAAACAAAATGGACCCATTTCCAGCAATTATACTCCTTTAAAATACTTGTGCTAAAATGGATCTGAGAACCAGATAATCAACATTATATACTTTGCAGAATTTGGTACCTCTTTGTTGCTTTCAGAAATCCTTTCACCAGTGCAGCACTAGAAGGAGAAACAGTCTGAGCTGCCTGAAGGAGTAACACACTGTATTACAGACCACCACCACTGGAGGCACTTCTCTGGATTCTTCCCTGGAGCTTGCATCAGCTTTGCTAACATTGATTAGAGAGGTCATATATTCTTACAAAGCCCAGGAACCTCCCTGGATTTGTGCTGGAGAGGTAGTCCTTTATGAATTACAGGGTTGGTTATTCTAGTTCAGGTTACACACGGATTTTGACACAGCTGGGAAGTATCCCATTAACATAGTCTCTGGTACTGTGCATGTAGTTTCTTAGCAGGAAACGCCCAGTATTGCTGTTCACCTCCAGCTCAATAGATTGGGTGAGTTTCTGGTGTTTGGTCTTCTACACAGACCGCTGCACAGAGTTCTGCTTTGGAAAGAAAGTCAAGATGCTCAAAAACAGATGGAGAAAGAATATGTCAAGAGGCAGGGATGGAAAGTTGAAACTGACATTTGAGTCAAGGACATGCACAGCTGATCTCCAGTGCCCAAGAAACTACTTCTAGTTGAAATCTGCTACTGGTTGAGCCAGGTTTCAGTTCAGAGCTCTCGAAACACAAAGCAAAAAGGGATGAGTGTCTGAAAAATCAGTGCTCTGTTACTAAATCTTTCGCATTGGTGACCCGCATCTTCCGTATGAGCGCTGTAGGGCATGCCACTGTGTCCCCACTGACAGCAGTTAGTGCAAATCCTGTAGAATAGCATGATGAAGCAAAAACTGTCTACACATTGGTTTCAAGTCCAAGTAAGCGTCCCATCCGCTCCATGTTCTTGTCAATTGTGGCACGACATGTGATTTCTTTAGCACACTCCATGGGAAACCAACCTCTTTCGCCATCCCGCAATCGTTCCCCTTCATACCAACCTGCAGGGTTAATGGAAAAGGATTAACAAACCTTTCCAAGTAATGTTAAAGATGATACTTTGTCAGAACTGAGTGTATTGCAGTTAAAAAGACACAGCTGACACAATCATAGTGTACATTTACCTCTGTAGTTAATAAACTACAAGATTAAGATAAGTTTGGCAGATTTTTTTTTTATATAGGCAGACTAGGAACAAAATAGTATGTAAAAATAAATATACAATACAAGTATATATATTTTTTATGTTGTAATTCAAATATATTTTTGAGATTATATAAAGAATGTAACTGCAATCTAAAGAAAGCAATGCAGCACAATTGATAGGATGTTTGGTTTCATACGTTATCCTAACATCAGTAAGTCAGGATTTAGTACTTCAAGCGCAGCCAGCTTCAAGCATCGCTGTGTCAGCACATCATGGGATATTAGTAGAATCGCTGGCACATCCAGGCAATAATTGTTTTGATCTCAGGGTACTTGATGATATGGAGAACAGGCAAAACCACTGTGCTAGACGCCTATACTCAACAGGCAGCGAATCACACTATAACATGACTAATAATGTGGATGTTTCTCTTACTCAGACAAACCTGGTACTCACTCACTAACACCTCTGAGCTCCATGTTTTTAGGTAGAGTTCAGTTTCTCATTTGTGGACATTTCACATCTCAAAACCAACCAGCACACGCCTTCTGCAGCTATTTATCCATACAAATTATGATAGGTAATGGGTTACTTTGAACATCTGTTCCCTAAACAGAAGCTGTCCTTTAGAAACCTGAACCCAAATGCTCATGTTTTTCTTGGAAGGTAAACCTTTATTCATTGTATGGCCAATGGTATTAGGAAACAAATTCTTCTAGCTGGATCCACCTGCAGTGGTGACAGATGGTTACTAACAGCAAAATTCTCACTTACCATCATTTACTTTTTGATAAACCAAAACAACATCAGCAACTTGAAGAGACAGTTCATCCGACTGCTTTGCTGTGTAAGTTCTGGTGATCTCTACCTGAGTCAAAGCTGTGGAAAAAATAAGCCAGGCTGATTTAAATGACTGACATAACAGAGTATCTTATATTAAAATACATATACAATTTCTTTTTAAAATTTCCATCTTATACTACCCCAAAAAAAAACCCCAAGGGAGGTAGGAAATTATGCAGATGGCTTCCTAGCTTCCGACCTGAGCAATTACACACAAACTTGGGATAAACGTTTAAGGGAAGGAGCTTTGCACTTTTGCTAAGAGATTAAAACAACTGACCAAACCAGCATCAATGAGCACAAACACATTACTGTGTGAAACATAACACCTGAAAGAAGCCCCTGTGCACAGGGAGAGAGGGCAGCTTCACGTATACTAAAGCAACAGAGCCCAGGAAAAAAACGTGACACCATTTCTAAGGGTATTTGTAGCCTACACTTTCTCACGTCCCCACTAAGGGGCAGCGCCTTTCCATTCTTTTGTCAAAGCTCTCAGAAATCTTGTCAGTTGTAACTTACTTGTTCTGTCCGTGTTCTGCCCGTCTCTGTCCTGTCCAAGCGCCGTAATCCAGCGAGCTCTGTCACTCCTGCAACCAGCAAAGATAAAACTCGGTTTCCCAACTCACGCTCAACAGCCGAGACTACTCCCCTTTTCAAAATTCTGTGTTTAAATTTTTCCTCTTATTGGGTAAAGAAAACAAAACAAAACCTCCTTTTTTCTCCTCTCAAAATATCACCAGAAGGTGTGACACTACTTCTAGCAATATATTATTAAAATATATTTAACTATTTTAAGTATGTTGGATTAGAAAAAAATGCCTATATACACGGGAGCTACTGGCATAATGTCGTGCATACCTTTATTTTAATTATTGTGAAGTAACGCAGGTAGACTTCTCCGGTAGTGTCTGTAACTAATACATATTAGTAATCTAATTAAAAAAATAATCTAATGTACAAAGGGTCTGATAAATGCAACGCAGCAATTTTAATATACAATAGCAACAGGTTTCCTGTAAGAACTGTATCTGCAACACGCACATAGAATGTTGCAAGAATGAAAAAAACAAACACTGATAATTTTTTTATATCTCAACATGCATTCTTCCTCAAAGCTGAAACTACTGGCACATGTCCTACTAACATTTGATATCTGTTGATCAAAGGGCCAAAACTACAACACATGCTACTTTACACATTTCAGCTTTTAAAAGTAAGTGGTGCTAAACTTGTGTTTCAACCAAAATAAGAAAGTCTGTATGCAATTTTGCATGAGCTTAACTTTGTGCCTTTTTTTTAAAAAAAAACAGGTGTTATTTATACTCATATTTTCCTTTCCCTGTAACCATTCTTAACAGGAAAACTACATTTCCTTTCAACTTTCCTTACAACTCTGAGAACAATGGGATAATGCCAGACTGTCTCCCAGTTTAAGTATATATTTCTTCATAATCTGTGTATACTGTGTATTTTGTGCCTTGTTCACAGAGCAATATAAAGTTCCTGACCTAACGCTGATACTCTTGTACTTGGAAACCCCACAGCACATGAAGTGACAAAACGTGATCGAACTGTGCTAGAAATGCTTGCGTCAGCGAAAACATTTAAGTTTTACCTGTGCAAAATTGTATGCAATAAGCACTCTAAACCATCCAGCTTGGCCTTCCTACTGTAGATCCCCTTCCCATCCTTCTCAAAGTTAAGAGAAAGTTTAGTTTTTCTGTACCCTGGGTATACATGATAATACTCTACAAAAATAGGTGATTTCCAAATAAAGTCATTCTTTTCAGAATGTTTTCCTCTGAATGACAATCTGCCAGACTGCTATTTATATTACGAACAGTATACAGCAAATCGATAATAAATCTGCAGAACAAAATGTCTTTTCTTAAAAAGGCCAGACAACTAAAAATGTACTGCATTTTTTCCCAATAAAAATGTATTTCCAAACAAGTCTGAATCATCTGCTTACTTTATAATGAGATCTTTACTAGAAATCATTAATGATCTATCGTTTCTTTCAGGGTTATTCTAAACTTTGAAAGCAAACCTAAAACTGTAAAGTTTCCAGGCTGGGATACGTCTGGAGCACTCTGTTTCACATCTTCTATCCCGCCTCCAGCTTCCACTAAAACAGATAAAATCTTTCACTTTTGTGAAGGGTTGTGTGGCAGTTAATGGCACCACAGAGCAATGATGGCCTCTCGCATATTTGCACCCAAAAGAACAAGACACTTCTTGTTGCGCATTTCTAAAGCGGAGCACTCTTAAAACTGCACAGGAGAACAAGGACCACCTCTATCCCAGCACAGCTCCACAGCTTCCCCAAGGCAATGCCAAACTCCTCCTCCCATTTAATCCAGTACTGTTTCCACTTCTGTGCCATCCAACCGTTATAATAAATAATTCACAAATCGCTGCTCCAGGACAAGAGCACTCTGCATTCATACTGCGACAACGTTTGCCTGCTACCACCATTGCGCCTTAGGATGCACCTGTGCCTGTCTCCTCCTGCCAATACTGAGCTCCACTCCTAGACAGATGACTCAGATGCTTAAATCACATTTGTAGTTCAAAGTAAGAAACTTCCATATTGCAATATGTAATCATTAGATTGTGTAGTTTACTTAAAACTTGCATTATGTGGCAGAAGTTTTGGTTTCTTTCTTTTATCGTGATATCCCTTAAGTTGAAAATAACTTAAATTTAATGGAAATTCCTTCCATAACCCCCAAACCTCAAGAAATCCAAACTGCTTAGCTCTCCATCCCGCAGCCCTTGTTTGCCTCACCAGTAACAACTAGAAGGGACTCAGTAATCCCTGACGAGGGAGCTGGCAATCTCCATGGCACAGTTAATTCTTGGCCTGAAGACCCAAAACAGTAGCACATAACAACGGATACTTCAGTTCACAGAACTTCAGCATATGCATTTGATTTTCCATTTTTCCTACACCATGACCTCAAGGAATGACACTAACATGACATGCACCTAAACCCACCGATTCCTCTCATGACAAGATGACATTGGAGAAACTGAACTAGGTTTGCAGGAGCCTGTATTTTATTCCAATAGTATTTATTCCAGTCTGTCTGGGGGGATAGTACATAAGCTGCACATTCTCCTGCTCTGCCACTATTTACAATCAGAGAGGCTTGTCAAGGTTCCCTTGCCTCACTCCAAGTACGCACTTACAACGCGCAGAGTGCAAATCCCAACAGCTGGCAGGGTCGTGGTGAGTGCCGCAGCGTTACTGAGCAGGGCACCAACACGGTCCACCACAAACAGAAGAACACCTCTGCAGTAGCGCCCCTTTGGTCACTGCTGATCGGGCACCACATAGACTGCTCGCTTGGCAACTTCTTTCATTGCATTTTGATTTAAACTTGCCAGACAGAAACTGGGCATTTCATACTACTTTGGCCAGGGCTGGGAGGCAGCCTGATGAGCTGATCAGGTGAAAAATTACAGAAACAGTAACCGTTTACTTACTGAGTCTCTGTTCCCAGGAGCATCTCCACCTTCTCTCCTGCATGGTTACTGAGGACCGCTAGTCGGAAGAGGTAAGTCGCAGAACTCTGCCGCGAGTAGAGCATTGTTGAAGCATTCTTTACGGGAGAAGAAGTCAGGTCCTCGCTGTCACTTTGTTGTACCACCAGCTGGTCCCTTAAAGAATAATCTGTGACGTTGTAACTCTCTTCACTGCAGAACAGAGGAGGGAAGAAAAAACCCCAAGTTCAATGTTTAGTTTTCCATTAAGTATGACTGAGTTTGCTTCTAGACATAGAATCCACTTTTAACTACGTAGTATGGCATAATTCTTCTGACACCTCAGATCTTCACTCTTCTGTTTGCTTTTGAAACTACCAATTTTCCAAGATATAAAGTAGATCAGTTTTTAAATGCTGTGGAATTTCATTTAGTGGCACAGTTACATGACTTTGACATTCTTGAGATGGTGTAAGCTCAACTTGCTTAATTTGAGAACAGGCACAGCAATTGTACACAATTGTGCTTCCTTTTCTTCTGTAGCTTCAGATGAATAGCAGACTTTAATTTTAGAATCTTATAGGAAAAAAGGTAAAATTTCCCTTTTCTTGTGCTTATGAAACTATGGATACACATACTGCTTCCAGACAAACACTATTGATCTTCATTTTAAATACATGATAATCATCTGTGCTCCTTGCCCATCTACCTGTAAAGGTTGACGCTAAAAACTATTTTACAATATTCTGAAACACAACCTTAGACAATTGTGAATTTTAAAAACAGCTTGTCGCACACTACTGGTCTTGCAAAATGCACTGCACAATTTACCTTTTAGAAAGTACTTTGTAAATAAATACACTAAGTGATATGAATAAGGATTGCTACATGTGCTTAATAACTTCCCAAAAGTGACTAGAAAGAATTCTAAGAAATCAAGCAAGTTAGAAGCTTTGCTTTCCTTACGGTTGAAATGTAGGTGGAGAGGTGGACAAAACTCACCTTTGCTGGCACAATACCATGTTTGACACAGAAAACAGAAGATCTCAGAACTACTTCTTATGTCAAAGTCATTGAATATTAAATTATGCCAAAATGACATTATGGTAGTTTTCCCAGATAGGTAAAAACGTGCAAACATTAGACATCACAAATCAGAATATAAAAGCATTACTGATTTTAACAACAGAAGGACTTAAATGACAATATGCACTCTTGCCTGAAGAGCAGACTTTATTTCTAAGTGTGAGAATCACTTCAGCCACTCAAGATCTTCTGGAGGGGTGAGGGCAAGGCAAAGCCGCATGTCTGGACACGGCACCCTGTCACGTCCAACAGCGATGGACGGTAGCGGGGAACAGTTACTTCAAGCCCCCTACTCTTCAATCCACTGCAATGTATTTATGACACAGAACATCCAGACATCTCAAGCAGCATTCCTAAGCACTTTTACGTGAGTTCAAACAGTAGCCCTGTCTGTTGTTTTTTACTACTAACTCATATCAAGGCAATACTGGAAACGTATTTTTTCCCAGTGGAAAATAACTGCATTTCCAAATTTTTAAAGTCGTGAAACATAGTTAAAGAAACAGTTAAAAGAATCTACATCACTTATTCAAGAAATACGAGTTGATCACAAGAAAAGCGAACCCGGATAAAAAGGCCTTTTTATTTCCACTGAAGCTTGTGAGTGTATTTCCTAGAATTGTCTTACATGCATCTGCAAGTTTACCAGGATATATCACCAACCCAGGACGCTGATAAACTAAATTACCTCATAATTTCATGTAAGCTCGTAAACTTTTTTCAGATTTGTTGTCCTACACTGATGCAATAAGAAAAAACAGAAAAAACCCTGCATACGTCGGCATAAAGCCAGTTCTCCCTCCTAGCTCACACACTGCTCTGTTCCACAAATTTTGCAGTAAATCGAATACATCAGTTTTTAAGGTGCAACTATACATAGTCCATCTTAAAGTAAAATCTAATAGACCTCAGTCTTGAGTGATGAAAAGCTGTACTAGAACCTCATATTACTATGGTTCATTAAAATAATTTAAATTGAAAAAATATTTGAAAAGATTAATTTTGCTGCCAGATACACAGAAACCTAAGCACTGAACTGATACAAATCAAATCCCAAACACCTGGAACTGAAGCGCTCCGAAATGCTGATGGTGACATACCCCTTTCTGGCAGGTGCAAATGAAGCGTGTTCTTCCTGGATGGTTGCGCAGCTTTTGTAAGAAAATGGACAGCTGACGACTTAATGTCTGTTGGGATACATTCTACCCATTTGGTGAACTGTCAGAAAAATACCTGCAAATACCTCAGTAGTTAATATAATGGTCTCTGTAATTCTTACTTTTAATCCCTCAGAAAAAGAATTGCTAAAACACAACTGAAAACATTATGACTCAAAACATAAGTTATTGCCGATTTCTGTCTCACAAAGCATTAGAAGAATTTCTCTATTCAAATGATGACAGGTTTACAGATTGTACTGTATTTATGGATTTTTGTGGATTAATACTTTCTGCCAGTGTGTCTAGTGTAAAAACAGAGTTCTTCAGCTATGTGGAGTACATTTTTACTTTTGTTCTGCGAGTTAAATACTTGAAATGTTGTTTTTTTTCAGTACAGCTTTGTACATTCTCAAATGATCGACGTAGTTCCATTAGTATTGTGTTCTAATACTTCTCGCAAGTATTTTTTCTTCTCATATGTTCTGGGGAGGTTGGGGGCTTTACAAAGGAAGCAGGAGCAATGACAGACAAGCTTAGTTAGTTTTATCATATAGAAGGATTGAAATCGCTGTAGCTCGTACGATGATGAACACTTTCCTTCCCTGTTTCTTTTTCTCCAGGTCTGAAAGCGGTGCCAACGATTCCCCACAATCCGTTGGCGTTTTCCACTCTGAGGGCTGGAATCATAACTCCCCATTCAGGTACCATTGACAAAGGGACAAACGTCCAAGAACACCGTCGCAAGAACTTAAAATGGCTTTAAAAACTCTCCACCCAGTTTTGGTTAACCTAGCTTTTGATCAGACTGTTGTTTCCATGTTCCTTAGAGTAAAAAAATAAGTCACATCATAGGAAATGAGATGGACACAGCAAACTCTTCCAGAGCACTGTAAAAATGAAGCCAGGTTACTTATGCTATTACACATGACTTCTTGGGTCCCAAAGTAGAAAGAATATAGATTACAAACACGTTTTGGTCTAATTAAAGGAATTTAACATGAGCACACCGAGAAGCTGGGAGAATCTTCAATATTTCAGCAGGTGGAAAGCTAAGGTTTAATTTCTGCATGTACAACCCCGGGATGCTAAAAGGTATTTTAATTCAAATGTATTCTGTATGTCCTTATCTTTTGGGAAAGGTGCACACACAGCTCTTCCCTGAAACAAGAGATTTAAATTTACTGGGATTGTCCTACTGTAGAAAAGCGTAAATGTTTTAAGAGAGGGGAGGGAGTAAAGACTGTGGATTTAGGTTTCACGTTCCCCTAATTCCAGCTCTAGACTCAAATTAATTCCTTTATCTACAAAGAGATGCTACTTATCACTTGAGGACAATTGTTTCAAGTGCCATCCATAGCAGCCGAGGGGTCCTACTGAAGAAGAAAAAAAAAAATTATATCTAACAGTTACCAGTTTCTCTCTCCCTCTTTTTTTCTTAAAATATATGCTCTCAAACAGAGAAAGGTTGGTTGGTTGGTTTGGTGTGGTTTTGTTGGGGGGTAAGGGTTGTGTTTTGTTTTGGTTTTTGGTTTGTTGGTGTGTTTTGTTTTGTTTTTTAAGGACATCACCTCAGTATTTTTAGTGTGGGCAATCCCTGCCTAGCCAAGGGCAGAACTAGCAAAAACAGCTCGGAATGCTGCTATAGTTATTTGGGAATCTTGCATCTGGAAAAGAAATGTAGCCTATACATTTGTGTAACGAATAATTAATGCATTCCTTATCTAGTCTGTACATTTGTGTAACAAATAATAAATGCATTCTTTACTAATTATTCAGCAAAGATAAACCTCTACAAATCCTTCCTATTTCTTACCTCCATTCAACAAAATAGTCTGATTTGAAACTACTGGGCAGCCCTCATCTTTTTACCTCCACAAACTCTCCTCCTTCCAGACAGATAACGAAATATGTGGATAAAGCTGGCAGCACTGGAGTGAGCAGCTGTACATAAGGACAAAGCTAATCTGGTCTGCCAGGCAGCGAAGTTACAGGAACGACATTTAACACATTCTTTAAAATTACTGTAATTGGGTAGTACCAACATGCCTACATTCATTTTCAGTTTAAGACTGAACTTTTTTGCTAAACTTTTATTTAGATTCAGAACATGAAACAACAGGACTATTTTATATCCCTTCGCAGGGAATACATGCAAATTTTAGAGGCACTTGTATGAAGACCAGATATGTCTTGATGTAATACCACCTATTCCAGACCCCCTGTACCTTACCAGAAAACACATGGTCAATCTCCTTATTTCCTTTACTCTTTCCAGCTGCACTACTCTGAAATCCTTGGGGTTCCATACAAGTTACTCTGCATTTGTGCTTGCCTTTAGTTATAAAATCACCCCCGGCACCTTGAGAAAACCCATGGTTTGGCAAGCAGCTGCACACAGGTGACATTCCCAAGCAGCAGTGAACCCCCGGGTGATGCCCAGTGTATGAAGTCCAGCTGCATTCCACTGTCAAGGTATCTCAGGAGCTGACAAGCCACAGAGCCGTTAAGACAGACAGGATTCTAGTGATATCCTTAGGGGATTGTGGAAACCAGAATATTCAATAAATGTACACTCATTCAAAATATAATGCCTTCTGAAGTTCACCTGAAATCATACAACAGCTCTCGGGATGTAACTGGTGGATTTCCTGAATAGCTGGATGAGGCAGCTGTTTAGTTGTCCTGGTTCCAGCAGCGATGGGGTTAGTTTCCCCAAGGATGCGGCAGGGACGCAGGTATTCCAGACCATGAGCCATGCCTGCACTACAGGGAGAGCTGGCGGGGGGTGGGAACTGGGGCTCGGGGCAGGCTGGGGCTGCCTGGGTCCGGTGGGTGAGCGGTGGTACTGTAATCGCGTTTATGTATTCCTTTATCGGTGGTGGTGGTGTTTTTCTCTTTCCTTTGCTGTTCTGTTCAACTGCCTTTATCATCTCAACCCACGACTTTCGCCTTTTTCTTCTGATTTTCCCCCACAGCCGTGTGGGTTGAGCGAGCGGCCACATGGTTCTTTGCTGCCAGCTAAGGGCAAACCCAACAGTTCTATGTAATAAAACTTTATTAATTGTGAAGTTCTCCTGAACTCTGCAGAACACAGAGCTAGCTCATAGGCAGCTTTGAGCATTAATTACTAATATATGTAATTGGATCTTTGTGGTCCCAGGAGGGCATGTGGAATAGAAGGAGGCGTTTGACTTTTGGTAGAGATCAAAGCTAGCTGTATCCTATTTTTAGCAGGAGATCGTTACAGTGTATGGTTCTGAGCCTGCAAAAGGTAGCCTGGTGCTCTCCTCAGGCCATTATAAAGTGTGCACTACAGAAACTCTACCGCGCCGGGCACCAGACCCACAGCTATCTACCTACACCCAGCAGTTATGCTCACCAGCTGTGCAGGAGAGGTGGGGATGACACCTACACCCATACTCGGGCTTTAGAAGAGGGAGAAAACTGAAAACTCATGATGAAGGAAATACAGACAAACATAGAAGTAGTATAGGTATTTAAGCAAAGTACTCTATACTTTACTAAAGCATTGATTTCATCATGCTTTGGAATAGTTTCTTCACTAGCCCCACAGAAAGCAAATCTCCCAAGCACAACACGAGTAAAACAATTGTAGTATAGTGAATGTGAATCATGAGGCAGCTTGAAAGAAGAGCTCTTGAGAGATGAATTACATTGCATGTTACTCCTTACATCAGAATACTACCTTCAAAATCCAGTGTCAGCATAAGCTATTGGTTTACTGGTCCCTGCAGGGGATGTCGTGGCCAAAATGGTGGCAATTCACAGTACAGCTAGCGGGTGGATCAAAAATGAACAGAAGCCAGAAAAGGAGCAAAAAGAGAACAGAGTTAGAGAATGAAACAAAAGGGTTAAACCAGTAGTGGTTCAGCAACACTACCACAACCTGAGTGAACAATACATGAAATATTTAGGTTAGAGTCAGTCTACATGTAGATCTTTGCAAAGTAGTCACAGTGTTTAACTTCACAAACTTCTAAGCTAACGTCCCAAAGCTACCAGAACAGTCACAGAAAGAAAGATGCTCTTCTAGAGAGCAATTCAGACAGGCAGAATTAGGCTTCTGCTTAGAACTGCTCTCCAAAGGGAACCACCTTCTCCCCCGGCTGCACAGGCAGCCCTGGAGGAGAATGTTGATCAGTCCAAACATCACCCAGCTCTTTGCTTGTGCCATAATCCAACCAACATCCATCTTCACGTGAACAAGAATTAACTGATACCTTCCTGTGCACCAACCATATAACGATTGGCCTTTCCACCAAGACGTGAACATCCTGACGTGCTAGCACTGACTATGACTATTCATTCAAGGTAATGTATTAAAAGTGTACAAGTTAAGTCTTTTTTTTTTAAATGACATTTAAAAAAAAAAAAAAAAAAAAAAAAAAAATCAGTGTCTGCCCAAGCAGAAGGGGCTACAAGAAAGGACTACTGAACAGGAAAAATGTTCCAAATTAACCAAAAGCTGAGTGGTGCTGAAAGGCAGATTTTTATTCTCCAAACTCTTGTGTAGAATGACATACATCACAAGTTCATGTGTCCCTTTTTGGGCTAATCCCAATGGCCAATGTTGAGTATTACTCAGTAGCCACTTGCCCTACTTCTTCAAAGGGCAGGTGTGATGAAGCAGCTGACGGAACCTCCTGCTTTACAGCGCACCAATCAGAGCCCAAATGATTAATGGACGAGCGAAGGCAGTTAAACCTTGCAGTTTCAATCAGGTGATGAAACTAGCTGAGGAAGACTATGATGAATGAAGGATCATTAAAATTAAAACGTAAGAACTCTGGTGCGTGCTGCGTACACACCAACACAAGACCTCCCTTTATCTTTTTTATAGCTAAAATGTAACAGTTCTCATTAGGAAAAGGTTTCTGGAACACTTGCTCCCTCAGGATTAAAAATGCCATTCTTTCAGTGATGATCTGACATTTGGGAAGTGTCCCTGAAACGAGGACGTGATGCACGCCGTATCTGGTGGGGCTGGAATTACCTAACAATTACCAACAGGACTTCTCCGAGAGGTGCCATCACGCCTGGCCTTTAAGAAGCCCGGACTGAGCCACTGCCAGCTGCGTGCACGAGATTCTACTTATATGGCAAACTACTGGGACAGGAGAGCTGAAGATTAACTTCTGGGTAAAGATTAAACAGCATGATTGCAGCACTAAGTAATTAGTATTTTTAGCACAGTAGTGAGGAGTTGGTTTTTTGTGCAGTGTTAAGAATCTTCTGAAATGCAACTGCTCAAGTAAAAACACATTTAAACTCGTTACAAGTATTTCTGTCCACTGCTGTGGTGTCCATGGGAACACTGTGGGTGGGAAAACACATCACCAAAAGCTCAAGTATTATTAATAAGCTTAGTGACTTGGGCAAAGTACATGCTTCATGCTCAGAGTATCTGGGAGACTGGCAGAAATCAGTCCTTTTCACTTACATACCCTTTCGTTTAGGGGGTCTCGGTAGAGTGAGTATGTGAATCTGATCATTAACATGAAGCGTTCTTCAATTTTGGCTTCTGAGCCCATTTAGGACGTTTCAATTCCAACAGCTGGAAGCTGTTTTAAATCAAGAGCCCCCAAGTTTGAATAACATGCTGTTATAAAAATCTGTTTTATAATCTGGACAACAAGCCATCACATAGGAAACCAATAAACAATGTAACAACACAGATAATAGAATTTTCACTGTTTCCCCAACTCAAACATTTACTTAGCTACCAACACAATAATACGTTAACAGCAGTCCCGTGAGAAAAGAAATGCACTGCTTAGAAGTGTGATACAGCTCTGTGATGCGCTGCCAGTGATTTAACAAGAGACTTTCACAGAAACATTTCAGCGTAGGCTTTGATAAACACTGAATCTCAGAGACATGCTCACGTCAGTGAGATAGCTGGGGAGAAATCTATTCACTTTTCTTCCCATCTTTACCCCTTCACTTAATTAGTTTTCCCCCTCCATTTTCATTTAGCTTTCTCTTTGCTTACGTACTAGCATTTTCTCCCCAGATTTTATATCATACCTCATTCCTCAAAATTTACTTAGATTAAGGATTAGAAATTTCACAGAAGGGTGTATTTTAAGAATAGCTGGTATTTGGCTTAACTGGCCAAGACAGATGCAAGATAATTGTTCTTCAAAACAGTTTTTAGCCTCAGGAATAAAGTTTATCTATCAAGTATTATCTAATAGCAACAGCAGAGGATGTAAATTCCATTACAATTAATTATTCTAAACATCCCCTCAAAATTAATGGTAAAAATTTAAATGGAGACTGTTAAAAGTTGTATCCCATACATCAATCTCAAAAACAGCTCAAGTGTGGAAAGTGTAGAGGGGAATGAAAATTCCTACTTCTCTCTCTTTCCAAAACCTCTCCCTTTGCTAAGGCATCAAGGATGAACTTTTTAATTTGTTTGACAATTTGGAATTTCAATTGCATTTGCCAAAAATAAATCCTGTTTAACAAGCAGTTACTTGTCATTTCTAAACACAGTCCGATAGACCAGTATTAGAAAACTGAAATAACTTCTTAATTTATTTACTCTCTCTGACACAGCATATTAAAACATCAAAATGGCTTTACAAGTGTTTACTGGACTTCAAACATGTTTACTCCATATTTCCTCCCGTTTTATGCTGCACATGTACCGGGTGCACTAACTTCTCTTTGAAACCCCTTCGTTCTTTCAAACAAGCACGTGGCTAGAACAGACGTGAAAGTGCTGTGGATGCAATGACGTTTGCCGGTCCAAAGCCAGAAAGCTTTGGTTTTCATTTCCCCGGGGGAGGCACACACAACTGTCACGGTAATTTTAAGAGAGGCAACTCAGCTATTCTCTCTGTCATTCAAGGAGCTGAACACAAAGGCAATTTTATATTGGTGACACTCTTACCTCTTCTTCTTGGTGATAATGAGGACATCATTAAAGAGGAAGAAGTACACCTGCTGCTTAGAAGTTCTTTTAGAAAAAAGTCCAGTGTCTTCTACATATGCTGTTAATTCGCCCCTTTTCACTAACCATCGTGAAGAGGAAACCAATGGAAATGGCTACAAAGCAAGAAAATAACATTTTAATCCTTTAAAAGCAGAGTTTTTTAAAAATCAGAGTGCTACAGATTTTGGAAAAAAAATGCTTGAATAAACTCAAAGCTCAGAGATCACGAGAACAAGCACAAAACAGAGGTTATCAAGGTTTAAGGTATCTTCATCGTTCATATCATACCCAAGTCATAGTCTGCAAATACTTGAAAATCACTCATGCACGACAATTGCTCATCTAACATAAAAATGAACAGACTTGATTGCTCATACTTGGGATGGAACAGACTATGTGAGATCTCCTAAGGAGATTAAAAAGACTGTCTTCCAGGAATGTGTAAGTTTTTGTAGAGTAAGCAATCATTCTTTAAGCACGTACGAACACTCGATTTTCCTCTGGGTACCTCACAGGTTTTCTACCTAAACAATGGGGAAGAGCTTCAGCTTCTCATCTCAAACATGAGGGCTACTGCGCCTGCCTTTCATTGCATCCCTAAGGCCAGCTAAAACGATGCTGTGCCATCTTTCTGATGGGGTGTTCTGTACCGTGCACAGAATAAATAAAAAAGTAAAATCCTTTACCAGATAAATACACTACACAATCCACTTTGACGTATTCTGCGAGTATATTAAAACAGACATAAACAGACCTGGAGACAGCACACAAGATTAGATCGATCCTAGTACAGTACTGAATATTATTGTTGAGATGTTCAGAGTATGCAGAATTTTTCTACGTTAAAGAGTAAGGTACGTGAGGAATGCCAGAAGGCTCAGCAACCAAATGTGGTAACATCCATTTTCTGCTCTGTAAGTAAACTGAAGTTCCAACACAGCTCTGCAAAAGAATGTGCAAAGCAGTGTGTGATATGTAGGGTTTGAATTAGCTGTCCATGTTAATGCCAAAACAATATAGTTGGCCCAAGACATCATAAATTCAGCAGTGCTTTGAAAGACACATCTGAAAGCTTTTAGAGGGCAGCTCTTTAGGCATCCATGTACGAAAGGCCGTATTAATACACAACTGTCCTTCCTCAGGATGAGCTTCAGCTTGTTTTTCTGTCTTCCATTTTGTCAGAAAAGGCGGCTGTTACATTTGACCCCAACTGCTCTGCACTTTGCTACTGCAGCTGAAGGGACTCTGGATGTTCTGTGGAGCAGGATCTCCATTTCTCTCTAGGTGAGGACCCACACCCACAGCAGCTGAAGCAAGCCACAGAGGACCATACTGCCTACTGTGAAGACCAGGCTTTATTAATCCAAATTATTCCCAGCTGTGCGAGAAACAGACACCATAGAAGAACCTTTTGTTTCTCTGGGCCACAACCATGAAGGGAGATGTGAGGCTGCACGTCCTGGTCATACAAAGAACAGATCATCTCTGAAGCTGTACCATGACATACGATGCCAGAAGGACAAGGGTCCATTGCAGTGCTGGCAGCTGTCCCACTGACCAGGATTCCTCAATCGATGACCTCACTGACTGTTGCTAGCGCAGAAGCAAGCAGAGCTGCTATACGGGAACATGTCTTCAGTGGCACCCAGCAGGCAGGGCCTTTCTGCTAGACTGTGCTACCACCAGGCGATATTCGAAGCAAAGACACTGACCTCCTCCCTTGGTTCCATCCCTCATCACCAGAACCCCCTGTTTGGGTCCCAACTCAAACACTGAAGATACTGGTACTTTTGTCTCTGTGCACCTTTGAGTACTGCCCATGTGCTGACACAGCATCTGGAGACATCGGGTGCCTTCCCCAGGCTGGTGCCAAAAAGGACGAGGCACAGCAGGTAACGTCTGCAGGCAAAGCCTGAGCTGCACCACCCGTCCCTTACGGGTTCCACATGGTACCACTGGAGAACAAGAGGCATCCACTTTGCCCATACTTACTAATTGTACCCAAGACCCGCTGCAGTAAACGGGTGCTTACCGCTAAATTTTATGGAGCTTATATATTCTTCTTCATCCCAAGCTAAATAATCAAATTTTCGTTTCTACTTTCAATGTAACTGGCTTTCTGCTTATCAAACTTCCCTACTTGCTTTCCTGTTGTTCAAATTACCAGTCTTGCACGATTAGACTAATGAACACACAACTGCTTTTTTTCCCCCTCATTTAAAGCACCTTTCACATGCTTGTAAAAAATACTTCTTCATTCAGTTTGTCAGCTGTCTTCATTCTGCATGGATTGGCTTTTTATGTCCTTTAAGCACCTTAGCTGCCCTTTACTGAGCTAATTTCAGCCTGTCAATACTTGCCCCGTAGTTCTACACCAAACCCAAAATACAGTGCTTTGACTGTCATCTCGCTATTGGAAGAACAAAATATTAACTCCCTAATTTTACATGCAGCCACCCCCTTGTTAATGGAGTTAGAGGTATGATTTTACAGTGACTCCGAAACTGCACACAACAAAACAATTAGTCCAAAGGTGCTGTTTCTGCCACCCTGCAGCACCACAGAACTCTGCCCCGTGCTCCCCCTTGGGGGGTAGTGCACTGATGGCAGACGAAGGTCGCTCAAGACCACAAAGCCTAGCAGCCCTCTGGAACTACTGCAAGTTGTTACCAATTAAAGAAGCCTTAAGCTTTTTACCTTGCCCCAGTCTGATTTGTGTCCCAGTATACCCAGAACCAGCAGTGATGGATGTCCACCCTCACCTGGTACATGAACAGACATCCGTGGAACAGACCTTTGCTATACTGTAGACCCGCATTAGGGACTGTTCAAAGCCTGTATTGTTTCAAAATGACTACTGAGAAACACCAGAGGTCAGTTCTCTGCTACGATTATTAGTATTTTTACATTCGTGCTACCAAGATAGTATCGGTGTATTGAATCTTGGAGAAATTCCTTTGGATGTTTCTTCCCAATTAATCTAAGATCACATGTTCTGTTCTGATTTATATGACCTTTTTGTAGGTTTCTGGTTTTATATGAGCCATTAGTTTATTAAATGCATTTTCTACCATATTCTCTAATTTGGAAATGCAGAATTTTGTTTCAAATCCATATTTCATAAATAGATTGTATCCAAGTCTGTTAGTGAATCACAGTAAATCAATCTGGTTATAAATCACTGTTATTTCAAGTTCATGAAGTGACATTGTCACTCAGATCAGTGGCTAACAGACTTCTATCAATCCAATTTTACTTTCTCCTCGGGCCGCGTTGTATCATTGCTCTTATGGAAGGTCATTTCACTAAAGACACGTCATTAAGCCTCACAGGTTGTGAAGACCCGTTTAGCTCAATACTGTGAGATCTGACAATCCCAGAGGAGCTCCCAAGCTCCATCACTGAAATGAAAGAAAGTTTTACATTGACATTCAGCTTTAAAAAATTTGGCTTACTTTCAATCCAAACTCTGCAGGTTCAGTGCCTTCATGTGACATGAAAATCAAATTTTTAAACAAATGGCTTTTTTATTTCCTGAAATGCAGTAATGGTTCCATCAAACAATACAGGAACGTGAAACATCCAACCATACCCTGACAGCACCATCGCGCTTTTTGTGACTACCAAGAAAGACTTTGGGCTAAATGGTCCTTGAACACAGAAGTCACAAGTTTCTTTCATGAACGCACAAAAGTGTGTTTGCAAAAAAAAAAAAACCAAACAAACAAAAAACCAAACAAAAAAAAGAACACCCAACCAAAAAACCAAAATCCCCAAACCCACCACCCTTCTGGTGCTAAAGATGAAAAATTTAAGAATAAAAACTTCTGAATCTTAATTAAAAATTAAATTCTACAGATTAGCTACGAACAAAAGTAACGTAATATTTGAGTACCTTCTCTTGTACTCCCACGAAACGTGCTAGTTACATCTAACAAAATAATGAAGTTAAACAAAAATCCCAAAACACTCTATGAGGTTGAGCAAGAACAGAAATAGTTTACCTAATTTATAATGGTTATAAAACAGAATTACAGCACCACAATGATTGTTTTCCAAACAAAAAGTACTCTAACAATTTCTATTTGAGGATGAACTAAAAATTCCTCTAATCTGTGGTCCAAGCAAGTTCATCATATCTTCCTAATTGACTGTATTCCAGAGGCAGCTTTTTACTTTCCTATTAATTTTTCCTTAATTGCCAAAAGAGTACATCACGTATACCATCTCCTTTCTATATAAAACAAGCTGTCAGAACTTAAAATGTATTGGAACTTGGCCAGAACAGTCTTTTATATACCAGCTGGCAAGCTCTCAAACCACAGATAAGGTCTAAACCACTAAGTGGTTATACTTCAGATGCACAAAGGAAAAAAAACAACTTGCATAAAAACTACAGAAAAACAAAATACAGAAAGTTGCTATTACTGGCTGCTAGCTCTGGCGTGCACAGGGCAGAACTGTACAGGGCTCTCGCATCTGCAAAACTGGGACCAACGGTGTGCATCCTCTTTCCACACGGAAAGGGACAGACTATAAACCAGTTTTCCTAATGGCAAAATCTTCACAGCAGCTTACTTTGTCATTACAGCAAAGAATACTTAATTCAATATATATTAAAAAACCCCAATTTTGCTATAAAATAACCCTTCTACTTAAAATAAAAATACTAAAAAATTTTAATTTTTATCCTGACATAATATATCATATCTTTGCAAGAATTAGTGTGATATGAAGATGCCATTGAAGTTCCACTGTTTACTGTATCAGTTACAAATACTAATTAACTCTCAAAAAAAAAAAAAAAAAAAAACACACAACACAATTTGTTCCTCAACCGCAGTTCGAATTCTAAGCAAAACATCAGAACTATCTACAGCTCACAGGAGAAAGCTGATTCATGTGGGATGAAATTTAGCCGAACTTGTTCACACAGAGCCAGACAACATGCTGAAGCGAGAAACAGCACTGCTCTGCAATGCAATACCTCCCCCCAAAACGTTTCCTTAATCCATCCAAAAAGTCCCCAATCTGCAGGAGACCTCAGCGGCTTCGTCAGTGAGCCAGGCGCGCGCTCAGTGCCACCGCCTCCGTCTGCAGCGGAGAACCGCAACGATTCTCATACGAATTGGAACTGATGCTGTGCATTCTTCTGCTCTTGTTTTATGTGAGGAGGAAAGAGAGAGACAGAAAAGCGATTCAACCTCTGATGGGCCTTGGGGAAACGAACGATGAGAAGGATGGACACTGAGGCAGAGCAACGCGCGATTCTGCGTGTGAACTGTGACAAGGCATCACGCGCTTTGTTATGCATTACATAAACCAGCATGAAACTGGACCTCCTCAGTCACTCTGAGCTGCCAGGGCTTCAGCTACCCCACAATAGGAACTTGTCTTCCGTGACTGAAAAGTCACATCAGCATTCCAGCCTACGCTAATTTACTTAGGCTGGCAACGAACCTGTTGAAACCTAACTCGTAGTCAAAACAATTCATGTGGTAAATGATTCATGGACAGAAATATCACCATCATACCTTGATTTTAAATTCCAGTTGGGAGTTAATTGTGTACATCATTTCTGTCCTTTCCATTTTCCGAGCACCTTCGTTGCATAAACGCACCAGCTAGAAACGAGACATTGGTTAACAGGTTTAGTGTACACAGGACTTGTCATACAAACTCTCTTCCTTTATAAAATGCACTTCTGAAGAAGCATAAAAATTACAAAGGAACTGACATTTTCATGCTGGGTCACAGACATCGTGTTTTCAAGATCAGACTGTACGCGGCCCCGAGCGACCAGGTCTGACCTGACCTGCTTTGAGGCTGGACTGGAAGACCTCCCGAGAGCCTCCTCAACCAGAATTATCCCATGATACGATGATAATTATTTATTCTTCAGGGGAGCCCAGACGGTACAAAGGTTCAGCCAGAAGTTCTGACTGTGAAGGGTTAGAGCTCTCTGATCCAAGTTAGCGATCAGCTCCAAAACAACCAACCTCCCACACTGAGACATCAGCGCCACACGTCACCACGTCTACCACAGCCCCGATGCTCTCACAGAACAAACTCCACACACGTCGCAGTACCATCTTGTTAAATTAAGGCAAATGGTGTCTGAGGAAAGTGCTTCATTGCAGTTGATCTTCAGAAAGCATTTTTAAAGCATGCTGCAGTTTTACTGAAGCCAGAACACAGAATCCTAGTCTCACAGAATGGTTTGGGTTGGAAGGGACCTTGAAGCCCCCCCAGTGCCACCCCCTGCCCTGGGCAGGGCCACCTCCCCCCAGCCCAGGTTGCTCCCAGCCCCGTCCAACCCGGCCTTGAACACCTCCAGGGACGGGGCAGCCACAGCTTCTGGGGGCACCCTGCCCCAGGGGCTCACCGCCCCCACAGCCAAGAAGTTCTTCCCAGTATCTCATCTAAATCTCCCCTCTTCCACTTTGAAGCCATTCCCCCTCATCCTGTCACTATGTGCCCTTGTAAAAAGTCCCTCTCCAACTTTCTTGTTGGCACCCTTCAGATACTGGAAGGCCGTGCCCCATGGGGGTGGGGAGCACAGAAAAACAGGGGCACGAGAAGGCATTCCTTTAACCCCACTCCAAGAGGCACTGACTTCCCAAGCGTGAGTGGGCCTTTCCTCCTTTTACAATCCAAACCTCACACACCATACACTGTTCCTACAGAAAAACCCAACCGAGCTGGCAGCCGTAGAGTGCTACCGAGTTTAGGATCTTTTCCTAAGTAATAAACACAGAGTAATTTAGGTGTAAAAGCAATCCCTGGTAGCCTTTCTTAAATAAAACAATTTAGAGTTTTTATTTTTTAGTACTCTTCCCAACCGCATTATTTATGGACAGAAAACGTAATGTTTTCCTGAATGTTCAAGGCCCAAGGTAACATCTAGCCACAACTACAGAAAAAGATTTTTTTTTAATAAAGAATGCCCAGTATTTTACATTTCACAACAGTCTATGATGTACTATAGTTTCTGGAATTCTGAGATCTTGGAGGCAAAAAACAGCCAGTCAGATCCATAGATTTTTCTTATCGTACCACAACGTTGTGTTTTACAGAGTTGTCTATTTCCAGAATATAAATACATTCAGCAGATGGATTGGAATTTCCCACTGATTTAAAAAAATATGGGTAATCTGATCGCTGAGGTTCAAATGGAAGGAACCAGAATTTATTAGACAAGTGCTGTAGGAATTTAAAATCTATGCCCAGAATTGGGCTTGTGCTCTTCTTCCACCCTTCCTTCTTCACAAAACAGCATAACTATGGGAGAACAGAACAACTTTGAACGACTGACAGGAGGTGACATGGTTAACTTACAATAAAAGCAGAAATAATGCTTAAGTTTGCTTAGAAGTATCAGACTTTCTTGTCTCTACTGTCAGGACAGTGTTTTGGCTCTTTTTTTTTTTTTTTTTTTAATATCTATGGTCCACCACATGGCTCTGACTGGCAGCAAATAGGATAAATTTGTCCAACTTTACCATGAAACATGTGAACAAAAAGAGTAAGGAACATGAAAATTAATTCTCAAGTGCCTAACAAAACCCAAAAGCAGCCACTTTGCACAGCGGATTTTTGAAATGATGAAAGCATGCAGTGCAATTTGGGTAGGAAAAAAGTCAAAGCAGGAAAAATTCTGCATCCATATTAAACTTTTAAGAACATACCTTGCTTACTTCTTTTAGAGCTTGCTTGCAGTTCTCATATTTTGGTGAATCCTTTGGAGTTTTCTGACAAATCGTCTGAAATAAAACATCAGTTACTTCACAGGACTAAGAAGTACAGATTGTAACAAATACAGAATTTTACAGACTTATTAATTGAAATCAGAGAGGTGAAGTTACAGCTGTGGACTGGGATAAATGAGAGAACACTAGATCACTTCTTCAGAGTGTTCCATGACACTAAGGATCGCCTCCCTTGAAAGCTTTTTAGCGCAAAGTGATGTTTTGCACCTCTTGGTCAACCTCCATCCATGGCGACGCGGCGGAAGAGGCAGGGCACGTCCTTCCAGGAAAGAGAAAGTTTCTGCCATCTCATCTCTAACTTTTTGCATAGCACAATGAAATCCCATTGCAGCCATACGTAACCAACCAGGTTCTTCCTATTTCAAGTGCCACAATAAGCTTTTCCTGGAAGCTGAAATACCATTTTATGTACAACTTCACTTGCGCTAAGAAAACCATACCAGATTATTCTGACTGACCTCTTTGTGGAAGGTATTTCCAAAGGATTAACAGAAAAGGCTCTTAAGGCTACACTGTGATGTGTACCATGGAAAAATACACATAACAGTATTATTTTATTAAAACAAAAAAAAGCATATGGAAGGGAAGACAGCTGCAGCATCCAGAGGAAGTGCTGGAATGCAGTGAGAAGTAAGTCCAACCTGTGACTTACACGTGACAGTTACATCTATTGACAGAGTTTATTCTCATGAGTTAGAGGTAAAGACAAAGTCCTAGCAGAAAGGGGCATTTTGAATCAATGACTGACCAGTTAAATCACTTTTTTGATTGAGAAACAAAAACATTGTAAGATATTTTACATTAATTTAGTCTTTTACATAATTAAGCTCCCTCCTCTCTGAAGGCAGTTGGAGCCGTATTTCTGGAACTGAAACCTTAAAAATTGAATTCACAACCACTTCCAAGAAAAACAAACAAACTAAATGTAAACAGTGGAAAATAAAATGCTTGGTTTGCCCGTTTAGATTCTCTTAGCCGAAGAGGGGAAGGAGGCAAAGAAAAGAAAAAGAAAAAGAAAAAGGGGGGGGGGGGGAGGAGGGAAGGCACACCTAGTGACACACCGAAGTAATGCTGGAGTATTATTCCATTTTTTTAATCTAGAAATGCACTGCAGAGAAGAAAGTATTCAATGTCCATGAATGAACTAAGTAACTATCCAGATGATCGATCAAATTAATCAATGCACAATTTGCAAATATATATGAAAACAAAATTATGAGTCCTGTTTCAGGATCCTACTAATGCCAGAACCTGAGCCTGGATTTTAATCTGCACTATTGCTGGTGGTCCAGTTCATAAATTTAGTTCTAGAATCTTAACTGAAATACCATGAATCTTGGTGTGAACTTTGCTTCACCAATACTCAGTTGCACTTCACCACCCTTCCCGAGCTGCCCGGAACCTGCACAGGAAGGGAACATCTCACAGCGTAACGTGCTGGTGGGAAACCCGGGCTGTCAATACTGCTCCGCTCAAAGAGCTCCCGTGCCTGTGAGAACCGAGTTCCTTCTCCAGGGTTACACCGCGACCCTCTTAACCGAGGGTCTCAATGTCCCTGTTTCCGAAAGTACGTATTTACTGCAAAAGGCCCCTTATCTAATCCGTATGATAGGAAGTCTTGTTTTTTAAACTGTAGGGTTTAATTTTAATCCTAACGCTATATACAATTTCTGTGCTAGGTTCGTCCTTGATTGCAGAATCATTTTGACCCTTTACTCTACAATTTTTCGATTAGAATTTCTAAATATTTAATTTTTAAATGGGGGTCTGGAGCAGGGGTTACCAGTCACAGCAAGCAAACAAATTGTACAGTATCCACAGCCCTGTACCTGGTGTAAGTGAGAAGATATGAAGAGACCGGAATGAACTAGGCATTGAATATGAGGGAATACTAACATTAAAAGAACACACATCTAGGAAAAAACAGAATAACAACTCTGTTCTTACATCCATCAGTAAGGGAAGACGAGTAACTCTCTGCATGGGAAGAATGAGGAAAGAGATCATTGGTAAATTCCGGCAATCTTCATGGGACTCGATCCGTGATAACACCTCTTTGAACACTGGATTTGTGGCTCTGGTGGGAAAAAGGGGGAGAGAATTAGATGGTATGTTTAACCAAAGAATTGTGAAAGTTGCTAGCTTTTAAATAAATCATTACTTTGTTAATTGTAAAGTCTGGTTTGAAGGAGTCCTATCAGCTAAACCCTCAGCTTTATGTGCTTATATATGCAAAACCAGTATTGACACTTTGAAACCTCCAGTTCTCCCCACAGACAACCGTGAGTGCAAACAGACCCATGTAACACACGAGTAAAGTGTGTCTTTGACACTGATTAAACTGTACTTATCAGTGGAAAGGGAATGTAACACATGACCACAAACAGGATCAGCCTCTGCAGCCAGGCGCGGTTTCACTCTCAATTACTTCAAAGGAACGTGTGCATTAAGGAAAGTTAAGCATGTAAGTACACGCTTAGTTGGAAGCCATAGGTTTTGCACCGAATACCACCGCCTACCACTCACTCCTGCTACAAAGGGGCTGATTTTGCAATCGTATTTTAAAATTAGTTCTTACAGTAATTTCTGCAGTGTTCGCTGCTGATAGACTTCATTGGTGCAGTACTTAACATACGGGTCAAACGTTGAAGAAGTATGCTTTTCAACTATATCACTAATATCATCAATGAAGATGTTGTTCTGATGTCTTGCTTCAAGTTCTTTAAAGAACCTGTGGAAAATAAAAAAAGAAATTACTCATTTTTACAAAAAGATAGCAGACTTTCTCTTGCAACATTTTACCCTTCGCCTGACACAACCCATGATTTTTTATAAACTAATGACAACTGGAACGGTTTGTGAAAGGGCGAGATCACCTCTGCTTTGGCAGAGCAGGAAGGGAAATCTCTGCACCATACAAGCCCCGGGGTGGCGGTGTCACCTGGCAGAGCTCAGCAGGAGCAGTGCTGGCAAAGCTCCGTCCCATTCTCTAGCTGCCAAAACCGAAACAGCATTACTGATCTGGTTAGACTAGAATTTCCAGAAACGGGGTTGAAAAAGAAATGAAACAACTTCAAGCACAACATTAACACATTTCCTCTTGTAATAAAGGAAGTACAGTACCAGGAATGTTCACTGAAATAAAGTTGTGTGTGAACTGCTAAACTAAGAACAACAACAACAAAAATATGTAGCAGGCTGAACTGCACACGGTGCTCAGGTACCACATACTTCAATCAATTAAAAGCAAACACAGATTGAAAACAGTTAAAATCGAAGCCAAAATCAAAATCCTGAGCTGACTTTTTTTCCCCTAAACATGCTCGTTCCAAGAACTTCCCTATTGTTTGTCCTCTGTTCTATATCTGAGTCCCTTTGGCCTCTGAAAGCTTTCCACTCCTCCTTGTGCTTACAGTTTTACCAGAAAACAAAAGCCTTCATTTCCATAATGCTCATTAGAAATCTTTTACTGTTTGGGGTGTAGGAGCTCACACAGATGGGCATTAGATCTATTGCAGGTCCTTGGGATTGCCTACACCGACACTCTGGCATCACTGCGATCCTCCAAAATCTAGAAGCTGCTGAAAATCCCTCGGAAACCAGACTCGCCTGCAGCCTCTACAAGAGACGATTCACCAGAACAATCCTGACCTCCACAGAGTAAACCAGCTAATAAAATACTCTCCTATAGCACAGAAAAATTAAGGAAATACTTGGAACATGTGATCTCACATCAAGCTAAAATATTTTGAAACACGTTTTGTTTTGTTTTATTTTGGCCCCTAATTACATTTTCTCATTACTAACACTGGCTCTTCAGAACTCTGTCACCTTGCAGCATTTCATTTTTTAAGGGTGCCACCAGACTTGTCCATAGTTTGTTTTACAAACCAACCTCAAACGTGTAGGAGGAGAACAGGACGATCAGAAGCTTATCGTACACGTGTTTAACAACATGGGTTAACTAAAATTAAGACTTTTTTTCAGGTGTGCTTAGGAGCAGCTGCCCAAATTGAGCAGGTGCCAGATTCTAACTCGGTCAGTCACATAGTCAGAAGAATCAAGTGTTTTTTTGTTTTGGTATTTTTTAATATTTTTTTTTTTTAATAGTTCAGACATATTAACCGAAGAGAGAACTGACTGATGTTTATCAGTACTGCCATTTAATGAAAACCAGGACACTGCATACAAACAAATATAACACTGTCTACTACAGTGCAGAGTTTTCTTCTCCGTCTTCCCCTTTAAGTGGTACAGCCATATCTTTTAATAGCCACTTCTGGAAGGCAGAGTCCTCCGGCATCCTTCTATCCTCCACCCATCTTATTTCAACACATGAAATATTTCAAGTTGTCACTGACGCTACGTATTTGGGGTTTTGATACCAAGACCAGTACTAACTGGCAAAGCATACTAAGGTGCAGTGGGGCCTCATACCGTTACAGAACATGGACAAATACTAAAGTTAACAGTCGCCTGAAATTTCACTGGGGTCCAAGAAGGAAGGGGGGGTGGGGGAGGGAGGGAGGAGTGTCTCCAAGTCACACAGTCTACAATTTCTCATGAACACCACCAGTCAGATTTCAACGGCTGACCACCAGGAACTGCAGACGGCTGGAACTCGTTTCCACTCTACTCAGACCTGTTTATAGTTGGGAGAACTTCCCAGAGCACTGCCAATTTACTTTGCTCAGGAAATTGGGAAATACAGCATTTCTTCCTGCTGTCTGCTATGGCACGCTGACAGGGAGTTTGACCGTGCTGGGTTAAAACTCCCACTTTTACAATTTATCCGATGATGTCATTGATGAAGCATCAGACACAATTATTGTAAAGAACAGTAAAAATCTTGGATAGTAGAAGATTTAAAAAAAAAAAAAAAAAAGGAAGAAAAAAAGAGCGTGGGTAGAAAGAAACAGCATACCCAAGTGCCATCCCCCACAACACGTACTGTAAGAATTATTACCTCTGGCAATCACGCAGCAGAGTTTGAATCAAAGGTTGTCTTTTTTTGGATCCAATCTGCTGATTACTATATACGATCAGTGAACCAGACACATCATAAAAACCTTTTACTTAAAACTGTAGGACAGATTCTGTCATAAAGATCGGTACTGAGTGATTACATTCAAGTTAACCAACTACAAATTAGTTGTGCTGTATGACTGCCCTTTTTTTTTTTTTTTTTTTTTTTTTTTTGCTTAATACCAGAAGGATTTATTTAAAGCATTTGTTTCTGTTAAATCCAGAACTTTTCTGGCTAAAGTGAGATCCAATTAAGTGAAAAATCGAACAGCGTGGTAAGACAGCGTTCGGTTTCCCTCAGCTTGCCCTTATGTTGTTTAGAAGCGATGCCCAATTCGCAATACTCAAACTCCCCTCTCCTAAAGGCTCTGTGCCAAATTTAGAAATGCAGGTTTCATTCATTTCCTGTTTGTTTCTTTTTATAGCACAATACCCAGAAACATGCGAGATCTCACCAGCGCTGGAGTTTGCCCTTTCCTTATGACAAGAGTTCCCTCCATAAAGTTGTTAAGGGTCTTCCTATGCCTTTAGGCAGCTCATTAACAAGCTGGTAATTACCAACAGGAACAATGTCCTAATATTTGCTCAGGCCATTTTCTTAAGCTTTTTTTTCCCATTCCTCGGCACTGCTTTAATCAGTGTCTGATAGCCACAACTTTCTCAAGGTCTAGTTAACTCCACTGTATAGACACGAACGCACAGTGGTACACGCTCAGTGTTACAAACTATTCCCGACAATTCACCTTTATAAGGCCTCAGCTATGTCTCACTTGCAGCTGCACAGCTCCCATCAACATTAATAGAAGTAATACTGTCACAGATGCCATGAAAAAATACACAAAATAAATGCCCTATGATCAAACAATTTGGTCGACATTTCTTCTCAACATTTACACGCCTTTCATCCCCAGATAAACATATTAACTTGCATTCTTAGGAATACTGTATCTTGCTATCTGGATATTCCAAAATTAGGTTGCACTGCATTAAAAAAATTCTAGTTAGGCCAGTAAAAGAGATTTTAACTAGGCAGGCCAAATCAGAGTTAGAAAAACAATTACCCCATGGAGTCAATTATCCAGGAGCAAAAAGCATATAGAATCAAGTGACAGCAGCTAAAAGGATTATCAGAAAGGTGCTGCAAAAAATCTAAACAGATGTTTACATCAAGGGTGACCATAGAAGAAAAGTGATGGCAGAGCCTTTCTGGCGAGTAAGACTGGGAGAGAGCAGAGGTGGTGGAAGATCTGTCTGAAACTGAAGTGAATGCGGAATGCAGAACGCCACAAGTCACCAGACGTGGGTGATCAGCACCCAAGAGAGCTAAGAAGAAAAAAACGTTCTGATGAAGTTTCTATGAGATCATTTTATTCTATTTGCAAAATGACAGAACACACAAAATAGCATTACCGGGCCGGTGAGAGGGACAGACGGTGCGACATCGCTACGGTCTCGTATACGGGTTACGCAGCAGTCATTGAATCAAGGTTCTCAAACATTTATCTGACTGGTTTTCTTACTGCTCATGATACTAATTTTTTACCTGCTTGCGGGTTCATGTAATTCTGGAGAGTGCTATTGTCCCTCTCCGTCAGCTGCCACTGAAAACAGCTGTCTCTCACGATCAAAGCCATTCTGTACGTGCAACTGAACTTCAGTCTGGCTTGTAGATCACTTACTTCAAGTTCAAAATTATTATTCTTGCTTAATGTTTTTGAAGTTATAATGACCTATATGTCTGGCATGAAGAAGATTATAAGATTATAATGCAGATTTAGCTTCATAGCTATGCTGCTGCTGACACATTACAATACGCTAACAGAAAAAAGCCCCTGGAGTGGAAGCAAGTACAATTTCGCTTCCTCCACTTAGAGATAAGGGAACCGAAAGAACAATTACCAATTTCAGATAACTTCAGATAAAAGTAATAAAGATTTCTGAGTAGCTTCTCCAAATCTGAATACTCTCATCAGGAACAGAAGCTTAACATCTGTATCACGATAGTGTTTGAAATGAATCAGTTTGTCACAGGAGTTACCACGATCTAAACGGAAAACAATACATACATACACATATATTTATAACACCAAACACTGCAAAGTGAATAGCCCATAAAAATACCTTTTATTAGGCAATATCCACTGAGCAACTCTGAAGACAAACAAGGGGGAAAAAAAAAAAAAAAAAGACAGCCTATTCCTTCATTCTGCCCCAAACTGGAGCAACTGTCAGCAGGGCGACCCACAAGTAACCGCACTAACGGCGAGCCACTTGCCTTGCCAACTATTTACAGCCTTCTGGCAGAAATCCAGAACAATAAAAAGGCCATGGCAACCCTGTCAATACACTCTGTTACAGCCAGATTCTTGAGATAATGGGTAAGTGCTCACAGCATCTAGTTCAATGGTATGCATTTCAGAAAAACAAATCTTGATTCAACCAATTAATACCCACTGACAAATGAACCCACAAAGAACACTCTGTAGCACTAGAAATGTAAATCTTTTTGATAAATTATGAAGACATCACAACAGGAGTCTTCATTTTAAAAACCTTTCCCATGCTGAACAAAGCAATGCTTTTTATGCTGCTGAGAAGAAGCAGGGTGCTTCTGCCCGTCTCCCCGAGTCTGAAAAGTTACCTACGTTCTCATTTGTCACAGAACAAAACAATCTCTCACATGTCACAAACAAAGAATTTATAAATCATTCTGTGAAACTTTCTGACAACAGGGATGAGGCTATTCCCACATAACACACTCGCTCGGACAGCCAAACTAACAACCGCAGCAAGCGAAGGCCCTGGAGGACGGAGGAGAAGGACGGGACGCGTAGCTAGTCTCGGGCTCTGCGACCCCGGGTTGTCCCCTGTAATCCCTGGCTTCACAGTAACCACCGGTCAGCACTAGCGAATACTGAAGGTGTTACTGTATGCAAGAGAACTAATCAATCTCGATACTCGAGAAGAAATTTTTGTTAATATAAAAATATGAACCATAGGCAAACATAAATTAAGCATTGCTCAGTCTTGAGGGAAGCGTAGCAGCCAGGGAACTCTCCACCACAGCCTAGAAATAGCAGTGATTGCCCTGGATACTGCCCAGAGAACATCTAGAATTTGTCATTTCATTTCAAATGCCAAATTCCCCCATCGGGCTCCTGCCCCCTCCGCTCAGAGGACACCACACACCTCCCGGCAGCCCCGTGCCAGAGGGAGACTGTAGATGCTCCTGGGTTAATCTTTCCCACAAGGGCACCTGTGCCGAGTTGGCAACCGCCTCGCGTCCCCAACCCACGGGACGCAGGTCCAAAGTGCAAGTGTACGCACCACCACGTCAGGCTGTTTTACAGCAGGCAGAGCGGCAGTGCCTGCCACGGGAAGGGCCAAGGGGCGGGAGGACAGAGCGCGGCAAAAGGCGACACAGTGCAGCTTCGAGTGCTGTTGGACTTCTCTGTGCCATGGCGGGCACTTCGGCCTCTGTCCCACACCCTGTAGAAGTTATCGGGGCAGCCAACTATCACACACGCTTAAAGGTAGGGAGAAAGTTGCAGGTTTTGATACTGCTGCACATAAAGCTGCTTTTCCTATAAAAGGTAGAAATAAACATCTGTCTACGTGATCTTCACACTGATACAGCCACATCCATAGGAGACGTTACAGCATGACATGGAGGATGGCAAATACCACGCTTTGGACAACTGTGAGGTTGGTCTGTGTCTGCCAGAGTAATGCAGAGCAACGCAACGTAACTCAGCCATCTGCAGTGAAAGCTTGCATCTTGTGAATTGAGGTCCAATAAAAGATTGTATAGCTTTAAAGTCTCATTTAACAAAGCACACTGACCCAACGATACATGAGAGGAGCCAAGGGAACATACATTTCTCCTCCCACAATGACAGCCTCGCTAAACACAGATATTTCTCCACTTACTAACAACTTGGTGCCTTTTCAAAGCTACACATTCTTTTTATGCAAGAAGGGCAATGGCAGTTCTCTGAAACCAGACTGACCTCTCGAAGCCATCGCGCAGTCTCAGCTAAGAAAGCTGCTGCTTCACTCCTCAGCAGCCTCTGTACAGGAGCAGAGGCGCAAGTTAAAGAACTGTTGAACTTCACTACCAACAAATTTTGCAGATAAATACAGTTTTCCTCTTTTGTGCTTCCTACAGCAACATTAAATCTGAAGAACCACTGAAAGATTCATAAGCCGCTACGAGGATAAACCCTGAAAGACCCAACAGCAAAGCAGGATTGCTTGTGAGGATCTGCGTGTGCATCAAGCTTCAGACGACTGTGGCAGCGATGCTCTGCAGGAACGGGTGCACAAACACCTACTGGATAAATAGTTTTCAGGTTACAGCTGGAAGGCTTTAAAAATTTTAAGTACTTTTGTTCTACTGTCCTTAAACACAAATACTCGCATAAATAACTCTCAATGCTGAGGTTGGGCCACAGAAGAAGAGCCAGAGGCTCCAAGAAGTCAGCAACAAATGCTGCTGCAGGATTTTTATATTTTTTTTTAAACAGAGAATATGTTTACATAATATAGGGATGGGTTTCAATGCAAACAAATATTACGGTAGATGGCAGCTTCATGCCACAGTTTGGGCGATGCCGGCTTCCCCAGCTCTTCTCCAACTCACTCATTCCTTTCCCTACCATGCTCTGTCAGATATGTCACCGCTTGTGGGCTGACGCTTGGTGGGATCTGCGAACTGCTCTGATGGGCAAGCGAGAGAGAGACAGAAAGAAAACTCTGACTGGGTTTGTTTTGTAGGTTGTTTTTCAGCTACGTCAATCCCCTGGTCCGGCTGACAACTGCCTGAACTGAGGGACCAGCAGGAAGGCGGAAAACCTCCAGGCACCACTAGCACCAAACCCAGACCCTCTCCATCAGTGTGCAAAATGCAAGACACAACCAACCAACCTCTACTATGCCGGTCCTACAGCAGCCCTCTGCAACAGAGAGGGCTGTTATGACTCTTCTGGTTAAACTTACAATTTTAAGGTCATTCACCTAGACCATGGTTTAAATCCTTGTTCCAAACGATATTTCATCTCAAAATAAGGTATTTTTATTTTATGCCAAAACTATCTGTTGCTGGATAACTCAAACCATCTTAAGTCACCAGTAAGGGAAGATCTGTGGTTTGGGTGGTGTTTTTTTTCCTCCTAAGAAAAGCAGCTATACTGTTAACATTAACAGCAGTCATTATAAGACAAGTTACGTACTGAAGTATCAGTTCTTACGTTGAGAACCTCAGAGGAAGAAAAAAAAAAAAAAAAAAGTATCTCCAAAAGTACTTAATGATAAAAGTACTGGAAACACTAGATGCAAAATCCTAGCCCAAGGATGGCAGAAGTGTTTTGAAAAGTAATTACAAGAGGAAAAGTTCCAAGGGGGCCTGACAGTGAGTCTCCCCTCATAAGAATCTGGGACACTGAGTTACATACCATCTGTGCTGCATTTCCACAGGGAAGATAAATTGACAGTACAGAGCTTCAAAGTCAAAGTTTTCACAAAGGGACAAAAAGACAATTAATTTGTCAAAAGAATTCTGGCAGCAAAACTACTGCTGCCAATAAGAATACTGAGAGCAGATGAAGTTTTGAATACAAGCGTAGATAGGCAAGAAAAAGCCACTGGAACTCTCTAGAGAGAGAGAGGTAAAACAAAGTAAGATTTTAAAGGCCACTATTCAAGAATATCGTTTTTGTAAATTTAAAACAGAAATTGAATTACCTTTCATCTGACAAACACTGTTAATATCGTCAAGCTTCAGCAACCACAATTAAAAAAAAAAAAAAAAAAAATCAGTAAAAACGCACACCTACGATCACGCAGTTGAGATGATACAGCAACCGTAACCGACTTCCCGCAGCCTTGGGTGTTTTGCCGTTCCTTTTACTGAACCTTTTCCCGAGTAATATAGACATCACCACCCGCAATTCCCTGTCATTTACTGTCAGTCCAGTTCAAGCAAGGTAAGGAAGTAGAATCATGTTTTGTGGGGAAGAAAAATGAAGAACCAGCGACAGCATTAGATGGGAGAAACTGCAAAGGCCTTAAGAGAAAACCAGCGAGTAACACAGCAAACAGCCGAGCGGTTCAAGGGGCCGCCCGTGCCCCGTCTTCTCAGGACAACTCAACCCGACCAGAGAGGTTCAAACCAGCCCCACCACAGAGGAGGGTCGAGCAGGACCGTTCAATTCTTTCCTCCCCTGGCATGCACATGCTTGAGAAAACTGCAATTATATTACTTCAGGGAAGTCGGGGGGGGGGGGGGGGGGGGGGGGGGGGAGTACCCAATGAGTTGATTTACTCTAAAAACAATCCCACAAACTCTTGAGAGTAAAATGCATCAGCAGAATGGGTTCCCTCTATTCTTCGGTCAGTACTGCAGTCTGTAATGAGGGGACCTTCACCCGTTACTCTTGATCGTGGCAAAGGGTGCTTATTTAGGTTTTGATTACGTGGTAAGAAGAGCTGATAAATAGAGGGTACATCTACACTGCCAAACAAAAAACCCTGGAACCCAAATAAGATACTTAATGTACTCCTTCACCGCGTAATCTTTCAGAAACAACCCCCTGAGGGGTCTACTCCGAGCAAAGCACGAGATGGCAGCTCCAGGGAGCTAGAAGACATTAGCAAATCAGTTGCCTTGATTTTTTTTAAGCAAAATCCAGCTACATAGTGTCTATTTTAATTAGCAAAATAAGCAAACACAATAATTAACATGATCCAAAGGTCTCCTTAAAAGATCGCACCAGTTAATTCTGTTTTAAAGGGATTAAACTGTGTCTATGCGAAGTTTGACAAGCATTTAAAGATCTGCTGGGTAAAACACCATAGAGGCTGGATGCTAGAGAGAAACAAAACCATGGCTACACGCTCAGCACCTAAATGACACTGCAAACCACCCCTGGAATACAGAAGATTTTCTGAACAAATACGGATTTTATGCAGCTACTATTTCAATTTCATACATCCAGCATTGGAAAAAAAAGAACCATAAAGACAGTTTAAGTTTTATGTTTATGTTGCTGTTTCTTGAAGATACTGTACAATCTGTTAGAGTGACAAAATAAGGCAAGTCTATTCCGGTTTATAGTCCCATCTGGTTTTAATAACTGACTTCAGGCTCAGGCTAAATTCACTGGTAACAGATACACAACTGCAAATGCCCTCCACCAACACTATTTGTGCCATGCACAGCGTTATTGAAGATCTTCAGACAGCTTCTCCAAAAGTGATCCTTTACAACAGCTCTAAGCAGGCACGAAGGCAAAGATAAGGTTGCCTGAGCAGAGCCTGTGAAATCTAACAGGCGCTATATTTAATTTCGCAGAGGACCTCAAGTCAGAGACAAGCAAATCGCGGATAGGTTCGGTTTTCTTTACGATTAGCTGGCGTTCCTTCAGAGGGGCATCTGTAACCGAGAACGCAACAGACAGCTTGAAGGGGACTTTACACAGGACAGAAGGGAACATGCTGAAAAACACTTATCTTTACTACTCTAAATCAATATTATATTAAAACACTGACTGTTCTCAGAAACTGTTCTGAGTTAAACCCATCCCCATTGGCAACCCCCTCACAGCTCACTATCAACAGTAAATATCTTGGCCCGAGAAACTTCTCCATAGGTACTGGCCAAAAAAGCGGGTCCCTGCTCTGGCCACCACTGTGACTGCGGGTGCCACGTCAGAGCTCCGGGAGAGGAATGCTCAGGGATCAAAGTCCGGGCTAGCCGGGAGGGCAGCGCAGCGGCAGCGGGGAGAACAGGCTGGCGCACAGTCGCGCAGACAGTGTCATCGCTCTCCAGCCACCGTGGCAGCCACTGTTCCCACTGTGTCCTTCTCCTACACCAAGCACCAGCTGACAGCAGTTTATTTACATAGCATGAAAACACACCATGAAGGTGACGGATGGAGATCTGTGAGTTTGGGGCATTCTTTTAAATACATTTAAGTGAATAATTTGAAGCTAAAGGCTTATTTTCTGGAAAACCAGGTATTTTCTTCAAGAACACTTTTTGTATAGGTAATTCCTAGGTATTAACTAAATTAAGTATTAGACAATGCATATAAACGTATAAAAAATTCTAAGCTTGTTTAAAGAAAAAAATTATTTCTCTTAAAAGTTTTGTTCACCCAAGAAAGCTGAGGGAAGTACGATTCTGTTCAGATTTATTGTTTCTCAGTATTGTAGTCATATATCTAATCATGTCTCCAATAAGGAAGCTAAATTATAAAATAACAATCACTGGCTCAGGAATGCAAATACCAACTCCATTTCATTTTAAAGTTATTATTTACCAACACCGCTAGTCATTTGCAAAGAAACAGTGTGGGTCAAGGCAGAGAGTTTTTTCAGCTGCCACAAGAACTCTGTAAACAAATAATTCCTAGGTATTAAAGCCACCGAGTTCAGCAGGAGTGCTGGTGTCAGAACAAAGCACGAAGGAAGCAGTGTGAGGAAACACGAGGATAAACGCGCTGTCCCAAGTCATCAATACGATGCGAATCCATAAATGTGTTCTGTGGGCACCTAAAATTTAAAGGAAAAAAAGGGTATTTTGGACCCACTGCGCCACAATAGGTGCTGCGGAATCCCTGGAATCTCCTGGCAATCAGAAAAGGCTGCAGCGGCAGTAAAAGCGGATCATGCAGCAAGGCTGGCAGAAGGGCAAAACCCACAACTGGTAGGCGTAGCAGTGCGCTGCAGCACGCGGAAAGCCACGCGCCACGTACGGCCACCTGCTGCGGGTCAGGGCAAGGCACCAGCTTCTGCACAGAGCCCCGGGTGCCTCCCGCCCCGCTTCCAGGTCATTTTGGGAGGGTTCATCTCCCTCCTGTTCCCATTTCTCTGTCCACCATACCCAACATAATCCCTCAGCCCCACTGATAAGCAAGCCACTTATCTGCTTTGAAACTCCCAGTATGAACAACTTTCTCTGAAAGAGCACAGAAATTCTCCCCTCCATCAGCCCTCAGTGTCGCCACCCCAACAGGGAAACCACGCGCGGCTGCACGCCCTCAGACATTACTCAGCTGTCTTCAAAAATTGCTAATGGCAAGAATGTGACAAAACACAGAACACAGACTAAGACCATCAGCCACGACAAACAGGGAAAAAGGATGTTAATGACTTCTGTCACTGTCTTACCTGGAAATCAAATCAGGAATCTATAACTTAGGAACAATTCTCTTTCATTATAGTTCACCCGAATCACGCAGGGTCTACTGACACTATTGAAATTTTTATTTTTACTTTTTTTTTTATTACATGCGGATTTTGGGGTGGGGTTATTGTGTTTTGTTTTTCAGTCTTCTAAAGGAACTGAGGAACAGAACTCTGCATTCTCTAAAAGCATTGTCTTTAATGCCTACTTAACTGATTCAATACACACACTGCTAACATGAACACAGGGACTGTATCTTCCTGTGGAAAAAGGTGAGGCTGCATCATTGAAAGGACGTTGGAAAGAGGTGAAGCCTCATTAACCTAATTTATAAAACAGTGCTATGAGAAAGCTTACCCGATTCCTTATATTCACACACACAAAATTAAATTAAGACGCTCAGACAAGATGTTAACTCACCTCACAAACCCACACGGGTTTCTCTACCAAAATCAAGACACACAGTTTAGAAACAGTCAGAACCCGTCAAAATATTTTTTGTTCCTGGCTTTTTCGGCTAATGCTGACCTTCTGATATTCCATGAGCTTTTTGCCTTTTGCTGGCCTAATGGCAGTGAGAGGAACAAAATGCTGAAGCTTTCCTGTCTCCTATAAATTTGGTGTTTTGGCCTGTCAGACCAATTGTTCTTTGAGACCTTTCACTAATTTCCTGTGACTCCTCTTTCCCAAGACAGGCTCTTGGGAAACTGACCTCTTTTGCACCACATATTGAGAGTGAAGAGAGGTCTTCTGACTAGTGAGATTGATTGCGCAGTATTCTCAGACTACAAAGGTTTTATTTCCAAAGAAGCCAGCCTATGGCATCCCCATCCGCTTCCATCTCAGTGTAGCAGCTCTCGCTGACCCGGGTTGCAATTTGGGTGATTTTGCGTTCTATCAGTTACGAACTCCCATATCACGCACAGGCAAATACACAATAAAAGATTTAAGCTTTCTGAAGGCATCTTACAAGACGTTTTCATAAACAAACACATTGTACGCTGCACAAATTATTCAGATCAACTCTTCTTTGTTAGAGACATTCCAATGAGCTCCCAAAAGCAGAGACGGTCTCCGCTGTCTGTATTCTGCTTCTAACAAAGGCAGCTTTGTTCCACCAGAAATGGCCTTGTCATGCATCAGAAGCCTATCTTGGTGTTTCTGGAGAGTGTCCACTGAACATGTTTTAAGTCAAAGTCCCTAGATGTCAGCTTTAAGCAATTTTGACTAAAGATAGTGCGTTTTACCAGTTCATGTTCTTTAGCTCACCCAACTTTCGGCTGAGCAACCAAAACCACTGATAACTACACGCACTCAGATTTGCTATTTTTAAGTAAAGGAAACGCTGCTTCAAATACATCATAATGGGATAGATGCTCAATTTTATTACAGTTTTATAACAAAATGATGGATTTTGCTACCTTGAAAGACCTTGAAAATGGGAAGCGATAGTTTGGAGATATCGGGAAATAGGCTTCTGTTTTAAAATCACTTTCATTATTTACACAAATGAGGTTGTAGAAAGCCAGCACAAAGTTTTGTTATAGTTTAACAGTATTGCATAACTCAGGAAACAAAATATGTTTTAAGTTTAAAAAGGAGTTACAAATTGTGTTTTTACTCCAAGTTATAAACAAAACAAGTTTTAAAGCATTAGACTTTCCAGACAGAAAGAATAAGATTATAATTTTAGGCTAGTGTGGTATTTTTCCATTCTTTCTTCCCCTCCCCCCCCCCCTTTCTTTGAAGGCTATTAATCAAAAGGGTTGTAAGAATTCCCCTAAATATATTGCTCTCCCAACCCCCATTTCTGCTTTAAGTATTTTAAGTGAGAAATTTAAAAGTGGATTTAATGATTTGGAAGGCTTATTCAACACCGAACACGCCCCTATTCACATAGCTGTACTGGTACAGTCAGCAGTGTCTTACAGAAACAATCCAAAGGAGAGGCAAAGTCTACAGGTTAATTAAACCTTTGATTTCCATTAAGCTATCTAAAAGAGATGGCAACTACCCCCTCAATACATGATGGTTCTGTGACACCAACATTTGTCTAGCAAGAAACGTCCTCATGATATTTTATTTTTACAATTCACATTTCACGTAAGGAAAAGCTTTCAAAAAGTACTGTTCCTTGAAAATAAGGATTTTGAAAACCTGCACTCCCTGACAACACTGCTGTCATGCAACTCTCATTCCTGTGGTGGCTGTGGATTCAGAAAGTACCCAGCTGCTGGCAAAAGATCTCAACTATGAGAGAGAGAGAGAGAGAGAGAGAAGCAAAAGGGAACAGGGGATGGAGAAATGAGGGCGTACTGAGTAAGTCCAAATGTACACCTATTATATAGCTCCTAAATTAGGTTTGTATTTGACACAATATGTTAGAGTTTCTCACACGTATGCTCCACAAAACAAAATCTTATTACTGCATAAAATTCAGAAAACGTAAAATCAAACTGCTGCACAACAGCTGTAAAATTCCACAGACTTCATGAGGCTTCAGAGAAATGGGAGCCAAGAAGGGACATTACCCTGACTGGGAACATGAAACCTGAGAAGCTCCACAAAGGTAAACACAGGTTTAACGCTAAAGAATTCAGAATATCGCAATTTCTACAGGAAAGAAACAAAAGCAAAAAAAAAAAAAGGGGGAGGCTGAAAAAGTGGGAAGGCCTGACTCCAGAAATACTCCTAGTCTGACAGAGTCCTGATCCAACCATTAGCCCCGTTTCTGACAGGAGTCGGGTATTTTTATGTTCCACGGATAAAGAAAGATACATTTAAAGTTCCACAGTGCTACTGTTAAGATCAATCAGTATCTTAACGAGGCCATGTGCATCCTTTAGCCATTGTGCTTGGTTTCAAACTGGAAATAAGGTATAAGAAAGAAGCATAGACATTTTTATTTTTCACTTATGTAGAAATTCACCTGCTGATACTGCTATTAACCAGGCAAGGATAATGAGCAAATTATAACAAGCAAATCCTCATTAAATAACTTTTTGAAATAAAGTATTCATAACCCTGAAGTACACCGTGAGCGCACATACATCTCCATGTCCCATATTAAATAATGCTGGCAGTAATTATCAGCAATCATAAAACAGCCTTTCCAGCATTTGTATCGTGTAAGATCTGCCAACATTTTCTTTTCCTTAGGCACTATTTGTAGTGTATCCGTTTTCCTTCTTATTGACTTTGTACTGAAGAAACTTTAAAAAAAAAAAGCAGAGCACAGCAGATCATCTTTTTAAAAGAAATGCAAGCGTCTGGTGCCCGGTGCTGCAGCGTGCGCAGCACTGTTCATAACCAGTGAAATGCCTATGCTGTTTACATAAAGATACCGGAGTCACACAGTATGCGGCACATCACGTACTGGGTAGAAAGCAAACAGTGATCCCACCAATTAAGGAAAACACTGGCAAGAGCCAGTTCTTAAGGGCAAGTATGAAACTCTTGCTCAATTTTTAATAGTTTAATAAGGGCAGACAGCTTAATTTGACAGACTGTAAAGACTAGGTATCACAGCTTAATGTATCAACATTTTCCGTAGAAACTGTTTAGATCTGAAGGATAATAATTTCTGCTAAAATATACTATGTTCTTTCCTTCCCTACTAATTTTCAGGGAAACTAACACCATGCCCAACCCATTACATGTGAGCTCAAACACAGTAGGCAAGGTGAGTCCGTCAAAGTCATGTGCAAGTTCACTGTGATTTTTATTTTCCACCTTCAAACTAGCATGACAGTTGTGGAAGAAACTGTTACCGCCCCAAAATGGTTACCTGAGATTCCAATAAGAAACTCGCTTTTATGTTCAAACAATTATTGAAGTAGTGACCAGACATCTCCAGTTCAGCCTACCCGTAAGCTCTCCTTACTAAATGAGTACAGCCAGAAAAGTCAACAGCTGTTCAACGTTAAGAATAGAGAGTATTCTGGCAAGAAAAGCTAAGATCTCTACAAATAAAAGCAGGACGCCTCAGAGAACAGGAGTATAGGTAAGGCATAGCCTGAGTCCGCAAATACTACCATGTATCATGGACAGTACTAACCAAAGCTCTGCTATTCAAGGAGCTGCCTGTGAGGTACAGAAGGAAAATACAATACAAATAAACAGGGGCTTACTCATATCACAAAACCAGAATCTACGGTTCGCAAAAGTCAAACCTTAGTTGTCTGCATTATATTAAATGATTCTTCAGCACTGCAGAGTACGTATATTTTGGTAATCTCAAAGCTCAGAGAATCAAATTCCTTTCTAATTTATTTACAGCCTATAAAAACCTAAGACTCTGCATATTAATAAGTGTAACATTTGATTTCTCATTCTAAAATTGTCAGGCCTAAACTTTTGCTGAAGTTGCCACCTTGCAGCTGTTCCTTCATTTTGTGGTTAACGGTAAAGATACTATTTTGTATACTACATTTTGTTACTTGCTTGAAACGTATTTTGAATACTAGTAATCACCCTCGGGTATAATTAAAACAAAATAAAGAAGTTTTATTTCTACACTTACTTTTTGCTTGCTTCATAAACATCTGTGATGTTGGAGAAAAGGTGATGGCTCTCTGTTTTGGTCATTGTGAGGCTCAGTTCCCTGGAATTTTTAAACATCCGGATCAGAATCTCCAAGCTCAGCAAATAAGAATGCTCAGAAGATATCACTTCAAATATTGCCTGCAAAGTGGAGCGAGGAAAGAACAGACTTACTATTGACTAGGCTTCTTTTTTTAATTCTTTTTTAAAAGGAACCGCGGAGGAGGGGTGCAAAGAAAAGTTACTGGGTGTAAGACAGAGTTTATAACATAAAAATTCACCTCCATTATAGTCGCATCATTTACTTAGAAATAAGTGATTTAATGCTAGGGAAAAAAAAGACTTTTTAAAAGTCTATACTAAGACTTTTCAATGCAACTGCAGAGTTTGAAGACAAAAACTTAACACCATGATCACTCCCCATTCATACTCCTGAGAGGTTTGTTTGCTTTTGTTTTGCTGTTTTTCTTTTTTTAATTAAAAAAAAAAAGGTCTGTTTTTGTGGTCTGAAGCTTCCTATCAGTCACACTACTGTTGACCAGCCAGTATTTGCTTGTGCTCTTCTGAAACGGAAGCTGGCGAGTTATTTACTTGAAAGCATTCTTGGGTAACAGAGCTCTGCTTACCCAAGCATCTGCAGAAAAGCAAAACCCTTTGCAAAATTCAGGTTTTAGTCCTCTATCAGCAGTGATACCATGGTTACGTTGAAAACATCCAGGCAGGGGCAGGCCCAGGAGAGGCTGAGCTATGTGTCCCGGGAGAGACCCCCGGAGGCAGAGCCGGGGGGGGGGGAGCAGCGGCTATCCCCTTCAGCCGATTAGTGACCAGACAGGCAGACCTCCAGGACATTCCCTCCCCTCCCACAAACAACTTCTTCTCTTTTATCACCCTACCACTTAAAAGAGTAGCCACTCTAACTTCCATCAGCTGGCTGACATACAAAGCAAACTTTTAAGGGACTCTTACACTTTGAAATCCACATACTCGTTCCATTGGAAATTGCCATCTCTGATGTAGAAACCTATTCAGCTTTTAGACATCTTTTATCTCTCGGCTTTATTTGCTGTTAATCTGCTGGAGTTCTTGTATGTATATACAAGGGGAAAAAATTAAGTAATTTTCATGAACCCTTTAGTCATGAGCTCCACCAAGTCACATCTGTCATCAGTGCTACCTTCCAGGCATCACCAACACGGAACAGTGCCATCAGCAGAGGTAACAGAACTTTGTTCTCAATATAACTAATGTTAGTAGTTGCATGTATAATTTCATTAGTTATTTGCAACGGACTTCTCTAAGCACTCTCAAACCGGAAGAGAAATACATACTTTAAATGCAACAGTGCAGATCTGATTATTTAGAAAGGCTAATGCCCATGGCTCTGCAAACGCAGAGGGAGACAGAGGAAGGGTCTCGCAGCTGACAGTCTGCGGGAGGAGTTCCCCCAGATGGTCTGATGTACGTGCTCTACAGAGACCCTGCTCTTCCGTGACCAGGTATAAAGGCAAGGGAGACTACAGGCAGGTCGAAGGCACTCTTCCTGAATACTCCCAACCGCCAACTGAGACCAACCATACTGGGGGAAAAAAAAAAAAAAAAAAACAACACAAAACGTTCTGCTGGGGATATTTGCTCATAAGATTTCTTAGAGTTCCAGCCCAGTGAATTGTGCTGGTGTTACTAAGGTATGCTTTTGATCAAATACAATTTCTCTCGGGTATCCTGAGACGCAATGTTCCCAGACTGTGCTTTCAAAATTATTCTTGCCTTTCTAAAAAGTCTTCTTCAAAGAACTGAGATTTTAATAGTGAAATAATAAATTTTAGATTTCTTTGAACAAAACAAACAAACAAACAAAAAACCTGCTTTAGCTGAAGCCTTAAAGGTTTATGCGGTACAAAGAAGATTTATCAACTTCACAGAAAACCTACAGGGCCCTCACACACACAAGGAAAGGAAATCTAATGTATCTATCAGTAGTCTCTCCATCTTATTACCTACCTAAAAAGCTGAAGGGGTCTGGTGAGAACTACAGCAGCAGCTAGGTGACAGCTACAACATCCTACGTATTATTCATAAGAGTGAATGCTGCTGTGCAAGAAGACATGCAAAGGTGATGCTTAAAAGAATGTTAAATTGCCTGCCTGCCTGCCAGCTCCGTCAGCCTCAGGAATCTATAGACCTTACACATACATCAGCCAAACTCGGGCAGCAAATCTACCCGCTGGGTGGCTAACAATGTGCAGAAAGTTACCTAAAATGAGCATTTTGACCTTCGCCCAGCAATTACATTTCCAATCTCCAGTCTCATTGTACTTCTCCCAGCAGTGGTCACAAAAATGGATTTACCTAAGGATTGCTGTAGAGTTCCATGGCTAATTGGTTTCTACCCAGACATTTTTCAACACAGGAAAATATATAAGCTCTCTTATTATTATTTTTGTTCTGGAGGGGTTTTGTTTGTGATTTTACTGAGGACCCTCATGCACTTCTTCCAGTTTGGTAATAGAAAGTCATTAGCATGGTGAGAAATAAATGGGACAAAGAAAGGTACTTTGCTTCTTATGCGTAAGGAAGGGAGAGAGTATCATATTACCATGACCCAAACACATTTCTGAGAGTAAAAACATAAAAAAGGATTAAGAAAAAAATCTTGACTTTGACAGACAGTAACTACACCACATTCAGAGGCCGGGTAGCATTTCCCAGGCACTTCCTAACAGTGTTTCTGAATGACATCTGAAATCATATTGTGGTTCATTTGCAGAACACTAAGGTAAGCAGGTGTTTGATTCTTGACGGACAGTAAACACTCTTAAGAGGTCAGATGCATACTGCAGTTTGTACGCACATAGGCAGCTAAGAGTTTCCAGCTTGCATGAAAAGAAGATCTATCGAAAATTATTTTAGTTCAAATCAGTTTGTCTATATGACGCATTTTCTTTAGACAAAAGATGCACGGAGATCCATCTCAGTAATGTGTTCTGAAAGATGGGATGCGTGTGAATGCACGACATTGACATTTAATCAAGGTATAAAGCAAACAAATATATTTTTCTGCAGTGACAATATATTACGATAGCAAAAATAATCTAATAAGTTCTAAAAAGCATTTAAAGAATAGATAATAATTGATAAAAGGCAATTTAAAATAAATACAGCAAAAGCATGACTTGGTAGTACAGCTATATCTTAAGAATATTTATTTAGGCTTCCTCCAAAAGAACAGGCCTCTAATATTCAAATAAAAAAATCCCTCAGGCTTGAAAAGATTTTTGGTAACATTAAAGACTTTACATCTAAAAGGCATCTAAAGAACTTGTTGTCTTTGAAGGGATGTAAATATGACTCCAGGAAATATAGACTAAAAGTTCCTAAAGGATATAGGACTGAAATAAACGCCTTGTGACTCAAAGCTTCCCAGCAGGAGGAGACAGAAAAGCAGAACACATGGCCTGAACTGCTGCACAGCCTCTTCCCCAAAAAAGCCAAAGACAGTCAAAGAAATGTAGCATTATAGAAAACAACCACAACAAACTATCGTCTAAATCTCACGTATGCAATCCAAGATGCTTCTGTATCTCATGTATGAACACAACAGCTGCAGGTCACACAGCTACATTAATGTTTGAGGCTCGCTACACGCATCCGTGAACCTCGCAGAAAACCCCAGTCAGGTCTCCCTTGGCTACATTCACTGCGGTATGTCCGGAAGCGAAATGAAGATAATTGGAACAAATTACCATGGCAGGTAATGTTACAGTGTTTTTTTCCTACTGAAGGACATACCTCAAGAACTGCAGGTATATAGTTGGCTAGGTCAGGCTATTCTTTTCAACACCTCTCATTCTTTTTGATATAGCCCCTGTAAGTAAGGAAGGAGGGTAAAGCAGTATCTGGACAAAAGGAGCAAAGAAGAGAAGGGAAGCGGATAAAGAGGACAAGAGGAGCAAAGGGGAAAGAGAGAGAGAGAAAAGATAACTACATCAGTAATTGCTGCTGTTGTCTGTACTGTTGACAGCATGGATGCACCTACTCCGTTTCAGTGTGAAAGGAAAAGGTTACTTACACCAGATACACGGTGCTCGCATGTTCAGAATTGTTCGCAGGTTTAGTTACAACTGAGGGCCATTGTAAAAAGCTGCTCTTTGTTCCTCACTGCCTTTAAAAATTTATGTGCCACCTCCTACCCTCTGTGAACACAAGGTTAATTTCACACCTTTGCCAGCACAGCACGCAGCAGTGACTGTCCAGTGCTGCTGAGCAGCCATCAACCAGGCTACATCTGCTGGTGGGAGCGTGCCCAGGACCCCCTCCTCCAGCAAGGCCCGCAGGATGCTGGAGGAGACCCATGGTAGGGACATATGCACATCAGCAATAGACAGGTTTGGGGTTTTTATTCTCCCTGGGGAGAGCAGCCACGTCACTCTAGGACAGGAAGCAGTGTGATGAACTTCTTATCAACAAATAGAGTGCACTAAATCAGGTATGCAGCGCATCCCTAAACAATCAACAAAAAAGCATGTGTTACTTGAAAGAGTACCTCCTGTCTTTTTCTTTCTTCCTGGCTGATTGCGTCTGATAATCCATTCTTCTTTACCTTAAAAAAAAAAAAATTTAATAAATTAATATCTTTTGTAGAAAAATACAATTTAAAAAAAAACCCAAACCACAGAATTAGCAAAACATTGGACTAGGAATTCAGCTAAAGAATCTGTCCACTTCAGACAAACAGTAACGAACCAGCAGAAATAATTAAAAAAAAGTCAATAATGTCTGACATTTGACTTATCAAAGAACTAAATAATTTCATTAAAAACTATCCCAGGACACACGCACACAGAACTACTGCAGCAAAAGCACGCACAGTTGAATCATGGTCACCCTGCACAACCTCCCTGGATATTACACACACACCGAGAATGAAAACTGCTTTCTCCTTTCAAGTTAGATTTCTATGACACATACATCACAAGGTTCATTTTCTGAGTTGGCCTGAAAAATCTTAGTGTCTTCCTTTGCTAAACACACCTAAAGGCCTTAGAGAAACTACCCAGACAGGTAGTTTGTTGGCCAAGAAATTCTTCTGGAGGAGCTCCAGCTTTACCCTAACAGACATGGCAAAATCCTGAGTAAACGCCCCTGAATTTCTGTCCTCAGCCCACGATGATGTCTCTCCCCACTCTGCACCCTACAGCCAAATCAGCCAAGACAAGTTGGCCCCAGCTCTCCACATCCAACCATCATGAACTCCAGCCACAGCTGCATTTTCCACAGCCCGAAGCCCCATGCTTAACTACCAAACTGCACACTAGAGACCCCTGAAGTTTATTCTTTCCTGATGCAAATCGCATGCATTATGTCATTTAATGGAAAGCGAAGCACCATGGAGGGACTGACTTCATACATCTCCTAGAGGAGTGTTAAACACAGGACCTCAAAACAGGAGGGTCACCTGCGTATGGCACGCTGGACCAGGGAAGAGGACAGAGGTCACTGCACAGCACTACACATGTGAAAGATACTGGACATGAGACCTAGCAGATGCACTTCCATTCTCCTGTTCTCTTAAGGTCTTCTCCAAAAGCTCTTAAAGCAGTATCATCAACAGCTTTCTCTTCTTACTCCACTTGTTCCCTGGAATTTTAAAGGATACATTTAAATGTATCCTTTAAATGAAACCTTTAAAGCACTCGCTAGGAAGTACATTGTCACTTTTCTTCTGGATGCAGTGGAGGACTTTTCTAAAAATATGCCGACACAGGAAATACCTATGAACGCATGCAGGAGACTTCAGTGCTTCCTGTTGACACAGCAACTGCAAACCTCCAGTGAGGTCAATGGGACAACTGCTGTATTCACATTCAACGAACTGTAGCTGCGTTTCATGATCATTATTGTCACATATGGGTGTGTACATACTAACTACACTTACGAATTCATCATGGAAGCAAATGGCTCAACCTGATATTCTTAATCAATGGCATCACTTCCAAAGAGAAAAGGCCCAAGTATAGAGATGATTTTTGGCATGTTCTGTGAAGGAAAATTCAACTCCTCTTTTTTGAGATGTACAAAATGTTTTAGCTGAAATATTGTAAAAATCCCATTTGTGATACTACACAAACAAAAACTTAGTATAAGCTAAGTAAGAACATAACAAGAATGGAAGAGGCCCAACACTACAGCTACTGATGTTGTCTTATTGTCGCACTGCACTGCTTTTTCCCAGCAACTCAGTTATGACTGATACAACCACAGAGACGAGGAGGGAAAGATGAAAGAATGACAGGTTAACTCTGTGGTTGCGTACAAGCGGTTACTCCAAAATAAGGAAGTGCTGCAGATGAGTTGGAACTCACCAGAAATATTTCTTTGAGAAATACAGTAAGTGGCTGCACCATAAACCAAATTGAACGTAAGCCCTTTGATACTGGGAGAGAAATGAGAGCTGAGGCAGAGGTTAGCCCTGAAGATCCTTGACAGTAAAACCAGGTAGGTTTTTGTTCGATACCACAGAGAAGAGGCAGCCATGGAAAGGTGACACTGCGAGTGGCTCAGTAAAGCAACTTGGGGCAGCTTTTTAAATGAATGAGAAAAGTCACAACTGCATTGTCCCAAACCAGAGAAAGAGATGATCAAGAAAATGAAAGACAAGATGACCAACGCTTGGAAAGAGCTTCAGGTTAGAGAGGCAGCAGTTGAGAGAACATGCAAAATCTTGACGCAGCACTATGGAAATACATTGAACCTACTGGGCATGAAATGGAGGACTTGATGCTAAAACATCCATTTAATATTAAATACTTCAATAATTATGAGCGTTACCCATGCTACAGGACATGTGCTAGATCTGAGGAGTATCTTACAAGCATCGCAGCAGCATTGACAGGAATAATGAAAAGTGAACATGCACCATACTCTCCAGGCTGGACAGTAAGGACATTTAAGTTCAAAGTCTGCCAGTCAGATGCAGTGATCAAACTCTGCACCAGATTGCCCAGAGAGATGGTGAGTTCTCCACCTGTGGAGACATTAAAAACCTGACTGGACACAGTCCTGGACAACCTGCTCCAACTGACCCTCCTCAAACAGATGATCTCAAGAGTTCCCTTCCAACCTAACCGATGCTGTGATTCCTAGCATGCACAGTTATACACGTTGTCGTTATCCATACCAACTGAACGCTGCACTTGTTGGAAAGTAAATACATTTAAAATAGAGCGCAAGTTAGTATCAGCGCCTATGATCTACTGGAAATTCTTCAAAAATATTGAAAGATACTTTCAGAATATATTTGGGAAATACTGGTTGTTCTCCCTAAATTAAACTCTTGCATCAACAGGTGAAGGTTGGAAGGGACAGAGATAGTAGATAAGCTGGCTCTTTACCTCGTCATCTGCTTAGCTACTGATAGCTGTTTAATCTGTAATAGGAATCTGAAGAGGGTTCAAGAGAGGAATTTGAAAGGAACTGGATTTAAATAACACCCTATTTCAGAGTCTTTAAATGTTCTCTGAAAAGCTCAATCTTAGTTTCACACGTGCGTCTACACTGTATCTTCCTAAAGACAGAGAAGCCCCTTTTTTATTATTATTATCATCAAGGATTTGACAACTCCATACACAAAGGTTTCAGTACCCCCCTCAAATCGAAAGTCTGGTCAGTACTGCATCAGCTGCCAAGCCTGTATGGCCAAAGAAACATCCTGCAGGAGTGGATTCATTCTGCTGTCCTTCCCCTCAATTTCGGAGCATAGCCACTGCTAACAAGTACCATAAACATACTATTCTTCTTCTTTCCTAACATATGCCGAAACCCAATACTTTGACATTTTCCAGCTGACTTCCTGTTACAATCCCACACTCACTTTTTAATACACATTGACAGCATGTAATTTTTCCAGAGAGTTATAAACACAGACACTGTCAGACTCAGATTCCCATATTTTGCTTTCACCGTGCACTACCTTTTCCCATGTACTCCCCACTTCCAACCTTGTAAATCAAGTAAAGACACTGAGCAAGTTTGCCGTGCTAGAAATCACAAAGAACAAGATGGTTTATATAACTAAGCATGACAGAGGAATGGTTCTCTTACCAAGATGATCTTTATACTATTTTGGTTTCATGACAAATTAGTGCTTTTGAAATAATTATTATTATTATTATTACTGAAAAGCATTCCTTCCAAAACACCTCAGCTGTTGAACATTTGACTGCTAGTCTGGCTAGAAGGTAGAAAAAACCCCAATTTGACTTCATTATAAACAAACTTCTTTGCAACATTAAGCAAATTAACTACATTTAAAGTACTTGATTTGTTGAAAGAAAATTTAAAGCAAATCTTTTCAAAACCACATTGTCTTGCCTTCTTTATAATTATCGAATCAAAGAGGGATTCATATTTCAATGCGTTAAACCACAAAAGGTCATCAACATCTGTAAGACAGCTCTTCTAAACAAACAATCTAAATAGCCTTAGAAGATCTTGCCGAGGCTTAATAACCAATTTATATAGGATATGCACAGCCAATGGCCCCAGCTGTCAAATATTCTAGGTGATCGTGTCATGTAATAATACTACTTTCCTGTGTCACATATAGAGATGAGGTTCTACAACATTCTACAAGTTACATAAACAGAAACAAAAAAAAAAACCCAAACCCTTCATTTTAGTGATATCCCTCCAGAAGCACAGAAACAATCAAAGGATAAAATTAACCTCAAAAACACAGCATTTTGACAGTTGCATACTAGGAAAGCCTGTGGAAATATAAACTAGTATCATTAATTTGCCATCTTATTAGCAGGGATGCTAGCAAGTAAACCAGCTGAATTCTACTTTGTTTAATGATACTATTAAGAAAAAGCTACTGCACATGCTTCACAGACTGTGCTAAGGACAGCAGAATACAACTATCTGAATACTTGGCATTTTTAAAATGGCTCCCATTAAATATATGCAATCAAATCAACTTGAAGTTGGCTTGCAGCAATTTAGAACCATTCAGCAGAAACTTGTTTGTAACTAACTGAAGCTTTTCATTGGTATAATTCACCCTTTAGTGAATTCACACACACTTTTTTTTCTTAATCAGGATTTCCATATTGTTCTTATGAAATGAAAAACAAAGTTTAGCAAAAATAAAAAGAGAACAGGAGTAAATCCTATTTAAGGTTTGATCCACACCACTCCTGTTTACCGAAAGGAACTACAAAGCACAGATTTCACTCTGAGTTTACACGCTGTCAGGATTTAAACCTGTCTTTTCAGGCTTTCTGACAGCACCTCATTCACAACAGCCAAATACTGTAACACACGTTAGTGTAAACCATAACTCTCCTAAGGACCTGCACCAGGACGGCTCCCAGCACCCCGCGCAGGCAGGGCCTAAGCAGCCATGTCTAGTGACTGTGGGAAGTATGAAGTCAGGGTCCTAAATTCAATGTGCAAACAAAAGAAGCAGGCTTGATTTTTTTTTTGTCCAGCATAGTTTAAAAGGAAAAAATTAACAGAAATATATCTTAAAGCATAAAACTATTAATATATTAATTCCTTTGCATTTCAATGTTGTATTTAGTTTCATCACAAACTACACTGATTTTTTTTTTTTCCCTCAGTAATTTTAAATCACATACTCTAACCAGTCTTTTGTGTGGCCACATGAGCCTACAAACACGCTAGAAAAAGGGAGGTGTCGAGTAACCAGGGAAACTGATTCTGGCAGGATCATCAGTCTATACCTACTAAAACTGACTGAGAAAATGTGATTTATGCTTTCTGTAGGCTGTTGGGAGTTACCTTACATAAAACCTAAACAAAAGCTAAATTCGGACCTCCAGATTTGGATTAGTAACATCTGAATAGTTGCAAACTTGTCGATAAAAAAATTTGGAGAAACCTTATATTTTGGAAGGGAGAAGATGATGACAAACTTCAGCCAAAAACTCCAATAGCAAGTAAGAAGACTTTCTTCAATATATTCTTAAATACTCTGTCTTTGTCTGGCTATACAACGATCAAATACTCACAACGGACAGCTGACTCCACGTTGATCTCAGGGGCTTATAGCAAAAAACAACCTTTTCATCCGATTTCTGCTCTTGGGGCTCAGACTCTTCATCAGAATCTATGTCCAAAGCTTTTTCTTTATAGTTCTGATATAATACAGCATTTTCTATAAAACAACAACAGTATGTCATTAATTGCTAGAAAGTTAGCTTAGTTGCTTTCATAAAAATTGTAAGTAACATTTAAACAATGAAAGAAACCAAAATGTCAGTGTGCCATCCACAAACTCCGAGAGACAAAGATAGGATCTTATTTAGGGTGGACAATGGTGCAGTAGAGTAACAATGGATCACTGTACCACTACCAAAAAGATCCACACTGACTGAATTAAAGAACAGATGTGTCCTTTGTGAAGAAAAAACAGAAAACAATTTTTTCTTCCTTGGTTCGCTGTACAATGTTTCATAATTAGCCAGCAATTTAAAAATGGAACAAGCGTGTCAGTAGAGCAGAGTCACTAATCTGGAGGTCTAGCTATTTTAATCTGCAAAACCATTACAAGTCCACTACCCATGCCAACTTTTATTCTGTCAGCTTTAAATACTGTCTTCACACTTTGCTAAGAGAAGGAAATGATCCAAATTTCAGAAATTTGAGGTCAGAACTATTCCAAATAGAAACTTCAAAGCTTGCTTGAATAAGCATGAGCCCTATGAACCTTAAAGCAAAATACACTCATTATGTATTTCAGTACTGCCAGTATTAATTCAGTAATATCAATGGCAAAGAAACACAGGTGTGGAGCACACCCTTTCCATTTCCAAACCTCCTTGACCACACACCCGTTTCGAAAGCAGACAGAACAGGACTGAGAAATTCAAGACCAGAATAACCTACAGACGGATTAAGCTGTTAAGAAAGCAAGCTCTAAAAGGAACTTTAGAGATAGGCCAGGCTTTGGACAACATCCAATTTTCCCGTGCAAGAGAAAGGGGAAAGAAGTGAAAGGTCTGGCTGCTCCCCGCACAGCTGCAATTCCTGAGGTCTTAGGCTGGGCTGGGTGGATCTGTTCCACCTGCTCGGCCCATACAGCCCTGGCTGAGTATTATACACCGTCCGGCCTTTTGTATGTGTTCTTTGGAACGGGTCTATACAGTTTATACACTTTTAAGACAGGAAATTGTGTACAGTAACTGAATTCTGAGAGGCATTACAGAAAAAGTTATTAGTTGGGATCAGTCCAAGATAAAAGGGAGCCAATGGAAGAGAATCTAGAAAACGTCATTAGGAGACAGAGCGAGAAAAGTTGAAAATAAGATTGGAGGTAATGCAAATAGAACAAAGTAGAAAGTTTTGAGAAGAGAAACAAGAGGAAAAGGAAGGTAACACCGCAGCTGAGATGACCTTAAAGAGGCATTAAGCAGAGAAAAACCAAGAGAGTAGCGATTAATAGAATGAAACTTCCATGGACTCATAGCCAGGAAAGAACTTTTTTTCTGGTTGAAATATTGGGAAAAGCAGCAAACTTGGCAAAGCCCAGAACTAATGAGTAACATAAAAGAGCAGATACACGGACTGTGTTTTTCTGACACTTAAAACTTGAAGCCTAGGTAGCAGAAAAAGACAAGGATTACAAAGTCAAGGAATTCACCCCCACACCCCTGCCTTGTGAGGAAGAGAGAGAAACAGCTGCATGAACCATAAACTCAGAAAATAACAACTCAGGTGCATGCCATAAGTGATGACCCCACGCCCGTCAGCTGATGCACAAAAGCCTCGTCTTGCACCTGGGAAGAGTCACAGGGAACAGGCAGGAAGGCAGTCACAGCTGGAGGAACAAGACTCATCTATGTAATTCTACAAAACTTTTAGGGCTGAGATAGACAAATCGATCAGTTCATCTTTTAGGAGCGGCAAGAACTCAAGTTGAAAAGAAGCCCTTCAAAAAAAAAAACCCATTTTTAACCTGCCATACTATATTCTTTAAAATATTCCTTAAAGTGTGCCTTGTGCCAAAATTATAGTTCCACGTTTTACTCAGTGTACTGAAAAACAAGGTACTTAGTTTTTGACTACATATGAAAGAAGCGTGCAAAATGATCCTGAAGTTCCTTTCTCTCATGATTGAGCATATTACCAAGTCTGTACAGAAAAGGGCTTACCTTCCCCATCGAACGTCCCTTGTCCTTTCAGCATTTTCTTCTGATAATTTCAACAGAAAAGAAACATAGACACATTAAAAGGAGAACGCAAAATAACCAACAGTAACAAGAACTTCTATTTTATTTGATACTTGGGCTCCAAATTAACAGGCCCTAATCTATGAACTTCTGATGTTGGACAAGTATTCACAAAAACAACTGCTTCATCACAGAAAGTGAAAAGCTACTCTAGTTTTCCTTCTCTCATGCATTGTTTAAACTGTTTTCCCCAAACGCTTTGTTTTTCCTATGTTTCAAAAGCACAGTATACTAGCTTTACAAGAGTTCAGTGAACCTGTAACTCATTGCACTGTCACTGGGCTTTCCTAGGAGGATGTAAGGTACACGACTTAACGGCCGCCTCTTTCCCTGCACTCTGCAAAGAACCACCCCATTAAGTATTTTGTAAACTAACGTTTTGAGACCAAAACAAATCTTTGAAATAAAACAGCTGTTTTGGTGCAACAAGTCATAGGGCCTAAGAAGTCTGTTTAAAAAAATAAGAGTTTTCTGTGTAAAGACAGGACAGTGTCGTGTCCTCCTATTTTAAACATAACTTACTGTTGAAGTCTACTACCAAAACCAAAACAAAACAAACCACCTCCCTACTCAGCAGTAGTTCACAATTTGATTTCACCACCTGCAGCATTTTCACAAAACCTTTCATAACCATACTTTTTAATTTGGCTGAAAATTGTCATAAAGCTGATAATTATTTTAACAGCTACAGCATTAACCCTTAGCCTGGAGTACTTCATTACACAATTGCAGACACTCTGCAGAAATCTACCAATGTATTTTTTTTAAAGTAACAAATTATATTAAAAAATAAGGAAATATGAGATTACTATATGACACACTCAAGTAAAATAATATTTTTAGTAAGTCTTTACAATTTAATTTTCATACATTAACATTCAATATAAATCTACTACTCCTAAGGGATTACAATCAAGAATTAAAAACAGGCATTCTGATTTTACTTGCAGGCATTACAATTAAAGTTGAAAAAGATATCTGAAGTGGCCTCTATCAATTTAAAAATCAAACTCTGATTTTTAAAAATACTTTAGAAGCAATGTCTCGGAGAGAGGAGTAGTAAGGGAGGAAGTTTATTTTTCTGTCAGTCTGTTTACTCTAGCAGACAGACTTTATTAAAGTCAATGTCTCTTTTTTTCCTGTTTACTGCTTTCTGGGAAACAGGTTTTAAAACATCAATCTGGTTGTGAAAGACAACCTCGATGCGCCGGGGAACCCAGCAGGAAACGCCGAGCATGAGGCTGCCATCCACATGTTTCTGAGCTGCCCCGATTTTGACAGAATCGTGTCCCTGAAGACTCCGCCACTTCACTTTGAAAACAGCACTTGTAAGTGATCTGCGAGACTCGTCAATAACTACGGGAAGTTTTCTGGTAGCGAAAAGCAAACTGAAAAGAGCCCAGCATTCGCGGAAAGCACAGAGTTTGCGACTCGGGCTCCTGTGGTCTACACCGTTCGCACCAGCGCGTCCCCGAGCTGCACAACTTACCTTCATCCTCCCCAGGCTCGAGAATTTCTCTTTATCTTCGACAACCGCTTTAAGTATGGGCTGGGACATTCTGTTTTTTTTCTTAAAATTCGCAGAGCCGTCGAAGTCCACGCCGCTCACCACCGCCCTGCGGTAGGACGTCGACCTCAGGCCTCGCCTCAGCGTGCCCGGGCTGTCCAGCTCGCCCTCGGCCTCCTCCTCGCCGTCGGCCACCAAGGGCAGGCTGGGGCTCTCCACCATGCTGCGGACCTTCAGCACCCTCCTGCTCTCCGCGTTCTGGCCGTTGGCTTTGCCGCTCACCTTGATTTCGGAAGCCAGGCTCTTGGGGATGATCTGCTGCGTGCCCACCTTGAGCGCGGCGGGGCTGTTGGTGCTCAGGACCACGGGCTGGTCCGCGGGGGACGGCGGCCCCTGAGGGGCTCCGCCTGGCTCTGGGGACACCCCGGGGGGCCCCGGCGACACTTCTTCTGGCGTTCTGGCGGGGCGGGCGCGGTGCGGGGGCAGCGCTGCGGCTCCGCCGCCGCCGGGGGGGAGCGCGTCTGCGGGCGGCGGCGCGGGGCCGGGCCCGGCGGGGAAAGCGACCCGCTCCCGCTGCGCCGGCACCGCCGACGGGCCGGGCACCCTCGGGGCGCGACCCGGCTGGCTTCCCGGCGAGGTGACGGCACCGTTGGCAGCGAACCCGAGAGAACTGTTCGAGACCAGAGGCAGCGCCGGCGGACAGCGCTGAGGGGACGGCTCGGGGGAGGCTGGGGGCCGTACCTTCCCGTTGGACACCGATCCCATGCTGGAACTGAACAACGAGGCGCCCCTCCGCAGCGCCGCGCTGCCCGGGCAGGTGCTGACGGTGCCGGCAGGCTGAGTCACGGTGAAGGTGCACCTGTCCTCCACAGGAAAGTCGGTGAAGAGCACCCCGTTGGGGCTCTGGTACGACTGGGGCCGCGGTTTGCTCCCGCCGCGGGGCTGCGGCCGAGGGGTCGACCTCCTCTTCCAGCGCGGCGCCGCGCTGCCGCTGGAGAGACCCGCCTCGCCCTCCTCCTCCTCCATCGCCCGCTCCGCCTGCCCGCCGCCGCCCGCTCCCTGCAGTTCGGCAAAGGGGAAGCCAACGGCACCGCTCGTCAGGCCGCGGCAGCCCCACCGCCGCGGCGGGCGCCGGGCCAGCGCGGGCCGGGCCGGGCCGCGGAGGAGGGGAAGGGAGGGGAGAGGCAGGAGCGGCCCCGGCTCGCACCCAGCCCGCGCTTCCCGCCGGCAGACGGGGGCTGCCGCCGCTCCCACCTGCGCGGAGCCCGCGCTGGGCCGCCCGGCCCCGGCGGCGGGGAGGGGAAGGTCCGTTCCCGGCGGCGGTCCGCCCGCCCGCAGCGCCTCACCTCATGGCAGCGCCCCCCCGGGGGTGGGGAGGCGGTCGTGTCCCCCCCCGCCCCACCTGCGGGCTCAGCTGAGGCGGAAGGCGGCGCGCAGCCCTCCGCCGGCCCTTGCGGTCACCGCCGGGGCCCAGCCCCGCCGCCGGGCCCCTCCCCTGCCCTCCGCCCCGGCAGCGCGGGCAGCGGCCGGCCGCGCAGGTAGCGGGCGGCGGGGCGGGAGGGGCCAGCTGCCGGCGGGGCCCGACCCGGCTTCGGGGAGACGTAGCCTGGGCGCAGCGCCTCGGCCGCGGCTCTCGGAGGAGCCGGGGACCGGACAGGAGCGACTGGAGTCACACCTCGGCAAAAGCTGAACGAATTTACCTCAGTGTTAACGTAACCCCCCTTTCGGTGCGGCTGCCGGGGGCAGGAACGCCATCGAGACCAGCGCGGGTGGGGGGAGAAGCGGACCAGCTTCCGGGAGCTCAGGGCCTTTTCCAGCCCATTGCGGGACACTGAGGGGATGGAGCGTGTCCAGAGAAGGGCAGTGGAGCTGGTGAGGGGTCTGGAGCACAGGTCTGATGAGGAGCGGCTGAGGGCCCTGGGGGTGTTCAGCCTGGAGAAGAGAGGCTGAGGGGAGACCTTCTCGCTCTCCACAGCTCCCTGCAGGAGGGGGTAGCGAGGGGGGGTTGGGCTCTGCTCCCAAGGAACAGGCGATGGGACAAGAGGGAATGGCCTCAGGTTGTGCCAGGGGAGGTTTAGGATGGATATTAGCAGAAACTTCTTCACTGAAAGGGTTGTCAAGTACTGGAACAGGCTGCCCAGGGCGGTGGTGGAGTCGCCATTCCTGGAGGGATTTAAAAGACATGTGGACGTGGTGCTGAGGGACATGGGTTAGTGACGGACTTGGCAGTGTTGGGTTAATGGTTGGACTTGATCTTAAAGGTCTCCTCCAACCAAAACGATTCTGTGATTCTACCCCGTGCAACTCCTGATAATGACAGTCACGGGCTTTTCACCGGAGGAGCACGCAAGTACCCTCCGAGCTGGGGAAAATACTTGATTTTATCCTTGTCAGGAGCCACATGCAGCAATGCCGTCCCTCTCCGTGTGCCGCCCCTGCCGTGCCAGCCCCTCTGCCCGCACGCCTGCTGGTTCCTTAGGGGAGCGTGGGGCTCGGCCTGCCGCGGCTGGCTTACCCTCAGCCGACAAGTGTTGAGGGAAAGCTGGGAAACGGAGCAGCTTTTTGGTAAGAAAATGGGACATAAACTGGGAATCTGCTGGGAATTCTGATAAATGACATCACCCTGAAAAACCTGTGTCTGTGAAAATGTTGAAACTTAACTCTGACTTTGGTACATCATATAACTTAGACAAAAGGAGAGCGGAGTAGGTTTTAAAAAGCAAAGCAGAACGTGTGCTTGGGGTTTCTCCGCCGGCGCCGGGTGCTGCCCTGCCTTCGCCCCGGCAGGGAACGGGCTCTCCCGGCTCCTGCAGCCCAGCCAGGGCCACCGCTGCCCACGCCAGCTGTCCCTGCACCGCCGGGAGGGCAGAGCCTCGCCGTCCCGGGGATAACTCACACATCTTCTGTTCAAACTATTACATTTAGTAGTAATTACAACATGCCCTTACTTCACTGTCTGCTTCTCTACAGTTAAAATTTGTCTCTATTTCTTTTGGAAAAAAATAACAATTGCTGTATTTTAAAAGCCATCTTGTCACTGTATGTGGAGCATTTAGCATGAGTCGTTATTTAGCTCCACAAAACTTAATTATTTGTCAGGCTTCCCTCAAATGCACGAAAGATCAGATCCAGGTGTGATTTCTCTTCCTGTGTAAGGCATCCGATCCGGATCGGCAGAACAGAAGTACCAGGACTACTTGAAGACAGTCCAGTGCAGGCCCTGCCGTCAGCCTGGGACACGGCAATCCAGAGGTTTGGAGGTGGGGAAATAATACAGTGAAGGACATGGGCTGCACACCTATTCCTGTGAATCGTGGCCTTCGCTCTCAGGTTTTCTGCCACCCGAATCAGTGGTGAAACATTCAGGTGATTTACACCTGAGTGACCTCCAGGAAGGGGTAAGCAGCGGGTGGGGGTGAAGGCTTTGTTAGGCTGAAGGCGATTCCCCCGCCTGGCTGAGGGGGCACTTTGCTTTCATCAGCTGCAAAATGCCAACTTGATCTCTCTGCAGGTTTTAACTGAAAAACAGCACTAGGAAAAGCTGTGATGTGGAGACTGGGCCTGCAACACGCGGCACCAGCAATACCCTGCGGCAGATGCCTTGTCGGTGCACCCTGCCACCCAGCAGCCGCTTGCTCGGAGGGTTCTGGGGGCCAGAGACCACCTGCGGGGGGTCAAAGGAGAGAGTTTTGGGGGTGCGGAGCTGGCACTGCACTGAGCATCGGTGACACAGGCGGTTCCCAAATGAGCAAGGAGAGCTCTGTCCTCAGGGCAGAAAAAGCACCCAGAGGGAGAAGGCTGTTCAAGTCTCTGTGGTTGGCAGGGGCAAGGGGGGTGGTTCATTTCCCTGGGAGCATGTTCAACCAAAAAACCCCAAATGCCAAATCTTGTACTGATACTTGGGAAGTTTGAAAGCTGAGGTGATGATTGTGTTTTTTACAGGAAAAGAATTCAGTTAGAAAAGGGGAGAGAACTAACAAAGAGAAGGGCTACCATCAGACTGGATGGCAAGCTGTATTGCAAAGGCTGTCTGACCCAGCTCCTGCTAAACATACGCGCGAGTACGGAATCGGAGGAGAAAGGGCCGGGGGCGGCCTCACATGGGCTGTAACTCACTCCGGTGCATCAACACACACCTGACTTCGAGAGTGCAAATTTTCCAACTCAAGTTCAACAAAATAACTTGCTTATTTAAATATGGGCACCCACATAAGCTCCTGACTAAACCCGAAGGGAGAACGGCCAGAAAAAAAATTGTTAGCTATTTTAATTGTTCTCTCCAGACTTGCAGGAGTTCATATATCACCGAATCAGAAAAAAAAAGAGTAGATTAATAGTGCTCTATTATCTTTTTAAAGATATTAAAAAATATTATTTGTACTAAGCCTGTTTAGTAGGTAGTAAACAATCAGAAAAAAATAAAGAAAACATAAGGAGCTGCTGGCCACATGTATGTGCACATAAACTTCAGACGTATTAACTTCTGCCATAAGAATCCAGGAAAACCAAAAATCTTACTGAGAATAACATTAGGCAAAGCACAATGAAATTAAAATTGACAAATTTGTCTGTCTCGCAAATGAGACAAAACTTCAAACTGCCACACCAACTTCAAACAGCCAAAGCACACAAGGGAAAGCCAGAGGCATAGCACAGGCATAAAATGCTACTTCAGTTGTCACTTAGGATTCCACAGCCTTATGCATTAATTATAAAGAAAATTCACACACAGGATTATTCTCTCAACTTGCCACATGAAATTGCCAAGGAATTGGATATAGTTGCAGCATATTACTTAACTTGTAAATCCCAATTATTAATAACTGAGGTAATCAGCTTTTACAAGATTATTCTTACACATACTTATTAACCGTGATGCAATTACGAGAATAATTTTTGTTTCTGAACAGCCACCTCAGTGTTCGACTTCATACACAGTAAAAAAGAAATAAAACCCTTACAATAAAATTGCCATCATAAGAAAAGTAAAATCAACTATATAATTTAAGAGAAGAAAGAAATTTAAACGTAGTTATTAACACCCCGCACAAAGCAAGGTCTCAGCATAAAATCACTGAGGTTTTTCTAGAAGTGAAAAAGCCTGCAATGAACTACGTATGGGCAGGGAGAGCGTGTCCTTCCACAGGGCCCGTTACAGACCGAGCACAGTCGCTTGCCGAGTGTAAAACCTGAGGGACTGTACAGCTGGTGATGGGGAGGGAAGGAATCTGCCAGGAAAGCGTTCAGCCACGCCTTCGCAGCAATCGGCTTAATCTAGTTAATGACCTTGAACGTTTACTAGTGAAAATTTTAAGTCACTCCACCATTTCCTAGCTAGTACAGAAGACCTAAAAGCTAGTGTTACGCATTTGCACCAAACCAGAAAGCATTTCTGTACCCGCTTGCCGCTAGACATTCCTTGATATCCGGAAGATGACACCTGTCATAACCGGGATGAGACAGGTAGAGATTAGAAGACATACACAGATATTTTCCGTGGTGAATGTGGTTACTCCCTGAAAATCTACCAAGTAAAATGGAGGATTCTTCATCTTTTCCCGACATCCAAATCAAAAGCGTACCTTTCCTCTCTGTGAAATCAAAGAGAGAAAGCATTAGTGAGACTCTGGCTTTATTTGTGAATTACATGCCTGTGCTTCGCAGTCCCAATGCAGTGCTCATTGTATGTGTCCTGTAGGATAACTGGCAGTGTAATCACTATCACACTCTGCATATTTTAGGTATGTTAAATACACCATTTTCTTCTCTCCAACTTAGTACAGCAGAATTATATCTTGTCACATAGCTACAAATGAGGGATTCTCTCAAGGTAACAAGCCAACAAGTAATAGTCAGATTAAACATAGCTTTGGAAACATTACAGGTTTTAACATATACCTTTTCGTAAGATCTTAATGTAAAAATCAAATTAAAATATTCATGCAGTAACTTACAGGAGATGTGTAACCAATCTGAGTTGGGACTCTGTTTTCTGGCAAACAACGGAAGAGGAAGAAAAATACTTGGACACTTTGTATGTTCCATCTAAAAAACATTCAAAATCTACCATCAAGCTCAGGGCTGTCTCTCTGGTGTGTGCTGGGCTATAGCTCTTCACCCTCGCAGATACCTAGAGAAGTTCAGGAAACCCCTCTAATTCAGTGTTTTTAAATAAACTGACTTACTCTGTTTGCTGTATCGGTGCTGCTTAATCCATACTTTTACCAGTCCCCCCTATCCCCCCGTCAGTTCAGGCTGTAAGGAGGTGTGAAGCAAGAACCTGGGCCAGTGGCACTGCCTGCAGCAGAAGGAATTCCCGTGCATGTGCTGCGAGTTGCATTACTTTGGAAACTGTCCTTTTCCCACACCAGGTCCCAAACTAGCCGTGCCCCTGAAGCTGCAGAACTGTGCCGATGAGCTTCACTGCTGTGCGTGGTCCGCAACTCTTCTGCAGCAGCCGGCCTTCTGCGGTGGGCGTTTTCGGCAACATCTGTCCCCGCCGGTGCCGACAAGCAGAGGTGAAGGGGACGAAATGGCTCCAAGGGAAGTGCCTAGCTGCTGTTTAATCCGCAAGGAAATTGACTGCGTGTCCCATCGGTATTAGCTGGCAGCTATGAAATATTAATATAAATAACATTCTTTTTAAACTCTTCTCTCTTCATGACTTTGGGTAGTCTGTTTACAGTCAGCTGAAAAAGAGCCAACTGTTCTCAGAAGATTAGCGCAAGTCTCGATCTCATAATTAGCATGCCTGAAGGAATAAGACTCTTACTGTCTCACAAAAACCCTGCCACAACAACAGGAGTGCCAGAGGTCACCACAAAGTGAAGAAAAGACGAGATGTAAGTGTGATGGAGCCGGGCCCCTGGTGAAATACTTCTGTTAATGTTTTCTCCACTCTGGCAGGGACATGAGCTGCACGGCAGCGGAGCTCTGCCAATGAGAGGGGCAGAATTTTCCTGAAGAGGACACTGGTTACTCCAGCAACATGGGCAATCGCCATGCGCTCACAGCCATGCCGCGTAGAACGGGTAGAGCCTTCCTAGCTTCTTCTCCCTCCGTCTTTTCTACACAGCTGTAGACTGTGAGAGATTTTACTCTGAATAATGCTCAGCTAAATTTTAACCGCAGATCTAAGAGAGCAGAAGATAGGTTCTGGAATAATTTCTGATTTCCTCTTCATTGTTGTTAAAATAATCAGCGCTAGTAGAAAGCTTTTGTAGCATTAACTAAAATGTTTTAGGGAAAAACAAATCACATTGCACTGTAGTAATAAAGAACCTGTTAATACTCACGGAGTATTGAAGTTGCTATTTCTACTGTTAAATTGGGATGTAGCTTGGAACAGAACAGCAGAAAGAGAGTGAGAAGGAGAATGAGTACCCTGAGAAACATGACTAATGCTTGAAGTACTGCTACATCTTTGATTCTTATAATGGAAGTTACAAGTTTCTTGTCTACATGATCATAAAAATAACCCTATGTTTACTAACACTTAAGCTGATATTACTTGTTACCCAGATACTTCAACAGCAGTCTTTTCTGATGCCTCTTCATTTACCACATCAGAAGTAGGTCCAGAGATCATCTACTGCGAGAGAAGGTGGCTACGTGCAACTCCATCGTTTCTAGAGGTGCTTGGGAATTTTTCAACAGGAAGTATTTCAATATCTTAACCAAATTCTCTGTGTGTGCATCTCTGATTTTAAATTTTGATGTGAAAACCATTTCCTGCCTTGCTTGATTATATGTCCTTCTTTGCTGTTATATTTTCCAACAAAGTTTATATCTACAATACTTTCGCTAGTAAAACTTCCATGGACTTCAATGTAGATAATTAGGTCCAGATTAGGCGTGTCTATTGTTAAAGTAGGTAATTTCTCTAAAAGGTATCAAACTTTGCAAAAGTTACATCTATTTCTAACTTTTGTTCAGTGAATATGTAATGAATCTGAATTTTAAAGGAGAATTGTGAAACTGAAAACTGGGTCACTTTATTTATATACATTGTTTTTCCATTTTTAGGATTCCATTTATATGTTTGAAATTCTGACAGCGAATTCCATCTCAATAATTCTAAGAACATCCCTCCTACAGGAGAACAGTTACAAAAAGGTCTCTGAAAAATGTAGATAGAAACTCTTTTAACTGATTACCATAGTTCATAAGATGTTGCTATTTAAACAGTTCAGCAGGAAGATATGGTACTTCAAACGTTTCTTAACAAAAGGATTGAAGCATTGCTTGCCATAGCTGAGGACGTTTTGTGGTTGCTATTAGAAACTAAAGCAAGCTTGGGAGCCTGCAAAAGCTCGTCTTTGCAGCTAAAGGATGCTATTTTCTATGACTGCTCTTTCTTTATTCTTTCTTTGTCTGCACGTTGCACAGAAAATGCCTGAACAAGTGACAGGAGGAAGAGAGGATCATTACTGTGGGTACGTCTCCAAAGAGCTGCTTCTTATTCTTTAAGTTTGGGGGTTAGGGGGGAGGTGCTTAAGGAATTAAAATTCTGCTCATACAGAAATAAAATAATAGTAATTGGAGAACCACTATGGTTTTGATCTGTTTCCTTAAGGATAGCTAATAATTTATGGGTTTGATTCACCACTGTCATTCTTTGCAGTCGGAGCCAGGGCATCACCTCCTCTGCAGCCCCTCTCAGGCTGTGCCAGTCCAGCCTGCGCCGTGTCGCTGGCCGTGGCCAGCCCGCCCTGCGGTTTCAAGCGAGACGCGGTTCCACTTGCCCACTGCTGATTGCTGAACCTACGTACCCGCTGACTCCACAGGCCCACTCTGGACTTGGTGCTGCAGTCTCTACAGGCGGGGCTGCTGTTGTAAATGGAGCTTGAGATTTTCAAACCTAAATCTCTCAGGTTAGATTAGATACCTAAGTCCTATTTAATGGCTTAGCTAAATTGGGCTGATTTTCAGAAATGCTGAACCTGGTTAAGTTTCAAACAACTGGACAACTGATTAACCCATAGTTATGCACCAGATTTCCCCTTTGCTGCATTAAAATGCTGGAATTTTGTGAATGCCATAGCAACAAAATCAGAAAATGAGGAAATCCGGACTGTGAAGCATGGAAGCTTGTATCTGTTTTTCTCCAATGAGCTGAAACTCTGAAGTGTGCCTTTCCTCCTTAAATCCAAGTTTCCCACTTGTACTCTCTACATTCAGATTCCATGCTTCACTTAGCTTCTTGGCTGAAGTTCCTGCAGTGGAAACTATGCATCAATGCACGCATAACGGGTGAGATCCTCGTTCGGCGAAAGGCTGTGGGAGTTTTATTATTAACTTCAACAGGACCATGATTTTGGCTGCAATAGGGCTAATTGGATCTGAATAACCGTGAGTGTGATAGAATTCCCTGATCTACTCAGTGAGAGGCCGTTCCCACACTTCACCAGTCTTTCTACATGGCAGTGTACTATGCACAATTTATTGTCCAAATAATGTGCAAAGAATCTGTCTGCAATAATTCTTCTGGTCAATAGCAGTATATGTAAGATTGTTCCTTTCCTAAACGTTTTGAAAAATTGGCACTCCTTTTATTATCTTTCCTCTTCAAGCTATTAGAAGGGTTCCTAATTCAACTCTGAACCCACTAATTAGCTCAAATACATTTTAATTAGTGGGATTTAGTCTGTTGTTGTGTGTGCCAAAATTCAGCTATATGGTTTCTCTAAGCTCAAGTTTTCTGAAGTTGTCTCCTTTCCAGTCAGATCATGCTTTTATTTTCTAGCAGTCACTTACGTGTTCTTCTCATTTGGGAACACTTTCTATCGTATTATCTAAGTCCTTTTTTCATCCTTCACCTTGACTGTGACTTATTTCCTATTCTACCACAGAGAACTTCAAAGTTCATTTATACCTCTGCTTCTCCAAAGATCCTTAAGAAGAGACATATCCCAGTCTGAACCATTTTCTTATCCCCTATGCCACCATTTCCAGAACTGATTATCTTTCTTCTTCATACAATATTCCGAAATAATTTTCATCATTCACATCTCTCAAATGACTTTGTTAACTAAAAGACTATTAATAGTGAACACAATTAAATGTGCAATGCACAAGAACCTGTATAGCTCTACCAAAATACTTCTCATACTTATACATATTTTTATGTGTGTGTATCTGTCTATATATGTATATCTAAAACAAGTACACAAAACCTCAAAGCACATCTCAGCACAAGCATCAACTAAGCAACTCATGCATCTCAAAAGTCCTTTCTTACTACCCGGCCAGCTTACTACCTGTCTTTCTTACTACTTGTCCTTGCACTTTGCTCTGCTGGTAAGGACCGTTCTCCCAGCTTACTGTCACGTCATGAGACACCCATGACATGCCCATGACCGGACAGGAGTCATTATATAAAGAAGGATTGGTCAGGGAGTCATACACTTCAGCCCCACTGCTGCTACATCACTGCTGCAATAAGAAAAATGAAACTGGCAACACCAGAGCTTTCTATAGCTTAGTGTCTCTCTGATACAAAGGGGATCTCCAGCTGTCCTTTCAGATCTCCTTCCTGACGGCCTGTGTTAGTGCGGATTAGTAACAGCAACAGCAGACAATCTGGGTTTATGTTCACCCACAGCTTCGCTAGCACTACATCTCCCGTTGTAACAGGTACCTGGATGTACTTCCTCCTGCAGCAGCAAAGCACGGGTGGATGTCCCAACTGACGGAGACGGTAATGTGCTTGCACAGGTCTCAGCACCACAAAGTGTTACAGAAGCACAATTTACGAAGCACATGTATTGCCTGGTTTGTAAATGGTAGTTCTGGCAATTGACATTCTAGAACTGATAGGTGCAGTCATGAGGAAGACAAAGAGGAGAGGGGGAATGTAAACCAGAATATTGCAGGAAAGAAAAGAAAGACCTTCAGTTGAAACAACATCAAGTTAGAAGCAGAGTGAGAAGTCTGAGAATGCATCCAACACTTCCAACAAGGCTAAAAAGAGAGAGAGAAGGTGGGGGCAGAGACACTTAGTGAGCCAAGAACAGAACAGAATCCCAAAAGAGAAGAACTCTGGATTCAAAAGGAAGGAAAAAACCAGAAGTGGATAGAGAAAGTACCACTTTCCGAGGGCCCCTGTCTGAGGGAGAGCAGCTAGTGTGCTCTCTGCCTGAGCAGTGGATTTGGCCAAGATTATTAATTTTATCGGTGAAACAAGTCCCCATAGACAAAACATTTTGATAGCTTTTCAGTTGGTTTGAAAATCAGTCGCAGACTCATTTCATCCCTTAAATCAAACTGAAGGTGATCAAGACCATGAAAAAGGCATTCTTCCAGAGAGGCAATACTGGACCCAAAATAAGCAGAAACCTTGCCCAGCGTAGCTGCCGTGGAGCAGAAGCTGGTTTATAAATGTTACTAAAGACTCTAAATACTTTTCAAGTTACTCTGAGAAAACTTAGCATGAGAGTCAGGCGAACTTATTTATTGCAGCAGGTCAGCCGGCCAGCGCGCGTAAGCGTGGGCCTAACAAAGAGCAGGCGGCTCAGGCAGTGGCAAGTCCCCATACTTTCCCTAGTTGGGAAGAGCTTTAACAGGCGAGAGCCTTTCTCAAAGGACAGGGCCTGACTCAGCTGAGTTCCAATGACTTTGTAAATGCCTTACAAGTACCTGAAATTGGAAGCAAACACGGCACTCGATTGATGGCTGTGGAAACAGAACCGGAGCTGCCCTGAACGTGCTGGGACACCACCTCGGACGTTTTCATGATCCATCCAGCTGAGCAGCAGCTCCGAGCAGTGTTGGTTTTCAGACAGCTCGAGGGAGCTGGAAAAAGTAATTTGAGCTAGTACACGGGCTGAGGCTTCTCAGTGGTTTTACAGCATAGGTGACAATGCTCTGTGGAGCTCTGTGGATTGTGGTTCCTGTTACAACGCTGCTCATATTTGTACGTGGTCTTACTGTGCTTTCAATTTTTAGTTTTACAGGTTGATATTTTGTACGGAGGTTTTTTATGTTGTATTATGCTCCTCTGGGGTATAGAAGAAAAAAAGGTAAGAGTGGATTAAGGTACACACGCATAGAGCAGGAATGTTTCTTCACAGCTCTCAGAAAATTTTTCCTGGCAAATTTGTCCTAGCAAACTCTATGCTGTTAAATACACGTCTGGATTGAGGTGTGGTGTCAAAGTGCTTATGTTTCATTTACAGTTTTATTCAAAGTTTCTCAGGAGATGAAAGATAAAGTGGCTGAAAAGATTTTAAAATGCAGTCTGAAATCAAGAGGAAAAAATTTTAACCTTTGTGTCATTACTTGGAAAACCTAAAAAGAGAACTGCAAGCAGCAGTTTGTCTGTGATACTGTAAGTGCTTCCTGTTCTTCTTGTTTCGGCATGTTCTTTCTCTTTTAAAAAATTGGACAAATAAGAGAAGAGATACTAAATTGCTTGCATCCTCTGTCCTACAGTACTGAATTAAGCCGGTACTTGTCAGACCAACATTTCGAACTACCCCACTGCAGTGTCAGTGCGTTCACTGGCTGAACAGGAGGTTCTGAAGCAATGGATAACATTCCTAGGCAATGTTAGGATGCGGTTTGTGGTCTTGTTTTTTTCAGTGATAAAAGGCAGAAGCTAGAAGGAAACAGAGAACATGTTTTTCTCTGGAAGAGAAAATAGAAGAACATGTGTTACAAGCCGGTTTACTTAGCTTGATCCTTACTTGCTCTGCATCACAATTAATCGATCCTTTAAGTAGCAAAACAACCAAATAAATGATCTTAGTCATCTCACTTTGAGTTATATAGGCTTTTTGATATGAGCAATTGTTTTTAAGACCTAGCTCAGGGATGTTAAATATCAGATACAAATGCTTGCAAGTGGTGAACTCTCATGTGCTGAATGGCAGAAAATGTTCACTTTTGTCAAGCAAGATATTTCTCTGTCCAGATACTTTCTATGGATTTTATTCTACGCTAATCTGCGTGTGCCTTTATGGACTCTTGTGACTTGGCAACAACCATACAGTAAAGCTCACAGGAAAGGAATTTGGCCTTACATTACAGTCTGAGCCATGGCACAATCCACACCTCTCCAGTTGTGTAACTAATAATTCTTTATGATCCATTCAGTTAAGCCTGTCCAAACTCCTTTGTAAATACTCCTAAATGAGTTTACTGATTTAGAATTAATTTTTAAGCTCAATTTGTACATGCCAGGTTTAAACAGATTTAAGTGCATCCAATGGGGATACAATAAAAATTATAGTTCACCATGTACAATTAGGATGTGGAGGGGAGTCCCGCAGTAGCTTCAACACTGAATTTAGGTCATCTAGAGAAACAGCAAAGTGCAAATCAACTATCATCCACTATAAACAGCATAACAGCTTTTTTTTTTAATTTCATTTTTTAGTGGGATAAAAATAAATAACTTCTTAGAGGAACTGACGATTTGCAGAACAAATCAAAAAACTAAATAAATGTATGAAAGTTTGCTGTAGAACATGAAAACATGTACATGCCCTAACGAAACAGACACATGATCTTTCCCTGATTCTCTTTTCTTGGCTGTTTAACCTTATTTCTAGGAATGCTAACATTCACTGTAGCACCTCAGACTATGAGGAAACCCATTCTGAAATAGCTGTCTGCTGCATTACTCTAAGGCCTCCACCAAAACATCCCAAGAACTGGCAATACTCAGACCCTATCTGAAGACAAGGCAGAAACAATTGACCAGCGACACGATACTAATCACTGCTGGGTAGGTTATTAACTACTTCCCCGTATCACGTATGCTCCAATCGCCAGTGGCAGGCGCCCAGCCCCACCAAGGGCAGAATCCAGCCGCGCTCTGTAAGAGACCTTTGGCAGACATCGGCTGTGTTCACGATAGCTGCATCAATAGTCCATGGCAGCGTACAGGGAACAAGTCTAGCTGGCCCTTTTAACTTGGCCACATTGGTAATGACAAACAAAATCTCTTGCGAGGAGTTTGAAATAAATTGGTTTCTGCCATCTGTGAGCTAGGGGGGGTCACTCAGACGGCAGTTCAGCCAAGGCATCGGGAGCTTCTTCACGTGTTTTAATAGGGTTTGCAGTGGAGTCTTTTTGCACGATATCAGTCGGAATAGCCTGCGGGGTGTCAAGCTACAACTAATCAGTAATTTAAAGTTTAAAAAGCCATTCCCAAATCTCCTGAGAATTCCAAGAGAAACATTTAAGCCAGAAGGAAGAGACCTTCGGAAGGACAGCCAGCTGCAGATGGTCTTATCCTTCTGAGTGAAAACCTAGAAATACTTGAAATACTCCAGATAGTTATGACTGGCCAGCAAACTCCACAGCAAAAATATATCTTTGTTTTAAGTAAACCATTAACAGAACAGTCCAATCACAATGATAAAAACCACACTAATATTCTTGGACTGAACTACTTAACTGTAACTAGCCATCCAAAACTAAAGCTGAAACAACTGAGACTCTTCCAACAGAGGAAAAGTCATCTAAAGAGCAGGCTCCTGTGACACGAAAGTTTTGAAAGCTGATCTTCGAAACACAGGAGATTTATTAGAAGTACACTGTATTGCAACAAAAGAGGTCAGCTCTAAAATTTAAGTCTAAAAATAACAGTTCTCACAGAGTCCTACTTTGAGTGAAAGATTTATTTAAATTACAATATAATTAGAAACCTTCCTTTGCACTTTGCACAGTCAAATTCTGATTCTTAATTACCCAACTGAGTCAATTCATGGTTACGATTTCACAAAGAAAACAGTATTTTAACAACATTCCATACCTGTTTTAATACACTCTTTGCATTATTGCACCTGAAGGGATTTTAAGTACAAATATATTTGGCATTATATACACTGTTTATATTTTGATCCAAATAGTTTTGTGGGGAAAAAAATAATTAAAAATAGGGTTTCTCAGTTCTCCGCTCTTTTATGTCACCACATGCACAGCTGAAACACAGCAGGGAAATCCAATCTTCAGTTTAAAAATATGCATTTGTTACATGAAGTTCTATACAAATAGGAAATTCATATGGAAAGAGAAAAGGTACTGATAAGGACAATCCTGCATTCTAGTTTCATGCAACTTAATCCTGCAAGACCTTGCTTTTATAAACCCCATACGAGTAATTTTGTTCCACCATGTTTCCATTAATTGCAGTCTTCAAAAAATTAGAGCAACAGATTGCAGCTACTCTGCTCCTTACACGAGATGATGTCTGTTTCAAAAGATCAGCCCGAACAATCTCAAATCTTATCATTCACCTTTGTTTCATAAAGCACAATTCTAGTTCTTTCCTTCCTTGGAGGAAAGCACAGTAAAAGTATGGCCTTAATCCATTAAAAATATTCACTTTTTAAATCGTGAGCCTTTGGCTCCATCCTTGTAATGGGAATCTCATTCATGTGATAACACATGCCCCCGAGACCTGCTGGCAGCCCTCAGCACGCCCAGGAGAGGCCAGCGGGAGCCAGGCGACACGGTAAATCCCCCGGCCCTATTCTATCAGTGGAACAGAAACATGGCCGCACTCCACACCGAGGGCGCCATGCACTGGTATTCATCCCAGAAACAGGAAAGAGGGATGCATTATTTTGGGATGGACATTTAAACACTGCTTTTATTCTATGTACTTCCATTAATGAATTATTTGGGCATTTTAGACACATTATTAAATATATATGTTTATATACACATATTTTTTTCCCTAGTGATCTATTTTCCTTCTGTCCCCAGTCACCAAATGCATCCAGAGCTGCCTGGCTTTCCCACACTTGCTCTCACACGAAGCTCTTTCTGCTCAAACCTAACAGGGACCCGGGCTCAGAGACAGGTAGGCAGACAGGAGGGGGGCCGAGGAGAGGTGTCACCGCACCGCTCCTGACACTCACAGAAATGCACCAAGGCTGGCAGGGCAGACCAAACGGCCACATCCCGCTTACCAAGGATGGGACGGCTGGAGAAGCTGGAAGCAAGCTGTACAGGAAGCACTGGAGAGGCTCTTGGCAAGCGCTGTAAAAGCCTGTGAGAAGCGCCCTGTGGAATGACACGGCAGCAGTACCAAGGGGAAACAGAGCTGAAAGGGCAGAGCTGGCTTTTCGCCCATTCGGCTTTTGTTTTCTTTACTCAGACAGTTAAGAGAGGTACAAACCAGTGCCAAGCACATTGCTTTGCAAGTTAAAGTTAAAATAAGTTATTTTCTTCTTTTAGCATGTTTATTTTCATTAGTACCTGTATGTAGTCACATAGTCACATATATTTTTCTCAAAAAATTAGTAAGCTTAGAAATCACTCTGTCATAGATTATTTTTCTCAACCCCTCATCACTAGTACCTGCCAGAAGAGTACTCTGCATGCCTTGTGTACTTCCAAACCTGCCGGATAGAGCAGCTGAGGTCAAGGATATTTAATAGACTATCAGCATATACGTACAGTACGTGTTTGTTTGGGGAAATATAAATACTCACAGCTGACTTGTCACTGACAAAGAGTCTGAGACCTCTTTATTAAGAAGGGCACCATTTTCCATTGTCCCTGTCCCTCCCAAAGGGAACAGATATTTCCCTCATTTATGCAAAGGGAGCACAGGCAAATAATGAGTCCAAAAATGGGTTGCTCCTTCCAGAAGTTCCTGGTAACCAGAGGTGATGCCAGGATGGTCGGGCTGTCTACTTCTAAAATATCCAGAGCTTTGCCCAGGACTAAAGAATAAGATAGCGAATGGAAAGCAGCCACTGCCCACACATAAAAGCTCTTGTCGGGGCAAAAGAAAAGCTCAGCATGGTTTTGGTTCTGTATTTCAGAAATACAGTATGAAAAGCTCTTCACAAAGCTAAACAGAGGCAGTTGAGCTGGCAGTTATAATAGACCCACATTAACAAACAAGGGAGCAGGCAACTTCTCAATCCATTAAGAGAAAGATGTCAAGACTTTTTTTTTTTTTTAATAAAGATCCACTTTCTCCACCAGGCTGTACACCATCATTTCACTTACACATGCTTCACATTTTGTCCGCTCTTGTCTTCTTTGGAGAAGGAGAAGGGAAAAGACTGTTCTGAAAAAACAGAATGGAACAGAATAGATTTTAAAGGGCATTTGTGATAACCACTATTAAAGAGTGTTCACTTAATAAACAGTAAAATTAGTAAAGGAGTCCTTTTAAAAAAAACAAACACACATGTAAAGTAGGGATAGGTGCTATGATTCTTAAAAAATATGAGAATTATTTCATACATTTCAACACCTATTGAAGGTAAGACAAAAAGCAGAAGTGTCCTGCCTTAGAGATTAATTTCTTTTATAAAGCCACTGCTCAGCAGACACTGTGTTCTAACAGGGAAAAGGATGTAGATGGAGCAAAACATGACTGGAGTGAGAATATCTAAGACAGAAAAACAAGTGAAGAACAGGCAGTTCCAAATTCTGCATTCACAGGCCAAAAACCCAGTCAGTGAAAATGATTACATGACTTAATAATTTTAATAAATAAGGTCTCTGTTTTGATTTCTATGGTTTGAGAGGAAGTTTCTGTCAGGCTTCTTCATTTGCCTTCTGCCATGCCTCGCTGCAGTACTGCACTCGGGCAGGGCAGCCGTTACAAGGAGCTCGTTGTGGTCCATCCCCTCCCCAACGCAGCTGCCATGTGGCTCCTCCGTTGCATGGAAGGTGTGCCTCGCGCTGGTCCCAGGGCCACGCAGTGTTGTCCCCAGTCTACAAGAGGTGCTGTTCAGGCATCAATCAAATCTAAGTCATGTTCAGAGTAACTCTTCTGAGTCCCATCCAGGAGCTGAGCTAGAATACTGGACTTTTCTCCAGGAACCATTAAGATACAAATGTCCTCTTATCTGTGTTCATCTGGTGGCTGATGGCTCACCAGTCTCCAAGCAAAGATGTCACTGAACACAGCCAACAGCGCTTTTCACTGGGGAGATGCGGGCAAACCAGACCCCACGGCTGCTCTGCAGAGAGCTGGGTTGTTCTGTAAACTCGTGGATGGACAGCAGGAGCTGAGCACAGGGTAATGTACCTGGTATCTCCTTCACCTCATGGAAACATTAGCAGGGGCAGCAAGGCTCATGAAGCTACATATGAAATCACACTGGAGTAGCTTCAGAGAATGGTTTCACTGTTGCCCTCTCCCTGCTAGAATGGAGAAAGGGAGAAGATTCTCTCCTTTGCTCCAGGACACTCTCACTCAGCCAGTGCCCAGCCAGCAGCACCCGTCCCTCGGCAGCACCCAGCTCGTTACTGCCTTGCCATGCACAACTCCAGTTTAGTTTTTGTGTACAGAGAAATTGTAGGCTTACAGTCAGCTGGCTGCTCAAGGAGCCGTTGTGCTGTATGCTACAGTAATAGACATTAGAGCATCTGCGACATAAAAATCCAAGGCCCGTTAATCCTTTGTTTCTTCTGCATGCAAATTCTGATGTTTGATAAAGAGCTAAAGAAGTTCATGACTTACATTCCTAGACTGATAAGCTTGTTTCCAACTAACCTTTACAAGCCTCCCACAGAAAATGTAGTATGACTAAAACATTGAAGGTGGAAAGTGTGAAAGTGTTTGACCTTAGCTACTGCTTCACCTAGTAGCAACAGAAGAAATAGATTCACTTTGTTCACCTTATTTTAGTTCAAAAAAAGAGCTTAGCAGCAGCGGAAACGTGAAAAGCAAGCAAAGAAGAGAAAGCTAGATTTCCCTGGCTTTGAGGAGATAAAATTCAGCAAAAAAGTTACCCTGGTTAAACTACTGGATTACAAACGGATGAACCTTTCTCCCCAAGCCTCCCTTGAAACTTAAGACTCATTCCTAATAGCATTTTTCATCTCCTTCCAAAAACTGCCCAAGTTGAACTCACAGAGTTTTTTCCACAACTGACTGATCTCACCCGGAGAGAGATGATAAAGTAAAAGATTAAAGGTACAGGACAACTTGAGAGAAATGTATTGCTTTTCTTTGCCAATTTGTTAGAGAAGCATAATCCCCATCTTCCTGAGTCACAGCTCCCAAGTATTACAGTCTGATGTAAAGCTGGAAGAGACTGAGCCTGAGCTGAGCCAAGGTCACCCCCCTGCGAGGCTTCCCCAGAGAGGGGTTTCCATACCAGGGCCGATCGTCTGTGTCACCTCTCCAGGCTGGTCTGGCGGGACGCTGGGAGGGCCCGTGTTTTACAGTAAATAAGGAACAGACCTGAGGAGAGCACCCGGCCAAACCTGCCTCTGGTGCCACTTGGCAACGCAGGCAAAGTGCCAGGATATGGTGCATTCTACTGTCGGCAAAATTATCTACACAACTACTTTTATGAAAGGAATACAACTTGTATTCTTTTCTGTTATGCAAAATTAGGGCCAGGACTTTCTAAAATTGTCACCATTAGCCTAACTTTGTTCTCATTAGGTGAGTGGCAAGATTTGTATCCCTGCCTGAGAATCAAGCTAAGCCAGCAAGCTGTGTTTTTGAGAAAATCCTCTCCTAAAAAAAATAACACACAGTATAATGAAATTTGTCTGAATAGCAACTTATCCAGTACACATTTCCCTTCACTTCTTTCCATAGGGTGAGGTTATACATCTATCAATGCAATTAATTCACAGATCACACAATCGAGCATTTATATTTCCTTACCTGTCCCTTTCCCTTGCGCGTGTTAAAGAAGAAGCAGATGCTTAAAGAAAACAGTTATGGATTACGTTTTGTTCTTCTTTACATCCACACAAGTTCCCTGACTCTGTTCTTTTCGTATCTTCATACAGCTCAGCAATAAGACTCCATCAAAGAGTCCAAAAACCACATTCTTAATCAGGCTAAATTACTGCTGACCCAATCCCATTTAAATTCTGCCCACATAAAATAGAGCTGCAGCTAAGACATCTAGTGTGATGATCACTATTGGACATTAATTAATAGTTATTTTCATTTACAGATTGGAAAAATATATACATGTTAGCTTGCCAATCCTATTACTCCAGAATTAATGCTAGATATTTGAGGGAGAAAAATGCAAACAACGCTTTAAACAGTGATTGATATGCGGTTACAAGCATTCATGCCACCAGCAATTAAATCACTTGCAAAAAATTGGTTTGTAAGAGATAAACTAGCTTAAACAGACCCAACGAGCAACACGTATTATTTGCAAACATATCAACTGACCCTGAGCTCCAGACACTGTTTTTTCTCACACTGCCTTTGACTCCTGCGATGCCTCCACCGCACACTGTCCTTATCTGTTACAGCCGTCCACCGTGCATTCCTGCCCGATAGTCTCAGGGTTAATGCCTACCACTGAGCCGACGTGAAGGAACTGTCTCTTTTCTGATCTGCACTTTGCATACCGCAGCAATTATCAGCCATTCACTACATGTTCTGCGGCCGACTGACTCGTCTTGAAAAGTGCACACAGGCAAACCCTCATACAAAATCTATTGCACCTTCAGATTTCTCCTTCAGCAAAATTCAGTGTTTGGGTCCAGGCCCTTTCTGTTTGCTCCATTTGCTATGGCTGCTGCAAAGAGCAGTGATCCTTAGCAGAGTGCTTTACATATAAGCATTGTTAAGCGACAGTTGTACTTACGGATTAGGGTATCTTTAATACAAGAATTTAAGGAGCAAACAAATGAAAGACAGTTTACATGAATCACTGGAGAACAGTACCCTGAGATTTACATTTCAGACTCCACTTAAGGCATAATTCCTTTGGTATGCACTGCAGTATTTTAGCTGTGATGAACACATCTGGCATTAATAAGAAACATAACATACTTTAACAAGAGTCCCACTGCTGTCAGTTGCAACTCATGAGAGTAAACAGAAAACAGTTATTTATAAAACCACGCAATCATAAAGAGAGTATTCAAGAGTCTGTAACAGAGAAATCCGCCCAGTTTATCACTGTAGTTCTAGTTTATACCAACCCTAAGGCAAAGCTAAATAAGCCTCCTGGCTGGCATTAGCCAGGAAGCGTTGCTCAGCCTGCGTGGCTCGTGGCACATCGCACACACAGGGTGCCGCAGGGGCTCAGGGGAAGCCGGCGACTCCGCCAGCGCCGTGGGCTGCTGCTCTGGGCAGAGCTTACCCAGCCATCACTTGCCCAGCACGAACTTGAACCCTTGGTCAGGTTTCGGCTCAGCGAAGGATGGTGCTGCCGCATGAAGGATGTCTGTTCCCACCAGAATGGCTGCGGGGTGGTTTGAAACGCAGTGTGCATTAGCTACGGGAGGAACAGCTCACCACCAGGCTACTTCTGCCCGGTCCGCGAACAACAGCTCCGCGAGCAATGGCTGTACACAGAAACCATGTACCTAGAATGGATTTGTGTTTGTAAATATATACATACGCACGTGTGTGTGTGTATGCGTGTAGACATCCTTACCCAGGCAATTTGGTGAGGGTAACATTACCACAAAAGAGGTTATAAATATCTAATCAAGTAAAAAAAAGAGTAGTGTCTGACTTAAGTGATCAATGTGATCAAAATTATTACACAAAAATCCCATAAGCAGAAAGATCTGATTATAAATATATCTACACTGTATATAAATACAACTTAGTTCAACTTAGTGGAAAGGCTTACAGCTTCTCATTGACTTAAATTTTCAGTCCAGCACGTAAGTTTATTCCAATTATGCAAATACTTTGCAGAAGTCAAGACTGACTTATTACATGGAGAAAGAAGGGGTTAACTTTGCAAAGAACATTCATTAATGAATGTCCATATGGCCTATTTATACAAATGTATAAATAGATTAATGAGCAACACAATATTCTAGCCTAAGGATGAGACGACAGTTTCCCTCTCTATTTGTACATGTCAGTATGGGATTATTATGTTAGTTATAATTGGCAAATATGACATGAAAAATTACCGCCTTAATATTACCAGTTAAAAGCCAAGCCTACAACAAATGTTCATCCAGCTCCCAAGTCTGATATAGACTTCTCATGCAGATTGGAGCAATTCAAGTATAGACCAGCAAGTTTTTCTGCAAGCTCATATGTATTTCTAGATCCACAGTCGTAATCTCTTTCTGTGCCCCTGTTTCCCACGGAGATAAAATAAAGGCAAAGGAAGAGTATGAGAGAGTGACTGTGACCATTTAACATTAAAATATGCAAGTTTGGTTTATATGTTATCAACATGCACCTTTTTTGTTATATAAAAAAGCAGGCGAAACAGCCATTAGACATGAACTGGAAGGACAAAAACAGCAACAGAATTTCAAAACAGCAGTGAGCTTAAAGGAAGGCTTAGAAATGGGTTTGTAAAGAGACTAAAAGCGCCATTAGTAAAAAGGTACAGATGTGAACATTTTAATTGACATACTTGTTTCAAATTTGCAGTACTTATCAAAGTGTTGGCATAGAAAAAAATCCCAGACTTCCTTCTCCCCTGCAAATGAGCGAGCTTCCCTCATCCCGTTGTACAGGACTGTTTGCGGGAAACGCCCTTTATAGCAAATAGGAAGAACAAAATAAAACTGCCAGAATAATGCTGCCTATCATCCCTTGCCTTCCTCAAGTTTGTCAACAAATGGAAGTGTTTAGCAATAATAGGTCATTGGAGCATATTAAAACCTTGAATTTGGGGTTATCTGCAGACCTAGCTCTTTAAAGAGGCAGCGGAGAGACCCTTGCACTGTGAATGAAGCCTCCAGGAGCATATCTAAACAAATCTCTATACCACCCTTCTGAGTTCATATGCTCCAAGTCAGGTTGCAAAAGAACATTCTTATTTTCCTTGTGCCTGGAGAGAGTTCAATGCAGGGCCAAAGGAGAAATGACTAGAAATATTAAAAAGGGAGAGGAAATAAAAAAGGAAAAAAATCTCGAGAGAGCAGATCCTAGAAATACTGCAGTTTCAAGTCTGAGAACTGGCAGGCGGCCAAGAAACATACTGAGAGCAGAAGACGACATGGGGATTGCAGGGAATTGGCAGGCAGACATCGCCGGAGATGCCAAATGAGAGCAGACAAAGAGAGTGAAATGAGTCAGAACTTATAAAAGGAGATATAAGAAAGAAAACCCAGCACAAGGGGAGAATGAGAAAAAGGAGACACGATCCAGGACTCGCAGCTTTAAAATGTTGCACAAAAATAACTGAAAAACCTAATTCGCCAGATTCAATCTGGTATATGACAGAGAAAAGCAACAACCCGAAGCGATGGGGCAGACAGTGAAAAGCACTTGCAGAGAACTGGGATAAAGCAATAGTCCAGAGAAAGCGATTGAATCAAAGTCCGGAATTCTTTCTGGGCAGGGCAATTTGCAAACTGCAGGTTTCTATTATCATTTCTCTCTCCTTATCTTCAGTCTTTGCTTATGCAAAAAGCGAGTCAAGGCTGCAGGCTATGTTGCTGAGTGGAGGTGTTGCAAGGGAGGAGACAGATTTAACAAGAATGCGTTCCTTTTATAAAATTCTGTTGGCTTCATTGGAGATTTCAGACAAACGTGCAAGTTTAGACTTCACATTGAAGTTCTGCTGCACATGACTCTCTCAGGTAGTCACAGCTTTATTTCTGTCTCTACCTGCTTGCCATCATTAAGAAATAAAGCCTTGCCTGCCTAGAAAAAGCAGAATCCTTATTTCAAGAGAGTTTTAAATATAAAAGGATTGTGCCGCTTGTTTTGCAATCTCTGCAGCATCTGCTGTTTAGCTGTAGCCCCTCAGCGCAGCAGAGCCGTGCTGTCTGCTCCGTGGTTGGGTATGCACTTCATCTGAAATCTTGAGCAACTTCTACTGGGCTCATCTTCCATCTTTTAGGCTCTGACCTTTGATCCTCCTGTAAACTGAAATCATTAGACAAGGATAGAATGTGGAAATTTTACCCTAAAATGCTTTATGCAATCTCCTTATTATTTGTGCTTACTTATTTTGATTTAGCACAATTAAATCAGGTGGTTGTGGTCTCAGCTCTGGGCAGCACTACGCACACATGCATATGCACAGATACAACACAAATATACAACTCAATTATAATTATAACAACTTCACTAACTTCTCCCTTCACACACATTTTCCCTTTTGATAGACAGGTATTTTTTTACCATCAACATCTTACGTACAAATATGCTTTGAATCGTTCTCTGAGAATCAACTGAAGCAGATAAGGAGGAGTGGGTGGGTGCGGAGGAGGGCGGGTGGGCTGGCTCTGGGTTTCCAGAACTTCTCATCTTGATGAGCACTCAACTCAGTGTGACAGAGCAAGAAAAGCAAGACCAAGGAGGTGGGTGTCAGGCTGCTTAAACTTTACAGACCGGAGATAACACCTTAGCACCTGGGAATTGCTAAGGACCGAGCACAAGGAGTGTCTGGGCAATAGCTCCGCTCCAGAGGTAGTACTTTGGCTGTGAAATGCCGCCGGCCAAGTCATCTCTATTAGAGCACAGATGGATTTTAACTGCCTTTTGCGTCCAGCACTTTTCTTTAACTGAACCTCGAGATACTCAAGCTAATCGCCTTTGCATCCAAAAACTTGGGATATCCAGGCCACCTGCACATAAAGTAAGCATTTGCTGTCCCCTGTCATCGTCTAGCAAGTGGAACACCAGCCACTTGCCTTTGTGCCTACCTGAACAAAACCCGGGGTGCGAACCGAACCCGAGGAGTGGGTTATCAGCATCACCCTGCCTTGCAGCTGACTGTCACCTAGGTAATTAGCTAACCGTGCTGGAATTAGCCTGGTTATTAACAGGTCACCAGACAAGATGACCACGCATTGTAACACCCCGGGTAAAGCCCTCGGCACAGAGAGCCAGAGGCACAAAGCAGAAGAGGCCGCCGCTCGGATGCAGTTCTTCGCTTTGCCTGACCTCAAAGGTTTCTCTGCTTTGACTATGTTGGAACATTTCATGCAGTAGAAAGTTTAGGGAAAATTTCTACTACCTAATGGCATGAAAGTATTTATATCAGTAGATTTACTTTCAATGGAGGAAAAAGTTCTGTTTGTCTATGCCCATTTAAACCAGTATAATTTCATCCATGTGAAGCAATGGATCACTAGAAGAAGAAAAAAATCCCCTATCGCATTCATCTAATTATGGTGGAACAGAGATGACTTGTTCAAAGACTGATAGTACACAAGATCACTGTTTTCCTAACTTGTATGTGAGAATTTATTAAGGAAAATACCTTTTATCTAAAGCTTGCAGTCTCTTATTATAACGTACCGATGTGAAAAATGAGACACAGTCTGAATCTATTGAAAATTGAGATACGGGCACAATCTAAATCAGCACTGTAGAAAAGGTGGCTTTGCATGCTACAGAAAACGTGCGAATATTCTGTGAGCATGCTATAGAAAAAAAATTTTTGCTTTTCTTCTTGCCATTTGAAGTTGCCACAGGCATGATCTTAGTTCTCTGGCAACTTCAAATGTTTGCAAAGGTTCACCTGAACTAGCTTGCACTTAGCTTTTTTTCCCCACAGGATCCATTTCTTAAACAGCCCAGTGATTTAGCACAGATGACAAGCCGTAGTATCCATGGACACATCTCATTAGCCTGTTACAAATTCACGGAAGCATCCTTTGAGATAGAAAAAAAACCACGTTAACAAAATAGCCACCAGCTAATTTGTATGGTTTTGTTCCTATTGCATACATCATACGGTGCATTTTGCACTGCCAAAATCAGGTGGTTAAATGAAATTCTTTGAAGAACATTTTTATAGATATTTTTGATTTGGGGGTTGATGGGTTGAAAAAACCCATCTTTTTGTGACATTTTGGAGATGTGAAGTGATTTAGAATTTTTACAGTGCTTTAGAATGTCCTTCAGATTGTAGCACGCTATCCAAAGGGCCATGGTGAAAAATACACAGTAGCATTAGAAATGTGTGTTACTCACTGTATAAAACAAACAGCCCAGAGATAATTTACCCTTTGGCCACAGCCTTTGAACATACGTACTCTTAGCTAAGATCTCTCCACAGAGAGGGCCGTATTAACGTCTTGTTTGTAACCGGGGGTTTTTTGCCCCCAGTATGCACAGGCAGCTGAAGGCAGCCCTCTCCCCGCACTCCCACATCCCCTCGGGCCAGTTGCTCTGAGCGCCCAGCTGGGGTGGGACAAGATGGGACCAGGTGAAGATGCTGCAGATGGGCCCAGCAGAGCCCACTGGGCATTGCCTTCCATCCCAACAGCAGAGCCACCTCAGCTCCTGACCTCATGGCACACAGAAAATGGAGTGATGGTAATTAAAAAATGTTTCTGGCAGGGTCCAGAATAATTTACCCATTTATTGTGGTTTTGTTAAGAACTACGTAGGGAAGTACCACGGAACTTGCACAAAACCCAAACCAAAATGACATCTGGTCCTGCACGGCTCCCAGTGCAGTACGACAGGCTTGGGAGCGTGAGATGGATTCGGAACATCCAGAACCCAATACTGTAGGGGGGGGAAGCGCAGGGCCTTACAGATTACAACCACAGCTTTAGGAATGGCAAAGCCTCAAGGATTTTTATTGCTTTTGGTGAAAATGAAATAAAGGCAGCAAATCTCTTAAAAGAACGAGGAGAAAACTCATGGCAGAATGTGGCCTCACATGTTTATCCAGTGTCTCTCCAGAAGTACTTGGAGCATTTGCCGTGTGTAAAAGCAAGCCAACCAGCTATTTTTAAACTCACTTGATTCAACACATATGGGCTGAATTCTGGTAGAAATAATGACCTTCTGATGTAGTTATTGAAATTGCCACTAGACAGAGCTGTTCATCTTATTTTTAACCTCAGAAATATTTATAAGCCCAGTGATACGCTAAAAATCCAAGAGGAGTTTGTACTATAGACTCCTTCAGAAAAACGGCACATGACTTGAACAACTGCATGGCATTTGCAGCCAGGGGGTAGTTTTTGCATTACGCTATATATAATGTCATCACCAGAGCTGAGGGCTGCATCTGTGTCTCATAAATTCTCTAGTCATTCACCAAGAGCTAGTGATAAAGAGATGACAGATGGAAAAAAATCTATTTTTTCCTTGATTAAATGACAGTGTAGGTGCTGGACTTGAAAAAGGCAAAACATCTGGAGATCTAAAAGCACTGTGACAAGGCCCTGACTGTAGAGTTTACTGTCAAATACATTTTGCCAGAATTTTGGAAAAGTGCAAACAATGCTACCTTTGAAAAACAGAAAAGTTTTTTTAGGGCAACTAAGATGATTAAGGGCTTGGAGCATCTGCCTTATGAGGAGAGGCTGAGAGAGCTGGGACTCTTTAGCCTGGAGAAGAGAAGGCTGAGGGGAGACCTTATTATGGCGTACAAGTACCTAAAGGGTGGGTTGAAGGAGGATGGAGCCAGGCTCTTTTCAATGGTTCCCAGTGACAGGATGAGGGGCAATGGGCACAAGTTAGAACACAGGAAGTTCCGTTCAAATACACGGAAACAGTTCTTTACGGTGAGGGTGACAGAGCACTGGCACAGGCTGCCCAGGGAGGGGGGGAGTCCCCTCCTCTGGAGATGTTCAAGACCCGCCTGGATGCAGTCCTGAGTGATGTGCTCTGGGCAATCCTGCTCTGGCAGGGGAGTGGGGCTGGGTGATCTCTAGAGGTCCCTTCCAACTCTGATAATTCTGTGATTCTGTGATTTACTGCCAGGTAGGTAACATACACTCAGAAAGGCATTAAGTGTGAGTGCCAGCAGACTAGATTCAATGATTAAGACAATGAAAACTTGTTAAAATACAGTATTGGAGTTTAATTGCTAGGTAATGATACATCTTACTGCATACGCTTTAGTATCCATGTGCCCTACTGCCCATCACAAAGCAGCAGTTCCTCCCACCAAGTAATGCAGAAATTACCCCAGAAATTAAATGCTTGTTGACATCCATGGAGCTATGCCAGTTTACATATTCTAATTTTCCCGTCTTTTGAGATAAATTTAGGATAAACCACTTTTTTTTTAAAGAAAAGCAAGCAGTATTTTTGGAGGAAGCAGAGAGAGAGACCGGCATTCACGCTGGTTCTCCTGGGCTCACACCCTGATTTGCATGGCAAACTGGGAGCAGGAATTTCTGGAATTTCTGCAGCTGTAGCTACAGCATTGATTTCATCTTGTGATTGTGACTTAAACAGCTGTGGAGCCACAGCCAGCTCTTGAAGGCCAGCGTTCCTCTACAGCCCACGTGTAGAGTAAGGTTGGTGTAAGCGTTATCAAAACTTTTAATTCATTTCCCCGCTGGTATCGGGCGTGGGTTTTTAGGTTCCATTTCAGTGTCAGGCACAGTAAGTGCTGAGGCAGGTAACTGCCTCTCCTGGGCCAGGACTCTCTCTGAGGACATGTAAAGGGTATAACAGGACTTTAACTGTCTGCGCATTGAACTTTAGGACCTCAGGTAATATGTTTGTTGCTTAAGAACAAACATGTAAAACTTTTGGCTCTTTCTTCTCACTTACTCAGCTAAGTCTTACTTCCACAGTGATTTTCTGTCAGCTCTTGCCTTGGTCCCAGACCAGTGTTTCCTCTGGCACTGCTGTGCAGGGCAGGTGCACAGCAGCCCACGTGGGTATACCATTAACCATTCATTTTTCCCCCAAACACCCCTAAACCACCACTTGCCAATACGGGCAGCCCGGTGTCTTAACAAGTGATGCAAGATGAAGCTGGAAAACAGCAAGTGCTGCTGTGTGAAAACATGCCCGTGGCAGCAGAGCTCCACCAGTGCCGGGTGTAACTCTGCCCCTTCTTGGGAGGCTGCCTGTGCTCGTGTCAGATACACCGCGCTGTGCTCGTGTCAGATACACCGCGCTGTGCTCGTGTCAGATACACCACGCTGCTCCTACCAGGGCAGCCCCAGCCTCTAACATTGTCTGTGTAACTTCGAGGGCTCCTGTCAGCATTAATCACTGCCATTTTGACACTAACTTTGTTTGACAAAGCCCAGCAATTAGAGATAGCTTTTTGACTTTTAGGACTCAAAAATATTTATGTCTTTTTAAGCCATAACTGAATATTATGTCAAACAGGTTTTTCTATGAAGCTTTAGTGTAAAGTTGCGTGGATTTTTTGAAAGGTACTGTTTACAAGTTTGCAGTTGCACCTGTATTTCAAATGCCAGTCGATCCCAGGCTTCTTCCTTCCTCATTTATCCTCCTATCACACCAAAGTCAAGCTCAACAATAACTAGAGGTGAGATAAAAGAAAAGTACCCGGTCTGACTTGGGGTTCCTCACTTCCCTTGAACAACGCACCAGGCACTGCATACGCAGAGTTTGGTTTTGCTCTGTCATCAGTATTTCTCGCCTCGAAGACCACCGAGACCCGCGGCCAAGGCACACACGCCCCGTGCGGCGGTGGCTGCGCCAGGGCGGAGGGGTTCCGGCAGAGCAGCGGCGGCTGCCGGCGGGAGGAGCGGGTTCGGAGGCAGATGCCGGCAGGTTCCTGCTTCTGCCCAGGCAGCGCAGAAGAGCTGAACTCCGCCTTCTGCCCCGGGCAAAGTACCGGGCCACAGCCACAGCCTAGCTATTAGCACATTAAACGAGGCTAATTTAGCATCTGCAATTTCCAGAACTAATTAGTTCTGTAAAGCTTCTGAACTCAGTGGCATTTCTTGCACCTATTACCTCTTGCAGAATTTTTAGCTGAAAGCAGTAAGGGACCGGTCATATCCGGGTGGAGATTAAAAAAAAAGGAAATTATGATCCTTTGTAAGTTCTTCTGATGATTTTTGTACATTGGCAAAGCATTAGTCAGATTTTGAAGATGTGTAAGGCAGAAGGAAGCGTCCGTAGCTGTGTAAGAGAGACACTGCAAGGAAGATACAGACATGGGTACACAGCTCGTAGGGTCAGAAGGCAAAACTGTTGACATGGCCAAATGCAGGAGCCTGGGGCATTCTGGGTGGACAAGGACAGACTGAACGAGATAGGATAAGGTACAATAGAAAATTAATTCTGCATTACTAGCAGAACTTCAGAAACTTCCGAAAAGGATTCACAGAGCAGTATGAACTTGCTTCTTAATTGATAGCTTTTGTTCCCTCACAAGAATTTGAAGCTAGAAATTAACTCCCTCTTCCATTCCCTTTCTTCTTTTCCTCCAAATTCCAGCAAAACTTTGTGGTATTGACTTGGAGTTTATTCATGTTAAACTATGACATGATTCAGAAACTGTGTTTTCATTTCAGCTGGCTTTGGCATTCTCACATTGCCAAAGCTGGCACTGCCATCACGGCATACAAGTCTTGGCATCTTCTTTGAATACAGGTGATCTAAATGATTTTGCTCCTTTTGCAATTCAAAATGTGATTTTTTTTTTTTAAACAGCCTTCAAACACCTACCTTTTAAAAGAGATCTATTACTTGTAATGAATTTAGAGGCCAAGGCCGGATCCAGTTCTTTCAGATTAACGGGAGACCTTTCCCGACTGTGGACCGTTCTGCCCTAATGTCTAGAAACAATTAGAAGAGGTAGAGAGGACAGCAGTCCTGCTGCACCTTTTCTCTCCTACAATCCCCCTTTTTTTTGTAATAAAACACCACTCCAAAAAAACCCGCAAACCCTGCCAACACATACTATGAAGATCTGACACTGTTAAGGTCTTTTCTCACTGCTCTGCCCAGGAATTATTAGGCTTCCTGCAGTTTAACTCCGGAATTTGCCATTTCTCCATAAGGAACCCTGGGTGTCCACTCAGTTGCTTCCTGCCTGGCTTTGAACTTTCCCTCTGTAAATGAGTAACTCTGTATCTCAATGGCCTGTGCGGATCCATACCTGACCGATTGTGAGGAGCTCTGATCTCGTGGGGATTGTGAACATAACTGTGAGAGGCTGAACGGACTGAAGTAAAGTTCAGCGTTACTCAGTCGGAGGGGCTGTTTCCATTCATTCCGCATTCTGTCCGTAGTTTTTATCTCTGTTGCTGTATTTTTGTGGAGGTTTGTGAAAAAAAATTTTAAAACTGCTAATCCTGGCGCCAAAGCACATGTAATCTTTTGAAAAACACACTTAGAAAAATGACCTTGGAATGCAGTATAGGGGCAACGAGTTTATTTTCTTCATATGTACCCAAGGTATCAGATGTTCATAAAATTCAAGGAAAATAAAGATTTGGGATATTTTGGCTCTGGGACATTGCCAAAAATGTCGAAACATAAGGTTCTTTATTATCATCACATAAAACAACTCAGGAGTAAGAATTAGCTTCACCTAGAGCATTTCTTATTTTTTATTTGGAATTAAGCTACTGATCTGTTTTTCAAGAATCTGATCAAAGCATAGGATATAAACAAACACTCCCTTGCATGCTAACTAGGGAAGAAATGTGTCACTTTTTTTTGGCTCATTCATCCTCTGAGAGAGATCAGTGGAACTACGTCAGGAATTTAACATTACCTGCCCAGAACCTGCTTTCCTGGAGTACAGTTCTGCTGTGGGACTTTGGTGAGGACACAAACTCCCAATCCTTGGATTTCAGTCACAAAGATACACTATGAAAGCACAAGAGGAGATAAAATCAGGAGCAAAACGGAAAGATTAAAAATACCTAACTCTCAATTCTAAGCATTATGGTGACAATCTGACTGCAAAAAACCCAACCCTTGCAAGTGGTTTAGAAAGTTACACATCACTTTCTATGGGTTTTTTGCATTAGGATTATATGGATATTTGGGGCAATCTCAGTCACAGCAACAAAATCTCATTTGTAATATAAATATCTATTGTACTGTCATCTTCAATGAAACTGCAATTCATACCGGGTCAGGGTGTCCTAGGAGTTTGATGCACAAACCAGTGGTAAACAAAAAGCTAAATCTCTGATGGAAGTCTGTCAGTTAATTGCACAAATGGCTTTTGTGATACAGGATTCATAAAAACCCGAAGAATGAGAATTTTCCAGTCCCTTATGAGTTTGTGGACATTTGCCAGAGTTAAGGATTGAGCACACCTTTGTATGGGGTATGTGGGCTGTCCTTAAATTCTGTGCTTTTCTGACCGCTAAATTACAGGACCAAGGTCCAATCAGTCACCTCTACACTGTAAAACCATTGGGTAATTCTTAAAGATAAAATGTTACTTTGTGACAATACAAAATTCAATTACAATTGCATCCAACTAAGTGTCTCCTGCTTTTCCTCTAGTATGCACTACGGTACCTGCCTGTCTGCTGTGACATCTAGTTGATGACTAGACCTTAGAGTCATGGAGACCAGATCAATATTTGATACTCATAAAAGACCTGTACGGGAAAGCAGCCCTCTCTAGGCTTTTTCCAGAGCCTCTAGCAAGCAATAAAATGCAATGTTCATTTTGAACAGCCTCAGCAACTACAGGGTAGGAACTGTTGTCCTTTGACAATTAATCCTGGGCACTTTATTCCAGATGCACCAGCAACCAAGGCTGGATTTAGGCCACTTCTCTTTGGCCGTCAGGCTGTAAAGTATCTAACTGTTGGCTTCCTATCACCTATCATTTAGCAGGAGAGAGGATAAAAAGGCTCAAAGAAGATCCAGTTTTCTCTCAAGGGTAAGCCTGAAAACAGGGCAATGCACTGAACTTCTCATAGTGGTGCCCTGAATCTACCCAAAACAACATTTGAATGCTTTTGAAGATGAGAATGTAATAAAACAAAGAACAATGAATATGGCATCTACTCTGAAAGACAGATTTCTCATGGATGGAAAACAAACCATTGAAGGCAGAGTAAAGCCATGAGAACAAGCAATTCCTCCTTTTATCATTTTAGAAGCCCCCCAAAATGGCTCAGTGGCCCAGCTAGAGCTCACTCTGCTGCATACATGAGAGCATGGCTCATCAGTACGGCAACAACATTTATACTTAGAGGAAAGGAGGGGATTTGACCCTCTCAGGAGATGCACAAGATACACTGACTCGTTTAAAAGCCAGGAGGGAGAAGGCAGTGCAATGGGCAATCTGCTGGTGCCTGTCTCAGCACAGTCCTCCACAGCATACTTCTACTGCCACGTCAGAGCAATGGGAGGCCTTGAACACAGCAAAGCTCGTGCTGTTCCCTGGAAAAGGGACAAGAAGAGAAAGTCAGGACTTGTCTACAGGGAGTACAAAAGACAAAACTTGATAAAAGGTATGAAGGAAGATCAACAAGTAGAGCAGCAGAGGAGAAGGCGGGATCTTTGGACATCCACGACAGCGGGGTGGCTCAGCAGCGACCATGCTGGAGATCCGTAGCTGCAGCAAACGGCCGCAGTCCTAAAACCTGGGGGTGCGGGACAAGGATTCTTTGGGAATACCCTGTTTTCTGTGGGATGCAGCTTTCATTTCACTGAGGCTGGCTTGTGGGACTGCATGCTACAGCTGGGGTGACACAGCCGGGGATTTGTAGCTCCCGAAGGGAAAGGCTCAGCTTTTTTTGCTCTCTCAACATTATCAAATAGTGAAGAATCAGGGTGTGATGAAGATACAGTTGATGACAGACCTGACCATGATGCTGTGCATGGTCTGGGAGGGCAGCACATACCCCGTGGGTGACATGAGAAATGGTGAGACAAATGTAACGCAGCAGAGAGGATGCTGCTGACTCAACGGCAGCCACTTCTTCCAACTTGCAACCTACGGCTTTAGTTCCTGTGCTCCAGTTGAATGTTGACAATATTATTTCTTTTGCTCTTCACAGAGGCGTCCACCCCTGTGTGGCCCCCTTCTCCTTTCTCAAAAACAGCCAAACAATAAAAAAAACCAGGAAACACAAATACTGTTAACTCATGACTTTCTGGCCTTCAATAGAAGATCATTTAACCTGTGTCTGTCACAGTTCTTTGTGTATGATTGTTGGAAACATTTAGTAGTCCATGAACTGAAAAGGAGCTCTTGTAAAACCAGCCTTAGGTTTTAACTACACAAATGTGTTTCTTCAGCAAACACAACATTGTATATTGGTATACATATTGGCTGACAGTGTTGTAGCAGTGAAGCTGGGCGGATACTGGCCTGCGCTTAGAAGTCTGATGTATCTATGCTAATAAAAGCAGTGTATTGTTCCTGTTTCTGTCCCCATGCAAAGTGGCATACTTCAGGAGTAATACTCCACTGCAATCAGGGAAATGACAGCAGTATCGTTGGGCAGGGTAGGAACAGCATTGTGCACATGCAGCATGTATGGAATGTAAATTGATTTTATTTTGATGACATGTTAGTTGTGGGATAGCGCTCCCGGACACTTGAACATGCAGCTCAGTCTGAGCAACAGATTCAAGAAAATGCTTTCGGTTTTAGTAAAGTGACACCTCTGACTCTCAAAAATAGAAATTCATGGAGTTTTGAGTTGATCTTGTCTTCTAGATGTATCATGATTTTTTAGAGTTTATTTTTGCCTGTGTCAGGAAACGGAGAATCAAGCCCAGCCCATATTTTTGCTTTCAAGTACCCTTCATGAATACAATAACTTGAAAAACAAAATGAAAATAAATAACCTACTTTGGGACCCAGAGGCAATGGCATACTTTTCATGTGTGCCGTTGTCACGCCTAATAGCTGTGACACCAGAAAGAGATGCAACCGAGCATTGTCACATCACCTGCAGTTCCTGTCCCCAGAGCACAGGGTGCTGAGCAAGGCCCCACTGACACAGAGGTATCCAGAGGAGCTGCTGTGATGGCTCCGTTCAGCCCAGGCCCCAGTGCCCTCATCAAGGCACAAGTGCCTGGTTTGAGATTTTACTAGTTTCAGCCAATTTACAATTTAGAACATAGTACAGCCTAAAAAAAATCTGGTACAGCACAAAAGGTCTTTGGATCAAAGTCAAGTTTAGATTTGGATGAAGGCAATGAAGTGCTCAAGCTCAGAAGGCTGGAAGTGTCCTCGCTCTCGAGAGGTTGAAAGGTGGTACTCCAGTGAAGTGAACAGAGCTTTGAGAACATCCACCCTCTTTGGCCAAAGTGCCTGGAGATCACTCGCCTTCAGGTCAAAGGCTGTGGCCCTTCTCCGACACGAGGGCGCCCGAGCCGAGCAGAGTTACACCACAGGTCAGAATCTCAGCTCCTCATTTCAGCATCAGTTTATGTGTTTTTATGTGTATCTGTTTCTCCGTTTCACCACAAAGTGGCACTACAGCAATTGCCATTCATTTCAGTCAGAGGATGATGAAGAACTTGTGACAGACAGCTTTATTTTTTCCCCCTGCACTGAGTCACCACTAATCACCCTCTGCTCATACCATAATAACCTTAGAGGGTTCACTTCGTTAAACGTGCACGAACCATTTAGATGGGAGTTTCCTGCCTTATTTACGTGGCGAAAACATTTTCTTGCAGTACTTTCTACTTAGTCCATCTTCCGACTTTTCACTTTTGACTAATCTAAACTAATTAAAAGTAAACCGATACATTCGCGTTAGCAGAAATATAAAATGGAAACACAGCTCCAAGAGAAAAATAAGAACAGAAAAAGTCTCGCAAAATCTAGTGTGCTTTCCTCCCCTGAAGACTTAACGGTTTGGGCTTATTGAAACTCTTGCAAAGACCTCCATTGATGTTAGCATCAGATAAAGCTTTATAAAATTAGGCTTGCTGTTTTCTAACGGGTAGTACTTAACATTTGTACTGTATACTAAAGACAGAGCAACACACACTTTTTCCTTCAGTCTAACCATCAGAAGTTTTCCCCACTAACAAACAGTATCAAGGGCAGGCAAATTATCAGCTGTTTTTTAACTCTCCCTCCCACTTTCTATGCACATGCACATACACCTACACCTACATAAACACACAAACTGAATTAATGGCTTGGCTCCCAACTGTTGTACTTGAAGGTGCCATCAGCTTTGACATTTGCTTGCCGGGAACACCGTCCTGCCCAGTGCTGTGAGGAAGCAGCGTTACTGCCACGTGCTGGCCAAGGACTGACTCCTGGGAGCGTACCACAGAAAAGGGAAAACCAAAAAGACCCCCTCTTTACTTCCTAAGGAAAGGAGGTGGAAGGTGCCTAAGCTTTTATCCACACCGTACACTGGCCAACACGTGAAGACAGTGGCTCAGGCCTGAAAGCTGCACAGCGATGCTGAGAGGCAGTCAGGGATCACGCTGGCAGCACCGTCGGCAGTGCTGCAGTGACGGAGGTCTGCCTTCTCATGCTCTGCTGCACATGAGGACGTGTGTATGCAGGGCTACAATGTGTGGCCACACAGACATACCTGAACTAAGACTGATAACAGTCTAGCTGTGGAAATGCAGAGTTCAAGAAGGGCTCTGTCCTACAGTTGCCCAAGATAACAAATTTAAAGGTATTTCTATCTTCACTGCACTACTGACATGCTTTATGTCTACTGGCAGTCTGAGGCTTCTCCTTCTACCCTCATGCTGGACCCCCTACATAAAACGCAAGGAGCATGGGATTTGGTTAGGAAACACCGGTACCAGGGGCTGTGCTGCATCAGACTCCCTTCTACTGGGAAAAACCCGGTGCTGGTAGGGCTGTCAGAGGCTGTGCAAGTCCAGTGCCAAAGGCCGTCAGCTGGAAACACCCCAAGTGAGGGAAGAAAAGCAACTTCTGAAATAGTCAAATCCATCATACCTTTGTCCTTATTCATCTCCAGTTTCACAGCAGTCTTCCTAGAAGAGCCTGCTAGCAATCCCAGATTTATTGGCAGGTTTGAGCTCTGTGGTACATCCACTGGGAATTTACCCTCTTCCAGCTATCCTCACACAGGCCAGCTCCCCAGACCCGCATCCAGACAGATTAGATTGCCGTAGCAAGGATTGTCTTTTTGGCTTGGCCCACCCACTCCTCTGTTGCCTTCCTTACTACCAGTAGCTGGAGACACAGTTGGCTCTAGCAGTCCTGCTCCCCCAGGCCAGCTGGCAAATACCCTCCCCCACCAGCCAGCCGTTATCTTCTCCCACTCATCCAAGAACTGGTTTTGGATGATCTGTTGCCACTGAAATGCTGCTGCTCTCAGCAACTGCCTGCTCTGGCTGTCAGCTGGAGCCAGGCTCGCCTTGCAGTGTGATGCAGTCAGGGCTTGGCTAGGGGACCCCAGCAACGCAGAAGTCCCAATCCCAGTCCTAATCTCACTGCAGTCACTAGAAAATAGCCCCCAGCTGCAGGGGAAAGCAGCGGAGTGAGAACTAAAGGAACTACAAAGAGAATGGACAAAAGGGGCAGAGAGGAGAAGCTAGATGCTCTCAGAAGTTTCCAATAAAAGGAAGAGTTTATATAAAGAAGAACCCAGGAATATGCTGGTGCTTTGATTGCATGAGATGGCCCATGGGAGAGCTGCGGGGCTTGAAATGCTTCCCAAACAGCACTGTTCTTTGTTTACATCTACTTATTTTCTGAAAGTCATTGTAAGCGTTTGGCAACCCCCTTGGAGGCCGTCCACTGGAGGGTGATTTTGCTTGTGGACCCCAAAGCAGCCGTTCAGCTGCAGCGTGCCCTGTGCTACACCGAGAGCTGAGCAGCCCCTCCAGCTGATGGAGCGGGAGAAGGAAAGTCACCACTATCTTTACTGCAGAGTTCAACAGGAAAAAGCAAGGCGAAAACAAAAGCAAACACCATCTGGGAAGGCACAGCATGGACTTCACCTGATAGCCTCATTTCTGTACACTTCCCTTTGGGAAAGTCTTCCTTTAGTGAATCTTGGAACAATTAGCAGAGTTCAGAGATTTGTAATGTGTTGGATGTGGGAAATCCCTACCTGCCCAACTGGACATCAACTTCTCTTTCTCTGGCAGAGAGGGACTACTCACGTAGTAACAACACAGCAATATGCGTGGGGTATGCTGCCCAGGGAGGTTGTGGAGTCCCCTTCCCTGGAGATTTTCAAGACCCGCCTGGATGCAGTCCTGAGTGATGTGCTCTGGGCAATCCTGCTTTGGCAGGGGAGTTGGACTAGATGATCTCTAGAGGTCCCTTCGAACTCTGATAATTCTGTGATTCTGTGATTCTGTATGCTTTTGAGGAGAAAGTGCTGTACAGAAGACGGCCACAGAAATGGTCCAAAGCTGCTTCATTATTAGAGCTCAATCAGTTTTAAGGTATTAATCATCTTATCGTAGTAGAGAGTCCATTTTTGCTATGTACAAGTAAAGAGCATGCAAGCTGGATCTCGCCGCTCAGGACAACACAGAATCTGAAACAAAATCAAATTGCTTTTGATGCTCAGGCAACTAAGTACCAGCTCACACTCCCTCTTTCTACAGCTCACTGCTTAAACAGTTCCTGTTATACTAGTGGCAATTTATCCTCAACCAGTCATTTTCTAATTGCATTTGATTAAGATCCATGGTTAGATTATACATTATGATGATAGTGTTATGACAAATTGATATAAAATAATTCTGTGAAAATGAAAGCTTATTGCTAAATAAGAAAAAAGTCCACTATTAAAATAAATGCATTAAATGTATGTATTTAAATAGAAACAATTTTCAGATAAATCAGAACTTTTAAAACTTTGCAAAATAAGACAGTTATGAGAAAAGAGGAATATACGGGCTACAGACACTATAAAGATCATCTGAAACTCTGTTGTCAATATAGTATTAATGTGAAAACAGCCATATGAAACAATAATTCTCAGTAAAATCTGAAGGGGCAGGTATTTATACAAAATCTCTGCAGGAAAACATATGCCAATGAAACTTCTAACACTGACAATGAAAGGTAATACAGCATCTTTCCAAAGGGAAATGAACCAAGAGATCTCGTTTAGGTGATTAATCTTTTGATCAGTCTGTTCCAGTTTTGAATCACATACCGATTAATCAGTACCAGATACTTAATATCCTGTAAGTATTTGATACTCACAGGAGAAACAGAATATATGTTCAAGTGAGTGAGGAAAAAAAGTCCTTCAACAGGTTCTGAGAAGACAGCGGGCAGAAAGACAGCGACACTTTTGGGCTGGTGATCATTTCCCTGTTCTACTCCTGCCCAGCACCTCACAAGCTAGCTGCCTTGTCCGTTCCGACAAAGATCTCATCTCACACAAATAATGAGAATGATAAACATTACAGATTAAAATGCAGTTCTTAATGAAGGAAAAGTACTGTGTCTAATACACCTGTTCACTGTCCTCTGAGCTAAAGCAACTGCATGGCAGAGATTTCAGAAATATTACAAAAATTTCTGATTGAGCAATATCTAAGAACGTGCCTGGACACACTCTACACTGTTATTACTGAAAATGCTCTCAAATTAGCCTGAGATAGAGAGAATGAGGGAACCAACAGAGTTCTTCAACAAAACCCAATGTATTTCATGCCACATCACATTCTTCTAATGCTTTGGCTTGCTCTGAAAAATATGAGCTCATCTTTTAATTCATCTGGGGTGCAGCACTTTGAAATGACCACAGTATTTAAAACAGAAGATGCATTGTGTGGGCTCATCCTCCCATGCTGCAGTTAGAATATAGAAACACAAACGGAGCCATCTCATTATGAATGAAATCTAAGTCTGCAACCAAAAGGCCAAACAACCAGTAAAGCAAGAGAGGGAAACAAACTGTTATTTCTGAGGTTTATCAAACAAGAACAAAGTACAATTGCTCATTCAACCTTGTTATTGGATTATTTCATACACATCATTGACATACACGACTTCAAAAATAAGCAATGCATCGAACTGTATGTATAATAAATGTGACAAATAGACTCTGTACTACACAATGCTCGGCAGGAAAACTGGTCTTCCTTGCGATGAAACCTTCACCAAAGGTCACCCCTCACCCCACTGCTCAGCTGTAGGCATTACTAGGAGAGGAATCTGCAGGGTTGACTTCAGGGACAGAAGGACTGCTAGAAATATCTTGGTGGGCAGGCGATGAACTCCATAAGTCAACTCCTGGGCTCCATCTTATTGGCTCTTAATGGTTTCCGAGCAGTGGGGCGAAATTCTGCACGTACAGCTGAAGCGGGCATCTGTCCCGGGATGTGTGCTGCAGGGTACGCCCCAACACCATGGAGAAACGGGCCTCCTTCTTGGGAGTCCTATGAAATGTTTTCCAATTGAAAACAAAATGCAGAAAGTTTTGGCAAACTCTGCTTGGATAAAAGATTTTGTATTGCAATCACCTGCCTCTGGGCTGCAAGAGAAACCTTACCTCTGAGCTAATTTGGGGTTTTGAGTTTCAGATGCCAGATGTTATTTTTATACTTTTGTAAATTTGGATGTGATGTGGACATGTGTGTCATATAATTGTGGCGTTGCCTGGGTAATTATTTGAACTAAATAGTAATTACCACAGAAAAATCAAGTAATCAATGTGCCTGTTAGACCGGTCCTTTCACAGGCTTTCTGCCAATTCTGTTTTTGCCTGTGAAATTCGTGGACACGGTCTGCGGAGCCAAGGAGACCTTCTGCTCTTTACAAACCTGTATCCATCTCCACTGGCCTTCTCCCTTTGTTAGAAAAGTGGAGAGAGATCAGTGGCTCACTGAGGTGCTCTCCCTGTTCAGAAAACACACAATCACTTTTGAAATATTAAATCAATGGAAATCAGTGTAAACCTAAATGGCATCATGCCAACCTCTCCTTTGAGGTGTAACTAGTTGGATTCCCACAGCAGATTTTTATATTGCAGTTACATATGAGTACCATCAGCTAAAATGCTAAATGCACTTTAGTACATGTAAGACTTGATTTTTCCCACTTTCTGGCAATGGGCCGCTGTTCCCACAAAGTGTAAAGCTGTACAACATGATAGCAGATTTCTCACAAGCTACCATCTACACTAAATTGTTAGTATTTATTATCTTTTTATGAAAGTGATATCTTTATAATCACATTATCCCAGATTAAATGTTACTCTGCTGGATATTTCAATTTTTCTTTAATTTGTACACGCACAACGAAAACAGTGGAAAATCTGATTGAAAAGAAGTAATTTTTGTTACCTTTAACAAGCTCTTTCAGAATGAATCCCAAATTTACTTTCCATATTTTCCTTGAGTCAGAACCCATCTCATCTGACACTGCACTTAGGAATTCCTAGCATGCGATAAACACAACAGTAAAATAACACAGTGCAACTAACCTGGCACAAGATTTCTAATAGCGCTCTGACCTCTCAATCTGTCAAGCTAATTAGGAAGATCAGACAACCATTAATACTGCAGTCCCCCCGGGATACAGGACGTGCTATTAACACAGTATGACACGGGCGTGTGCAGTGGTGTGAAACTCTAGAGGGTGTCTCCGTACCCAACTCCAGCGAGTGTGAAAGCAGCCATACAGCTCATTCATCACAGGCTGTCAGCTGCACCTCCACGGTCAAATGAGATGCCATACAGAATTAATTATCCTGAATCGGCAGCCCAAGAAAAGTAGTCATCAACATCCATTCACATTTCATTTATAGCTACTAACCTTATCCTCGCAAACGAGGAAGGTATGTCTTCTGAAATTCTTACAATTGGAAGTGGGATAAAAAGCTAAGAGCTTCAGGAACTGAATGTGATCACCCTGGTGCTGGGGAGGGGAGACGGAGATAGCACCTATGTGCCTTCTCCACCGCCACCTATTTCTCGCACTGACCTACTGCAAGGCTGGGGATCCTGTGGGGCAAGCACAGGAAACGATGATTGCTGTTCCACCTTCTCTTGCCAGCCCAGGGGATCATCCCATTAAAACTTAATGCAGGCCGTCTCACATCCATCTGGAGTGGGCTCTTCCATTGCTTGGAAACAGAAGTGCAACGGGACCAAACATTGAAAGGACAAAAGAAGAGGTGCCAGAACAAACACGTATATTAATGAACAGTGCTACATGCTCAGAGGTCTGGACACTAGAATGGCTGAGAGCTTGACATATTCCAATTACGGGGGCTTTTTGGTGATGATGTAAAGAACAAAGGACGTTGGGGTGATTCTCTATGGGCACCTAAAGGGCAATTCTGCCTGCAACGGTAACCAGGCAGCAGCCAAGATGCTGTCAGACCAACTCGGCAGGAGGAAACTTCCAGGCACTCAGCGCAAGCCCAGGCAGCGGGGATGGAGCAGCTGGGAGGTCAGGGCAGGATATGAGAAAGTGAAGAGGAGCTCTGGGTGAGCTCTTAGCTGGCATCAAAAGCCGCTGTCATTCAATATGCTTTGAAACTATTGGTGTTCATTTAGTTTTTAATAGGAATGAGAAAAGTAATATTATTTTTACTTGCTATTGCTTTGTTACACTTGCCATCTAACTCGATTCATGGTAATCCTTTTCCTACAGCCATCTGCCAATTTGCAGTAAGTTACTCAGACATGCTGAGCCCCTTTGGTTGCACTAGAATGTTAATCTGAACCACCTAGGCCTGCTTTTCATCAGTTGGAGCAGCGTGTGCCCTTTCATTGTCAGTGCTGAGCACGTTTCCCAAAATGGACCAAAATGAAGGACCTACTGTACAGGGTTTTTCTTTTGATGTATCAGGAATGCTTCATCCTTCCATTCCCAATGATTAAGCAGACCATGGGATATGCTATTCTGATTTTTTAGCTGATGTTAAATATTTTTAGCTACATCTTATTGTACATTTCTGTAAATAAGCATCCCTTTGCTTTAGTTATCTTCTCCGTATCATTACAAAGCAAGATGGATTTCCAAAGCTTTGAAGACAAAAATGAATAGTGCTCTGGATACTTTAATTAATTTACTGTTCAGGCAGTTTATGAAAGTGCAGATCCACTCCTTAAGCTACAGCTGGTCAGGGCCTGCTGTGTGTGTGCCTCCGCCCTCATTTGGAGCGACAGGCTATGACTTACATCTCTAGAGAAGTGGGAAAGATTTTTTTGTCATATTTTTGTCATCAGCAGTTGAAGACACTCGGGAATTGCATGAACCTCCTAAAGAAAACAAAGAGTTTTCTCATGTCAAAACATGGCCAAAAGTTTGCTGCTGATTAAGCAGATGTCTTCCACATGAAGGGGGTCTTCAGAGATGAAGTGGTAAGTGAAGACTGTCTTGTGTAGGAGGCGTGCCAAGAACAGGGCTGACATCTGGAGCTGAGCTGTGAGGGGCCAGCTTTGTTCTGTCAGCAAAGTTATATTGAAATATACGTCTGCATTCCTGCAGAATCAGAAAGCAAGGACAGCTATTATTCAATGATTAGGGCCTACGGGGCGCACGTTCACCTATCTTATTTCAGCTTTCCGATTGAAACTGTTTTGGTATAGGGTGGTGCAAACCAGACTGGCTTCATTTAATCCTCAGGCAACGTTGAAACTCCAGAGATATTTGAATAAATTCATCCTCAGCTAAGTTCCCACCCTGCACAAAGGGAGGCTTTGGGCATTCAAAAGGAGAAAAGCAGCTCTGGCCCAACATCTGAGATAAGCTGGATTCATTAGTTATGTCTTTGTGTGCGCTTCTAATGGTGAGTGATTTCTGTTCCAAGCAGTATCCAGAGATGCTGTCTGAGACTGGAGGGTGGGGTTAATCCTTAGCAGCCTTCCACCAGCTTTGGTCAGGAGGTTATAGTCACAAAAGCATTTCACTTCCTCACAAAGCCATCGCTAACCCTCAGCAAACGGCACGCAGTAGGCAAGAGCGCCCGAGAGGCTGAGCAGGAGATGCTGCTCAGCTCTAATTCATGGGAGGGATTATTGACACATCAAGGTTGTCTAAATGGCTTAGTACGCCCTAATGCCACACAAACCTCCCGCTACTTGGAACACTGTGAGACCTACACAGATGCACATTATGGGATTTTCAGTGTTAGAGGAGGAATAAAAGGAAACAGCAAATGCTTTCCAGCTGGCATATTTAAATGCTCTTCATCTTCCTCTGAGACATGTGCAGGTTTATTTCAGCTGATGACAGATCTCTCATCCAAATGTTGCTCCAGATAATATGAAGTCGTTATACTTACCCTGCAATGAGTCTAAACAAGGGAACATTCTTAAAATCATATGTCTGTATGACTGCAATCACAACTTACTTAAACATATTAACTTTAAATACAGAAACAAGGCACAAGGTTTGAGCCCACTGCCTTAAACTAATTACACGCTTTCATAAAGAAAGCCTCACAAGTTAAGTACAGACGGAGTTAACACCTTGGAGACCAGCTGGTTCAGGTCATGCTATCTACGTCCTGCTGCTTACGATAATAATAAGAAATAGGCTGGCTAGTAAAGCTAAGTGACAGATACAGACCATATGGCAATGATGCAACATACAATTAAGAATGACACATACCCAGAAAATTAATGTCCTACAATTGCCACACATTGAAGAAGAAACAGAATGGACCCTATGACCATCCAGTCCCATACATTCCTTTTCACATTTTTGGTAGCTGACAAGCTCTATGTACAGCTGTGGTGTGGACACAGCCGGTGCTTCGAGAACCTGGTCTGTATTCCTCAGGCTCACAAAACTCTCCTCTAGCAACAAAGTCGGGACCAGACACCTGTATGGCATGTCAGAGGCGCCGCGTCAGGGAAGAGGTCCCGTATCACATCACGTTCACCCGATACGCGCAGCCCTGCAGCCAGTGACGGAGACTTCAGCACATACAGTGGACGCTAGACTTCTGAGTCCATAGGGATCAAGGGCACTGGGAAATCAAGTACATAAATACTAACCAGAGAAAACAAAGAAAATAAACCAACTAGTTCTATTATTTATTGACATCATTTCCAAAAGTTGTAAACTTTTAATGAGCATTTAAAATGAAACTTTCAGAAACCACAAAGGATCCTGAGACAATCCCCCTGGGATAAAAAATACAGGGTAGAAATAAAGCGGGGTTTTATCACCATTTTCTCTAGTCAATGAAAAAGAGGCATTTTATTTATTTTTTGTCTTGTTCAGCAGTTTTTACCTTTACGCTTATAAAATATTGAAGATGAAAAATTTTTCAGCTGTCAAGGGCAAGGAAAGTTACAGTTTATTAAATATTGGGCTAGATAAATATGTTCTTGTAAGAAAATGAGAAGTACCTTGAAAATTAATGCTACGTGACCAAATGTAGCCAGGCATTATTTTATGTGTGGTCTATGCTGGGACGCATCTGTACCATGGGCTACAAGACAGCTGTTGACTACTGTACCCACTGTGTGGGCCAGCTGTGGCCTCCGAGTTGCACAGGGGAGGCTCGTCAGCACGGCACGGCTGGCCACAGGACCGGGGCCGGACTCTGCTCCTGCTTGGAGCTCAGCCGGGGCTGGGCTGAGGCTGCCTCCATCTGCAAGGACTTTCTGTTTTCACGGGAGGCTTTCTGTGTCGTCGGCACTACAGCCAATGAGTCAGACTGACAAGAGAGTTGGTCCATGTGTTTTTTCTTTCTTCTGCACCAGTCTGACACACAGCTTCAGCTCTGCCAGTAGAGTTTTTCCAAGTTTGAAATGGCTTTAAGAAATGAACCTGCCATGTCACCCAGGAAGGAGCATGAACCCGGGCTAGCACGGCAAAATCAAGAAGGGATAATGCAGATATAAAACCGGGCTGCTCAGAGAATACACTTAATCAGCTGAAAAAAGAATCCAGTAGTGAATGATAATCCCAGTGGATGGAAGACCAACCTGTGATCTGTTAGCCAGAGATCATCAACTAAATGGTCTGACTTAAACTCACAACTTAAACTTCAGTCAGAAGTAAGAGTCTACAAACTGTTGTAAACAATCAGTTGCATTTTTTAATAAACATATTACACCATGAGAGGCAGACAAATACAGGGTTTTCCAGCAGCATGACTGGGGAGGTGATCCAAACTCTGGAGCAGATGCCCATGATCAACCCCAAAATGGCTTTATTGCACATAATTCATTAAAACAAACACAAACTAGTGCAGATGAATGTCTCTGACTCTAACAGAAATGCTTGTTTGCTATAGCTTTCATCTAAGACACCTGAAGTATAAATCAAGGAACTCTTGCCAAAATGTTTTGTCCTAAGCTCTGTGATTGCGTTGAGGAAACTGAGAGAAGACTCCGTGTGGTTACATATGTACTTGCATTTGCCCAGTAGCGTTCGTGGCAGTCCAAGCATATCGGAAAAGGTGACACAGTCAAGAGACAGGACACCACAGCCGATGCATGGGAGTCTTGTGTAGGTGCGACAATTTTTGGGAAACCTCTGCCTTTGTGTCACTGTTGTCCTGTCTTCTATGAGCCAGTTTAGACAAGAAGCTCTTCAACACAGAAACATGCAACATCCATCAATGCAGCACTCAGTCACTGGGACATAGTAACATTTGGGGCCTATGGGCATTTGGGTAATGCAGATCAGGGAAAACAGCCAGTTCCTCCCAGGGCAAACTAATACCTGTTTGCTTCCATCCACAAAAAGGCTGCTGCACCACATTATATATACTGACTGTATGTGCCACTGCTGGTACGTATCTCCTCTTTTGGTGGTCTCCTCATGGAAGTTTTTCTAGGTAGGATATTAACCTTTCCAGCTACTAACAGGCAGAATCAAGATTTATTCCTTACATAAAAATGAAAGGTCAGTGTTCTTCTGAATCATTTGACTAAACAATAAATATTAATAAATTGAACTTGGCCTATAAAGATAAAACTTCTATGATGCAATTAGCCAAATAATTACAAGAACGGTAACTAACTCGCAACAAAATGTAAAACTCTTTTTATCAATCAGTCCTAGACTTTTCAGTAATGCAGTAAATGATCCACAATGTGCCAAATCAAAGAGCTACTGGAACTAATTAAGGTGAGGCATCCCAATAGAAAAAGTATGGAAAAGAACTGAAAATAGGAAAGCTGAAAAATTTTATTACTTTCAAACTGAACCTGCTCACATAAAATTCAAAAAACAAAGTCCAAGTGGACTGTAATGAAAGCCTCTAAATAGACAGAGATATGAAAAGCTGCAGCACAGAGCTGATTCTGTATCTAGCAGGATAGCTGGGATTAGCTAGCCGAAAAGGAATGTACTCCTGGGGAAGGAGCAGCTTTTACAATTGTCACTTTGTCATGCTCTTCATTAAATAACTCAGGAATGTATAACACCATTTGCTTACTTTAAGATTAAACTGCAAAATACATCCCCCGAGGCCAAAGCAATGTTGCAGTATCACCCATGTACCCCTACAGTTCCTTTTATAACTTCAGGGCATCAGATCTCATTACAAACAGCCACGTATTTTTAAATGCCCCATCAAAGCTATTGTTCTATTAAATCTGACTGATGACTCCATGGTAATAAGTGATGTGCTCCAAAGAATCTGGTGTCCACATAAAGGAAGCAGGATGACACATCTTCCTGGCTGTCTGGGTAAAGACAGTACCGGACATCCTGAGGAACGCTGGGGAATTCCCCTCCTTATCGTCGCACAGTAGAACAAATGACATCATTAAGAGAAACACAGATGTATCCCCGAATGGCTTGGGGGCTTGAGACGTGAGCAGAGTAACTAGGGTGATGTTCCCTGTGTTTCACCCACTGCCAAGCACTAACGATAAGGAGAAAGGGTTGGGGCTCTACTCCAGCCAGAGAGGTGAAAAGAGAGGGGTAAACTAAGTTCCCGAGGGATCAGTGGACAAACAGCCAAGGCTGGTATCGCTGGCAGTAACTGCAACAGCCAGCAAGCCAAGACACTGCCGGATTTGACATGAAAATAATGGCAAAGGCACAGTGGATGAGGGGACGTGTCCAAGAGTCACCCTGTTGCTGCCGCGGCCTGGGGAGCAGTTCAGCACGTGAGCACAGAGCGCTCCCGATGGCAGGCTGCCCGCTTTGCCCAAGCGCTGCCCTGTCCTGGGGGCTCCAGGATAGTTGACAGGACACTCTTGTGGTGCCCCCTCAGCTCCCCATCAATCACCACAGTGGGTGAATGTCTCTCTTGCCACCTCGTGAAGAGTGCTAACCAAGGATGTCTTGCTGCCACCTCTCCCCCAACTGCTCCCCATTTCCCACTGTCTCACATTTGTATGAAACCCAAATCTCAGCCTCTCCTCTCTGCTTCCTGGAAAGCCTCCGGGCAAGAGCGCTGCCGCACAGGCCAGGAGAGAGTAGCCTGGCACACAGGCTGTGCCCAGGAGGACTCTGCCGTGTTTCCACAACGTTTGGCCTCTGTGGAGGCAGCCACTGTGATTAGGTCCACCAGCTTTGACGTTACTTTGAAAGGGATGGATACTTGGCAAAGATTGAAATTTCATTCTATGCTACACAGCCTAAAACTTTCCTTTGTTAATGTACCTCTTGTTTACAGGGGCATCATGGAATTACTAATTGAGCAAGTGGTAGTGCTACAGGAGCCAGATGGTGGAGACTTTGAAGTCCAAAGCTGGACCGATGATTCGGGCAGTGCAGCTCCAGCCCATCAGGACTGAATCCCACAAGGCCTTCTGCACCGCTCTGCACGTGAAGGGACAGGCAGCTCCCACATACCTCATTGTAAAGCAACCTCGACACTCTCACTCGTACAATGCTCTTTCCCTTGCCTGTCCAGCCCACTGTTTGAGCTCCAAAACTTGGAGGACGAGGCTACAGTCACACATGCCAATACAAAAAGGGTCACTCGCCCTTCTGGAAAAAGGGTAGAACAGAACTATGTACCCTGAAGTCATTTGCCATAAAATACTGTTAACAACAGAATGGCTCATGACATCAACCTGCGTGCAGTGTCTAGTACTGTTTCTTTGACAACCCAAAATTAAATGGGAACAGTAAAAGATGATATAAAAAAATAGCTTTACAATATGTGACTAACTACAGTAAAGCATATGTGCTGTGCTCTGTATGAAAACATATACTCTGTCTTCATCATATAAGCAATAGAAAATTCGGATTGTGTGGCTCTGTGTTTCTGACAGAAATCCAGAAACATGAGATTCGCTGAAGTGTTTGTCATGTACTGTCTCTGCTAGTAAAGACCACGCGAGCTCTTGGTCTGTGCTCTCTCCCAGGGGACTAATGATCATGAGATCACACAAAGCCGAAAAGCAGATGTAGCACTTCGTTTCTTGCAGAAACGCAGAGCAACGAGAAAGAGGAGCAGAGAGACACAGAGTGCACTTCAGATCTTTGTAACTTCAGGGGTGTTGTACTCCAGTTTACAGAAGGGTGATAAATCAATCATAGACATTTCTGTCTATCTGTTATGCTAACTGTGGAGATTTGACAGGAGCAAGAGGAGTGATAACACAGAGGTATAAAGGTGCTGTAGCTGTACGGCCATAGGCACAAAAAAGAAGGTAAGGAGATGGTTCGTTCAGAACGGGAAAGGAAAAAACTGTATTCATCATCAAATTAACATTTATCCCTAGAACCAAACTGCCAACAAAATATTTTGAAATGACTCTTCAGTGGGGGTCGAGTGTCCCAGGGGAAAAAGCAATGGGATTTGTAGATTCCAGAGTAACATGGTCAGACTCCGGCCCAGGGGGTGGTGATCGAAAGTCATTTCACAGCTGTGAAGAAAACTATTTGAAATATTAGTGATTGCAGATGACAGAACAGGTTTAAAATGAATAAACAAACAGGCCCATACGGGGGTATGATGCATCTCTTAAGATGTGAGGGCTCCTGGGGGGATGTTTAAACTAAACATCATGATGAAATGCACCAGCAGCAGCTCTACTCCTGGATTTTCTATTACAGTGCGTTTGAACAGAATGTTGTGTTTTCAGTTTGCTGAATGATAGATGAGGCTTTATCACAACAATATCTGGAATAATGATTGCTGTCATATTGGTCATAAAGAAACGCTTAACGGAGGAGAATGAGAAGCCCACTGAATTTCCAGAAGACTTGACTATCTGACTATTTCTGTTTCTCCCCCTATACCATCATGCACCTAGGAAACAAAGGTTTTGCAAGCAGCTCATTTTAACAGAGAAACCGGAAACTACTATTAAATGCACTGTTCATTAAATGTCTTCATCAGTGTTCAGTGAACTCCCACTGACTTCAGCGGACAGGATCATGCTCTCACAGACTGATCCAAAGACAACAAAAGCCAACAGAAGATGCTCATTGATTCCAGCAGGCTAGATCAGGTCAGGATCTCGACCATTCACCATCGCATATAGGGGAATTTGGTCATCAAAATGGAAATGAAATCTTTTCCCCCCATATCATTAGGGGAAATTCACGGCATAACTGATGAAAAGGAAAGACTTAGTCAGAAAAATTATGTTTTCTTTCAGTGCGGAAAAATGGTATCTTGGAAACCAAAGCTCTAACAAGAAACATCCACGAACAAAGCACTTGAAAAGAAACTTGATACTAATCATATGCTAAAGAAAAAAAACAATAAAGACTAAACCCTTCCTGTCTATGTGCTTGCTGACTCATATAGGAAGCTGTGGTAACGACATTACAGTATTATTTACTGCATGCTTAACTGCAACATACAGAGTCACCACCTACATAAGCATCTTCTAAGCAAAAGACCATCTTTGCACTTGACTGCTTTGTTGGAGGAATAGGTGAATAATTAATACCAGACCCAGAGGTACTGTAGTGTTAAAGAAACTACAATAGGGAGAATGAAAAGCTAGGGAACGATCAGAAAAATGGAGCTACATCTGAGTACTTTACTTTTTCTTACATTGTATCTTAAATCATATTTTATCAAATAATAATTTGATCAACAAATATAATACAAATCATTATTTAACCTACAGCTTTACATAAAAGACCAATATAATGTAATATGCACTCTAACTTAATCACAAAGGGTAGAGATTCACAAATTTGTAGCATTTGCATCTTGACAATACTGTTGTATTTGCATCTCCATCTCCAACACTCCCAAGTCACAGATACTCAGATGAGTGGGGCAGCAAATCATGGCAATCTTAGGAGGAACCAGTACAGAAAATTATTTTCTCACTAAAATTATTTGGTGATATCTACACACAAAAGATTCTACTGCAAGCTCTTTGCGGCTCTTTAATTGCTATGTAGTTAAACATTTTGTCAACGTATTGTCAAGTATAGGATATGATGGTGAGCGGTAAACCTTGCACTCCCGTCAGGCCCCCTCTCATTTTGTGGTACTTGCATTCTAATTGTGTCAACATGCGCAAGCAGATCTACCACGTTTAAAAGCTCCTGTTCTGATCTATGGCCATGGGACACAGCGCTCTAGAACAAGGCACACTTCATGCCTTCTCCACATGGGGATGCATTGACAAAGCCACCGGAGAAAGAGGTAACAAAACTGTTGCTGAAGCTACTGTCTGCCTGACCAGTTTGGACTAGAGATAAGAGCTAGCGGTAAATGAAGAAGTTCATTAGGAGGAAGAACTGCATTAGATTAATTTCTTCATAACACTGATTGACTTGGACAGCACATTTCACTAACACTTATGCTGCAGTGAAACCTAATTATGATTTCGCTGAGTGACAGGATGACACAAAACATACAACCAAATTTTGAAAGGGCAAATTAGGTCGCTGTAATTGCTTGATAATTACTTTTCAGTGTTACTTGAGCAGTTCAATATATATACAATCAAATGAAGATCTGAAATTGTGTCAATAAACACCGTTCAAAGGACATTCTTGCACCTCATGTGTCACTGTTTCAACCGCTTGCAAAGGATAACACCCTGGAGCTGTAGATGGCTCGTTCCCACTGTCCCCCGCGGGAACTCAGCCTGTGTTCGCCTGCCCTTTAAGAGTCACTGCCAGACATGGTCTTTGATGCCCCAGGGCAGCACTCTCATGTATTCCACCCTACCAAAGCCTTACTCCACTAATGCTTCTGTGTATTTGGCTTTGACATTGATTAAGGGATTAAAGGCACAACTTCAGTTAGAGTAGTCAGTCAGTCAGTCCGTTAGGGTAGCAGAAGAGACTCCTGTTTCTTAGAGCTGAAGATATTTTCTACCCAGTGGCTCAAAGGAGAAGCTGAATGAGTGGAAGAGGTTCAGACATATGTGTCATCTTACTATTTTGGTTTCAGTTTTATCAAAAGTGTTTGCGAATATGGGGGGGGGGGGATAGAGAAACATAAATGTCGGCAGGATTTAATGACCTTTGAGGGCACAAAACAGCACACGGTTCTCACATTGCACCAGAGGAAAGGATGGCTGCAGAAACCATCTTTTCACTACAACTCCTGTCCTACACACATTAAACTCAGTCAGTATCATCATCAAAGAGAAGATGAGAAATAATAGCGATACAGAACTATATGAACTTTTCATTATGGACTGAGCTATACAGAACACAGCAGTTATCCTTTACGTTAGCTGATAAGAAAATACTCCCATATAAACTTCTGTTTTCATGGAAACAACATACAGGATTATGATATAAGACAACATCCAATTTTAATGCAAAATGAGAATTTATTAAAGGGAACTACAGAATAATTGATCACGTTAACATCTACAAGGGCAATTTATGCCAGATCTCAGATGCCACAGTCAGACTCTTGGCCCCAGCTGAGGCAGAACAAAGCCAGCAGAAAGATGCCTTCAGGAGGTGGCAGTGGCTGAGGGCTGCCCTGTGCCCACCCCCCCGCCTGCTCCCCTCTCCGTGTGGGGCACACGCCGGGGCCGGTGGGGCCAGGAGGGCTGGGCAGGGGCAGGCAGGAGGCGGCAGGCAGCTTCCACCCGCTTCCCAGCTGGGGCAACACTCCCCACGGGCGCCGCAGCATTGCTACCTGGCTGCTCTCGTCAGCCCCAGCGTTGCAGAATCTGTGCCAACACATCCCAGCATCCTTACAGTTCTGCACCCACCTGCAAAGTTCTGCTAAACTTCATGTTTGGATGAGTATTTAAATGCTGCTGCTAAAAACTGTCAATAGTGTTTTGTTTAGTTTTACATTTAAAGAGTAAAACATTATAAAATGCATGTGAATTTAGCGTCCAGCATTAGAGCAGTATATATTTGATGGTGTTTGAAAAACTCCCCGTATCTCAAGTTCAGAACAAAAATCTGAATCCAAGGGGGTTTTGAGCAGGTAATCAAAAAGAGCACTGTCCAGGAGTAGCTGGGTTGTGTAAAAACAATGCTTGACAAACCTTACCCCGTGAATCTGCGTATGTTAGAAGATACACCTTAGTACTTCTTTAACTATCACATCAAGTACCGTATCATTTCAAGTCAAAGTAATGCACATCCTGTCAAATCTGCTGTAGCATGAGGCAACACGCCTACAAAAAGTGACCTGCATCCACGCCCTCCCCGCTTGCTGCAAGCAGAGCAACTCATACAGCAGGTTGGTTTTATCTGCCTCTGTCTGGACCACACGCATGTGCAGCGACACCAGCACTGACTGCTGGTAACAGCAACCCAACAATACCCCGCAGGTCTGCACAGGGTTCACTCTTGGCATTCACACATTGTCTTCCATCCTGCTTACCATAAATCCTCAGTCTTCTTGCATCTATGACAAGACAATGAATATTCAGGGACCCTCAGACAATGACAGAAGTACCCAGGTATTTGTGAGATATCTTGGAAACAATGGAGTTAATGTGCATTTCAGATAAGGCCGTAAACAAAAAAACCCGTCCCATTTTATGGCGCGTTGTCTATGCGTCCCACTCACCCCTGTACGTCAGCCTCTTGAGTATCTGAGGTGTCTTTAAAACTCCAGCAAGAGAGTTCCCCTAACTAGGTTTTCTGATAAATTATTGGAAAAGACAGGAGAGCTGCCTCCTAGGGGTGAATTCCACTCTTTCTTGACTAAAGCTTGTACAATTAGCAATAACGAGAGAAAGGAAAGCTCTTGGGACAGCTTGCCCACATCTAATTGCTATTATCTGCATGCAGTATTCCAGCAGCATTAATTGACGTGCAGCAGAAACTTTAGCTGCTTTGTAGCAGTGCAAAGCCATGCAACAACACTGATCGAGCGTGACATACATAAATACACATATATTTTAAATAAACACATGTAAATATAAATACATGTAATGTAATACAGGGAACTACAGGCCAGTCCGTCTCACCTCTGTGCCTGGCAAGATCATGGAGCAGATCCTCCTGGAAACTCTGCTGAGGCACGTAGAAAACAAGGAGGTGATCGGTGACAGCCAGCATGGCTTCACCAAGGGCAAGTCATGCCTGACAAATTTGGTGGCCTTCTACGAAGGGGTTACAGCAGCAGTGGACAAGGGAAGACCAACCGATGTCATCTACTTGGACTTGTGCAAAGCGTTTGACACTGTCCCACGCGATATCCTGGTCTCTAAATTGAAGAGACATGGATTTGACAAATGGACCACTCGGTGGATAAAGAACTGGCTGGACGGTCGCACTCAAAGAGTTGCGGTCAACGGCTCGATGTCCAAGTGGAGAGCAGTGACGAGTGGCGTTCCTCAGGGGTCGGTACTGGGGCCTGTACTGCTCAACATCTTTGTCAGCGACATGGACAGTGGGGTCGAGTGCACCCTCAGCAAGTTTACCGATGATACCAAGCTCTCTGGCGAGGTAGACACGCTGGAGGGGAGGGATGCCGTCCAGAGGGACCTGGACAGGCTGGAGAGGTGGGCCCAAGCCAACCTCATGCAGTTCAGCAAGGCCAAGTGCAAGGTCCTACATCTGGGTCGAGGCTGGAGAGCAGCCCTGAGGAGAAGGACCTGGGGGTGCTGATTGACGAGAAGCTCACCATGAGCCAGCAGCATGCGATCGCAGCCCAGAAGGCCAACCGTATCCTGCGCTGCATCAGAAGTGTGGCCAGCAGGTCAAAGGAGGGGATTCTGCCCCTCTACTCCACTCTCGTGAGACCCCACCTGGAGTACTGCATCTGGCTCTGGAGTCCCCAACAGAAGAAGGACATGGACCTGGTGGAGCGTGTCCAGAGGAGAGCCACGGGGATGCTGGGAGGGCTGGAGCACCTCTCCTATGAGGAGAGGCTGAAAGAGTTGGGGCTGTTCAGCCTGGAGAAGAGAAGGCTCCGGGGAGATCTTATTGTGGCCTTCCAGTCCCTAAAGGGGCCTACAGGAGAGCTGGGGAAGTACATTTTACTGGGGCATGTAGCGATAGGACGAGGGAGAATGGCTTTAAACTGGAAGAGGGCGGGTTCAGATTGAACCTTAGGAAGAAGTTTTTCCCTGTGAGGGTGGTGCGGCACTGGCCCAGGTTGCCCCAAGAGGTTGTTGAGGCCCCATCCCTGGAGGAGTTCAAGGCCAGGCCCTGGTCTAGTGGAAGGTGTCCCTGCCCAGGGCAGGGAGGTTGGAACTTGATGATCTTCAAGGTCCTTTCCAACCTAAACCACTCTATGATTCTATGATTCTATGATAATATTAAGTTAACCTAATATAGTATATTTAATAAATTAAACAATACTATAGCAGCAGTTATATACTATAACAATGTGTAATAATGTATTTTAAAGATACATATTTAATATGTAATAGATTGTTCTTTAGATGAAAACAATATCAAATTGACAGAGACTACTAAAAAGAAAAATATAAAATACCATAATCCTGCAACATCTGTTTAATTTGCTTTGCAAAAGGAAAAACCCTTTTCACATGGAATGTCATCCAGACTCCTCTTTGAATCTCATTATGTCTTCTACTACCTGGACATTGTTCAAGAGTATTAGAAATCCTTAAGTTTTCTTTTTAGGTATTTTTGACGCGGAAAAATGAAATTTTCAGTTGAATTCATTTTGAAGAGATCTTTCTAGATCAAACTGAAATTTTATATGAACATAATGAGTTACAAACTTGCAAGTACAAATCTATCTTTATCCTTGAAGTTGACCTTATCATTATCATGGATTGCAGTGTTTAATATGCAAGCTTCCCAATTCTTCTTTGAAAAGCTATTAGAGGAACAGTGTGCTATAGAATATATAATGATTTATTTAGTCCCTCAAGTCCTTTACATATGTGGATGTAAAGGACAACAGAGGATGGAATAGGAGATTCCATATTATGAATGGATTAAATCAAATGTAAATTGACTTTACTAGATTAAAAAAAAAAAAAAAGCAAAAATGTCATTTTAATCAAAATCCTTATGATTTCCGAAATGCAATGTTTGGAAGCCTGTGTTTATATGCTGCCCAGCTCTGCTGTCTTGTAATAGCTTCCACTGCTTTACGGAGTATCCACCTAAGAATAGCATTAGTTTAGTCCTGTAACCAACAGAATTTGAATGTTCTTGTTTCCCAGCAGTGACAGCAAGTATTTCAGAGAGCTGCTGCTCTCAAACCAAACCAGAGGTTTATGATTTTGTAGTCACTAGGTCCAGGCTGTTTATCAATGTGTTCCTGCTACCTGTTAAGAAAGCCAAATTTTCTCAGAAAAGCTTCATATGGTAATAGGTGTGCAATGACACCAGGAAATCAAGGGGAGATTCCCACTTCGGATGGGTTTGATCAGAGGGAACACAAGCACTGCAGGAGAGTTTAGCTTTGCTGCTTTCCAGTGCTTCTTTGGCAGAGAGTATGTGCAGGTGCTTTGAAAGGCATATACAGGTGACGAGCAAAGAATATTCCAAATTTTGATTTACAGTGACTTTATGTTAAAAGAAACGTAACAAAAATAGCAACTTTTTTTTTTTTTCCCCCGCTTCCACTTGCTGCTTTATTTACAAATCCTACAATCTGCAATTCAGCCCAGATCTCGTCCTTCACAGGAAAAGTGGTTCATGTAGCTGGTTCATGGTAAAACCGCTGATATTTTAAGAGAGATGTGTTCTCTCTGATTCTCTGTTACAGACAGGGATTATAGCAATAGTAAAAAGCTTTCATCTAGAATCAGGAAACAAATTGTGTAATTCTCTTATTGATTCAAAAGGGGTAAAAAAGTCATGGAGAAGAGAGTGGAGGTTAGATTGTAATGGTGTGGTCTTTACAATACTATACAAAATTTGGAGGAATATGAACTAACCTGTTCCTGTAGTGGACAAAGAAAAAGAATGATTAGAGAGGTAGATGCCCACCTTGCAAAGGGACCGATGATTTTAAAGGCTTCAGTTATGGCCCAAAGCAAAGTTGTTAGCAGACTTGACTTGGCATATAATTGCAAATAACTGGTTTGTAAAATATAGGTCAGTATCTGAAGTGGTGTGCTTCTAGGATGAATGTGTGATTCTCATTAATGTTGCTTTAATAATAAATCAAATTCAGGCAGAGTTAGGCAATGGCTGGAAAGGCAGATTTTGTGTGTCAAGGCTGAGCTGGAGCTCAGCAGCCCCTTTTCCTCCCCGAGGTAACCGTCTCTGTCTGGCAGTGCACTCTTTCAAAATCTGACAATGCAGATTATGCAGGTTCACCCAATGATTTCTGGCCTCTGAACAGAGACCATTTTCCCTAAACCACAGATTCTCTTCTACCAAAGACTTTTTTTTTCTGGCAGATGTTGAACAGATGCTTTTTATTATAAACAGATGGGAAAGATTTTTCAATTACCGATTATTCAAAGTGACAAAAAAGCCTGTTGCATAACTTAGAGATGATATTGAAATAATATTTATGCACATTCAAAAAAGAACTTAAAATAATATTATTAATCTGGATTATATTAAAATTATCACTCTATTTATCATGTTTGAAATGTTATCCTATTCCAGTCTAACCCAAGTGGAGCACTGTGAGGAATGATGATACTCCCCACCGTGGCACTACAGCCCCGCAGTGCAGTGGGGTCCTCGGTCTGCTCTGCTCCAGCATTAGCTGGGAACAAAAATTACTCTTGGCTCTTTCACAAACTCCTGGCAGTACTAGAAAGTGAGAGAGCTTCAGTTCAGAAGCAGCATTGCTAAACACCAGGACAGCATGTACTGACTAAAACTGCAGTTCCTAAGTACAAGTTGAATTTCTTACATCCCAATATCCAACACTAGTGGTTCTGAGGAGGACAAAACCCTGACTTAATACAAAGACAACACATTGGTCTCTTCCTTTTATGGCAAACAATGGAAAGGAGCAGGCAGCATGCCACATTTGCCATCTGAGCCTATCTGGAGTAGACTGGAGATGCAGATCCCAAAGGGAGCACCCACCATTCTGATCTACAAAGCCGGGTTCTTGCAGGAGGCTCCGTGGAGCAGCACAGCTACACTCATTTTCTGCACCATTGCCTACAGTAATCAATATGAATTACATCAAAAAAGTTTGAATTTATTTTACAAAGCACTGACTTGAGTATGAGGAAGAGAGAGAAACAGAGGAGAAATCAGAGATCACAAAACAATTAGAAAATGTCAATCAAGAGGGAACACCCAGTACCATGGCAAGTATACCCAACATACTCGCAAGGTAATAATGAAGGAAGCCAGAATTAGCTAGTTAGAAAAATTCAAATGTTCTGAGTTTTCTTAACATTGTTTCTTTCGAACATTTTAACTATCATGATCATGCTGGGATAACATTAAATGAAGCTTTCGTTTACTCATTAACCTTGGTGATGGAATGGAGAAAGAAAATGCACTGTAACAAAAGCATCCACAGAGCCTGAATCTAACGGCACTTGGGGGCTACTGCTGCACTGCACCGATTCGATGGCAGCGTAAGGAAGATGGGAACCGGACTAGACAGAGTAAAATACAGTACTGCCCAGCAAGAAAAGAAAATCTGGGTTTTGACAGAAGAGCAGAGTGGAGTTGCTGTGACAGCACTCACCCACAGAAGGAACTGCTGATAACGGAGGACGTCCTTCAGACTGTGAAGTTGTTCAAGAGGGAAGCTTTGCTTTGGCACTCTATTTAAACAGATATGCTGCAGCATACACGCAGCAGTGGTACTTTTATTTTAAGTACACAATCCCCATATAGCTCAGTGATTTTATAAAGCTTATCTTACAGCACTGCCTTTTTCAAGCTTCTCCAGAGAAAATCTTCCATCATACAAAATAACCCTCTGACCTTGATAACACTTGGAGAAGGATGAAGAACTAAAGCTTGTTCAGAAGCTAAATCAATAATAGAGAGTTAATTTTACTTTCAGTATTGCCATTATTGCCTCTGCTACTATTTGGAGTATTTTGAAGAGGCAAAAAAGAGGTGATACGTTTCCCTGTAACCCCTTCTCTAACACTCCTGTTAACATAATTCAAACATTTTAGTACTGTTCAAGCCCTGTAAGATTCTTACAAGCACTGAAAATCCAGTGTACGTGTGTGTCCCCCTCCAGTCACCAGTGGGAGCAAACTTAGAAAAGCTTCATGTAACAGCGAAGGAAAATCATAGGAAGGGACTAATTGTTTGGTTCCCAACCATTTTCATCAATGCCTCCGGCAACTGTTTGATTTTCAGCAGATTTCATTTTCAAATATTAAAACAAGAACAGATTTTCCTCTTAATTCCTGTTTGATTGCAGAGGGAATTCGTGTGAAAGGATATTCCTGGGTATTCAAATGAGCTGTTAGAAATGATGTCTCATGAAGTGTTTAGAAAACATTTAAACAATGTGCATTCTTTGGGATTCTTTGTCAGGGCAGATGCAACAATAGACCTTAGGAAACATGAGCAGATGTTATTCTGCACACTCTTCATTTCAGAGTCTTTAGAAATTCATGAGGTCTTTTGTAGGTTTTATGAATCTTCTAATAACAGTGCAGCTGTTCAATTCAGAACTGAAAAGATGTCTTCAGACGTTTACTTGAAGCTGCGAATGTCGAAGGCAGCACTGGAACGGCCACGTTTTACAGGTTTGCAAGACATTATTTAGAAAGGCCAACCAGGTGGGGTCTCTGAATGCTGTGTCTTTCTTTCCTCCCAGAATCTGGACGACTGCCATTCCACGGCTAGCAAGCCTTTGGTAATTCAAAGTGTTGCATTGCCTCCATCCCTTTTAAATAGAGGTCTCAAAGACAGTTCAACTTTCTCTGAATATTCCCACTTTCTACATGGGCAGCACTATGATTATTTTCTGATTTTATGAAAAGAATCACTTAAGTTATCAACAATAGCAGAGAAACTCATTTACTGCAACACACTAGTGCATTCTCATTATATTCTGGTCAGGCAAGACACAAATCACATTGCAGATGGTTTCACTGGAAAATGTGTATTTGATCAACAACAATTGCACTGTTCTGAACTTGATTTGATTTCTAAGAGTCAAGCTGTTTTACACTAACCCTCTTCTGACAGAGCTGCAATCCCTTCTGGATTGTGAATGTCCAGATGGAATATTTAGGTCTTTACTCATTCTCCATTTTTGATGGCTTACCTTGCATTTACTTTAAATTCACTGAGTTTTATTTAGCTTTTTATACATACCTTCTGCTAATCTTGAAAAATGCTGCTCAATCTTACTCATGTAGTAACTGATGTAGTAATTGGATGGTCCCCAAAAGAAAACGATGTTTTAAATATGCTTGGCTACTCTCCAAAAGGCGGGACAGTGCATCGCAAGTTTCTGTCCTTGGTCTACTGTTTGAAAAATACACTTCAGCTGCCTTTAGTGTTCCCTGAATGTGGCAAATCACCTCTCTAAATGCAAAGCATCAGAGTGGTAATTGATCAAATATAACTGATCAACCACTCAACAGAGTTCCTGCAGTACATTGTAATACAGGTGTACTTTAACAACAGTAACATTTATTTTACCAAGAACATTTACAGTCTGCATTCAATATTTTTATTCCTCAAATTAGAACTAATCTGCTTTATGTATTAAATATTGTCAGTAGTAGTGTACGGAGAAACACTTGCTAATAAGTGTGAACTGAATTTGATATTCCTGAGCACAGAAGAGAGAGACATGAAAGAAAATATATAATTCAGTTAATAGGAAGAGCTGCTTTTTAAAGAAAAATGCTGCGAGGTGGAGCAGACTTGAAATCGCAGAGAAAGTTAGTTCTTCAGAAAATAAAAATGCAGACAATCCGAATTTCATATAGGAACCACTTTTACATCAGCCTGTAATTAAGAAACTGACTGCCAAAGGAAGTTACTGAAGCCAAGAATGGATGATACTGAAGGATGCTTCTTACAAAGAAAATGTTTCCTTAACTACTGATAACCTTGATATCCTTCTTAACAATAACTAACTTCTAGGAAATAGCAACCCACTATTTCATGGACAAAATAATTTTTTAAATCAACATTTCCCAAACTGTAGCCTGTTGGCTCCTCTTGGCCAGTGGGGCTACGGTAACTGCTCTGCAGCTGGTTTAAGTACCACTGTTAAACAAAAAGTTGTATGAACTTCTCAGGTCCATGTGGCTGTGCTGTTGGTTCACCAAAAGTGTTGCACCATTAGCCCAAAAATTTACAATTACTGGTTCGCAAATGAGCGGACCGGAGCTGAGCTGAGCTGAGCTGAGCTGAGCTGAGCTGAGTAGAGAAGGCACACTGTCTTCAAACTGCCTCCTGAGTGTTTCTTACTCTTACATGTTTGGTGCCAGCCACCACTAGTCATAGCTACTGGAAAGGATGGCTGTAAGCCCTGTGATCTCCTTACATCGTCCTTTTCAGTCATGCAGTAGAATATGCAGTATGTACAGTCTAGGCATGCACGTGAAGTGCAGATAGTGCCATATGAAAAATTATCCTGCTTCTGTGATTTGGCTTCAAATGCAATGAGACAAAATTCAACCAGCTGTACATGTATATTATTCTAATAAAGCAAATAGAAGTTCTTGTAAAATGCAGAAGCACTACAGACATACAACACAGACAGAATTCAGATACAGGAGGCTTGGCATCTGCTTTGCTGATACTATAATTAAAGAAATTTAGGTTTTCCACAAGAAACAAAAAAAAAAAAACAACGCGAAAACAGCAATTAAAGCCATTAGAAAGATACAAAGATTTTATGGCTTTCAGAAAAAACAAGGCTTTTCCTGTAAGCCTGGAAGTTTAGACAATAAATACAAAGATGTTGCTATACCCAGTACTTACACAATGCCCATGGTCAATGATAAGGGAAGTATGCTTTAAAGTTTAGTACCTTTGTGTTGATCTATTGCGAAACCCAGAATTAACCCTATAAATCACAGAGGAAAGCTTCTATGTGGTCCTTGTGGGAGTCTCCCTGTGTCTGCGGCTGAGGGGCAATGCTCACGGATGGCCCAGCCCAAGGCAGGGCCTGGAACGATGCAGTGACTCACGCTCGATTTATTCAGGCTTAACTGGGGGGGTACGGAGTTTCCACACACTTACTCTGCAGCAAAAATGTTGATCATGGCAAAAATCTATGAAGTTCATAGAATCATAGAATGGTTTAGGTTGGAAAGGACCTTGAAGATCATCAAGTTCCAACCTCCCTGCCCTGGGCAGGGACACTTCCCACCAGCCCAGGTTGCCCAAGGCCACGTCCAGCCTGGCCTTGAACCCCTCCAGGGATGGGGCCTCAACAACCTCTCTGGGCAACCTGTCCCCGTGCCTCACCACCCTCAGAGGGAAAAACTTCTTCCTAAGGTTCAATCTGAACCTGCCTTCTTCCAGTTTGAAGCCATTCCCCCTCGTCCTATCGCTACATGCCCCAGTAAAATGTACTTCCCCAGTTCTCCTGTAGGCCCCCTTTAGGGACTGGAAGGCCACAATAAGATCTCCCCGGAGCCTTCTCTTCTCCAGGCTGAACAGCCCCAACTCTTTCAGCCTCTCCTCATAGGAGAGGTGCTCCAGCCCTCGAATCATCCTCGTGGCTCTCCTCTGGACACGCTCCACCAGGTCCACGTCCTTCTTCTGTTGGGGACTCCAGAGCCAGATGCAGTACTCCAGGTGGGGTCTCACGAGAGTGGAGTAGAGGGGCAGAATCCCCTCCTTTGACCTGCTGGCCACACTTCTGATGCAGCGCAGGATACGGTTGGCCTTCTGGGCTGCGATCGCATGCTGCTGGCTCATGGTAAGCTTCTTGTCAATCAGCACCCCCAGGTCCTTCTCCTCAGGGCTGCTCTCCAGCCTCGACCCAGATGTAGGACCTTGCACTTGGCCTTGCTGAACTGCATGAGGTTGGCTTGGGCCCACCTCTCCAGCCTGTCCAGGTCCCTCTGGACGGCATCCCTCCCCTCCAGCGTGTCTACCTCGCCAGAGAGCTTGGTATCATCGGTAAACTTGCTGAGGGTGCACTCGACCCCACTGTCCATGTCGCTGACAAAGATGTTGAGCAGTACAGGCCCCAGTACTGACCCCTGAGGAACGCCACTCGTCACTGCTCTCTACTTGGACATCGAGCCGTTGACCGCAACTCTTTGAGTGCGACCGTCCAGCCAGTTCTTTATCCACCGAGTGGTCCATTTGTCAAATCCATGTCTCTTCAATTTAGAGACCAGGATATCGCATGGGACAGTGTCAAACGCTTTGCACAAGTCCAAGTAGATGACATCGGTTGGTCTTCCCTTGTCCACTGCTGCTGTAACCCCTTCGTAGAAGGCCACCAAATTTGTCAGGCATGACTTGCCCTTGGTGAAGCCATGCTGGCTGTCACCGATCACCTCCTTGTTTTCTACGTGCCTCAGCAGAGTTTCCAGGAGGATCTGCTCCATGATCTTGCCAGGCACAGAGGTGAGACTGACTGGCCTGTAGTTCCCTGGGTCTGCCTTGTTTCCCTTTTTGAAAATAGGGGTTATGTTTCCCCTTTTCCAGTCAGCAGGAACCTCGCCAGACCGCCACGACTTTTCAAATATGATGGCTAGTGGCTTAGCGACCTCATCTGCTAGCTCCCTCAGGACAAAGTTCATAGGTTTTAGAGTAGTTAAGGCCTATTTTTGCCATGGAAGACAAAATGACAGTGCTCCACTTTAAATAAGAGCAGAATTAGCACTGTACTTATTGGTCTGCGGCAGCACCGAGGTAATGCAGAAGGCATCAAACTTGGGATCGTGTTAACTCCTCCAAGGTGATCTCAATTCAATACTGAGATGGACAGAGCTTAAGGATAAAAGTCTCACAGAACAATTCAAACAGTGGTTCAGCAGGTCTCGACAGAATTGTAATGTATAGATAAACGCACCAAGTGTCAGTAAATGAGAAAGCTCATTACGTCTTTCCCTAGCAACTTCACTTTTTCTCATATTAAGAAAACAGGAGAGCAGAGTGCAAGAAAGGAAGCAATGGTTCCCGTGCTTCCTGGAGAAGGAAGCTTGGAGAGTCTGTTGATTATAAATAGAAGAAAGAAGTAGAACAACAAGCTAGGACTTCAGCCCGGTGCTGATCAAAGAGCTTAACTGAGTTTGGGGGCTATCACAGGGCAGACTCATATTCTTCCTTTCTTCCTGCTTCCGAGTTAGTCAAAGATGATTTCCACCCAGTTGCACTGCAGTTGACTAAAGCAGCACTCTCCTACCTTGCTGTCCTGTAGTACGTAGTTTTTGTTGTAGTGATTTATCAATTAAAAATTAAAAAAAGGAAAAGATGCCCTGCAGGCAGGTCACTTCAGGTCATAACTACCTGTATGTCAGATAGCTTCACTTTTTACCTGTGTACTATTATAAAAGATCACTGTGAAGAGCTTGTTAGAGAGCAATGTCCCAACAAACACTGTAGCTATACTGATCTACAGGAAAGACACTTAAAAAAATTAAAGGAAATCTGACAACTAATAATTTGCATTTTCCTAGGTCTCCTGCCCAGAAGAGCAAGCTTGCAGGTGGCATATTGGACTGTAGTAGTGGTGCTGGTGTCCAGCAGGGAATGGACTGAAATGCTACTATTTTGTTTCTCTGAATCCTGATGGAGACTAGCTGACATGGTAACTATTCTGATTAACATTCACTTCATGATTACAGAATAAAAGAAAGCATCTTTTCTTTCTCCTCTAAAGACAATGCCTGCTCATGAGAGTTTGCGATGTCCACATGTTTTCCAAACTCAGGCTGCATCATTGCATATGGAATTGCTGGTAATAGCTTTTATATCTAATTATTTGAAGGTGCTTAGGCTAATAAAGAAATTAGTTTGAAGAGACTGCCAGAGATACCAGACTGTGTCACTGAAGTGGGAGATGAACAGCTGAGCAGGTCCCATGTAGACTAGGAATTTGAGGAACAACATTTCTGAGTTGCTTTTAAGACAGTGCACCATATACTAACCCCTACGGACAGAGAGCTAAACTCCACGGTATTCAAATATGGATGGAGATCACAGTGTGTGACCTAGCCTCTGCTCGCCCTTTGGGGATGCATACGCATACACAACCCCCCAACCGCAGGGAAGCGCAGGTCCTGAGGCCGGCTCAGCCCAGGGCAGGACAGGGACTCTGACAGGACACCTCTCAAGGCAGCACCCCTCTCCTCCGCGTTGCATACTGATGGGTCTTTTCACTTCTCCTGAGGAGAACAGGTAGGCTATTTATGTATTTTCATGCCTAGGATTAGTACCTGGCATACAATATTACTGCATATTGTATTACTGCAGTGAACTGGGCAACATCGAACATTTTCCTCAAGAGCTCCCATAGCATTTAAGTTTGACTGAAGTTTACCAGCCCATGTGCAAATACCATTACAGTATATACTCATGTAGAAGTTAAAAAAATGTTTGTATCATGAGGAAGACATGTTGAAAGGTAAGTTAAAATACTGCCTTGTCCAATAGTGTTTGGAATAGCCTAGGTCATTAAAAAAATCCAAACAACAAAACCAAACATAGTTGGTAATCAAGTGCAAAGCCATAGAAACTGAGAAACCTTGGACAGCTTTTTAATTATTATTCAATATGGTTCTAATGGAAATAATACTGCCCTTGAGAATGAAGATCTAATTCACAAACAGTTGCTCTGGCACAGCTACTATTGCAGCATTTGTTAGTCTGTGTTAATCCTTTTCAGTGAGGGAAAAAAATATTTCCATTTTACTTGTTAATTTTTATGGTTATTACTGGCCTCGCATGTACAACAATTAACTTCTATAGCTCTACACGTTACTTGATGTGAACAAGACTCTAAACACGTCTGTCTCTTTCCACATCTTCCATTCGTTTTATTTACATCCTAAATAAACAACTTCTTTTAAGAGTTCCTCTAGGAATACTTTTTTAAGGTAAGTAAAAACTGTTTTCCAAAATGCTTTCATATTTGGGCTTTACAGGGACACTGCTAACAATCTGTACTTACCACAAAGAACAAGAAAATAAATTCTGCAAGGCACAGAAAATGAGGAGGAGGGAGATACTGTGAAGAGATAAGTAACGTTTTTCAGTGCTCAGAAATTTGTAACAGCTTTTGTGCACTTCTGTGCCTCTTTCCTTCATGTGCCACCACCACAGAACACTTTGCAGCACTTGAAGAGGACAAAGTAAATATGTGGGCTTTCTTTAAATCCTGCATGTAAGGGAACGCTTCCAGAGCCCAATATGAACAGGGCTGTAATTTCAGGGATGTTCCTCTCAGACTCCTCACCATGACAAGGAGGAGGAATGGTCCTGAAAGCCGCAGCTCAAGCCTGAGTTCCCAGCTCTGACACCAGTTCATAGACTGAGCTCTGGGGACAAGGGGTACAGGGCAGGCAGGTTGGTGAGGTGACAGCAAACTCTCCTGCTTTCTGTTAGAAAACTCAGTAACGAGCACTCAGTAACTGCTGAATTATCCTTGCCCAGTGGAACAAATATACCAAAAAATTCCGATCAGAACACCCACTCCCATTTCCAAGCTCATTATAACTTAGCAGGTTACTGTTCTCCACTGTCTCCATTCAATGCAGAAAAGATCATGTCTACATAAAGAGGTGTTCCAGCTTTCTAAGTAACAGGAATATCAGATGTGATTCACCAGGTGGGCAAGATTTAACATGAATAGTGGCTGCAGTGAGCAGACTCAGCAGCATCCTAGTTTCATTTACTCTTACAAATTGAAGGTACATCTCCTAAACCTTTCACTAACAGTAATGTTAGACATAAAAATCTAACCACAGACATTTTTGGTAACTTTGTAATGATTAGAGAAGAAATACTAAAGACACTGCAAACTTCAGGTTAACTTGGAAAGCTTATCTAGTCAGAAATAATTTCTTACCTCTTTTAAGACCGTGAGACTTTTGCCATCAAGATAGAAAAGACATTGAAAGTAAGATTTCCACAGATTTCAATGCAGCCAGGATCTCATTCCTGTAAATTACATCCTAGCACTCTGACTGAAATAATTCCAACCTGAACAGGAATAAAGACAGGGTTTAAAGCCTGTAGGAGTTTGAAGCTGTCCGCTTTCATTTCAGCAGGTAGTCAACCTGATAGTTTGGGGCTATCCAGCAAAACTCAAGCTAAAGGAGACAGATAAGAGTACAAGCAATTCTAAGAGATGTTTTTCAGTCAGTACTGATGATGGGTGTAATACCCATCTGAGTGGGCTACTTTAGACTGCACGAAAAGGAAGTTGCCCAGATAAAACTGAAGTAATTAATATAAAAGACAGCAGAACTGTAATTACCACAGAAGTGGATCTATAGCCAGATCAGGCGATCTTTCACTCAAAAGCTTTTAAAACTTCCCATGAATTGTAACAGTTTAACTTAAAGAGTCTACATCTAGTGCATATCAAAGATACACTTTTTCAGTTTTCCTGGCTTTGAAGTTTAAGCAAACCTTTGTGTTTAAGCAAACCTAAGCTCATAAACACACAGAAAACACAAGAATAGCGCTCTGGAACTGGCAGACGTATGCATGTAACTATGTTTTTCACAATGCCGTTAGGTCATCGAGATGTGTAAAGCATGAGGTTGGGCTCCAAAGCTAAGCAGGCAAGAGGCAAAGATGCCTTTATGAAGGCAAGCAGGATATGAATTGTAATCCAGGCAAGGTGAGGGCCATCTGCACTGAGGTCTTGCCTCCTTACTGCTGTGCTCTCTACTGTTTCCCTGTAGCTTCCCCTGTCTCATGAACCTGAAATTACAGCGCTGAAATTACAGCAGTTGGGAATGCTGGAGTGCCCGCGTTCGCTCTTCATCAGCTGGATTCTGATGGGACTGAGAACGACGAGGGATGGTGGGCAGAGCAGGTGATCTTCTGCAGATCTACACTTGCTGCCTACCTTGCTGGCCCTGATGTGGACACACTCCTGCCTGTAACTGCTTCTTCCAGACCCTCCAGGAAGTTATATGCTTAAAGAACGGTAGTAGAGAAGCTTAGACTCCCCTTCTTCAAATACATTGGAAAATAACTCACAGGCATTCCTCTCTAGGCGTAGAATAGGACCCAGCCCGTGATATTCCGTTATGTATGTGCGTTCCCTTGAATCTGCAACATAATCTAAAAGAAAATCTGAACGTAAACCAGAGAGAACAAAATGCATCTCCAGGTAATAAGAGGAGACTATTCAATAAAAATTGGTTGGCAGTGTTTCAGCTGTAATATAAGCAGAGATTAATATAACCAAGAGGTTCCGCATTAAGCCTCTAAACAAATTAAAAATGCTAGTCACCAATGAGAACATAACAAGCAGTAAGCTGCTCAGCCAATCTATTAGCAAAACAAGCACTAACCACATTAGGCCACTTTTAAAATTATCAGAGCCTAATAAAAACAATCTACCAATTCTCAAGCCAATGAAAATGAACCAGCCAGTTGAAGCAGTTTAATCTCCTTTAGCTAAGGAAGGAGAGCGCTAGCTAAAGCCCTGGTGTGCTGACTGACCTATAATACATTCTTACCAAAGACAGATGCTACTGCCTGCCCGAGGGAAGTGGAAGAAGAGAAAAGGGAGATTTGGAATGCTCAAAAATGCCTTTACTTACATTTAAAAAAAACCGAGAAACATTACCTTTATGGTTCCAGTGTTATTTTTAGAATTAAGCCCTCAATACAGTAATGAAAGGCCTGGAAATGTTTGTAGTTTTAAAGGGCTTTGTCCTGACTTTATTTCTGTATAATAAGTACTGGCAAAGCTACTCTATAATTTTGATTAAAAAAAAATAATCTATAAATAGATAAGTGCGGCTGATGAAGCAAAACTGCATTTCCAGCATAGGCATACACACAACCACAGAATAATAAAGAAACAAAGGACTTCATCCAGAACTTTCCAAAACATGCTGTCATTGTGCCTAGGGGCTTCAGCTGCTGGCTCACAGTCCTCTTCCCTACGCATCCAGCTTCAGAGGAACTCCCCTCTCCAGCGCAGGAACCCAGCAATCAAACCCAGATTGACTGGTTTTTGGAATTAATTTATTTTTATCATTCCCTTTCATTTCAGGCATTTCCCCCAGTCACAGACTCTATGTGTCTACAGGATGGGCCCCGTAGGAGGGCCCTGTCCTTCCTGTGGTGGGCATAATGTATCTGCCTTGGACATACAGACACATCTGCCATTCAACATGCTATTTTTAGATTCAACATATCTTGAGAAAATGCCTGAAGGATTCATTAGGGCGGCTTTTCATCTCCAATCAGTGCTTCCACATCGGATATGGCTGAAATGGGTATCCTCAGAGAGTAGGGCTCCATCCAGTGTCTGCTAGATGAGTTACTTAATCTCTGCTCAAGTTTACGAATTAAGCCTCAGAGCCTTAAGCCTCTGCTCCCACTCCAAAGGAGCGTCATACTCTTCAGAAATAAAGCCAGCAGTAACTACTAATAACTGGAACAGAAAACAGCCCAGTTGTCTGGACAGGCAAACATTCTGGGATCATCCCAGCCTTTCAGGGCCTACCCTCCTGTCAGACCCGGCTGGCGGAGACAGCATGACGGCTGTTACGAGCAACAGCTCATGAGACATTTCCAAGGTAAGCCTTTGAAAAATAGACTATGGTGAAATGTTTGGGTTTTTTTGCAAAGGACTCCTATTGAGCTTATCAGTACCAGGATTTGATCCTGTTGCTTTAAACAAGTGAATTTAACAGTGAGGACGTCCCTGGTATTTTCAAGCACAGGCTCCAGATTCCCACCTTCCCATGAAAAATACTCTTTGTCACTTTGGTATCTAGCAGGTTGTTCCCAGACTGAATATCAGATATAATCAAATATGTCCCAGTCTGTGACAACTGCTGTCAACAGACTAAAAATAGATAAGCGTATTTATCTACATGAAAAAAATGCCCTTTAATCTTAGTTCAAACCCGTAAAATGTAGGTTGCATCTTAAACTGTTCTGTGCAGCTGAAATAGGTTAAAGAAAACTCCTTTGTACTCTTCATTTTTCATGCACGCAGCTTATCACTTACAATTAGGCATGACATTTCAGTAAACATTGCTTGTATAGAGTTAATAGACAAAGCACACAGGAGACAGCTATCAGCTAAAAAGGAAAAGAAGGGAAACAAAGCACTGATGAGGCAGACTTTTATGCTGGCAAAAGAAACAGAAAAAAATGTGGATTATAATTTTTACCTCCACCCAGAATAAACTTCTGAGACATTGCCCAGTTGTACTTACTTTCTAAGAATATTAAGAGACACAGCTACAGAAAAAAGCATTAACTTGAAAGTAGTCCCTTTCATCTAAATTTGTCAGACATTTTATAAAAAATTCAACTACTTACTGATACGTTTCCTGAATTTCTTACTTTGTAGTTATAAATTATAAATAACTTTTATACTCGTATTCACCGATTTTATTTAACGCTGAACAATTCAATAAAATCTTACTAAACATGGGCTCTTTGAGAATGGTGATATTTCTATTGAAAGTATGCATAGTGACAACACAAAAATGAAAAAGTATTACCTGTATTAAAGAGATTTGCTGTTAGGCACTATATTGTTTTAAAGGTTGTGAACTCTGACGAGATCATTTCATCACGGAGGGCTGGACTGTAATCCCTTCATGCCGGATGGAATTTACACCCCGGGGATTTTCTGCCATTAGTTACAGTTGGGTTACTCACAGCACAATCATGCTATGCACAAGGCTACGGGCATCAGTTGTACTCAGATCTGGGTTATTAGGTCTCAGGTTTAAGGTCTTTTTAAAGAACGAAAGATACAGGTTGCATCCAATTCAGAATTGAAAACTGCTTTCGTTTATCTTTATAAGTGACATAAAGAAGGAATACTTTATCTGCACGTTAAGAAAATGTCAAAACATTTCCCAAAGGTATCCAAATTAACATGTATGTAAATTATCTGTCATTTTGATTGCTCATAACAGTCAGTGTGCGCACAGCACTAAGCACTTCAAGAAGGGATATGACCTACCCTTTGTCAGGTTGGGAGCAAGGGAAAACGTTAGAAATAAATACCATTTTTGAAAACAGGACCAGAGTACACAGCGTTGGAACTACGCTGTGAATCTTTCTCCCATCCTCCTTGCCCTCTTTTAGATACTGACACTATGAGGACATGTAGCTGCCTTGCAGCAAACATATATGACTTAATTTTAGAATAGCATCTCCTTTGGTGACTACTTTAGATGTTCTCAAGAAAATCAGTTTCAAAGTATCATTTAAGCACCATCTGGACAACCCGTTTATTCACAGAATATGCAAACCTACAGCCACTATTAAAAAGTAATGCAGCCAAGGCAGTAGATTAATTAATTAAAGACATTATTTCCTTACACCCTTTCCTTTCCATACACCCGATCCTGTATTTTTTCAAAGCTCCTTACTGGGGAAATTCTGCAGCATTACCAGAGAAGAGTTTATTGCTATAAACTCTTTCACAAGACTTTGTTTTCAGTAAAAATTCAACTCTGAATATAACACTGCTTCTAGGCACAATGTAAACCTCAGCAGGAAAAGGGCCCCGCAGTGCTCTGAATAAACATCTCGGTGCCTGTCCTCTGTATATACTCAGCGTGCAATACATGGTTGCTACCTCATATTTCCAATATGCCTGGAAGTTATTGCTTAAACAAAATAGCTGTAGTAAGGGCATGCAGTTCCCAAGGGGGATATTCCGACATCCACAGTGTTGTTCATGAATGGAGCTATTACCATGGAAAATAAGCATAAGCTTTAAAAATGGGATACTAATTTACAGTTTAGACTTTTGTTATAATATACAGCAAATCGGAAAAAGCCCCTGATATTTCTAATATTTAAGCTCCTTGACGGAGCATCTTTATCTCCTCCTGATCAAAACTTAAATGAGCATCCTCTCTGAGAATGCAGTTGCTTGTATTTCGGTCCTGCCACCATCCCTTTCAGATGCATAACTGTATGTATCTGCACGCATACTGTATGCGTCACACTCCAGGCTACCCTCTGTTTATCAGGAAAAGAATGTAATCTATTATGACCAAACACCAAAAAGAGTAAAAGGAACTTGTGCTCTATCTGGATAATAAACAGTTATGCCATCTTTAGGTTTGCTTTCCTTCATTAGCTGCTTTTTAAGGAAGGGTTAACTTTTTCCTGTGTTTATCTTGTGAAACCATGTGAAATTGGAGACTGAACAGTCTAAAATGTACTGTTCAACTGGCTTCAAAGAAGAGCATTCATGTAACTATAAAGCACTGCCATTGTGGCCAAGGCCTGACGTTCCCAGGGCTGAGGGTGGCCTGGCAGGGCCCAACCTTTCATTTACAATGTCTAATTTTAAAGCTTGTGCTCATCTGGACAAGGAACCAAGCTATTTTTTTCTTTTTGTATCTCCAGATGTTTTTGGGTAAGTTTTGAACATTCCACTTTACAGTCTTCTAAATAAAAACACAAAAAAATTTAAAAATAAAACTTGTTGCTGGATGCTGGAGATGATTAATACACAGTTTGTAAACATCACGCACATGCAAAACGACATATATTGGGCTATCATTTTTCATTCCAGTCAGTCTTGCTTAAACAGTGATGCTGTAATTTGGCTCTTTGCTTTTAGCTTTGTCTTAATCCATTATGAATTTGATTTTTTTTCTGTTCACATAAGTGAGCTCCAGTACCATCACCACCACCTTTATCTCCTGTTGCTGAGATGAACACAATCATTTACGCCCAGGCACAGTCCTTAGGCATGAGCCCTAGCCAGGATCCCTGCAAACGGCAGGAATACGCGGGAACAGGCTGCAGCCCACGTACAAACTGTCTGGCTGCCTGGGACAACCGGCCATGTCACCAGCGCTGCCTTCTCCCACAGCCTCCCCTTCTCCCTCTCCTGAGAACAGACACGTGCAGACACCTTCTCTTATGGCCTCCAGAAACTTCTGATAAAAACCCTTTGATCAGATTCGTTCCCAATTGCTACTCTGTTGCCATTTCCCCTCTGAAGCTTCACAACAGGTAACCAGGGCTGCCCAGAACCTGAGCCATTCACTTGCCTAAAATCTTCCCATTTGAGTGGATGAGTAAATTTTAACACTGGGCCGTATTTGTGCTCCTATGAACCAAAAATCACAGGGAAGACAACCAACTCCATTCAAAATGCAGATTTCACTCTGACCCTAACATCAACCAGTATCATAATCACATATAGTTTTTAATTTGTAATGGAAGGAGAAGATGACCTAAAGAACAGTAGACAGTAGACAGTAGACGGTAAATTATCCATGGCCCAGCAATGTGCCCTTGTCGCCAAAAAGGCCAATGGAATCCTGGGCTGCATAGGGAAGAGTGTGGCCAGTAGGTCGAGGCAGGTCATTCTCCCCCTCTACTCTGCACTGGTGAGGCCACAACTGGAATACTGTGTCCAGTTTTGGGCTCCCCAGTTCAAGAGGGACAGGGAACTGCTGGAGCGAGTCCAGCGAAGGGCAACTAAGATGATGAAGGGCTTGGAGCATCTCCCTTATGAGGAGAGGCTGAGAGCGCTGGGACTCTTTAGCCTGGAGAAGAGAAGGCTGAGGGGAGACCTTATTATGGCATACAAGTATCTAAAGGGTGGGTTGAAGGAGGATGGAGCCAGGCTCTTTTCAGTGGTTCCCAGTGACAGGACGAGGGGCAATGGGCACAAGTTGGAACACAGGAAGTTCCGTTCAAATACACAGAAACACTTCTTTACGGTGAGGGTGACAGAGCACTGGCACAGGCTGCCCAGGGAGGGGGGGGAGTCCCCTTCTCTGGAGGTTTTCAAGACCCGCCTGGATGCAGTCCTGAGTGATGTGCTCCGGGCAATCCTGCTTTGGCAGGGGAGTGGGGCTGGGTGATCTCTAGAGGTCCCTTCCATCTCTGATAATTCTGTGATTCTGTGAAAAAAAAATCGTCATAAAATTTTATTTCCTTCTACCTAATTCCCTTTCCAATTAAATATAAGCACGTTTGCATTAACAGAGAAGGCCTGGTGTCACCAGAAGTTCGATCATATATTACCACATTCATAGACTGTAGGTGTTTAAAAGTCATAAACCTTTCCTGTTAAATTTGGCCTTCTGGAGTGTGGGGGAAAATGAGCCCTGCTAGCTGGTGACACCATCGTTTTATGTCAGATGTTTTATGAAGACGCTGGGGACGAACCGCCCTCTGAAGGCACCAGGGTTTTCCCCAATGACTGCGAAACGAAGCAAAGACTCTCGCTTGGCCACGAGCAGACCACGATCATCACTGCCGTGGCCCTGCCTGGTGACCTTCACCAGGTCTCACCCTGGGCCTGGCCCGCTGCCATCCCAACCTCTGCTCCTCGGCTGGGGACAGCGGGACAGATCCTGCCCCGCTGGCCTGGGGGCCCCCTTGGCTCCCAGCTCCCGCTGCCACAGGGAGCAGCCAGCCCTCGCCGCTTCCTGACAGGTGAGATGAATGCCCCCACATGACCTTAGTACTGAAAGTGCAAAAGGTGGTGACAGATAGCCAACTCCAGTAAAACAATGGCAATTAAAATATGTATGAGAAAAATGATTAATAATTTGACTCCTTTACATATATAGGAGGACTGGAATTATACTAGAAAAATATCTGCCTTTGTTAACTACAGGATTAATTATGGATCACAGGAAGAGAAATAGCTGGTTCATTAAGAGTGAAAACGGTATGGATATCACCGCTCAAATGCTAACCAGAAATCTCTCATAACACACGTACATTTTCCGTTGAAAATGTGCTAAATTTCCCAATGTGAGACACTGGAGTTCTGCACCACACAAATAGGTAGGATTAGGAGATACATGGATAAAATAGGTATCAGAGATGAATCAACAAAGCTTTTGTAGGGAAAAGCCACGTCTCACATATTAGTTTGATTTTTAAAAATCAGTAACAATGTAGTAACAGAGACAATAAAGTGTAAATGCATTTTCAAAATGCTTTTCTTGAGATCCTTCACCAAAGATTCTTAAGAAACCTAATCTGTCATGCAGGAAGATGAAACGTAAACAATTTATAACTCTTGCTTTTCACTTCAGAGAAAACTGTTCTCTAAGGGTGGAAACAAACACTGAGCGATTTTATTTCAAAGTTGTTCCTACTAGCTTTCACAATTTAGAATCCTTGATAGCCATTTGATGGATAATACTGACTCACAACAGTGAATGAGTTTAGGATCAAGACATAATTTTGTCTTGTACTGAACTCCTGATTATTGTGGGTGTTCACAGGTGTCCTGAAATTTTTTGGAACTCTCACACTGGAAGTCAAAGCGGTGTTTTCTGCAAACACCTGAGAGAAGTTCTTATTCAGTTCCATCAAGTAGTCACAGTTAACATGTACTCCCATGTTCAGCCGATTTGTCTCTGTTTAGAAACTTGCATGTGCAAACCTTGTACGTGGCACAGCTCCATCACCATCTGCTCTGATGTCTCCAGAGCATAGACAGCGAGGAGCTCTGACAACTGAGGCTGGAACATACAGAGTGTTTATAGCACAAGAGGCATTACATGAAAGTAGGCCCTGGAAGGAGGGCGAGATGGTTTGGACTGTCCTTTCACATTAATTTTGGTGTCGTCTGCTGTTTTGGTTGAGTAAATTGACCGTTAAGTTTAAAATTCAGCAAAAAGAAAATAAATCCTTGAAGTTTCTTGACAGAAACAACACACATGTCTTCAAGTTTCCACTTTGTGGGGAAAAAGACAAACAGGGTCATAGTACTACTATTTTTAATGCTTGAATATGTATTTTCCAATTATTTTGGCACAGGAAATGGTTTTAACAGTTACAGAACATTTGGGTTGTGTGGTGTGCAGCTCTCCTGCCCTAGCTGCACATCTGCATTTAGCAGAGGAAAAAGGTTGGACTGTATCTCTGCACTGTCATCTTGCTTTCCAGCCTCTGGAATCAGATCACAGTAATCACTCCTGCGCTCAGAAGCTGAATAATTTAGGTCAGGAGGGATCTCTGGAGGTCATCTAATGCAACCCCTTGGTCAAAGCAAGGCTATCCGAACCAGTTATTTACCTTTGGTAGCTATCAGTGACAGAAACAACAACTAAAGCACTCGCTGTTCCTTATCACATGCCCACCTCGGGAGCTCAGCCCTACTCTCATGGAAAAGAGGTATGGGTTGAAAAGCATAGATGATGCATGATGAATAAAATTTCTTCCTTACAGAGAGTGTCCCACAGAGGCTGCTTGGTGCCCTGCTGAAGACCATGTTTGTTCTTCAACAACCACTTGGAATGTTCCTTCAAATGTCAAGTTTAAAAGCATCAGCGGGGAGAATATACTTCATGTGAGAGAGATCCATTCTATTAGCTTTTTCAGAGCTTCTTTCACAGTGTTTATTGGCTGTGACAAAAACATTGCATTGCAAAAACATTCTTCTGGAAGACATATGACCTCCGATAGTAAAAGGATTGTTTAAAGAAAGTTATTTTTTCTTCTACAGTGGCCACCGCTATCTCAGTAGTTATCTTGGAGCTTCCTAAAGAACACTATCCCTTTTTAGTTCAGTTGCTGTATCTGTTGATTTGACAGCATACAATCATGCAGGATAATGCCCTTAGTAGGATATTCAATAATACTATTTTCTGTCCATTTCATACTTTTCAGCCGTGTTCTCTTAACTGTTTTACAGTGTGTTCTCCCCACACAAAGGAAAGGTAACCATCTTAAATTCATCCAGTTAGTTGCATGCTTCAGCCCTGAAAATACATTACTTCTTTCTGTACATGCAGACAAGATGCCAGAGCAACCCCAAGGAACGTGTAGGTCCTGCTGCACCCAGGCACACGGGCAGGGTCCCTGAGCGGCTGCTGTGCAGCCGGGCTCCCCTGGGGCTCACTGTACCTCAGCCGTGGTGGAAGAAGGTAAAGTGGGGCGGAGAAGTCAGGTAGTGAGGATGACAGCCAGCAACTACGCAGCCAGTGCAGCCGTACCCAGACAGATCTGGCACCTCTGTTAGCATCTGAGGGCTCAGAGAAAGCATTCATTTTGTCCACAAAAATACTGTACCTAGCACGTAGAACTGCACTCCAAACAGCGTAAGGGATTTGTTCTAGCATGAAATAGATGTGAAAAGAGGCAGAAAGGTCTGTTGTGTACATGAACTACCTATGTATCTGATTGCTGCTCTTAAGTTTGGCCAAACCTACTGGGAACGGGAGCAGTGAAAAACCTGTCAGTATTTACAAGCTTCTGGAACAGCTCCATTTTTTAATCATTTCTAAGCTTCAAGTAAGCAAGAAAGGACAAATGAACAGTTCTGACAACATACTGACTGACAACGTGTTAACATTTTTAAAGCACTCCTAGGGTGCTTTCCAAATAGGTTTTGGAAGGTGAAAGAAATGAACAGAATGTGGTGTGTGCAGCCAGAAGTACCGTGTGATGGCAGTTTCAGTGATTCTTCTGCAGTACTGAACATTCTTTGATTTGCAGAAACTCAAACAATCTGTCTCTGAAGAAATAGCTCCAGGATGTTGCAACAGGAAGGAAATGTACTCTGTAAATGCTGGAGTGTCCCATGGAACTGAGAGATGCTGTGTCTAAAGAAAACTGCTTAGGAAATGCTTAAGTAATTCACGTGTCTAAACAACAGAATTGATATGCCCTGAAACACGGAAAGCTGATAAAGTTGAAATTGCAACAAGACATATGTCTGTTACCCTGTGTCCACTACAAAAGTCATCTGACTTGTCATCTGGCTTTTTTGATTGATTTACATCCCCTACGTGACAACGACAGAACAGCACAGGCATGCCAGAAATTTGATTCAAGAATGAGAAATGGGTTAAGTTTGCAGTAACGTTCAGTTATACAGGAACAATCAGCTCCAGAGAGCTCATTCCCACAGCACACCAGCAGCCTTGAAACAAGGCCTCACAGCTTCCAGACACCTTATCAGGCAGCCACAGCAGCTTGATCTTAGCCATGTATTCAACTGGAAGAACGACCAAGCACGCTCTTCTGAGGCAGCAGGCGCTCGTCCAGTCAGTCCTCTGTGTGTCAGGACGGCGGTTCCACCAGCCACATGGTCACAACAGGAAAAAACAATGAACTTAAGAGAAAACTTCCATACGGGACCTATATGCTGATCTATGCCGTACTGATCCACCATTTCCTGCAACAGCGAGGAGCTAGCTGCGTATATCGGTTACTGATAGGAAAAGCTGCCTTTTGGACATAATACACGTGCTCTACAGACTTGCTTAAACACTACTGGACACTTATGCCAGAGTGTTCAAATGTGTCACAGAAATTTGTCAGCTAAAGTGCTCAACTTTTCTAATGACTGGACCACCATGAATTTAGGTGGCTCAACTTTAAACACGTTCATTCGAAATGCATAACAAAAATGTAATATATTCTTCCACACAGCTATATTACTGTGGAAACACTGTATTTATCAAGAGCTTTCTGCTGTGACATATTTGGATTTCAAATCCAGACAAAACAAAAAGAAGTACTGTGTTTAAAATAGTTCACATGAGTATTTAATGCAGAGCAGTTTCTGTACCACTGAAGACATCCAGCTCTAACATGAAAATTGTCACAAAACATGGAAAAATGTGTGAATGTTTTTAACGACATCCTCATCTACTTTGTATACAAAAGTGACACCTATCTGTTTGCTATCCAGAAGTCCATGATGGGCATATTTCTACTTTATGAATACTGGTGAACTATATTCCCGTTTCTTGCATGTTTTGATTATTTTACAAGCATTCATGTGTTATGAGTGTTTTCAATAAACAAAGTAATACTGGCTTGCCAATTCATTGGGGATTTCCTTTTTTATTACCAGTCACAGGACATTATTCCATATATAATTGTGGTTACTATCTAGGATTTGTTTTGCACCTATGTAAGGAATCCTATATAATTTGGCATGGACTGCCCACTGTGTTGGAAACAGCACAGGAGAGAGAGAGACTTCTCTACTGAGGCTCTACTTTATTTGTAGTATGAGCTGGCAGAGACGATATGGCAAAGTACAACAATAAGCAGACCCTTCACTGTATCCCAGCAAAACAGTTGGGGTTGTTCAGCCCAGAGAAGAGAAGGCTCCGGGGAGACCTCCGAGCCCCTTCCAGTGCTTAAAGGGGCTCCAGGAGAGCTGGGGAGGGACTCTGGATCAGGGAGGGGAGCCACGGGATGAAGGGGAACGGTTTGACGCTGAAAGAGGGAGACTTAGATGAGATATTAGGAAGAAATTCTTGGCTGTGCGGGCGGTGAGCCCCTGGGGCAGGGTGCCCTGAGAAGCTGTGGCTGCCCCATCCCTGGAGGTGTTCAAGGCCAGGTTGGACGGGGCTTGGAGGAGGTGTCCCTGCCCAGGGCAGGGGGTGGCACTGGATGGGCTTTAAGGGCCCTTCCAACTCTAACTATTCTGTGATTCTATGGTTACATTTTATGTTTAACCCAACAGTCCTTAATTAAAGTAATAACCTCTCTCAGAGGCTTTCTAAGTTACTTCCTCAAGTGGGGCAAGGAGGAGTAAAGAAAAAGTGCTCCATGTGCACTTCCTTGGTCTTGCCAAGACCAGCCCTCTCTGCACCGAAAGAAAGGAACAAAATAAAATGTCAGCTGTAGTTTGGATAAAAATGTAAGGAAAGAACTGTTTGCAATTACTGTCATGTAAACAAGGCTTGAATTTATGGAAGGGCAGGAAGAGTAAGAGTGGTCTGTTAGCAGCAGGCCAGCAGCGCAGTCCCAGCCACAGGACGGGCAGATGCTCTCACTGCAGCACAGCCTCTCCCCACGGGGCTGCACTGGCCCCCCAGCCCACCGGGGCACCACGGCCGCTCAGCAGGGCCGCAGAGCAGCGCAGGGACCGCCGACACTGCCAGAGCCGCAGTTTATTCCCAGTCCTCGGAAACACAAAATAAGTGGCCAGTATTACAACTTGGTGTAGAATCCTGTTTTCATTTGGTGGTGTGGTACTCGGTGGCATTCTTTCGGCAAAACAGAAGATGCAATTTTTGACTGACTTGTCACGTCACAGAGTTCCAAACAAGCACGGGGACTGGCTCCCGCTCACTGAAAAAATAAATACTGCTTTTCTTTCTGACATTACTCTCCCCTATCAGCACCTAAATGTATATTAAGTGTAGAATGACACCTATTTCTTCTGGATGATTTTTCTAGGCAGTAAGAGTGGGAACTTCTGACATTCTGAACCTTATTTTTGTATTGTTTCAAAACCCAGCCCTTCTGGCCTGCCTGCAGTCCTGCCCGCAGGTCCGAGGGCTTGAATCCCACTCCCATGACTCAACCACAAGGCATGTCCCTCTTCTCCTACCTTTACATTCAGTAACTTCAGTCAAAACTTTTTTCCTGTAGCAGGACAAAAGCAGATGTATGCCTCAAGGAAAACCTCAGGAAGGCAAAGGAAAAACGGTAACTTTAGATACAGAGCAGTGCCTGGAAACTCATTTAGATGGCTCTGAGTGCTGTTTTGCAAATGCCAGCATGTGACCGTTTTCACTGTCCCTAATGAAAATTCTGGGTTTCTTGTAAGTGTTGAACTATAAATGCTGAAAGCTGTATTGAACAATGGTGTCCAATGAAAAGGATGTTTATCCACTCTAGGCACCAGCCAAAGCCTGTAATTTTTCATCAGAAAATTTCCTATTGATAGTACTCACAAGAACTTTCCCACTGTCGATATTTTTGACAATATTGCTTCTATTATCAGAATAACAAATGCAACCATTTTTGCTCTTGTGAGTGTTGCAACCACAGATTTATTCTCGCTATTAGACTGCCAGTAACTTTTCACTGGAAGTGCTCTCATCTTCCAAAATCTGGCTGCCTTCCTCTGAGTTGAGAAATGAGGGAAATCTATCCATTTGAACTCACTGAAATCACTTGGTAAATAGTTTTCATACCGCATAACCATTGGTATGTCTTCCAAATTGCTTAGCTTACTTCCCCCCTCCCAAGGACATTATAATGAGCACGTGCAGAGGACTAACTTTTCTCCATCGTATTATAGCGCTATCCACACATTTAAAGACAACATTTGACTCAAACTGATACAAACATCTAAGCAACAAGTTACTAATACAGACATTGTGATAACAAAAACAGAGAAATGGCTGTCATATTGGAATCTCCTGTCTGAAAAGGAGTAACTGATACTCTAAGCAGGGCCTGAATTCTCCACACCCTTATCCCAGGGTTCAGCTTAGCTTGGCATGGCTTTTGCAGCCCTTATCAGCATTTTACGTTGTCTACATTTTCTTACTTGTTCTCTCAAAAGGAAATCTTGCCGCAGCAGAAAAGTTCTGGAATCACTCGGGAAACAGACTATGGTGTGTTAAGTAGGAATTTTAAGAGCCAAGTACAGCAAATCTGAAAATCCTGAAAAGCCACGTAATACCCGAGAGTGACACCTAATGTTAATTACAAGGGATTCTGGTGTACTAGATGGAGCATTAGACAGTGTGAAACTTCAGGATGGCTATGCAGAGCCAGATGTGCTGTACGGAAATTCAGGTTACGTTTTATTGATTGGTTATGATTCAGCTATTTTATGAAGTGAACAGCCAGTTGCATCTACAATAGCTAACAGACTATATGAATGGCAACCTAATACACTGATGGAAAACAGTGCCAATATAATAAAAAGGCTATTACAAAACAAGCAAAGTCAGACCCTGATCCATATTTAGCTGTTAAATTACAGAGTAGCAGGAAAAAAATGCCAGGTTGTCATCCTTTTACGCTTTACTCAGTGGAACACTGACAAGAAGAAAGGCTGCATGGCTGGCAACCAAAGTCAGGGTCAGAGGGCATGGCAGATGTCGAAAAAGATACACAACAAAACTTTGAACTCAGTATAATCTGAAAGTTTGGGAACTGCCAGAGCCTCCCGGGAGGCAGTGTGCATCTCGGATTGGAGGGCATTAACATGGACAGCTGGGGTGTCCCCCAAGGCGGCCCCGAGCCAGGGGAGGCTCTCAGCCAGACTGGGAACCCACTGCTGCGGGTTTGTCAGAGCTCCAGGAAGGAGGTGGATCAGAGGCTTTCCACAGCCAGCTTGCCTGAGGATGTCTTAAATAACCAGCAGCCACTACAGCCAAAGGGAAATCACTTTAGACAAGCAGAACTAATGAAAGAACTTATCGCTGGCAGACGATAATGGTCAGTCCCGAGGTCTCCAAGGAGAACCACGCATCTCTGAGACTCTGTCTGAAAGCAATTATGTGACTGAGCTGACAGTTTATAAGACACTGAAATTCTTGCATTACTAGGGATTTTAATCATCATTTAATGCTGACATTGAAAATTAATTTGCAAAATGTATACATACTTTATATTAATATACATTGATATTAATCTTATACTAATAGAATTATCTGAAACCATCCGGCATACTGTAAAACCTCTGATAGTAATAACAGCACTTCTTGTGTCTTTAACTCAAAGATCTGGAAATACTTTGTAAGTAGCAGTCTTACAATGCCCCTGTGAAGTAGCTATTACTGTATCTACTCACAAATGGATAAACAAAGATTACGTGAGAGGAAAACAGAAATAGAATAAGAAACAGAAACTTTTGAGTTGTGACTGCTAGTTCCCTGCAGAAAGCTATCAAAAATACGGAATTCAGTCAGTTAAGCAAGCTGCTGTTAAGGTCCTTCCACATTAGCTATTTCTAGAACCTCAAACAATTCTAACTTTTTACATCGTACGCTTGACTCTAAATATTAATAATTCTTTTGCTTTATCTTTTGAAGAAAAATATTGAATATTAGACATAATAATAACTGGTTGTGTAGATAATATATACATTGGGTACAATCAACATTCTTAAACAGCTGAGAAAACATTTTTGGCCCAGTTTCATTTGCCATTACAGTAAGTGCAGATGATGATAGAAGACATAGTCTCCGTACGGCAGATGGTTGCTTAAATACCTGTAAAATGTTATTGGTGACCGCATCACCTCTATCCCTTTGTGTCGACACTTCCAAAACTTAAAAAAAAACACCTCTGGTGAACAGACTGGTAAAACCCCTTCAATCTAGTGGCATACTGCAAGTGGTAAAACCAAGACACAAATAGCTCTCCAACTGCATTGAGTTCTGTGCTACCCTGACAGTGCAGAGCTCCAAGCCCACTGGCAAGTCTGCGTATCTGCTGAAAGGTAGACATAACAAGAGTTTGTGATCAGTACAGCCTGAAGAATGCCCAGTCAGAGCACTAACTTCAGATCATTTCGCGTTCATCTTGGATATTTACAGTCTTCCAAAGAGCATATTCCAAGCATGCTATTAGCATGAGTCATTAATCCCCCCATCTACTGTGACAGCACAGTCATATCTCTGGCTTACATATAAAGGAGTTGCAGTAGTCATTCTATTCAATTCCAATAAGAAAAGAAAGTAAAAACCAGCATTTTCCAGCTCTTTAGGCACTTAGCTACCTAAAAAAACACAACCCATGGCTCAGTTTAAAATCCCTACTGACACTGGTGAGGGTACGGGAAACAAGCACTCCATACCAACATTTTATTGAAGATGAACACTTCTGTACCCAAAACGTAGCCTGCTATGCAAAATTAACTTGGTGACTACATTCCAGAACCCATCACAAAACTGACACTTTCCAAGAATCTTCAAGGTCCGAAAGAGCAAAAGATCTGAAGGAGGAGGGTGCTGAACAGGCAGATGGCATTTCCTTACCGTACATCTGCCTCAGTGTTATATTTGGCAGGAAAATACAGAGAAAAGGTCGCTCTCTAGAAGAGCTAATAGACCCGTGGTTAGGGTACAACCCCAGCAGGGTATAACTTTACGTCCCTGCTCTGCTTCCGTTTGCTAGTTTCCCAGTAAGCGATCCTGACCATCTGACTCTTCTGGAAAGCATCTGTTCTGCTCTGTTCTACTGGAACTAAAGAACAAAGATCAAACGGTCCATGTGCCTTAATTAGGAAAACTGCTCCAAGCGGACGAACGCCTAGCAGGACTGCAATGGCTCTAATTTGGCCTGATTTTATTGATCACCTGAAATACAATCTAAATGGCAGGTTTTTATGAAGATGCCATTCAGATGGCACATACAGATGGCCTGACAGTCTTGATTTCTGTACAGGGAACGGCACGCTGGGATCTTGATCTCAACTGAAGCCTCTAGACATTACCAGGATACAACAGTAATAAAACAGTGCAAGGCGGACATGGCGTTGAAGGTTTAGCCCTTCATAAGATCAAGACCATCAGATATTTTTGAGGAAATATTTTGCTTACTTTGTAACAGTTAATTTAACTTTATGCTAAAATATCAATATTACTTCCCAAGAGAAGTGGAATTTTTTTTACTGGCTGTTTATAACAACAATAATAAAAAATCAGTATCATCCCTGCACATATTTAATTCTGAAAATCTTTTAAAAAAATCAGTCCCCAGCGTACCATCAAACAATGAATGGAAATAGTGGAACATTGCTTCTCCGCTCATTTTCTACATTTCATTTATGTTCTGAATTAAGAGTTGTAAGCTGTAGCAAATACACAGTTAAAAATACAATTCACTAGCTCTTTGAGCCAGCAGCAACCCTTATGATCATTCTAGGTACTGTATGAAGTATGAAGGTTGATTTGGGAAGGAAAACATCTCAGATTTTAACAACTATTTGTTACATCTAAATGAAGCAACAGCTGTTGTCAAAGAGTTTTAATGCTAACTTGATTCACAGAGGAAAATGTTAAACTAGTGTTTAAAAAATCCAGTAGAATTGGAGCACAGCTATGATACAGACTACAACATGTTCTCCTGTTTCTTCCCCAGATCAGCTGCTGAGGTTTTTGGAATAACATCCCTTTCACAAGAGGATGAGGCAATGGAACCATTTCCCCACTACTCCACACAAAATGTGGAAGCTGTTTCTCGTTTAGATAAAAAGCCAGAAACAAACAACAAGAATCTTGGTAGTTTCAGGCAACAGACAGTGTTGCTTCTTCTTCCCAGCAGTGCCAAGGCAATGAGCTTCAGAGGCACGTGCTGAACCAGCCTCTCTTCTGCAGTGGGACTGCCGACACAATCCATACACCGGAGAGCATTTACTTCAAGCTAGCACTAAACCAAAGCAATCAGCTGTGATTAAGAAATTTTCAGATAAAATTGCACTAATAGGAGCATGTAATAAATCCTTATTGCAAGTCATTCTGACCATTTTGCAGGTCAGGAACCTTGCCCTCCTTCTTTCCATCGACTGGACCCACCAACAGTTGTCATGACTTAAGAAATAAGCCATGATTTCATGTGTCGTTCTGTGATTATTGCAGACTCTGCTACTCGATCTCAGGACAGAAGTCAGATTCTTTTCGGATCTAGAATTAATAGACACTGATTACTCTTCTATAGATCTTGCTAGACCCCACTTATACCCACTATTCAGTCCTCATACACGTTACACTGGAAAACCTTTTGACCAAATGGCAAAATACCATATGACAAGGAAATGTTAAAAAAAAAGAAAAAAAGCAACTTCAGAGAAACTGCAAATAGAAACATTTCTATCATCTTTTTGAATACATGAAATTGTTGCAGTTTGGTACATTCCACAAAGAGTATTATAGAACTATTCATAGAATCATAGAATGGTTTGGGTTGGAAGGGACCCTAAAACCCACCCAGTGCCACCTCCTGCCCTGGGCAGGGACACCTCCCCCCAGCCCAGGTCGCTCCCAGCCCCGTCCAACCCGGCCTTGAGCACCCCCAGGGATGGGGCAGCCACAGCTTCTCGGGGCACCCTGCCCCAGGGGCTCACCGCCCACACAGGAAACAATTTCTTCCTAATATATCATCTTAGTATCCCTCTTTCAGTGTCAAACCGTTCCCCCTCGTCCCATGGCTCTCCTTCCTGATCCAGAGTCCCTCCCCAGCGCTCCTGGAGCCCCTTTAGGCACTGGAAGGGGCTCTGAGGTCTCCCCGGAGCCTTCTCTTCTCCAGGCTGATTCCCCCACCTCTCCCAGCCTGTCCTCCCAGCAGAGGGGCTCCAGCCCTCCCAGCATCTCCGGGGCCTCCTCTGGCCCCGCTCCAACAGCTCCGTATCCTTCTGCTGTGGGGACCCCCCGAGCCGGAGGCAGCACTGCAGGGGGGTCTCCCCAGAGCAGAGCGCAGCAGAGGGGCGCAATCCCCCTCCCTCGCCCTGCTGGCCACGCTGCGGGGGATGCAGCCCGGGATAGCGGGGGCTTTCTGTGCTGCCAACGCCCATTGCTGACTCATGTTAAGCTTCTCATACACCAACACCCCCGAGTCCTTCTCCTTAGGGCTGCTCTCAATCCATTCTCCGCCCAGCCTGGATTTGTGCTTGGAATTGCTCTGACCCACGTGCAGGACCTTGCACTTGGCCTTGTTGAACTTCATGAGGTTCGCACAGGCCCACTTCTCAAGACTGTCAAGGTCCCTCTGGATGGCATCCCTTCCCTCCAGTTAAGTGTCATCAGCAAACTTGCTGAGGGTGCACTCAGTCCCGATACCCATGTCGCCAACAAAGGTGTTAAATAATACCGGTCCCAGTACTGACCCCTGAGGAACACCACTCATCACTGGTCATCACTTGGACACTGAGCCATTGACCGCAACTCTTTGAGTGCCACCATCCAGCCAGTTCCTTATCCACTAAGTGGCCCATCTGTCAAATCCGTCTCCTTCCAATTTAGAGACAAGGATATCAGGCGAGACAGTGTCAAACACATTGCACAAGTCCAGGTAGATGTTGTCAGCTGCTCTACCCTTATTCACCAACGCTGTTAACGCTGCCATAGAAAGTCAACAAATTTGTCAGGCATGATTTGCCCCTAATGAAGCCATGTTGGCTGTCACCTATTGCCTCCTTATTTTCCATATGTCTTAGCAGAGTTTCCAGGAGGACCTGCTCGATGATCTTGCTGAGCACAGAGGTGAGACTGACCGGCCTGCGGTTCCCCGGGTCTTCCTTTTTACCCTTTTTAAAAATGGAGGTTATGTTTCCTCTTTTCCAGTCTGCAGGAACTTCCCCGGACAGCCACTACTTCTCAAGTATGATGTACAGTGGCTTGGCAACTTCATCTGCCAGTTCCCTCAGGACCTGCAGATGAATCTCATCAGGTCCCATGGACTTGTGCACCTTTAGGTTCCTCAGCTGGTCTCGAACCTGGTCGTCTCCTACAGTGGGTGGCTCCTCATTCTCTGACTTGGGCAGTGTGGTTAGAGCCCTTACCAGTGAAGACCGAGGCAAAAAAGTCATCGAGTACTTCAGCATTGTCCATGTCCTGGATGACTAGGTCTCCTGTTTCCTTCCCTAGTGGGCCCACATTTTCCCTAGTTTTCCTTTTGGCACTGACATAGGCTTTCTTGTTGCCCTTGACATCCCTGGCCAGATTTAACTCTATCTGGGCTTTAGTTTTCCTAACCTGATCCCCAGCTGCTCGGACAAGTTCTCTGTATTCCTCCCAGGCTACCTGTCCCTGCTTCCATGCTCTGAAGGCTTCTTTTGTCCATTTGAGATCGTCCATCTCAAATACATCCATGATATTATACCTCTTAATGCAACATCTTGGTATTTTGATTTCCATTCTTAATAAGTTATGGTTGTTTATCCTTGCTAAATTAACTTTCCATTTACCTCTTAGGTGACCTTACTTTTTCGCTTGTATCTTTTTTCCTTCTCTTGTTCCAAACTTCCAGGACAATTGAATTCTCTCCTAACATGTAATAATTGATCTCCACTGCATTCATTCTCCTAGTTACTCTTCTCCTCCTTCTGTATCTTTGCTCTTCCCTAAAATTATTCTGTTTTCTTTTCTGGTATAATTGTAAATTTTTAATGCAATTCTCTCTATTCTATATGACAAGTCTTCTATTTCTTCTTTGGCAGTTACATTAACAGGCATAATGTTGAAACGAAGCATTGGACAGCACCGTCCTGGAGATCTCTAGATTTTCATTCTCTGGTCTAGGTAGGCACACCACAAAGGCTTGTGATGGGGAACCAGAAAATAATGGCCTTGTTCAAGTGAACTTTTTTTTGTCTTGCTGAATATCTTGGAGACTACGAGAGAGTGAGAGGCATTCTCTTTGGTAGGTTATTTACTATTTTCCCACTTAAAGAACACATAAAGCACACTGCTTCCTTTTTTGAAAACTCCTCGTGGGACTTATTTATCTATTTTTGACCCATTATAAGCAAGTACATTCACAACAGAGAAATGGCACATGTTAGGATGTCTTAGCCTTAGGATGTCTTATCTAACGGAGGATATCTTATCCTCAGTTCCACAGGGGATATCATTTAATGGCTAGTATATACAGAAAGCCACCATTTTAGATGAAAGCCCCCATCACGAATGCATCAGCAAGGGTGCATACATCATTCAACAACATCAATGCCAGCAGCAAAAGAACTATTTGCATGTCAAATTCACAAATTAAAAATGTGAACAGATGACAACCGAACATCTTGATTCACACTGTGTTTTTCCTGCTTGTCAGTTTCTGGCAGTTATGAATAGTAACTTGAAAAAGTGCTAAAAATAACAAAGATTCAGGCCCTGGCTCAAAATTCTTCTTTTTCCTCCCATTTTGCCTTGATACTCTGCTTGATACTGCTAATAATAAAGTTAGTATGACTCACAAAACCATTTCTATAATTTTAAAATAACATAAGAAATACATGTTACCTATGAAAAAGGAGGTAACAATAACATCTAGAATTCATTCTTACACATCATTGGTAAGCATAAATGATATATAACTATACATCCAGCATGTATGTAATTGCACATGTAATCATTGCATTTCAGGCAATTTTTTTCTAAATATATGATTTGACGCATATTTATAAAGAAGAAATTACAGATTTTTTACATACCTTGGAGTTGAAAACAGCCTTCAGTCCTGCTAACTTTTTTTTTAATGTCACACTAAACACAGTATACAATGAGCAAACCAGATAAAAAAGCATTTCAGATGGACTTAGAGAACTGACCCTCTTCCACCTTGCAGAGCTTGTTAGCATGGTTAGATTTCAGTCACTGAAAGGCTCTGTACTCACTCAGCGATTTCACAATCCAAAATTATTTTCTGTGCGGACTTATTACTACTGCCACTCAAGCCTGCAGATACGTGAGCCCCACTGAATGCCCATAAAGTCAATGGAAGGACTTCTGTGGTTGCTTCATTCTGGACACAAATAAAACTTTTATCTATGTAACAGACATATAGACACTGGTTTTGTGTGTTCAGGCATACATATGTCAGCCAATCATTTCAGAGAGAAAAAGTTTTGTCATAATTGCAGCTGAAGTTAAAAAAAAAATACAAGGAAGACCTTCAATATTGCCAGAAGCATGTTATTCTAAGAATGAGGTAGCTTAGTTCTAGCAGTGGTTGTGAGATTTAATTTGAACAGAAAAATAATAGGTGAATAAAAACTTCAAAAAACCTCAGCTGTGTTCACTCCAGTAACACCTCAATATAAAGCCAAAGAATTAAAAAATAATTTCTATGGGAGGAGAGAAAGCTGCAGTGTGCCTGGAACACAGAGCAGTTTCTTGGGGAAGCAATGAAAATAACATTCCGGCCTGCAAGCAGGTGGAAAAACAGAAGCAGATGCAAACACCTAGGTAAGACATGCTGTAAGTCCAGTCTATTTTTCTCAGGTGTCATCAAGAGAGTGTAAAGAAGTATGAAATTACAAAACCTCAAAACTTTATCTGGGATCCAACCCTCGCCAGTAAGGAGTGAAGACTCACTTCCTCATTCATATGATTAATAAGAGCTGGTCAAAATTTTTCTGAAAATTTGTCACTGTTTTTCTCTGGTGACACAGGACAGGCTGCACAAGGTAATATATACTGTAATCTTTCACTCTTTCTATACATCCTTTTAAAATTTCCCCCAACTATATTGGTTTCCCCATCCCTACCTCTCTTCAGATAACAGACGACTCCTTTTGCCACACAGAAAAGACACTCTTGTGATCTCGGCTGCTGTTCAGCACTCTGCTCACCCAGCAGTTTCCTTGGCGCTTCCATTTGCCTAAGGCACAAGATCTCTACTTGGAGGAGAGTTGCACTATCTCCCCTTATCCCTTCTGCTCCTTTGCTTTTCACGGATTTAACGCAAGCACTCACAGCTTCCCACGGCTTGGCCCCCGGGTATGCCTCGTGGCAAAGCTTCCACGGTGTCTTCTGAGTCCCGCTTCATGGCATGGCACAGCCCGTAAGGTTCTACTGAAAGTAGCACAGCAGGCATCCTACGATCGGGAAAATCGTTCCTCTCTACTCAGCCAGTGTCTTGCTCCAGGAGAGCTACACCAAGGAAGCTCTAGAACTACCAGCTGTGAAATAAAATTTCCACTGAATTAAGCCCACTTGATTCTCAGAATTTTTGATATGGCTCTAGAGCCTTGACGTTCTGCCATACAACAAATTGAACACAAAAACATTGGGAAAAATTAAATCAGACAAAACTGTGTGTGTTTGAAAAATACAACCGCTGAAACCAAAACCACTGGTAAGAAGAGCAAACTAATAAATGGGAAGGTCCTTTTCCACAAGTGACGAATCATTATTAAAGTCTGCCTGAGGGAATCCTGAACTAATCTTATTGTTAAAGGGAATAAACGCAAAGCAGATTAACAATGTCTCCTAAAGAACATTAATTGTGAAGGCTGATTATAATTCAGAATGGGAAAAGGGGTTACCTTAAAGAGCTTCACTAGTTGTATACCATCAGCTTCTGAGTGTAATTAGCATGCTATTAGTATTTCTATGTGTAAAATTCTTGTCAAAACAGACTTTAGTTCTTGAAAGAAAATAAGACATAAATACAGTGTCACGGCTGGTTTAAATGAAATATCTTCTTGCAGTGATATAGCCTCTAAAATATCATATTCAGTACGATGTGTTAAGACTGCTCTGCACATGACACTGCGTATAGCAATTTTATTTAAAATTATTTGTAGCTCACATATTCTAAACAGCAAAGAGAAAATGTCCTGTGCTTTTGAAGCTATCGAGCGTTTCAAGTCCTACCCAGTTAACCAAAAGCACAATAATATTTACAAATTACCATTAAGGTGAGGATTTCAGAAATAACACAATAGAAATAATAATAAAATAGCATCAACTAAGTATGCTGTAGGAGAATATGATATTATTTCAATTTATAACGAACACGTCATAAATACAGTAATGAGCACATTGACTTTTTTCTGTAAAAATACTAATACAACTTACAGAAATTATATTCTGTCTTAAATCTTCTTTAACCATAGCTGTCACAGAAACTATGATTTCCTTTTCCTCTTTCATTTTTAGATGTTAGTTTTGGAAAACATATTCCAAAAAGCTTGAGTGAGAAGAATTAATTCCCGTGGCTTTAGGGGACAAGCTGCACTGTATCATCCTGCATACGCCATCAAATGGCATCTCCAACAACCAACATTCAAGGCCAGATTTAGAAAAGCCTTTTGGTGCTGAACAGTATGCAAAGGTCAGATGGAATTTCCCAAAACATCTGTGCACCACAGTCATGATGATTTTCATACGAGATAAGCACCTCGTTTCCCCTGGAAATCCTGCTATATAAGGGTGGTAACCCTTAAAATCTGGGGTCTAGTCACTACTTTTGATTCTTCACCACAAAAACAGAGCTCTCCAAACGAATAATTTAAATAGAAGATCCCAGTAAACAGTGCCACCCTCTAAACCCCATTCCAGTTCTAACCACTACATAATAACAGCGTCTCCCAATTCTGTCTGCATCCCTCCTGTTATTGCTGGTCACTTCCATGGGGTCTGCTAACAGAAGGCAAATAAAGGCAATGAAGAGAGAGGCTGGAGAACAAAGACAGTCAGATTTTGAACTGCAAATATTGCTGTGGACATTTTGCACGTTACTTTCAGTTCATCACTAAGGCACACTTCAAGAGGCATAAATTTATCACTTCTAACATGGTAAGAGATTCATATAAAAATTAATTAAACATCTTGTTCTGATCTTAGGACAACCTTTGCTCTGCCTAGCAACCACCATAAACTATGAAAATTAAAGCACCTTTACAATAAACATAATGAGAATGTATGCCTGTTTAGCTCTATGTCTGAAATTCTGTTGTTAGATTAGTATTTCTAGTATTTCTCTTTAATTCTGCAGGTGATGGCAGAAAGGAGGCAGATGCCACTAACAGCAGGCAACTTGTACACGTCCTAGCAGCGAGGGGGTGGGAATGGGTGGCAGGGTCATTAAACAGGGACAGCCATTTGAAATGAGAGAACAGTGCATATCCCGAGCCAGAGAATAGAAGATACACAAAGGTTTAGTAAGGAAAGCAGCATATTTATGTTAGACACTTAAAGGTCTTTATAAGAGAAAGATCATTTTGTTTAGAACCAAATAATTAAAAGAAATGTTAACAATCTTTTCTACGGATCCCACCACACTGATGAAACCAGCTTATATAAATTCATTCCTGTCATGCATACTTTATTATTGACCTACTACCTTCATTTTTAATCTTGCATGAAATAGGTCCTCTCTGGATTGCCTCCAAGAACTCCTAAAATTTTGTGATTGTGTGATTTGCTCATGCACACAAGCATGGTTATTTCCGACAGGCCATATATGAACTTAATGAAAGAAAAGCAGTGGAGCAATGAGCTCCTTTTGCTTCTTGACACCTCTGTACACCCCATCTCCACAGCCTCTTGATGGAATTCATCAAAGTGCAGACGCTTGGACAAGATACAACAAGACACCACATTTTTCGTGTAGGCATTGGTAGGTCTGGGGCCCATCACAGTTACTGGTAAACAGTGCAGCACAGCCTTGTTTTCCTGTAAGCAATATCCAGAGTGGACAGCTGTATTGGCCGAACATATACATTGCATGTGCTGTACTTGTAGCACATGCTGCTTTTGAAGATTTGGCATGGTGTCTGTTGATTGTTGACAAAGAGACCGATCTAAGCCCGCTTCCCTTTCCCACCGTAAATTGATAGGAATTCACGTCCCCTCTCCACTAAAAGGGCAGTACAGCCATTGTCTGCATCCCCATTCTATTTCAGAAGCACAGTTCAACTGTAATGTGTTCGGAGCTTTATCATTGACACTATTGACAACAGTTATTGTAACCAAAGAAGTTGCTGAAAACTGAGGCAAAGAAGACACCGAGTTTCTCAGCCTTAGCTGTGTCCACTGTCACTAAATCAGTGGCCCCACATTTTCTTTGCTCAGCTGTTAGTAATAATGTAGTGGTGGAAGCTCGGCTTGTTGCCATTGATGTCCCCTGCAAGTCTCAACTCCAGTTACTCAGCACCCTTTGCTTTTCAACCCTGTCCACTGCTTCCTCGCTTATCTGTTGTCATAATCCCTTTCTCTCTTCATTCCTAATTTACAGCTCGTGTTTTCAGGTTGGCCCATCTGTTGGCAAAGATGCTCTAACCCCACCTCATCAAGTGGATCCCATCTCTTGCCAAGAGAATCTGCTGGTCAGAGGTGATACTTTACAGATCCAGCAGGAGTCTTTCTGAGAGAAACACCACACTGCGGCATCTGATCAACCTTCCGAAGTCATAACCATGCAGAAAATTACATTTTTAGGGTTTTTTCCAAACAACTTCATGAGATGAGCTGCTTTGTTCATAAGCTACACAAGTATCACCACTTTGGATTATTTTCCATGTGTTTTTTCTCAGCCATTTGTTTACAGGAAAAACTCACCCTCTTAGCCTGAACAGTCATGTCAGAAATGTCATTGCATTTCCTACTTTTCAAAGGAAAAATGTCCAAAAGGGGAACCTAAAACATGTCATCTATTGTCTATCTCAAATAAACTAAAGGTCTAACTTAATGCATTATTACTCACTCTCCCAGAGGAAGGCACATTTCATACATGAATACGCCAGCAGCAATTATTTTGCACAAGGAAAAGGCTTCACAAGATTCTTGTCACCATTTACAAACAAACTGGTTTAAGCTGTATATACAGTATCTTTTACAATACTGGGCCTAAACTATTAATTGCTTTGTATGATGACATTGTATTGTCTAGAAACAGTGTCCAAACTCAGAAATAAAGCTATGAAACCCCCAAAATATATAATATTTAATGCACTTACCTCTTTTACATCTTAAAAATGGACTTGAGGATTATTCTAGACATAAGTAAATTGTTACCATCTCATGATTTTTTCAGTATCGCAGCTGCATGCATCCATGGGTCTGTTCCACACCCACTGCTTACAGTGGTGACAGCAGTCACGTAGCAAGAGTGGTACAGCTTTTCGGATCTTTGCTATTCTGTTGTTGCAGCAGCAGAACTACAAATCTATAATTAAAAAAAGATTTAAGACTATTAAAAACCTGGCTCTTCCACTAAATTCAGCAGGAACTTTATAAATCACCGGAAACATGCAAGTTGAAGTTCACGACTTTCAAGGACAAGCAAAATTATGAGGTGAAGATGTGATAATTAGCTTAATCTAAGCACAACAATGCCTGCAGGAATTAGAAAAGCACAGCTGTAAATATTCATTTTATAGCCTCAAAATATACAATGAACTAAAAAGCAAGAGATTAATTTACTATGAATGGCACAATCACCAAAGACTTTTAGTGCAAACGGTAAAAGCTACCATGAAAGTAGAAATGACTTTATAGCTATTATAAAATTTGATTTCATGCATATTGTTTCTCCAGCATCATCGAGAGAATATACTGTAAAATTCACACAGTGTCTTTTTTGTTTAATTATGATAACGCTAATTTATACCAATGGCATACAGAAAAAAGAGAAAGGTATCAAGAGGCTTTCATCCGAATTTATTTCTTTACTTATCCTGTTATTCCTGCTACTTTATGTTACAGGTTTATGTTGCATTTGTGAAAAAAGCACACTAGGTACCATAGATTTAGAAAGAGCACTGATGGAATTTGATTGGCTACCTTATTCCAAATATCCCAAAGAAGAGAAGCTGAGATACATCCTTACTAGAAGAACATATTCTTGCTTAGTCTTCAGGATTTAAAATTTGCTGAAAGGATTTGAGATGCCTCTGGTTCAGACTTGTAACTAAAGAGCAAGAGGAATGGATCTAGCTTGTAGAGCAGTGGAAGTGTATGTATATGATCCTCGACATTAATTAAGGTGTGGTATAAAGGAGATGTGTTCGTGCCACAGTCCCAGACCCACACCACAGAGAGGTCAGAGCACGCACCTGTACGCGCCAACAACTCAGAGGAGAGCAAGTAACACCTAACCACAGCACAGTTCAATACTTCTTGTGCAGCTTGACATACCCTTATCCTGAGTTGTTCTGCTTACAAATTTTCAGTAAAAATAGAGGATCGGGTTTTGTGCTTTTATTTGTGTGTTTTCCCCCCCTTTTAACTTGTTTAGCGCTTCGAAAAGTCATCAAACCTGTTGGCTTCAGTTGTGGAATATCAGTTCACATAAACCAAAACTGGTAACTTAATTTTTCCAGAGAATTATTAATACATTCCAATAAGTAAATGACACTCATGATTAGCTAACTTACATTTTCCCTTAATTAATATTTGGGCAGAAAAGCTCACTGTGTGTTTCATGACAATAAATTAAAATGAAGCATATGGCTCTTTAAGGCCTAAATTAATAGTTGTATTATGCAGAGAAAAAAACACCCCAATGCTTCTAACAACAATAATAATAAGCAAACCTCATCATATGAAACCACTATGGATGAAACACAGCATGACTAATCTTTACAATACTTTATTTGTAAATTTCAATTTCTGGATCATAATATTTCATGCTTTAAAGTGTGATTGGTGAATGAGGAGACTAAAGCTACACAATTTGTTTTGCGATCTAGAGAATGTGGGCACATGAGCTGTGCGGTACCCAACACCTCCTGTTTACACTTCACGGCATATACCTCCAAAGCAAATAAGCTGAATGACACATTGCCCCAAAAGGTTAATAGGGATGGTGGCATCTGCTAGACACGAAACGTAAAGAGATTAATGCACCTTTTTGTTGTCTACGCTAAATTAAAAACTGCAGAGTGAAGCCTTTACACCAATCTTTGCTAAATGACAACAAAACACAAAAATAAAATAATCCCAACTGATTTGCTCATCTTTGATGTTTTTAAAACGATCAACAGTTTAGAAACATCTTCTAGAAAAAGAGATTACATCAAATATTTTTGGCACCTTGGACAAAGCAACCAACAAAAAAGGGATGAATGTCACTAGCCAACAAACAAATTAAACCTCATGTATATTGCTTCAATTCACCACATAGTTCTAAAAAAAGGATCATCATAAATGGCAATATAATGTAATAGAGTGCAGAAAAATCAGTCTTGGGAGACTTGAATCTTAAATTGCACTCTGCCATTTCTTTCCTAGAAACTTAACTGGGAATGATACCACTAACCCTATTTCTTTTGTTAAACATTCTGAAATCTACTGAGAAAAGCATTACACAAAAATCCACCGTAATCACCCTGTGTGCATGGTGAGGTATGTGGGTTACCTGGCACACAAATCCGTGTAGGGGCTGTGCGCAGGAATGAACACTAGGGCAGCAGACCTTGTTACACGGCGCTATTTCCAGCCTTTCTGTTTTGTCTCTCCTGTGGTTTTCTTCATGGCATACTTTTTCAAAAGGAAAATATGTTTCCTTTTTAACAGAGACACATTCCTTATGAAGGAAACCACAATGTCAAAGTTTTCCTGAAAAGACAGGAACATACCTACACATGTTCAACCACAACTTTATAAAGATGCTTCTGAAACCAGTTGCAGCACTGCTCAGAGAGATTTTGAATTACCGTCAGGGCAGCGGAAAGGGGCACTGCATCTTTAAAGGAAACAGATTTGCTTCAGAAAGGGGCAAGTTGAAGAAACATCTGTAAAGACTGATAATATATTCACTTCCTGAAATTCTTCTAAAACTACTACTGTGAAAAGCAGGAAGTACAGCCAAGAGAGAGGAAGAAAGTTACAGATGAGAAAAGAAAGCTCTCTCCCCCCCAAAATGGGTTGGAATTATGAATGCTGCTGTGGAGGAGACTGGAAGTGTCATTACTGGCAAGTCTATGTCCCAAGAATATAGACAGAGACAAAGTGCCAGCAGAATTATTTCTGTCATCTGCCAGTTTTTCACCTCAACTTCAGGAACAAAGTACAAAGAGGAGTTGTGATGAAATACTCTGCCTTCTCACTGGGGCAGCACCCCTGCCCGAGCAAGCTCATCCTCCTCCCAGTAACAGAGAAGCTGATCTGGATCAGGGATGTAGCAAACTTTTACCAAGGTACAGTCAGCTTCAGGGTACCGTAACCAAAACTGGCACTCTAGAAATAACATTTCATTACAAAGATTGCCAATTTTCTGAAGTAATACTGGATTTAAGGGGATAAGGACCTATTGAGTAAGATACTACATCCCTAAATATAGTATTTCAGAGTATTAGATGAAAAGAGTGTACACAGATGCAGGTATGCTGTTTTCCTCTCTCTGTATATGCACTTATGTAAATCCTATACAAACACATCAGATCCTCTCTAGAACTGGTATTTAAAACAAAAATCCAACACATTCCTTTCAAGAATAATTGCAAATCTTTGTGAAGTGCTATGGAAGCCAAACTTTGCCAAAATTACCTTCTTGCTTCTGGGTTGGTTTTTTTTTTCGGTTGGTTGGTTCGTTAGTTTGGTTTGGAGTTTGTTTTTTCTTTTTGTAGGAAATACAATTCTTCTATTAATAACCATTGTATCACAAGCTAGACTTTATTCCGTGCTCATGGACAAACCTGAGTTTAGCAGTGATCCCATTTAGAGTTAGATTTCCTAATAAAAACCTCCAAACAGGTGATTTGACTTTTCCTCTCTCCTGTGTTTTATAAAACTTTTGCAACTCATAAATCTGAATAGCTACTCAGAATTATTTCACTGTAAATTAATCACAAGTGTTTCAAAATCTAGGTCAGTCCCTTTGTTCTGCTGCCACAATGAAGGTAAAGCACGGCTTGTTCTATCTTCCCTGTTCCCTTCTACTTCTCTGGGCAGAGTGCATTGAAATCACTGACTCCACTGAAGTAAAGCAATTAGTTTATAGCAGTAAAATTATAAAGGTGCACCAGAACATCCTTGAAATAAAACAATCATCCTTTTTGTTCCAGCATAAAACATATTTGGTTTACCCTTCTTCCCTTTCTTTATATGGAGAATCAATAGAGTTCTCTATTGAAGCCTCTGTCCAGAAAACCTAATTTTACTTTCCATTTCCTGAAGAGGGTTGATAGCTCAGTCTTACTTAATGGTCTTGGGCCATATTGACTCCTACATTTTAACAGAAAAACACTGCAATAAATATCAAGAATGACAATAAAAACATATGAGATCTCTCTCTGCATTTCTAAATGAAGGAAATTGATTAAATATACTTGAGCCAGGCAGAGGAAAATTTATTTATTTATTTATTCCCAATTTAAACAGTGTGTTCCATAACCTCTCTGGAGGCTTTAGCAATAACATTTTGAAAGAACAACATATTAAACCAAAGCTGGCAAAGTTGGCTGCAACAAAGATACATCTTCCTTCCTCCAAAGAAAACAGATTTTCTCCAAACTTCAGTATGTTTTGTGAGAATAAATAACTTTCTAGTTCTACCAGACTAAGGGAAGTACATTTCTGGTGAGAAGTCTTGCACTGCTCAGATCATGAGGCTGAGGGGCCAAACGCTGGGCTCTGGCAGTACCGTTTCTGCACCGTGCTCCTGTACGGAACCAAGTCCTAGAACTGCACACCTAGGGATGCTAAACTACTAAGATCCTCTACAGTAGGTCAAAATTCCTCTATCAAACTGTAGCCAGAAATGAAACAGTAACCAATATTGCTTATTAAGTAGAGACAGGCTAATAGCAAGGAAAACAATTAGTTACTATTATGCAAATTCGCAATTGCCTTTTCTATTCAGCCACTTTTTTTTGGCATCCATGAAAACTGCTTTTGTTCACACTAATATTTGGGAAAGCGGTTTTATTTATGCAAATAGATGCATTTCTAGAAAAAAACCCAAATTGCATGTAAATGAGCGCATTTGTGCATCAATTAGTGAATTTGAGTTCTTCTTTACTACAAACACACATCCATTTCAGATGGTTGTAAATGACTACTGAGAGGGAACGAGAAAGCAGAAATGAGTCAATTTTCCTGAGCACTTGACAGATACGCAAAATGCCTATTGTAGTAGAGTCAGGGAAGCTATACAAATGTATGAAGAGGCAGTACAAAGCAGTGCAGTCAACAGAGGCTGTAATTCTTGGTCAACCTTTTAAGTCTTTTGAGACATAAAAGAACAAATGGTATTCCGAAAAATCAAAGTTTGTTTTGTCCACTTTCTGCAAGCAAGCTAAAAATACTTCATTGGAAAGGGCATCAGAGATATAATTAGACAGATCTTTAAAAAGTGACAGCCAATGGAGGAAAGACCGCTAGGAAGGCCAATCACAACTGACAGGATTCCTCTTCTATCAATTAGAAGATACACTAGGCCAATAAATTGAGGTGTAGCAACAAACTAAAGAACAGATTCCATGAATTTCATTTTTAACTTTGTCCTGAAGAGAGGAAGAATGCTCCTTACGTTGGCCCAGAGGAGTACAGAAGATTGTAATCCGTCTCTAAGGGTAGACAAGGGGAAGCTGGTCCTGCAGTTTGCTACTTCTGTTTTCTGAAGTCAAGAGCAAGTTCAGATGGAGCCTCACACAGACTGGTCAACTGTTTTGGTTATCGGTGACCTCCCAGCTGCCTTTCCTTCAAAAACATACACCCCATAACTGAGGCAGCCAGCCAGGCTGAGGCTAAGAACTACTCAAATACAGCTAAAACGTTTTAGGCACCTGTACCTATCAAAGATGACATATTAGATGCAAGGTATAATTCCTTGCTTGTGTGTTATCACTCAAAAGCAACTTCTAAGAGAAGTAGTAGAAAAAAAGGCACTAAAAAAATGGAGATGCAGCTTTTCAAAATCGTGAGCAATTAGCATTCCCTGAGTAACTGTGATGCTGGGATTACGTGCATGGATACAGTCTAATTTCAGAATTGAAGGAACTCTGCTAATTCTGGCTAGGTGGAACTGCCAAGTGGTACTGGGAGCTTTGAAACTCCACGGAGGATCTTCCTATGCTAGACACTCCAGTCCTCTCTTTACCCAGACGCACAGATTTCTTCCTGAAATTTCCCCACATATTATGTTAGGCTGAAGTGGTTCACTGTATTTCCAAATCCATTGCAGGGATGGCCCACTGTGCCATGAGCACATTCAAGTGCTAAAGACGACTGTCTCAGGAGATAGAGATTTGTCTACTGAATGATGGGAATTCAGACTGATTCCTGTTCCTCAACCTATAAGTGAATTTTGAACACAAAGAGTGACGCTACTTCTCTGTTTAAGTGGGACTTGCAGAAATAATATTAAGGCACATTTCCTCAGAATTTCACAAACCTTTGTCACTCTGGTTAGAACTCAAGAGCACAACAGCCTTCAGTGTGTTCGGCTTCTGCCAATTATCTATCACTCTGAAATGCAAGATCACACGAGATCCAGACCATGTAGAAAAATGTACTGGACTAAATTCTGCTGTTTTCTTCAACTGTTGCATGAAGATGACAAAGGACAACAGGAAAAACAGATTTAACCTATAAATACCACCAAATTAACATGTGCAGTAGTGAAAATTACATGTACCTATTACATAGATCTCAAAGATTTGAAATTTGGGGCACGCTCTTAAAATTCTGGATGTTATTTTGTTACCCGATTACATTCTTTCAGTGTTGCTTCACACGTCTTGCTTATGAACAAAGAAAAGCTAATGCCATTAGTGGTCCATTTAGTTAACAGCATGCAGCCACAGCCAACATCCCATCATTACCATAGCAGGTGAATCCTTTGAAAAACATCACCACAAGGATTTGCAAGGATAAATACTTTATGCAGAGCCATGCTCCTAATGAGAGCCGTACAATTATCTGAGTTGGTGGTCTGTTGGAAGCAGTCAGCTCACAGAACTCTGCAGAACAGGAAAGAAATATCTGCCACACCAGTCAGTCTCCCACTCAGCACACCAGGAACTGTAGTAACTCTGCAGAATCAGTGGGCCTGTTCCCAAAGCACAGCACTGCTCTGCAGAATTTGCACCAGTGGATCCAGCACTACCTGGCAAATGCCTTCTCTATTATAGGTAATAAGCCTTTGAGGTTTTTTTAAGGATGGATAAAAGGGATGGATGAACCAAGAGGTTACTGCAAGAAACATGTTTCTGCAAAGTGGGCTAGGGTGACTGAAAAAAACCAAATAGACCAAATGAATTTCCTCAGAATCATTATTAAGTTGGTTGTAAAGCTATTGTCATGACTAGTAACATATATGTATGGGTTTTGTCTTCTACTGGTCCAAACCAAAATTTCTCAACTACTTCAGCAGAAAGTGATGAAAACAGTAGTGATTTTACTGTTCAAAGTTGACCTTTAGTTTACATTCTGAACCATTCATAAATGCCGAGGATTATCTTTTCAATCATCCGTTATTATTAGAAGCACTTTAAACATCTTAACTGAGCATATTTCATCCACAGGTGACAATGTAATTCATTATTCAGCCAGTATTCAGCACAGATTTTATGGCTGGATGATTATCTCAAGTTGAGAGCATGTCTGCCTCATCTCATTCCTCAGTCTTCACAAACATGGAGAGGTCCTGAAAAAAAGAAACACCTGAAGCTTTCTGGCTTTTTGCGTAACGGGGGACACCATGTGCCTGGGCCCAGTGTGAAAGCAAGTGGGTTTCCCTTCTACTGTTTTCCTGATAACTGAAGATAGAGGAATCAGGTGTTACTTTTACGCCTTGGGAGATTTTCCCATCACATTCAAACCTAGAAACCGTGTCTGCATGTGCGCACCCATGGATGATCTTAAGAGCCTGATGGACTGTGTTTTGTTCAAGAAGGCATCATTGATGGCTTTTCTTCTTTGCTTGTTTCTAGAATACTGAATGAATGCTTCGATATCTATAGTATATCCTTCACAGCTGTTCAAGTAGAGGTCATAGTATGTCACTTGTAGTGCTGTGACTCCTAAGATGACAATGAAGTTTCCTCATTCATCTTGCCATATTAACTACCAGGCAAGATGCCTACTCTTTCTTTGCTTAATCTTTAGTAACTCCTAGTCCTTTGTTTTGCTTTTCTATGCAACATTTTGAACAGAACTTGATTTCAGTCAAATAATCATTTACACTTCTTTTTACACATTTATACAAAATTTACGTTTTACACATTTATACAAAAGTCTGCTGTTCATGAACAAACTGGCAGTCACCTCCATAAATCAATGAGTCTTAGGACAACACCAAGAAGAGTGATGTTCAGTTTTTTCCCCAAAGTTCTTCCTTCTACACATTAGAATCACCGAACAATTTCCTTGACTGAAGTAAGACAGCTTTTTTTTGAGATCTTGTATTTTAAGAGTGAGCAACTATAGTAATTCCTTTTTAGTGCATGTAGTTTCAAAGGAGGAAACAGAATCACACAACAGTTGTGTTTGGAAGGGACCCCTGCAGATCCAGACCACCACCCTGCTCAGGCAGAATCAGCTACAGCAGGGTGCCCTGGGCCGTGTCCAGTCAGGCTGTGAACATCACCAAGGATGGAGACTCCACCTCTCTGGGCTACCTCTGCCAGTGTTCAGTCAGCCTCACAGTAAAAAATGGTGTTTTCTTATGTTCAGGTGGAATGTGAGATGTTGGTGATTCCTTCTGCTCACTTTCCAGGAAGTTCTCTTTGGAAAATCAGGAGCCTTAGCATGCACAAGACAGGAAGTCCCAGGTTTTGCCAGAATATGTTCATATATTCAGTACATATGGCAACAACTATCTTGCCTATTGCCTTTTGCTAATTTAAGCATATGTTCCCAAAAACCTCCAATGAAATGGAAAGTTCACGAGATCATCTGCTATTTATTAACTTTTACCTCATCTATTCTTTCTTCCTACCTCTTTGCCTACAACAAGACATCTCTTGAGGACTGAAGTTGGAAAGCACAGGGAGAGAAGAAATTGCTTGTGGAGTCAGATGGTGAGACTGTGGCCAACCCAGGTGTAAATGAAAAAACTTCAAATCACGCTCAACACAGCCTGTCCTTAATAACCCTCAGCGAGGACTATGGCTGTTACATTAAAAAAAAATGTGGTTTATCTTTGGAGCAATTTTCACTAGAAATTTTCACTACATCATGCTTTTGAAAACACTGATGAAAAATGCTCATATACAATTCAAGTACACGTCCTGATTCCCCACCTCTCTTTTGTGCATATACTGCTTTTGCATGTTGATAATCCTCTAAATCGCTAATATTCAACTGATAATAAAATATTCCTCATGCCACATAGAGCTATGAACTTAGGACACAGCAAGATGGCTGGGTTCTAGACTAGCACTTGTTTTTGTCATGTTTCATTTCAAGTCCAGTAATAAGTGTGAACTGATGTGATGGAGATGATAGATATGATTCAAAAGTACGTCCTTTTATGACTTATAGACACACACTCTCATTTCATCATGAGATGAAATGGAGAAGTAGAATTCAAAGGAAGTCTCTGAAAACACAGAAGTAAAAGCAGGACTGACTCCTGGGAAAAGCCATCAAAAGGACAGTTGGAGGAACCGGCAAACTGGAGTACACAATGGCCATGCTAGAGAAGGGCTAGAAAGTAGGTTGCCTTGAGTATGTTACTGCTACCAAACCACATCAAACAGAAACATTCGCTTCATACATTCCTCTTCATGGGTTAAGTGCCTCAAAAAAGACTTTGTACACTTACACTGTATGTGTAAAAGTACTAATGCGATCACTGATTAACAGTGAGTCGCCCCATGGTTACGCTGCATGGCTTATAACAGGTTGAAATTGCAGCTGTCGGTGTGCAATAGTTACTCCACTAACACGGAATAACATATCGAATCCACAAATCCAACTATTTTTTTTGCCTCATTTACATTACTCCTGCATATTGACAAGTCTTAAAAAAACTAACAACATATCTTTTAAAAGTCAAACACGGCAAGATCTCTATTCCATTATGTTAGTACACTGCTTAATTCGGTGCTATTAAAATTCAGATTCCTTCTTCCATCTGAATGATTTCAGCAGAGTCAATCACCAAAACCCAGTTATAATTCTATTTGCAAAGGGATTCCACCAGTTAAGTAAGTATATGGAATGCATCTGATTATAGATAAAGTACATAAATTTCTATTACTTAGCCAGTCTCAGTAATTGCTTCTTTAAGCAGATTCATGGACAACACAGGTGATGAGTGTGCCCACAAGCCAACTGCCATTATTTCAGACCGGCTGATAGCTGTCTTCATGCTGACAATCAGCAGTTTCTCTGAGCGGGCACTGTGCCTGCTTACATCAGTGTGCTCTCCTATGGAAATAAAACAAACAGGCAGTCACTCTGCCTGACACTGGATCGGAATTATGTACTGGTGCATATGAAGTACTGCACAGGGAGATCAAGAAGAACGGTCATAGGATTTGATGATGTCCAACTGATTATACCATTTCTGGCATTACTATTAGTATGATTTTGGGGTGACTGTAGCTTCAGAAGGAAGGATGGAAACATACTTCACTAATTTCCTGCCTACGGAGGGGCATCAGATTAGTGATTAGAGATTTGGAAGCATTTATTTATTGAAATAAAATGTCCTTAATTTTACAGTGGCTTGCTTTTAATACACTGCAATGAGACCAAAGTAGCTGATCTATGTTTCAGCAAATATTCAGGTACTCCTTCATTATTTTATCCACTGTCTGGGGAGGTATTTTCCAGAAAAAACCTCCACGTTTCTTTAGACAGTAATATAAAACACAAAGTGGGTATTTGAAAAAATTTTGAAACTGTTCAGGCAATAATATTCTCATCTGATCTTAATAGTGAAGTTTATGCAGCATATATAATTAAAAGCATTTTCAGTATCATCTTAATTAATCTCAGAAGTTCAGTATTCAAAGAGCAGAGGAAATAAGCTTTTGCTACTCATTATATATCATGCAATTATATAATGAAGACATCCAATCATAATTACGTGCCATAATAACAATCCTGCTTCAGAAAAGTTCCACATATCTAGAAGAAATAAAAAAGCATGCCTTAAACAGTTTGCCTCTAGGCCGGAAAGGGATGTTACTGAAACCCAAGGAGAAAGAAGGCTGACAGGGGGGAGGGGGAGGATCTTGCCTCAGGGAGAAAATAAAAAAAGCCTTCCCACTGACACAATTCCCAGGTGGTCACAGAGAAGCACAGAGAGAGGACAGTGACAGACTGAGCTGTGGGGTTGCTCGCAGCTGTTGGATTTCTGTCTTTTTCTCAGTAAGTAGCAGAACAAACAGCATTGCATTTGGGCTCTCAACAAGAAGGCTGTTGGGCCAAAAAAAAACGGCTTAACTCTTCCATCTTATTCTCTCAAGAGATAAACGTGCTAACAATTTAAATAGAAATAGTATCTAAATGTCTCCTCTCTGTAGGTTTAAGCAGCATATCTGCATTCTTTAAAACTTGGTCTGTACATGGGAGTGGGAAATGAGTCAAAGCAAATGCCACCCCACGTTACCTCTGCATCAGCTAGGAACTAGTTCTAACACCAGCGGCACTGCGGGGGTAAATCCCATCTGGGGGAGAGGAGTGTAGCTTTCCCAATGGTCCTGTCTTGTTTCAGGTTCTGCAGAACAAAAGTAATCTTCAAACCTTTTCTCAAGATCCTAAATAACACAATTTCCTAGGATACCTGCTTCTCATTACATCCAAAATCTTTTTTTTTTTTTCTTACAGCGGACTGATGTGGCTGATACTGTCTTGTGACACGGAGGTCACTTGCCACTTTGGTCCGTCATCCAGAGTAAAAGAATAAATTGTTTGAAGATGGCTCATTGCTGAGCACTTGAGAATGATACTTCTGTGCATTCCTTCATGAAGTTACACTTTGTGCTATTTTGAGACGCACAGGTGTAACGCCAATTCCAAACACCACTTTTACCATTAAATATTTTCCCTACCGATACCTACGTATTGAGAGACATTATGGCCCCCCTTGCTGTTTGCACCTATATGGGCATGTATTACCTTCACAAATTATGACTATGTCCTTTAACGATACTGCTCAGGGCAGCAGCTGGAAAAGAAACGTAGAGAATCTAATTTTACGAATGATGATTTTTTTTAGTTTGATAGTTGAAGTGTGAGAAGGAGGAGTCATTTAGGGTCTACCTGAATAAGATTTTGTTTCCCTTTAGAGTTATTTAGCCTTCATCCCTGCAAAAATACAGACCAAATTCTAAATATTTTATTTCCTTTTTCCCATTTGGATTTTGTGGTTTGCACAAAGCACCAACACAGCCTAATCCTTGAATTCAGTATAACATGTGAATTGCACTTTTTTAAAACCTTATTTATTATTTGTCAATACATGCCTAGTCAAACCATGAAGATCTCTTTACATTATCATCAAGAATATTTTTGTCAAAATTAGACGCATTTTCAGTGGCCAGTTATGTGCAATAATTAGGTAAATTTACAAACAAAATCATATGGGAACAGATTCATGTTTGCCCAGTAATTAAGAGTTGCAATGGAGATGAACAATAAAATGAAAATATGTAGCAAACTATGACCTTTCACCAAGTCTCTCCATGTTAAACTCTAAATGTCCTCTCAGGGCATCGAAAGGCAGCTTGCATTTTAGCTAAAATGATTGCTGTTGTCCACAACGTGCAAGCACGTGTGTCCAGCCCATGCTCGGCTAGCAACCAGGTTTGGAACCTGGATTAAAAAAATGTACATCCTACCTCTCCTGCAAACATGGGTTTCCTTAACAATTCTAGGTTTGTTGCAATGTCATCCTAGTATTGGAGAAATGTTTTGTTAGCACTTTTAAAACCAGACATTATGATTCTACAGTGTTTAATAGGAAATTATATCCCTTCTAAAGAAGAGGCATGGGGGCATTGCAGCCCTACTAAACAATAAATGATTTTTCCAGAGTTGTGGGTGCCTCTGTAAGTGGAGTCATGGCCTTTTACCCTCCTGGCCTGCTCTGGATTCTTAGACTCTTGTACTACTACCTTGAATCCAGCTCTTAGGAAGGCGGAAGAGAGAGGACAGGTATCTAATGGTCTGTCCTTTTGCTCATCTTCTGTAGGCTGGCCACGGTCACTCCCATGTAGAGAAAAACTGATTGTTTTCTGCGTCTGTCTCTTCAGCCACAACTTCAGCTTTCCCAATGGGGATTTCTTCATCCAAGACACATGCTGAGTGTCTGGATCTGCTCCTCCAGTGTAACTCGTTTCTTACAATAACAAGCATCTCTACATGGAGCTGAACTCAGAGAGGAATCGATCTTGCTAGAGGAAGCACAAGGGAAGTGAACAAATGCAAAAGATATGTGGAACTTTGCTAAGTATTCAGCAGGCTCCCAGGCTGAAAAATACCTGGATGTGGGGGGAATACGGAGCCCTGCTGTATTATCTGCTGAGAAGGTCATATGGAGTTTTAGATACTGCCAGAGCTGCCCTTCTGTTTCCTTACCTCTGCTGCACTGGGACAACTGCACGGCTGCAAGGCAGAGCCCATCCAGGATTACACATCTCAAAAGTATTGTCACAAAATATGAAGATCAGTATACCAGATACAAAAAAATCAAGTCCATATACTTCCTATATATGATAAGTCATGATCAATAAACCCACTGAAATCTCACATGCAAGGCAAATGTATTCTGCTAGAAAACAATTATTTCTCTTATTCTAATAAAAGCAAGCACTGAGGTAATTAATACAGAAGGTAGGCAGATTTTTACTTATCAAAAAAATCCTAGTTCTGAATTACTTATGTAAATAGATTCAGTTTTGTTTGATGAACACAGCCAAATGTGATTCATTCAAAACAATACATTTAATTTTTCAACTAAAATAATGATAAAATTGATCTGCTGTAATTCAAAGGAATTCCATTTCAGCTTAGAGATGACTACGCATGTGTAACTCTCAGAAAGGCTCACTAATTTGCATAAACTAATAATAATAACAACACAAAAGCCCCATCATAAGTGTCATAGTTAAGAATGATAAAAGGCCAACTATACATTAGTATTTCTTTAAATAAATAATATTAAGACCCCTGATAGCTCATCTTCAATGTCAATATTGATTCATCTGACAGTAACAATACTCAAAAAATGGTTCCAATCTAATTCCCCCCTCCTCAATATTTAAACTGACTAAAAGCCAAAGAAAGCCAAATTCAAGAAGGACAAGCCATGCACTGTACAGCAGAATCTTCAGAGGACTGCATCGCTCAGAAGCATGCAATATTTCTCCTCCCTCTCTACTGGGCCTCAGCAGTAACTGAGCACCAAGAGTGCCCACGCTGCAGCGGTCTCGCTAGGGTTCAGCTTGTCAGGCGGTGCCTCAGGGCTGGCTGCACCCAGGGGAATTCTCTGTGGTGCTACGGAACATACACGGACTGCTCCATAGGTGTAATTGTTTCTTCAGAACATCCACCACCACCTCTAAAGAGAATGGGCCGATGTAGAAACAGTCAAGGATCTACTGGTCCTCCTCACATCCTACGCATTTGTCAGTACACTATAGACAAAGCATATGAAGACATCTGAAATGCAGTAGAAAATAAATTCAAAAAGTATGAAAATAAAATCAAGCAAATAAAAAAACCACACCACAACTATACCATCAGTGTTAAACTGCAAGAGCTCAGAGATTAGACTGTATACGCTAAAGCAGAAAACATTTACACCAAGAATACGTAAAAAGTGTGAACACCATGAAAACATTCAGAACTGCTCATTTGTTTCGTTATCCTGCAACTTGTAATGTATGATCACTCCAAACCTGAAATCCCTTGATATTTAAAGACCCGATCCTCAAAAGCTGACCATTTTAACTGAAATACCCGAGATCCTAATGGCTGAAACTTGTGAATTAATCATAAAATGGATAAGCATAATTTAAAGCACATCAAAATTAATGTATTAAATAATTTTGACAACCACACCTAAATTATTTATTCCAACAGCCACAGTGTACTGATGTACTGCAGCATATTTAGTGAATAAAAAGACTTAAGAGACTAAAACATACTACAGTTTTTTATACATTAACGGTATGCTGCAAGGTGAGAAAGGGCTGCTAACCAGCTTATTAGGCCAGACGTCATACAGGGCAGTAAACAGAGAGCTAAGATACTATTGTGTTTTGCTGTAATTATGCACATAAGAAAATCTTGAACGAAGGTTACGAATAAAACATGAACTCCTGTAATTATCCACACACAATTATGCAATTATTTATCTGTTTCTCTTCTGCTAACCTACATGTGACACCTAGTAGCATGCAACTGCAGAGAAATTAATAACCGAAATTTACCACTGTGTTGATCTGGTTGAACCCCGAATTAGAACTGAACAGAAGCCACTTACAGGCTAGATAATTAAAACTATTTAATTTTAAGCTTACATATTTGAGCCAAATGCTCTCCAAGGCCCCTCAGAAATTCTGAGGCAAAATTATGACGGTAAATTAAATCTTTCAAGCCTACTGGCAGGCTTCAACAACCAGGGAATCTATCCAGGGCTCTTTGTGAGCTTACTCCTCCTCCACCAAGGAGGCTAGAGGAAGTAAAAACAGTGATTATAAAACCAAGAAAAATGCAAGAGTAATAGGATGGAAAATAAGACAGGAAATATTACAATTCCATTATATAAATCAACAACTCACCATCTGAAATACTAGGTGAAATAATCGCTTCAGCTTAGATCACAGTTCAGAATACAGAGTATAGTTAAGGCCACTGAAAAAACTGCAGCTAAAAAAACCACTGATAGCTCTTGAAAAAGGAAAGCAAGTGGGTCCTAGACAACATTGAAAGGTCACATATTGAAAGATGATGAATGGAAAGACATTCCTGTATGAGGTACAATCAGCCTGTGGTATTTCTCACTATCTGATGCCACTGAGCTGAAGAATTTTTCAAATGTAAAAAGCAAGATTGTTTATTTAGTTAAATAATAAACTAACCAGAATTATAATGGATTGCACAAGCAAAAAGTTTGTAACAGCCAGTAAACAACATATTTCAGAGCAACCCAGTCCCTTAACTTTCAGGTATACAGCTTGTGTTTCAACCAGGTTACCTACTATCAGCCAACTTGATTTTTCTTATCTTTTCTGCTGAAGCATTTGTCACTACTCTAAGACACTGTCTTTCGAACCAGTCCAAATACTGGTCAAAATGGACTACAGACACACCGGAATGACAGCTCCCTTGTTCTCTAGTATTACTATCCCAAATACACAATCCCTTTTTCCTTGTTGTTAAGCAGTTACAGCCCACCCTTGTAATTAAAGTATTATTCACTCAGAAAAGGAGCAGAACATGCCATTTCATAAGAAGCTGGCAGTAAAACAAGCAAAATTTATCCTTCCTTGAAAAGCCATAGTGTGATAGTGACTTTTGCTGAAAAGAAACCATTAAGAAAGTAATAATCATCAGATTTTATGAATTCATGCAGAGATAAAATCTCTTCAGTTTCTATCCATTATAACACCCTTTGTGATTTTTTTATACAGTGCCTTTCCATTCAAAACCCGTGTACTGTAAAGGACTGAAATAAGGGGAGTGAGGTGCAGTGGTGTAGGAAAAAGGTCATTAATGCTTAGCTCCCTGTAGCTAAATAGCCTCTTGAAAGTACCCCTAAATTTCATATGATACTAACTGTTGCCATGAGCACAGCATGCATAAGGTGCATTAGATAAATAAAATTAATTAACCTTGGCCGTGGGATTCTTGACTCGCTACTCGGAAAAACAGCTACCCATAAGCTTTCTCTAAACCCTTTTTATATCCTTTCAGAACCTGTAGCTATGCTAACCTAAAGGTTCCTTAAGCCCAAGATTGCTATACCACCTCAATATAAAAATAGACTTCTGCTGAAAAAAAAAATAATTATTTTTTAACTGCAAAGAAAACACAGAAACTATCAGTGTCCACAGGCAGTCTCTAGGGCGATAAACGTGCTATTTCAGTATTGTACTGCATGTACTGTACAAATGACAAGCTCAGTACTCCCACACAGATTTCTGTCTAATACACTGATGTCTAAAAGGTTTCTCTAGTCACTAGGAGCTCTCTTCTTTCTTACTATGAAATTTCAGGAGTCATCTAACCGTTACTGGTTAAATATAGGTTTTGCACTTGCTGTACATATATATGAACGTTCCTATACTTATCCACAAAAATGCATGCACATCTAGACAGATTATCTGGAAACTGCAAAATCCCACCTGTTTCGCAGGGAATTTCCATTCCTGCAGTGCAAATGACCTCAAGTGCCTATGAGGGGGACCCACCATCTTTCCTTCTGTAGAATTTATTAATTCCTGGGGAACTCCTACACCTCTAAGCTGTTCTCTCCTGTCAGGGCACTGGAGATGATTGAGGAAAAGAAGGAAACTAGAACCTTTCAGCTGGTTACATCCATTCTGCAGAGCTGAGCATGCTGTGGTGCCAGGATCTCCCTGCAGTGCAGGGCCTGGTTGAAGAAGCACCGTAACCACCTTCCACCCACTCCTGCACTAAACACGGGCATTGCTTTCTGACCTCGCTCTCTCCCACATATTCAGTTTCGCTATCACTACATCACTATTTATTCCAGGGCTGGTTGTGGAGACCCTGCCAGATGTCTTTACTCCCACAACATAGCCATGTTGATAGTTTTGTTTCGCAGTAGTTAACATGGAACTTCCAAAGTACCGCATTCTCCTCAGTGAGGAGATGCCAGTCCACCTGTTGGCGGGCCTCTGGCGATTCTGCAACCTCCCTTTTCCTCTCCTACAAAACCTGCTTGAGGCTGCAGAGAGCTTACAACGAAACACAACACATATATGTGCCATTAAAAAGGTGATTAGCTGCTACGCACATTGCTATTTTACTTGAACAGACATTACAATACATGTTCTTCCTCCATACACGCATTAATTCTTGAGTCAAAACAGAAATAGGTTATTCTTCCAAGACTTCCTTGCTGTCACTAAATCTACTTGCACATCTTGGAGTGGGAGTGGAATGGGGGAGGAACATGATGCAGTGCCATGTGAAGAGAGAGCTACACTGATGCGCAGCAGAGGGAGGAGAAGATGGGAAAGAAGCCAAGCAACAAAAAACTCATGTGAATGCCAAAACCAGCATGCACCAAACACTTTCCTTTTTTTTACTCAAGAATTCACTATACTTATTAAAATTTCAGGCTATCCAAGTTTGAACCCATCCAAGATAGTCCTGTGAACGGACATAAAAATGCCAGTGACAGTGAGGCCAGAAGCCCACTCCTAATCTTCCTGACACAAGTGGATCTCTGGAGGGAGCCTGAAGTGATGTGGCTGCTGCAGCACACCCAGGTCGTCAAGCGGTATCTGCCAGGGTCCTGATCCTGCTCTGATCCAAGCAAATACTGTTGGAAAAGGAGTATTTGTTGAAAGAACAAATACTGTTCTTTCTTTTTAAAAATTAACAAAACCAAGTACTACTGTTGCTCTGCTTGGGAAAAATCTTGTAAAGTGAGTTCTCATAATACAAGAGACCCTTTTATAGCAGAAATTATCAGAAAGGGGGGGATTTTCATCACATGCCCATCATTGTGGCTTGTTAAGGGACCTGGCAACAGTAAATATGCTTTTATTATCACAGCAGAGATGTATCTCCTCAACAAGTCAGAGTTTGTGTGTTTGTTTCGCTACTCTTGCTCACTCCACCTAACACCCGAACATGCCCAACCATGTATTTTACTCAAGAGACCTAATGCTGCTGCTATTGGCGGACTTTGCAGTCTTGCAGCATTTGATCACAAATGAAACACCACTGCAGGGGGGTAAGTTCTGCCTTCTACAGCTGTTGCTGTGACTGCCTGTGCTGCTGTCACTGCTATGGCTGGGTCACTGCAGCAATACCCAGGAAAACAATAGTCATCAATCACACCACAAGGTAGGGAGCAAAAAAAGACAAAAGTTCCAGTGAGCTCTGGTTTAGCAAACTATTTTTTTGGTTCAGAATTGAGCACTCTGTGCTGAAAGGGTGTACTTATTAATTTACTTTAGTTTAATTTCCTTCAACAAAGGCAAAAGACCTGCAATGCTTTCCGTCTTCTTTATGCAGTATCTGAGAGACTGAGATTGCTGAAGAGGTAACAAAAACTAAAATGGAAAAGAAAACCAGAAAATATGCTGGAGTTGTTACACAAAGATTGACTGAGCACAGAAAGCTATGCTCTTGATTATTTCCTAAAGTATTCCTAAAAATTCCTAAAAAAATCTCCCATCCAATTGAAGAAAATCTGGTATTAACTTAACAGTTGACATGACTGAAGCTCGATGGATTAATCAGTGTGAAAGAATAAGCAGTTTCACAACTAGATCACCCTTAAAAAAAAACAAACAAACCTTTCATTTGTTAAATCACTGATAAGAAAATCCAATACCCAATCAAAGGCCTTCCTACTAAAATACACAGTGTTTGTTTACATTTGGCAGACACTATAGTATTCACACTATGCAACGGTTGCTTAATCTGGAATACATTAGATGAAGGGACCCCATCAGAGATAACGCTCAAAATGAAATGGCTTCTCTTTTGTTAAACCCCATTGTCTCTCTCACTCATGCCTCTTTTTTCCCCTTCTTCCTAACAGTACCCGAATTCTGGTAGAAATGAAATGGACACATCTGGCCATTGACAGAAAAACATAACAGTTCTAAATCTGGACAGGTCTGTTTCTGGGAAAAGGACACCTGAATGCTATTTCCCATTCGCAAAACAGGTACTGGGAATGTACAGTGATTAAGAATGACCAGAGAAGCTTCTCTTTCACTAACAGGCTACCAGTTCAGTATGCTGGTGAAGGTGCATCACATTGCTCCAGTGGGCTTGACTCATAAAGGCTACAAACTATAAAAGCTTTACTAGAAAAAAAATAATATTTGCAGTTTAAGTAAACTCAGAATCATTTCACATTTAGGAAAAAACCCTCAATTACTCAGATTATATGGAAGATGATATTGGAACCTCAAACTTACACTTACTGAGTTGAAGAAAAAGATGATATATTAATCTGAAATTCTGCATCAGAGCCTTTCACTCTAATACCGTTGGGCTGTGAAGCTTACCTGGATATAATGCTAAAAAGGTCTCACTTTCCTGATTCATAGGAGTTAAAACTGTGAGACTGCATGCGCCAACAGGCCCTAATTCTCATCAGCCTGTAACCATCTTTCTCTGTAATGCTCTCCCAAATCCCCTTTCCCTCCTAGGTTGAGGCTTAGCTCTGTTCAAGGTCTCCTCTAATTTGGTGCGGCTGTGTGACCTTGGATCAGATTTCGGTGAAAACAGCTAAATTGTAAAAACTCATTTAAAAATCTCCAGATTTTCCTTCACTCTATATCAAAAGCATACAAATGGTGCAAGATTTCAGGGCCAAAGAATGACTGGCTTTATCATCACAATCTTCTGGCAAACATGAGCAAGATCCTGGTCTTACAAGAAAAGCTGAAGCTCTGTACAGAATCATGTGAAATGTGATGAAAATCCTGTCCTTCTCTGTTATGATCCATCCTCATTTTCGTCCTGTTTTTCCTCCAAATATTTTCTCAAACAGATAAAAAATAAGAAAAGCTTTAATGGACAACTTGTTATAGCATCTTCATATCTCATCTTCACACATATGTTTTCTACCGTAACTGTTCTCCCCTTTAATAGACAAGCAACGTAAGACACCTTATAAAGACTGCCAGTCGGGAAGCTCTGCCAGCCATGCATTCACACACTCCCATCAGGAACCCAGCTCCTCGCCAGAGAAAATGCCCTTCTGTCAGCCAGTTCATTTGCATTCTAGTTGACAACGTTCTTCTCTTAGAGCTTTTGTTACGCACTACAGCATCATTCCAGATTAACACAGAGATCACTGGCACCTTTCTTAGCAAGGGCTGTGCTCTTGCCTGCCAGCTAACTCTGAGGTTATACTCCGAGGCACTGTAACAAAAGCTGTGACTGTTAAAATTATTTCAATTATTTCACTCATTGCCAACAGCGCTAAATGTTGCTGCATTTTGTGGTTTCCCTTTCAGATTTTTCAGCGTGCCAATCCCAAGCATTTAAAAGTCACATCTGATCTCTTGTCAGGGGAAGGTTTAAAATAACCAAACTGAAGAAATTTGATATTATTTGATGGGGATGTCCAGAAATATCCCATCCAGAAACTACAAAGTTGCATTACTACACGCCGAGCTCCAAAACTAAAGTACCTGCTGATGCAGTTATACAGCTTTGGGAGTTCCTTGTTTCCAGTCAGTTGTGAGACAAAAGCTTGGGTCCGTTCGTGTATGAATGGTTTCACTTCCTGGGTTTGAGCCACTGATTTTCCCTTGGATTATTCACTCTTCCCAGTTTTTTGTTTTGTTTTGTTTTGTTTTGTTTTGTTTTCAAAAAAGAGATTCCTGTTTAATCACATATCTGCAGCACCGAAGACTTTAGGAAACACGATTACTCATGTGTTACAGATCAGAGAGACTGGTCATGCAAGCTGCCTTTTCCTTTTCCCTCTACTTCTTCCTCATGTACTTTATACACTGTTGGTCCTTCATTCCCCAAAATACAGTGGTAGAAAACAGAGATGTTTTTCTTTATCCAGGTAATTGGTAGCTGCTGCTTTCCAGATTTTCCTGGGGTTTTCTTGTCATTTAATTCCTCCTTGTTCATAAACTGGGAGTATTTTCTTCTACAACTGGTGCTCCCCTTCTACAACGGCACAATGATCTTTGTAATTGTTGAGTATTTGAGACTATAAAAAAGAGTATTTGCATTTCACTAATGCTAGTTCCATGAACTTCCAGTAGGACTGGATCACTTCACAAGTTTAGTACCAAAATTCACAAATTGATTGTTATTTCTACGAAGAAGTCTGCAAAATCCATTTGTCTCATGCTTCCGAGTCACTACCAGAGTGTTGGCCTTGCATTTTGGAACCATCTTTTGAGGATTCCTCATGTTCCTCCTATTCCTATCAGACAATCCAGAACATCTCAGAATTAAATCCTGCTTCTGACTGACTGGTACTAATGCTATTAAGGCAAATAATACAGCACAGTTATTACACTTTTAGTGAATACCTGCTCAACTTCCAACTGCCTTGAACCACAGTACAAACACCATTAATAATTGCTTGCATCCTCAAGGTTACATTTAGTACAGAACCTTTTGGATAGTGTAATTTGTTTTTTTGAAACATCGCTACTAGGTCAGTGCTGACCCTTCAGCCCAAACACTAATGAGAAGCAGAAGGTAGGTGGTGGTTATGACTGCCCTTTTACTTTGTAACATCAAGCCTTTACCTCCAATGGGTTAATAACTTCTATTTTTTCTGGTATAACAAAAGCTTACTTAGACGTCATGTTTGATTAGGTTGCAGAAAGATAAGAGAATACAATGTACACTTGCTGTCTTTAGCTATAAACTCAGATAGTAAACTAACTCAGTTCAATTCTGATATTGCTCCCAGCCACCTGTTACCATGACATGACATAATTTCTATGGGAAAGAATAAAAATCTCATGACCAATATTAAAGAACAGCCCCAACCACACAAAATCAGAGAAGTTAGTCCGAAAAGTACAAATTGTAATAACAAATCTTTCGATTAGAGGACTGAATCCTTCTCAGGCAGCATATAACTCTCTTCAATTCTACAAGATCTTCCATTAAGGAAAATGTAAACAAAAAGAAAAATAAAATTCCTCAGAGCCTGACAGCATGCCAGAGAGACTTGCATTCTTGCAACTCTTCAAACTCTGCAAAATCAACCTTGCTTTTCTGAAAGCATATGATAGCTGTCAAAGCAAACCCTTTAGTTTCCAAATCATCTTCCTAGAATGGCAGTGGTATCCTTGACCAAGTATACCCCTTCCATTTCTCTAGCACTTGCAGCCTCCCTGAGACTGAGAGCAGCACTCTGAAAGCAGACTCTATGCGCACCTAGTAAACACAATAAGCACAATTATTAGATCAGAGAGATCAAAACTGAAATGGATCAGGTACTGTTAGCATCTACGTAACAGACTATCTTGCACCCTTCAACATCCACTCTGCTGAAGCCGTATTTTTGCTGGGGTTGGTCTGATCATCAGGGTCAATTCCTGCAAGAGTGTGATGAGGCAGCAGAAGAAAAACTGTTTTTATGGAGGATGGGTTGTTAGCTTAGGGAGTTGGGTTTTTTTCTCCCTCCCAATTTAAAATCAGTAGGATCTGCATAGCTTGATCGGACAACGAACAACTTTTCTCAAGAAATATCCACAAAAGACACAATCCCTAGAGAAAAAATGGGCCTTGCAGAAATTTCTGTTTCTACCTGAAATTTCCATATTGATTAGTCATTAAAAATTCACTCTGTCAAAGACTTGAGACCACAGTAAGGCAAGATTATTATATTTTGGAGAGGATAACACGTAAATCTGCAGAATTGCTAATTTAAATTAGAAATAGCTATACCATCAATCAAATGGCAATCTGTGGAGATTCTGTTCATCTCCTACATAGCTAAACAACAACAAATTAAAATTGATCAGTCAGTACCAAAAGTGAGCTTTCTATTTTGGAGATTCAAACCAAAGAGCTTACATTGTTTTGAGATTGTGAAGGCATCACTAATCAAGGACTAGAGTATATTCCAGGCTTTACAATTGGATAATTGAAGGCATGTGTTAGTCTCCTCATTAAAAAAATTCCCCCCCAGCATACCTTCTATTCTTGCCCTTCCAGTGAGAGTCTAACAGTACCAGCTGCAGGCTGGTTCAGAAAATTACACACAAGTCAAGTCTGGTTCTGTGTCACAGCAATGCAATCTATTATTATCTCTTTGCATCATATCCATAAACAATAGTCAATGGGATTAAGACTGTAACAACTTGGTAAAACCATAATGGACATAAGAAGCAAAAAGCTAGATAGTAATGAAGCTTACTAAAGCAAAACTGCTGTTGAGGCTGTAGAATCACAGTAGCCTATTATCTTTTAATGGAAGTATATGATAAATGAAAATTATTTCTTTGCCCTTCCACTTACGGCCTTTCGAGAGAATGGTATGGGATGTCAGAAAGGTCAGCCAATTATTAATTTTTAGATTATTCAGTTTCTAGGCTTTATTCATCAGGATTTCATCTTCTGCCTTACTAAACCAAAGCATCTGAATTCAGATGCTTTTATAGAAAACACAGATAAACTTGGAATGAATTCCCCTTACGGAAAGTGTGCCTTTTGAAGAGATGTAATACAGGAAGCATTTCCTGAGCAGGCCAATACAGTTCAAGTGTGATGTCAGGGTCATTATTCCAAGTTTTTACCAAAACATCCTGGATCAACACAGACACAGAAAATTAAAAAACTCTATCAGGAAGGCCTGATGAGGTCACAGACCCTTGGCTTTTGTGTTAACATCTACTACCAATACTTACCTACTACTGTTATCCTGAAATTTATATTCTGTTCCATGCAAAATTTAAGATGCGTTAATTGTGTCAATTAGTATCACTGAAATGCCTATTACATGAAATCAAACTTCTATGACCTCATTTTGGCTGTACCTTTAGAAAAACAAAATCCATCAATCCATCAATCCTAACAAAATCCATCAACTGCATTAGCTTCATTGCAGTTTCCTAAAAGGTCATTGCAGCCTTTGTGACTTTATTTCTTCATAGTACAGCCGAGCAAGCTGTGAGATTCACAGGTAACATTTCATACAATTAACCACAAGCATATTAAAAATAAACAAGTCAGTTGTAAAATCCATACGGAAATTCATTGCAGAATTGAGGAATCCCAATCTCTTGATTGGCACATACAGTTGGCATAGGAAAAGAAACACAATTCTACGTCAGTAATTACAGTGGTTGTACGTGTAATGCCGTGGCCACTAGAAAAAAAGATTTCCCATCTATGAGTAGATTCCACTTTTTAAAAATACCTTTTCAGAAAAGTCAGAGGAAATTTTACTTGTTTCTAGAACAGTGGAATACTGGTAACAGTAAAATCAGTGACACAAAGAACATTTTCCTGTTAGTTGTGAAGTCCTTGCTCCACAGATGACAGAGGGACACTGCTATCCTACAACTGACAAAATACGACTTCTCAGGCAGCATAAGGGAACCACTCCTCTTTTCCTTCCTTAATTATTTTACCTTTATGAGGGGAAGATAAATCAGAATTACAGCAGAGGGATTGCCTTCCAGTACACACCGCTCAAAATCTACTCTCTGAAGTCAGACACCAGCCTTCCTGCAACCCTCCCTATCCACCCTGAATCACAGCCATTTCCACACTCAAACTTTTCACTCAGGATCTGTTTGGTGGCACAGCTATTCAGACATAATTGAGAAAATATTCTATACAGGTATTGCAGGTATTCAAGGCCAAACTCTCAGGTTAGACTAATCACAATAACCCCACCGAACTTCGAAAGTGAATGGCCACCTCTCATTCTCCTTTTGTAAGCATTGGTCTGGAAGGTCTGGGCAAAGCAGTTAGACCCCACCTCCTTCTGCCGCCTCCAGAATCCACTTTTGCATATTCACACTTTTATCAAGTACTGCTATAGCCTCTAGAACAGATTTTTCTTTTCTTACAATGCAAAGTCTCATGTTGAACAAGAGCTGCATGATTAATCCTTGTGATATCAAGGTATTTTAAGAGAAAGCTACATCTGCCTCATGTTTATCCTCTGGTATAACAGTTTTAATTAAGCTTCAATTGTGACTATTCTATATTTTAAAACAGAATATAGGCGTACTTAAACGTAAGACCCAGAGTGAAAGCCAATATTCTCTAAAACCCTTTAATTGATCTTAACAGAGCTGCAACTTCACCTTTAAGACAAGGCAATGTTGATATTCTCGCAGTGCTTTTCAGTTTACAGTCCTATACTCTGGAGAGAACTTCTACAAGTTTTTAAACAGTCAATAAAAAGCAAAGCAATTTTCTGTAGATCTAAATTCACTGTGGATCACAAAAACATCTATCACCAGAAAACGTATATCCCACTGTAAATCACAAAAGGTAACTTTTGCTAACTGACCACCATGCTCTGGTTTGTTCCTTCCCTGCCTGGAAGGAAGCCCAGAGCTGCTGTCCTCAATCCCACCTGATGACTCTCCCCAGAACTCCACGGATGGGGCGGGAGGGAAGACGGCTTTAGAACAGCGGGATGCCTTTCCTCAGACACCCTGCTTTTGAACTTCAGAAGCCGAGTCACAAACTACAACTCAAAAACCTCTTCATTTTTCTACCATTCATGCACAAATGGACCCAGTAACTCTGCGGGGTTTCTGCAAGAGACTTGGCTCCAAGGATCAAAAATCTTTCAATGAGCTGACCAGTACCAATGTTAGATTTATACCACATATGGGGTATATACTAGCACAGAAAGAGAGTAAATTTCTGCATAGTTTTTTGTGATCTGAAGAGTCAAGGAGAGGCAGAACTGTGCAAAACTCCTAATGTCTCTTAGGAGAGGACAGGTCCAGGGACACTGCAATGTTCACATTTTCTTTCCTTGGCTACCAACCTCCCATTAAGTCTGTCCTTTACTAAAAATACAACATAGGAAATCTCAGAAGAATAAAGAACAATACTGAGAAGAGATCCCACATTCAGACTGATAATCAGCTGCCTATTTTTTAAACCTAAGAGAAGTGCTGCCAGCACAAGTATGTCAATATTCAGGATCTAAGAATTAAAAATAGCAACATAAAAAGTGAATGCTTTTTCTCCCTCTTTCTTTATGCTTAATTTTTCTTTTCTAAATGTACTTTGCACATTGTTAGGTAGGTATAATATGTGGGGGATGTATTGTTGAGGTTGCCATGGTTTCTCATTTTTAATGAGCTTTGAGACTTTATAATCTAACCAAATACATTCATAATTACTACATCTCTTTTTTCTCCCTTCTCCCCTCCCTCCAAAACGCTCCAAAAATTACTGGTGGTAAAAGTAAAACTAGTGATTTGAAAGACAATAAAACATCAAAGTAAAAGCCCACCCTCAAAGAGTTGGCAAACAAAAGCTTAGGGAAGTAACAGGAGAAAATTACCACCATCAGACTCAGGGATCTCTTCCATGTCCTTGTGTCTGTTCTTAACATCTAAAGGCAGCACGATATTTTGTTCTGTTGGGTGCAAAATTCCCCAAAACACACAGAAAACCAAGTCACGTTTGTCATCAGAAGTGATGGTGAACCACTGAACGCTGGCTACACCAACTCTGATGTTATTTAAGTCTGCTCTATGCTTAAAGAGGGACTGAACTGCTCAGACGTTCTGTGGCAGCCATCTCCTGTGAAATACGCCGTTACAGTGCTTATAGCCTTGATTTGGCAAAGCGAAGGAGCAACTGCCTGACTTCAAAAACAAGAATCTGAATGGGACAACTCAGGCACTTATAGGCAGGGCCTTTTTTGACTAATGCACTGAATCAAAGTAAACAAAACTGAAGAGGCAGAAACACTATTCACTTAAGAAACGGAAAAAATCTATTTTGTCATTGAAGTGTTTTACTTTTATACTACTGGATCAAGTAAATAGAGATAAGATTAAAAAAAACCTGCTTGTCAAACATACAACTAAGGAGAAAGCGCTTAATGCTTAAGCAACCATAAAACCACTTCTTCCATGAGAGCTGCTTGTCAGCTGAAGCCATTTACTATCATGCAATTTCTGACTGCCTCCTGATACCCATGAAACAGGTCAAGATGTAGAAGTAATCTATGCCTTGGATCTGTAAATAGCTCTTTGTCTCAAACACATAAGCAAAGGTGTATTTGTTACTGACTGCCATTGTTAACCTTACCTCAGGAGGTGGAGAGTAAAAGAAATCCTTTCTGTGAACTTGCAGGCAGATCAAATACAACTACGATATTTTTATACAAGAGCAGGTAATTTTAGCCTTCGAGAAACTAGCAGATTGAAACCGCAGTGTTTATACAACTTACAGTTAGCCAAGCAGCTGTGGCTTAGAGTTCTCAAAAGCATCAGTCACTGCAAGGACAGAAGATGAAACATCTGAAGGCTCCCTGGGGAAATCTCAACACATGCTGTCCTAAAACCTTGCAAGGCACTTGTGTGCTTAACCATCTCACTTTATAGATAGCTAGACACATAAAGACCAGTAAAGCACAGTCAAGGGAAGTGACTGACTTAACATTTCACAGAAAATCTGTGTCAGAGTGGGACATTAGATCAACTTCCAAATTCTTTAATAATTCTCACTTGTGGTACTCTGCCCGCAGACCGCTCCTCTCTGTAAGGACAAAAAAGGACAACAGCACTACCTCTGGGTAAGACAGATGATTGAAACCCTGCTGTAATGCTAGAGATTAGAGAAGACCTAGCACATAAGTGCAATTTGGCAGAATTTGGAGGGAAAAAAAAATACTTTCGCAGCATGAATCAACAAGAACTTAAACATTGTGAAATAAATATTTGACGCCATCTTCCTGCATAAAGTCTCTGAGGATCCAGACATACCAGCAGTGTTTTCTTTCCGATAAATTCTTATATAATGAAAGAAAATTGCAATCTAAAAATCTCCATCCCATGCTTTACTGTGAATCACAAATTGCTGATTTCTCTTGGAAAGGGCGTTAGCATTTTACTTGAGAATTTCCAGAGAAGTAGTTCATTTGAGCAGTGCTTTGCTAGAACGTGGTGTCATATAACCACACCGCCATCTGTCCACTAACATCACTTTGATTCCACACAGGAGGAGGCCTTCCCTGGTTTCTGTGCAGGACAGCACAGCACACTGACTCTGATGTACACTACACTCTTTACCTAGCACAGCCAGAAAGATCAGTGCCATTCACTGTAAAGGTTACTGAACACGTCTCACTAACTCCCTTTCAGCATTTGCTTATAGCTTTAACAAACCTTCATCACCCTGTAATACACTTCCTGCTACATGGATTTCTAATCCAGAATTTTATAAAAGACACTAAATTTCCCCTATGTGGCTGCTTCTTGCAGAGCAGGGTATCAAAATGCTGAGTGCTATAGAAACGCTGCGTATTCTAGGCTTTAAGGACATGCAGTGTGACAACCCATATTGATGTATATCACCACTTGGGTTCAACCGAATAACTATACTACCTTGAAGCCTCTCAAACAAATTTTGAAGAAGTATCAATAAAGAGGAAGTTTCTAAAGAACTCCAATAGTGCAGGAGGTACAAAGATCCATAAGGTGCTTCATGGGGCTGGAAATATATTTTCAATGTTTGCTTTGTGAGAATGATGAAGAAATTGTACTATTTCCTAATTTCTGAGAGTTCGATTTCACAAACAATTCCATTTAAGCTGGTGGAGAACCCTTGTACTGGGAGGAACTCTCTTCTGTCTGATGGTCTTGATGAAATTAATGATTTTCATTTGGAGTTGCAGTTAAAGCATTTCAAATGATTAAATAATGCAGTGTAATTATCTGCCTGTATGTCTAGGAACTGCCCTTCAGTGACCAAAATAACCCCAAACCCAAACACAGCCATTTAGCGTTAAGAAATTATCACATCTTTGGCATAGAGGTCTAAATTTATCTTATCTAATGTACAGTATACATATACTCATTTGTTATTCAGCACGGACACTAAAACAAATGAGCAATTCACAGAATCACAGAATCACAGAGTTTTCAGAGTTGGAAGGGACCTCTAGAGATCATCCAGCCCCACTCCCCTGCCAGAGCAGGATTGCCCAGAGCACATCACTCAGGACTGCATCCAGGCGGGTCTTGAAAACCTCCAGAGAAGGGGACTCCCCCCCTCCCTGGGCAGCCTGTGCCAGTGCTCTGTCACCCTCACCGTAAAGAAGTTTTTCCGTGTATTTGAACGGAACTTCCCATGTTCCAACTTGTGCCCATTACCCCTCGTCCTGTCACTTGGAACCATTGAAAAGAGCCTGGCTCCATCCTCCTTCAACCCACCCTTTAGGTACTTGTACGCCATAATGAGGTCTCCCCTCAGCCTTCTCTTCTCCAGGCTAAAGAGTCCCAGCGCTCTCAGCCTTTCCTCATAAGGCAGATGCTCCAAGCCCTTCATCATCTTAGTTGCCCTTCACTGGACTCGCTCCAGCAGCTCCCTGTCCCTCTTGAACTGGGGAGCCCAAAACTGGACACAGTATTCCAGTTGTGGCCTCACCAGTGCAGAGTAGAGGGGGAGAATGACCTCCCTCAACCTACTGGCCACACTCTTCCCTATGCAGCCCAGGATTCCATTGGCCTTTTTGGCAACAAGGGCACATTGCTCGGCCATGGATAATGGGCCATTCACTTCTATACAAATCAAACAAAAAGGCAGGGTCATGCACACGCTGCTTTGAAGAGAGAATTATTTCTTTCCCTAGAATGTTTTTCTCCAGTACTTTCATTATATTATTTAGGAATTTGCCTCCATTAGTTTGTTTTCATGGCCCTCCATAAAGACCATCTCAAATGATGAAGAGTGAAAAACTGAAATAATTAGGTTAAAAGTCTGAACTAATTTGAGGCATGTGAATTGAAATCACTAGGACCTGATTTCATTAGACTACTTAGCACCCAAAATAGTGTTTGAATGTCCGAAAAATCGCACTGGCCCATCTCTCCTGCAATTCACTCCTCCTCCACACATAGAGTGACTTTTTTTCCACGTATAGGTACTGAGCATCCCAAAGTGGGCATCTAGAAAAATGAGGTAAGCATTAATGGATGACTGTAGCAGCTTGTTTCAGGTGAATTTCTTCTTGAATTTCTGACCTGGACAGGCTGGAGAGTTGGGCAGAGAGGAACATGATGAAGTTCCACAAGGGCAAGTGCAGGGTACTGCACCTGGGGAGGAATAACCCCATGCACCAGTACAGGTTGGGGGCAGACCTCCTGGAGAGCAGCTCTGTGGAAAGGGACCTGGGAGTCCTGGTGGACAACAGGATGACCATGAGCCAGCAATGTGCCCTGGTGGCCAAGAAGGCCAATGGAATCCTGAGGTGCATCAAGAAGACTGTGGCCAGCAGGTCAAGAGAGGTCATCCTCCCCCTCTGCTCTGCCCTGGTGAGGCCACATCTGGAGTACTGTGTCCAGTTCTGGGCTCCCCGGTTCAAGAAAGACAGGGATCTGCTGGAGAGGGTCCAGCAAAGGGCTACAAAGATCATTAGGGGATTAGAACATCTCTCTTATGAGGAAAGGCTGAGGGACTTGGGTCTTTTTAGTCTAGAGAAAAGAAGATTGAGGGGGGATCTTATTAATGCTTACAAATACTTAAAGGAAGGGTGCCAGGGGAATGGGAACAGTCTTTTTTCAGTGGTGCCCAGTGACAGGACAAGAGGGAACGGGCACAAACTTGAACATAGCAAGTTCCATCTTAACATGAAGAGGAACTTCTTCACTTTGAGGGTGGCAGACCACTGGCACGGGCTGCCCAGCGAGGTTGTGGAGTCTCCCACTCTGGAGACATTCAAAACCCGCCTGGACACTGTCCTGTGCAACCTGTTGTAGGTGACCCTGCTCTGGCAGGGGGTTGGACTAGATGATCTCAAGAGGTCCCTTCCAACCCTGACCATTCTGTGATTCTGTGAGCTACAGAGTAACCCTCTGGAAGGAGCAGAACTCTGCATGTCAACTGCCTGAACCTGGTGTATGAGATCATCGCTCTGCTGCTTTTCTTCCTGCAACACACACATCCCATTACCAAAACAGGCAGCCCAGTATTCTATGGGCAACAGCCAGTGTGACTACACCTCCGAGTGAGGGGTGGGGAAATCTAGTACACAATTCAGTTATCCAGGACTGTTATTACACATGCACACAGATGACCTGAAGTGAAGGCTGCACAGACATTCCCTGCTTTATCTTCTGAACACACAGGTTGAGCTTTAACGCTTGCAATAATGTTGTCTGTATGCATTGTCATAGACTCAGAAGGAATCCAACTCATGGCACCTTACTGACACATACGGTGAGGAGGGTCATGCTCTTTAGGCCCACAGCACAAATCTCTGTTAATGTAAGTAATGGGCATAAGTCATAGTTATTATTGATCATCATTCTCTGCAGTGACTGATATGACAGCCTGAGAAACACACTTTGCCAGTTCAAGTAAATGAAATTTTCTTGACAATAGAATACCGTTGAGACTCAGAATGGTGGCTTCTGTTGGAGAAGAGAAGAACAGACACTTTGGAGAAGAGTATGTGTTACTGGTTTGCAGATTCCTCTGTCCCTATGTGCTAAACTCAGCCCTTTTGGTTTTGTTCTCACCTAGCAGAGGCCCACAGCAAAAAAAGAGCATCAAGCGCTGGGAAACTCCATGCTGATTTCTGTCTGGAATTTGACATGTGGAGAACCTTTGCTGAGGTTCAATGCCAGCATAGGATTCACCCTGCTTACGTATTTTCAGTAATGTCTATCAGAGCACCAGTCCCCAGGAAACTCAGACGTTATTTCAACTGGAGTGTATGGAGCAGTACGCCAGTAACAGCTACGCTCAGGTACTCATTCCTACTCACCCAGTGTTACTTGAGCAAGCACTGCACAGCACAGTGCAGTATAGATGAACTCAAGAGGTTTTTTCAAAATCCTGTATCTTCATCAAATCTGGATGTTTCTGTATACAGAAACAGCACAGTAAAAACCTTGACAACAGTAACTCCCAAGACTAATGGAAAGTTCCTGCTCCAAAGCACTAAAATATCTCAATAGAACTATTGTAGTGTTTCTTTTCACATGGCCAACAGAATCAATTTCTTTCCTAGTCTCATGTTTATTAAAGTCCAAGTATAATACTAGTATTAGACATCAAACTGGCTATCACATGACAGAAGGCTCTTGTGAAATGCCTTATTATCCCGTTATTCAGATCAAAATTGTAAAATAAAGCATTTCAGCTTGCCTAACTTGAAGTAGGACATGCAAGTCTAATGCAAGAATGGGAAGGAAACCACTGCTTTCTCTTAAAAGCAGAAAACAATATTTTCTAAATATTTAATTTTATGTTTACAATATTGTCAAAGCCAAGCATATAAATATCCAAGTCAGGCAAAAAAGTAATCAAATTGATTGGTCTGATTCAGCATCACAAGATTTTAAAACAATTATTGTATTCTTTGGGTGGTGGTATATCAAAGAGTTGATGAATAAACAGATATTTGGACTAAAACATAAGACTTTCCACATCACATTCACACAGACCTTCCCCCCCCCTGGAAGCAATAACAACATCTAGAGTAGGGTTATGCTATTTCCACTGCTCTTTAGATAGGGAGTTTGGAATACTTTTCTACTATTTCAAAACCATAAGACTCTCACATGTTCACATCATGGCAGCAGGATGGCCTTTAAGTAAGCCAGAAAATATTGGCAGCCTTGCAATATAGTCAGCATAGACAACAATGCTGTTTAGTTTCAATTTTGGACTAAAATTATTTTTTAAAATCAAACCTAGTGTATCTATTTCTCATGTCTATTAAAATCAATTACTGGCACTACATTTAAAGTCAATCCTCTAAAAATAAAGCTGATGAGATCTTGGATTATGTTGAACCTAAACGGAATGGTTTGAAGGTACATTAGCAGTAACAGGAGTGCACTGTTTCAAACCATTAGACAGCTGCTTCTTGAGAACCTATTTAGGGCAATCCAGCCATGCTACTTGGGAGCACCTGCTCCTTCAGTGTACAGTGCAATTTTCACAGGCAAATTCTATTTCAAATTTGAATTCTTGAAATTCTATGTATTTTAAATGGTTTTAACCATGACTGATTGCATTTCTAAATTAAAAACTGTGGGACAGCGGTATTGACCAAAAGAAAAAGGTAAACCCCACCACTATGCACCCACATTTGAGAAAATATGCTGCAATACAATGCTGTGAGCTGAGTGTGACTGAAACTGCTAATGGAAGCTGTAAAGGTTATCTTCCAAATATATTTAACACAGCACACATAGGTAAAATAGACTTTTCCAAGCATTGTCCAATCTCACTGAAGCCTATAGAAATACACTTAAATTGGTTTGGTTTTGGAGCCCCAACATCATTTTTCTGCTCATTTAAATGAGAACAGAATCCTTGATGACTGATGCAATAATGTATTTACAATACATGGCTTTATGGTGTGCAGTTAGTGTCCACTAGCTGCCATTAAACACACACTGGGATTTTGTTAATTATTACTATTTTAGAAGAGCTGTTAACAGCTACCACACTGAAAGTAAGGTTCACTGCAGCAAAGCTACTGGCTGATGGCAGAGGCTGATTAGGCTGTAGGTAGCTGGAGTTCAGTAAAATGGCCTCACTTATTCAATCTGTCTAACAGAGCTGGTCGACATAATCCACACATCATCATCCCCTGTGCAAGCACAGACATGTGCTCTGAATTCTCAATGGAATATTTAAAAAATAAATTTATTAAGAAGCTTTGTTACCACTCACTGCTTCAGTCTGCAATTACAAGAGAACAGTTTTACTGTATTGCCAGTTTCAGTCAGAATAACCTGTTTCTTATCCGATGTATAAAGCAGAGGATTATTATCATTCATTAGTACAATGGTAACAGTCACACTAGTCTTGATGCTGTCTTCATACAGATGGAAAGATGGTAACTCTCCTGCAAACTGCCAAGTGCACAGTTTCTATGGCAAAATCATCCAGGACACACCAAGTTCTCCCCACCTAAGATTAACTGATGTTATTCTTTTGCCAGTGATTTGAAATTCAAAATTAAAACAGAGAAAAATACTCCTGAAGTAGGCAGGTGCTCTTTTTACTAATTCAGACAGTGACTATTACCCCTCAATCTGTATCACACCTCAAGAGGTGTTCAGCACTGGTGCCTCAGTTACGATAGTAAAGAAATGCCATGAGATTAAACGATCTTGCCAGGCGCAAGGTGCTTAAGCAAAAAGCATAAGTGTCTTTAGTTTTAACATGGTATCTAGGCTGCAATTCGACAAGCTCACAGCAAGGACAAAAGGAAGTCCTGTCTAAGATTGCAGTTTTCTGTCTGCAATCAGTTGTGCCAGTTTTGGTACTGTCGTGGTTTGGGCCAAATCAGCCATCGGGTGAGTGACAGATACTCCCCCCTACCCCTCCTCAAAGAGAGAGGCAGAGGAGGGAAAAAGAGACTTATGAGTTTAGAAGGAACTAAACTACTTTAATGAAATATTAATAGTAAAATAAAAAGAAAATAATGAAATATATACAAAACTGTATCAAGCTCTCAGGTTGAAAATCACAACACCAGCTGGCACTGGGGAAGTCCCAGGCTGGACTCAGTGACAGACAGGAACTGGGTTCTGGATCTGGATTCTGGATCAGGATCAAAGGCAGACGAACAGACAGAGTCCTCCTCAGACGTCGGCCATTGAAGAAAGAGGGCTGACCCTTCGATCCCTCAGCTTTCACACTGAGCATGATGCAGATGGGATGGAATACCCCGTTGGCCAGTTTTGGGTCACCTGTCCTGTCCGCTCCTCCCGCAGGTGTGACCCCTCTACGCTTTTCCGCTTCCGACCCTCCAACGGGGCAAGTAACAAAGTGAGCTGCCCGTGGGTGTTACAGCAATAAGTGTAAGCAAGAGCCTCTCTGCATACCGTTCCTTGGCATCAGCTATAAACGTAGGTCTGATCACTCTGAGAGCGAACAGTGTCTGGACAATATGCTGTTCATTTCAGTAGTTAGAAGAGGCCCAGCTAAGAAGCAAAGTTACTGAACAAAACTGGTCCTGTTTTACCTCAAACCAGTACAGGTGGTACTAGCTACACAAGAAGACAACTCTGACCACAGTGCCAGTGAAAGTACCAATTAAAAACGAAAAAACAGCACGACCAAAAAATCCTAGCATATGCAGAATGAGAAGAGAGAGATCCATCTATGTTAAATATTAAGTGTCGGAAATTAATTATGAAAAATAAAGACACTGGTAGAAATTCGCTGACATAGCCTCAGGGCAATATTGACTGTATTGATCTTTCCTGACAGGTATTTGTTTAACCTGGTCTTAAAGACCAATCGTAACAAATGCTCTGCAGCCTTACAAAGCAATCCATCCTTTTCCTAATAACCACAGTCTAGAAATAAATACTAAAAAGAGATTGCAAAGGACAAAAAAACTGTGTTTGATTTTTTTTTTTTTTAAATATGCACACATACATACACTCAAACTTTAAGGTAATAAACCCGGTCTGAAGTGATTATTTAGACACACGCTAAATGTGAAAAAGGAAAAACTGAGATGAGTAACAAAAAAATACTGTGAATACTATTTAAAAAAAAAATCTTGTGCTTTGATTTATGAAAACTACTTTTAAGACCATGCATTCCAACTGGTATTGTCCTCCTGATTTTATTAATAAGAAGCTACCCCAAAGTACAGAAGATACATTAATAGGTATGTTGGTCAAAGACAGTGTTGAGATACATGTGCTAGGGAGATGCTTTATCGTTACTCTAAGCTAGCACAGCAGCTAGGCAACCATCTAGCATATTTTTTAAATTAAAAAAAAAATAGGACTAGGATAAAAAGAGGAAGTTGGGAAGGGGAAAAGAACCACCCCAAAACATAACACTGCCTGAGGCTCATACCTTGCAAAGGAGTGTAGGAAAGCGTGCCTCACATGAGTGCAATACACTGGCTCTTCTGACTCCCTTGACTTCCCCTCATTTCCCATTTGGTCTCCTTTCAGCGTGCTCTTTTGTACCTCTGCTCCATTCACCAGACCACACTCAATGGAGACTGGTTTTGTGCCTCCTGCTTCTAGATCAGAAGCCCCAGCCAGCTAATGCTTTGAAATAATTTAATTTCAGCTTTTGCTACTGTCAGGTGATGGTGCTGACATAAAGTTGTGCTCTGCAAAACTGCAGGCACCCTTGAAGGGAAGTTACTTCTTCGCAGACACTGTACATAACAGATCCTGTCATCTTCCTGCAGCCAGTCGTTGCACAGAGTGCAATTATTCCTTCACAAACTTCTACACAATTTTGTATACCCACTATACCACATGATTATTTGATCTCATGCTTTCTTGGTTACTTACAAGAAGGAGCCCCACAGAGGGGGATCTGAATAGTAGCAGCCCAGGATCCACTTCAATAATTCAAATTTTAGCTATTCTTCATGCTGCATAACTGCAATAGCTTTTTCATTTGATATTGCTTCATTAAAGGTCATTTTTGTGTGACATTTGCATAACTAGTTCTCTAATTATATTGCTAACCATATGAGAAGCTTTTTCAGGAACAGTTCATTCTCCCTTGTCAAGGAGACAAAATTTAATTACAGAGTGGAAGCTTTAAATAATGGTTATATAAAAAATACTTCTGTAAGTTCCTTTGAGTTTAGGTTTTGAATTCTTAAATGTCATGCTCTTATAAAGTCTGTAGCTTAAAAAGAGATCATGACTTAATTATGTATCATCATTACATACTTCAAATTTGTATTAGTGGACATTGTTCATTCTCCTTTGCCACAAATTTTGAGTTTTGAAAACAAGTAGAGATTACCAGCTGTTTTTTTTTTTTAATCCAGGTTTCCTTTTAAAAGGATAGCCTACATATACATCAGTCTTGAGCACAGCAACACGTCAGCATCTGTAGTAGTCATTTTTATTCTAGATATTTATACTTCATGCATCTGTTCTGGTCATCAGAAGCACAATTGTGAAGAACAGCCAAAAATGTATATGAAACAACTTACTTACAATAGTGAGGTTGCAAAATAAAGCCCTGCAAATGTAAAGTCAGTATATGACTAAAAAGATGTTTAAGTATACACACTCTAATTCCGTGATACTCACTTTCTGCTTATTTTCTTGAACCTGTACTGACACTTCCAACCACACAGTTCTTAATTTTGTGAGGGATGAAATAAACAATAACAGGAACTTGATCATGGAAGAACAAGGATTTTGCACCTCAACTTGCATCAAGTGCATAATTCAGACTTTAGGACCCCTAGAACTGTTCTTAACACAACAGCAGGGATCCCCTTTTAGGATCAGGAAACACAGAACAGTATTCCACATCTATTTTTAGACGGCAAAAAACGGTCAGATTCAGGGTCCAATACTACAACACAGAACAAAATGATTCCTCATTGTTAGAGGGAGTTGCAGCTGTGGTTCTTAGCAGGTCCAGTCTCCCCTTTTGCTCCTCTTTACTCCAGAATAACTATGTTCCCCCCGTCCTCAGCATTCTGCAGAATTACTATTTTGTTGGGGTATACTGAAAAGATCAGAGGAGTGATTTTTGTGCAGTTGATAACACTGATGGCCAAAGGTTAAATTCTCTCATACTGTGACAGACTTGGAATTGCAGTTAAGGCTAGCTTCAAGTCAAAGAATGAATTAAACTACAGAAAGTGCTTGGAATTGAGCAAAAAGCACATATAAAGGGGATAACAAGCAAGGTTTGTTTTATTTTCCCTAAGCAGTGCATACTCATTTTACAGTATATCGTGATCAATCCACTGTTCATTTAAATTACAAATTAATATAGAAAATGTATTTGATAAAAATAAAGTACAATATAAACAATAGAACTTAATTAATATCTCTAAGACATACGTTTCATCTCCTAATTCATTAATTCTCCCAGTTCACACTTTTTTTCCAGTGAAGTTTGTGGCCTTTGCCCAATTTAGGCCAAATTTTAGTTTAAAGTTTTCTGTAGCTTACAAACATGTTGAGCATGTTGCTTGCCATTTGAACATTCTTTTACTTAGGAAGACTGAGATGGTAATTCCCAACTGTAACCCACGGAAGAATCCAACAGCAGAAACACATTCACATATAGAAACACAGAAGTTTTTCAATAAATGCTGTTGTGTCTCTTTGACAGTGGCATCTGTTACTGTACCTAATTTTGGGTGACCTTAAAATACAAGATCATATTAAGCTTTGCTAAAAGTAAAATTGGCTCAATGTAGGAAATGCAGGGTGTTCTTTGCTCCTCTTCACATACTTCTCTTTCTGATGTTCATGTCCTCTTTTATATAAAGCAGATATTAGCTGACTCTTCATAATGGAGAAAACTCTCAAGAGAACTTGGATAATGTAAAATTTACAGAGATTGGAATCAGGATCATCACTGTCTCTATTTGTGTGAAGAAGAGGCCAAAAGGAATAGAAATATCCCTTGCCCCAAATCAAAAAGCATCTACAGAGTCTAGCTAATCTCTTCAATCATAAAGGTTAGGAGATGAATGAGTTAGTTTTCACGTCTTCATGAACAAAGGGACATCAAAAGCTAGGAATTACAAACTAAAGTTGAAAACTATCTTCTGGAAGCATACAATTACCCATAAAATTTCAGCAAAGTCAAATTAAAAGTGAACTAAGGACTGAAAGTTAACCCTCCAGAAAAGATTTAATTATTAAGATGTTGACAGTGGTTGCAATCACCCATATGGCCATACTATTGTTTCTGATGAGGAACACATTTGGACTTATCTAAGTAAGATACAAAACAGTATTTTTAAATCTGCTTAATAAAAACTAGTATGAGTCTATACAACTTCAGAGCACTGGGTGCCTTGAAAATCCAGCCATGGAGGAGACAAGGTACATCTTAACTGGTCAAGACAAGGGCTAACGGGATCTTAAACACTCACTTCACATATCCAGCACACAAGCTGTAAGTTTCCTAACTGGGAAAGCCAACTTTTATATTCCTTTTGTTCACATTTTAAGTTTTTTCATTCATAAATGTATTGGAAAACGTCTTTCTAATCTCATTTACCCCTTTCTTAGAAGCCAGACTAAATTGCAATGGACCTTTCCACCAGCCAACTCCACCTCGGTTTTAAGGATTTCTTCTTCATTTCCACTGGACACTTAGGCCTTTCCAAAAAATTATATTAGCAAAGGAAATGTCACACGTTTTCCCCTACTGTTCATCCATATGCTGCTAAAAATAACATGACCTCTTCAGTGGTTTCGGTTCTCTCCAAGACTCCTGTATATTCTTTAATCTTTTTCTACTATAAGACTATCATATTTCTTTAGCTTCTCGAATTTTAATATAGTACACAGTTAATATTGGAAGGTGGTTTGGATTTTTTTAACTTTCCTTCACAAAGCTATATTTAGTATGTGAAGTCCAGAAATTTAATCAACAAAGAGGAAGATTCAACAAAGTCTTCCTCACCTGAATCACAGTGGTGTTTAGACACACAGTTGTCAGAAAAGAGGTTAAGCAACTGTCTATTAACATAGAGTTACTCAACAAGAAAATTCTTGAGTGTTCATTAAATGAAACTCCACATAAGTTAGATTTCTACCACACAAGGTTAGAAATTGCACCTTACCTCTAAGTCCAGAGGACAGCTGGATACAAGGAGTTTTCTGAGGCAGGTGAATCTGCAAAACAAAATGAACACAGCTATAGGAAGATAAATAAGGCTCTTGTAAGGCTAGACTGAGCAGACTGAGAAAGCAGGAGGGCTATGGCAGTGGTGCTCACTGCATTTACAGAAAGGTAATGTTAAATGAGTTTGCATTATTTTCTGTTCCTGTTTAGTATCACTGAGCTTTGGAGCTGAATGGCCTTCAGGAAATCTGCCAGAATGATGCGTCTAGAATCCCTTACAACTATGAAGGCAATCTGGCCCATAATCTTTCAACTTTTCGTGCTTCACAGTGATTTCATTTACTTCTCATTTTAACCCCCCCAAAATAGTTTTGTGTTGAATCAACATATCCATATATCATTTGGAGCATCCAACGGCATTAGAGGCAAAAAAAGCTGTTCTGCAAAAGTGATAAAATGTGGGCTGAGAGCTCAACATGTACTTTTTGCTCAATGTCTCCTAGTTTATTTTTATTCTTCATATTTGGACATCATCATCTTTAGATAAAATTTTCCCATCATCAAAACGACATCTTCTGGTGGTACCTTAGGTAGGATAAATTCCTCACTATGTAAAATTAGTTCTTCAGAGATCATAATATCCAAGTATTGTTTGGGTAAGTGAAGAGAGAGCTATGATGAATTGAAGGCACATAAAAACCCCAGAGCTATAAGATGGTGCTCTTCAAATTTATTGTCTACACTGCTGTGACACTGAGCAGTCAGGCAACCAGACACACAAACATCCCTAACAGCTCCCCAAAGCCTCACTGTACATGATACAACTAGGATCAGAAAAATTTTAAATTTAAAAATGCCAATTTTTAGTTTAATTAAGTATAGTTAAAGCAAACTGTAAACAACAGTATTGATATTCCTTTTTCAAGAATAGAAATTGTAATGAATAGGCCCAAGGAACAAGACAATGAACAGGTTTCCAGAAAGGCAGAGTGCAAATTAATAAAACACCTTGATTGTGTGGTGGAATCGCTGAGGAAGCTGTACGTTTAAGTACAAGGCAAAAAATAAGCAATTTCTACTCTTCACTTCCTTTTCCTCTACAAACTCACCTAAGGTTTTTTTTTTTTTTTCTTTTCTTATATCTTTAAATTAAAAGTGAATAATTTCCTACCAACTTCTGCTGCAAATAGCCTGGAAAAATCTTTAGAGTACCTAATTAGGTACTTCTCATATTAGTCTGTAGTCTGATTTGGATATCACTACCTTCCTTCAGCAGACAAGGGAAGAAATACTGATTGCGAGTGTATCTGATTGAAAGCATCCTTCTCGCCAAATCTGAAGAGCAGCAGCTGTATTGCTAACAAGCTATTCAAAACCAGCCTTAAACACAGTCTCTGAGATCTTTCTCATTAATCTTAAAACCACAGCCATTTTAAGATAGTTTTAGGCAATCGGAATAGTTCTTTGCATTTTTGATAGCCCAGATAGATGGTATTCCACCAGTTTACATTTGTTTCACAATTTTAAAAATATTTCCTTTACATTCCTAAAATTTAAACTTAAAGACCTGAGCCAAAGTCTCTAAGCTAGAAGAACTCTATTGACTTTAATTAACTTTAGTTTAGATCCTGACATTATTCTTATTTTTCTAGATGAGAGATTTGATTTTGAATTAAGCAGCAAATTCCTCAGCGGATAATCACACTACACTGCGGTAGGAAACAAATGCAGGAAAGCCTTTTTCTTCAGAGGCAAAACAAATGTAGGGCACAGCACTGGTGGGAAAATCAGGAAATCAATTCAGATAGACAGCTTCAGCTGTTCTAGACCAGAAGATGGTTTTAACCAAAATTAAACATCGCTATTGCATTTCTGTATCTTAAATGAGGGTCAAAACAAGGGTCTGTGAATCCAGAGGCATATCCTTCCTGCCAGAATGCCGTGGTTTGCAGTGTACTCGAACCGCTGATTCTCTTGCCATGTGGCAAACTACTCAGGTAACCCATCCACCTGAAAAACCAACCAACCTAAGCACTTTTTCACAGTTGTATTTTACTTTTTGCTAGAGAAATCAGTTCACTAATCTGTTTCACCTTATGTGCCCACACACCTTGTACTGGCATAACACAGATGACAGGAACGTGACATAAATGGAACAGGAATGGTGGAACCTGACTGTGCAGATGGACAGGACATATGAAAACACAGCCACAGTTCCTCAGATAATCTGAGAAAATGTAATGGGAAAGAGGAGCAGCTGCTTCTCTTTGAAAATGAGTATTTTAACATTGTGCATTATGAGGTTAAATTGATTTTATTATAAAATAAGTACAGCAGTTCGTAAACAGTTCATACGAAATCCAAGCATCACTTTCAAATGCAAATTTCCCTGTTTTTTGAGATGTAACAGCACATCTGCAATCAACTGTATATTACGTTCATATTTCTACCTCATAAACTGAAATTTTTTCTCACTCCTTTTTATATCGAATTCAATTTTTGAGTCAATGTTTGATTGCAAGCCACAAGCCTATACAATGTACCAATCTCTTTTGTAACACATGCTGTTCTTTCAGACCTTCACTCATTTTCAAACCAGTGGTTTAATATAAACCCTTTGCTATTGTTCAGAAGCCGAATGCACACAGCCTACAGACATTCCCCATGACTGTGCTTGCAACAGAAAAAATATCATTCCTGCAGGACTGGTGACACCACCTGTATAAGGGAAACCTGCCAGACTCGGCATGCAGCCTGGGAAAAAGGTCTATCAAATGCTAATGATTACAGCTGTCCCATACCACACCTCCCACTACGTGCTGGGAGGGACTGCAATATTTTTTTCAAGTGGAGCGAAAGCAAAATTTCTAGACTTATGTGACTAGCCAATATGAAGCTGGTCAAAGCAAGGAATATTTATACTTTAACGCTCAACCTTCAGAAAAGCTGGAGTGAGAAGGACGAACCTGCTGTGTTTGTGTGTGTACGGAGGCAAGGTTTACCTTCAGGTAAATAATACAGCATCGCAGAGTTACTTTTAGGACTTAATGTGACATCTACAACTAGTTTTAGGTTGCATCTTCACATTGTTTCCTTAAAAAGACTCCCCAGTTTTATGTATAAGATGAAAGAGCTTGTCTACAGAAACATAAGTAAGAACATAAGTAAGTATCAATTTACTGTACACTTTTAAGCACATTTATAAACTGAAGTGTCGTAATTCACTTTCTCTGTGGCAGAAGGGGAGCCAGTGTTTTTTGTTCCTTTTCTAAAGAGACAAAAATTAGGACTCCAATAAAAATAAAATCCATTGACTTTCATAAAAGACAAAATAAAGGTCAAGGAAAAGGCTTTAAGTCTTCTGGGAAATAAGAAGTTAGTCCTGTCCTCAGAAAGAAAGATAATCAGTGGCAGGCCTAGTCTGTTCTTCACTAACTTTCTTGCTCAAGAGGTTTTATTTTCCCTTTTTTTCTGCTTATAATAGGAGCCACCAAAAATTTAAGAAGTATTTCAAATATTTTCCACTTTATTGCAATTCAAAATAGAGGAGTGGAAAATGCCTCCACAAATAGTTTGCAATGGCTGAAAAGTGACAAACAAGCAACGTGTACTCATAGAAACACAAATAATTTAATTTCCTGTTAAATTTTAATCGTCTCTGCAACAAATACAGGAGTTATCAACAGCTTGCTTTATAACAAAATAAACTGAAGACACATAAACCCAAAGGTGGAATACCGCTGAAGTTACTAGGTAGGTAGGGAACTCAATGCCAAATGCCCCCTTAGCTGGGTCACCAGGCAGCTGGCTTGGCATGTACAAACAAAAAGATTCCTTAGGTTCTTAAAGGCAACAACTGGTAAGGATCTTACTTTCTGAAGTATGAAAAAGACTGATGAACTTCTCAATATCTAAAGAGGTCTTTACCAGTGAAAAGTTCATACATCCTATGAATGCAAGTCATTCTGTACCTTACTGAGAAAATGCCCTTAACATTTTGCAGGAACTTTCTTATGAACAAGCCTCAAATTCAAGAACTGAACTTCTGTCACATGAGTACAATTTAGAGACAATCGTGGTAGAACAGTGTAATATTAAGTTGGAAGTACGTAATGCATACAGATTTGATTCCATTCAGTTACCATCCACCATTAAACACCTCAAGGCTTATGTAGCTTCTCTCAGGCCTTCCTCTCTGCAGATACTGTCGTACAGTTCAGACCTAGACAGCAGTCAAGCAATGTAACGGCAATTATTTTAAAGGCAGTTCTCCTGCCATGGGGTTACTCTCGCCTACAACCTACAATATGGCAATCTTGCCTGAGGGAGTGCCTAAGAGTCCACAGGAGAATGTACTGGAACAGACTGGAAGGGTGCCCCCAGGAAGACTCGAGTAATGAAAGAAAAACAACTCCACACCTCTCCATTTGTGCAGTCCATAAGGATTAAGGTTATCATTATTACATGAGAAGGTCAGGCACACCCCTTTCTGCTAATCATAAATTTACATGAAATTTCAGCTTTCAATGTTCTGAAATCGTATATGACTTTATACATCCATAGGGGAAGGAGAGGAAGCAGGCAAAATAAAAACAAAAATCAGGATGAGGTTGATGGTTTTCTTCTCGTTATCCAGTTCAGTTTTAAAAGACTTGGCTAAAACTCGGAGGCTCTGAAAATATTCCCTTCACTGTTGGGACTCCACTTAAAAGCTATAAAGAGAGTTCAGATTTTGAAAAGAACATGACTCCAAGCCTACTAAAGCTATGAGAAATATTCTATTTTAATTTTGCAGAATTTGACTCAGGTCCTTAAAAAAGGCACAAAGGTGGAAAAAGGATCTCCATCTTTCCCCTGGGCTTCAGGAAAGGATTTCAGAATGCGAACAGATTAAACTGCATCATGCTTCTCTCCATATTCTTCTTCACTGATTATTTTCTTATCCCAACAAGAAATGCAATTAGCGAGACACTGAGCCATACAATGGAACAAATTTTAATTGACAGAGGAAAACAAAAAGATTAAAAAAACAATTTCTTCTTTATTGCTTCAGAATCTGTAACAATTTGCATTCAAGCAAACAGTAGTATCTTTCATCTGGAAGACATTCCAGGCTAGTACATCTGTGGTTTATTCTTTTGTTTGCAGATATTCAGTGGCTTATTAAGATCATTATCAGATCATGACACTTTCTAATTCTCTGGATGGTGATTCATCAAACCTCAGAATTGCTACCACCTCCTCTCTGTGACATATGGACTGGCCTACATAGTAAGCGACAAAGAAAGTAAGAGCTATTTTGGAACAGAGTAGCACTAGGTTTGCACCTAATGCAAATATTTAACAACCCATTTCCTTTTTGCTCTGTTAAACAATAATTGCTCTTTTTACTTCTTTTTAGAAAGGTATTCAGATCTCTCAAATGCATTTAGTATCTTTTAAAATCAAATTTCTCTGCAATTTGGCCGAGAGCTTCAGTATTATGTTGTGTAACAGTTCTGCCTAGGGTTCAGTTCCTCACTGTAGAAGCATATGTGTGTGACAAGAGAACATCTATAAAATTTATTGACTTGTGCTATGATTCTGAAACTTCTGAGGGATTACATTGTGATGTGTCTCAGCCACCCAATGAACATGACATCAGTTTTCTTTTAAATTAAATCTTGAGAAAAAAAATCTTTAATAACGACTATCAAGGCTACTGGCCCTCCCCACTCCCAGTGTAGGTCAGCCTTTCTTGTTCGCTCACTTTCTGTCTTTTTTCTTTACTGGCAAAGGGAACGAAAAGCAGCTCTAGGCTGACTGTTGGAAACAGGGTGAAAGGAAAGCAGCTCAATACAGCAGAAAAATTGAAAACAAGAATAAAATAGTTTTGGAGTTGTCACCACAGATTTTCTGAGCATAAGTCAAAATATTTTTAATCAGGTCTGATGGCTCAGGAAGTCTAATTGCATTTATGTTAGATGGTGCAACTTTCATATGTTTGCTAGTTTTCTTTTGCTGTATGTTCTCCAAGCCAAAACTGCAGAAGAGGATAAGGCACAAGACAGAATCACAATGGATATACGTTCTGTTGCCTCTAGTAGCGTGCCTGAAAGCATTGAAATACTGTGACACAGTCAGTATCATCAGTAAATCCTAGGAAATAGTGGAGGGCATAACGTACGTGAAGGCAGAGCTTCTCTCCAGCTTTCTGCAACAGACTGAGACAAGCTAGGGCATGGATTTAAACACTAGTATCTATTCTGGTCTCTTATCTGGTTCATAAAAGCACACAAAGTCCTAGTTGCTACGAAAACCAGTGAATATAGGCTTCTAAATATCTTTTTGAATATGACTTGATTTACCTTTCCAAGATTGCAACTGCACGTTAACAGGACCTGTTTAAAACATAAAAAAGTTCCCTCAGTATGGAAAAAGTGTGCCTATGTAAGGGCTAGCACAGTTCGGTCTAAGTTCAAAGATAAAGAATCGCACCTTTTTTCAAGGCATTGCAGATACTAACACACAAGTAGTAAAGTAATGCTAATAACAAGCTCTGCATTGTTGTCATAACAACAATCACACTGCAAGACACCAAGAGCTGAAGTGAGCTGTCAGGATTTTAAAGCAAGAGAGATATCAATTATATCAAGTGATTCAGGACTACTGAGCTGCTTTAACGGACATGCCTGGTTGGCCATAGGCCCTTGGAACAGAAAGATTTTGGTTCTCCGTATCTATTTGGGCTAAATAGACAGAGAGTTCAAACATCATGCAAAAACATGGCAAAAGCTATGCACAGTGACAAAATAATAAAGATCTTTCTCCGCTGGTCTGCAAACCAAAGAACCAGCTAGTGTTAATACAGATAAAGCATTTTATGAAAATTATATGGCCTTTACCATATTTTCCTCAGCAATACAAATCTTTTCTGCATGTGTAGCAATGTCCCAAAATGAATAATCACTGTGCAAAACCATTAAAAACACATATTCTGTGTGGTTTTAATACCGACATATGAATGTCTTGCCATACTATCAGATGTGCCACTGCCAGAATCTTCACCCATGTGGTGACACTATCTTTGTAAGACCAACAGAAATGCTGAGAGCATTGCATGCTATTATACTGACTAGAATAAGCAGAAGGAACTTCCAAGTGGGAATAATTTAGCACAGCTAAAAGAGTCTCAGGAAAAAGGAAGCCCTATTTTGCTTCATATAACAGAAGAAATGATACAGCTTACAGAATCGCATTTTTCAAAGAGGTCTGAACTCATCTGCAAGCATATGTTTACTCCTGGGAACCAAGTTTCCTTATATGTTTAGGTGTCCGAGGATAGAGAGAACTTTGCATTGTTGGTAACAGGGTATTTGACACCTACAAGTTTTGGAACCCTCACAAAGGACCTTTTCAGCACACACTACTACAAGAGTATTAGCAGCATCTGGATGTACAAATACACCTAATTTGCTTGTGCATTCACAGTTTATATACTCACAGCTGAGTTTTTTTTCCATTGCAAAACATTTGTGTAATAATCTACTCAGGCAGTAGTACATACGCAAAGAGCAAAATGCTACCTTTTCTTACTAGAGATTCAGTAAGATGTTGGTCTTGCACATTTCTAATTTTCCTTTTTTCTCTGAAACTGGTTCTAGAAACTTATCAGCATTTCAGGAGAGAACTGAAAGAGTAATTCACTTTTTTTGCCCTCTGGGAATTAGAATTTTGCAATCAATTTAAAGCCATTCAAAATCTTGTCCTTGGTCCCGCTGCAAATACGTTTTTTTTGCAAAACCAGCAAAAAAATGTAACTAATGCAGGTTGCACATTCCACAAGACTGTAACAAAATTTGCTAATTTTCAAGAGAAACTGGTAATAGGAAACACTTTGAAGCAGCACATGAGTTATCTGTGGAACAAGTTGCTGTTAATTACTATTGAGGTTAGAACTTCAGTGAAATTCCAAGAAGGAAATTTTGTGGGAGTAACTGATGCCAAAAGATTACAAAATGGGTAAAATCTTTGTGCTTTAGGGCTGTAGCAAACTGCTAATAGATGGAAGTCTGTCAGAGGTGTGTTCTGTAGGAAGGTTATTCTATAAATTTGAATTCTAGGCTTTATTACAATTTCATCTGGAACATTCAGCTATTTTCAGTGATTTTGCAGAAGAAACATTCATAGTCATTTATGGCAAATACTAGGCTTCCAGGGAGTCAAGTATTCAACTCCCTAAAACTTCTAAATCCTGAGAGTAGTCTTAGAAATGCAGACTTCCACAAGCCAGGTTAGGTAAGCTCACATTACTCCTACTTATCTATTTAGCCCAACCTTAATCACACATTTTCAAATAAATAAAAAGTTGTATACAGTCCTTTTAATCAGCAGACAGAAATGAACAATCAGCTACACCTGAGTAATATAGCACGTAGATTGAGAAAAACATTTCAGTAATAAAATGAGAAAACAGAAATAGTCATCTATTTTCACTCCCAGCTTACAAAGAAGCATTTATTCTAAGTGCACATTAATGTTGTTATCAGTGTATTGATACTGCTATCAATTCAGATCTAGTTAGGGTTTGAAAAGGGAAAAAAAAAATGAACCTGGAAGTTTTTGTAATTGCATGAAAAAAGAACTGAATACTGAGACTTAATAGGAAATTATTTACCAACTACAGAGCGCTATCATTACCAGTGATAATGCTTTTCAAAATCATGGGTCCTTATGGAAAAGTATTTTCCATAATAACCAATCAGCTGTGTTTCCCTCCTGCCTCCTCTGTGAGAGCTGACACATGCACAGGTCTTCAACCATCTGAACCAATTCTGTTGTATTATTCAAGTTATAATGAATATGGACTCACAGGTCAACAGTAGGGATATGAAGCATAAGGATCTATCTATTTAGTGTACACCAGATAAGTTAGTATCAACTGAACTAAGATTAGTCCATAATACAGTGAGGAACAGCAGGATTTCGGCAACTTTTTACTGGGTCAAGAAGAGATAGTCCCATAAACAGTAACAATATCAACATCAGTCAGCGTATCTTAGTAATATTCTTTCATGTGCTACACAGTTTGCGTTCAGTCACTCGATTCAGATGTCAGTACTTTGGTCGGTGAAATACCATTTAAATGAACAAATACTTGTCCCACTGAAACATAAAACAAACAGGTTTGACAAAGATACTTCTGGTGCTAACAGCCATTAGAACATTAACAGCACTCGTTGATTTGAGTACTAATAGCCATGGAGCCATGACCATGACCGCGCAGGATTCCTTGGTTACAGTGGCAATGGTCAAGATCTTCTTTGCCAGTGAGACAGACCAGATCTGTATGTGTTGGTAACAGTCTTGTGCATCAGCTATGGTTTCTCTCGGGATACCTTCAGCTTGATTCAGCTTCATTCAGGTGTAACTATAGATGATGTTATTAAGGAAACCAACAGTTGAACTGATAGAAGAAAGATACCGAAGACACGATAGCCCTTCTTACCCTTCTCCAAAACTTCCTCAGCACTGCAGCCTACGGAAGAACAAGGCAAGCAGCAAGGAAAGAGGAAGTTTTCAGGATTACAGCAGGAGTTCAGAGACTACTTTAAATCCACTTTCTACACATCTTCGGAAGCCCTTTTGCTCACAATACCAATTCTCTACACATTGCAAAGAAGGATTTCCTCCTGTCAAATCCTTTTGGGACTCTAACTCACAGGAAAATCATATTAGCTGTGAGCTCTACAAGGTTTCTGGTATTTCCCCCCTCTAATTTATTTCTATTCCCATTATTTGCTCTACAGAGATTTTTTTTTTTTTTCACCATGAACACCTATCCCCCTACAGTGGAAAGACAGGCACATTCATATATACTAGCAGTCTAAATAGAGGGTGTTTTGTCACAGCATAAGAACTCACAGCACTCAGAATTAAGCAGTTATATCATTCATTTGAAATAATATTTCGGTCAACTGTCACTGTTGTATGAAAATGCTAACCCTCATAGATGGGCAGATTTGGAGAAACATGATCATAATTGTCCCTCAACATAATATGTACCATCCAGGAGTTGTTTTGCTTCAGTAACAAATGGGAGGGGAGGAGAAACAGTGGCACCACAAGTTTCTTATCAGAACAAATCCTCCTGCAACTAGCAGAAAAATTAGTGCTTTGCATTCACATAAGCTCTTTGGTTGCTTCAATGTATCCATGGTAACACCTATCTTTCAGAAATTCTAGTATGCATCTACACACTTACTTTATATTCTACCTAAAACATGAACAGAACTGAGAGCACTGGAGTATCTGCTCCATTAATCTGGTTCTACTTCAGCTATAAAAGTCCATTAGAAGAAAGAAAAGCTCCCTCCATTATCTACCCTTTAAACCAAATTCCTCCAAAACATGCAGCTGTTATTTCTGGATTACTCTATTCCTTGACAACAGTATTTATTGTCCTGAAACATGAAGGTGAGCCCTGCAGGATTTTGAGTATTTTGAATGCATTGTTGAATACCGTTTACTAATGTTATGACCAGTAAATAAACATTTGATTATATAAAAAAGGATGGAAAATATTTGATTTTATCAATAGCTTTTTTTTCAGTGTACAGCATTTTCTCAGGAAATTTGACAGAACTAATAACTTTTCTAATCCTGATTTAATCAAAGGCTAGTCAAAAGAAAGACTTTTTAATATTTTTCCTTATTTGTGGACCTGGAAAAGAAAATTACATTGGATTTTAAGATTTATCTATAATAAATTTAAGCCTCCTGATAACTTGTTATTCTTAGATAATTTGCATGATTACTTTTAATAGCATATCAGCCCACAAAAATCTGCATACCTCAGAATGAAAACCAATATCCTAAACAATAGCCTGTGAAAATTATGATAGAGACATTTAAATCACTGAATGAACAGAATTGGGGTGGTGTTTCATTGAAACAGAACAGTGTGATTTCATTACAATGTCATTACAACTTTCAGTAATTGTAAAAGAAGAAAATGAAACAATTTCTGCTTCTGAAAGAACTGACCTCTATGCTGCCTTTTGTTCTCTTAGAACAGCAAGACCATTGTCCCAAAGCCAGCATTTTAAACCCAGATCCTTTCTAACAACTGTTAGGCTTCACTATATGGGCATTCATTGGCAAAAACCTTCTCACACAAGACTACTTCTGTTATTCGCTTCACCGTATCAAAACTCTCTTTAAAATAAAGAAGAAAGTAGATTGATTCCGGTCTAAAGCTAAAAAACAAAATAAAAAAACAACCCCAAAAATCAACCCACAGTGGATAAGGAATTGGTGTTCTTTAAGGAACTTGTTTTCTTTAGCTTTATTTTTGTGCTGCTCTTTACAATTCAAATTCAGCTAAAGTGCCAGAAAATGGCAGACAAGTCTTTGGAAACAATGCACGCAATATGGAACTATTTTTATCAGTAAAACATTTCTAGTGACATCTTTGAAAGGACTGGGGCAGCAGTGTACCAAAGCCAGGGAAAACTACTGGAAATCTCCTCTCAATCCCATTTTGGCACCTTTGAAATCTTATTTATGTTGCCTCTTCTGGAGAAAACGGAGTTAATTGCTGGTTTTTCAGTTACTATGTGAGCAAAAAAGCTAAATTACCTTCAGAATGACTCCTGCGTGTATGCAGAAGCTACTACAAGCTCTCTGCAGAATACAAATGTAACTTTCCAAGTAACATTTGAATTTTTGTATTTTATTTAATTCAAATGCCTAAATTTGGAAGAAACTTCTCTTGGGAGGACTTCTTTTCCAGTGAAGAACTCAAGAGTTCTGATATTTACTGCAAATGCCATTCATTTTATGATGCCGTTCCTTTTAGCTCTATAGTCTGACTGCTATTACAATTAAGCCTAAAGAAGCTTTTCTTCCACCCTACTTGGTCTTACAACATATACAGAAACTCAAAGAATGCAAGATTTGATGCTTTTTATACTCACATTGGCAAAAGAAAAAAATAGACAAAAGCTGCTTCTGCTTGGAAAAACAAAAATGAAATCTTAGTAACCATAAGGAAACTCAAGAAGCTGTAAAATTCTACCTTGCCCACTTTGTATGTCATCTTTGTAAGGACTTGCACAAGATACTAACAGATGAATATTATTGTTTCACCCTGGGCAAGTTACACAGTAAAATGGCTTATCAGTATCTTACCTGCAAAGTCACAGAACCTGTGATTCTTATCAGAAAAGCACTAAGTTACTATTTCCCTTTCTTCACCTCTTTATTAAAACTCTAAATATCACTGTTGTGCCCAGAATAGTGGGGGAAGTCAACCTGATGTCTGAAAAGTCAAGGCTTAAACTTGAGAATGCTTTTGTCTTTCAAAGTTGCATAAAAAATAATAGTAATACAGAAAGACAAACTAAGAGAATACGAAAGGAAATGGAAAAGAAGAAATTAGAAGATTTGGGAATATATTTTAATTACAGTGGCTGTAGATAAGGGCAAATTTGACAATGATTTCAGGGTAGACTCAAAAGATTCAGGCTGTCTCTGAATTCTGACAGGTTTTCAGATAGCTCAGGCTTACTGTGCAGAAGGTAGTGAATATTTGATGTTGTTTATTTTGAATATTTTTATTTGGAGTCAGGTCTTTTTGGTTAATAAAAATCAACCCTAAGTTACAAAAAAGTATGTGTGTTCATAAATATTCATGAGAAGCCAGACTGAAAGTCCTATTAAATTGACCAGTTCCATTAACTTTAATGAGCTGTCAGTCAGCTGGGGTTCCTTCTCAGCAGCACACCTATGGCCAAACAACCATATCAGGTCTAAAGATCCCTGAAAGTCAGTGCCAGGTTACATTCACATCGGATCCAGCTGGTGAACTACCCAATGGCCTTGTCGTGTCAAACTACATTAATTTTTTTCTTTTTTTGGGGGGGGCTGGGGGGAGTGGGGTGGATGGGGGGAGGAACGATAAAAAAAATAAAGACCAAAGAAAAGGTAAGTTCATCCTCAAATAAGCAAAAAATTAACCCACAATTCTCCGCCACTTTGTTGAAAAGTACAAGTTAAGTGAACAGATCTACATAGGTAAGACAAATGTATCCTATACTATACTATAACCATACTATAATCATCTGCTGCCCATTCATCCCTAAATAATAATTTTAAAGAAGGAAATGAAGAGCCAAGTTGAAAGCTAGATGTTGCAGTGGCAAACAGATTGTCACTGCCAAAGTGCCCCTCTGTAATTTACAGATCTGAGACTACATTAGCTCTAGGCTTTCAGACTATTTCTTCTTCAAAACTTTTTCCCATGACGCATAACTTTATTTCCTTCTAAAATATGACAGACTGGCCACAGGAAAAGACAGAATGTTGAGCACATCCTGATAATCCACCTGGAATTAACGTATCCTAGGCATAAGGAAGCCCTGATATTTGGAGTCAAAACGGAATTTATTGTTTGTTGTGTGTCCCCCCACCTCTCTCCCCCCAACTGGTAGTGCTTTCTTGTTTTCCTGCGAGGAAAGGTGCATGGGAGCAGTAGGTTTTGTTCATAGCTTTAAAGCTATTTGTGATGTCTCAGTATAAATATCAACTTTTGAACACTAAATATTCACAATAAACACTTGTCAAGCCATTCACATACAGAAATTAAAACAAAACAAAACAAAACACAACAAAACCAACAAAAAAAACCCCACAAAGCAAAAAGAGGAAAAATTAAAATGTTTCACATTCTGGTTAAAATGATGAACAGGTAAAACAAGATTAAAATGGTTCTGCCTGTACCCTACATACATCTAGATTGTATTTTATCAACTTTGGAGGGGCTGCAAATAGTGCATTTGTACAGCTATTTTCTTCTCTATTGAAACCTTTCTGAAATAGTATCGGACACGGACGTTTGCCTTGCTGTGGGTGGTGAAATTTTATTCACATTCTCCAGTAAACAACTTAACAGCAAATTACCAGTGCATTTCCACCCCACAAAATCACCTTAGCAACTCCTGCAAAACATCTTCATCCTTCAGAGGTAACAGTCACATGCAGATTTGCAAAGCCTCCAAGAGAAAAATTTTTACCTATGGTAAAAAAAAACAAAAACACAAAAGCTTTATGTTTTGCTACATAGAACCTTAAAATCCCCAGATTCATGTTTTGAGAAGCAGCTGGTTTTAATGTAACAAGGTTGTCTTACATTTTTAGCAACTTATATAGAAACACTGTATGTCCATCCTGGAATATTCAGACAGCTGCTCCTAGCAACATGAACAGTAGCCCTCGTGTGTGTCTTACTCACTGTAAGTGTGAAGGTCTGTGGTGGGTGACACTGTTTTTGTCACAAATCCAAAACATAGCACCATACAGGCTGCTGCATAGTCTCCATCCCAGCCAGACCCAGCACCAGGCCAAATGCCCTGACACAACACCTCGTAATCAGAGGTTACCAGTCTATTGTAGAAGAGTTTTATTGATAGGACTTTTAACTCAGGCTAAAGTAAATCATGCTTTTAACTCTGAAAATCCTTTGTCGACGAGGCAGCTGTACCGCCAGAACATCAGTGGTTATGACAGAACACAAAGAAAAGAGGATTTCAAAGAAAAGAGGATTTCGCCCACCTATGTGTGCGTGTGTGTGAATTTTTAGGAATTTCACAACTGTATTTATATTATCATTCCCTACCACATCCTCTAGGCCAACTCTAGTTTTAGCTTTTTGATCACAATTTTCTTAGCTCCTCGGATAAAGAGGATGAAATTTACAGGCCATGTCAAAAATGCTAAGGCAAACTTTATAATGAAACAATTCATTTCCAATTCTCTGAAAGCCTTGAATATTTTTTAAATATATATAACAGGAGATAAGCTAGTGTTTAATTCAACTCTCAAATGGAATTCCAGGAAGGTGCATTTATACATAGCTAAAAAGAGCTGCAATAATTATACATGAGACCATGCTCTGCCTGAAAATAACATATTCATTTGCTGTAAGGTTACATCCAAGACACTTTGAAAAGATGAGGTAGGTCAGTCTAAGACATCTGTTTCAATTACAGATCTAACTAAAAGCCTGTTTCTGCAAAGTTCTGAGCAGCACTTTGAAGCCAGAAGGATGAAAGGGTGTTCAGTGTCTGCCAGCCTGAGGGCTCTGGTATAAACCAGCAAAACCAGTGTTCCCCAGGGCTCAGTACTAGGGCTGTTCCTGTTTAATATCTTTATCAACGACCTTGATGAGAGGATTGAGTGCACCCTCATGAAGTTTGCAGATGACATCAAGTTGGGCAGGAGTGCTGCTCTGCTTGAGCGTACAGAGGGCTCTGCAGAGGGATCTGGCCAGGCTGGATCGATGGGCCAAGGCCAATGGCGTGAGGCTCAACAAGGCCGAGTGCCGGGTCCTGCACATGGCCCACACCAACCCCATGCAGCACTACAGGCCTGGGGCAGAGCGGCTGGAACGCTGCCTGGTGGAGGAGGACCTGGGGATGTTGGTGTACAGCTGGCTGAACATGAGCCAGCAGTGTGCCCAGGTGGCCAAGGCGGCCAACAGCACCTGGCCTGTATCAGCAATAGCATGGCTAGCAGGACTGGGGCAGTGATCATTCCACTGGTGAGACCCCACATCAAATACTGTGTTGTTTTGGGCCCCTCACATCAAAAAAGACATTGAGGTGCTGGAGCGTCTCCAGAGAAGGGCAACAAAACTGAACTGGGGGTTGTTTAGCCTGGAGAAAAGGAGGCTGAGGGGAGACCTTATTGCTCTCTACAACTACCCAAAAGGAGGTTGTAGCAAGGTGGGTGCTGGTCTTTTCTCCCAAGTAACAAGTGACAGGACAAGAGGAAACAGCCTCAAGTTGCACCAGGGGAGGTTTAGGATGTATATTAGGAAAAATTTCTTAACAGAAAAGTTTATCAAACATTGGAACAGGCTGCCCAGGGAAGTGGTTGAATCACCAACCCTGGAGGGATTTAAAAAATAGGTAGTCGTGATGCTGAGGGACATGGTTTAGTGGTGGACTTGGCAGTGTTAAGTTAATGGTTCAGCTCAATCATCCTTCCAACCTAGACAATTCTATGATTCTATAAAATGTCCAATTCCCTACTGACCAAGGCTAGCACCTACTGTAGGGACTCCCCAGCTTTAAGCAAAAGGTCCCTTGCTCACTCTTTCTAGCTCATGCTCAGGTATGTAATGCTGCTTAAAAGAAATTCAGAATCTGTATAATGTTAGAACAAATCAAGGATGGTTAAAACCTTGGTTTTAACATGGTTAGGTTAAAACAGGGTTAAGAACAGAATAAGGTACGTTTAGAAAAGACAAGACCATGGAAAATTTGCTTGATCAAAAAAACGTCCATAATTGCACTCACAAGGCTACAAGACATCCAGTAGCATTTAGTAACAGTACTAATTTCTACCAGCACAAGACAGAAGAATCAGGTTAACAATTCTCTCAGCCATAACAAAGCTACCAGCCTAAACAACTGTTTTTTTAATGTCTCACCATCAAACTGGAATAACAGATCAGACTATCCCTCACCGTTTAGAAGCCTCAGCAAGAAGATCAAATTTAAGCCATCCAAGATCACCAATGCTCTGTAAATCATTAGTGGGATTTGCAAGTCTTTGGGTAGCTATGAGCACCTTTTTGTTTACCCAGCCACAATCACAAAACTAAAAAATTAATCATCATGGCTAGTTCAGTAAAATACTAATACCAATCTGACATATGCGTGGTCAGTTGTGCCACTGAGTTTGTTTGCAAAGCATGTGGGCTTCCCTCCCTCAGTCCACTGGGACCACAGGGACATGATCTGATTTTCAAATGTTCCTGTGGTCAAAGTATAGACCGTTCATGCAAAGAAGAGAACCTTCAACTTTACCAAGGAATGAGCAAGAATGAGACACGCATAACCCCCGATGTCCCTCTGTATAGATTTGGTACTGCGTTTGCTGGGCCAGCCCACAGTTCAATCCAGTGCTGCTGAGCACCGTTATTGTTTGGTTCCTGAATAGTAACAGGGACAGAACTCTCTTTGAATAAGAACGCATTTCTTGTGAGTCAAAACTACCAAAGGGTTTAACTTCCCTCCCCCATCTTCTTTTTCCCTAAATTCTGGAATGCAGAAACACGTCATAACTACCCCGAAATCAGAAGAGGGAACACAGCATGGGAGGGAGTTGGTCTCTCTTCTTCATAATTCTATTCCTTTGCTTTTTGATCATGACTCAATGAGTGACCGTTGCCACAAAAGAGTCACTGTTATCAGCTTGCAATTAAAGCCTTACTGAAAAAGATTCAGATTGTATTTGGGCATTAATACGCAAGGAATAAAATCTTTGCTATGTACTTCAGAATCCATGTTTAAACATTCTGTTATTTTATTCCTTTCTAAGCAGATCAGGTTTTGGGAGGGGGATAATTTTATTCTATAAAGTAAATGATATTAAATAGAATAATGGTATAAATGTAACAGAGCATGATCCAGCACGGCTTTTACATTTTGTTGCACAAGGTCTACTGCAAACATAAAAAAATAAGCACTTAAGATGGCTGACAAAAAGCACAGGTCTTACATTCATTGAATGGTTTTGTATTAGTTGTGGGTTTTATGTTTCCAAGCAATCATTAAGGAGTTTCTCTTTTAAGTTTGAATAGTTTCCTGCAGCATTTACAGCACAAACACTACAGCACTGTGCTACTGCGTAACAACTTAAAACAACAAAAAACCTCTTCAGAACAAGAATTTATCTTCCCTCCCCTTCAACTTCACATCTTAGTTGTTCCTCTTCTTTTCAGTGCTTAATACTAATACTTAAACATGGGAAGAGTATACAGCATAAATGATGATCAAACAATTCAGTTGTTCTCATGCCTGCCAAGTTCACTTGCATTAATAATACTAGTGTTTTCTGTTCTGCAACTGAGAGCTACTAGAGCAAGCTACCAGCAGAAGATGAACGGCACACGGCACTAAGCTCTAACGTCTCCCCAGTAGCCTAACTTAAGCAAATATGAAGCCTGATCTCAGTCTCACTCAGTTTTATTCCCAACAACGATTCTGTGAAGAGAGCCCATTTACAAAAAGTCCTGAAGAGAACGTTGAAAGAGTTATACCTTACGGCGAAATTAATATGTCTCCGCAACTTAATTTACCTTATTTGGAGTTTGCTTTTTTCATATACTCCTTAAACTTACTTATTTTTCTATTGTGGAAAACCACTCAGTAAATTAGACTGCAGAAGGGGAAATACAAAAATTGTGGTGGAGAGTGCAGCTAGCTTTGGAACTCATCAGAAATGTACACAGAAGCATCCACAACTGTCATTTGACAAAATTTAAACAAATACTTTTTAAAAATTCATCAAGTATTGCACTCTGAAGTAGAAGCAGTAAATATGTGATATGATATTGTAAATACAGTATGATTTCCAATAGAATTATAATTAGTTATTCAAGTCCTACAAGGTCTTTTGTGTTATTACAATACTATTATTTTTTGCTACAGCATACTGAAGAAATCAAAGCCAGGACTCTGCATAGTAACAGTAAAGCAATAATAGCTCTGAGGACTTTTAGTTGGTAAACGGAATGCACATTTTTACATTGACTTGTTTCCCTCTTTATTTGCTTCTTAAAGCTGTGAGCAAAATGCACAAAAGATAAACAAGAGAGAGTTAATTGCTGGTGACTGGCCTCTTTTCCAAAATGCTTATATTTATACTATGTAAGCAGCACAGAGTTCTTCAGGCATGTTGTGTTGTAGATGGAAGCAAACAACTCCTAGCAAAAGATTTAAATGGACATAGCCTCTTCATTCCATTTATTTTGAATTCTTACAGCAAGTAACTCAGACTGTTTCTTTTGCTTAGGATTAATGTTGCTCCCAGGCAATTTATTATCTCCATTTCAAGATATTTAGAATTAATTGTTTTCAGGCAAGATCACACAGTACTGTTTTGGATCTCGTGGCTGAATAAGCATAACTCCTATTTCCAGTGAAAGTTCTGATATTAAAAAAAAAAAAAAAAAGTATCCCAGAAATGCTTCCAATAATTCCTTCAACATTCCCTGTAATTCACCGTAATAGCCTAATTTCACATATTGCTTTGTGGGATATCTCAGAAGATAAATGTAAAAAATACAACGAACAGCAAGAAACAAAATAGAAGGAAAAGTTTCACCAAACTGGCATGTCCATGGACGTGGGACTGAAGTACTGCAGTGACTGAAGTGACTGCACACCTTCCAGACTACCTGCAGCCAAGACCACTAGGAAAAAAGGTAAAGCCGTGCAGATCCTAAAGAGTCCAAATTTCTCACAGTCACTAAGAAGAGTCAGCCATTTCCTAGAGTTTCTACTTTCCAAAATAATTAAAAACTGTGGGCAAGAAAGCTTAATCCTTTTACATTACTTCTGCTGTTGATGTGTTTAACGCTTTTTCTGCAAAATGAACACAGCTAAAATTGCATACATTACAGAATTATTTTGAATGACAGATAAATATACATTCTTGAGTTGGCCAACATACAAAACAAACAAACACACAGACCAGGGAGGGAACGAGCACCCAGCAGCCTTTCTTCATAGAGGAGTCTTTCCCAAAAGTGACCTATTTCTCCAGGGGTATCTGGTAACCAAAAGCCCGTTACCCAGCAAACAGCGACAGCACTTCAACATGTAACTGCTTAGTGAGGTTCATCACCACACTCCTGCTCCCAAGGCAGCTTTGATTTTAAAGCAAAATTACTTTAACAGGATAGACGTAGCAACATTTGGCTGATTTTCTCTGCTGCAGATTCAGCAAACAGTAATACCAGCTGAAGCCCAGTGATGTTTTAGACAGAGTAACCACCTGCAGAAGGGCACAGGAAGCAGCTGGGGATGAAAACATCTTTACCTGCCCTGGATCTGGATAAGGATGCTTGCATAGCCTGTCACCTCAAGACGTGAAAGACGGAGCCTGGGCTGTTATGTTCCCACTCATTTCCCTGGTCCAAAGATCACAACTCTCACATTTTATGGAAAACTGTACCTAAATTTCATAGTAAGGTCCCAAATTCTCTTATCAAGAGCTACAACTATCAGGGACTGCTGTTGTAATTCAAATGAGACTTATGTGAAGAACCCTAGGTCCCAATGCTATCTATAAATTGTGTAATTTATAGAAAATAATTACAGCATCATTCTCCTGTAACTGACACAAATTTAAATTACAAAAAGCGAGATTAATGAATAAAATATGAAGATAGTCCTACAGAATAGCAGTCACCCTGTTAGTTACTTGATACAAAACACCATGCTTTTTAAGCTGTCACTGAAATACCAATTTTCAGCGTGCTGCAGGACAGCGGATAACCCCTCAGCATAAAGAAGCCAGCAGAGGTATTCACAATCAGGCAAGGGTCAACCAGAATTATCATTACCTGAAGAGGAATAACAACCCTCATAGCTCATCTACTTTTTGCGACAATTCAGTGGCAAAAAAAATCCAACTGTTGGAACTGGCATGTTTTGTCTCCGTTCTTAAGCCTGAAAACGAAGGCGCCCGTGGATGAGGAGAGGAGCCGGGCAGCCGTGCTTGAACCAGGCTCACTCTCTGCAGCGAGCACACGGCTGTGCAGGCAGATCTGCCTCACACGAGCACGGCATCCATTTACACCGCAGCCTCCCGCCGCCATCCCGGGCTGGACACAACCCTCCCCTCAGCGCCAGCGCCGAACCCTCCAGAAGGGCGGCCGCGAGCACCAATCGCCAGTCGCCGCGGGAACCCGGGCCAATCAGAACCCGCTATTCTCGTGTCCTCCCGACCCCCGCTACAAGCGCTGCCGCCCGCCGGCGCCATGACAGGTTTCGGCGGGCAGGGGCGCAGTGCCGGTGGACAGGTGGCTTTGTATTCGTCCCCTGAATGAAACCCCAAACCGCGTACAAGTTTCTGACTGCATTAAAAATTATGTTATTAGAGAGCATGAAATGTCGCTAAGGACTAACCAGCTGTTTACATGTGTCTCTGAGTCATGCGATACCCAGCCTGAGCGAGCGAGCCCTGGCCAGTGTTGGACAGGGTGCTGTGGCAGCATAATCACAAATATCTGCCTGAATAAAGGTCGTTCATCCACCTCAACTTCGGTTCATAACACCATGTATATGAGATAAAATAAAATTCACAAACACAAAGATGATTGTGTTCTGTTACATTGCCATCTAAAATTTTTCTTGGATTTTCATCTGTTTTTTAAAATTTTTCTCCTCTAGTAAATCTGACAAACCACACTATGTTGTTTACATGTACTTACACTGGTAAACAGTTAACTTTCATTAATTACACAAAAAGGGTAGCTTCCTCAAGCATGGGAGTGTGTGCAGAGAGGGGTGAGATTATCCCGGCACCGATCTTGCAATTAAATTATGCCACAGCAACCCTTCAGGTCAATTTTCTTGTGTAAACGCAAATTACAGCCTAGCTGTCTTAGGTACCACGCATATGCCTTGAACAGGAACCAACACAGCATACAAACTGGGGTATGCTGACAAAGGGATAATGAATATATTTAAGATTAAAAGGGGAGGTCAGATTTTTGTAGCTATCTTTTCTCTTTCCCGGGTAGGAATCTCCTTAGGTATTGGTCTGTCTGTAGCGAAGAGGACGGATGGGAAATGAGGGTGGATCCTGCCCCAGGCTGAAAACGGCAGCCTTCCTTCCACAAAGATAAGGCTGACACGAGGAATAAACCACAGCATTTTATAGTGGTGGTCTATTAATGGATTCTACTAATAAATATACGGACGACTAGAACGCACACAGTCTGGAAGTGGCAACTGCTCTTCACAAAACATGCAATTTCCATTTTTATTAGTCAGGTCTTCGCACTTTTCCTCATTAGATCACCACAGGCTCATTAATTTTATTGCTGCTAGTTTATCTTAATTGCACTAAAACAAATGTTTTGGCTATCACGGGCTTTACAGTAACAACTTCCTCCAATCTCTGCTTCCTCAGTCCACTGGCCCACAGCGATGGCGCAGAATTGGCTGTCGGGAGTTCCTGTGTGCGGCCATCGTTAGTGGCACCTGGACATCGTTAGTGGCACCTGGACATCGTTAGTGGCACCCTGCCTGAGGGCTGTCCCAGCGACCTGCATTGTCTGCTGGAGCACGGTGTCTGTGATGCGACGTCCCAAAACAGAACACGGACATGCTTCAGGCTTCGGGCACTCTTGCCAGAAAGAAATCTGAAGAAACCCTATTTCCTGCATATACCGACTGCACCGAGCATCGAGGCATAGCTGTGAAATCAGCCAGGGCGCTGTATAATTGTAAATAACTTAGCTGACAGCTGTGTTACTTCTAACAGTAATTGCTTGGCCCAAAGACAAATATACGTGACAGTGTTGCAAAAGTTGCGTTAACACATAGATTAGAATCAGGCCTTAAGGTAGTGGACCCAATAACCAAACAGATGCATGCATGTCTACAGAATCAGGCGCTTAAACACCGCTGCTCTTCGAAGCTGGGACCATAATTGCTTCTACTTCTGGACATTAAACATAAATAGACATTAACAGCAATATAAACTTAAACCTCAAGCCGCAGAAAGAGTTTTCAGTTATTCTTCAGTTTCTGCAGATTTCAAGAGTCAAATGCCATTAACTATGGAGGAATCACTGCTAGGTTCACCAGGAGGCAAGTGGCGGGACAGCTGATCTTATTACAACCTTGATATTGAAAAGAAACGTGAAAATAATCACCGTCACTTTTTAGTGCCTGACCATTTTTGTCATAATTAACCAACCTATTAAGGAATCTTCTTTTTCTGTTACCTAAGGTAGTTGTTTGCTTCTAGCCTAGTTTTCTGTAAATACTGTTGGCAGTCTAATAACTTAACGTGCCTTATGGATTAAAAAGCACCACCAATTTAGAGTTATCCCCGATGAACTTTATAGATATTTGTACTTAAACTCACACATGCTTTTTTTTGCTTACCACTGGAAGTTTTTGGTAGCTACTTCCCCTTCCTGCCTACCATTGGTATATTTCCCTAAAAAAAAAAAATTTAAAAAATCATGCTTTTTCAAAACATAAAACAAATGTTTGATGAATTAAATTTCATGATTGAGTTTGTGTGCTTTCATTTTAATCTCCTATTGCTTTGACTGGAACTCTGATAGGAAGTACTCAGTACGAAAGTTAAGCTTTTGGTGGGTACCTTTTTGCATTCTTCCTTCCTGCCTACCTCAGGAACTTGCAGCACAGCTACATACACCACCTCGTGCTTATGGCCGAGTTCTACAAAGACCTTAGAACAGCTTTATCTATACTTACCATTGCCAGCGACATTAATATCCAAATATTTTAAATATTAACATAAATTCCTGCAGGATTGCTACACATGAGAGTTTTGTGCAGAAAAAGCCAGAGAACAAACCACCTTCCTCCTAAATCGGTCTCATTCAACACACACTTAAACATGTAACTTCCACAAAGTAAGAGCTCTTAAGTGCATTTTCAGAATCCTGTTCTCTATGCTTTGGGGATATTTATCTGGACAAAAAAAAGAAATAATTAAAAAATGTAAAATGAAATGGAAAAATATTGAGAATCCTTTCTCCACTTAATATGAAATAAAATTTTTAATGCGTTTGTGTTAGGCTCTTGTGGCTCTCTGCTGCTGGAGCAGTTGCACAGAGCCCCTCGATGTGTTCCTCTGCCTCCCACGTGTCTTTACTTCCTCGAATTGACTTAACTTTGTTTTACTTCTTGCTCAGATCCCTGAAGGATCCAGATTTATCTCTTAATCTTCTTTTCTACTTCCTTCTCCAAATTGCTGGTTCTCCATTCAGCTGCGACCCCAAATCCCATTGCTCCTCAGCCTGACCCCCCATCCACTCCTTTGCCTCTGCTCATCTCCTGCTCTCCCACCCTGGCCGGCTCTCGGATAACACCCGCTGCCCTTTTCCTGACCTGAGTTTGTCACCTCTTAATCAGCTATGACTCCACTTTCTCCATTCTTTTACAACCAGGCATTAGCTGATTCCCACCCTTATTTTTTGACATCATCTCTCAAAAATTTTCCCTCCTTAACTTTATTGCCAAAATGATCCACACTGTGTTAATTTTTTGCCTCCTTCCCTGCGACTCTCTCCCTGTGTGAATCTTGGCCATACCACCTCTTTTCTTTCAGTGCATCCACAGGCAGCTGCATAATTATTTTGGTTTTGTGCCCTTCTCTATTGTGGCTTCTATGCTTCCTCCAAAGAACCAGCAAGATTCTCTTTGCTGATTATGCCTTACCTTTTATTTCCTTGCTTGCAAAGTACTGCAAAATAAAGTAATAAAAAAGGAGATTAAATAATACACTCTCAAAATGCCTACTCTTTGCTCATAGGCAGGAATGACAACCATCCTCACGTGGTACCTACGTTCCTGTTCTATACGTTCCACCACAGGTATGGGGAAGAAATACTTAGAGGCAAAGAAAACTCTACAGTAAACCCTCGTAGTTTCATCAGGAAAGCAGAAAAAAAGCTTCTGTTTCTAGCAAATAAATGCTTTACTTTTATAATATTTTCTATTAAATTCAGCTCAGTCTCTGAAAGAAAATATCAAAATGTATAATTGGAAACCATTGAAATTAAGTTTCAATTTAATTTGTTAAATTTCAATATAAGTTAGTTTTTAAAAATAGTTATCAGCCAAACTATTAATTCAACTAAATCCAAACCCAACTTTTTTGTTGAACAAACTGTTCACATTGAAAAAAATAATCTATCCAGAGTCAAATTCTTTGATGCTGTTTCATGTGATTTTTGCCTTGAACAGGCTCATGTTAAAAGGCCCAGAGGAAAGTACAGTATATTCTCATCTTTGGGTATTGACATTTCATTTGAAAGAGGAAAGAGACTGGAGGAAAAAGAGGTACAAGAGGGTGTCCTTACTGCTGAGCTGTTCCCATCAGCTCTACCGACCATGTAATACGTATTGACAGGGAAACAACTCGAGCAGATCCCGTCATGGCACTTCCCAAGGAATCGTTGATTTTAAACTCACTGGCAGTTCCTCTTCCGCTTTTCATGCTGTTTAACATACATTATTAGATCAGGTGCCTTCCTGCGTTTATTTGTCGCTCCGTGAAGGCACTCAGAGATGGCATCGTGGGTGCGGAGGGCACGGTGAGGTGCCTCTGCTGCCCTCCTTCAGCCCCAGCAGTGCTGTGAAAGGAAACAAAGAATGGAAAAGGAAGAATTAGCCAGAGCGATTGCTTGAGAGTTAGTCAGAGGTCAAACATACAGACCAGCAGGCTGATTCACTGTGTCCGTAGCTAAAATCTTTGACCATCACCTCGCTGTCTTCACTAGCAATTTTAGTAGAATGAAGCTGTCTGGAATAGGCTTTTATCCACTGAAATCATTTTTAGGAATTTTGTCCTTTATTTCAACCATATTTAGCCTTCCAAAGATTCTGCAGCAGTCCTCAAGTTCTACCTTCAGCCCTTTCTGAGATGTTTGGAGTAGCAGGACGGTGTGCTTAAGTTCAGTATAACACCAAGTAAACCCTATGTGTAAAACAAATGCCTTTCTTTTTTCTGTTCTTGACTCCAACATAATTTTAGTCTACTACACATTCTTCCCGAGAAGCCACCTTTATTTTTGCCATAAACAGAGGTGTGAATAGCATTTCGTGCTTTTCAGGCATTTCTTCAAGGGCAGCAATGTTTTCTAACAACTGACGGTCGCTGAGGTGTTCTCTGTTAACCGGAATGCTCTTTCCTTCTTACAAGTCTGAGACATTTCTACCGGCCAAAGAAAATTTATGTTAAATTGTCCCTTTTTAAAGCTCTGTGCAGCTCTCACGATTATCTCTAGCAATGCAAAAGGCTCCCAACAATATTTTAGTCCATCCCTGTATTACCTCTGTCAAAATTAGGCCTGTGTAACATTAACTTTCTTTTGAATGTATACTCCCAGCTACTAGTAAACCACACCTTATGAACACTAGAATTAGGAATGCTTTCACCTCTTAATTACACTAGTCTCAAATAGAAAAATAAAATATTTTGACCCCCTGAAGATCTATGTAAAATATGTTTTTGCCTACTGTTTGCTTTACAACTCAAGAGTACCTTAGAGATTTTTTCATGAAACTTTCGAGAGGCGGTGAAAATTATTTTGCTGATATGCTTAATCAGTACCGATGCGCCTTTAAACCCATATGCACTTACTACTGCACCTGAAAACGATGTAGTAGTCCTTGAGTGTTGTTTCATACAAGAGTAATTTTTCAGGCTGAGGATACACAGATGAGAATTTTAATTTATATCACTTATAACAAATAAGGACCAGTAGAAGACTGAGCGCAGTGCTGCCTGTCCTGCTGCCAGTGCTCCGATCATGAGTCCGTATTTTCCCAGCCTGGACCCGTCTGCTGAAGTTGTTGCACGGACTCGTTTGACAGTCACAGCACTGAGGGCAGCAGAAAGGCTGCAAAGCGTGACGGATCACCAGCTCACATGCCTGTTGGAAAGTAGTATTCGGTGAAGGAATTAAAAAGGAATGCATCCCCCTTAACTTGGGTGGGTATCACTTCATGGAAGGAAGAATCAGCGGCTTTGACTTACCAGCCACTCCGCAGTCTCAGGGTTCTCGCAGGCAGGTGGGGGACTGGCAGGCGAGACACCCGCTGGATGCTCGGACCCATTTGTCCAGGGTCTGGATGCAGCACGTGCTAAGCAAAGAGGTCTGACTCCAATGCATTTTTTTAATTAAAAAAAAAAAACAAAACAGATTTTTCGTGCTCTTCTTTAAACCCCTGGTCAGACATCGAGAACAAGAGCTGGGGCTCTGCCAGCGTCCCACGCTAAAATCACAAGAAAGCTTTACAAGAACAAGTGACTGACGTGTTGCAAGATGGGGGGGGGGGGGGGGGAGTTGTTTGTTTGCATGTTTGTTTTATGGTAGGTCACCCTCAGCTTCTTAATCTTTATACAGCATTTCACTGCATCCAAGTTCTGGTTCCAGTCAGTCATCATCATAAAAAAAAGTCCTGGGAGGTGCAGTCCCTGGGTTTGGCCATCAGAATTCAGAATCAGAGTAAAGCCAAGGTCAGACGGGGCCTCTGCAGATCATCCGGCCCAACCTTCTGGCGTGCAGACCTGCATCTGAACTGATTTTGGCAAAAGTCCAGTTTGGGAGAAAGTATGGATTCCATATTCTTCTAAGCCAACAATTTTGATCTGACAACAATGATTTTTTTTCTTGAAAGAATTTGATGTGCAATTAATTCCCAACACTTTTTTTTTTTTTTTTTGCTTTGTATATTGCTTTATCTGTGACTACTAGGTTCTTTAGTTTTGAGAAAATTCTATATTTCTTAAACTATACTTAGTCCTAAATAATTTTAAACTTAATTTGAACCATGAGCCGGTATTTCATGGTGAATTACACATACATCAACGATACATGTCATCGTAAAAGAAATTTAAGACTTTTTGTTCATACTGATTTTCTTTATGTCTGAAGAAGAAAGCACAGTCATAAGCCAACGTTTCATTCAACAAGGATTATTTCCAATAATATTAAAATTATTTACAATAATGTTTACAATAAACTGGATAGAATTTTGCTATACATGTAAATGAACAGACACTCCAGAAGCAACCCCAGCTTATGTAAAACCCCTCTTACACACATACTTAAGGATTGTTTATATTACAGAGTTAAAAAGCCATAACAAATCAGAGTCTCTCTCAGCAGGATTTTAAGTCAACACCATTTAAATTAAATGATAGTAGAAAAAAAAATTCACCACACTTTTGTCCCAATTATAATTTGAAATTCTTATGACAGGAATAGATATTTTAGCTTTGTAAGAATCAGTAATATGAACTTTCTTCTTTGGAAAGTTTTTTAATAAACTATGAATTTTTTAAATAGTGTGACTGCAGTCCTGAGACTTGACAGGAAGCGTATTTTAGATAAATAAGGTATTTTAGATAAATAAGGTTTTTTAGCTAAATCTAATGCTGCTTCAACACCACTGTTTCAATGGGGGAAAAGGCTTGTTTCTTTGGAGATGTTGGAAGTGGCCAACCAGAAATATTGTGGGCTTTTTTTTATTATTATTCCAAACAGAGAAAATCTCTATGCCCTTTAACAAAAAATACATTTTGAAAATAAATGCTACAAATATATTAATTTTTAATATTGTAAAAGGGATAATAAGTTTTCTTAAACTGTTATTTCTAATAAAAATAACCCTCTGTACATGCATTACTCTCTTGTGTTGTTCTCCATCAGATCCCTGTTACACTGAAGCAGGAATAAAGGAAAATGTGCTTTGTTATACTACGAGCTAGAATATTAGCAAACTAGTACATCCTTCTGCCTTATATACCATTTTTTATTGATATGTTTGGTTTTTATTAAGTTTAAAGTGAAAGATTTTTCCATAAAGCTTTAAGCATAATAAACCAACCTCACTGGGCTTTTCTTTGGCACTCACAGTGCATTTTGAAATAGTAGTATTGTCTAGAGACTTTTATAACCTTTAAAACATTTTAGAAACAATTAAACATGCCTTTCTTAAAATAAAATCTCTCTTGCTACATTCAGCTGCAAGACTGCTGAGGTCTCAATTTTCAACACCACGACTTTTGCTTTGAGCAATAACTAAAACTACAAAACCAAGGAGGCAGCCCGTGCTTGCTGGTGGCTGCTTTCTACCTCATCTGTTCCTCTTCTGTTCTCCCAATTGTTTAAGGTTATTTTACAGGAAACTCAAAGCAGCTGACCTGTAGCAGCACGGTGTGGTGCATTAACATCCCCGAAGAGATGTCATAGAAAGAAACTTGGGTGGGAGCGGCGGTGGGATCGTGCCTGCCTGTGTCCCCGCGCGGCACTGCAGCCACGTCTACAGACGGTACCGCTACAAAAGCAAAATCTAAAAAGCACTCTTATAAATTAGACACATACCCCAAAGTAAGATTCGGTCTGCTGCCAGGCTTTAAAATATTAGTCATTAAAATCATCAAGGCTTATCAACCAACTGAAAGATTCATTTGCTGGCATTCTGTACTCTCCTACCTGAATTTCCAGCCACTGTGGCTCCTACATAGACTCTGAAGCCCTCCTGTTTCACCTCTGCAGGTGAAGTGTAAGGGTTAGGTGATGGAAGGCTTAACATGTATTTTGTGAAGTGTTTTGTCAAGAAATACTTGACAAAATTAAAGTTTAGTTATAACTAAACTTCTCAGAGAAGGGCCGTGACAGCAGGAGCTGCTCGCTGCACCGGGAGACCCCGTTCGCTGCTCTCGGCTCAGCATCACCCAGTGCCAGTCCTTCCCCAGGGTCCCCGCTGGTGGCAGCGTAAAGGGACGCACCTCGAATTGGTGCCCAGATGGTTTGTGCTAAGCAGGCATGGCGGGCACGCTGAAAATCATAGAATCATAGAGTGGTTTAGGTTGGAAGGGACCCTAAAGCCCCCCCAGTGCCACCCCCTGCCCCGGGCAGGGCCACCTCCCCCCAGCCCAGGTTGCTCCCAGCCCCGTCCAACCCGGCCTTGAACACCTCCAGGGATGGGGCAGCCACAGCTTCTCGGGGCACCCTGCCCCAGGGGCTCACCGCCCCCACAGGAAACAGTTTCTTCCCAATATCTCATCTCAGTCTCCCCTCTTCCAGTTTGAAGCGATTCCCCCTCCTCCTATCACTCCATGGCCTTGTAAAAAGTCCCTCCCCAGCTCTCCTGGAGCCCCTTTAGGCACTGGAAGGGGCTCTGAGGTCTCCCCGGAGCCTTCTCTTCTCCAGGCTGAACACCCCCAACTCTCTCATGCCAGCTATATTCCATAGGCATGAGAGGTTGCATAGGACTTAAATGCATTTTAAATAAAACATATTTAGAATTAAAACACGATAATTTATGAGCATATATTTGTTATTTAACTTGCCTTATTTAACTTACACTGCACACAACTTTAAAAAGTAGTCCAGCCACTCTGGAAACATCTCTCACCAAGTGACAGCTCAAGAACACATTCCCACAAGTCCGTGCAGGTATTTCTTTATGGATGTTGCAGGGAGAAGCCGAGAACCGGACCCTGAGCTGCCCTCACCGCTTCCTCATTTACCCGTCCTGCGCTGGAACGCGGGCAGATCACGTCGGCCCTCACCAAGAGATGTCTTTGTAGGACACAGCATTCTCAGCGCCCGCAGGACCATAACAGCGTGCCGCCTGTTTTATAACTTCCCATGTGCCATTATCACTTCTGATAATAAGAGGCTTTGGATTTACCTACTGACACATAAAATTATAGGCGTTTGATACAACCTAGATGAAGTTTTAAGTACCATTGAGCATTCTTATTTGCTGTCGAGATGTAAATGGGGTTTCTTTGTAACAGGACTCAGCAAGACAATAAGGTACTGCTGGCTTTGTACCGCCAAACTGAGCTAAAATAAGGAAGAATCACAGACTCAAGTTCAGTGCTTCTGGTCCTGTCCTTGAGGTTCAGCGGGGATGATGAATAAATTTATGAGACGTGGTATTGAGGCAATAGGCAAAAACGTTTATTTAAAAGGTTTCTTTATGAGGGCTATAGGCTCTGAATACCTCCGAATACCTCCGAATACCTGGTTCTATCTTGGCTTTTCACACTGTAGGTGTCGAGCTGTTACTTGTGCAACTGGTTGATAATGCGGTGCTGAATTCAGGAGCAGCTTAACAAAAAGCCTGTGAGCGCACGGACTGAGGCACAGCCACTTCTAGCTTTCAACTTATTTTCCTTCATATTTTCCCTTCAAAACCCAGATGACTCAGGCAGCAAAATGTGTGAAAAGTTCTGCGGCATCGAGACTGCTGTGCAAACACACACACTGACACAAGCCATAGCCACGGTGTCTTCTCCTGCCTTGGGAAGGAGCAGGCAGCCAGCAGTGGCGTCTCAGGGATGAATGCTCCTAACTGTGGTCTATAGGTTTTAGTGGTAAAGTGGAATTTCCGTTTAGCAACAAAACCCTCTTGGAAATCACGTGGCTGTGCTGTTAGGCAGCTTGGTTCGCCTTCCAGGGAAATCCCGGCACAGGGAGAGATTTGGCATGTGCTTCCTCACCCGCGAGGAGGGGCAAGGTGGTGGTACGGAGCTGTACCCGGAGTCTAGGGGATGCTCACCGCCACGGTGCCATCCTCACCGTCAGAAGCACTTCACACCTACCCTTACAACAACTGATAAGAACCCATTTAGTGAATTATTCAGTACCTAATTCTGAAGGCAGTTTAGCCAAGATCCTCCTATTGAAACTTGTAAGAGTGGGGAATAGATGGGCGTGAAATCTCATTGATCCAGACACGACAATCAGCAATGCAAGTATGATAAACACAGACCAAGAACTTCAAGATTAGGTCACTGAGGTCTGCGTACCCTCCGAAACATAGCAAATATTTCCATTTCATTAGGCATTTAGTATTTTTAATATCTTGTCAGATTAGCTCCTGAGCTGACACACAGCCTAATGATAAGAAATTAAAATTTATATATTTAAAAAAGAATTTTTCATTTACATGACTACAGGCACCCTTGCAATCGCCTTAAGGGAAGTCTATAAGGATTAAGAAAATTAAGTTATTAAAATTGCCAAAATCTAGACATTTTCAAAGAATATAATGAGGTGTATTCCATAGATCCACATGGTGGAGAACATTAAATCCTCTACTGTCATTCCTTTAAAGAGGATCTTCCTTCTGTGCAAGGCATGGCGCCTCACACCTAATGGCCTTTAAATTCCCCAGCCAGATTCCTCACTCGCAGTGCAGTTGTGGTGTGGATATTCCTCCCCATTCTCCAGGGCTCACGCACCTTGGATTGAGACCCTTAACTTCTTGGTATTGTGTCTGACATCCCATTGGAATAAAACATTGTTGTAAAGAATAGTATCAGAAGATCATATAATCACAGAATGGTTTGGGTTGGAAGGGCCCTTAAAGCCCCCCCAGTGCCACCCCCTGCCCTGGGCAGGGCCACCTCCCCCCAGCCCAGGCTGCTCCCAGCCCCGTCCAACCCGGCCTTGAACACCCCCAGGGATGGGGCAGCCACAGCTTCTCGGGGCACCCTGCCCCAGGGGCTCACCGTCCCCACAGGGAAAAATTTCTTTCCAGTATCATCTCATCTAAATCTCCCCTCTTTCAGTGTAGAACCTTTCTCCCTCGTCCCACGGCTCCCCTCCCTGACCCAGAGTCCCTCCCCAGCTCTCCTGGAGCCCCTTTAGGCACTGGAAGGGGCTCTGAGGTCTCCCCGGAGCCTTCTCTTCTCCAGGCTGACCCCCCCACCTCTCCCAGCCTGTCCTCCCAGCAGAGGGGCTCCAGCCCTCCCAGCATCTCCGGGGCCTCCTCTGGCCCCGCTCCGACAGCTCCGGGGCCTTCTGCTGTGGGGACCCCCCGAGCCGGAGGCAGCACTGCGGGGGGGTCTCCCCAGAGCACAGCAGATGAGGTAACGTTATTTACCACCTCCGGAAGGAAGGTTTTCCTGTTTGTGTCTGAAGTATACCGGAAACATCACCATTTGTGTATGGCAAAATGATGTTGGGCAAGCACTGCAGACACAGGTGCTCTGTAGCAAACCTGCCCGCACCGGAGTCCCTGCCGCGGTGTTCCTCACCGCAGCCCAGCGCCGCCAGAGCAGTGCGTGCCTGCACCGCCGCGTGTTGCTCCCGCCGCCGTGACCACGGGAGGGATTGGCAAGAACTTGCTCTGATGGGGAAAGCCGTGACCACAGCAGAGGGAGGCCGGCGAGCACATGGGATTGCGCCTGCGGTGCTCAGTGGATTGCCGAGTCGAGTTACGGCATCTGTGCTGTGCTGGGGCGGGCAGCTCGCAGGTCTGCTCGGGGCCGGGTGCGGAGTGAGACGGCGCGTGGGGCGGGCGTCCCCCTTCCAACCCTGCTGAGGGGCTGCGCAGCCAACCCGGGGGGCAGCGGGGGAGCGCTGAGCCAGGCAGAAGACCAGGAATGAGAGAAGTTGACGAAAGAATCAGCAGTAACAGGAGAGTTTGTTGGACTGTTATCCATTCTTCTTTTCAATGTAAAAGTAGCAAATGGGGAGAAATCGCGGTATCTACTAAAGCAGGGATCAGTGTCGCCCCGCACCTGGGGGAGACAACACAGCCCACTGAACGTACGAGCTGCGGGACTCGCATTAGCCATGAAAGGGATACCTAGTGGAAGTTATTTATGTGTGAAATGAGCTCTGACAGAGCTCACAGGGGAGAATATCAGAGGATTAACAATGCATCTAGAAAATAAATGATAGAAGAATTAAGATGTGACAGAGGAGTGGATGAAGATGCTGTAAGGAAACCTGAGGAACTGCAGGTGCATCCTAAGAGTCGTCATCATCTGTAGAAACATAATCACAAGGAAAAAGAAGGATTAATCCTGATCATGAGCAGATTGTGCATTTCAATGAAAAGCTGAGATAAAATAAATAAGCAAACACATCCCTACAATTAAATATTTCATAAGGTAAAATTTCTGAGAAGTAAAGGCTGTAGTGACTGAACTCGGCAGGTGAGGGAGTTACATGCGGAGGAAGCTCCACATTTTATATATTGTAAAGTTTCAAAACATGCTTTCTAACTTTATTTCCCCAAAGGTGGGGCTGGGGGGGGGGAGAGCTGCTGAAGGGGGCTCCGGAGCCTGACGGAGCCAGCAGAGAGCCAGCTACGCAGGAGAAAGGAGCGAGCTGTGAAGAATGGAAAGAAAAACCCATCAGACATTGACTGGTGACAGTAAAAGTGCTGGAGGTGGTGTGAAGTGGAAGGACACTATGAGGATGCCAAAAACCCAAGCAGAGTTAGACTTGGAAAGAACAAAACAGTAGAAAGTTCTTCAGTTTAACAAATATTAGAACAAGGAAGGAAAGGCCGCCACGTGCTGGGTGGATGGGAGAGAAATTACAGCGTATGATAATTAGTCTCAACACTGACAGCAATCCCTCAGAGAGGTTATCATCCTCAGCGTGGGAGCAAAGGGAACAAAAATCATCGCGCTTGGGCTAGAAGTAAAAGTCCCAGCGGGCACATCTCCTCCAGAACGCCAGCAGGACTGGCATGTAAAATAACAGGCTTTGTAGCAACTATTTCAAGTTTGTCTGTTTATTTTCTTAACCAATTTTTTTTTTTCCCCTGGAAGCTTGGGGTGAAGGTGATGCTGTGAATTATGAGCACTGAAGGAAATGACCCGAGGGCAGCGTCCAGTCACGGTGTGAAGGTTGAACAGCAGTGCTCACCCTGCCACTGCACGGGCTGCCTCCGTCAGGCGGGCGCTCGCGGGAGAGGGAGAGACGGGTGAGGCGGGAGAGCATGGCGGGGAGCAGAGCGCCCCACGCTTACGGCTCTTCCCTGCGAAACGGGGCTCAGGCTGGAGCAGACCCACAGAGACGTGACTAGGGCGATGGTAAGAACCGAGAGCCTGGTTAGTCCCGTAAGGTGAAAAAGGGCAGAGATCACAGTTGCGGTTTGAGAAAAGCCGGAGGAGTGACGGTGCCGGGGGAAAGCTGCTGGGGCGGGAGGCAGGAGACGGGCAGGACCTCCTGCCTGGAGATCCTCCTGAGCGCTCAGTGCTCTCTCTGTAGTGTAGGGGGAAGCTCTGGAAGTCAGCAGCGTTCACAGCAAGAGCCGGACTGGTGCTGGAGAGCAGCCGGGCTGGTTTGGGGTCACGCACAGCCGCGGGGGCTCAGCAACCGAACCCAGGGTTCTCCCACCCGGGGGAGGCTGCGTGAGAGCACCCGGCCAGAACAGCTCCACTTCACTACCATGATTGTCACAATAACTTTCTTATGAAAACAAATGACTATCGACTGTGGTTCCAGAGTCCCAGGGGTTCCCGGAGCAGTCTTCAGCGAGCAGGCTCTGTGGCGCTCCAGCCGCGGTGCCGGCAGTCTCAGCCGTGGGGGGCTCACACGCAGTGCCCAGGGGCGTTCAAATGGGGCATCCACGGAGCCATGGATGTAATACACCAACAAGAAATCCATTTTCTCAGAGATACTGGGAGACACTAGAATACAATAAGGCTTTTCAGGAAAGTTATTTTCTGTCTAGGAAACTGACTATAATCAGGCTCTATAAGATGAATGATCCTACCGCACTGAAACATCAAGCTGCCCTTCTTTTCAGTGGCTTGCAGCAGATTTCCATCTTTGGGCGCATACACAACGCGTAAGGAACAGGCGGTCTTACCACACACAAAACAATTTTGACTATAAAAACAATGAAGAACTGGTTCCTTACTTAACATCCTGTATTTTTTCTAATACCGAAAAGATAGCTTTCAATGAAATACTCTTTATGTAAACCTGGAAAATTCATCTTTCAGCTACGTTTCCTTCGACAAAATTCATTAGCGTGGAGTCAGAGCCTGATCCTGCTGCAGCCAGCGACACGTTTCCCATGTGGTTCTTGCTATCGCATGAGTATACTGACGCTGCATTCATTTTATTTCCACCAGCGGCAACATGTCTGGTTTATATAACATTAAAAATAAAGCTGCCAGAAAGCATGCCGATTAGAAAAGGCAAAGATAAACAGCAGCCATCAGATCCAAACGAAGGCCACGGAAACGAGAACTCATGTTTTCCTGCTGTCCCCCGCTGCTGCCTGGCTGCCGGCAACCTCCGCAGCAAACGTGGGCGCTGCGAAGGCGCCGTCTGCGCGGGGAGCAACTGCTGCGTCGACAGCTAAACTACGCTGCGCCGTCCGAAATGCTTTGTTAAAACCAAAGCAGGTTTCCGTGTGGCCTTATGGACTCCACAGCCACAAACAAGAAGATGGTGATTTCTTTGAGAAGCAGATGACACAGGGAAAAAGGCAGAAATCAACGTTGTCCCCCCCATGCCCGGTTCGTTGCTCTCAGGTACAGCTGTACCTCAGGGAGAGTCAGGGCAGTGAAATGCAATAGCAAATGTCTCTGTTGTTTTCATAGAATCACAGACTGGTTTGGGTGGGAAGGGCCCTTAAAGCCCCCCCAGTGCCCCCCCCTGCCCTGGGCAGGGACACCTCCCCCCAGCCCAGGCTGCTCCCAGCCCCGTCCAACCCGGCCTTGAACACCCCCAGGGATGGGGCAGCCACAGCTTCTCGGGGCACCCTGCGCCAGGGGCTCACCACCCCCACAGCCGAGAAGTCCTTCCTCAGATCTCACCTAAATCTCCCCTATTTCAGTGTAAAACCTTTCTCCCTCGTCCCACGGCTCCCCTCCCTGACCCAGAATCCCTCCCCAGCGCTCCTGGAGCCCCTTTAGGCACTGGAAGGGGCTCTGAGGTCTCCCCGGAGCCTTCTCTTCCCCAGGCTGACCCCCCCACCTCTCCCAGCCTGTCCTCCCAGCAGAGGGGCTCCAGCCCTCCCAGCATCTCCGGGGCCTCCTCCGGCCCCGCTCCAACAGGTCCGTGTCTCTCCTGGAGCTGAGGGCCTTTATGCATATTTGTAGAATTGTACTGCAAAGACAGAATTCCCTGCGTTAGTCTGGTAAGATCCGTAAATATCCTGGTCACGGGTTGTCAGTTCTCCATGACTTTGTTTCAGAGTGCTGTCCCGTCTATGAAATTCCTGATTAATATGACTGGAAATAAAAGACGGAAAAGCTCTCCCCAGTTCTGCATCCACTAACTTCAAGGAGACCTTTGCAAACGCTACAGCCAGTGCACAAGCAGCGCGCCTGGGCGTCCTGAGAATGCCAGCCGAGCTGCTCCGGTCACCCTGGGCCCTACAGAAAGTTTGAATGTGACTGGGAAAAGAACAAACAGATTTTTAAAAAAAGGAAGGGGGGGGAGGAGGGGGGCGGGAAATCCTGCAGATACTCAAATTGCAGTGTGTAGACAACCTCGGATTAAAACCAAAAACTGACTAGCAACCAGGGCACGTTTTTTGATTAGGTATGGTTGGAGATATACGGCTTTATTCTGGCTTGAGCACTAATTACATTCTCCAAACAGGCTAATAAAACAAAGCACACAGCCAAATGGGGTCTCTAATTAGCAAGCAGTCGTTGGCTTCCCGTGCTCCTTTGAACAAAACCAAAACACAAAATCCAGCAATGCTGCCCTGCGACACTGCATCAAAGAGGAAAATGGTATTGAATTGGAAAGCTCTTTTACCTGGTTTTCCGCATTAAAAAAAATGAAATAAAAATGAGAAATGCGTATGTCCTCCCTATCATCTCCAGCGAGCAGCTGGCGCCCCGGCACTTCAGGTACCACATCGCATGATGTGAAATGATGTGACACCAATTTATGCCATCTAAATGACTTACCATTGACAGCGTTTATCGGCAAGCACGTATTTATAGCTGGGACATGCACGCTCAGATTAATTAGCAGCTTTCCCCAAATGAAAAAGCAGCAGCACTTCAGACAGCCCACGTTATTTGTGAACTTCTGGGAAGACGTATTTTAGCAGCAGTATAACGGGAACAAAGGTCTACTTAAAAGATAAAGGTATTGAGAGGACCTACATAAGGGGTTCAAATCTTCAGAGGAAGTTTCGAGCATACAAAATGCATCTCTCATTATTTTCAAATGCACTGGGAGATGATCCAGCTCACCCAACTCCCAACAGATATGTACCATATTGTTAAAGATGAAGGTTTTTTAGAAAATAAGCAACATATAGAAATAAGTATTTCAGACAGAGGAACTGTGCTTCAACAGAAATTATCCTTATTGTTGGCATTTCTTAGTTTTAGCGTTTTAAACTACAACAGCAGCACTACAGCTCCCACCTTTCTCCTTGGTTCAGTAATGACATGTCATGAAGATCTTGTACAATGATTTTGAGCTATTTATTAACTCTCTGAATCAACAAACTGCAGTCAAATTGATATCAAAGACCTGACAGACAGTCTTATGTATAAGTACACCTTTCATAGGCACGTCTCTACCTTATGAAAGAAGCTGACAAATAAAGCTCAGGGGGGAGTTCTTCAACCAAAATGAACCAGAAATGTAATTTTGAGGAATATGAGGTGACAGATGGCATTCTTCCTATTCTAATGTTAGTTTTAATTTGCTGAAAATTATGAAAACTTAGAAGTGCGACAAGCCAAGCAAACTGGTCTGATTTAAAAATAAAAAAATTTAAAACGTTAAGTAGATGCGTGAAAATGCATTTGTTCTTTTTTAAAAAGCGTTTCTTCTCCCCAGATCAGCTTGGAGAAATAAATGTAAATAAATGGAAATTTAAGGAACGTCTCGGTGTTGGCAGATCAGCTTTTTTCTTCTCCCCATCGATCTTCCTCCACAAAAAAATATTTCTATGAACATCAGCTGATGTGTGTGATGAGTTTGCAGTGCGGCAGTTCTGCGTTCTCCCCCAGCTCCCTCCCCTGAAAACACCCACAGTGAACGTGGGGCGCTCTGTTCCCGTCTGCCTTCACCGGCCGGCGCGGGGCACGTCCGGGGACGCGCGGAGCACGCGGCAAGCTCTCCTGCCCGGGGAATCTAGGCTGAAAATAAGATGCATATGAAAGAAATAAGAGAAGTAGTCCACTGGAAAAAAAAGTGGAGGGCAACTGTTTTTCCACTGTTTAAACAATGCTGTGGTTTTCTTCCAAGAGACACGGTCCAGTGCGGACAGAGGGTGGCTCGGGGGGGCTCAGCCCCGTGGGCTCGGCGGCCAGCCCTGCCCCGCACGCAGCCCCTCCGTTACCCGTCCCGCAGGCGAACACCGGTCACCCACGCCGTTCCTACACTGAAATTTGTACACAGGGTAAACTATTTGCAAATACGTCAGGTTGCAGCTCGCTTGCGTTGCGCATGTCACACACAGGGACGCACAGCTGGTACGGCGATTTTGAGCCGTTCGATCACAACAAAACCAACACAACATCGCAATTTAAGCTTCTTTCTGGACTGAGAACTACCGTCGTGTTTCATTTACGGACCTCTGCCTATACAGAGGAGGTCAAAGGCACAGCTGTAAATGAAGAGGACCCCCTGAAAGCCGACCTCGCCGCAGGGCGCAGAACCGCGGCAGCCGAGCAGCCGGGATTCGGGGACTCGCCTGTTTTCAAGGCTGTAACCTAAATTATTTCTCCAAACTCCCCTGTTCATTATTGCCTTTCTGTGCTCATCACTGGCATTGCTTGGTAGAGGCCACGTATCATTACTCGAATTCATCAGCAGAGATTTGACTCTGCCTGTATCAGCTCATAACACCCCGGCGTTTATCAGCCCTTCTGTCCCTGTCCCTGTCCCTGTCCCTCTCCCAGGCGGGCTTGGTGGGGCTCCAGCGCTACTCAGCTTTAGTCCATACCCATAACACTGAATTGTCTGCCTCGTTTATTCCCCTCCTTGCCAGCTTTATTAAAACGGTTTGTAGAACAATAAAAAAGAGACTAAAGATTTAACGCACAATGCCTGCTTTTACTTTTGAATCGGGGAGATGATAAATCATGATCCTTAAGTCTTAGAAAACTCCTCCAAGAAATAAATGTGAAGAAGTTTTTCTAAATGATCTTTTCCCTTGGGTTCTCTTTCATCAATAGAAAAAGATTTCCTTCTCATTACAGAAGTGACACTCAGTTTCAAGAATTTTTTTCAACTATAATTTATTGTAATACAGATGAATGCCAAAGAATCGATGAGAAGAGCGTGAAGAATTACAACTGACATCCCGTAACTGCAGTTCTCTTCTGAACTCACCCTCAGCAGGGAGGCGGTGGGGGGGCTGCTGAAGAGCAGAGCAGCACTGCCGCTCACCGCTCTACGGACACTGGTTTCACACAGGGGAGCTTTGCCAAACAATTTCAGCATTTGAGCTCTTTCACCTCTCTGTAATATGAGATTCCAACTAAAATGCCAAAAGATAAGAAATGGAAACAAAGAGACAGAATCATCTTCTTGTGCGATCAGGCTGGGGATGCCGAGGCTGGACTGAGGGACCGCATGCCTTTGGCTGAAGAGCGTTGAGTTTGTATTGATGGTGCTCCACCAGGAGTCACTGTGCCCACGATGGGAAGTTGCACACACATCTGTAATTCAAATATAACTTGGCTGGTAAAAAACCCCGAACCAATAGAAACATAAGTGGCAGTTAGTTAAAATTACCCGGTTTAGGACTGAAGACAACCAATTGTGTATAAAGACAAATGGAACATGGTGACAGCTTGCCTAACTTCTAAACAGGACTTTGTGGTTCAGCTGCTTCACAGCTTGCATCGTGAAGTTCATCAGTGTCAAATAATCTTTGTTTCCAGCAGGCATCCCGCCGGCATCCTTATAACCGGGTGCCTGAGGGGAGGAAAGGAGAGAGGCTCTAAATGCCAGGTGGATTTAAGTACAAAAATTCTTTCTTCCGTTCGTGCCCAGTGAAAACCAGAAACGATGGAAGACAGAAACACTGCCACCTATATCAAGAGGCAAATTCTTCTTCCGTTTCCACAGAAAATGTAGTGACCCGAAGAACACGTTCTCGGAGTGCCCGGGAGCAGGGGCTGCCCATCTGGTTAGAGGCAGGGCAGAGGGAGCCCGGCCTTTAATGCAATGAGTTTTCATGCACTGGGCAGAGAGCTGGGGGTCGCGTAACAGTAAGCATGAGGCAATATGGTGATTTGGGCAATGCAAAACGTATCTTCTATTATTTATGTCGTCTCATGGATTTGGGAAATACTTTTGCACAATGTATAAAAATCAGTGTGAAAGACTAATCTTTTCTGTTAAAGCCCAGTGTAAGAAGGATCCCGACATAGATCTAACCCACTCATCTGCAACTGCAGATGAAGATGAAGGCAAATCCCACCCCCGCAGCCTATTGAACACAGGACGAGGACTTTATGCTTTGCAAGACCGTGCGCGTGAAGCTTTGCCATGGTTTGCAGGCTGATGCGTACTCCTAAGAGCCAGGACCATCGCCACAAGTCCTTTGTCTCATTTTCAGTAACGGCCTTTCAGAGTCTTCACTCAGGTTGAGACAAATACAAATACGACATCTCCAGCCTAACAGAAGGAGCGAAGGCTGCTGGAGGAGTCCGCACTCTCTCCTTGCCCTTGGAGAATACTTTTGCATTAGATGGCAGTGGGGTCTGGAAAATAATTGCCCAGTCCTGGCTGGTGGGCACTTGATCATTTTCTGCTTGGAAAGACGAGCAAAAAAATGCTCCCTTCCGACATTCAGTTGGGAAAGCTATTTGGTGTCAAAGGGCTGAGGGAATTTAGTGGGACCAGTTCTTTATGCATAATTCTGAATTTGCTGCTCTAATGAGCCCTTCTCTATATCCTTCATGATTGTCACTCATCTTGGTGAAAATGACTCGGCCTGACAAATCCTGTTAAGCCTCAGAAATTAAATGAGATCTGAAAATGCTTGAGTACACATCCGTAGCTCCCCATACTGTTCTGATCAGTGGTGTTAGTCAAGCAAGCCTGGAGGAGAGCCAACAAACCCAGAGATATCGCACAGGATCGCCAGAAGCAATTAACTGGGCCTGCGAATAACAGGTGCTCCCCACTCCTTAGAACGATGCCCGAAACAGAGAGGATAAAAACAATTAGCCAAGACACACACTGATTGCTTGGAGCCATCCAGGTCTCTTCTGGGTGGAGCGTAGCGCTCCCCCGGGAGCGCAGGAGCTGCAGGGAGAAGGGCAGCTCGCAGTGCCGCGGTGCTGCGCCCTTCCCCGGCCCCGGGCCTGGCGGCGGCGGCACAGCAGTCCTTCGGAATACAGGGAGGTTGTTTGAGCCCTGACCCACAGAGCAGAGGGCATTCGATTCATTTATTCATCACTTGTAATGGCCAGGCAAGAAGGAAAGGTGTAGGACCTTTGTAGAGGCTGTTTGGATTCCTTAGCTCCACCCCACCAAATCCTTCTCAACAGAGACTGTCAGAGTGCTATCCCATCTTCCCACCCGCTGGCCAGCTGCAAAAAGAAAAATTAAAAAAAAATAGTATTTAGTAGAAAAAAAATATGTACTGGACTGGGTGGCCTGTGGGATTTTCCTGCCTGGGACAAAATGAGGCAGAAAAAGCTGAAGTTGAGGGGGCACGTTTGGAAAAGCTTTGGGATTCCGGACCTTCCTTCCGACCCCCCAAACCAAATCATGCTTCCAGGAATTGATTCTGACAGTTATATTTTTAATAACTTAGTTAAACCAAAAGATCTCTAATAGTAGACCAAAAAAAAAAATAGCAGAGGCATCAAAAAAGTTATCTAAAGGAAAACACGAGGGAAAGTTGAATCCTATTGTATTGCTTTTAAGGCTGCAAAATAAAAACTGCCCATTGAATATTTTCTTGCACGGCGTAAGCAGATAAAGAGCACAAATACCACGTGAACATGTAGCAGCAGTTCACCTTTAGGCCCAGCCCAAGATCAACAGAGACCGTAACGTGCTCCAGGCAACCTCCGGGCCCACCGGTGGGGAGGCTGGTAGAGAACAGCCCGACCAGAGCCAGCGAGATGCCCCAAAGCCTCACGCTCTGCCTGCTTCCAGGTGTCCCTGCCACGGTCCCCGCCGGCCGCCACAGGGCGGCCAAGGGGGCCACAGCACACCGGGAAGACAACGATGTTGAACGGAAAGCTCATCTGTCTCGGTGCCTTCCTCTGTCCGACACCGCCTGTAGCCTTTGGAAGCCCTTCCCTGGTGTCGGAGCGCGGCGCTGCTCCTGCTGCGCGCACAGGGTGAGGGTTCCCGGGCACAGCGCCTCCCTCCCCCCATCACCTCCGCCACACAGCTCCCGCCTCCCCGTCCCGGCTGACAGATTTATCCTGCTCCCGTTGGGAACGACCCTGCTAGCAGCTCTTCTCGGTTTCAGTCAAGCTGAGCTAAGAAAAGGGATTTTCAAGACAGTTGTTCCGTGGCACTGGGTTAGAGAGAGTCACAGCAGCGAGGAGGCGAGCCGGGGTCCGGCGGGTGCGTACGGAGGGTGCGCGGCTGTGAGACGCCGCCGTCCGCAGGCAGAATTCAGAGGCAGCTCTAAAGGCCATGCAAATTAACAGCGACAGGGTCTTCCTCTGCAGCTCCGGCATGTGATTCTCATGTGAGTTCAGTGAGTTGATGTGGGGAGTGCAGACAAGTCAGCATTTAAACCACATGAGACTCCCTGTATCAAAGCGGCAGCAGTCAGGAACGCTAACCGCCAGAAAACCGACTGTCCCGCTTCAGCTGCTGGGAAAGTGCTGCACTGTGCAACTGCCAGAAAAGCAACCTTCTCACCAATTTTGGGGCATCGCATCGTTCTTTTTTTTTTTTTTTTTTTAACCCTAATAGCTCCCCAGACTCAAGCTTTCATTATGTGCAGCTACAGAGGTACAGAAGTACTTTATCCCTACAGGGTGTAGCTCTCACTTTCCCTTAACAATAACCCGTCGTCGCTAAGCTCTGCAGGTGGTTCCTACGTCGGGATGTACATGCGCTCGTGCAGCCGGCAGAGCTGTCCAGAGAGGAGGTTACAGCCCGTCGCCCCCGCGGCCCCCGTGGCCGTGCTTGCTGCCACCGCAGAGCTGCACTTTGACGGGGCGGTGAGGAGCTCAGCTGGGAGATGACAAAGGTGCTCATCACCTCCAGGACCAGGATGGCCACGAGAATATGCCAGGTTCACTGGAGCAGCTGGACCTGGTGTGGATCTGCATTACCCCGCAGACACACTCTCTCTAGAGCTGAGCATCAGCACCTGCGCCCCTCACACCAGGAACTGCTCTCCAGCTCCTGGCGACCCACAGGCTGAGCCACAGCCCGTCTCAATAGTCACAGACTCACAGAAGGGTTTGGGTGGGAAAGGAACCTAAAGCCCCCCCAGTGCCCCCCCCTGCCCCGGGCAGGGCCACCTCCCCCCAGCCCAGGTTGCTCCCAGCCCCGTCCAACCCGGCCTTGAGCACCTCCAGGGATGGGGCAGCCACAGCTGCTCTGGGCAACCCGCGCCAGGGTCTGGGCAACCTGTTCCAGTGAATACCAAATCCTGTATTTATACACCAAACTACATGGTCTGCTCAGGTGTCCGAAAGACATTTGTGGAAATCCATTCGAAGGATGAATTTAGAGGCATCCCTGAAAGGTAGCACAAAGAATCTGAAATCGGGAAATAAAATCATAATTCAGTCTGATAAAATAAATTTCTGGCTCGGCGTTAGCCTGACAGCGATCTGCCCTATTTCACCCCTATTTAACCCAACTTCCCCCGCAGCACATCGTGCTGGGGTGAATCACTGCTGACTCACGTGCCCAAGTCAGATATTTTACTGCAATTTCAGCCCCATGAAACTCCTCCAGCCAAATACGGCGTTGCATACCCAGGATTGATACCGGTGCAAGAGTAAGCCGCATTTGATGCAATATAGTGTGAACTTTAAACGTTTATCAAGTGCGGTCGCTGCATTTCTCTGCTTTGAGTGGATTTAGGGGATTTTGTATTCCATACTGAAGAGCAAATGCTGAACGCTATGGTTATAGTAACACAATACATCTTTCTTGGAGTACCGACTGCATTTTTCCACATCGTTCCTACGAGAGAAGGAAAGAAGGAGCATACGCCGAGGCTATTTCTTCAGTTGCTGACAGCGCTAACCAGAAGCTCCTACACGGTTCATGCATTGCTCAAGGACCAGTTGCACACCAGTAAGCACAGCCCCCGACATTAAGTTTTGCTCACGGGCAGCTCACTTTCTCACTTGCATGAGCACATAGCCTTCCCCAGGACTGGATTTCGGCCCGAGGGAAGTTTTCAGATGATAGCCAGTTTCATCTCCTTCACAAGGCAGCACTACCTGACTAAGTCTGACAACAGCCACATTGTATCGGGGAAACCAAAAAACGCACAGAAGGTTAACAGAATTCCCCTTTGTCTGCGTAAATACGAAGTAACTTAGAAAAACAGAAATGGAAACATTCCAGAACCAGCCTCACTCTCTCCCTCCCGCAAAAGAAACTCCCCCGAATAATACAATCTTTAAGATCAACAATCCTATTTGCTCCCAGAACAACCCCTTTCATGCAAACAGCCCGCTTTCTGTGAGAGCCTATGCACTACCTTGGGTGCACGTATACATGTATTCGTACAGAAAAATAAATAAATAAACAAATATATTTATAGTGCCTACAATAAACACAACGTATACATACTTAAACACCAGATCCCCGGCCATTCAATCCAGCCACGTTTTCACGCCCCCGCGAGATGCTCAGCGCACTGCTCGGTCGCCGGGCGGCCGCCACGCAGCGCGGGCAGAGCACCCCTCCCGCCGCGGCTCCGCGTGTGGCAAACGGCGTTCGGCATTTCGCAGCTGCTCTGAACGGAGCTGCCGGCAGGAGAGACAGAGCTGGCAGCAGCAAGGTGAGGAATGCCGGGGGGGCAATACTTAAACGTTTTTCATGAAAAGGAGGAATTGGACGTGTGACCGCGCCTGGCCATCAGGGATGAGGCTCCTCGGTGCCGTGCGGCCACCTCTGCCCCTCTGCCTCCGGTAGCCCGATCCAGGCAGGATCTACCAGAGACGGCAGCCTGATGCCTGGAGCCCTACCGCGCTCTCCCCCGCTGCAGCTGGCGAAACGGAAAAAATGGGCAGAGCTGGAGGACGGCAGAAGAGTAAAGAACACAAAGGTGATCGGGAGGTTGCAGCAACGCGCCGCTTCTTCTGTACTTCCAACAGCGCCTAGTCGTTTATACCCAGAGTATATTAGAGCAATCCAAAGGCTGCTCTACCCCAACAGTTGGCGTTACAGGTGTGATAGGGACCTCATTCGCCCAGACGCGCTGCCAGCAGAGCGGCATCGGCTGTGTATGAATTCAACGCCGCAAGTGCCGAGCAGCGCAGGAAGCCCTAAGGAGTCGGGAGCACAGCGAGCCTGGCGGCACTCCCGGCGCAGAGGGCGCGCAGCCCCTCTCCCCGCGGGCAGCTCCTGCCGCTTTCTGCGACTCTGCCTACCCTCCCGGCCCGGCCCGGCTCAGCCGCAGCAGTGGCACCCTCAGTGGCTGCGGGGACAGGGCTGCACCCCCCGGCACATCCCCGGCAGCCGCACGGAGGGCGCTTGGGGCGGCGCGCCAGCTTGAACTTCAGCTGCCTTTAAGCAAGACCTTTCTGACTATTTGCAGATGGTGAAGTTGTAAGGATAACCTTTAACACCGGCCACGTGTAAAATGCTTCTCCGGCACTTCTCTGGCTGCCTCTGCACTTTGTCCCACACGGCACCTCACAACATACACGTAAGCCTGAAAACAACCCGGGTAAGCCGGGCCCCTACAGACCCAGCCCTGCTGGACGCAGAGCATCGGCCAGGCACAGCCCTCAGCAGACAGGAGAGAGGGAAGCCTGGCAGGGTCCGGTCAGACAGCTTCTTCATTCATCCTACTCTGGGCGATAAATCAGAAAAGAAGCCGAAATAAACCTTCTGCGCTCTCCTGTCTGTCACTCCTCTTTTGAGGATGCAGCGCTTCTCCTGGAAAAGAGAAGCCGCACTCCGTACTGATGGCTAACATGCTTGAACCCTCGCGCCTGCCTTCATCTCGGGGCCCCGTTTCGGCCGCTGCGGCAGCGGCAAGCGAAGCACCAGCCCAGCAGCGCGCGTCGGTCCCCGCGGCAGCGCAGGAAACCTCTGGCAGATCCGCCCTTCCTTCCCGCGCGCCCCGGCCAAGCCGCACGCCCCGGGCAGGGGCAGCGCGCTCAGCGCCGAGGCAGCTGAAACAAGCGTTCTGCAACTAAATTTAGAGCTTCTCAGAGAACACAACCGTTCCGCAGAATCTCTGAAAAGCTGCCTCGCGGTGAGAAAACATGACGTAACGCATGGGAGGAAAAACACCCAGATTTCTCCTTTTTGTAACATTTATCTAATCCTGGACTTTACCTTGACCTTAAGGAAACGAAAGGGGCCCAAATTTACACAAATCTTGTTTGGACCCACGAAGCCCGTTAGTTAGTTAGTTACTTAGTTAGTTAGTTATATGCAAAGAATAACCAACCTCTGAAACCACAAAACTGCTGTCTGAATGTTACAACATTCTGAAAGCCCGAAACAGTAAAGCTGACACGGGAAATGATGGAACTTGGGACAACATCTGGTCCCCCTGAAGCAGGAGGAGTCTTCCCTGAAAAGAACCCAGATCCACACTTCTAACTTTGTAATCTTTTAGCTCTTTTTTCCATTACAGAGATACACAAAAAGGCAGCACAACTCCCCCTGCAAAACATTACCTCCACTGAGCAAAAACTCCTTCTTCACACACTTAACAGCAACCAAGATTATTTTTTTTCTTCATGAATAATGTTGCATTTTTTTGAACTACAAAAAGCAAACCACCCGCGGGAGCCGTCTCTCCGTGCGCGGGGTAAGCGGCCGTGTTTGGGTATTTCCTATGGACAGACGCAGTTCAAACAGGACGGACTTGTCAGGGGCCGTTGTTCACAGCCACCATCCTTCGCACCCCGCGAAGCCGAGCAGCATTTACGCAAAGTGGCTGGAAAGCAGTTGTTCTTTCTGCCAGTAATAAGGAAAAAAAAACAAACAAAACCAAAAACCACAAAACACCCTAAACCACCCCCCCCCCCCCCCCAACAAAACTCCCCTCTGGCTGCATTGTGCGGCAGCGTACACAGCTCTAGGCGGTCAGACCGAATGGAATCATTAAATACAGCCTGATGGTCTTCAACCCAGTGGGGCTGTTGGCAGCGAAGGAAGGGAGGTTCTGCACGCATGGCAGATTGGCAAGGTTCTCATTCCCACTCTTTAAAATTTCTCTTTGCTTTACAATGGTATCATTTAGGATCTATTTTTATTCAAATCCCTGATGAGACCGATTCAGGTCTATAAAGACCGATTCAAAATTCTTTAGCTCAGCAGGAGTATTACAGGCAAAAGTAAACAAGCTACGAGGGTATATTTTTCTTGGCTATTTTCTCCACTGCTATTAGTATTTACAGGCAGACTGAAAAGTCACATCTTTTTCCTATAACAGCTTTTTTTTTTTTTTCTCCAGGCTGATTTGCTACATAATCCAAACCCCAAAATCTCTCAGAGCTGCCACATCCAGACTCCCAACATCTGACAGACACCGGCAAGGACACAATCAGTCAGAACAGCGGCGCCGCTTGAATAGCTGGAGCAGCCCGCGGACGGTCCGGCAAGGCAGCTTTCTCTTCCCCATTTACCCGGTCCAGCCTCACTGGCAGCTGAATCACTACGAACCACACCAGCAGCATCAGCGAACTGTGCGGAGCGATGCTGTGCCGCCAGCGTGCCCCCGTCCTGGCCCTGCAACATGCAGCCGATGCCGCAACGTCCTTCTGGAGAGGCAGAGTTGGGGGGGACGGGGACACGAGACGCGGCTGGCTCCCCCGGTGCAGCCGGACGCCTGCCCTTGGCCAGGAGCTGGGCTAGCACACGGTGCTGGGCAGCTTGCCCGGGGGTGTGCAGCAGCAATAGGATGCAACAGCCCAATGGCACTTCATTTTCGGATGTTGATGGCCACTTAGGAAGCGTCAACCTTTCAAGATTTATTCGCAGTAGAGGCAGCATACACTGGAACTTCTGGGACTGCCCAGAGTAAGACGTCCCGCGGCGCCTTCAGAGACCCAGCTAGGCAGAGAGCCGTCTCCGCGCTGTTACCGTTGGCGGGCAGAGCCAGTGCCGCGGCGCTGATCCCTGCAGAGAAGCAGCGTGCAGGACATTCTGTGGTACTCATGGATAGTTTTAATGGGAAATTATTTCTACAGCCGGTGGATGAAGCTGTGGGAAACCTCTACAGAAACTACTGCGTCAGGAAGCCTACGGCTTCCACTAACAGAAAACCAGAGGGCAGAGGATCGTTTCTCCATTCCTACCCACGGCACAAGTCTTCCATTGGCAGATGAACCCCTCAGAGGACCGCAGGAGTTATCCTTAGTTCTACCACAACCAGAGTCTACTCACAGCATCTTTTCTATTAGAGGGAATTTTTTTATTAGAGGGTATTTTTCTTCAATTCCACATCCTTGAGTTTCTCATGCCTTTTTAGCCTCACGCCAGTCGTCATTTATACTGGTATCTGCGCAGATAGAGGTGGCACAGGTCTCCTCTTTGCGTCCTGAAGCTCCCCGTCTATTCTACGCCTGTGTCAGCCCCAGCAGGAGGGCATCCCACCGCCAGCTCGTTGCACGTGGAAGGATGCAACAGGTATTTCAGTCGTAGGGACTGCCTTTAGGAGAAGAGCTGCCCTTGGCCCTTGCCCCTCTCTCAGCCCAAACGTGGCTCTGGACAGCTGGCAGCACGCAGAAGTCGGCAAAATTCTCGCACTGCGAAGCCCACCACGCGGCAGTCCTCACGGTTAAGTTTGACACGGGCCGAGTTTGAAAATCTCCAGGAAAGTAGAGCTGATGCCGTCCGAAAGTGCCACACTCCCCCACAAGCTCGCCCTCGGAGAATTACAGGCAGTTGCTATCCAGCTGAATTTTTTACAAAGGGAAAAAGATATCACGGATAAAAAACAGAGAGGCGGAAAGGGGTAAAATTTTCTAACCGCCAGTGACGTACACTCCAGGAAAAAGAGAAAACGACGCAGCAGATGCTTCGTCCAGAGCCGCCACGGGGCGGGAGGCCCCGCGCTGGCAGCGGGCTCTGCCGCCACGCCGCTGCGAGCCTGCAGGAATGCAGGAGATGGTCTGACTCCCCTCTCCAGAAAACAAAGGCGTCCCCGTCACTGGCAAGTCACCTGCAGCGGGAGCTGGAGCGCAGGGAGCCGCGAAGCAAGGACAGACAACGCAATAGCGGCCATAATACCTCCCTCTGCGCCGCGTGGCTGCCAACGGACGAGGAGGTATCGGGGCTTCAGAGAAACCCTTCTTCGGTGCCTACTGTCACCTTTGGGGATGTACGTCCTGCTTCTCCTGAGGGGAACAAAACTGGGACAACCACCAGTGTAAAAACTCATAAAAGCACTACAAGACCCAAATACCATGGTACGGGGTCCCTAACAAAAGTTGCCACGTTAAAATCAAAAGCTCATCAGCCCTTCCAGCACACGCCGCGTGCATTTCTCCTACGCCTCGTGTATTCTTCAGTAAGAGAGTATTGCCTTAAATAATTCAACCTCAGTAATCTGCCACTCTGATTAAAAACATTGAAAACAATTTTATACTGCTCTCTGAAAGGCGTTAGCAGCTGTCTCTCCTCATTGCAGAAGAACTGGGATGTACATATCGAATCTAACCCCAAATTTAAATTGTAGGCTTTAAGTCAAATAAAATAAGTAATAATAATAATAAAAAAAAAAAACACAAAAGAAGGAGAGGACTTACAATGACAAAAATATTTATCTTGCAATATTGTTATCATTCGTGATTTGGAAAACGTGAAACAAACGGGCATGTCCCGCGTTTTGGAAGAAATGGCGGTGGTGATGCACTCCGCAGCATTCCCAGAAACTGCCGCCGCTGCCTCATCTTCCCTATAAGCAAACCGTGCAGCACTGCAGCTAGATCTCATCATTTGTAGGGTAAACTTGAGCAAAACCGTAAGGCAACTTCAGCAGTTGCACGGTCTCTTAAGCGCCAGACCCCAGCGGCAAACCAGTACGCGTCTGCTTTCATAGCGGATCCGTTCAGGTTAGCTCAGAATACGACCTTCGGCTTTAGCTTGAGGGCCTTCTGCCCAAAATAAGTTAAGCAACATGAAAGGACCACCATGGAAGAAGCAGCAAAGAAAACTTTTAGAAACATGGCACTTCTGATAAAAAATCCAAATGCAAAACCTGGAGACAAAACCCGCTAAATTGTCTTCATGAATTGGTGAGTTACCACAGTCCCGATCACGTCGCGCCGTCTGGGAGGAGCCGCGCGTAAATCGACTTTCTGCTGCACAGCACTCTCGATAGAGCGTGCGTATATCTAGTTACGCATATAAAGCAGCAATTTCTGACTTATTACGTGCAGCTCCTCGATGGCTGCCGAGTCACCACAATATAGCATACGCCGTACGGGTGCAATCCGAACAAGGAACCTGGAAACATTCACAATATGCAAACCTTATTCATCCACCCAGTGTATGTCTTCTATAAAATCAAACTCCTTCCTGTTTTCTGTCAAAGGAAGACTCTCACCAGCAGAAATAATAAACCATATTCCTGCCTCATGCTGAGGAAATCACAGCCCCAGAGTAGGCGCCTTCTATACCAACTGCAGTTACTTCCAAAGTGAAATCACGGTGGATTAAAAAAATACTATATTGTAGCAGTTCATCTCAAAACCCAGAAAAACATGGGTTGGAGAAGATGCATTAAGCATGATTTTAATTTTGATTTTATTTTTGTATCTGACAGAGGAAAAAGTGATAATAAAGTCAAACATGCAGACACTGTGCATATACATTTCTAAAAATCAGATGCAGAGAAAGGAAAACTATTCTTGCCTCACTGTGGAAATAAATCTTACTGTGGAAATAAGATCCAACCGGTTCCGAATGACAGCATCTGACAGGTGACATCAAACTAAAAGTCAGGATTGTCATTTAGTGAACAAGGAGGGAAAAACAACAGCAGCACGTTATGCAAACCATAAAAATCATTAAAAACTTTGCTATTATCACAGAAACATGTCACAGACTGGTTTGGGTTGGAAGGGCCCTTAAAGCCCCCCCAGTCCCAACCGCCTGCCCTGGGCAGGGACACCTCCCCCCAGCCCAGGCTGCTCCCAGCCCCGTCCAACCCGGCCTTGAACACCTCCAGGGATGGGGCAGCCACAGCTTCTCGGGGCACCCTGTGCCAGGGGCTCAGCGCCCTCAGAGTGAAAAATTTCTTTCCAGTATCATCTCATCTAAATCTCCCCTATTTCAGTGTAAAACCTTTCTCCCTCATCCCACGGCTCCCCTCCCTGACCCAGAGTCCCTCCCCAGCTCTCCTGGAGCCCCTTTAGGCACTGGAAGGGGCTCGGAGGTCTCCCCGGAGCCTCCTCTTCCCCAGGCTGACCCCCCCACCTCTCCCAGCCTGTCCTCCCAGCAGAGGGGCTCCAGCCCTCCCAGCATCTCCGGGGCCTCCTCTGGCCCCGCTCCAACAGCTCCGTGTCCTTCTGCTGTTGGGACCCCCCGAGCCGGAGGCAGCACTGCGGGGGGGTCTCCCCAGAGCAGAGCGCAGCAGAGGGGCACAGCCCCCCCTCGCCCTGCTGGCCACGCTGGGGGGATGCAGCCCGGGGTGCCGGGGGCTCGCTGGGCTCCAGCGCACACCGCCGGCTCCTGGGGAGCTTCTCACCCACCGACCCCCGAGTCCTTCTCTTCAGGGCGGCTCTCCAGCCATTATTGAATTTAGGGGAAAGGACTCAGATATGCTAAAATCATCACAATATTGTGTTGGAAAGAACTTTGTTCTTCTCTACTGATGGCTCAATAGAAACATAACATCAAAAATTCAAGCTCCGTGGAAGGAGAAACAGTTGTAATATACGGCTGCTCAGCAAACACAAGAAATTGTGTGTTAGATCAAAATGAGAAATATTTTGATTTTTGTTCCAGCAACTTCACATTTAATGTTGATAAATTTTTAAATTTAAAATAATAGGTCTTAAAGCAAAATATTTTAGCAGTTCCTAGATGCAATTTGGTTTTGAAAATATGAAACAACATGCTTTCGATCGTTTCCCCTGTGTCCTCTCCCACCCCATGCAAACTGCTCGGTGTATTCGGCTCAGAGTGTGGCACAGCTTTGGTCCCTTTTTTCACCTCTGAATTCAAAAGAGAAGTGAAAAGAAGAACCTTTCTTACACCAGCTCTTCCGTGGTTGCACTGAAACTTAGTCCATTACATCCAGAATTTGCAAAATACGTTCCAGTTATCCCCAGAGGAAAACTGCACCCACCGGCTGCGCGGGTTCTTGGGGGGTGAATGCAAGGAGAGTCCCAGCGCCCAACTGGGGATCCTCCTTTACACCCATAATCATAGAAGAGACTAAATTGGTAATCATAAAAGAGACTAAATCAGTCACCATCATTTGAAATGCTGTGTGAAAAGGGATTTCCAGTTTTTACAGCTGAAGGTGACTGGCAATATTACTGAAAGAAAAGTTAGTTATTAAGCCCTCCGAAATACCCATAATACGCTCTAACTGCATCCTCTCGCCCGGCACGCTGCCCGCGCGCAGTACCGGCCCATTTGCACGCGCAATCACCACTTTCTGGTAAACTGGTATCGCCTTTCTCCACCCTTTTTTTTTTTTTCCTCAATAGATTACGGTTAGCTCCACGCAGCTCGTCCCCTTTCTAACTAGGGGAAAAGCCTCAAAATGAGGAGCCGCGACTATGACAAAGAGGTGCCCCAAAGGCAAAAGAGTAAGGAAGGTTTGGCGGGAGGCTGCTGCCCAGCCTGGGGGAGGTCCGCGCCGCCCGCAGCCCCCGCTGAGGGCAGTACGTCCGCATTAGGACGCTTAAAAGCAAAGTGAAATCTCTGCGGACCTAAACCCGACCTTAGTCCCTGCAGGGAGGCGAGACCCTGAGCTGGCGTAACGGGGAAATCCTGGGCCGTACTGGGGTTCAGCCCAGTGCCCCGCACAGTCGCAGCCTCTCCTGCTCTTTTGCCGTTTGGTTTGCCTGTGTGTGATTAACAACTGCTGGACCGACTCCTTAATAAGCGAGGAGCCCCGTCTTTTAGCGTTTCTGCACTCTAGACCAAACCTCCTCCTCGTGTACCTGTCCGCTGTTTTCCTACAGAAGCAGCGCTTTATTGCCCTCAGCCGCCCCCCGCCTCCAACCGGCACGCGCACATCGCGAATTTCGCACCGCTCCCGCTGCCGTGGGAAGCGCAGAGCATCCAGGGTGAGCTGCAATTAAAAAATTCTCAGTGCTGATTTGCAGGCCGGCTGTAACCGCAAATACTCGGACTATTTATCTACTCCATGCCAAGTGTAAATCAGCCTTTCCCGCGCCTTTTCGCTTTCTAAGGAAATCCACCCCTTTTCAATATTCCCAAGAATCATTCACCGCTCTAACTGTCAATAGCACGGCATTAAAAATAAATTACTGTTCAGTAATGAAATGACCTGCAGCCAATTTATGAATGAGATAAGCTATAAAGAAAAAATAATCACCATATATATACGTGGTGAGATAAGCTATATATATAATGAGATAAGCTATAAAAATTCACCAGCCCCACCACGCAGGAGAGGAGCTGGTGGATCCGGGACCCTTCAAGGTGCCGGGAAAGACCCCGGAGGTCTGCACGGACCCGAGAAAGCCCAAACGGCTTCTGTGGCTTGAAGGAGGTGGTCAACAAAAGTCTCACGGCGGGCGGGCGGGCGGCGGGACGGCGGCAGCCTCTCGGAAAGGCTGGTGCAACTGGACAAAGAAGATTACTACGGAGAGAGCCCGAGTTTGAGGTTAAAAAGGAATCCGGGCGGCTTAGACTGAGGATCAGCACTGGTGAAAATAAAGAGAAAAGGCGATGTTTTCACCAATCCTCTCTCACGCCCCTTATTTGCATTCCCCGATGCCGGCTCGCTGATACAACATGGAAACGGTTTGACCAAGTGATGTATCTGCAGGTTTCTATGGTGATCAGCACATAAATTGCCTGCCCGGCCGCGTGTGAAAGAAACCGTCCGTTTCAGAAACGGCAAATTCTATGCAGAGAGAAAACCGCTCCCTGAGTGGGGCTATGGGGGGCTGGACTGCGCGGCAGAAAGCCCAGCGCTCATCTACCAACATTTCTGTTGGCGTAGAGGAGTGGGCCGGTGCAGCTGGGTGATAACTCACGAGAGGACAAAAAAGCCCTATAAAAAAAAAATACCAATTGCCACCAAATAATTACAGTACATAACATAATTTCGAAATATTGATACACGCAAAATACATACAAAATATTTCTAAATATCTGAAACATTGATTCATACAGTAACACCCGAAAACCCTGTAAATAGATAAAAGTTGGCTGAATACACATGGCCACGGGGTGCGTCACCCCCCGGAGGCGCCTGGCGAGGGAGAGGAGGGAGGCGAGCGCTCGGGGAAAGCCCCGGGCTCCCGCTAGGGCGCGGGGGACAGTTGGGCACTCGCAGCAGCTTAGACTTTTTTGTTGGTCCTACACTTTTCTTGAAAAAGGTACCCGGGAGATGTTTGCCATCTACGCCCATACAGCCAGAAAGGCTCCACGCAGCCGGCAGGGAAGGCGCGACCCTCCCATTTCGTACGGGTACAGACGTGGAGGATTTCACGTTCCTTAGGTGACCTTCCCCTGGACTAGAAAGAAAATGGCAAATGAGGATCTGATACTGCAACATTCGATGGGGAAGTTTTTAAAGGCCTTAACGATGATGCTAAAACGAACTCTGGCAAAGGAGGATTATTGTCCTCATTACTATTAAGAGAAGGCGACACAGGGCAGGAAAGGTTGTTGGAAGATCTGAAGCCAATAAAAGGAGCCCTGGAGACACCGTGAAATTCCTGTACTGAAGCTCAGGCTTTCTTTAATGAAGTACCTGGGCCTGAGATTCTACCAGTCTCTTCAATTAAACAAATCACTTATACACCTCTGAGTTGGAGCAGAGCAGAAAGGGCTGGCTTCTGCTGGTATCTTCATTTCCTTGAATTTCTGTCCTGACCTTAATCCCAGAACAAGAATGCTGGACGAGAGATTTACTATGGTCAAATACATATGATCAAAATCAACGCCAAGAAAAAACAGCAAATAGGAATTTCTTTCAAGGTTTGAATCGTCTGTACGTGGGAGTCCTTCCCTCCACTGGCTTCCCATCAGTCAATCGATAGATAACTCCAGTTCCATCAAAAATCAAATTATGATCCGGGGACGAGCACCTTCTTTGCAGTGCTCCAAGTCAGCATCCAACTGTCGCACAGAAACGTCACCATCTACCCAGAAACCCACAAAACTGATTTTATAAGCAGACGGAGAAAGACTCCATGCCTTATTTTCCTATTGAAAAGGTTGGTTTCTTTCCAGTTCAGAAAACTGGAAAACGCCGGGGCAGGCACAGCGCAGAGCGCGCGCGCCACCAGCCCCCCGTGCCGGCGGGCCACCGAGGGGGCAGGCACCAGCTGGCACGGAACGCTGAAGGTCTCCAGGGAACCTCTTGATTTTGGTCAGGCATGGAAAGAAAAGACTTTCGGATAAATAAGCCTATTCAGTATAGTAAATAAAGTTTTCAGATGAAAACATATATACACACACACTAACGTATTGGTACACCCCTGGAGCAAGACACATACTATTTCTTCTTACATGGCATGAAATATCAAAATACTGTATACTGTACCTGAAATTTCCAAGTGAAATTCCAGACACTTCCTGAGCACAAAATATTTAAATATTTTCCACTCCATTCTCTGGAAACTAAGTGTGAAAAAAGAAACCAAAAACCCAAACCTGAAGTTTCATACCGCACCGTTTTTGACATAACGGCTTCTATTGCCCTCTTCTAAAATTCCCCTCCTCTCCCCATTGCCTGCCCCGCGGGTGTTCCCCCGAGCCGGGGGCTGCGCGCCTCCCCCCGCGCAGGGCTTAGCGCCGGCGGAGCTGCCACGGCCGTCCAGAGCGGACACGGAATGAATGAATGACCGTTTTTATTACACACCCCCTGAATCAGAAAAACAACTTCATACATGTGCGTGTCAATGACACCCATGTGTTACTGTTAGAAGCTATTCTTAGTTATTGAAGAGCTATTTTAAGAAATTGAAGCTAAGAGGAGGGTTTGTTTTTTTTTCCTTAAAACAAGCATGAGTTATTTGTAACGGTTGATCTCCAACAGCAAGTATTAACTACGCTCATGATAACAGGGCAAGTGACAAATGGTAAAAAGGAATTAAATTCATGTACTTGGTCACTAGCTGATCGCATAACCTATGTAGAAGGCTTTTGCCTTCATGCTCACCGTCCTTGTGAACAACGGCGTGAAACCCTGTCTTTGTCAAAGCGTTAGTCCCTCGCAGGTCTCCGCGATGCTGAAACCCCCCCCAAACCCTGACTGCCACGCGCTTCAGGCAGAAGCACCGATTCCATCTCTTTAGGGTACTCCCAAAGGGAGAGTGCGGATAGTAAAACTGAGCACTGGCAACAAGCCAAACCTTGTTCATCGATACAGACTAAGTCAGCGGCCAGCGCCTTCCGGCTGAGAAGGCATCAAGTGCATTCCTCTTGAAAATCTCCCCCTGCGCCCAGGACTGTTAGTGCCGATAGCCAAAGCGATGGGCTAACGGCAGGAATTAACGCACTTAGTGCCCTTCAGGAATCAAACCTGGAATTTGTCAATTCAAATACAACTCGGAGTAGACAGTGATCTAAGTTTTTTTAAAAAAAAAAAACAAAACCAAACACAAAAAAACCAACATGTATTTACTCCCAGTTGTCCCCAAACGGGCTTTGAAATACCGGCCGGTTTTGTTTTACCCTGTTGTGAAGAAACATAAATACCAACTCCTAAAACATATTAGGAAGTGAGTATGGCTGAGAAAAAAGGATATAACGTACACGACGACTTTCCCCTGGGCAGCGGATGACGCCAGCTCCCCAGCGCGACTGAGGCCGCTGCAGACCCTCGGCAAGCAGCTGCTCCCGTCCCCGCTCCGCAGGCGCCCCGACTGCCCAGCGCAGGAGCCCCCGTCCCGCCTGCCCTTCGGAGGCCCCCCGGAGCGCCGGGGAGGCGCCCGGGGCCGCAGGATGCCCCCGAGTCCGTCGGTAGGTTTGCATTTTGTGCAGCGTCCCGCGGTCCGCCCATGGGAGGAGCGGCAGAGACGGGGCTCCTGCTGGGCTGGGGTCTGCTGCCCACCGAGTCTCACGCAGAGAGTCATCAACTACCAACACCTCCCGACACCGTCGTTTTATAACAGTTTTACAAACAGCACCGCTGTACGAAGGCTCATATGCCTCCTGCTACGGCGCGGGACCTGGAGAACACACAGACCCAGCAGAGGCTACAAACACGCGGCCAAAGGTATCGCCGTCTGGGAGACCCGCTTCTGCTGCCTCCCAAAAAAACACGGACGATGCAGGCATCCAAGATGCCCGATCAATAAATAGTAGAAATCGGTAGCCCGAAAACAAGAAATCTAGAGTTATTTACCATTACGTTCCAAATAACTCAGTAAATATAAACCTTGCCCCAGCTAAAGGGAAGCCAGTCGCGTGGTGACTGCTTTCAATCGGAACAAACCATTTTACTTTTAAACCCCTTAAACTCTGAACACTGATCAGCGTTTATTGTTTAAAATGGGAGACGGCAAGTCGTTGCGAGCGCAGAGCTCGCCGGCTGTGCCCCCGGCCGCGCTCGGAGCGAGGGCATTGCAGTCCATCAGCCACATCGCTCTTTCGAATCGGGGCAGAGCTGCTGTCACACGGCGCCCGTCCTCCGCCCGGGGAAATTAGCAGCGACTGGAACAACCCGTGATTGGAAATTTAAATTATTTATAACCTTTGTGTGAACCTCCCGAGGTAGTCGTTCAGCGCTGCAGCGCTCGCCACGTTCCCCGTTGTGCCGGGGGAGAGGCCACGCTCTGCCGCGGGCGCCGGGGGCACCGGCAAACACGGGATAACCGCCCCCGCGGGCGCCCATCTCTCTGCGCGGGAACACAGGGCGGCTGCAGCTCAACGTGGCGTTCACCCGCTCCATCTTCAGAGACGGTAACACATCTCCTTCTTAGCACCCCCAAAAATGAGTTAAACCACTTCTTTTTGTGTCTTGGGGCGGACTGGGAGGAAGCAGAAGTATGTCAAAGGGAAGATGTGAGGAAGCGGAGAACAGCGGAGCGTGCTGAGACCGTCAAACGTTTTTCCTCTACAGCCACGAAGGGAGCGGGCACGATCATCTGCCCCGGAGAAAGGGGAACGGGCAGAGGTTCTCCAGCCAGACCCCCACCGGGCGAGGGGGGCTGCCGGCGCTGCCACCGGGCTGAGGCTCCATCGCCGCTCGGCCGCACCAGCTGCTTCTGCGGGAGACGAGCTGCACCGACGCCTGCGCCGGCCGACCGCCCCGAACCGGGAGACGAGAGTCCCACGAGGCGACCGCCACCGTCCCAGGGAAGGGCTCTCATCGCCAGACTGCAGCGTTTCTGGAGGGGGCTCCCCCACGCCTGCCAAAGCCCTCCCGTCCCCCACGGCGCAGCGACGGCCCCGCAGCGGCGGGGGGGAGCACCAGCCCACGGCTCGGAGCCCACCTCAGCCTCCCCACAAAGGCTCGCTAGAAACCCATCCTCCGGCAAGCCTCACCGTCCCGACCACCGCTGCAGCCTCACGGGCAGCAAGACGAGAGGCGGGCGTACTGTCTTCCAGAGGGAGTTGGCATAAATCAAAACCCGATTATGCCACGTTCTGAATGTTAGATTTTCCACAAGATGGTGAAGCACAGAGATATATAACCTGGTTTGCATTGGTAATTGAAACAAATTATCATAATCTTCCCCGAGTCTTGCAATCACTATTTTTCAGACTGAACCTTTCCCGAGGGTTTTAAAAAAAAAAAAGTATTTTCTTTTTTCCATAAGGATAGTTATTAGACTGAAAAATAACACCTACCCGCGAAAGAAAGCTGGAGCCACAACTGAGCGTGCACCCCATCACAGCACCGGAATGCAGGAGTGCAATTTTCCCTTTTCCAACCCTTTTTGTGAATTTTATGGGCGCTGTGATGGAGGATCGCAAAAGCCCCTTTTGAAGTAAGTGCGTTTAATCTTTCAAAGAGATTGATTTGAAATTGACCCGGTTTCGAGTGAATAAAAATTGTAACAGTTTCAAATTGATTCAATTTCGAGCCTACTCAAATCCTATGTTTTACATCTACCCTTTGCATCCCAGAGAGAAATATTTCCATTTTTCCGCAGAGCGGAGGGTGGGGCCACCCAAAGGAACTAATACTCCTCTTTTCACAGTTTCTACAGTATAGTGCTTACGCCAAAGCAACGCGCAAGTCCTGCAATTACCTAATTTTTCTGATTTCAGCATATATATGTTTTCATACGCGTGGCCCCTCCGCCCCGGCCGTGACCCGCGGACTCCAGCTCACAAGGCTCAGCTGTTTCTGGCTGCGGAGAAGGCAGAAGGGCGGGAGGGAAAGGCGAGATCAGGGCACCTTTGTTCTCCCTCCAGTTCTGACATAGTTCAGGGGCTTATGTAGCTCTTGGCATCCGCTGTAAAATAATAAAAAAAAAAAAGTGACGGCTTCATCTAACTTAACGCTCTTTTGATACCGCACCGAGCAGCTGCAGAGAAGAGCGCTTCGGATGCCACCTCGATACTTCTCTGAGATCTCGTGGAGGTTCACCAGGACGGCTCCAGCTTGACGCTGCTCGTCCCACGGCGCACCGTAAGGCGCTGCGGTGCAGCCCACTGGCGGCACACAGCGCTAAGCGATGAAGGCACCAGACGTCGCTGCTCTCTCAGGTGCCCGGTGAATTACCGCAGAGTAATCACCCAGCAGCCGGTGATCACTCCCGCAGCCCGTGGGCGCGCACATCACCAAACGCCCAGCGTGCATGACGCCGGCAGACAACCCCTGCCCCTGCCCCTGCCCAGGGCGTGCTCCCACCAGCGCGGGGAGCACGGGGAACAGGAGCAACCTGCAGGGAGCCTGAGCGGCCCTGGAAATCCAGAGAGCCACACGGAAACAGCATTGCCGGCGGCTGCTTTTTGCACGGGAGAGCACACCCCGAGCAGGACCCGTATCTGCAAAGAACCCAAGGTGCCTCTCTTCCCGGCTCGCCCCTACTGCCACATCTCCACCTTCTCTCTGCTTGGGTTTCTTTTTTTTTCTTCTCTCTTTTTTTTCTTCTCTCTTCTTCTTCAAATTGTCACCAAAGTGAACTTTTACTGTTACAGTCGATGTATGCCATCAGCTGTGCCTCTAAGCCCGTCTCAGCACCCTCTGGGCAGCACAGGGAAAGTGTTCCTCTGTCATTTTTGCGTGAAAAATGCTGTTAAACGCAGAGTCGACCTGGGAGAGCTCTGCCACTGCATGCGTCCCACCTCGCAGCCCCGCAGTGGGGCCACTGGGCAACGCTCCGAGGGTAGAAGGTTGTCCAGTGGCTGGGAACTGCGACTATGAACAGACCTAACTTACTCCTATAACACAACGTATTATAAACTCCTGAGAGAACGGGAAGAAACAACTGTATAAAATAAGAATAATAATTAAAAAAAAAAATTAGACCTATTGCCATTCCAAGATGGCAATCACCATTTACATAAACCCAGTATCACTTCAGGACAAGAACCCCCCCTCCCAAAAAAAAACCCCACCACCGAAACCAAACAAACCAAAAAAAAAACCCCAACAAACTACTTTACATTTTAGATATCTGAACATCCAACTACGCGCACAGGGGAAAGCTTTTGTTTAAATGAAATTACAACTTTTTAAAAGGACAAAGATCACACTAGTAGGTGCATGTGAAATACTTAAAACGCAGACGGGGGTTAAATTCTGCTCTCATTTGCTTAAATAAGGCTCTGATTTCAATAGGGGTACAAAAGAACAGGGAATTCTGCATATGCGCATTTATAGAATCAGAGAATAAGTCAAATTCAGATTCCTAACAGTGTAGGTCAGTACACAACTACAACTTCAGTCATGAAGTGATATTAAAAATTCTACTGTAGGCAATTAGGATACCCAACACATTTGTTTAGAGTTTGTTTACATCCTGGAATAATACAGTTTATGTCTTCATATTAGTATGCACAAACTCGCTTGCCAAATGAACTCCAGTTACCCACCAATTAATTTCTGCTATCTGCTCTAAGTGCTGACAAACCCTGAGCGATGAGAGAGGGAGCCGCTGTCTTACACACACCTCGAACAACCTGCGGCCCCATGCACATGGAGCAGTTCCCATTTATCATAAAGTCTGTAAAGAACCCACGAATATCTACCCCTAAACTCGCAGTATTTCGGTCTAGACAGGTTTGGTTTCCATTTCCGTATCACGAGAATACAGCGGTAAGACACGAGGCAGAAGTTGCGCTGACGGACAGCAGTGGCCACAAACCCTTCAGACGAGTCCGACAGGGCGCTGCCCCCACATCTGGCCAAAGGCTGCACATCGCGCACCTTTAATAACCACAGCGATTTTCTGGTTTAGCAATGCTGAAAATTAACTTGTGCCCGGTCAAAAATGCTTGAAAAGAAACAAGAAAACTCTTTCTAGGCGCTTACAATTGGCCAAATAAATACACACCTAAGTTTCTCTGCTGCTGCTCTGACCCTCGCCGAGGGCAGGCACCCAGTGCCTGGTGGTTTTCTATTCTCCGAGCAGAAAACCGCGGAGGTTTCCCCAGTCGCGCACACCAGATACAACTTTGTACCTATGCTTAAATATTTACGCTCAGAAGTCTTCAACTTTTGCTCTCGCTACAGAGGTTGAAGTATAGTAACAATGTAGGTGAATAAATATCGAAGTATCTGCGAACGCTCTCGTTCACTCCCAGGCTGACCCGGTTCTTTGGCAAATAAGCTTTTTCAAGCTTTTCTCTGCTGAGAGCCCAGGCCTTGGAAATACCTTGAACACACGGTGTTCTCCTTAAACTTGTTTTTATTGCGAAAATACGGGGAGGGCATGGCATGTATTTCTGGAATCCAGGCAGCTTCTGCTATACAGCAATTCAAATGTGAATCTCCTCTCTCTATTTTTTCCTCTAATTAAAGGAAAACCCAAAAGATCCAACAACCAAAGAGAAAGCAAAACCCACACTAAAGCAAACATAGTGTTTGAAATAAGAAACCCAGCAGAAAATAAGACAGCCAATCTGGAATGCGGCAGAGTATTCCAAAAAGGAGGGAAATCAAGATCTCAAACATCAGGAACTTAATTACTCAAGTACTTCATTAGCATGCTTTCATCTTAACTTCGTTAATCATCGAGTAAACTTGGCAGCAAACTCCTGATACTAAATTGAGGTGCGCAATATTACTGCGGTTCATTCAAGGAATAAAATTATCGCTAATCTCATCCTTAAATACATGTGGCTCCCAACTACCTGGAGTCACGTTGTAACCATCACCATTACAAAGTCCCACACAGTTTAAGAGATTTTGGTGATTAGTGGTGTAGGGAAGTTACGAAACTTTGTATAAACTTCAACATCGGAGTCACCCTTGGTGGGTGACAGGTTCATTGTGCAAACTTTCTTCACGCTTCCGAATCTGCTTAGCAGCATAAAAAAAAAATAATAAAAAATCCACAACGTACGCGCACGGAATGATGTTTCTCTATACCTGAAACAGCCAAATTCAGCCTGTCTTCTCCCGACCGCCCCCTGCAAGACGTCCCGCTCCCAGCCCTTCCACACAAACCCCGCCTGGCGTTCAGAGAACCTGGCAGCGCGGGCCCTGCTTCCAGCCTCACACCGCAAACCCACCCCGCAGTCCTCCCCCGCACATTGCCTAAGCCAGTATCTTACTCGCCCTACGCCGCTACTCCTCCATCACTTGTATCTTCCTCATAAAAACGCAGGGGAGCAGCGTCGCTTACCACACTGAATGTCACGGACATGTGTGTACAATAACGCCCCAAACTGACTTCTGTTACAGATGTGGAAAGCACCAGACGCCTTCAATTTCTGATCGCTCACAGGAGTCGGAAGCAGCACACCTCGCGGCTCTCTCGGGGCGGTGCGCAAGGGGAAGAAACTGCGATCCAGCAGAGGAACGTAAACAGAAGTCACATTACGCGTCTCTTAGGAAACACAAAAAGATGCACTGCTTTGACCTCTAAAATGTGTCTGTTTTGTGCACCTGCAGAAAGTATTTTCGGGGTATGTGCAGAAGACTTATCTTTCAAACTACCTTTTTGGACGAGCAGGAGTGGCTACAACGCCGACACACGCCTCTTCCTCAAGATGCCAGGCTCTGCCTCCGCGCGGGCTGGGCACCGCGGCTCGGCGTTAGCCGTAGCTGTACGCTCTCAGCTCAGCCGGCACGAAACCGTCCCCTGGTTCTGCTTTCCCAGAACAAACCTACAGCGCACGCGTAACGCTGAACCCCAGAATCCCAGACCGGTCAGGGTTGGAAGGGACCTCTGGAGATCATCTCGTCCAACCCCCCCCGCCAGAGCAGGGGCACCTAGGGCAGGTGAGGGCTGCAGCAAGAGCGAGGAGCTGCAGGCATTGCGGGGACGCTCGCTTCCAGGTACAACTCTGGATACGCCCTCGCAAATGCTCAGACGCCAGCCAGCCGTCCGTCCCTGGGTTCTGATAAGCAGTCATTTCGTTATCACTGCGTCATCTGGGCTCCCTCCTCCCCCAGGCAGCCTACAGGAGGAAGAATGCCAGAGCTCCAAGTGAGCAACGAAGTCACGAAGGCAGCCCGTGTCTGACAAACACCCGTGGCAGCAGCAGGACCACTCACTCTAGGCAAGAAGGTGCAACGGCACAGCCAGTCGTGCAGCAGGGAAGAGCAGGGGTAAGTGTAAAAGGCTGTCTATGTTTCTGAGCAACGAGAAGTCATCTGTAAATTCAAAAAGTTACATTAAGCACTCTTATTTGCATCATCATCATTTTTGAAAACAGAAGCCTGAATCTTTTGATTCTTTACCTCCGATAAGGCCTTCAGTAAGTGAACAGACCTTCGCTTCGTGCCTACCGCGTCTATCAATCCCCGCAACACGGAGATATTTACACTACTAAGCTAATACAAATATTAAATCGTATTTAAACACATCCTCTACCTAGTGACAACTCTCACAATAATAAATAAATCTCAGAATATTTAAACAAACCGAAGTCGGTGAAAAATTGCAATGATAATTCTCTACAATCATTCGAGTACTGCACCTCCAACTCACAGGGCTTTTAAGTCTCTTTTCTGATCTAAGCCTAAGGCTTGGTTAAACCAAGACTTCTGCTAGACACTTAACATTCAAAAACCTGCTTCCGATGTTGAGCTCCGTCTTAGAGGAAAAAAAAGACACATACTCTTTCAAGTGACAGCATCCTTTCTGCACACTCTCTTGTGTCCCCAACCTCTTTCTCACAATCTTCTTCCTTTACTTCATTTGGTGCTGTGTTTCCAGAGCCAAACGCTCATGCAAATTCGGTTCATCTGCATGGAAATCAACACTTCACCAAAATACCGAGTTGGAGAAACTGAGGAGTAGAGAGCTGTAAGTGTCTGCTGGAAACATGCTGAATCAGTGCTGAAGCTGGAAAGTGCTGAAGTAGGGGCATGGCGTTGGGAGAGGGCTAAGCTAGACACCCCTCTTACAGCTCTCCAAGTCAGACACATCTCCTCGCTCCCTCCTGTCCATTTCTAACTCCGTCACAGATGCAGTAAGTGATTTACAGGGAGCAAGATGGAAAGGAACTTGAATGATCTCTCCCATCGGGAACGCGTAACACTTCCCCACCTCAGGACTGCCGACACCAGGGCTGGAAGGAACACCACCGTTTTTTTCATCTCTTGGCAAGACAGGGAAATGACACAACTCACGTTAATTCAACAGTAAGCGCATCTTATTCTTGTGTATGTTCTCAACCCTCAGAACAAATGCTATCACAAGGGTACCAAGTCATGTTTCTTGGCAACACTTTTAGGTGGATCACTTCCAACAGCTAGAATGAGACTTGAGATGCCCACATCAGGCTCCACACTTTAATCCCTTACCTACTAATAACACAGCAAATGCAAATACCCAACGGCAGCTCAGTGCTTACTGCCTTACCTGCAGTTCCATCTCTAACACGGTAACTTGAATTTGTAATTATTCATCCTAACTGTTTAAATTGGGTTAATAGTAGTAACACTGCAGAAACCAAGCATTAGATGAATATACCTATAAATGAGAAAGTGGAAAGGGAATACAAACACAAATGCTGACCTGTACCTTCTTCAATATCCAATTCAAAGAGAAAAAACCCAACCCACAACGACTTCCATTTCAGATTAGTTTTTCACCCAGAAGTCCATTTACAACCATGCTCAAAACCAACCGCAAACATCCCATTTCATCCCAGCATCACAATACAGCAAGATAACAGGACTACGTCAAAAGGCAAAAAGTTTAGCAATGCCATTCTGATCAGTCCGGGTGCTGCGGCATTTCTTGCGCAACTGTTATCAGTCAATCAGGCAGCAGAGAGACATCTGGGATCTGTCTGTTACCTGGACATCAGATCCATTAACTGTGCACTTTTTGTAATGTTCCCTTAAAGAACTTTGTAGAAATAAATGGGGTTTACATCATTAAAGCTGAAGTTACATGTCAGACACCATTTTCCTAAAAGTACCTCTCTGTTGAGGATTACCGAAACAAAGCTATGGATCCATCATCACTTAGTCTCCTCTTTGCCCAAACCTCCAACAGACACAGAGACTGCCAAAATAAAATAAAGTCATTACAGAACAGCTGCTTCCAATATTTTAAGGCTTATTTGAGCAACTTACAAGTTTTGGTTAACTGACTTCTAATTTTTAGTGGTTTATATAGGATTTAAGACCTTAGATATTGCAGATTTGGTATTTATGCATAGTATTTGCTTTATGCACAGTATGTCATCTACTGTCATCGCTGTGCCCTGGCAGCACCTGATGCGCATTAGAGCAGTCATACCCTTCCAGGAATTTGAAAGAGCTATAGGGAAATTTTAACGGCTGTCGTTAAACTTTCTGCGTGTGAGTCTCTCTGCTCTACCCCACTATCGGTCAGCCAGTTCGGGTTTCACTGGGCGTTTTCTTCAGCGGGACACCGATTACAGGCAGAATTGAGATCAGAAGTTGAGATCATCCGTGGTAAGGGCAAGAATTTCGATTCCAACCCCAGTGAAGTCAGAATACACGCGCGCACACACACAATGACTCTTACTTGGGAAATACAGTGAGATTCTGGATTACCGATTAGCAAACCCTTAGTCTACTTACATTAAAAAACCAAAACAACAAAATACCCCAACCCCAACACACCCAGCCCCCGCAACACACTTCCACTCCGTTTCTCATCACTAGAACTCACTTGAATATCTCGGGCTGTTTGAACTAAAAATCGGCTGTTGAATCACTCTCATCTGCTTTGCACGCGTTTTCCAGAGACTGTCAGCCCCAAATAATGAGTTTTAGAAGTTAGGCAGACATCGGATTCCTAAAAAACCAAGATTCTAGAGCACCATGCTGTAACAGCGTGACAGGAAGGAGGATCTTTTTAAGGCACGCATTTTGCGCGAGGCTATAAACACTGCAGGAGCAGAGCATAAGCTATGAAGATCATTACTTAAAGCTACTTCACCTTTGAACAGAGCTCACAGGCATATTTGCTTCTACAGCAAGTCTCAAATCTCACCAGAACATGAATGGGCGCTCCAAATAATAGTTCCCGAAGACACAGTGAAGGCGAATCAAGAAGAGCGCCTGGGCTGCCCGCGATACAAACCTGGAGGGTGCGAGAGTGTCTCACGGCAGCAGAGCTCCAACGATTTTCCACTTACAGTCGTGGGAGTTGTCCATGAATGTGAATGGGAGGAGATTCAAGAGAACACACGTGCCACTCCTTTTCATACAGAATTCTTAAAGAAAATGGACGTTTCTGCATTTTGTCACTCCTCAGGGAAATCTGATACTGAACAACACCTGCACGCAATGAGTATCCAAATGAAGACGTCATAAAGAGCCGGCTGCCCTTTATTTAAAATGCCCTTTGCAAAAAAAAAACTTGCCGTACATTCTTTTGAGAGAAGCGGAACCGCCAGGAATCCCACCGCCGCAGAATTCAACATCCAGAGCCGTAAGCATCAATAAAGCCTGAGCACCGTGTTGAGAAGAACCACACTTGTATTGAAAACGATGTCGAGAATACTGCACGGTTACAATCACAGAGACCAGGATTTCAAAGACACGCTTTCTTGCAACAGAACAAGCTTGGATTTTTAAAAATACAATCGTTATGTACAGCAAAACGTGTGGCCATAAGACCAGCCTTAAACTAAGGCCTGGTTTACACAATTTCTGCACTGTCAGGAAGCATTTTGGCTGGGAATGTCATTTTTCTTCCAAATCAATTAAATATTTGCAATTCTCACTGTGAAAAGAGCTATATACCACCTTTGTATTGACACGGGTATAACATATTCCCACAGGGAAAAGGAATAAAAGAGTACCTTTATATTGATACAACATTTTCCTCGAGTGTAGAAGCTAATATAGCTTTCATTATTCAGTCAAGTTAAAGCAGTATCACGTTTTTCTACTTTATAGACAAGGCCTATGTTTAACAAGCACCAAAACACTTCAGAGTATTTGGAAGATCAGACTACCGAGCTCTACTTTTCGTACTGCCCGCACCAAGTCGTAGAGAACAACGAACATCTAAATACATTCAAAACTCTGATTAGACCCATGTCATGGTTTCTCAAATCCTTCACTGTTTAACGAACACATCTTTTTGGCAAGAACTAGAGTATATCTACAAAAAAACCCAGCATAACCCAGAACTTACTGGGCTGCCTTCAGCTGCTCTGCTGGGCTGAGAAAAACTGGACTCTATGTGCCGCTGTGTGCCACAAACATCCATTTTTGCATCATTCCTCCATCACAACACAGGCAGGAGGGCAACAGGAGGCACGAGAAAACGTGAAGAATCTGCTATCTGTCGGGGAGAACAGAATAAACGTCTGTTTTTATGAAGCGGAACAAGTTGCTTCCAACACACTGCCCTGGCGCAAGGCCTGCTCAGCGCTAAAAACGGTCTGATCCCATTGAACTTAAGGCAAAAGTGAACCATAGCAATAGCTGAGATGTAAATTTATGGCATTTTGCAAAAAACTTCAGACATGAGGTTTTTTAAACTGCAGACATGGCAGCAGTCGAGCTTTCTTAGCTTTCACTGCAGTGTTTTTTGTTAAAATAAACCCTTACTATTAATAAGCTTTATTGCCCTGCCCCTCTAACATGGAAGTCCTTGAGGAGCCGGCTTCTGATTAATTTTTAGAAATTTCTGAAAGACAAGCTACAAAGAGGTTTTCCGTTTTCACTTAAAAACGGGGGGTGGACCAATTTGTGTGTTACCTGAAGGCCCCAAGCAGAAGCTGCGGGACCGTCACTAGGGCCGCCTTCTCCAACCCTCCGTGTTTTTAACTGTGGCTGTACCAGTCGGACCGATACAACCTGACTGCCTGTATCACAACAGGTCCTCGCTGTTCTGAAGGATCCATGTTGAGCTCAGGAGAAGAGACATGCTGAATACTTAAGTATGTAAGATTTTTCCAAATTTTCAGTAGCTACCGGGTGTTGCTAAAATCAGTATCCAATTTTCAACTACAACATTATCGTTTTGATTCCATCATTTTAATTTCCATCACTGGGAGTTCAACACATAGAATTAAACTAACACTAAACACTGTTCTTCCAGTGCTGAAGCAGGAAGTTTTCCCACTTAAAACAGAAGAAATTGTCAGATTCACAGTAGGACTAATGGCAGTTAGTTTTTGGCCTGACTGAAAACCCCTTTACACATCATTGCTCAACTTTTGCTTTCATATAGTGAGATAATTTCAAGTCTTCATGGGGTAGGGGGGAGGAAAAAAAAAAAAAAAGTAAAAAAAAGTTGCATGTTTTCTGTGCTAATCTTCAAAGAAGGGGCTAAGAGAGGAAGATAACAGAGGTAAACAAACTCCCCAGATCTTCCAAATGACAGAAGGTACAGCTCTCCTCCCACCCCAACCCCTCTGCAAACCAGGAAAGAAATACTGGTCTGATGCATAATTTTAAAGAGTTATAATGCAATGGGATTAAAGACTTAAATTTTATAAATAATCGGCCTTTAGAATTTTAGCCCAATAAACCATGCTGTTCCCAGTAGGGCCTACTCTTGCAAGTCCTTTTGCATCAAAGCCACGCTACCTTCCTAAAGCTGCCTACTGACCACAGCGTTCCTCTCACCTGCTGGCATCACATAGGGGCAGCACCTAAACACAAATGAAAAACTGTATTAAAAATGACTAAATATTAGGTTAACTAGCAATCTTGTGGTTTGGTTTGTTGTTTTTTTTTTTCTTTAAACACTCTCCTGAATGGAGCCCCCCCCCCCCGGCACCTTTCACTTCTCTTAAGACATAAATCAGGAATAACAGCCTATGTGAAAGTTAGTGTTTCATGTAATACATAAAAGCGCACAAAGTTGTTTTCTAAAAAAACAGCATCTGTATTAAAATTCTTAAAATGGATAGACATCTCTTAAATGCACGTCTGGAATTAAAATGACAGTTGTTAGAATTATCTTGGTACATCACAACGATAAGATTTCCTTCTTTGCTGGCTGGAGGTACATCCCACAATAAAACCAAAAGAATAATAAAAAAAAGGGGGGGGGGGGGAAAGCACCCCCCACCCCCCCAAATCCCAAAAGGCTAAATTCTTGTAAATTTGAAGTAAATGAAGCCCGAACTTGCAAGACATGGCAATTACAGTTAAAAGGCTCAGATGGAAATAAGAAATAAACTCCACTAACAATAGGCCCTTTTGTCCTGCCTTGTTCGGTATGATTACTGCAAGGAAACTGTTAAGTAGTTTTCGGAGTAGTAGATAATGGGATTCTGTGGAGCTTTCACAGGTTGGCACCGGCTGGAACAGCTGAGTTTTGAAGGCACTCTACAGACACAGGGCTGCTGTTGGCCCTGCATCACACATAGGAAGTCTTTGCACTTTAGAGAGCTCGTCATCAAAATCAGTTATTGCCAACCTAAAAAAATAAAATAAAATAAAACCACCCTCGGAACAAAACCACCACCCGCCAAAGAAAAATTAAAATAAAAACGAAATCACACACACGCGCACACCTATAAAATTGTGCAGATTTGTAACATTTTCACAGCTGATTTTAAAAAAACCAAACCAACCAACCAAGCAGGAGAACCCCAACACGGCACCGCTCTCCTGCAAACTCCCATCCGATACAGCAGGTAAACAAAATAGAAGATTATTTCACGAATCGTCCGCAGACGCCTCCCGGCACCCCACGCCGCGGTGGCCGCAGTGTTTCAGTCACGGTCCCACTTCACATGTGCAATTCTGCGGGCGGGACGCCCCGGCCGCGGGCCCCCCCCGGCTTTGCATAGAGATCCTCGGGCCGCCGGCGGGAGCGCTCCACGCGTGTCCGGGCTCCACGCGTGTCCGGGCCGGGCTCCGGCTCTCCCCACGCGTGTCCGGGCCGGGCTCCGGCTCTCCCCACGCGTGTCCGGGCCGGGCTCTGGTTCTCTCCCCGCGTGTCCGGGCCGGGCTCCGGCTCTCTCCCCACGCGTGTCCGGGCCCCCCGCCTGCGCCCCGCCGCCGGCTCGGGCAGTGCCCGCTCCCCGCCGCCCGCTGCCAGCGCTGGGCGGCGCCGGAGGCCGACGGGGCGATATGCAACGACCAAGACGGGACGAGACGTACATGCCGAAAAAAAGCCACGTTTCCAAACACGATATATTTTTTTTTTGCCCCCCTCCTTTTTTTTTTTTTTTTTTTTTTTTTTGTGTGTGTGTGTTTTTTGTTCCCCCCCCTCTCTCCTTTCTCCGCGCGCGTCCGTCCCTGGCGGCCGCCGGGGCCATCGCGCCGCCCCGGGCGGGTGTCGCCGCCGCCGCCGCCGCCGTGTGCCCGCCGCCAGCCCCGGCCCGCCGCCGCCGCCCTCAGAGGATGGCGCAGGAGGAGCAGCACTGCTCGTCCCCGTTGGGCTGCGCGGCGTAGTTCATCTGCCGGACGATCTCGGCGAAGAGCTCGTCCACCGAGGCTTTGTTTTTGGCCGAGGTCTCCATGAAGGGGCAGCTCCACTCCTCGGCCAGGGCTTTGCCCTCCCCGAAGGAGACCTCCCGCTCGCCCTCCAGGTCCACCTTGTTGCCCACCAGGATCATGGGCACCCTCTCGTACCTCTTCACCCGGATGATCTGGTCCCGCATGGGCTTGATGTCCTGGAAGCTCTGCTGGTTCACCAGGCTGTAGACCAGGATGAAGCCCTGCCCGTTCTTGATGTAGAGGTCCCGCATGGAGGCGAACTGCTCGGTGCCCGCCGTGTCCAGGATCTCCAGCACCGACGGCGACGAGTCCACCTCGATCTCCTTGCGGTAGAAGTCCTCGATGGTGGGGTCATACTTCTCGATGAAGGAGCCCGTCACGAACTGGACGGTGAGGGCGGACTTGCCCACGCCGCCCGAGCCCAGCACCACCACCTTGTACTCCCGCATGGCTCCCGGCGCGCCGCCTCCCTCGCCTCCCGCTCGGGGCTGCCGCTTCCCTCCCGCCCTCGCGGCGGGCGGAGAGAGGGAGGGAAGGGGGCGGCGGGAAGGGGCGGCCGCGCCTCACGGAGCCGCGCCGGGCCAGCCCCCCCCCCCCCCCCGCCGTCGCCGGCCAGCGCCGCGCCCCGGGGGCGGGCGCCGGGCCCTGCGCGGCGGCGGCTGCGCGGTACCGCAGGGGGAGGATGAGGAAGAGGATGAGGAGGAGAAGGCGGCGGAGAAGGAGGAGGATGAGGAGAATGAGGAGGAGGCGGCGGCGGCGCAGGGCTGCACTACCGGCCCCGCGGCGGGACGGCGCTGCCGCGGCCCATGGCGCCCCGCGGCCCCGCCCCCGCCCATTGGCTCCGGCCGCCGCCGCCGCCAGCCCCCATTGGCTTCCCGGCGGCGGGCAGCCGCGCGCGCAGCGCCCCGCCCCGCCCCTCAGGCCCCGCCGCCGCTCGGCGGGTTGGGGGCGCGGCGGAGGGGGGAGGATGGCGGCGTCCCCTCAGGAGCGGGGCGGGCTCTTGCGGCCGTCCCCGGTCTGCCGTGCCCGGCGCGGGAACGGAAGAAAGGCGACGGGACCGGCCGCCCCCCTGCTGGCTTATCGGCGGGGGGCACGGAGCGGTTATCTCTTCAGCGCGGGTCCTCCCGCCCTATCGGCCCTCCTCAGAGGACGGGGCTCGGGCCTGTGCCCGGGCAGCTGCGAGACCTCCCGCTCCCCGGGGGATGGCGGTCTCCTCAGAGGCGCTCGGTGGCACCTCCGACCCCGCAGGGGCAGCAGGAAGGGACACGCCGCCGGGGCCGCGTCCCCCGCCCCACCACGGAGAGGCTGCGGGCAGCGGGAGGCCTGGGCGGGCGCTGCGGTGCCGAGCGGCCCTCTGGGGGCCGGGGGTGGCTGGCTCCGGGGGCTGAGGGTGCCCACTGCCCACCGGGGGAACCATCGCTGGCGGGAAAGGCTCCCTCGCCCCCCCGGGGCTACTCGGGAGGGGCGGCTGGAGCTGTCTGGGAGGCCGTGGCAGCGCTGGCTGTCGGCGGCTCCTGAGGAGCCCCTTCCAGGACACCCCGGCTGCTGTGCTCTCCCCGACCCTCTGAAGTCGGGACCGGCTGATCTCCCAGCCTGCAGCTGTGGCAGTTGCCAGATGTTGATGCTGTTTGCACTGCGTGGCCCGCCAACAGCAGTTTAGCCTGGTGGGGTTGACTCATGGGGACTGGCGGTTTGCCACTGTTTGTAGAAGTCATTCCTTGGGCTTTCTATCAATCAGACATTCCTTTCAAAGAAGTATCATTAGTTATTCTGGCACCTTCCAGTCTTTGCTTTTATATCCTACCCAATTCTTCACTGTTCTCAGTATTTATTCAAGTAGTTGTGGCATGTAGGTCTCCTACCACACCTTCATGTTTACAAACCTAATTTAAACACAGTACTTGAAGAAACAGACGGTGGTAGATAAAAGGATTTGAAATTAGTTTTGTGAGCAGTATTCTGTTGTTACCAAACAGTTTTCACAGCCACTAAATTCTACTTAAATTATTTTTCCAGAATTCACTGTGGGGATTCACTCTGTTGGATCTGGCTGTGCTGCATCCCCGTGGTCATCTGACGAGTACTGCAATTCCGCTGACTCTCTGGTGAGTGCTGACTCTGTTGAGTACCGCCTCTCTGGTGATCCCCTCTCTTCAGAAGCTTAAACAAAACCCCTCTGCTATCGCTTGACAAAGTCTTTGCAAATGAATCCTCTCCTGATGAATAGAAAAGCTGCGTTCTACCAGCCCTGCTGTGGGGTGGGGCAGCAACTTTGTTAAATATATCACACATCTGAAATCTGGCATGTTCCGTATTCAGGTTGTAGGTGTAGGTTGTGTCCTGTACCCCTTAGTTGGGAGTCCCCAGGTGGGACGCTGGTCTGCCAGGCCTCCACCTGGTTTCTCCCAGGTGCACAGTCTTCACACTTACTTGCAAAATTTGTCAGCTGCGGGCTGATCCTAAGCTAGTTGAAGGTGCTGTACAGATCAATCTGGAGATTGATCAGATATTTTATCTTACATCGAATCCTGAGGGCTAGGCTTTGGCCGTGTCTCTGTTCTAGACTCTGCCTGCTGACCACATTACCCTGAACTTGTGACGAACCTCTAGGCCATCTTTTTTCCAGAGCAGTACTCCAGTTCTTTGAAAAAGTGAAGATGACCTCTACGTATACCTACAACCTTGTTCCGGGAATGAGTTTCCTAATGATTACTCAACTCGTGCATAGACATGCATGGATGTTGGGTTTGGAAACAAAATAACTGAGCTCGCTATGAGGCTTCCATGTCCTTTCCCCACCTCTTCCTGTTTCTCAGTTTGCTGTCCCTCTGGTTTCCCCCGTCTATAGGTACTCCAGAGGCAGAACGAGCACACCGCTCGCTCACAGCATGCTCCCGCCCTTGTGTGAGCCAGCCAAAACCAGTCACCAGCCAGCAAGCGTTTGCAAAGTTATCTTCAAAAACAGCTATAAAAATTGGTCGAAAGGCTACAGTATCACTGCAAAAATATTTTATTTTCTTGTTCTGCTGATGCACTTTGCTTATGCTACTCTAGCATTTTGGCTACAATGTGGATTTGCTTACCTTCGTCGCCTCTATAGCAAGCCCACATGCAAATTATGTATATTGCACTTTCCCCTAACATGGTGGTAGCTGATTTTATAAAGAACAGACAATTGTAATGTTGGTTTAAATCCAGTCTATTTAATCCTGATTCACTGTTGAATTGAGGTGTGGGGTTCTTTTTTTCAGTGACAGAATAAAATTACTCTCTATATTTTTTCATTCTACACTATACTATTAATTGCTGCTATATCACATTCAAAGCAACAAATGATCTTTATGCTGTTGAGTTTAAATATGGAATATTATTTCTCAAGTCCCAGTCCTCTAGTACATATATTAATTTAATCTCTTTTGTTACCAGCCAGCTCTAGGCAATTAGTTAGTCTGCAGTGCTGTTTTTAGAAATTTGGAGTCCATGAAATAATAGCAAGGAGTCTGTGGGAAGTAACTAAAAGAAGCAAGTCTGGTTTTGTTAGAAAGAAATTTTCTGTGCATGGCTACAGACCGCTAAGGGGATCTGCGAGTTGAAAAGGTTGAAAATCCCTGGCTAAGGCTTTAGACATTTAGGTTAAATAAATCACAAGAGTATTCAGCACATCATTTTTGAATTATGAAGCACACATTATAATGGGTTGTTGTACTTCATGAATAGTACCGTGGTTTAGACTCTCTCAGGAATAAATGAAAATTGTCCTGAAACAAGCTCTGTTTGGGCAATACAAAAGCATTATAATGCAGCAGAATCTAGGCAAAATGTAATTATCAGAGTTGGTTGCATTAATTTGATTTTCAAAATGATCAAGTATGTTTTAAAAACAAAAAGATGATTTGGTACTATCTTAAAAATGTAAAAAATCAGCTGGAAAGCATAAATTTGATTACTAAGCAGTTTACTGTACAATATTTACATATATAACTAGCTTTTACTGTGTTGAATAACTGGGCTTGTTCAGTAAAACTACTCATACAAGCTAAGTTTATTCCTTTGCATAGTTTAGAAAGATCAAGTCATTAGCTGCTTATTTTCTAGTTCCCTTTGTCCGTACAAGTATCAGCATTGTAGAACTATGTGTGGTGAGTTTCTTTTTTCAAAAATGTTTTTCACTTATTTTAGGCAAAGACTACACTTAAATGTAGTTTAAATCAGTAACACATACGATATCTAAAATTTCAGTACCGTGGAAGTTTCGCAATGTCTGATGACAGCAAGATTCAGTGCTATAACAACAGGTAAAGACTTTCTGGTGTTACTGAAGGGGCCTTCTAACCATCTCCTCTGGTACTCCTTCTTTAGAGAGGCACAGCCAAACCACTTACAGCTATGGGATTAATTCCTAGCCAAGGTCAGTGTTGACAAAGGGATATATAGCCTCCTGAGATCTGATTAAGTACCACTGACCTCATTTAGGATGTGTATTTTATAGAAAAACCCGAGGAACAGAAAAATGATATGAGGAGTGGGTTGAGTTGTACTGTGTAGCATTTGTATGCTGCTGAATTTTGGAAGGCCTCAGCTCTGTAAATGAAACAGAACTCGAGTCTGTAGGAAATTTGCGGCTTCGATTAAAACAGACACTGTGAAAATATGCTCAGAATTAGGTGAGTGTGCGAATTTGCTTGCATCTGAAATCTGAAACTCTGTAATTCTCAAGTGGAAAGAGGTGGTAGCCTTCATTCAGATTTTCTCTGGCTTCAGTTAGTGACTGCTTATTTAAATAATTTTTATTAATACGTGGGAAGCTCTCATGACTGAAAGAGACTCTTCTGAGATCATAGTGCTCTGCCATGTACTAGCTAGGCATGTGGTAATTGAATTTTAAGGCTACAAATAATACTAAATGTCATATTTTGGTGTCCAAATTTTATGAAATAAAAGTGACTTTAGTAATGTATTCCTGTTGAAATGAAAGGTTTTGCGTAAAGATGCAGTTCCATATACTTTTTCCCTTCCTTTCCTTGGTGGCAATGGTGACTAGTGGACTGGATACCCTTCTTTGCTCTCAGTTGTACAGCAACAGTTTTTAGGTCCACAGTGTAAATGGGCCCTACAACAGTCGGCTGATCTGTGATGAGAATAGGCCCTTCTGTTGTGGGTTATGCTTAACTGCTTATGGGCCACTGGGGCCAAATGCAAAGAGCTGAACAGTGAATTAATCCTCATTTTCAGCAAAACTAAAGGGTCTGAGAATGTCATAATTCAGCGCTGCTGCTGAGAAAATCCTGAGGGAAGTCATGGTCTATACTGCACGTGGTCATTTTACTTCCTAATAGCTGAAATGTTCCCTGGGTATAATAGAGAGATGTTACAGTTCACTTAAGTTTGAATGACTTAACTGGTTCATAATCCAATATAAAACAGTTAAACTGAGAAGATTCAGAATTGTTTGGGTAAGAGATGCTAGTCTGTCACTCCCATACTATTAGTATGTGACATTAATATTAACATTAAACCGTAAAGGGAGAATAATTACTGTGGGAAACTAAGAAGATTAAATAATCTCTAAGAGTTCAAAGTATATAATTACACCAAGTGTTTTCGGACATTGGACAAATCTGCAGAATTTTTTCAATGTTTATTCATTTTGAATATATGAAATTGAGCAAGATTTCTGGGCCCAAATTAATTTTTAATTCAGTGGTAAACAAAGAATTCTTTATTTTGGATTTGCCAGCAGGATGATTGTAGGTTGATTGGGGTTCCTTTGGTGGGGGTTGGGGAAGGAGAAGATGGCTGTCCGAGCACAAAAATTTAAGTATTTGCATGTTGAAGTATTTGCAACTTTTAATAACTGCTTGGTAAACAATAGCGGTTTTGAGATTTTGTGTGGATATTTGATCAATAAAACCTCCTCTCTCCCCTTTAATAGTAGCTAGGAGTGGTTTTAGTTACGTTTGTCACAATAGTGTCTAATAATACTGGCACTGACATTCAGCGTCTCTCTCTTGTTCTAAAACAATGACTTTAGTTTTCTTTATTTAATAATTTGGGTTGCTCTTATTGAATAGCGGTGGTGCATTCAGCGCTGCGCAAGAGAGACTCAGTCCTCAGCCCTAACAAACTTGCTGGCAGGCTTTAACCAAAAATCAGCAAGAAAGATTTATGTGGTGGGTATGAACTTGTTTTGTGAGTAACAGTGGAAGCAACTGGCTACTTTTGAAAATCTGACCACATCCTGGCGGTGGGGGGTTGAAGATCTCTGTCCTCCTATCTTTACTTCTCCTACTTCATCCTTCCTTTTTCCCATACCAGTAACCCTAAATGATGTTCAGAAGGTAATGAAATATATTGCTATAATAAAGTATTCTGCTTTCGTGCTCTGTCCAGAAAGCTGTGGAAGAAGTTGGACGTTTTTGTGTCCAGGTTATGTGGTTGTTTATAAAAGTGCACTTATTTTCCTACGTTCTAATTTATGGAAGAATACTTTTTAAGAGAAAAAAAAGAGCTTTCAAAATTCAAAAATAATCTGGTATTCCAACAGTATTTAAGTACAGTAATTAACTTGTCTGCACCTTGAGTTATTCTTGATAATTCTCTATGTGAATACATATCTGAAGCAAGGCTGCCTAATGTCTGTTTATCTTAATCCAATGGTATTAGGTATTCTTTTGCTAGAATCAGAATGTCTATATATGGAGTTAAACGAGATAGTCAATTAGGGTAATTCCATGGGTCGACTAGTCTTATTATAAGTGAAACTGTTCCATCTGCTCAACACCCAGATAATCAGAGAGAAACTGATAAGACAAATTGCTAAGTGACTCAGGCCAAAGGTACTGCTTAATGCTGTAACTGGATATGTTTGTAGTAGCGTGAGCTGGTTTCTCCCCTGACTCAACCAGCTGAGCAGTCTCCCTTTTGCCAGCTACTTCCTGAGCTGGAGCTGATTTATGCAGAGTCATCCTTTTCCTGCCTGTCTGTGTTAGCAAGCCTGGTGTGTGTGTCTTTGGGAAATGTAGCCCCACTGCCGCTTCCCTCTGCAAAAAGATTCTCAAGTGCAGAATACCCGAGTTTCATTTTTCAAGAAATAATAACAGCTGACGGTGGGTGTAAATACATAAAAAAGTGACACATACACAGAAGAAAAAGTTCATTATTTCCATCAAAAGTCCCACCAGAGATCTTATCACTATTGAAAAAATGGCCTGTGCTGCCAGAACTTATTACATATCATCTCACTTGAATTGGTGTAAAAATGCCACTTTATTTTTCTTCATAAAGAATGTGTTCAGTGGCATGTTTATATCCCACTCATAGATGTGATGTTTATAGTCAAAATATGCATAATTTGACGTCAAAGTTCAGGTCTATCTCTATGTTCTTTATTAGTTATCAACCCTCTTCTGTTTACCACAGTAGCGGTTTACATAAAAGGCGGTGAAGATTAGGATTTTAGGTAAGTATATGAAACAGGGAACACTTATCTGGTACTATGTGCAGCAGTCAAGTGGTGTGTAGGTGTAGCAAACCAGCTTTTGGAACCATAAATGTGATCTTGATAGCACTTGCATGGAAACAGTGCTATTGTATGTAAAGGAAAATGGTATAATCAGCATGAAGTGAACCCGGTGACTAATTCAAAAAAATAAACTTCCTGTCTGCAGCAAAAGCCTTTTGTAGAAAAATGCATTTTCTTCATTGACCCATGGCATTATATCACATTGTGGTATTAAATCTGCTGGCAGTAGTATTCAGATACAGCAAAAAGTTTATAATTTGGAGAGTTTTCACTCTTTAATTTGTTTAATTCCTCCATCTTCTGACCAGGAGCAGAGAGCTTTGCCTGACAGAGTCTTCTTGTCAAATGGCAGCGAGGGATGAATACATTCAGCTATGATCTTATCATATTTTGTTAGCAAGATGGGAGATCTCCGGAAGTCCTAAAGAAGCAGAGAGTGGTGTTTGCAGGTCAGCAGGTTCTGGTCGTTTCTTCCACGTGAGGAACTGCTGTAACAGTGTGCCTTTGGTCTCAGATTGGTGGTGTAAAATTGTGGTTCTAAGTGTTGGTAGTTAAGGTCTGGGGATTATTTCCCTGATTAATAATGAGAGAAACACATTCTCTTTGTAAAAAATGAGAGTACATCTATGGAAGGAAATCTCCTAGATAAAACTAGAGTTGTTTCATGGCCTGTGATTCCTATGAACATTACAGGGTCGTAGGTGAATCCAACTAACCAGTGAGTCCATAGCCATTATGTAGATCTTGTGGAACTGGTGTGAGCAAGGGGCCAGTAGACGGGGTGAAGCAAGTGGACCTGTTTCTCCTGTGTATCAGAACAAGAGAAATAAAAATACTTATTCCATTCGGTAACAAGAAAAAGTGATTTAAACATAGTGAAAATACATAAAAGCTTTTAATTTTTAGTTTGGTTTTTTTTTTTTTTTTTTAAGTTTTTAATGGACAGCATGTAATTTCCCCCTAGAATGTCATTTAATCAAAACATCTATCTGTTGAACAGTGTTTTGTGGTACATTTTGTCTAACCATAATAGCAAGTAAGAAATAAATAGCTGATAGTGCTTGCTTTCTTCTAGCTCAAATTATCACGGTGCATCTATCAAGGTAAACTCCATTTCCTGACATTATTTCTCTCACTACATTTTAAAAACAGTGTGGACAATATATCTACTTCTGCATTCAGATGGAGCACCTGAAGGCTTTATCATCCCCAGCTGGAAATTTCTACATGCAGTTTGCCCTGCATCGCGGGCTGTGTGCCAGCTCCCCAGCCACTTCAGCGCAGAGCGAGCCAGGTTAGCCCAAACGCCCTTTGTCTGCTAAAGCTTGTGCTGAACTACAAGGAGGTTGTCCACGGCTTCCTTTTTTGGCCAGCTTTCTTGTAGCCTCTCGTGTAGATTCAGTTGTATGAGGAATGGAGAAAAGCTGAGCCTTAAATCGCAGTAGGTGTTTGCAAAGTGGATATATTTAAACCCAAAGTCTCCTTTTTTGCCTCTTGATACTATGTGCCGTGAACATTTATGTTGGTTACAAAGGGGAGACACCAAGTTGGGAACATTGGTTGCAAGAAACCAAGTTGAGTTATGGATAAACTTCACTTACTCAACCTCCAGGGACATTTGTATAAATTCACGTCTTACCTGACAGTTCAACGTGGGTTTGCTGACTGACTCATTGTCTTCTGTCCTGTGTTACCATATTTTATCCTTTAGACTCCTGAGCAAAATCACTTAATGCTGAAGGAGACTTAAAATAGCATTTCTCTGATGACAATGGCTGTAGAAGGTTTAAAAAGGATCGCCCAGCAGTCAGTGAACAGTCAAAGCTTTAAAACCAAATAAATGTACAGAGTAACCATGGAGGCCTTTTGCCTGCTTTTGGTTTTGTATTCGTGGTAAGAGCTGTGCAAGAGAAAGTTGCCGCACAGGCATGTTTTGCTCTGTCTGAATCTATCCCCACATGATTTTTTCAGGAATGATGCTATTACTAGTCTTGCAGAAGCTCACAAAAAATGCACCCATTTTTAGGCACTTGGGACAAGCTTATAAAATATTTACAGTATGTCCCTCCAGGAAGCTGATTGTGTCTAGGTCTCACGTAGGCAGGCAAGCCACGGATCTCTCGCCCTCACCCGGATTGAGTCCTTGAGACTGCAAGAGAAAAGAAATTAAACTAGACAAGAGGAACTGCCTGCTCAATTGCGCTTTATTTTGTAGTGCACAGGCAGACTGCAAGGTCAGCAAATCTCTGCAAGATCTGTGGCCATATGGGCAATGGCAGTTTATGAAACAACCGTGCCAGATTTGGCAGCCTTGCTGATGACCACATGGCAGGTCAGCAAAAACTATTTCAGTGCCAGCTGTATAATTTCACTCTTTGGTCATCTGAGAAGAATATGTAAGACAAGATTTTAGAAAGGATGGCGTCATTTCAGCTCTGAAGCTTACACCGTTCTTTATATGGTCTATACGCTTCTGCTGTGACCAACAGAGCTCTTTTGCTGTATCTTGGGTGATTGAAAATATCAGAGTTTAAATATCGACTGTTATTCTTTATATGTGTGTAGCCTTGTATTTGAGTATTTTGAAGTCATTTTGGGGTAAACTTATCAACATAGGAGATAAGGGTGTTTTTTGAGAGAAAACTAAGACCCATGATAGGCTCAGACTGGCGTAAGTTATTTGTGGCCTCGGTAGCCTTCAAATCTCTTGAAGTCCTCTACTTTAACAAAATGCTGTGTTTTCTGATTGTTTTAAAAGGGCTGCTGCTTCTTAGAGCTTACTTAGACTTAGGTTGTTTCTGTCTGGTCAAGGTTGGAGGGATCATTGGGGCTGACCACTGATTGATGTCTCCAGCCTGAACACTGTTTCATCTTTCAGGGCTTCAGCTGCCGGGCCAGATTAACGTGAATGTGGGAGCAAACTGACTCTTGCAACACCTGGCCTCTGCAGATAACCCCACCCAGCTTGACTTCAGGCCAAGTCATGGCACAAACAACCTCTGTTGTATTGACAGATGACCTCATGAGAAGGAACAGATAAGACCAAATGATGTTGATACTACTTGATCTGTAAGCCACGTTCGATATTGTCAGCCAGGGCAGTCGGGAATGTCGATATGTGGCCACAAGCCCTTGGAGAATTTGTTTGAAGGCTGGCTATCGTCACGCCCCGTCAGGACACTGCTCCCTTGGGGCTTCATCCCCCGGCTGGCTCTTGGCAGGCAGACTCCTTGCCCCTCTGGGGAAACCCACTGCTCTGAGTTTTCTGTAGGCCTTTCTGCATACCACAGTCCATAACTGCAATAATAAATATAAAATATTATCACTCACTGAATGTAGATGTGTTTCTATTTCTGAATACTTTATTTTGTTGTAAGTAGTTCCAGTAAGAAAATAGCACAGGAGTACCCATGGCAGCTTATCAGTGTAACTGCCTCTGTTGGTGGCACTGTACTGCTTGAATTGCACCAGTAAAACACACCCCAAACTAGTGCTGTCATGTGAGAAAAATATACTGGAAAGACCGGACTAAAAATTACTTCAAATGTGAATTGATTCTGTTTGTAATCCATCATTTAACAAGGGTGAGGGACCCGCAGTAGTAGGCTCATAGGGACATAGCCCATGGTTCTCTGTCCAAAGTGGGTTGTGACTTGCCTGGGAATCGTGTCTGAATGGCAGTAGAGTAATGTGGCACGGGGAGCCGATCCATAGTAAACAAGAAAAAAAACACAAGTTTATTTACAAGAAGCGTATTCCCCAGGACAGAATTGAATTCTACTTGTTTGTTTCACTTGCAAACAGCAAATAAGATACCTGGTCCTGGGATCTATTCCAATTAATCCTGCTACTGCTTGTGTTCATTTTGTTCTTGACTGCTCAAGAGGAGGTGAACTTTGAGGATCTCTTAGTATCAGTGAACCTGATGTGGCATTTTAACACTGTAAGCAAAACCAAATGTCAAGATGGTCGGAGAGTTTCAGTTTTCATCTATACTTCAGAGCCTTTTGCTTGGTTTCACCCTACTAGTGAAGCCTGATGGCTACTTCACCCTATGAGCAGATTCTTCTTGTGTAATGGCAAACTAAAACTTAAAACTAGGTACACCATTAAAGATGGCATATGAGGCACAAATGTTTGACAGTTATCCGATTTGTCAAAATCACTTGAAATTCCAATTCTGTTTTCCAGAGTGCTGACAACCAACTTGATAGCATCAGCAAACTTTGCATTTGGCCTTCTGGTGTTCAAGGCTTTAATGCAAATTCAAATTGCTTTGCAAATCTTTTGGTACATCTTCCAGTTTTATGGCAGACTATTGATAACTACACTGAATACAATAATATGTCAACGTTGTTTTCTTTTGGGAAACGGGTGATGTGGGAAAAGCTTTTCTACAGTAAAAAATACATCATATCCACTTGCTCCCACTTATCACGTATGGCCACTTCTTCAGGCAAAAATGGAAACTGTGAGTGGTGTGCTTTGGTCATATCTGTGTCTGGATTCACACAAGAAGTTTAACAGGTTATTATCTTCTAGATGCTTTCACAGACTGTTTAATGAAGCGTTGTAGTATTCAGCCCGGTATGCTGACACTGAGGTGACTGAGGTAACGTGAATATATATGTAAGAGTCGGTTTTGATTTCATTGTTAACTAGTGCCTTGGTATCTGTCTTTGTACAGTAAACAACACATTGCATAGTTTACATTAGACTGAATCCTTCTGCAAATATAAACAAACACACTCATGAGAACAGGAAAGAAAACTCTGTGGGACATTCATGGCTGCAGTGACAAATAAATTAAAAATAGTCTTTTACCGTTGATGTTTTTCAAATTAAACCATCCAGCACTGTAGTGGATCGCACCTAAAGCAAGAGCGGTTTGGGGTCTGTACAGCCTGGAGAGGCGCTCGGAGGAGGGTTTGGGATCTCACGATTGCTGGGATCTGGAAGGAACGTGCCAGTTCTCTGTGTCATGAACGACTGCACTGTCATTCCTTAGAATAATTATTTTAAAGCTCCTTCTAGTCTTCCTGATTAAAGGCTGTCCTGTGGGAAGACTTCCCTCACCCTGGAAGGACTGCTGTGGCAGACTGTCAAAGAAGAGGTAAAAAAAAAATCCCATTTAGTTTCACTCTCGGTTAACTGGAAGCAGAAGTGTCTGCGATCGTTGTTCCACGCGTGGCTGGTCCGGGCATTTCCCTCCATCCGGGGTGAGGCCCCGTCTGGGGAAGGGGCTGTTCCTGGCAGGGCCACCCGGCTGGGCGGCTCGCTGGGGCTCGGCAGCAGCAGGACTAAGGATTTTGGAGAGCGCGGTTACGGCGTTCAGCAGGTGTGAGTCGTATTTGCTCTGTCTGCCAGATTCACACCCGCTGTGAGCGCAGCAATGCCAGTACCTGGGTGCTGCAGTCCGTGGCCTATAAATACCACCCCGAAAGCATGAGCTGTGCCTCCTGCGTAGGACTGAAAGCTGTTTCTGGGACTCCCAGGAGGGAAGGGGAGAGCACGCAATACCTGGGGCGTTTCAGAAGGTGTGGTGCTGACTCAGGCTGGCTGCAGCCAAATCTTGTGATTTTCCTGACCGACACACAGAATTAACCGGTAACAACAACAAACGCCCGTCACTGAGACATCAACAGCCCATAGTGGCCCCTGCTGTTCCGTGTCAGGTCGCTGAGCACCAAACCTGACACCCCCTCTCAGGTGGAGGGTACAGCTCGGAGCTGTAGGGGTTGGGAGACACCGCAGCGATGCTGTAACGAGCACGGGGAGTGTCTCAGCAGACTGATAAACGTGTGCCCCGTGGCTTTGGGTAGCCTTGCCTTTATCTGGAGATCTGCCTTGGTTCTCGGCAGGTAGTTATCAAGCTCAGTCATGAAAAGATTGACATCAATTAATAAATCGGCTGCATTTAAACTAAGTCTGCTTACCACTAGCGCTGATACAAGAGATTACCAGACGCTATTACAAAATCAGCTCATCCTGCCAGAGGCACCGTGCGGAGGGAAAGGGTTGCAGCTGGAAGCGTCGGCAGTGCTGCAGGGCGCGAGGAGGGGATGGGGGCTTCTCCCCGCTCGGCCGTACTCGGTGCGTAATACCGTGGCCACTCTTGCCTCTTGTCGGGTGCTCTCTCGATGCAAAGACCTGGCTTTGCTTTGAGCTGGGTTTGTGAGGAACAGTGGAAGTTGGGGCAAATTCCTTGTGTCGTCTTTGCCACTCGCGTGGCTGTAGAGGGAAGGCACCACCAGGGAAGGCAAAAGCAGGTTTGCTGTTTTAGTGACAAACATCACCAATCTGAATGATTAAAAAAATGCTATCAAAATGACAAATATGTTAAAAGCTAATTCTCTTCTTTTTTAATGTAACACAGCCGTTTATTCCCATCATCAGTAGAAACCTTATAGAGGGTATAATTATATGTAATTAACTTTTCTCTGTTTCTTTTTTTTTTTTACCCAAATACCTAAACCCCTGTGATCTCAGAAAAACAAGCTATATTAGAAGGGCAGAGCTGAACGTGGAGTCAAAGTCATAGTCTATTCTTGCTAATTAATGTGCTCCTCAGAAAAGACACCCTGGGTTTTGCTTTGCTTGAAAAAGAGCAGAGGCTCTGACAAGAAATATCCAGGACATTGTGAACTTCACTGTTATATAGTGAATGTAACTGTACGGACTATTTCCTCATCGTAGTTGCAACACTTGAGGTGCTTGAGAAGTCACAGGGTTAAACCTCCTGGTGCTGTAGGACAGCGTTGGTAGTGAGTCTGTGCTCTCCTGTTCCTGGTAAGGGAAGGGCTGAGGCGGCAGTGCAAGGGGACGTGTCTGAAGGCAGCGGTGACTCATGTAAGACATTTTAAGAGAGAAGTAGGATTATAGCTGGAAAAAATAGGTAATGCTCTCAAATTCCTCATCTTTCAATCACCATAGGGACAGAAGTCATTTAATTCTTTTAATGGTATGGAGTGTACTTGGACTGTACCTGTGGGGGAATATTTGAAGGGAATTGCAGTGGTTCCTGGAGAGAGAGGAGCTGCAGGCTCTGCCCGGCCCGGCCGGGGACGGGGATGGGTGCTGGGGCTGCATCCAAGTGCTCTTTTCACTGACCTGATAATAAAAACTGTACAAAGAAACAGATGAAAATAAATGCTGCATTTCCAGTGCAGATGTTTTTGTGGCCAAAATTAAAGATGACACAAAGACGAAGAATGAAAGTTTGCAGTAGTGGCGATGCTTAGCTTCACGGGCGAACCCAAATCTGTGTCTGGATCACGGAATCACAGAAGGGTGTGGGTTGGAAGGGACCTTGAAGACCATCTTGTTCCACCCCCCTGCCCTGGGCAGGGACACCTCCCACCAGCCCAGGTTGCTCCAAGCCCCGTCCATCCTGGCCTGATACTTTGAGTCATGAGATCTGCTAAGATTTCGGCTACAGAGGTCAAATGAGTGCTTATTGTAACGGTGTTGCTAAGCCATGGGATAGATACTACGGCTAAAGCTCTGCTGTCGTTTACACAGGACATTTACAACACCGCATAAACCTCGTCTTGTCTCCGGGTAGCCATTGTCTTCCCGTTCCCCTGTCCCACCACGTGTCCATCCTCACTCAGTTACTCCGATTTGGAGGGTACGGTTCTCAGGGCAGAGAGGGGCTTTTGCAAACGCGTGTGTCTGTGTGCAGGTGGGGCGCACGCACGTGCCGTACCGCCGGCAGTGCCGTACGCAGCGAGCCCCAGAGCTCCCAGGGCTTCTTTCGCAGTATTTTGGATGCAATGTGCTCAAACACATGCCCTGGGCATCCATGTCGGGGCGGCGTGCTGCCCCGTCCCGCTCCGGGAACTGCTGCCCCGGCTGCCACTACGTGCCGGGCTGCGGCACCGGTCAGACGCAGCGGTGGCACAAACAACGCGGTCGCTGCCTGGGACTGCCCGTGGTGGTTTGGGCATGAAGAGGGCATCTCCTCCGCACGTTCTCAGATATGAAAGAACAGGTTGTGAAAAAGGAGTAAAAGTCATCTGGAACGTTAACAGAACCCCGATAAACTGCAGTATTGCCGCTTCATTCTAGATGGACCACGAGCCTACAGACAGACGACTGTGTTCTTACTGCAATTACTTCATTTTGAAAATAACATATTAATAGCAAAAGTAACATTTAAAAGTAAAGTTTGGTGCAGATAAAGACCAAACCACCGCCCCTACTCCTACTTACCCTATGTAAAAAGCCGTTGAATGTTACAGCTCTGCCTATAACTAAACTCACAGTACAATGAAATTCTGCAAATAGTATTTACGCATTGCCGGGAAACCCCCATCGCTTCACACACCGAGCCCCACGTAAGGGCGCTTTTGCAGCATTAGGAAATCTATTGCTTAATTAATGTTTTATGGCAGTTTGCATATGTGAAGCACTACATAAACGCCGAGTATGATTCAGTTGTCAGTATCTGAACATAAATTACGTTTCACAGAGGCTCTGGGATAAGAAATTCCATAACATTTGGCAAAATGGCTTATGCATTCCCAGTGATTTTACATAAAATCTATTCATAGTGTCCATTGACTGGAAACAATATATGTGATTCTTTTAGTCGAACCACTTAATTCAGCAGATAACCACTGCCGCTTCATAGTTCATGGATGAGGATTTGAGAGAGCGGCTGAGGCATACATTTGAATTTGATTAATGACAAAGGAACCGTTTGAGAGGACAGAGGACACGCTGTCCACGCAGCTCATAGTACAAAACAAAAAGTCAAAGCGGCCACTTTCCGTTAAACAGTAAAACGAGAGCGGGTCCTGCCCTGCCCCGAGCACAGCGCGAGGCACGAGGAGGTGTGATAGATACCTCAGTGCTTGAACAGTCCTACCAAATTCAAACTGCCGACGGTCATTTTTGTGGCATTCGGTCAAAGCGAGACAGTGCTTACGGCTCCCGGTTATGTTTTTCTGTCCAAGGTTTGACGGTACCGCCGTTGTGAGGGCCGGATGCTCTGCTCTCTGCGCACGCAAAATAACAGCAGATAAGCGGCCGAGACTCGCAAGAAGCAAGTTTGCACCGTGCTGCGTAAAATACTTGAGTGAGCTCTAAGCAGGCTTGAGTTTGGGGGGAATACGGTCCGGGCGGGACGGGGAGGCCGCCGAAGTGCTGTGCCGCTCCGGGCGCGGGCTGGGGGTCTCGGGACCGCTCTGCCTCGTGCCGCCCGGGCGCCCGTCGAGAAACAAACAGCAACACGGGCAAAAGGCCTGCGAAGGGAAGAGACGGGAAACTGCACACCCTTACGGAGTATAGCCTCAGCACAGCAATTACCGATGAAAAGCAGGTGGTTGGGATGAAATAATTGCCTAATAGCGTCTAAAACTGATTCATCCAGAAATTTCTAACAGCAGAACATTTTCTGCTCTGATTTTATGAAATAGAGTTAATATTCACTCAAATAATGAAATCCTTGTTTAAATTGCCTTTTTTTCTCTGCATTCTCTCTCAAGGGACTCATTTGCAACGCTGTGGTGTGTTTGCTCATCAGAAGACGACAGTTTGAGCTCAAGGAGGAAATTATTGCAGTACACAGAGTAACCGAATGGGCTCTCCTTCTCCATTGTTTTGGACAAAATCCACAAGATTTCACTCAGAGAGCTGTAAAGCTAGACCAGAGAACTCCTGGCACTAGTCATTTCCTGAAGAACGTATTTTCTTGTTTGCTTTCCTGTTTTATGCTTCTTCGGGGCAGATCCCCTGTAGATGTCTCAAAGCTACGAGGAAGTCCGGTCCGATACTGCCGCTCGAGTGAAACCCTCACCCTCAGCGCCAGTTCGCCCGGAGAGAATTCAGGGTTAGAACCCAGTCTCGGGGAGGACCAGCAGCTTACGCTGTTTATGCTTTTCTTACATCTTCAGCCTGAGCAAGAGAGCTCTGGGACTTGTAAGACTTCTTTCCGCTATCGGTACCTCTGCGGAGATAATGAGAGTGTATTACAAACACACTCTGCCTTTCCTGTATGCTTTCATTAAATACAAAATCCTTTAGCTGCTCCTGGTGGAGCTGAATGACTCACAGGACTGGTAATGGGATTAGGTCATTGGTTCAGGGCTGGTTCAGGACCGATACCCTGTGATGCGATGTACGTGGCTGAGCCCCGTTGGTGGCAGCGGCGGAGAGGTCCCGGCTTTCCCCCGCAGAGCCCGCTGCGGGGGGTAGGAGAGCACAGCCTAATAAGCATCAGCGTTTAATCACCGGGTTTGCTCATGTTCTCGTTTCTGTTCCCAGTTCGTGTTCTCATTGCGGGGTCACATCGTTAAATGAATAGAACCTTTCAAGTGACTGCACAGAGGAGAAAGAGAGCTGGTTTGCTCCTGCAGCGCCTCCAGCCCAGCAGGAGCCCCACGGGGATTCCAGCTCCGGCCAGAGCGACCGAGACCTGCTCTTTAGGCCTGGAAGAGGGGTCACATCTCCACTGAACGGTGAGTTGTCAGAGCGTGCGGGAGCGTCCTGCATCTGCCCGGCCGTACAAATCAGCCTGAGTCATGCTGGTTTGTGATTAAAGACTTTCAAATTTTATCCACCCGCAATCTAGATATGAGACCTGGGTCATGCCTGAACTTTTGTAGCACTTGTCCATACTATTCTTTAATTCGAACCTAGGAATATCTTCAACATCGTAGAATCATAGAACCATAGAATGGTTAGAGTTGGAAGGGACCTTGAAGACCACCCAGTGCCACCGCCTGCCCGGGGCAGGGACACGTGGCGCCTCCCACCAGACCTTCCCCAGGCTGACCCCCCCACCTCTCCCAGCCCGTCCTCCCAGCAGAGGGGCTCCAGCCCTCCCAGCATCTCCGGGGGCTCCTCTGGCCCCGCTCCAACAGCTCCGTGTCTTTCCTATGTTGGGGGCCCCAGAGCTGGAGGCAGTACTCCATGCTGAGAGATTTTCACCTCTCCTGTCTCTGAACGATAGCTATAGTCATTCTCTCTCATTTTCTAATAGGTTTTTTGTTACTTTTGATACAGAAGGATAGCATCTTTTTTTCCTCATTCAGTGCAAGAAAGCCTTCCTATGGCCAAGAGGAACAGCTTTCAAATTGCCCGAAGCTCATAAATTTCAGAAGATGAACGTTCATATCTGCATTGGCCGGGATAAAGAGATCGTAGTCGTATTTTGTAAGATTATCAGTGTTGTCACCATTTGTTTCTTTTGAAGAGCTTATGGAAGGAGAATGTAGAACGTGGGCCTTCACAGCTTCTCACCACTTTCACGTCATCTTTGGAAACAGCAAGAGTCCTCGCTTTATTTTCCTGTCCAGCACGTCAGCACCAATACGTCCATATTCTTCCTGCTCAAGCATTATATTGTCCCCGTCATGGTTATTTTAAGACAACCTAAGGATTTTAAAATATTCTACCATATTTTAATATTAGAGTCTGGGCCCCAGAGTAGTTACAGAACGCCATCAGTAGTTACGGAATGCCACATCCCCGGCACGCGCTGCAGTTCTTCTAGACAAAGATCTTCTTGGACAGGGGCAAAACTCCTGACCTGCAGGCTGCCTTCTCTTCCTGGGCAGCTGCCCGAGGGCTGGGGGTTTCTGAGGCTATGGAAGGACTGGAGCACTGGAGAATTAAACTGTGGTTATCGTCAGTTAGTTATTTCATGAGATTTCTGAAATCTCCTTAACCTGCCTGCAAGCGGCCTTCGGGGTGGAAAGGGAAGAGGCGAAGAGGAATAAAGCAGCACTGTTTCTGCCATCACAGGACCAATCCTCGGGACAAATGAGTTTAAGGAAGTTATATATATGTGCATATATATGTGTATATAAAAATAGAGATCAGGGTGTTATCTATTTACATACACAAATATTAAGTGTATATTTAAATATAGAAATATATAAATAAATAAAAACAAGCAAGTCATTTAAATATACAAATATATTAGAGATTGTGTATTTCTATATGTAATACATATTATAAATCATTCTACATTTAATAGACTATATATTCCGCATTAAAAATACATATAAAATCCTGTATTCTCTATGTCTTTTGCTATCCTGTTTCTGGGAATTACAGTCATCACCCCCCTCCTCCCCCCCCCCCCCGATTCCCCAGGGCTGCCCTGACCCGAACACCCCCCCCCACCGCTGCCCACCGCCGGGGCCCTCCCTCTCCTCCCATAAGTCCCCTTTTTCTTTCTTTCCTAGGTTTTCTGTTCCCGATAAAATTGTTATTCTAGTTCCCAGCTATTCCTAAATGACTTGCAGAAGGCAGTGACAGGTTGCAATTTTAAATCCACTTAGCTATTTTTCTCGTGAATAATCCCGTTTGACAGGCTTTTCTCCCCTCCCTCCTCGTCATTAGCGCGGCTGCAGTTCAGGCTGAGCCGAGAGCAGGAGAATTGTTTTGCTTAGGGACACAAATGAGAGGGAGAGAGGTTTTCGGCTACCGCAGCTGAAGCAGAAACAGCAGAGCTGGGGTCCAAAATCCAGCTGAAAAGTACTTTGATTCGTTACATACCATGGATATCTATTAATTAATTTTTGGACTGACATTTGAATATTGTTTCACTACTGGTAAAACTGAGTACAGACACCTTTAAACTGTGTTCAGCAATTAGGACAAATGCGGGTAAAATCACTTGCTCTGTGCAAAGTTTGGGTATTATTCATATAGTTCTTAACAACGATCTGTTAAAGATTGTGGACATATTTTTTGTTAATGCTTATGTTGCTGCTTTCCAATAGCATAAATTATGCGATCTAACAAGCTTAAATGATGTTCCTTCCTAAAGTAAGAGGCTGACCCAAGATGAGTGGATAGAAAGCGAGCGCAGATGTCCATCTCACCCGCCCTACCGTACGCTGGGCCGCAGCGAGGGGCGATGCGCTGGCCCTGGGGCTCTGGCCACCCCCTCCTCTGGACTTGCCCAACACTTCGCTCAAGAGCACAACTGGCCTGTCTGTGCAAGTGTCCCCGTTTATCTCACAAAAATGCTTTCTGCGGCTTAGTTAACACAGCGTGCCATGGACGGGCCGGGAGGGAGGGAGGGAGGAACGTGCGGCAGAGAAGGGGCTGAGTGCTCAGCACCATTGCTGTGCGTCTGCTGCCTTGCGACCTGGTGCCGCTGGGCGCCAAAATCGATGTATCGGGATTCGGGACAGGGAAACCTTCCCTGGCAGCGAAGGTGTACCAGGATATTGCTGGGCTGATGCAAGCACGGGCTCACTCGGTATTTGTGTGGGCTGTGGATCTGATACGGGTCTCTGCATCGCCACTGGAGGCGTAGGTGGCTGTAGTGTACAGTATAGTATATAAGTAGAGAGTCATAGAACCGTCTGGGTTGGAAGGGACCTTTAAGATCATCGAGTCCAACCATTAACCCAACACTGCCAAGTCCACCACTAACCCACGTCCCTCAGCACCACGGCTGCCTGGCGTGGAGTCGTCATCCTCCAGGGATGGTTGACTCCACCACTGCCCCGGGCAGCCTGTGCCGGTGCTTGATAACCCTTTCCGTGGAGAAATTTTCCCTAATATCCACCCTAAACCTCCCCAGGTGCAACTTGAAGCCATTCCCTCTTGTCTCATCGCCTGTTCCTTGGGAGCAGAGCCCGACCCCCCCTCGTTACCCCCTCCTGTCAGGGAGCTGTGGAGAGCGAGAAGGTCTCCCCTCAGCCTCCTCTTCTCCACACCAAATAAGCCTCATGCCGTGTGTGCTCAGAGAGGTACAGGCACTATGTCAGCTACCAACCAGCCATCCCACCATGGATAGGCAGCAGCGGGGGGTGACCAACGGAGCTACAACCCACCCAGGCACGCCGTCCACCCCGGGGGGAGAACTGGAGGATACATCTTTGCTAACTTGGGAAAGCCAGGCCCAAGCTTACTCTGCCTGCGCTCCAAGCTGGTAGGACGCATCCAATCCAGAAGCCCAACCTTTGCACTAGAGGTGCTGCACCAAAGCAATACCCTTTTCTCAGCATGGCGCAACCACAGCCACGCGGCTGTTCCACGTCTTCACTGGAGCGGGGCCAGATCGAGCCACGGGCAACCTAAATATGAGTCTGTGGGTGCACGACTCTGCAGACATGAATTCACACCTGGATCCATCCCTTTTACACGCTTATGGAAGACGCTTATGTGAGAAGCCAGACTGCCAGAGACCCTCACTACTCAACCGATGGCAAGAAAGAATGTCACTGGGCTTCGGGCGGATGAAGCTCTGAAGATGAACGTCGTCTCGGGCTGCAGTGCTCTCTGGGGGTGCCAAAAGTCAACAGGGACGAAGCTAGGGGTCTGTGCTTGATACCACTGTCACAGCTGAGAACTGTTATTTGGGCTGCGACCTTTTTCTTGAAGTTTTCTTCCTAGATTAGGCACGCATCCTTCAAAAGGCACTGCCAGGTACTTTTTGCGGACAGCCTCCGTTGTGCCAATGCCTTTTACAAGCCAAATTGATTTTAGTCTTTTCCGCTTACTGTTTTTGACAGGAATTTTGAACAGGTTGGGATTAATGCGCTGAACACCATGTATCAACAACTGTTAGCTTTATGATCAGCTTAGCTTTAGCTAAATGATCAATTGTATGTATTTGCACAGTTGCATCCCTTCATGTTGAAGCAGACTGGGAAAATTAATTCATTTTACTTCTTATTGATTAGTTTAAAAGGTTTTTGCTTACCCTGTGCTCTGGAAAAGACATAAACCTAGTTATTTTGAAAAGCTAATGGAGTTTTTCAAATTGTAATGGACACATCTATTGCCATCGTGTTTAAGGACTATTTGCCTCCCATCCAATTGTCCAAGTGATCAGCACACACAGCACACACACTCTGACATGTTTATTATTCTAGAGGAGAGAGGGAAATAAAAAATAACCTCCCGTTGCCTTTTAATTGCTCATTTCCTGCTTAAGACAGCAAATGCCATTTTGCTGCTATAGGACAGATAAATGGGTGGCACGGTGTTTGCACTCCATTAAGAAGGCAGTGCTTTGATTAATTATTACAGAAGCAAACTGAAAAAAATAATTATTAGGAATGTAAGCTGGAGGTAGTATTATTTGCTTAAGCAAGTAATAAATGCAGATGATTTCCACCAAATGCATAAAGGTCCCAAAGTCGCATAACGTGGCACTAATTGACTCGGTTCTTACGCGCTGCCTGCTGAGCAGATGGGTTTGTACTTGTGCTTCACACAGCGGCTTGGGAGCTAAGTGGATAAAAGCTCCGGCCTTTCACCTCCGGTGCAGCTGCGATTTAAGAGCGACGTGGGGCTTGTCTTTCTCAGCAGTTCTGACTCTTTATGTATGGAAGTTCATTCCTGACGTTGTTTACATTCTGTCTATACTTCATTCCCTTTAAAAATTTTGTTTCTCTACAGCTTTCATGGACTTTTTAAATTCCTGAACTTTGATTGAGGACAAACCATCAAATCTAGGCTCTTTATGAGATCTCAGCTCCAGGATGGTGCAAGTACCCCATAGAAAAACTAATGACGTGGCACAAATTATCTCCCCGGGGCAGGCAAAGGCTGGGAGCAGTGGAAGCGGAGAGACCAGGAATCCCGGCGGCGCCTGAGCGCTGCTGCTGAAGCTGCTGCGGTGGCGCCGGGGGAGCCGGCACCCAGCAGTACCCGGCGCTGTACATTCACCTGCCAGGCACGGGCCCGAGCGCCGGGCAGCGGGTGCAGTGGGGAGGGGGTGTCTGCGGCGCGTGGCCCCTGAGCGACAGAGCCGCGGGTGCTGGACAAAAGCCGGGGAGCCGCACTGCTGCCTGGACGTGGCCCCGCTTTCCCACCGGGGAGAAGGGCAGACGTCGTCAGTGTCTGCATCAGCCAGAGGAGACCCGTCTGAAAGTTTCCCCGTCGGAGGTGAGACTCACCGACGGCCAGCACAGCCGCCCCCGCCAGGGGAGGGGAAAGCAAAGAAACCCACTTTCCACTGCGGTGCCGGCTGTGCACGTCTGTGCGGAGCTGCAGCTGTAGGACTGCTGTGGCGCAAACGGCTCTCGCGGAATGAAGGTCTTTGCCTCAGTTGAGCGCCTCCGTCGCAGCCAGGCGGGCGGCCGTCAGGAGGAGACATTAGCGAGTGCCAACCCGCTTTTCTTACAACTTTACGTTTCGCCGGGAGACGGGTGAACATTTTTAGCTCTCCACGTGATGTGGAGACACAAAAAAAATAAGCAAAGTTCACAAAACTAATTAACAGCTACCGTTTATAAAAGTTCTTTGGGTATCAACATAAACTGCTGCTCCACTGATGTCAGTGTGCAGCACCTTCACGTTATCAAGGCAGAGAATGAAGCGAGTGGGAGTCGGGCACGGGGAGCTTAATCAGTCACTGTGGGCTGAACGCGGTCCCCGGTGCTGCGCCGGGTCTCACGCTTAATAAATAATTGTGACAGATGTTGGGAAATCTGAAAGCTCGTATTTTAATGTGGTGCTAAATTCAAGTAGACACGTCTACAGAATAACAAATGAGAGTGCACTGACTGAGCCAGTCTAAATGTACTGAAATGTCATCATTAAGTGTCTATTTAAGCACCTTTGAGTTAATGCTTTTGGGATCAGGAGTCAGGGACGTGGGTGTTCGGTGCTTGCGCGGGCACTGGGACGCGGTGCGGTTCCGCGGGACACTGGTGGGGCGATGCGGCAAGAGGCCACTGGTACGGAGCTGCTCTGAGTCCCCGGGGGAGAGAGACAGCGTCTGAAACACCTTCAGCCAAACAGAACCGCCTTTTGTCGTTTTTCCTCTGCCATTGCAGCGCCTGTGTGCCAAGCTTTGTGCTCGAGCAAAGCTCGTAGCTGATGGCATATAGGGAGAGCCAGACCCATCAGCTGTTTGTGTGATAGCTTTTCTGCGATTGCTTATCCCAGCGGAGAACTCAGGCGCAAACGTCCCTGCAGGTAACAGGTCCCTTCTGGCGGGAGCGCTCGGGAGAGAAGGGCAGGTTATTTCTGTCGCCTTCCCCAAGCAGCCGTCGCGGTGAAAGCGGGGCACTGTCCCCAGCCAGCATCCCTCATCTCCCAGGGAGAAGATAATTAGAAAAGCGATTGTTTAAATTGTTTGGAGACCTTCCAGCTGAGATACCTACTGCTGGAGAAGAGCGAAGGTGAAGGAATGTTTCCGGAAAACAGACTTACACGCTTCACACATCCAAGGGACAAAGAAGGGGTTCGCCCGGTGACTGGCGCTTGCGGAGCCCGATTCACGTGAGCTGCGGGAACCGCCACCGGCGTTACTTTAACCTCAGACAATCCATTTCAGACGTTGCTTTGGCCATGGGAATAAGCCAGAAATGTAGGTGAGGTCACAGACTGTACTTCATTTCATATTTCCAGTGTTAGCACCGCCGTCGGCACATTAGCAATCGACCCCTGAGAAGTGTTTGGTTTTGTGCTGTCTCGTCTTTGCATTTCTGGGATTGCTCAATCACGTGGAGCTAAATTTTATTTTACTGGAAAAAGACCCTCATTAACTTCAGTGAATGGCTTACAAATCCAGCCCGGCTTTACTTTGGTTTTCTTGCACTGGGGCAAATTTTGTGCTGCTCAGCCCCTGTTCGGTCACAAAGGCTTAAGGGGCAGCACAGTAAGTCCACATTCAGTGACTTGAGTCAAACTCAAGTCAGTCCCTAACGAGGGCAGCTGAGAGCCTGTGCAGAAGACAATTTAAAATTCCTTGCACCAAATTAATAAAGAAGAGTCAAAGTTCCTTGAAATCTTAAATAATCCTTTACCCCATCGGACAGTCGTGGGAATTTATGGTGGTTTCCCCCCATGTTTCCAGCCTTTTTCCTCCGGCCCCAGGCTGGCACGGAAGTGGGAAGGGGAGGGGAGGGATTCCCGCGGGGGGTCGCAGAGTGCTGTTTCTTGCGGGGGGCTGAGCCGGCCCCGTCGCCCCCCCCCGAAGGCCTTCGGCTCGTTTCTTCCCAACGCCCTGGAAATGAGGATGACTCAGGCCGGGTATGAATGGTACGAGAATACTTAAAATCTCACAAACATTTTATTCAAATATACGGGTCGCTTCAGTGGTTTGTTAGTGTTAAGCGAAGCTGCACGTGTGTGTTGTGTTTGAAGGTCTGCGCCAAGCCTCTGTGGTAGCACTAATCCCCCCAGGGTCCCTCCTTCGCGGAGGGGACTGCTGACAGCTCGGCACGAAGTTCAGCAAATTGCCCTGGGGAGGGTTATCCAGCGGAGGCAGCAGGAAGGCCAAAGGCAGGCTGAGGGCTCACATCTGGAAACAAAAGGCTCCTCCGGGCCGGAGGGTCTGACGCTGGGAAGGTCCCCTCTGACACACGCAGCCGAAATCCCACCCGCTGCTTCCTCGCAGGCTGGGACGATGGGGACACGGAGGCTCAGCAACCCGTCGGGAGGTTTCGGGCACCATTTGCCGCTCTTGTTTACAGCCTCGTCTATTTTAACATCAGTTCTCTCAGCCAAACAAGGTGACAGAAAGAGGCAGATTAACGAAGGGGATTAGTCTGCTGGTAGGGGCGTGTAAGCAGTTTGTCAAACAAAAAAGAGTTGTTGGACATTCAAACTGGAGAACATCCAAAGAGGTGAGCCCACGTGTTTGCCCTCGTGAGCACTGCACTTACACGTGTGTACTTGAAACTTTCCAACCACTAAGGCAAGATCGCGGCTGGGGCGGTCAGAGCCACGGGCCGGACGCAGCAGCAGACCATGGGGCTGACGAGGGGGTGCAGGAGAGTCCCCCCTTTCCCGCCACGCAAGTGAACGCTCGCGTAAGGGTGCGACACGCACAGCTTTGTCTCATTCACACAAGCACTGCGGCCGCTTTTCACGTGTGCCGTGGTCTGCGCTACAAAACCCAGCGAGTTTGACAGGAATCAGTCATTTTGACCCAGGTGCAACAGTACCCCAACAATGAGGACAAAGCAAGAAGTATTCGAGGACTTGGTCAGCAGCTGGTGGAACCCATTGCAGTTCCACTGGCTTCCGCTGAGTTACTTTGAATTATAAATACTGTGCCCTGGGAGAGTTCTAAGCACTGGGGGTATGGCCTAAGGCCACCTTATTGATACGTCTGCCGCTGGTTCATTTTTAACCCAATAGCAGATAAGCATTTTGGTCTCAGTTGTGGTGTGGGACCAAAATTGCTTCTGAAGTGAGTGGGCGACCACCAGCTTTAAAAGCAACTCCTCTGCTTCCCCACCCCCCGGCAGGCAGGGGAGTGACCCTGCCTCCGAACCCCGGTGAGCTGGAACCTCTCTCCCGACAGGTCCAGCCATCGGTCACAGCCACCCAGAACAGGAATAAATGGTGTATCTTTCACCCGAGCTGTTAGCTGGAGGATTTACGTTGAGAATCAGAGAGAGGACTTTCAGCCGGTGCGAGAGCAGTGGGCTGCGGACGCCGCTGGAGGCGCAGCGCGGCACTGCCCGGCTTCCTCACCCGCCGGCACAAACACCGGGCAACCATCAAACTCGAGTCCTGTGGTAACGGCATACCCAGTGCTGCAGTCCAACACTCCCCCCCGCCGCCTGCGGCTGTGTTCCTGCCGTGGGGCCGGCCCGCGGAGCGCCGTGACCTGCGCCCAGCGAAGCCCTGCGCGCGCCGGTGGCCAGCGGGGACCAGCTCGAAGGCAGGGCTGGGGAGGGAGGAAGAGCAATCCCTCCTCATCCTCCTCTCCCACACACGTCAGTAGTTTAAAGTTTGTTCGCAGGCACTGCCCTCCACCTCTGACCCTCCCTGCTTCTCAAACCAGTTAAGACTGCTGCACTCATCCGTTTTAAACCTCACGTTTGGAGTCACTGAGCATTAAGAGGGGGGGTTGGCATTTGAATGGGAGTCAAACTTGTCCGCAGTGTCTTGTACAGAGAAACAGCCACGGAGAGCAGGAACCCCAAACAGTGCAGGTCCCCGCAGGGCTGGAGCCGGGGACACCTCGGCCGGTGGCCTTGGCTGGGGCAGAGCGGGGACGCTGTGTTGCCGAGCGCGGCACAGCCCCCCCTGAGCAGAGCACACGGAGAAGGGCTCTGCTGAGGTCGGCACCGGCTGCCCACCCTCACCCGCGGGCACTCTCCTCTCTCCCTTTCCCCCCTCAGAAGCGCTCACATGTCTTTCCAGCGCAGAGGGAGCAGCTGCCGCCCGTTTCCGTGCTGGCCCGGAGACCGGAGCTGCCCCCCAGGCTGTGGGAGACCCCGATGGAAACCTCTTTCCTGCCCAAAGCGAAGCCAGGGTTGGCATGCCCTGCCGGAGCCGCCCAGGCAGGCAGGGCTGAGCGGGGGGAGCGGGCTGCGGCGCCGGCTGGAGGGATGCCGGAGGGAGCAGGACGGCTCCAGGCACAGCATCTCCTGAGTTCCTGCTCCTGTGGCAGTTCAAACTCAATAGCGCCTTCTCTTCCCGGTCCCAAAACGGCTCAATATGAAGAGCAACATGCTTGTGTTCACCCTGACGAGCAATGATTATAACTGCATGCTTCATCTCAAATAATTTCTGTTTTCTACCCAAAAGCACTACGGAACTGCTGGAGAGAAGCGTTGGGCAAAAAATCATGGGCAATGTGACCTGTACCTTGTTGTCTCATACCCGTCCTGCATCACCCTTTCTCCAGCGCTCCTGTCCCCGGCTCCTGTGAAGCGCGATGGCGCAGGACGGACGGATGGATGGATGCGGGCACAGAGCCCGGCTGCTGTGCTGCCCGGGACGTGCATCCTCAAGGGGCCAAAATGCTGCAAGTGGCAACAGGTGAAGAAAAGCACACTGCTTTTAACCACCAACCCGGGCACAAAGGAAACCTCGTACCTGCTGCTGCATGCAAAGTATCTCCAAGGCAACGGTGCACAGTGGAAGAAGCTGCGTTACGTTCAGCGATGCCGGCTGAATGGACCCGATGATGTGGGTGACTGGCAGGATGCTCTCCGGCGGCTCAGCACGAACAGCCTACCTGTAGCCTGCTGAGCATTTTCAGCACTGCCGTGCTATGAGTGTCCATTTTACACACCTCTGCCTTTCTCAAATTTAGGTTGGGTGTGGAATTGTTTTTAGGTTCAGTTATATCTAAAAACGAAAAAAGTGAGACCCCACAAAACCAGCTGCTGCTCTTCATCCAGAGCTGGAAGTCGGTAAATCAAAAATGAAGGTCCAGTTTTAAACAATATTCAACACTCTTTGAACCGAAGAGCTTAATCGGCTTAGTTTAATGGAAAGTCAACTACAGTAATTTGATTACAGCTTATGAACACCTATGCAGAGACCAAGAGTGTGCTGGTTCCAGGTCTCTCTAGCCTAGCAGACAGGCGTGTTTTAAGACCCAGTGACTGCAGGTTGAAGCTCTGCACTGGCAGAGCGGCGCGGGCGCGCAGAGTCAGGATAACCACAGTTCGGAACAGTTTCCTGAACACGAGAAGGAGCCTCCTGCCCCTAGTGGGGTTTTTTAAATCGGGATAGTCTTTTTCCTACATGAGATGCTGCAGGCGGCAGCAATGCGGCTGGGGGAGGGCTGGGGGGAGTGCTGCAGTTTGTAGTATGGAGAAGTTTGTATTGGAAACTTACAGTGACTTCTGCTGGGTTTGGATTCTTTGAATGTCGACTGTAAGTCTGCGGCAGGTAGAGCCTGGGAAATGCAAACCAGAATACCTGAGATACCACAGGAAAAATAAACCAAGTAATTACTGAAAATTACAGAACACACTGTCATATGCTATTCATTGTAGAGATAAGCTATTTAACAACTCGCATCCTGCATGGAGGAGGGCGGCTTGGCTCAACTTTGCTCCGTCTTGTGCAAGATGTAGTGAATCATGTCCTCGGTCAGTAAGAATTTTTACCATCACTGCAGAGAAAACACAAGTCTGAATCAGCAACAAATCCTCGAGGTACTGAGCAATTGGTCAAAAAGTCTTCTCATTGAAATCCAAGGAGGTGCAAAGGCTCCACCGATCGCCCCAGGCCCGCAGAGAGGGTGCTGCGGCAGTTTGCCTGCATCCTGAGCTGTCCCGGCCCGAACCAGCTCCCGCTGTGCTCCCCGGGGACCGCCTGAGCCTGGGTGAGCTGCAGGGACAGCAGAAGGGCGATGGCCGGGCATGGAGGCACTCTCTGATGGACCATTCGCTTTGCAATGGCCCCTCACTACAGGAGGGACACTGAGGGGCTGCAGCGTGGCCAGAGAAGGGCAGCGGAGCTGTGAGGGGTCTGGAGCACAGGTCCTGTGAGGAGCGGCTGAGGGTCCTGGGGGTGTTCTGCCTGGAGAAGAGAGGCTGAGGGGAGACCTTCTCGCTCTCCACAGCTTCCCGGAGGGGGTAGCGAGGGGGGGTCGGGCTCTGCTCCCAAGGAACAGGCGATGGGACAAGAGGGAACGGCCCCAAGTTGCTCCAGGAGAAGTTTAGGATGGATATTAGGAGAAATTTCTCCACGGAAAGGGCTGTCAAGCACCAGCACAGGCTGCCCGGGGCAGTGGTGGAGTCGCCATCCCTGGAGGTGTTTAAAGCCGGGCAGCCGTGGTGCTGAGGGACGGGGGTCAGTGGTGGGTTTGGCAGTGTTGGGTCAGCGGTTGGACTCGATGATCTCAAAGGTCCCTTCCAACCCAGACGACTCTGTGACTGTATGATTCCCCCCGTCTCGCCAGCGCCCCCCGCCTGCATTCCCCCCCCGGCCCCCCGTTCCCCCCGTTCCCGCTGTCCCTCCCTCCCTCCCTCCTTCCCTCCATCCCTCCCTCCCTCCGTCCCTCCCGCCCCTCCCCGCTGTCCCCGCCCGCTCCCCGCCGGGCCGAGCCCGCGGCCGGGGCGCCATCTAGCGCTCTCCGCGGGCGGCGCCTCCGTCCCGCGCGGGCTCCCGCCCCCGCGCCCCTCGGGGGAGCCCTTCAGGTACAGATTACACATATATCGGCAAATTGCCTATACAGGTATATTTTGCATATATAGAGATAGGCAGTCTATGTAGCCGGAGGCTGCCGCCGCTGCCCGCTCAGCCCGAAGAAGAGGGGGCGCAGGCGCCCGTCCCCCCCCAGGGACCCCCGGCTCTGCCCCCCCTCACACCGGGCACGGCCCCGCCTGGGCCGGGGGCAGCCGCGGCCCTGCAAAGGCCAACGGGGAACTTCACAAGTTTCTTGCTCCCCCCCCCCAATGCTATCGAGCCAATGCCATTTCACTTTTTCACGCTGAAAATGTCACTGTAGATGTCAGAAAGCCATCACGGGGAAGAGCAGTTTTTGTTCTTGTGTCTTTTACTCCCCTTCAGGGCTACAATGACCAGAATTACCGCAAGACTGGTTGGCCTCAGTGGGCTGCGGATGAAGTAACAAGAGAAACTTTGCGCTGGTGACGGGTCTGGGGGCTGTGGGCACCGTGTCCCCCGTCCTCACCCAGAGACACCCCCGTGGGGCTTTTCTGCCCGGGTTCCCCGGCTGCGCGGAGAGGAAAGCGAGCCCTCTCGCAGAAGGGCAGAGGTCCCAGTGGCCATTTATTCTTGGCCCCGTGCTGCGACTGCCACCACGGTCTCAAGTAACGCTGATTGTCACGGCCGGTCCTGCGTCGTGCCCTTTCCCTGCTGGCAGGGGACGTCTGTGGCGCTGTGGTCACTAGCCAGGCCTGGGATGTCACCCCCGGGGACAGGAGGCAGCGGAGCGAGAAAGCTGATAGATGCCTCATCCCGGGGCGGCAGCCGAGCGTCACTGTGGTCGCTGCCCCTCACAGGTACCTACAGCCATCTGGTGTCACTTCCCACGGGCCACCCCTCAGGTGGTGACTGTTTTAGGACTGGTGCAGTGACCTGCTCACAGCCCAGTCCTCTGCTCGCAGTTTTGTTAATCAAGGGAGGAGTTTAGGATAAAGGCTTGGAAAATAAAATGTCTTTCAAGTAAAAGGAAAACAAAAACCAAGCACAACCCCTTCGCTTGCAGTCTGGTTTTGAATTAATTGCAGTGCTATGATATGTCAGCTCATTTCTCTTCACTTCTTTCCAAGGGGGGCTTTAGCTTGGACTTCATATGTTTCCTAAAGTCTTAGAAAATGTGTTCTTTAAGGCTTCTTAAACAAATCTTCATGCACGGGGCTTGTAACGCAGGGTGCCCGCTGATGTCTGCTGGAGAAACTTGGCGGGGACAACAACGATGACACATTTCAGCCCAAGATCAGAGCGGGTCACTCAGCTCCTCCCAGCGCCGCTGCGGCTTTCCCAAAGACAAACGGGCCAGAGGAGCTGCCGTGCCCCCATGCAAGCGCCCGTCCTGCCCGGCCCCCAGCCCCTGCCTGCCGCCACCCCCCGGAGAGCGTGCTGGGAAGCGGATTTCGGCTTCGGCGGTGGGAGACGGAGGGCTCTGCATAATTAATGTTGGGGGAGTATGTTAATTGTCTGGCAAACGCTCTGTAGAGGTGGATTAATTTGTGTGAGCGGCACGGCGCAGCTGAGGCTCCCATGGGGGATGTCGCAGTGCCCGCCGGCCGCCGGAGCCGCTTCTCCTGGGGGAGCAGGGCGGGGGTGAGGGGCAGCGGGGCAGCCAGGGTGCGGGCAGGGCTGGGGACATCTCATCTTGGCTCCCGCAGGCGTGCAGGGCCATGGGGACCCAGCAGCCAGCGGGGTCAGCGCCAGGCGGTGGGCAGCACAGCGCTGACCCCCCAGACCTGGGACCGGGACCTGGGACCTCCTTGCAAATGCAAAGGGTCTCGTGGATCTGCATCAACATCTCCCTGCATGGTCCACGCGCTGCCCGCGTGGAGACAGGCATCCCTCCAGCCCTGCTCCTGCACGGGGTGCCGGGCGCATCTCCCCCGTCACCGCTGCGTCGCGTTGCCAGCTTACCCGTGAGCACTGCCCTTTCTGTCACGTGTCCTTCCAGGATGTGACAAGCGACAGTTTGGGTGTTCGGTGTTTTTAATCTCATCTTCTTCCACCCCACTCACCACGTTTGCAGCTTTCTCAAAGCCCGGCCACATGCTGCTTTGCCGTGGCCCTTTGCCAAGCGTTACTCACCGCGCGGTACAAGGCTTATATATTTAGCCAGTGCAGAGACAATATCACCAACTTAAAAATAGGCATAAACGAGCCTGCAGCTATTGCTAACAGCACCTGAGCGTGCCAGAGGGGCCGTGGTTAGTGGCAGGGCAGGACAGTGCTGGGTGGGTTACCCATCACCATGCGCAACACCGGCCCCAAAGCCACCTCTGCCCTCGCGCATCCCGGCTTGCGCTGAGCCTTCCCGGGCGCTGGGGTTGCGTCGGCCCAGTGCCGGCCCTGAAGGGGCTCTGCATGGCAGCCCATCACCGAGTGTAACCCCGTCCTTCTGTGCCCTCCCCCCTGCTGCTGCCCGCCTGCCCGAGCCCGGCCGAGCTGCCGGAGCTGCCGGAGCACCCTGCGGGAGCCGGCGCTGAGCAGTAACCATGGAGATGCCTACGGCTCCGGGGTCCGTCCTCGGGTGGATCTGCAGAGGAAGAGACAGGCTGCTTTGTGGAAAAGGGAACTATTTTTGCTCGCAATCGTCCCCTTCTTGTTCTTCGCACATATTGCTGAATCTCCGGGCTCACCCGGGCTGCTCACCCAGCGCCGCCCCGGTGGTGTCCAGCAGCCGAGCCACGGAGCTGGCACTTGCTTCCAGCATGGGAACGGTTACCAGGCCTGTGCCGGTGACAAACTGTCCTCTGCTGTGGCCCGTCCTCCAAACGCTCCCTCGGCCCCCCCCAGGCAGCTCTGTCCCTCGCAGGGGTCCTACAGGCAGCGGGGGGAACACGGGGCTGTCGGGGCTGCGCAGGGAGGGGAAACAGCCAAGTCCAGCGAGCGCTGACTCACGGGCACTGCACGTGTTTGTGTTACCATAAAGGGAGCGAATCTCTTAAAACAGGTTTCGCAGCAATATCACCTCTGTTTGGAACGAGCTGTGTTAGGGGGTTTTAACATCCCTCCCTGCACCGCTCCTATTCAAAGGCGCTTTGATGAGGCAGCTCGTCCCGGGGATTGTATCCAGCTCTCCAGTGCCATGGTACCTAAACATGGGATGTCTAATGACAGTGGATCTTGAAGGAGAATAAACAAGTATATGCTTTGCTAAACACAGCTAAAATCTGGGTCAGGATGAGACCAGCTCCATCTAACAGTGACAGAGGTTGTCATTCCTGGTCCGTTCTCTGGTGAAGAGATAACGCGTCCTTGAACTGCCCAACACAGTACCTGACCTGCTCAGGATACTTCTGCGAAGTACGAAAGTACAAGTGGCACTTGCAAAGTATGTGTTGTTCTCAGGAATCACACCTTCCAAAGAGGCAGATCAGCGAGATTTGCAAGTCCCAGGCCCATCGCAAACAGCAAACCCAACACACCGGTGCCAAGTCGCCTGTGTGGGGCGGGCAGAGACACCCAGACACTTGCAGTACCTCGGAAGCTGGGATCCAACTATCGCATTACCATCCCTAAAGGGAATAAAAAACCTTCAGTGCTAAACGATGCTTTGTAGTGCATCTCTAAATTGACCTGTGATACATTATTTAGGAGCTCACATTATAAGACCATCATTATTTTAGTGGGATTAGGACACTATTAAGCTCAAGAGGAGGAATACATCATCTTTCCAAAAATAAAACACTTCATGGTTTTAATGCGAGCTTTTGTTACTGACATGTTCGAACAGACCATAATGCCAGAGTGCTCCTCCTTTAAACTGCTGGGTTATTAGACGGCTGTTTCATTTACCCTGCTTCCATCCTAACATATTTGCTTTCGCATCCGGATCGCCGTTTGCCGAGCACGCCGCTAGAGCGCTAATTTACATTTTACCAAAACATCACGACTCCTTTCTCAGCCTCTTTACACCCACCTTGTTTTCTCCAGTCCCGAATTGCGGTGTTCGGCGTTTCTTGTGTGATGGCAGGGTTATGCTCTCACCACGCGAGGAATATATAAGCACTGTTAATTTTGGCGCTCCCCTGTCACTCGGACACCCTTTTTCTGTCCCTTCCTTCTCTGGTCGGATCACGTTATCCCCAACAAACCCAAGGCTTTCTCCCCTCTGCTGCCATGGAAGCCGGAGCCCGCAGCTGCTGCGGGTCCCACCGCTCTCAGCCCCCCAGCAAAGCCCCCCCTGTGCGAGGAGAGCATCCTTCAGGAAGGGCGCAGCGCTGCGGAGGTCTCACGCAGTGATGCTGTGAGTAAAACGGGCACACGGCAGTAACGGCCTTCTCGAACGAGAGAGAAGACCTCTCTCAAGGACTGCACTGACGGGGACACTTCACCTGAAACTCCCCTTTTTGGAGGTACCTTCACATATGAAGACTCATGAATCCCAGTGCTTGAAGGACCACCTTTCCCAGTGCTTTCACCACCACCTTTCTACCCGCACCTCCAGCGTACAATCCCAGCTAATCGTGTTTGCTTTTTCCCATGTGCACTTTTACCCTGGCCCTATGGAAAATACGGGTGTCCCTGGGGAGGCCACCGGTGCCCCAGGCTGTGCTGAGGGTTTCACATTTGACCTCCGGATTCCTCTGGTCAAGGTCTGGCCATGATTTTCGCCAAGGTTTTGGCCGCAGGCGGTGAGCTGCTCTGGGATGGCTGCAGGACCCCCATAGCTCGCGGGAGGCGGCTGGTGGTGCGTTAATCCCGCTCCGTCCGGCTCTCCCCGAGATATGTGAGGTGTCATCCAAGCTTCGGAGGGTCAGAGGTGGCAGGAGAAGGCTCAGTCCCCGGTCCCCTTGTGAGCAGCGAGGGGTAACCGCCCTGTCGGGGTATCGTGACGCACCCGCGTCTCAGGCGTGCCTCCGAGCCGCGGCGTGCCGAAATAACCATCAGGCTTGTGATAGAAGCGTAATTGGCACAAAACAGCCACTTTCTGGCTCTAAGTGCAGAACAACTTTCTAAATCAACAGCAGTTTTTTCCCTCATGTACTTTGGAAAGGCTGCTGGCTGCGGGGCTGCTGCAGCCTGCTGCCAACGAGGTACGAAATGAAAACGTCCCCCCTCCCCCGGCACGGCCGCACTCCAGCGGCGCGTTGCGCCCGGACACAACCCACGACGGGCCATGCTGGGGCGGTGGGGGGGGGGGTTGCTCCTTTTGGTGGTCGCAGTGCACACAGCTCGGTTTTGGTTTTAAACGACAAGCGATTCCCTCTCTGCCACCTGCGCAGGGTCCCCGCCGGCCGGGCTGGGGGCTGCAGCTGGGCCGCATCCTGCTGGGGGCTGGGGGCAGGTCGGCAGCAGCCTGTGACCCCCCGCGCCCACCCCCAGCGCCCGGAGAGGCTGCGGGAAGCTGAGCTTCAATGGGGTCAGCCCTGGAAAGCCAAACCAGTGGAGCAGAAAAGTAGTTTGAAGTTTTTCCCCCATGTGCTCCTTCTTCAGGCGCTGGAAGGGGCGGATGGAGCCCAGGCTGCAGGCAGGGCAGGCAGGGCAGGCAGCGGGGGTCACCGTGCCCCTGTGCCGCGGGCCCTGGCTATGGCCGCGCAGGCAGTAGGCAAGCGGCAGAGGCAGCCCGCGCCGTCGGCGAGGCGCAGCACGGCCGAGTGCGGCTCCGGCACAGCAGCCCGAGCCCCGGCTGGCAGCAGCCGGCAGGAGGGGGCCGAGGCTGCCGCGGTGCGGGGGCCGACCGGGAGCCACAAATGCAGTGTTATTGCAAGAAAAGCAGCTGTGGGAGTGTGGTATCCCTCAGATAACATTTTTCCCCATCTACCGTGCAATAATAAATGTTAGCCGAAGTGCAGCCGGTGCCCAAAGCGCAGCCGTGGGCGCTGCGCCCGTGGAGATGCGAACCCGCTGCCGAGAGTCGGGGGGGGCGAAGTGAGAGTGACAAGGAGCCTGGAAAAGTTGGCTTGGGAAGAAATGCTGGGAGAAGCGGGGTTGGGAAGAGAAGGGAAGGATGAAGGGAGAGATGGCGAACGGCTGCTTCGAGAGGAGCGGGAGCAGCGCGAGCAGTGGGAGCAGCGGAAGCAGCAGGAGCGTGGGCTCGAGGGCGCTGCAGGACAGCCGGGGCCCGGCCCAGGGTGGGGGCAGCGGCTGCGGGGCCGCCTGCACGGGCATGGGGCACTCACCCGGCACGTGCCATGGGGCACGGTGTGGGGCTGAGTCGCTCCCCACTGTGGGCGGAGCGGGGCAGGGGCTGCTCTGCTCCCGACAGCAGCGCTGCTACTCCCAGCACTCCCAGTGCTCCCAGTGCTCCCAGCCTTCACAGTGCTCCCAGTCCTCCCAGCCCTCCCAGTGCTTGCAGTGCTCCCAGTCCTCCCAGCACTCCCAGTGCTCCCAGCCTTTGCGGTGCTCCCAGTCCTCCCAGTGCTCCCAGCCACACTCAGTGCTCCAACACTGGTGGCGTAATCGGTCTCTGATTGTTTCTTTACTTACTTTTAGGTTCTGCAGCCCTCCGCTGAAAGCACAGCTTGCACAGGCGTGGGCAGAGGCTGAGCGGTGCCGCGCAGGAGGGCTGCCGTGTGACGCACCGGCCACGGCCCACAGCGCACGGAGCCGCTGCCCGGCGCGGGGTCGTCCATGGAGGGCTCGCTGCGCCCCGCCGGGAGGCTGCAGTGCTGGCTCCAATATTGTGGCTTATACCCGAGCGCTTACCTCTAGGAAATAATGAAAGCCTCTAAGAACGGGCGTGATTACGTTGCAGCGGCGGTGTGAGACGGGGGTGCTGGGGAAGAGCCGGGAGCTGTCGGCACCGGCGCCCGGTCGGTCCCGGCGAGAGCCGGGGGCTGCTCACGGCCGGTGGAGTCCGGCACCCACTGAGGTTTAATTTCTGCGCACGAGGCTTCCTGGCGGAGCTGCTGCTTCTCACGGGGTCTGACTGAGGGCTGGCAAAAGTCAGGCGGTTTTCCAAGCGACAGAGATTCAGAAAGCTTTAGTTACGCTAAGTGGGACTTGCCGAAACCAACAGTGGGTTTGTGTCTGGCGGAGGTGACGCAGAACTTGTTTGACATTTTCTTGCTTCAGCCTATTACAGCTATGACATATTTTTCCTGAGTATTTAATAAATAAAAAGCTAAACGAAACCCAGACACGTAGCCGGCTGTAGGGAGCTGGGCAGAGGACGGACTCCCGCAGCACATCTCTCCTAATAGTTTCTGCTCCTCTGAAAAGAGGTATTTCTCTCCTGAATGCATTTGGGAAAGAAGCTTTGCTAAAATATAGAATTAAGCTACTTTGGTTTTATTTGTTTTCTTTTTTTCCTTTTAAAATGTTGATAATAAGCTTAACACAATGAGAGGTACAGCGGAGAAGTCGCTTTGTAATTTCCCCTGGATGAGGGTCCCCGGGGACCCAACGCAGCCGGGAGGGACGTGGGGAGCCCAAGTCAGCACCCAATGCCTGGAGGTGTCGTGTGTGTCCCCCCCCCCCAGCGCCCTCCCCTGTGCCCGGGGATTTAATCAGCGCTGAGCTTGATGCACGAGGCCAAGAGGAAACCTTTCACTATTGGGTTTTGGTTTTTTTTTAATTAACAGAGTTTATGGTAAGGGTATGGCAGTGCCAGAGGAGAAGTTTCCCGGTTCTCTTTGATTCTGGTATAATATTTTCATTAAAAAATCCCTTTGTCCATGATTATTCCAGCCTGGAGTCTGGCCAGGAGCTTTTGTACTCTTTGTATGCCTCAAACTTACTGCGCTTTGGGCACAGCATAAATGCCCCTCTCTTCAACTGACTCTTTTTAAAAGTCTGTGCACTGATTTGCTTTTAACACCCATTATATAGGGCATTCAGCTCCTCGGTGGCCAGCAGGGTAAAAAAACCCACCCTGATACTTAAATAAACCCCGCATATAAATATGTATGCCTGCAACGGAGCCGAACAGCCCGCGGGAGCCAACCCGCCTCCCGTTCGGCGTGCTGCTGCAGCCCATACATATGCATGCCCGCTCCCGGCGTATTTATAAACCCGCGATGTGTGCGTAGCCGTGAAAGCGCGAGGTCGGCGCCAGCCCTTTGCCGGGGCGCGGGGCCTGGGGGCGTGCAGGGCGCCACGGGGGCCGGGGGCTGCGTGGGGCCGCGGCCCCGCACTCACCGGCGGCCGGCCCGGCCCGGGCATCCTCCGTCGGGTCGGCGTGCGCGGTTCTGGAAAAAGCCCTGCGTGGCACCCGCAGCCCACTCGGGAGCAGCTCTCTCCCCAGAGTGTGAAATTACATTTCCAGAAAAAACCCCAAACATGCTGCAAGTGGCTGGGAAACACAAGTGGCAGGAGGTGGCTCTGAGCAGCTATTTTAGTGGTTTATTTTAAAAACACAGGCAGTGAGTGCCCCTGGCAGAGCCAGAGATGCCAGCGTTTCAGAGAAACGTGTCGAAGAAAAGAGAGAAAAAAAAACACCCAGAAAGATTTCTGCTTCCTTAGGAGGTTTGCAAATGTGGTCTTTGGAGGACCAAGGATGCTGATTAACTTGAACGAGCAGACAAAGACCCTGACATCAATTAAATACTGCTGATGAGGTGAGGTCAATAGTAATTATAACCTGCTCATATCTTCACGCATTCTGGACATGTTTAATCTTTTTATTGAAAAGCTTTTTACCGAAATGATGTGGTATGATAATTTCCTACAGTGTCCTGTTCCTAATTAAGTAGTTGGAAATACAGTGGATTGCACTTAATCATCTCCGCTTCAGTTAAGTCCTTGCTAAAGAAACACCTGTAGTTCTATTTTTGTTCTGCTTTTTAAACCGTAGCCTTTTAAGTGGCTTTTGAAAATGGAGATGACACTTGTGCCAGTATTTATATACCCTTTCCAAATGTGAGCCTTAGAGTCGACCACCACGACCGTGGGACAGCCACAGCCTTGTTTTTCACAGGGAAATCCATTTTCTGTGTGTCTCTGGCTTTGCCTGACTACCAGGTTCGTGCTAAATGCTAAAAGCGTGAGGGACATTTGCTCAGCAATTAATAATTAGCCGTGTGCTGGTGTCACTGCACTGGCGCAATGGCCTCTGGCTGCGTCGCTGGGTGCTCTGCGGGAGCTGCTGCGGGGGCGACGCGGCTGCGCCAAGGGGGGAACGGGGCTCTGGCCACTCGCCCACCTTGGGGTGACACGGGTGGGTATCTCCGTGAACTTGGCAGTGTCCAAAGCCGGCGCTGCCATTATCGGTAACGCACGACACCACCGGGAGAGGGGCGCCGGGTCTGCGCTTGCTGGCAGGGCAGCGCTGGCGGGGACGGGGTGGCTGAGGGCAAACCGCATGTGGCTTCGGCCCCGAACCCGCCAGCGCGTCCCAGGTCCTGGCTCTGCTGGAGCACAGCTGGTGGTGGCGAGGGCAGGTTGGTGCAGCAATGTCACGGCTCGGGGCTGCAGAGGGAGCTCCGGCTTCCACCTGCACAAGATTTGGCTGCCTCGTTAGTGCCTCATGCAAAGCAGCTTTGATTGGGGGACTGGCCAGGTCGGTGTTCAGCTGTGTAGAGCTCTCCCACCCACTAAAAGCCCACTAAGAAAGGTCACAGTTGTGGCTTTTCCTCCCATCTGGCCGGGGAGGGGCTGCCCGCAGCAGAACCACCCCAGGGCACCGTGGCACACCGGCAGCCAGGGAGGACCGACAGACGTGCCGGGTGCTGTTGGAGGACAGAGGAGGACAGGCGTGTGCCGGCCTCCGGCCACCACCAGCGGGCATTTCTAACAAACGGACGTGGAAAAGGTATTAACCAAATCTTGTAAACCTAGCTGTGAGATCTCACCGAGTGCTTTAACGCAGACAATGAAGAGAGAGCACGACAGCCCGCGGCTAAATATAGCTCTGGTGCAGTGGCAGCAGCAGTGGGGCTCGGGAAGAGGTTCCGAAGGGAGGCCGGGAAAGTGGGGAGCGCCGGTGAGGGGGTGCCCGAGGGTTCACGCTCCGCTGCCTCAGCTGAAAGCGCAGCCGGGAATGGTAACGCAGCTCCTCCGTCGCGCTGTCAGCTGGGAGTACACTTCAGCACGTGTTGTCACTGATTTGAAACCTCAGGGGAGAGTTTATAGCTGAGGTGGACCATGTTGGGGGCAGAAGTGGTGGGGAAGGGGCAGGGGCCAGGCCGCGGCGCCGGACATGGGGCTGCTCCTCCACCGGATCTGCCAGGGCACACTGGCGGCTCGAACCCCTCCTCCTCAGCTCCTCTCTCTGCTTATTTTCCAGAAGGTTTAAAAGGATTTGTCCAAAGCATCAGTTACCTTACGCAGTGGCAGCACTGTTCTATCGACATTGCCCTGAGCATCACTGCTTGTGCTGAGGGTGCCGGGGGATCCGGGGGCTCTCCCGGAGCCCTGGGCTTTGGGACCACCGCTGGCGCTGCCTGGCCAAACCAGGCCTTGTAGCGTCGGTCTTGAAGCTGCTGTTGGTGGGACTGAGTGGCTGCCGCCGCGCGGTGAGGCTGGTCTGTCCGCCCCGGCGCCGGCAGGCCGCGGCGCAGGCGGGCCAGGCTGGAGCTCGCGCCCCCCGCCCCAACTGCCCTGGCCGCCCCTGCGGCTCGCCGCTTAGGACCTGCTGGTGTGGGTTTTGGACTCGGTTCATTAGGCGGTCACTTGGCACTGAGACAAACCTATTAGATTTGTTGGAGAAAGTTTACAATGCCGGTTAAGTGGCTTTTATAGTTCCAGCCCGGCTGAGAGCACGGATGCGGTGGTCAGTGCTTTTCATTCAGTGCTTTGCTGCTCCACAGACTTTCCGTGTGGTTTGGGGCATCCCCATCGCTCCTCGGCCCCTTCTCTCCTGGTGGCAGCGTTCCCCTCGCCCAGGGGAGGGCTGGGGGGGGACGCAAAAGGCACTGAGGCTCAGACGCAGCGGGGACCAGAGGCACTGGAACACTGGTGGTGGCTTTGGCAATCGCTGAGGAGAGGCAGGGAGGAACCGGCCGGGCTCGGGGCGTCCTGCAGAGGGGAACGCCGGCGCCGGAGCCTCAGCGCCTCTCGGGAGGTGTCGCTGCCGGTCGCCCACCCACCTGCATCACCTCCCGAATAACCCTCTCCTGACACACCAGAGGCCCGGGGGACGGTTAATGAAGCACCAGGGATGGTTACATGAGCAAAGACAAGCACAGAGACCTTCTCCTGAAGTTACTTAAATCAAACAGTGCCGGCAGCCTCCAGCGCTGCCTTCCCTCTCATCATCAGTCAAAACAAAGTTGAAATAATAGCGCACAGCTCTCCCTGCGAGCCACGAGACAGCAAGTCACCAGGAAAAGGCTGAGAGCAGCTCGTCAGCACGCGTGCCGCTTGTCTCCCAGTGTCCCAGTTCTCCCGGTGATGGAGCAACTACAGCTCTGACTGGATCCGGGCTGCTTTTGTTTTAAAATAGCCCAGAAACCTGAGAGGAAATAAAAGCCGTGGTCTTTCCCTTTTCCAAGCTGGAAAGGCCGCTTGCCAGCCACAGTAAAACCCCTTTGGAGGCTTGCAGTGTCCCTGCCGTCCCTCGAGCCTCTCTGGCGCAGCGTCTCCCTGTTTCGAGGGCGGGCGCTTTGGCCGGGCTCAGGGGGCTCCACGGGTGTCAGGGGGGACAAGTCCCGTCCCCGCAGCTGTCGGCCAGGCAGCCGCTGGGTGGGTGGTGGCACGGTCGCGCTCTGGACCCTGCGGGCACTGCGTGTGTCGCTGCCCCTGACCCCACAGACAGACTGAGCTGCCCCCTCCGTCCATTCCCACTCACTGCCTGCGTGCTGGGCAAGCTGGACACGCTGCGTGTGCTGCGTGCTGTGTGTGGTATGTGCTGTGTGCTCTACACGCTGCGTGTGCCATGTGCTGTGTGTGCTGCATGTACTGCGTGCTGTGTGTGCCATGTGCTGCGTGGCACTGTGTGCGCTGTGTGCTATGTGCTGCATGCTGTGTGATGCGTGGCACTGTGTGCCATGTGCTGCGTGTGCCATGTGCTGTGCACTGTGTGATGCGTGGTGCTGTGTATGCTATGTGCTGTGTGTGCTGCGTGTGCTATGTGCTGTATGTGCTATGTGTTGCGCACTGTGTGATGCGTGGTGCTGTGTATGCTTTGTGCTGTGTGCCATGTGCTGCGTGTGCCGTGTGCTGCGCACTGTGTGATGTGTGGCGCTGCCTGTGCTGTGTGTGCCATGTGCTGTGTGTGCCATGTGCTGTGTGTGCCATGTGCTGTGTGTGCCATGTGCTGTGCACTGTGTGTGCGGAGCTCACGGTGCGAGTTCTGCAAAGTGAAATCCCTGATGTGCACCTCTCCCGCAGCCACCCAGAAGCCCCAACCAGCCTCTCTCGCCACCTCTTCCCTCCCCACGGTTGCCACTGGCAGGGCCCGGCGTGCCCCTGGGCTGGCCGACCTCCTCCGCCGGCACCAGCATGAAAGGGGACGAGGTCTCTCTCCTAAAACAAGGCTGCTTTCTCCTGGCAGGGCTGAGGATAAACTCGTGCCAGCAGAAAGCGGCGGGTGAGCAGAGCCGCTTGCGAGGGCCGTGTGCCCGGGGGAGCGGGCACAGCTCTGCGGGGCCGGGGGGGCGCAGCGTCGGTGCCACAGCCCTCCCCAGCCCACTGCCGCCCGAGCAGCGCCGCGGGTTGCGGTAAGCGGTGCCTCTCTGCTGGGGCTGCTGCCGCCCAGCCCGGCCGTGGGAGTGCGGCGGGATCGGCGCTGTGCCTCCGCGCTGCTGCTCAGCCTGCTCGGAGCAGCCGCAGAACCGAAGCAGATGGCCGAGGGGCTGGCTTGGCACACGCCGAGTTGCCGAGTTTCCCACCACATCTCAGTGGTGGGACGGCTGCGCAGGGCTCCAGGGCTGGGAGCCCAGACCCGTGGGCATCGCCGGGGCGGGAGCAGGGCAGGGGGCTCGGCGGGGGGCACGCGGGCGCACTGCTCCCAGGCAGTGACAGATGATGACTGTTCTAGTCAGCCGCACACCACAAACCCCGTGTCCTTTCCCAAAGTGGAACCAAAATGCTGCTCTGCTGCCTTGCTAGAGAGTTAAGTTGCTCTCTGCTGCCTGTGCGTGACAGTGCGCGGTGCGGAGCGGTGGGGTCACCGGTGCCCCCGCCGAAATGCTTCGGAGTGACCCTCCTTGCTCAGTACCTGGAACTGCACATCTCCAGGTTGCACCTACGTATTTTTACACTAAAGTCTGGAAATGAGAAATGGTAGCCTGTAAGGAGCGCGGGAGCCTCGGGATGAGCCGAGCGACAGATTCCAAGCAGATCTATGGGAGGGGAAGCGCTGCCAGCCCTGGCGCACGCCTCCTGCATAGAACTGAAGTGTTACAGGCACCTTCTTTTTGCTTTTGTTGCTGTTGACTTTTCTTTAAATCACAGCATCAGTGCTAGCAAGGGCATTAGGCACCTGGGGAGCGATCTCCTTCACGCACAGAGGGTAGTTCAAAAGATTTCATGACAGCTGCATCTGCATTACACCTCATTTCACTGGATAAAACTTGTTAACAACTTTACAGGTTTGGAGTCGGTGAAAACGAGCATCACACTCAAATCATTTTCAAAGCAGAGATCTTGGAAACCACTGGCAGCCTGACACACTTCTCCATATGTTATATAAAGTAACTGTTTACAATATGAGCTGGCAAATATCATATATTATAACTAATAATTAGATGACACTGAAATATGACTCATTTTGAGTGATCTCATGTGCATATTTATACCCTTAAAAGTATTAGTAGGAAAGAAGAGCAAAAGCATCTCGAGGACCACCGGCCCGGTGGGTGCGCTGCTGTGGCTCCCCGCTGGGGATTTCGGGGGGGTGCACAGCCCAGATCAGCCCCGCCATCCCGGGGGGTTCTGGGGGTGCACAGCCCAGATCAGCCCAAGGTCCCAGGCCCCTCAGTGCCTCATGCCGAGAAGGCGCCCCCGCTGCTGCAGGCGAGGTGCAGCACATCCAGCTCGAGAGGCACCGACACGGGCAAACCGAGGAGCTGCTGCTTTGGCAGCACTGAGGGGGATGAGCGTATCTCAGAAGATAGAGAAAAACTGCAGAAAATTAGTGATTCACTGCACTTTGCCATGGTAAAATGAATCTGCTGTCGTCTTTCTGGCCAAAGTCATCTGATTTCTACTTCCTAAACCCTTTTCCCTCCCAGCATCGGGCCGGGGCTCTTCCCTCCCATCGCCCCGAGGCGGAGCACCGCAGGGCAGCCGGCCGGGGGCTGCAGCCCACCCGAGCCCCCGTGGCCGCCCCGCGGCACAGCCCGTCCCCCCCGCACGTGGGTGGTGCGGGAGGAGCGGAGCTGGCGGCGGCTACTGAAAGCGCCCCAGTTCCAAAATCCGGCTGGGAAACACCGTGCCCCGGCAAGGCTCCTCCGGGCGGCCCCTGTTCCTGCCGTGTCACCTGCTCAGCTTCAAATATTAAATCTGGCATTTAATCACAGGTAGCGATGACAGCGAGGTTAGTCATAACGCAGTAATTAAGCCCGAGTTTGTATTCGCTGGCCGCCGTCAGGCGCAGGGCAGCGGTGGGGGGAGGCGAGGCAGCGGCACGGCCTCTCCCGCTGGCGGCCGGGTCGCACCGATGGGCTGCGGGAGCCGTTCACAACGTGCAAATATTTCAGGGGTTTGCTGGGGGAGGCCGCGTCATAACTGAATTTAGGTTTATCTTAGCCTAAGAGGCAAATTCTTTTGTTTGATATTTTAAGCAATTCAGGCTAAGAGGCGAAGCAGAGCCCAGAACGCAGCCCCGCGTCTTCGTGGCGTCGGATGCCGATGCGAAGCCGACGGGGCCGAGCGGCTCCTGGAGATTTCCCACCGGTGAGAACTTACCGGTGCTTCTAGATCTGCTCCCGACTCTGACGGGCGTGGGGGCTTCCCGGCAAATCACAAAAGCACCATTTGTGCATTGCCAGTGCGTCGTGTTTTCTGCCTCCCCACCCTTTTCAGCGAAGTATTGGGAATTTCTGACTCCAGAATCCTAAAACGCTTACGGTAACAGCTGCGAGGGCCATATTAAAGCGGGTCGGTCACCGGGGTACCGGACCTTTGGGGAAGGGGGCTGTTCCGCGGATGGGGCTGGGGTCGCTGCTGCCTGCTCTCGGCCACCGGGGATCCCCGGGGCTGCGGCTCCGAGCCCCCGGCAGCGCGCGGGGCTTTGGGGAACATGCTGGTAGTGCCTGTTTCTTCAGCCCCTGTCAAGGGAGGGTGGTAGGAGCCACCTCAGAGAGAAGCTGGAAAACTTCTCTCCCTGCGAGGCTGGGTATTGCAGGGAGCGATTCCAAATGTGGCGTTCCAAGTGGAAAAAACTAGTGTAAATTACAATTGGATCTTAGCATTTTAGGTACACGTGCACGCACACGTAGTTATATACACCACCATCCCCCCACCCCCCCGTAGATATGTAGGTATGTCGCTGATGGTGTATTTTTAGATGCAGTGTAAACTGATCCTATTCACGACATCTCTGGTTAGTATACATTGATTAAGAAAAGCAGCAAGTGAAAGTTTTTGCTTCTATAAAAATATAAAGTACTTATGCAGTTCTGGAAAGGAAACCGAATTCAAAACGGATTTTGAAGGTTTACTTCAAGATCCCCTCCCGGCCGGCCACTGACTTTTCCCGGGCAGGTGAAAAGCCGGCGGTGCCTGCGGGCTGCCGCTCTGCACCACACCTTCAGCTCCTGCTCATTTGGGGGTCGTTAGCGGGCTGACACGCACCCCGAGAGCCGGGCGGGCTGCAGGCAGGGCTTGGCTCTATTTTGGGTACCGATAACTATACTTAGGGCTGAGTCATCCCTTCCAGTATCAGTTGCAGGAGAGCTTAACCGAGCAGAGCCGGTGACCAGCTCTGCTGGCGAAGGTCCGGGGCCCTGTGCCGGGAACACAAAGCCGCCCCAGAACACCTCCGCGGTGTCAGCAGCTGCGGATCTGGCCCCGGGTGACAGCGCTGGTACCCTCTCTGGCCCCTTCTCCCCGTCGGAGCCCGGCGCGGGGCGATGGGGTGCATTTCGGCTGGTGGGTGGGAGTGGGAAGTGGGCGCTGCGGCAGCGCAGGCTCTGTCCCCGGCTGCGGGCAGGGCCCCCCCAAGCCCTCGGGGGGGGGTTAAGGGCAACGTCCCTCCGTGGAGCCGTCCCTTGCAGGGCACCCTGGCCGGGGATGGGAGCGCTGCAGGGAGCCGCAAGCCAAAAATTCAGGTCTGCTTCCTTACATACGTCCATTAAGGGCAACTGCTTATATAGCCATTTCCTGGGCAATGGTACTCACTGGTACTCAATGGTACTCAACGGTATTTAACCTCTCTTCTTTTTAGCAGCCTGTTGATGATCCCAAAGCCAGCCAAAGAAGCTTTTTTGTGTACTTATTAAGAAACGCACATGAAGCTGACCGTAGCAATGCTAGATATCGTTGGTATGATACCAGTCCTGCCAGCAAACAGCAAAGAGAAATGTTTTTCTTTGCAGATTTATTCCCCATGCAGAAAGGGAAGGGTAGAGAACATTTTCATTGAATCGCATCCAAACAGGCAAGTCAGCCTTCTCCATCTGCTTGAAGTGGGGGTTTAGTTGTTAATTTGCCTCCGTGGGTCTCTCTGTACCTATTCTCTGTGGTGCTACATTGGACACCTGCAGGTCATTTTTCTTCTGATTTTTGCTGCGCTCAGTTATGACTGTCAAGTGACATTTTGCCTGGTGTCTGAAGGACAGGAGACAACTTAGAAATAAAGGATCATTTTGGTGAAAAGCTATTCTGATGGTAGTGAGAGACAGCTTATAAAACCAGAGCTTTTGATCTGAATCGAGTCCCTTAAGTAATATCTGAATATTGGCATAATTTTTTTAAAAGCATTTAACATTGGAAACTTTATTTTTAGCACGTAAATGTCAAGGCGAACGGCAGCCTTTCAATCTTCCCCCGGCTCCTCCTGCTCGGTGCCCCAAGCTCCCGCTCCCCGCTGGCACCCCTGCGTGGGGCCGGGAGCCCCCCCAGGGGGGAGGAGGATGCTGCTGCTGCCTGGGAGGCGGGTGCTGGGACCAGGGGTGATGGGCTGGGGGGTATTGGGGCTGGCGGGGTGCTGGGTCAGGGGGTGATGGGCCGTCGGGTATCGGGGCTGGGGATGATGGGCTGTTGGGTATCGGGGCTGGGGAGGGTTGGGGCCGCCGTGGGATTGGGGCAGGCAGGGAGAGGAAGCAGTCCCTCTCCCAGCTCTCTCCCTTCCCCGAAGGACTTTGTTTTAAAACAAGTAGTCTTTTAAAAATCTAGGGCAAGTCAGTCTCTTGCCAAAATTAGTCTTTGTGCAAGAGCATGAGAAGGAATGTTAATGGGTAGCTGGTATGTGGGGACAGAGGGAAATGACTGCTTTTACTATCTAAATGCTGTTTTAAATAAGGTCTGTAATATCCAACAGCTTTGCCACGCTCGCAGATATGTTTTACAGGAAGCATCACTGCCACCGCTCAGTAATACACAAGAATGTTAAACAACAACTTACTTTTTCATTTGTGCCAAACATGTCCTGACACATTGCAGAGGCAGATGAAAGCTGCAGCTGGGAAGGGAGTGCAGGCAGCGCCTGGGCGCTGCTTCTGTCTGGCCTGGTTGATGTCGCCGCATAGGTAATTGCCACAAAACCCCTGCGAGGCCATTCCCGCCTTGTGTTTGCCTGACTGCGGCCCGGGGGGAGCGGGGAGAGGCGGACCCCGTCCTCTGCTGTGCCTGGCCAGGCCCTGGGGTCCTGTATGGAGCCCACAGGCGGGATGGGGACAGGGTGGGGACAGGGATGGGCAAGAGAATGGGAACAGAGGCAGGGATGGGGACAGGAAGGGGACGGGGACGGGGATGGGGATGGGGATGGGAAGGGGACAGGGATAGGGACGGGAAGGGGACGGGATGGGGACGGGGATGGGGACGGGGATGGGGATGGGGATGGGAAGGGGGATGGGAAGGGGATGGGAAAGGGGATGGGGACGGGAAGGGGATGGGGACGGGAAGGGGATGGGGACGGGAAGGGGATGGGGATGGGGACGGGAAGGGGATGGGGATGGGAAGGGGACGGGATGGGGACGAGGACGGGAAGGGGATGGGGATGGGGACGGGAAGGGGATGGGGATGGGAAGGGGACGGGATGGGGACGAGGACGGGAAGGGGACGGGGACGAGGACGGGGACGGGGACGAGGACGGGATGGGGATGGGGATGGGGAAGGTGATGGGGATGGGGAAGGGGATGGGAATGGGGGCAGGAAGGGGATGGAGATGGGGACGAGACGGGGATGGGGGCAGGAAGGGGAAGGGGATGGGGATGGGGAAGGGGATGGGGATGGGAAGGGGATGGGGATGGGGACGGAAAGGGGATGGGGACGGGAAGGGGATGGGGAAGGTGATAGGGATGGGGACGGGAAGGGGATGGGGATGGGGACGGGAAGGGGATGGGGATGGGGACGGGAAGGGGATGGGGACGAGGACGGGATGGGGACGGGAAGGGGACGGGATGGAGATGGGGACGGGATGGGGATGGGGAAGGTGATGGGGATGGGGAAGGTGATGGAGATGGGGACGGGAAGGGGTTGGGGACGGGAAGGGGTTGGGAAGGGGATGGGGATGGGAACGGGAAGGGGATGGGGATGGGGAAGGGGATGGGGAAGGGGATGTGGATGGGGAAGGGGATGTGGATGGGGAAGGGGATGTGGATGGGGAAGGGGAAGGGGATGGGGAAGGGGAAGGGGATGGGGAAGGGGAAGGGGATGGGGATGGGGACGGAAAGGGGATGGGATGGGGACGAGAAGGGGACGGGAAGGGGACGGGGACGGGGATGAGGACGGGATGGGGATGGGAAGGGGATGGGGATGGGGGCGGGAAGGGGATGGGGATGGGGAAGGGGATGGGGATGGGGAAGGGGATGGGGATGGGGAAGGGGAAGGGGATGGGGATGGGGAAGGGGATGTGGATGGGGAAGGGGATGGGGATGGGGACGGAAAGGGGATGGGGATGGGGATGGAAAGGGGACGGAGATGGGGACAAGAAGGGGACGGGGATGGGGATGAGAAGGGGACAGAGATGGGGACGAGAAGGGGATGGGAAGAGGACCGGGACGAGGACGGGATGGGGACGGGAAGGGGATGGGGATGGGGATGGGGATGGGGACGGGATGGGGATGGGGATGGGAAGGGGATGGGGATGGGGATGGGGATGGGGATGGGGATGGGGATGGGGACGGGATGGGGAAGGCGATGGGGATGGGGAAGGCGATGGGGATGGGGATGGGGACGGGAAGGGGATGGGAAGGAGATGGGGACAGGGACGGGAAGGGGACGGGGATGGGATGCGGACGGGAAGGAGATGGGGATGGGGAAGGGATGTGATGGGGACGGGAAGGGGATGGGGATGGGGATGGGGAAGGTGATGGGGATGGGGACGGGGACGGGAAGGGGATGGGGACGGGAAGGGGATGGGGACGGGAAGGTGATGGGGACGGGGAAGATGATGGGGATGGGGAAGGGGATGAGGACGGAAAGGGGATGGGGACGGGAAGGGGATGTGGACGGGAAGGGGATGTGGACGGAAAGGGGATTGGGACGGGAAGGGGATGGGGACGGGAAGGGGACGGGGATGGGAACGGGAAGGTGATAGGGATGGGGAAGGGGATGGGGAAGGGGATGGAGATGGGGACGGGAAGGGGATGGGGATGGGGATGGGGATGGGGATGGAAAGGGGATGGGGATGGGGATGGGGACAGGAAGGGGATGGGGACAGGAATGGGATGGGGACGGGAAGGGGATGGGAATGGGCATGGGATGGGATGGGGATCGGGATGGGGATGAGAATGGGATGGGGATGGGGTAGGGATGGGGATGGGGATGGGGATGGGGATGGGGATGGGGATGGGGATGGGGATGGGGATGGGAATAGGCTGGTTCAGCAGCTGGTCCCCAGCTGGCACTGCCACGCCGAGCAGCTCCCGTGGAGGTATGCTGTAGAAGACATTGCGGGTCATGGAATCAATATAATAGAAAACAGGGAAATGGGATTGCCAGGGGGAATAAATAATTAGGTGATTGCACTCCTAGCTCTGTCCTGGCTCCTGCCCCTTGCCAGCCCAACCCAGGCCCTTCGCAGCGGCGCCTGCTTGCCCCGCTGCCTGCCCTGCCCATGGGCTCTGCCGGCTCCTCTGGCTGCCGGCGGCTGAACAGCACCTACGGGATTATCCAAAGGGGCTGATCATTTGTGATTTCTTTTTGAAAAAATTACATTTGACTTCATAAACTACGAAGTTCTACCATGCAGGTAGTCTTCAAAGAATTAAATGTATATGGTTTCTTAAAAGTACTCTTTAATTCTGAAATTATGCTACTATTGATAGCATAATATTTGGTGTGAGAACTGTGTATAACCCCCAAGACCATCTCCCAGCTGGGTGCCAGAGAGACCAGGCAAGCGAGTCCTCATCCAGAGGTGCCGGGCTGTGCCCCATGCCTCTGGCGCACGGGCTCGGGATGCTCGGCTGCGCGCCCGCCCCAGCACCCGCCTCCCCACTGGGTTAGCAGCTGGCTCCACAGCCGAGTCCATCCTCCGTCACTGTCCTGCAGAAAAAATCAGTTTCCCACAAAAAGCTGTTATTCGCAGTGGAAGGAAATGCATTTTTAAGCACTCACTCTTTTAACCGACCAACCCTGCTTCCACAGAGAAAACTCTGTTTGAGAGCGTGTGCTGCCGGGGGGGGGGGTGGCACCGGGGCACGGGCACTGCAACCCGCGGGCAGGGGACAAGCCCGGTGTCACCGCGACCTGGCTGTCTGGCCCAGGGCTTGAGGGGTGCCCCGGTCCCCGCGCGGCCCTGCACTCACAGCCGTCGTGTTCTTTTACGCAGTGCAAGCGTGGAAGCGGCCCCGTCAATGGCCAGTAACGTGATTAGGATGTGGCTTTGGTTCTTAATGTCACTCACGCAGAGCTGAGGCACTGCCCCGCGGGGTGAGGTCCATGAGAGCGGCACGGCTCTTGCCGATGGGTTGCAGTCTGTCCCAGTCACTCCCACAGACGCCGGGAGCAGCGTGCAGGGCGGCTGCTGCTGCTGCTGTGCGGAAAAGTGATAAGTTGAATGGGGAAGGCTTCTGTGAATTATTTACATAAATTGCTCTGCTGTTCCTTGGCTATATGGGAATGCCAGGAAGGGTGAATGGTATTTCCTGCACTTTAAACGAGCGGATCTTCTGGTGGTCACCCAGGGACACAAGGATGCTGCGTGGGCTGGCAGCAGCCCAGCGGGGCACGCACAGGCAGCGGCGCAGCCACTCGGGACCCCCCTAAGGGGTCTCCCTGCAGGAGTCACTGCCTGATTCTGCCGCGTGTTGGGGACCGAGAGCCCCAAAGGGAGTGGGGGTGTTGTAGGTGCAGAGAGCCTGTCCAGCTCCGGGACGTCGGCTCCTGCCCCGCTGGTGCGATGAGCCGTGCGGGCAGCCCGGCTGCTGGCCCGCCGCAGTGGGCAAGCTGGTGGGAGGATGGTCACTCAGCACCCTGCTGCTGCCACGGGGCTGGGGAGGGCGGTGGGTCACTGCCGCCTCGCAGGGCAGTGACACCGTTCCCCGAGGAGCACTGTGCTGGTCGGTCTGTGCGCCCCAGGGGCTATAAATACACCCGGCGCTTCACTGCCCTCTCGGAACCTCACGTAGAGGCACTGTGAGCGTTTGTGACACCCCCACTCAGCTGCCACGTGGCTCGCGAAGGCTGCGGGTAGTTATATTTGTGCCAGCAGACACGGTTGGTTGGGTGTCAGCGGCACCAAAGAGCTCTGCACCTCTCACGCCTGACCCTCGGTCAGGTTTAACCCCGTGGGGATGCAGGCATGGCTGCGGCGCTGCCGGCACGGGCAGCAGGGCCAGGACGCCCCCGAGCCCGGTGGGGCTGTGCGCTGGCCGCCGTGACTCGGGCTAAATCCCAGGGGAATGTGTCACGTCTCCAGGCAGTGACCTGCTCCCCGTCCAGCCCACCTGTGTTCAGCCCAAACCGTACGGCGGCGCTCCCACCATCTCCCTCCCACCCGCCCTGGAGCAAGAGCCTGGTGCTGGCAGCAGAAACCTGAGCCGCATGGTTTGAAAACACCCATTTATTCAATTATTTATCTATTCAGCCCATTGCCTCCCGCCACAGGCTTGCCTTCTATTTTCTCATGCTGTAAGATAATGTAAAAGAAGTTTATAAACAAACATTCCTTATGTTCATGCACTGCCTCACATCTGCCAGATAACAGCAAACCGCACTTGCACGCTCAGTCCAGGGTTAAAGGGAGCCAGAAATAAATGCACAATCAGTACAAGTATTAAAATATGGTGTTTACATACTGTAGGTTGCTCTTTATGTTAAATATAATCTGGAAGAGCCGAGCTTTGCAAACCCCAACGTTTCTAGACCTGACTCGTGAGTATTTAAAGGTTTCTGCGCTCAGGGCGGAAGGGGCTGTCGGTGCTCAGTGGGTGTCAGATGGGAGAGGGAACTTCGGAAAGGCGTGAACCCGCGGGATTCGTTTCAGATGGAATCCGTTGACTGATAAGAAAATATCACTATGATTGAAGGGATATTACATAAAAGCTAAAACGCTTTCATGAAGCACAAACCAAGGATGGGAAAAAGAATAAAATAGCTAATTAAGTTTTAAAATAAAACAGGTGATAAATGAAGTACAGATATATGACATCCCATGTACCTGCAGTTTGCGCCCCAATGTCAGTGTCAGTGCCCCCCACCCATACCTTCAGTTTGCAGGATCAAAAATTCATCAGCAATAGAAATCTGTCCCTCCCCTTGCGGCGCCGGCTGAGGGTCTGTGTCCTCGGGCCCTGCGCCGGGGTTTTGCCTCACGCAGCTACTGGAACAGAAAGAAGATGGCAGGAGTTGGAGTTGTCCCCTGGTCACCAAAGCAGCTGCGCTGCTCCGGTAAGTTGGGATAGAATCACAGAAGGGTTTGGGTTGGAAAGGCCCTTAAAGCCCCCCCAGTGCCACCCCCTGCCCCGGGCAGGGCCACCTCCCCCCAGCCCAGGTCGCTCCCAGCCCCGTCCAACCCGGCCTTGAACACCCCCAGGGATGGGGCAGCCACAGCTTCTCGGGGCACCCTGCGCCAGGGGCTCACCGCCCGCACAGGAGAGAATTTCTTCCCAATATCTCATCTCAGTCTCCCCTCTGTCAGTGTCAAACCATTCCCCCTCGTCCCATGGCTCCCCTCCCTGACCCAGAGTCCCTCCCCAGCTCTCCTGGAGCCCCTTTGGGCACTGGAAGGGGCTCGGAGGTCTCCCCGGAGCCTTCTCTTCCCCAGGCTGACCCCCCCACCTCTCCCAGCCTGTCCTCCCAGCAGAGGGGCTCCAGCCCTCCCAGCATCTCCGGGGCCTCCTCTGGCCCCACTCCAACAGCTCCGGGTCCTTCTGCTGTGGGGACCCCCCGAGCCGGAGGCAGCACTGCGGGGGGGTCTCCCCAGAGCAGAGCGCAGCAGAGGGGCACAGCCCCCCCTCGCCCTGCTGGCCACGCTGGGGGGACGCAGCCCGGGGTGCCGGGGGCTCGCGGGGCTCCAGCGCACACTGCCGGCTCCTGGGGAGCTTCTCACCCACCGACACCCCCGAGTCCCTCTCCTCAGGGCGGCTCTCCAGCCCTTCCCCACCCAGCCTGGAGCTGTGCCGGGGATTGCCTGACCCACGAGCAGGACCGTGCACTTGGCGGTGCTGACCATCACGTGGCTGGCAGGGACCACCTCTCCGCCTGCCCGGGGACGCAGCAGTGGCAGAGCAGGGGTGCCGGCAGCGTGCGCCCCGGTCCCTCGCCGGCCCTGAGCTCTGCCAGCGATGTCCCCAGCCTCGGCCCTGGGAGCGGGACTGCCTCCGGGCACCGCAGCCGCCCCGCATAAATAAATAGGCAAGCAGAACGAAACTCCACGCTGTGTGAAGTCAGGGCAGCTGCGGGCAGCGGAACAAATCAATGGCACGAAAACAGAGGTCAACATAAAAGCTGAAATACCGATACTGTCAGGCAAAGTATGGAGAAAAAGGGAAGTTACCTATTTTAATTGTTTTTTAAATGTGAAGCCGTTTGGGAAGGCACAGTCGCTCTGCACCCTGCCACCATGTCAGCGTGCAGCAGCCTCTGCCAACCAGAAAAAAAGACAGACGCCGTACAGACAGGTTTAGCTTTTGAGCCGTACAGACCAGGGGACGCTCTCCAGGCTGTCGGACCACGGCTGCACGCGCTGACAGTAACTGGAGGAATAAACAGCCGAGGCCGAGCTGCCGAGGAGAGGGGAGAAAGGGCCGGGGAGCGGGTCCTTCCCCGGCCAAACGCTGGCAACAGGAGGGATGCTCAGGGCGGGCGGGAGGAGGGCGCCGGGTCAGCCCTCTGCCCGCAGAGCCGCACACGTGTTGCCTTTACCTGTGTGGTGGTTCACCTGCCGACACGCTGCCCCCTAAAATCCTGGAAGACGCAGCATCATTCATCTCCTCACTTATTTTCTTCTTCCGCTGACGCGCCTGGGTCTGCTCAAGGTTTTAAGTTTTACAGATTTTTATTATCTGTTTTTAAGTACATACCGCAGCATGAAGAATCACCTGGGAACGTGAATTAACTGCAATAACACAAAAGGCGGAGAAAAATGTTTCATAATTTTATTGGCGCGGTTGCAAAGGGAGGTTGCTAGGTACAGTGCCAGTAACGCCGCGGCTGCGGTTCTGCTGCCACTAAAAATAGTTACAACTCCAAAAGCCATGCCTAACAGTTAATGTACATGCAGACAACCCCGTGCTTTATTAAAAAAAAAAACCACCACCAACAAAATCTTTTTATTCGTTAAAATTATAGACAAATAAGGGCATTTTTTTACTACTGTTTAATTAAAGCAGTTACATAACCTGAGCTCATCTACCAAGTAGCGCTGTCTCTGCTGATATTGCAGTCAAATTCACTAGTATTTACACAAAAATTGAACTTGCTCAACAATATTAAAATCACAGTACAATAGAAAAATAAACATTTTCACATCTATCCTTGAAACACACTGTAATTCACAGCCACGAAATAAGTAGTGGTTTTTAATTCACAAGCCGTATGTCTTCAAAGTATTTGAGATTATCGTGCCGATATAATCAGGCTCCAGAAATATGACTCTGCAGCAGATTCAGATTCAGTGCAAAAGTGACTGAAGTTTGAAATCGTACAGCAAATATGAGTAGGGTGAAACAGTCCTATTCAAGCAGCTATAGTTGTTGTGGGCTTTTTTTAAAGTTAAGGGCTTTCAGTGTTGGCCTAAGCCAACTTCCAGCCGGGGGCCGGCATTGCCCCCGGCAGCTCTGCTGGCACCGTCTCCAGTCGAACACGGCTGCTCGGGAGTTTGGAATACATTTTTCATATTCAAACACAACTTCAGGCCAATGGCTTCCTTCAAAAATGCTACCAGAGGTGGAGACTAACCACTGCAGGTAACAAATGCGAATGTACGGACGTGAAAAATAATGAGCTTATCACAGGAATACCTGTACTAAGACATATCACGCTTTATTAAAGTTTTTGTTCTGGTCCAAACTGAAGCCAAAACCTCGTAACAAGGGGGGAAAAAAAAAAAAAGAATCCGAGAAAGGCAATTAGCAGGTTTTGTCTCCTGCCCCCCCGGGCCCAGCGTGTTTAAGCGCTACAGACCTGACTTTCCAGGCAGGGCTGTCTGGGGGTGGAGGAGCAGCCCCTTTCCACGCCGTGTCCTGCCCAGCTCTCCCAGGAGCCCCGCGGGCAGAGCCGGTGCGTTCTGTGCCGGGGGCTCCAGGCGGAAGCAGCCCGGCAGCCCCCGCGCCCCGGGGCTCCTGCTGCTCGGCCAGAGGTGCCCGGAGCCCCCTGCCCCCTCGTCCTTCCGCATCGAGAAGAAGAGGGGGTGCCAGGCTCAGGAAAGCTTGGCGTGACCCCTCTCTGGGCTCCTACGTCACCCCGAGGGTTTAGACTATGGGCCCAGGCTACGGGGACAAACCTCCCGCCCGTGCCCTGGGCTGTAAGGAGGAAGGCAGCGGGATGCTCTGCGGCGTTCACCAGCCACAGAAACGGCCCCGCAGCTTCCCACAGCCGCCTTTCCCGGGAATTCGGGTTGGGAGGCTGCTTCCCCAGGCGCCCAGTGCAACCCCCCGCTCAGCGCAGCGTCTGGTACGATACTGCTGGTTCCCTACGTCTGACCATTATTTCATTAACTCAGTGTCATATGAACTGGATTAAATAAAAAAATCCTAGGTGCTATGGTACGAAAACGTACAAACTGACAACAGATCATGTGTAGGTTTCATACCGATTTCATTTTGTATTAAAGATTACCATCCGTGGGAGTTAATGGGCATAAATGAGGAAAAAATTAACCCTGTGCACCAGAGGAGGCAAAATATAGCTAATGAATAATAATTTGTTTCGGCGTGGATCATTGCAGAATGCTTTGGCAAAACTTAAGCTCTAAATAACTATTTACCTCAAACCTTTTGGCGTCTTCAGTGAATGATTTGTAGTTATTATAAGATTCCCAAATGTACCCAGAGGAAAAATAGGTTAAAAGCACGATCACGAGATCATGACATGTTTAATCTCATTTGGTAGTCGAAGGCTAACACAGCACAACGAGGGAAGGTGCAACTTTTAGGTGGTCTTCCTGTAGTGAGACCATGAGCTGAATCTTGCCCCCAGTAAACGCAACCCATCGTCATCATTGCTTATTAATTAACAGCCCAAAGGCTGCAGCTGAGATTGCGTTCTCTTTGCACATTGGACAGGTCGGAGAGGAACTCCAGCAGAGTGGCTTAGGGAGAGGCTTCTTCCACTACACCCACCACAGCGGTTTCTGTATGAACACAGGCATCTCCTTGGGCCGCTAAGGCCGGTGGACTGATTGTCTTCCACAAATATACCATGGTAAGTGCCACAGGCAAGTATTGAAGACCAGACTTGCCAAGATCCCAGGAGCCAATGGCTCCAGCCATCGCGCTGCCTGGAGAAGATCTGCTTGTTTTTTGTCCCGGTGGTGTCCAATCCCCCCACGTCACACCAGCTTCCTCTGATGGGATGGACCAACAGACACAATTCCGTCGTTGCAGGTAAACAGTAACCACATGGGAACAAATAAGAACTCGGTGTGATTTTGCACCAGTTCCAACCACCCCACCTCCAATAGAGCAATGCCTTAAAAAAAAAAGAGCAGGACCTTCACATGAGATTGTGAGGCTCAGCTTCGAGCTCCAGCCGGACTCAGAGGAAGCTGTGACATCTCGGTACGCGTACCGCAGGGAGTCACACCGCAGCAGGATGCCGTTGGAGCTGTTAGCACTGCAGGTCATAAGATCTGAAAGATGGAAAACAAACTGTGTGTAAAATGTGTTTAATCATCCTTCCTGGCGTGCGGTGGGAGGCTCCCGTGAGGTGAAGGCTTCTGTGAGGTGAAGACACCGAGCGCAGCTGCCTGCCACGGCTGGTCATCAGTAGAAGTGATCTTCATTAAATGAGGTATCAGCAGAGACTTCAAGAACAAACTGGGTGAATCATGTGGCCAATTGCACAGTTTTCAGCGAGGTGGGATGAAACAGAGAGAGCTTCCAAGAGGTTCACGAGGAAAGCACAGAAACGCCGCAGGTGTCAAGCCGCAGGAGACGGCAGGGCAGACAACGCGATGGAGGCGCGGCTGTCCTGAGCTCCAGAAGGTGGGTGTCCCTGGCGGGGTGCCCACCCGGACCGCGGGGCTCTCCCGCAGCGCGCCCAGCCTGCCGGAGCCGGGTCCCCAGAACTGTGCTGCACTTGGGTCTCACACACGCTGCACCAGCCGGGCAGCCCTGCCGTGTTAGAGACACGCCGCCCAACGGCTGCGAGTAACTCCAGACGGAGCGACCCGGCTGTACGGAGTTACCTTCTGCTGCGTCTGGTTAGGATCTTTTTTCAGACACGGATTAGGGGAACATTTTCTTTCCTAACTGAAAGAAAAGAGAGAAACAGACCACGAAACGCTGGGAACTGAATACAATTTTAGACCTAGAGAAGCAGATTCAGAGAATATCCTATTTTTATGCTCTCTCTCCGTTTAATTCATCTGCCATTCCAAACAAGACATGCCTCAGTTGAATGAAGTCTCAAATAATCGCATAATAGGAGAAGTCATTTATTGTGAATCAGGCTCATTCTCTGGCGATATAAATAGGCTGTGCTGTTCCACAGTCTTTTGTCAGTGGGGATTAATTAGCAATTGACCCTTGGTTGGGATTTCTTCGCTACCTCTACATTTTTCATCTTATAGGCCTAAATGAGATCTTAACATTGCTTTAAGAAGCTATGCGTCCTAAGCAGCAATTTCATTTATCTTTAGGCTATAAATCAGCAGTTTAATTTATCACTAGGTTACGTATCAACAGTTAATAGTCAGGGTGGAATTGAGTTTATTATAAAGATGTTCTGTTAGAAGACACAGTATTACAGTGACTGAAACATGCTGTTAAATTTTCCATTAATGCCCAATTCTGAATATCAACACGGAGAACCACACTTTACATACTTTACATTTAGCTTTCTAATAAATAAGTTCAATAAATAGGGATTTTGCAGATTAAGAAGCTGTACGTGTGAACAGAAGCTGCTTTACAATGTTGTCAAAAAAAATAACGAGAGCTACTCGTGTTTGTTACCAATCACTGGAAATTAGTAAGTAAAATATAAATATTTTACTCTTACTATGAAGACTGGAGGAACAAAGATCTGTTAAAATCACCCTTAGGATTACATAGAACTTAATTTTGTACACTAAATGTATAATTTAGAGCATGCTTTCATACCATTTTTAGCACACAATATTTTCAAATACATTTCTTAAAAATATGAGAAATAGTTAAGACCGCCCGTGTAAGATTTCGTTGGTGCCCTGATCACTAGCTCTTGTGTTGCACACTATTGCAGTTTGGCTAATTTTGGATGACCTATTCCACATTTGGAGAAGATATACAATAAAGGGCCGGATTTAGTCTATAGTATATTGCAACATCTTGTTAATACAGTAATTTATTTGTCACAGTACAAAAAAATGAATTCCCCCCAATTATTTGTATATATATAATATATATATAATCCATTTATGTTATCCATTTTAGTAATTATTTTCTTGGGAAACAACTCTCATGTTATCTCTAAAGATTGCCAGGAACAGAAATACACTCGTACCAAACGAAAACGCAAGTAACTCGAGCAACTGTAGTTCTACGTGTCGGAAAGGTACCGTTATTTTCAGCAGGCGCGTTTCTCGTATTTTACCCGTAAGGAACTCCGGCAGGGCTCCCAGCGCCGGCAGTCAAGCGTTAAGAGCAGCAGCGAGATGCTGGTCAGCCTTTAGAACGGGCGGCTCACCCTGGCTCCGCAGAGCTCGCGCAGGCGCTCCCTAGGCGAGCCCAGTCCATGCTCGGCCCCGTCCCACGGTTCCTCTGGCTGACAACGCGCCCGTTCTCCTCGGCACGGGAGGCAGGATGGGACCGTCGGCTGCTCAGAACCTCCGCACGTGTTTGCATGCCGACATCTGTTCGCAAAACGCACCGCTACGTGCATGCGCAAAGCGGGCGCCTGCTTGCACCGGCTCCTAGAGGGCCCTGCTTATCCGTCTGCCAGGGGCTGAGGGGTCAGTTCGCCTGGAACCCAATTGGCCTTTAAGGGGGGGGGAGGGGCATCTAGATTTTTCATGAACAACCATCATAATCTGAAAGCATAATCATGCACACATCAGTAAGCCTACCTTTTGCAAAACACCGGCACTCAAAGAAGACTGAATCATAAATGCCACCAAACTATCAAATACTTATCACTACCAGAAGTAGATGAAGAAATAATAAAACTGCAAAGGTGAGATAACTGCATCGTGACTCTGATCGAAATAGTTGTTTACAACGGCAAGTGAGCAAAAGGCGAGGTATGTGCCCTGAGCCTCAGAAGAGAAGATACCGCTTGCTCTTATTTGTATTTCCTATTTTTAAAGAGAGGCTGATTAAGGACGTTTTGGAACGTGGGAGACTAAGTCATTAAAACAGAAGCACTTGGATTGCTTTCTTCCTTTAGGGGATTTACTTCATTTACTTTATCTGACACAAGTCAGAAAGAAACGAGAATATCGTAAGGAGAAGGAAGGCTGAATTTTGACATGTTATTTTCCATTAAAATTCTTCCATGTACTTTGTAAGTTTTTTCTAAGATCAGGAAATGAGGCTTTACCTAAAACAAATTTGAGAGACTGGTAGATTTTCCTCACACACTGTAGCACTACAGTGTCCTACTGTCCCAAAGTGGAGGACTTGTTTGTTTTTTTTTTTTTTTTTGTTTTTCCCCAAACTGTTCCCAAATCTTTTGCATTTGTTCACAAACTGGTATCTCCGTTCTGTTTATACTCTGACAAAATATTGAGAGTCATTTCCTCGCTTTTGGACTGCACGTTGTGTTCGCTTCTCCTGGAGGATTTCCTGGTCGCCCTGGAAAGCCGCCTTCGAAAGGTGTCACCTGCCAGAAAGTAAAGAATAGGGTCGACGCAGCTGTTGAGGCTGGCCAGACCCCTCGTCACTTGGTAGGTGGCATAAACCTTATCATTGAAGGCACACATTTGTGGAGTCTGAAAATCCACCCTGGCTCTTAGATTTAAGGTCTTCATCACATGGAAGGGAAGGTAAGACACAGCAAAGACTGTCAACACAATAATAACCAGGTAAATCGACTTTCTCCTGAGAGGGGAATTGTCCAAATCTTTGTAAATCAAAGCTTTCACAATTAGCCCATAGCAACCAAGAATCAGTATGAAGGGGATGCAGAACATAAGCACGGTGGTGCACATGCTGTAAATGAAGTAACTTCTCAGGTAATCATCGGCTGTTGTGTCGTAGCAGGTTATGGTTTTATTTCTCCTTATCCCCGTTCCCGAGTAGAATAGTATTGGAGAAATCACGGCCACCACAATGACCCAGACCAGGGTGCTGATGTATACCGCGTTCTTCTTCTTCAGCCTCCCCAGCGACTTCAAGGGGTGCACCACTCCCGTGTACCTGTGCACGCTTATGCACGTTAGAAACAAAATACTGCCGTACAGGTTCACGTGGAAGATGAACCTCTGCAGCTTGCACATGATATCTCCGAAGATCCAGTCTGTTTTATTGAAGTAGTAGAAGATGAGGGCAGGCAGAGTCAAGACGTACAAGAAATCAGCTAGCGCCAAGTTGAACATGTAAACTGAGATGCCGCTCCAGGGCCTCATATGGAAGACAAACATCCAGATGGCCACGCTGTTGCCCAAAAAGCCAGTGATGAAGACCAGAATGTAGACGGTGGGCAGGTAATAGAACTGGAAGCCAGTTTTGGTCAGGGAACACTTGGTGGTGGCGTTTCCCGCAGACCAGCCGCTGCTGGATAACAGGTTGGGTTCAGTTCCATTCAAAGCAGCAGAGAGGAGGACCTCGGTCATGATCCTTCCACCAGAGTCACATAGGTCTGAGGTGAAGCAACAAAGTCTCTACAGGAACAGCAGCGCATCTAAACCGAGAAAAGAGCAGAGAAAGCCTAACTGGAAGGTAAAAGCCTGCCCTGCCTTTCTGCAGGGGGTTCCCGAGCGGCTGTGCTCGGTCCAGCCTGGGCCGCGCACCGGCCCCCCGCACGCCGGGAGTCAGGGGCAGCGCGGTGGGTCGCCGCCTGCCGCCGGCGGGGCCCTCTGCCGGCTCCGGCCCCGGGGGTGGGACGGACGGGGGGACGGGGCAGGGCGGGCGGGGCGGCGGCGACAGCGACCGGGGGCTGGCCCGGCCCGGCCCGGCCCTGGGACGCGCCGGCGGGGAGCGGGGAGCGGGACGGGACGAGCGCGGCGGAGGGGCAGCGGGGGCGCGGCCGGGCGGGAGGGCAGCGGGGGCGGCCGCTCCACCCGCGCTCCTCAGGCGAGAGCCGCCGCCCGTCCCCGCTTCCCCGGCCGCCTCCGCGGCTGCCGGCCCCGTCCCACAGCCCGCCGCTCCCCGCCGCCGCCGCTCCCCTCCGCCCGCCCGGCTCCCTCCGGTCACCTCAGCCCAGCGGTTCCCCGGAGCTACCTCAGCCCGCCCGGCCCCGCTCCCCTCGCTCCCGCCCGTTCCCCTCAGCCCGCCCGGCTCCCCTCAGTCCCCTCAGCCCGCCCGGCTCCGCTCCCCGCGTCGCCCCCAGCCGCCGCCGCCGCCGCGCCCCAGCCCCGCTCCGAGGACCGCCGAAGCCGCCCCCACCTGCCGCTCTCCTCAGCCCGCGCTCTCCTCTCCTCGCCGCCGGCAGCGTCCGCCCGGCGGGGGGCAGCCACCCGCCCGCAGCTGCCCCGGCCGAGCCGGCTCCCATCGCCGGGCAAGGCAGGGCAGGGCAGGGCAGGGCGGCCGGGGGCAGCGGCTCTAGGGCACGGGGCGCCCCTCCATGGCGGCGCCGCCACCGCCGCGGGGAGAGCGGCCGCAGCCCCTCTGCTGCGGGAGGCAGCGCGCCGGCCCCGGGCGGACTGCGGGCGGGCGGGACGAGGCGCCGGCTCGGCCCAGGGGCGCGCCGCCCGCCCCCCGCACCGCCCTCGCACAGGCGGGCGGCGCTCGCAGCTCCGCGCCCGCCCCACATGGCGCTCGGGCCGGGCCGGGCCGGGGCGGGGCGGGGCGGGGGTGGTGCCGGCGGGGGGTCACGGGCCCGGCCCCCGCGACAGCCGCCACCCTCGGGCCCCGCCCGGGACAGGGGGCGCGGGGGGCGCTGGCTGCCGCCGAGCTGCGGAGGCGGTAGCGGCCACAGGGGCGGGCACAGGCGGCATGGCGGGCGGGGTGCCGCGGGCGAGGCCACGCGGGCGGGACGGCGGCGCCCCTCGCCGGGGGCTCTCACCGGCCCAGCGCCGGCGGGGCAGGGGAGGGGGGGGCGGCGGGGGGGCCCTCCCGCCCCGCGCAGTGAGGGAGGAGCGGGACACCGCGCCGGGGCCGAGACCCGCCTGGCGGCACCGGCGCAGGCAGCGGGGCGGAGGGAGCAGGGAGCGGGGCGCGGGGTGCAGGCAGCGTGGTGCAGGCAGCAGGGTGCGGGATGCAGGCAGCGGGGCACAGGCAGTGAGGCGCAGAGTGCAGGCAACAGGGCGCAGGCAGCGGGGCGGAGAGAGCAGGGAGTGGGGCGCAGGGTGCAGGCAGTGGAGCACAGGCTGTGGGGTGCAGGGTGCAGGCAGCGGGGCACGGGGCGCAGGCAGCGGGGCGCAGGCAGCAGGCAGTGGGGCGCAGGGTGCAGGCAGCAGGGCGCAGGCAGCGGGGCACGGGGCGCAGGCAGCGGGGCGCAGGCAGCGGGGTGCAGGCAGTGGAGCACAGGCTGTGGGGTGCAGGGTGCAGGCAGCGGGGCACGGGGCGCAGGCAGCAGGGCGCAGGCAGCGGGCTGCCAGGTGTGCTGCCCCTGAGCTGCTGCGAGCGGCTGAACAACCCTCCGCTGATTTTGCTTTCACTCAACCCTTTGAAATCTGCTCTGCAACCCGGTTTAAGCTACACGAACATGTTAATTGCTGTAAATGGAACAGCTGAGCAGAAATATGCTCTACTGACCTCTAATTAAGCGCTATACATTTGGCACTTGAGTCAGACTACGGTTATTATTTATTGTCTTGGCAAAACACAATCTGCTGGTTTCAGCCATTTCTTCCTTGTTCACATTTTAGTTAGGATGTGTGGTGAGTGATACATGAGCGAGTCATATCTGCTCTCAGCTAAAAGCTGTGTTCTAGACGGAGGATTATTAGTACTTCATGAATATGCATTCATTTTTCAAACTTTTGAGTCTGTCTAAATTATAAAACTACTTTGTTGGGAAAGCTTAATTGGGAAATCAGCTGCGTATTGTACCCCTGTAGGAGTACGCAAGTGGATGCAGATGGAGTTGCCAGCCCGGCATCTCTTTTGGGGCAAGTTACACACACTACAACGTCGAAGCAATGGCTTAAATTTTGTAAATATAAGACCTTTTCTTCTTGTATATTAAGTTTCTTTTTTTCTTTTTACATTCATCCACTAACTGCATATTTACTACTTCGAAGATTCTTTTTTAATTTTAATACAAATCGAATATGAAGAGGAAGGAAAGCGAAAAATGAGACAAGAACAGCAACACCTGTAAAATCTGCCTTGTAAAGCAAGCCCGGTTTACAAAACTGTTCAGTGGTGCCCTCTAGGATTTTAAAGCGCTAGCAAAAATTAATCCTTAGCCTCGGCATTCCCACAAGAGAAAGCAGCCCACAAACCAGACTGAAGGTGAATTCAGTATAATGATATCAAGCCCACCACGCTGCTTTATGAAAAAGCCATCTCGCTCCTTGAAGAATCAGCTGCACGGCCCAAACCAGAGTTCATTTTAATAAAGGACTTGGGTTATTGTGTAAAAATAAATAATTAAAAATTACAAAGCTCTTGACATACAAGAAGCCTTTTAGTTTATCTTTCCCTTTATAACTGTGATTTCGTTAGGGACTTTCTCAGTCCCATTGCTAACACGTAGCTTCCCTTGGCAGTTTCCTTGAATTTCCTGTCTTGAGCAAATTTTGAGTCATACCGAAGCAGCATTAGATAGCATCAGTAAATACGCACTCTGAACTACAGCCTGTTTTCCCCGGTTACCTAAGCAGCGCCATAAATCCAAACCGTGGAGATGAAAGGTCGGAGCAGTAATTCAGGGAGCCCGCGGCTGCCCGGGGAAGGAGGCGCTCCGCAGGACCTGTGCGGGTGCCTCAGACAGGCGGAGGCGCCGGCAGCGGCGCCGGCGCAGGGTCCGGCCGCGGGGACTTGTCAGCCTTCTCTGGGACAGGGCTTGAGAGCCCAGCTGTGAGCAGGGCTGCGGTTCCTCACCACGGGACTTGGAGGAGGAGGGGATCACCAGCGCAAGAGTGAGCAGGGGCAGGCGGAGGAGGCGGCTGCGCGTGCCGGGCTTGCCCAGGCGCCAGCGGCAGTGCTCGCACCGTCCTCGGGCTTAACGCTGACTTGACGTTGGCTGGGGCAGGAGAGGCAACGCCTGGTCCAGCATGAAGCCGTGGCTGCACGGGGAGGTGACACCTCCTCTGGCGTAACATTCTTGTGGGACCAATACGCAATTTCAAGGTTGAATACAAACATATAAGTACCCGAAGGCAGTGAGTGTGTACCAAACCCATGCTTCACATCCCTCGGCTCCAGTACTGTTGATCCGTTACTAAAGACCCCAAACTCAGATTTATAATCTGGTCAGAGCAGGATTTTCCAAGGTACCTGACTCATCCCTGTAACTTTTTTCTGAGCGTCCTCTCATTTTTCAATGGCTTTTTGGACGGGTGGGCACCCGAAGCAGACACCCTTGTGACAGTGTCGCTGGCATCGACTGCGAGCACGAAGCTGCCTCCCTGCCCCAGCGGTTTCTGACGGTACCCTCGAGGGCGCAACGTCACGCTGGCGCACCAGCCCCCGGCGTCTCCTGGGGAAGAACCTCCACCATCAGAAGACGAGGTGCTACCACATACTGCAAACAGCAGCATCCTCCCGGAGCCACGCTCACCTTGCCTCACAAGAGTGGAAGAGAACCATTTCCCTTTTTTCACGCACGCTTTCTACATCACTGGCATTCTTGCCTCCTTTTCACTCCTGCCTCACATACCTCGCTTCGTCCGGGCTTTCCTTTTCCTTTTGTACACCCCAGTTACTGTGACTGCTCGGAATTTCATCCTTGCCTAGCCCCGCAGACCCCGTCCATCGTCTCTGCCTACACTACTTTTCCCCTCTTGCCGCAGCTCGGGGTCAGCCGGGCGCTGCTGCTGGCGGGCAGAGGGGTGGGGATGGCGGGGCCCCTCGCTCCTCACCCGCTTCGGTGCCACTTTGGACCCGCCAAGCAAACCGCCGCACCCGTGCGGCCCGTGCTGTAATAAGCACCTACGTCCCTGCTGCTTCGTGGGCAGCCCGCGTCTCAGCACCGCCCTTCTGAGCCTGCCGGGACTGGAAATGGAAATCTCACATACTGGTTTTAACAGTTGGCGCGTTCTGACTGCAGTGCTTCAGCTGCTAAAGGTCCAAGCGCTTACACGAGGAAGGAACGAGGCATGTTTTTTAGCACCCGTGCTGTTGCATGCCTGCATACACAGCCAGCAAATTAGCGTCTTCCTGCTCCTGTCACTGCTCTGTTCTTATTTTGGACCCCAACCATAAAGCATGTTGCATTAGCACCTTTTCCTCCATAGCATATGCCTCGGAGCTGAATAGGTTTCTGTCTGGTACAGCTGAAACTGAATTCCTTCCAGCTTTGCCTCTTAATGCACTTTCTGCAAAATCTGGGATTTCATACCACCGAGTTCCATTAAACTGAATGTTTTGTTCTGTTAACAGCTGATTTAACTCAAACGGATGATATATCCCTAACGAGAAAAGAAAGCACGCTCCAGAGCAAATGGAAATTCCCCGTCAGTCCAATTAGCACTGAACTATCGCGGTGTGTGGGTGTGCAAAGGGAACAGCCTGGACGTAAATCCAGCTGTTCCTACCTGTTGGGTTTGGTTATCAGGAAGACTTAGGTGCAGATTTCAATATTTCAAAGCGCGCCGGTACGGACAACGGGCCCAAACCAGCCACAGACGGAGAGGCTGGTGGAGAGCACCCCCTAAACCCTCACCGCAATGCCCGCTCGTAGCGAGGGTAAATACATACCGCTATACATACACGCGTGTACGTAAGGCGCTCCGTGCCTCACTCGGGAGAGCTGCTGGAAGGGGCGGGTGAGCAGAGACCGCGCAGGGTGAGCTGCTGCAGAAATCCCTGTCTCGCATTGTACCGGAATCGGCCTGTGACCTACCTATTGGCTGCTGGTCGGCTGCGTTCCCCTCTTCATTGGGGAACCCTTTAGGTCAAATAACGCATTGCCACACTGGGTTTTCTTTCTCCAGTCTCTGCAGTTTCATAACTTCCTTTTTCATTCGCCGCAGAAGACGGCACCTCTTCCCAGCACCCCTCGTATGGCACGCAGGCTTTCCATGGTGAGCCTGAAACCCGAATTTATTTTATTTTAAAACACCACTGCATGCAGTATTTAAAATACTACACCTCTGAAGTTCTAAGAGGTCCCTCAGCTGGACGTCCGACCTGCATAGGTGAGAACTGAGGAAATTCTGGTTTAAAGGATTCAAACAAACACTTATTTGTACAAAAGAAGAAAAGCTCGTCCTTGTCTGTCTGAGAATGCTTAAAAATATATAGTAGGCAGACGGTTCGCAATGGCCATTTACCCCAGTTTTTGTTTCCTCCCAGCCTTAGCTTCACATGCTGAAAACGCCCAGGTTCGGCCTCGACTTGCGAGTCAGTTATTTGGGAAATTTGCGGGTGAGCAGACAGGGACGTGGAGAGTTGCCTCTGTGCAATAAGCAATTTCTGTCACCTTCCTGCAGGAACCTGCGGCCCGCGGCAACTGCGGCGGAAGGCTGAGCGCTGGCAAGAAAATGACGTGCGAGACAAAAATGCCCGTAACGGTAGAGGAGAGCGGGGAGGCGCGTTCAGCCTCCCACAAGGGACGCCCAATACCCCCTTCTCCCGCTTGTGCGGGGCCGGCGGGGTGCGTCTCTGGTGCGTGGGACCCGCTCGCCGCCGCAAGCCTCGGCTGCCTCTCTTTGCCTTTCCTCGGAAAACAAACCTGGGAAATGACAGTTGAGGAGCTGATAAGAATAATTGGACGTGTCTGTGGCAGATACGACATGCGCTGCTGGTTGAAAGCAAGTCTGAGCGGAGCTCCCAGCCCGCTCGCCGAAACTGCCAGCGGAGTGCGTGCCCAAAGCTCCGCTGCTGCTTCTGCCGGCGAAGTCTCCGCTGCTTCGCCCTCCCCCCTGTGCTCGCTCCCCCTGTGCTCGCTCCCCCTGCAGAGTGGAGGTTGCTGTCCTTATTGCTCTTCTTGGGGAGCCCCAACCCGCTGTTTAGGGGGTGACAAAGTCCCGCTGTGCTACAGCCCGCCAGGAGATACGCCTGCTGCTACGGCGCGGGAAGCTGCGCGCCCCCCCCGCTGCGAGCGGAGCGTGCGCCTGTGTGCATTTTTAATGCCTGAGCTGACATTTTGCTGTCTCGAAAACAGAAGCTGTTCATGGGCTGATTAAACAGATCCGCACACAGCATAACGTGAGCCCCAAGGAGCGACAGGGCCCCAACGGGGCGTGAACTTTGGGGGGCAGAATGACCCAGTACTGTGCATGCAAAAGATTATAATTCTATAATCAGCAGTGGGTACTGTGGTGAGAGGATAGCGTGAGAATTCGGAGCGCTTGGTCCGTACGGCCCTGGCAAGCATCCGGTCTGACTGTCAGGTATTCCCATAGGGATGAATACCACGTGTCTATTCTTCGCCTTCTTCTTTTTTATTAATATTATAAACCAACAAGAATAACGAAGCCGCTGTTTCAGAGTGCGTTCTGTATTTCAGAATATGCAAATGGTTTCTGATCAGCACTGCGGCCGTGATGCCCCTGTGATACCAACACAGCACTAAATAGAGTTAACAGAGGTGACTTATTCATCCTGGTAGAGCGACTACACTTCCAGAGTCTAAAGATAACACAGAATACTGGAAAACTTGTTCTAATTACAGCAGGGAGCATCTTGCCTCCTTCCTATATTGCCATTTTAAATTGAAATCACTATTCTCAGTAGAAAAGATCTTTTGTTCTTCTACCAGCCAAGAAAGACAATTCTACTGAGAAGGTTTAATAGCGCGTTAATACTCACATTTCACAGTTTCCTCAAATGGCCAAGAAGACAAACAGGCAGGAAACAGCGAAGATCGCATACCAAGGGAGATGAAATTAAGTATTTCAATTAAGTACTTGCTACCTAATGCATCGAGGGAAACGAGCACAGCACTCCCTCTGGGGTGCTATAACTGAGGCATCCTACGGGCGTACCTCGGTGGGGTACAGGGATGAGCTTTCCTCTTTGCAGGGACAGGTCTCCACGTGGCCACCCCGAAGCCCTGGGGGCTTCTGGCCCTGCCTGGCTCCTCTGGCTCCCCCAAAGCCTGTCGCACCCCGGATCCATGCTGCCGCTGCAGCACAGCCGGCTTTCCCCGCGCACCGAGCACGCCACGGCAGCCCCACGGCTCGCCCCAGTGCTGCTTCGAGCCCTAACGCTGATTTTCACCGGAGCCAGCTTGTGCTTAACTGCCCGGTTGGGTACAGCTGTGTAATGGGTTGGTGGGTGTTTTTAGCCCTCTCTCTGTCTTTTTCTCTGTTACCCGGACCAAAGTTCGCAGCAGGGAAGGCAGCCATTCCCCCTCGTCCTATCACTCCATGCCCTCGTAAAAAGTCCCTCCCCAGCGCTCCTGGAGCCCCTTTAGGCACTGGAGGGTTGAAATAAGGTCTTCCCGGAGCCTTCTCTTCTCCAGGCTGACCCCCCCACCTCTCCCAGCCTGTCCTCCCAGCAGAGGGGCTCCAGCCCTCCCAGCATCTCCGGGGCCTCCTCTGGACACGCTCCAGCAGGTCCGTGTCTTTCCTATGTTGGGGACTCCAGAGCTGGAGGCAGTACTGCAGGTGGGGTCTCAGGAGAGTGGAGCAGAGGGGCAGAATCCCCCCCTCGCCCTGCTGGCCACACTTCTGATGCAGCCCAGGATGCGGTTGGCCTTTGGGGCTGCGATCGCACGCTGCTGGCTCACGGTGAGCTTCTCGTCAGTCAGCACCCCCAGGTCCTTCTCCTCAGGGCTGCTCTCCAGCCACTCTCAGTAATCAGCACCGCAGGCACGTTCTTCAGGCTGCAGAGATCGGAGCAAAGCCCCCGGTTTCCTCCGGTTCGGCTGCAGCAAACCTGCGCTCCCTGGGCGCCACTGATGTATCTTCAAGGGCACCTCTGACCGCGGCCAAGGCAGCGCTGCCTTTGCTGGCAAACGCTCTCGCCCTGCTGGGTGGTCGGTGCTGACAGCGATGATGTACCGTGTGTCAGGAGATGTCCTGGCAATGACCCCGAGCCGTCATAACGTGCCGGAACCTGCCGGCATGTGGGAACTGGCCCTGCCTCGCTCCGTGCCCACGGGATCGCAGTGCGGGTGCGGGGGGGCTGGATCCCGGACTCCCCGTGTCCCCTGGCCAGGGCGGGATGGCACGGGCTGCTTGCCCGGCCACTTCCAGATGTGCAAAGGGTGATCAGCAGATGCTGTCAGAGGAATCAGGTCTCAGCCACTTTGCACGTTCACACAGCGTCGGCCTCCAGCGCTGGCCCCGAGCGCGCGCTGAACCGCCTCGCACGCCGCGTCGCAGGGGGAAATTATCGGAACACGCTTCCCAGTGCTCGCGGGGCTGCCGAGAGCAGTCCTGCTGTGGGCCCGGCAGGCACAGCTGGAGGCAGCATCTGGTTCTGGAACAGAGGAACTCAAATATTATTTAGAAAATACCTGCAATTGCATCACTGGCGAGTCACATCAATGGTCAATGCCAGCTGCTACCATTCAGCAGAGAGTAGAAAATATGGTGATATTGGATTTTCAGTTAAATTTCCCTTTTGACACTCCTTTATAAGCATGTTTAAATGTAGGCAAAATTATTTCTTAATACTTTAATATAGTATTTGGTCAGGTCATCTATTTGATTAAAATAAATGTTGTCAACACCAAAAATACAGGAAAGCTAAAATCAGGCAATGTTTTCAGGTGCTAAACTTTCCTACTGTGTATGAAACACTGGAAAAACTGATCTGGAACAATTTTTTAAACGCTAAGATTAAGAAATCGGAGAACAGTAATGTAACAATAGACGAAAGCTTGGCATCTTGCCTTTCTACGGACTCGAGGCAGCAACAACCGCAAGTGAAAAGTTGCGGAGGTGACCTCTTGCTGCTGTTAGCAAAAGCCACTTACTGAAGCCCTTCTGAGCTTTTACCCTTCTGCTTTTCTTTACTCTGAACCCACATTTTCTTTCCTGATCAGTTCTACATGAGCTGATCTAGATAAAAGGAGGAACGCGCCGCATACCCACGCATGGTATTACATTTCCTGCAGCAATCTCCCCCTATGCTATTATCCTGATGGAGATGGAGCGGGTGACTCATCATTTGCCATGCGGTGGCACCTCGGCTGCTGTGGTGCAGAGCACCCGACGGCCTCTTGAATTCATTTTCAAGTTGTTCTTGAATTCGAGGGTCCAAAGCTACCAGTAATGACCAATTAATGGTTTTTCTAATGGATCATAAGGATCTACTTTGGCACTGGTTTTACCGCACGGATAAGCAATGTGCAACCCGTGCCCAAGTCTCGCTGCCGGTGGCCCTGGGTGGTGGTGGTGTCCCCCTGCCCACTGGTGGCCCTGGGGGGTGGTGGTGTCCCCCTGCCCACTGGTGGCCCTGGGCGGTGGTGGTGTCCCCCTGCCCACTGGTGGCCCTGGGCAGTGGTGGTGTCCCCCTGCCCGCTGGTGGTCCTGGGCGGTGGTGGTGTCCCCCTGCCCGCTGGTGGCCCTGGGCGGTGGTGGTGTCCCCCTGCCCACTGGTGGCCCTGGGCGGTGGTGGTGTCCCCCTGCCCACTGGTGGCCCTGGGCGGTGGTGGTGTCCCCCTGCCCGCGGCAGCAGCCCCGCTGCCCCTTCCTCCCGCCAGTCGGCCTTTTCGCAAACTGCCCTCCCTCACGTTCCTGCCCGAAGGGCTTAATCCAGGGAAGGAAAGGCCTCGAAAACACCAGTCACGGAAATGGAAACTAAATTATTTCACTTCAGTGCTGCCACATAATGAATCCTGGGTTTTTAGCTGTCCTGGTGCCAATACTCTATTTTATTTTATTTTGGGAATATCTGAAAATATGGTAATGACAAAGAAGTGACAGCAGTTCAAACTAAGTGTTTGAAGTCCCTTTTTTTTTTGGATTCTCTTCTGACGGGGTTGAAGCTGATCGGGGTAGGCGCGCCCTGAGCGGTGTCTCCGCGGCCAGAGCCTTCCATTCCTCCTCCAGCTATTGTTCCCCCTCTCATTATCCTGCAGCTCCTTCTCTCCCCCCGCCGCCCCGGCCCCCTTCCTCCCAGAGCTGTCCCTGCCCGGGAGCTGCTGTGTGGGCCGCAGCCGCTGCTCATTACCGGGATGCTCTCGGCTGGTTCCTGTCCTGCCACCGGGCCGGGACTGGCCGCGTTGAACGTTTCCCGGCCGCGTCTCCGAGCACGCAGGTGTCTCTCGGCTCTCGTAACTCAGCAAAACTTCGGTACGCGTTTGACAGCTTAAGGTAAAATTCGACAGCTCCCATTGACAGTTCGGGAGGAGGTGATGCTGAGGAATAGAGAGATACATCAGTACCTGAAATAAGAAAGCCTAATGAAGAGCTAATCGTAGTACAAAGAAATGCCGGCTCAGCTCTTACTGGAAACAAATACCCTGGCAATCATTAGTAAGGCCATTTCTAACGGCAACTAAGGCCGTTGCTGGAGCAACAGCTTCAGCCTAAGGTGCAAAAGCTGAAGCAGCGCAGTGCCGGGGGGAAGCGGCACTGCTGCAGGGACCTTTCTGTCCCCGAGCCCCCACCTGCCTTGTTTAAATCCCACATATGTATAGACTCTGCTGGTTTGTATCCGAGTCGTTATAAAACAAATATGATAGGCGTGTTGACTATAGAAAAAAAGCCCCCAAACATAAACACAGATCTCTTCTGCGCTGTCGTAAAGCGGAGTTGGCGGACGCCTCAGGTGGTGTGTGCGTTTGTGGGCAGGAGAGAGGAAGGTCCGGAGGAGCAGAGCGCAGCGCGGTGCTGCTGGGAAGTCCTGGAGAAACCCCACCCGTTTCCACTTTCCCTCAGGAAATCGGGTACCAGTTTCGGACCAGCTGGTGAATGTTCAGGTGACTCTGCACGGTGCCATTAGAGACTGCATCGGTCCCTGCAGTGTCACGGGTCGGCTGTGACCGCTGTCCCTGCAAATGGCTCATCCCCCCTCAGAACCCCGCTATTTTCAGCGAATCCCACTGGCATCAGGTCTCTCGTTATATCTGATTTATTTCAGCTTCCATTCCTTATGTCCCTGGATTTTGTCTCCCGTTTCATACCAAACAAGTCACTTTTCTGACTTTGTGCCACCCACCGTGTCCAGGCTCCCCCCCGGGTGGGTACCACGCGATGCCTCCGCCGCGCGCCTGCTCTTGGCTCTCCCAGACAAACCCCACGCAGAACGAGCTAAACTCATCCCTGGAGCGTATCCAGTGACACCAACGTTACTTTAAGGGTATATTTAGCCAAGTGTCATCCCAGCATCCGCCTTCCCCCATGCTCCGCAGGTCCGTTCCCGCGTGGCACGGACCCCCCCAGCCGTGGTTCAGGCGAGCAAAGCCATGGGGACCCCTCGGGAGATGGAGAGAAACCAGGCGTGGAGCCATCCAAACCCCCAGCGCTCCCCTGCAACGCTTCAGGCAAACCGAACAGACCCTCCTTCCCCTCGGGTGAATTTTAGGCTCTTTCCCCTTTTTACTATTTGGCTTTTTTGCCTCGAAATCAAAGGAGCTCACCCAGGCCACGCGGCACCCCCCGATGGCCGGCGGCGCCCACGGGGCCGTGGCTGCCCCTCCCGGCAGCGGGACCCTCCGTCCCTGTGCCCCGGCAAGGCCTGCGGCCGCTGCCCGCTGCGGGCACATCTTCCCCTCCCGCCTTTCCCTCCGCTTGCACCGCACCAACGCTCTCCATCCCCTTAATCATTGTTTTTTTGAGCTCTTAAGGGATTAACCTTTGGCTTTTAAAACTGGAGCTTCGGGAGCTTATTTCAGGAGCCTAATCTAAAAATGTACTGGGAAAAAAACCACTGGCATAGATAATATTTTTTATAATCTCCAGAATTTATCTAAAAGAATCCACTGTTAAGGAAAAATACATTTGTTAATGTTCAAACATGAGTGAGTATGTTTGTTGTTGTACGAACCTTTTAAAGTTATTAATGATTGATTTTAATGCCTTGTATTTAATGGGGAGGGGGGGGGAGATCAGCACTGACTTAAAACCATAACAAATTTGTGTGTAGAAAGGGAAACTCACAACTCCTTTGTGAGTTTCTATTTGCCACTTTGATTTCTCATACAAGTAAACCCAAGAGCAGTTATCAATGGGGGCAGGAAGAAAAGCTCTGCTCCCAGAACTGCAGGGATGTCTCAGATAAGGACCGATACCAAAACACACCGCTATTGAACACGGGGTTTCTCCGGAGAAACCTGTCCCTCATGCACTGGACCAGCACCATCGCACAGAGCTCGCTGGGAAGCGCTGGTGTTGCAGCCGCGGCGGATCCCACATAACGGATCCCATGTAATCCCACGTAATTAACTCTCACTTTGCAAAAATTGTTCCCTAAAAGTTCCTTTCAGAGTTCCTTAGAGATTCCTTTTGTACAGTACCGAGGCAACCAGTGGGATATTCACCCAAGCGGCCCAAATCTAATTCTCTCCTGGAACTGCACCAACACAGAATTCGCCGCTCCGTGTGTAACAAACAGCAATTCACGTGGCTGCAGAGCCCCGACCTGAATTCTGGAGCAGCCTTCAGTGCGACCTCCACTCATCGCCAGCAGCCGCTTACCTCGTTCTTCAAACAATTAAACAGAACTCTAATTTAAGACGTACCTTATCAAATACTTTTCCGTTGTTCTTACAACATCTGTCATTTGTGTTCTGGTATTTTGGCCATGCTGACAGCTATTTTACTCGAAGCTGCTTTGGTGTCTTTCCGCACTCACCGCGAGAGAGGAGAGAGGGGACAAAGGCAGCTGCGGCCCCGCGGGGACCCGGGATCACCCCAGCACCCTTCCCGGGAATCCTCTCCCTCCTCCTGCCAGCACAGGCCATTTTGCTCTTAGGAGTCCCCGTCCGTCCGTCTGTCCGTCCGTCCGTGCCGGGGAAGGGCTGGGCTTTGCCCGCCTGCAGAGCCTCACTGACGTGGCGCAGGCGCCCAAACCGCACGGAGCTGCCCACCTCTCCCTTCTGCACTCCCGACCCTTGAGAAATGGCATCACCACACACCACAACAATTTTCTAAAATCTTGATTTGACACAGTGGTTAATGTCAAGAAGAAGGGAAGTTCCCCGTGACTGCTTGGTTTACCGGAAACAGGTGAGACGTGACTGCGAGCAGTGAACACAGATTGCTTCCGAGCTGCACTGCCCTTGTACGAGCGCTCCTGTTACTGCTGCACAGCCACAGAGGGAGTGATTTACTGAATTCCTCACGTCTGGAGGAGGAAATTCCAGTGAGATATGCCTGGTCATCACTCCCTGTATGAGAGAGCTTGGGCGTTGCTGCTGGCCGGCTCTCCCCTTATCTCTAGGCAGGAGAGGCAAGGGGACGCAGAGGGAAAAAGTCCCCTAGCCCCAGTCACTGAGAGAGAAAAAAATGACAGTAGGAGACAGAGAGAGGTCCACTGATTTAAACAGCGATGTTTGTAGGAGGTTTGTGTAGCCCTGGTGCAACGACTTACAACCGAACAGTGGCTGATCCCCCAAAGGGTGCCGCCACCCCCGAGCCACAGCCAGGCTCAGCTCTGCCCTGCCACCACCCTGCACCCCCTTCCCTGCCCGCCTGCTGCCTCCCTGCCCCACAGCTTGGTTGCAAACTATGGATTGAGATTGGGTTTTCCCCCTGTGCTCCTAGGAAACCGCTGGCAGGTTGTACAGGAATTAAGTTCTAACTTAGCAAGAACACCGGGCAGGGCAGGCGGAGCAGGGAGCGATGCCGCTGCAGCAGCAGCCCCCGGCAGCAGCTTTCTGGCTTTTTTAGGAACATTTTAGCGGTAACTCGGCAGCGCTGGGTTAACGGTTGGACTTGGTGATCTTAAAGGTCTTTTCCAACCATAATGACCCTATGATTCTGTACATTCTCTGCTGCGAGCCGCAGCAGCCAGGCGGCCGCCCGTGCCCCTGCCCGCCCCGGGGTGGGCTCCGCTGCCTCCCCTCGCCGGGCTCCAACGTGTCCCCCTTCGCTTGGGCCGGTGCAGGGCGCTGGCTCTGGTCACCCCAGATCCGTTTAAGTGTGGGAGGAGTGTAAAGACCGTGCCTTGCCTTCTTTCTCCAGCATATTAAAAACCACCCTTGGAGACTTCTGCGCCTTGTGTTTTGTGGTGGCAGGATACCCCCGAGCCCCCTTCGGGGCCCAAAGACCCCAGGGAAGAGCTGAGCTTTTAAGCCCGTCTGCCTGTCCGGGCTCAGCCGCGCTGTGCGATGCGGCACATGGACGACCGGCTCCAGAGCACAGGCTCCCCCCAGCAGCATGCTGCCCGTCCCGGGGGTGCTGGCGGGCTGCCTCCCCCAGCCCCGTCCCCTCTCCCTGGGGACGTGCCCCCGCTTGCCGCGGTGCCAGCACCGGCCACCGAGAGGGGAGGGCAGAGCCCCAGAGGAGCTCCTTTGTGGCTCGGTCTGGTTTTGGCAGACAGCCTAAACAGATGCTAAGTGATGAGGGAGCTCTCGAGGACAGGGGAGCAGGGCTTCGTCACCCGCTGCCTTTGCGCTGCGCCCAGCAGGGCGGCACCCTCCGTGCTGCCTTAATGGAAATAAATACCTCCCCGGTACAGGTGCTAATGAGGCTTCGTCTGTTTGGCTAAGGCGGCTGCCGCAGGAACCCTGCCAAATCCCCCCGGTCCCGGCTGCAGCGGAGAAAATAGCAGCCAGAGCAAAGGCTTAGTAGTTTTGTAATGTAATGAGAGAAGAGGGATGATCCTGCCAAGCTTAGTGGCCAAATAATGAGATTGAATCTCTGAAGTCGTAATTTGGTGGTTAAATGAACAGGACTAATTCTCTGTAAACTGACGGGTCTAATTATTGGACCCATTTCTAGAAAAAAATCGGGGAGCAGGTGTGCGGCAGGGGCGGTTTGCAGGGGGCTCCAGCACCAGCAGCCCCGACCCCTTTGCCCTGAGGCTGCCCTGGTCCCCGGCGAGGATGCGGATGCAGGCGGGGGGGTCCCGCACCGACTCCTTCCCCCCGGGGTGACGGGATGCCCCAGCAGACACGTCTCGCGGCAGTGACCCTTCTGCCGCACGAGGGGCATCCCAAGCACTTTGCAGGAGCGCTTCGGGTCCGGCAGGAGAGTGCTTAATTGCTGCGGGGCCCTGTGCCAGCCCCGTAAGCGTCTTACCGCCCGCCGAGCAGCCAGCGGCTGGAATGGCACCAGCTTTCCTGCCCGCCGCATTAGAACGGGCTCGGCAGCCTGACGAGCAGCGCCGGCTTGCTGCGTGGTGACTGCCCTCCCTCGCAGCCGGCACACGCCTCGGCACACCGCGCTGGTGCCAACGTCGGCTGCGGGGAGATGCGGCAGTTCTGGTGACGCCGCTGCACTGGGTCTCGCCTGGGGCAGAGGCAGCTGCCCCCTCCCCTGCAGCCACGGCCCCCGGGGTGAATCAGTCCCTGCCTTGCTGTCCAACATCCCGCGCGAGGAGGGGGGCGAGGAGGGGGCAGGGGGCGCGAGGAGGGGGTAGGGGGTCGGGGGGGCACCGTGTTCCCAGAGCACCGGGGCTGCACACCCAGCTCCCGGCAGGGAGCGTGGCCCGGCACCACTGCAGCATCGTGTTTGTGGGGCTTCTCCCAGCGACGTTGTCCCACCCCAGAGTACCAAGTCCCCGCAAAGAGACTGGGAATTTCTTTGATCAAATTTGTCTCCCCTTTCTCGTGGTTTAACCCCAGCCGGCAACCAGGACCTCACAGCTTCTCGCTCCCTCCCCCAGTTGGGATGGGGGAGAGAATCGGAAGAGTAAAAGTGAGAGAAAAATTGTGGGTTGAGATAAAGACAGTTAAATAGGTAGAGCAAAAGCCACGCACGCAAGCAAACCAAAAAAAGGAATGAATTCCCTGCTTCCCACCGGCGGGCGGGTGTTCAGCCATGCCCGGGAAAGCGGGGCTCCTGGGCACGCAGGGTTACTTGGGAAGACAAAGGCCATCCCTCCAAATGTCCCCCCCTCCTCCTCCTTTCCCCGGCTTTATGCACTGCGCCCGACGTCCCACGGGGTGGAATACCCCTGTGGTCAGTCGGGGTCCCGCCTCTGTCCCCTCCCAACCCCTTGTGCCCCCCAGCCCTCGCTGCTGCGGTGGGGTGAGGAGCAGAAGAGGCCTCGAGAGCTCAGCAGCGACCAAACCCGCCAGTGCGCTGTCACACTCTTCCCATCCCAAACCCAACACACAGCGCTCTACCGGCTGCCAGCGAGAAAGTCAACCCCACCCCAGCCGAAACCGTGACACCCTTAAGTAACATTGTTGGTTTACGCTGGAGGAGCCACGAGCCTGTGCTGGGTTTGGAGCCCCCACGCGTGTGCTGGTGTCACCGTGGGATCTGGCTCAGGAGGGCCTCTCGCCATCAGCCGACCAACTGCTGTAGGGCCCACCGGGGTCCCGCTGCGTTAGCGAAAGAGGCGGAGAGACGAGGGCAGGAGGTGAGCCCGTGTGTCAGCAGGAGGGCATGCCCGCTGCCTCCCTGCCCCGCGCCGCCCTGGTCCTGGCCCCGGCTGGCACCGTCCTCCGGCAGTTTGGCACCCGGAGGGGACGACCCATCACCCCGCTGGCGGCGGCGGCAGCACGCCCCGGCACGGGGCATCTGCTCCGCACAAGCTGGTGCAGCTGCGTGGGCTCCCAGCCCTTCCCCAGACTCTTCAAATTAAAACAAGACCCAACGCCAGCATGTCAGAGTTCGGCTACGCATCAACGCGCGCTCCCCCCGGGCGGCAGTGGGTCGCTGCTTGGAGGGAGCAGCCTGGCACCTCTCAGCCTGCTCCCCAAAACGGCGTGAATTACTGCCTGCCAGAAAGGGGCTGCTGCTCCTCCGGGCGGTTGAGGCAGTTTAAACTTTACTACTTGATCAAATCCGATGTGCGAAGGCCTGATGCGATGAATAGTAACTAATTAAGTATGATGCCGCATCCCCCGGCGGGGGCGTCCCCGGGGCCATCGCCCCCGGCACGGGCACGGGCACGGCCAGCTGCCCGTGGGGAGGGCTCTGTGCCGCCCACCTTCCCTCCGGCCACGCACGGGCAGAGCACAGCCCGCGTCGCTGCCCCCGTCTCCCCTCCCTGCCCATAAACGCCGCCCGCAGGCCCCCGGCCAAAGGAGTCAGCGTGTCAGCGGCACGGGCACCAAACGACCCCAATTTTGAGAAGAGGAGTTTCTCTGTCGCGAGAAAAGAGCGTGCCTGGTAAACACTGATGAGAAGATACGGGGGGTGGGAAAAAAGGCCAGATAAGGAGGCTTCCTTCACATCTCCCGGGAAAGCATACAAACTACTTGTTACGACTCTCTCGCCGGCCGCTTTGTGCCGGGAAGCCCCCGCCGGGCTAACGGCCCACGGGGGAAGCGGAGCCGGCCCGGGGTCCCGCCACGCGCACTGCCTAAGGAGCGGGGAAACCTCCGGCAGGGCGGCCGATCCAGCCGCCGTTCGCACCCGCCGGCCGCTTTCCCCAACCGGCCGCTCCAGGGGAGCGCTGCCATCCGCCCCCCATGTCCCCCCGCCCCCCCCACGTCCCCCCCCACCCGCGGGTCTGCCACCAGCTCTGCCCACAGCCCCCGTCCCGCTGCTGCAGGTATCCTGCGCGCCAGGTCCGCACCGACACGTCGGAACTTCATCTCCTTTCTGTGCTTTTCTCCAGTGGATAAAAGCTGATTTTTAATTTTTTTTTTTTTTTTCCAGCACTGATTAATATTAAAATGCATCTCCTCAGGGGTTGTTTAAAAAAAGGCAGAGCCTTTGAAGGGGGGAACCCTGGACTGCACCAAACCACATAATTTAATTTATACTATCGTGTTTAAATTAATGCTGGGTTTTAAAAAGCTGTTTAAAATCAGGACAAAGAAATCACTGGCAGTGTTAACTGTGCCACTTAGAGTAAATAGGCTTCTGCAGAGAAATGTAAAAATAAATGTGCTGTTTTTCTAGTGGCCCCACTGATCATTTCATAATGAAAGCAGGCAGGCAGATAAATTTCCTTTCAGTGAAAACACACAGAAAAATGACAAGCTCATGGTTATTTACTTTAGGTTTTGAAATGAAATTACGGCAATTATTTTGCTCTTCAGAACACGAAGTGCAGAATTAATAGAATCCACAGAAGATGAATATTCAATTATCCGGGTTTAGGGTTTTTTTTGCGGCTGGTGCCGAAGCAATAAACAAACATTCCTTCGGAGCGCCGTCTCCGGCAGAGCCCTGCTCGGAGCAGTTTTGGCTGGGCTGGGGAGCGAGGGGCCGCGGGGGCCGGGCGGGCGATGCTGCGGGCTCCGGCCACGGCACCTTTCCCACCCACCGGCGCCAGGAGCGGCGGCGGGCACCGGTGGGGAAGGGCCAGGCAGGCGTGGCAGGGAGGCTGGAGCAAAGCCCTCTCCTCCGCTCCGGCGGCTCCTTTATAAAAGGTTGTGAGCAGTTGGAAAGTTTCCACTCAGAACCCGCTCCTGTTCACAGAGAGGATTTTCCCAGGGAGGACGGAGCAGAGAGTACGTGACCGGTGTTACCTGTAGCCCACAACCAACCAGAAGTTGTACAGATGATAAATTGAGATGTTGGGGCTGAGTGTCTGGGTGTGGACACTCAGTTCGGGCTCAAACTCAGTTGTTTTTGTTGTTCAGCACCGCCACGAGTGCTGCGCCTCGGCGGAGCTCCCAGCGGAGGGGCGCTGCCAGCCAACGCCTCACCCTGCGGCGGTCCCCCCGCGCAGCAAAGGCAGCGGCGCTGCAACCTGCGGGTAAATACCCCCACGCTCACGCGGTGCTGCAAACCCACTCCGACCGAATACCCTCTTCGTGTTCCCCAGACCGAGGCTTCAGAAATCGCGGCTTAAATACAGCAGAAAAAACCTACAATTAAAAACCGCCTCTCGAACCAGACCCACCGCGGCGGCTGCGCCTCAGCCTCCCGCTCGCCGCCGTGCCCGCGGGGACGGCTGCCTCGCCGGGCGCGAGGACGAGGTCGGCATCCCCCGTGCCGATGCTGTTAACGGCCAGCGAGCCCCGCGTCTGCCTTTGGCTGCCGTCTGGGTGTAGCGATGGGGAGCGGTACCCGCGGGGCCCTGACCCTGCGCAGGGCCATCGGCTTTGCCCGCAACGGGACCGGCGAGTCCTGCCCGCCCTGCCCCACAGGGTGCCACGGCCGCGGCCCCTCCGGTTAAGGAGTGTTAAGGGCAAGACTTATTTTCCCATCTCACAGCTACACACTAGAAAACACACAGCTGAAGATCTTTGGAAGTATTTTTCGGCTCACAATGGCGAGGTCAGTCTTGTTTTGTTTTTGAAAGCAACAAGCTACCATCTGGCACTCATCAAAAGAAACGGATGGGGAAAAAATGAACTTTGAAACAGGGAAGTGCCTCGAAACTGGCTGATTGTGCTGCTTGGAAGAAAGCAGGTCCTCCGGCAGCAGCACCCTCGAGCAGCCTGCCTGGTCCCTGCGGCCACAGAGGTCTTCAACACTTCCGTGCGTGTCCAGACATCGTACGAAGCAAGTATGGGAAGACCTGCAGGCTGCAGCTCCCGAGCCTGGTCTGCCCCTGAGCCAGGAAAACACCTTTTCCGCAGAAATCAAACCTATGGAAGCGTGTTTCCGTCCTGAAGCTCTGACCATGAGTGCGACATGTCGCAGATGCCCCGGGGACCGTCCCCTCGCCTCAGGCCGTCCTTCCTCCCCTCGTGCCCCTGGTGCACAAGCAGAGCATTCCTGGAGGGGAGATCAAATCCCCCAAAGGAGACGAGGCAAAGCCATAATGCCACCACCACCTTCGAGCCCCACATGGCACAGCCTCTCCACGGCCTCTGCTGGCACCACTGCTGATGGGGACGCTCCCGGGGGACACCCCAGAGCCACCTCCGAGTCCCATGGGGACCTGCTCTGGCACTGGTTCTGCCAGTTCCGCAGTTTAAATTTAAAGCATTAGAGACGATTTCCTCCCATTTCCCTTTTATAGGGTATTTCTTTAAGGTTTCACACAGCTTTACAGAAGGAGGGATTAGAACAGCACAAGCTAACGTGTTTACAGCTTCACGTTTAAATTTGAAATTGTGTTTTCTAAACTGATGGCTGTATATTTTCAGACCTTTCCAAAGCACTCGTTTTTCTTTGTATAGCTTCTGCTTCATTATTCTAATTTAATAAAACCATAGCTAAGGCAGAGCGCCGACTCTTTCTGGCTAATGACAGACTTTGATTTGTTTGTACTTCTTGTTATAGATTTTTCCTAATTACAAGCATTTTTCAGAGGCAGTTGAAGAAAGAAACGAGCAGCTGGTTTGAATGTGCAACCTATTATTGTATTTCCCAGAGCTGTGGAAAAAGTACTACATTCACAGTAGGACGGTTTTCGACAGAGGAGGGCAGAAAAGGCATTTTCCAGTTGGGAGTCCATCTCACCTCCCTCCCTCCCCCAGCCATACTGCCAAGAAAAAGCTAATTTTGCAGCCTTTCTGGCATCCCTGGAGGTACCCTCCCAGCTCAGAGGCTCTGCCAGGAGCCTCCATAGGGCAGCCGGGGCAGGGAGGAGGAGGAGCAGCATCCCCGGGGGCCCGGGAGCAGCCGTGCTGGTGAGGGAGGAGCGGGGTCTGCGGGGTCTGGATGAGCACAGAAGGGACCGCAAACATGGCAACAGCCTTGCGTGGAAGATGCTTTTCGAGGCAAAGAAAACCAGCCAAGAGACACGGTGACTAACTGCAGCAGCTTGAGCCCACACCGCGAAGCGCACCCAGAGCCGCCCCCGTGCCCGTCCGGCTCCCACCGTCTCCCGGCACAGAGGACCCCCAGCGGCTCGGCTGCCGTCGGGCCACCAGCGTGGGGGACGTGGCCACGGTGCTCCGTCCCCAGCCCAGGCGCTCTCCCCACAGGCACCGGCCGCACCAGACCCCCCTCCCAGCCGGACCACAACTAGGGCAGGTAGGACGTGCCGCGGCGGTCAGTACCGGCACGCAGACACCGTCCCAACAGCGGCTTCAGGAACCAGCCCGCCGGACAAACCGCCTTTCACGGGAGTCTCGGAGCTGGGTGCAGCACGACCCACTCCATGCGTGTCCATACAACAATTTCCCATTAAATGCTGACGGGAATATCACTTGAGGTCAATGCGGACATTTTTTTTCCAAGCCGATGGTGTTATTTACTGCACAAAGGTACACATTTCAAAGTCGTATGTAAGCTCCCGCAATAAGCGGGCGAGTTTCTGGTTGTGGGCAGGGCTGTGCCAAATCCTGAAGCAGACCTTCCTTAGCAAACGCAGTCCCGCTGTTGCCAATCACAGTTTTGGCCACTTCTTGTCATGTAGCTCATTAGAAATCACGCACATGTTATAAAACCGTATTGCTAAACGCCCGGTTAACTCATCCAAGTCAAAGTCCCTGCATGTTTGATTCATTCTCCGAACAAAGACTGATTTTCCTATGAAAACAAACCGCTGCATGCTTCTCTTCACCCCTTAGGCAAGAGGATTTATGGGGGTGGTTTTGTTTTTATTGCCTTAAAGATAACATGCTTGATCGGAGAAACCATTTTAAGACTCGAATCAAAAGAACAATCAATTAGGAGCCCGAGTTCTTTACTAGGGCAAGTTAGGGAAAAGTCATATTTAAATCAAACAGTTCACGTTTTCCCCTGGCAACGCGTTGTAGAAGGGCTACAACCCTGGAAAAGCCAGCTGGCACTTAGCAGGTCTGCCTTTTAGCTGCCCCAGTTTTTGCAAAGCAGCAAAGAAATGCAGCGGCGTGGTCGATAATGCTGTTGGGATTCCTCTGCTAACTCCCCGCTGCGGCACTGCTCGCTGGAGCCAGGTGCGGAGGCAGCACTTAGCTAGTCTGGATACCAAGGGGCAGAGAAAATGCTGAGTGCTACAGAAAGGAAGGAACCTGCCCGCCTTCCGCGCCTGCACTGCCGTCGTGAGTCACCTACGGACTCACAGCAAAGTGCCCGTCCATCCCTCCCGCCGGCGCAGCCGCTCCGCGCTGCTATGCTGAACCGTGTCAGAAGTGGTGTCAAGTGGCGCTTCCTTCACTCCCTCCGTCTGGAGGATGATTAAGTTAAAAAGCCATTAAACCGGAGCAATTAGGCACTCCTGCTGCTACGTATATTGCTCACTTCTGGGCCCGCCGCGCAGCGCCGCCGGGGTTGGTGGCCCAGCCGGGGGGGATGCAGGGCAAGCGCAGCACCGGGGATGGGGACCAGCGCAGGGCTGGGGTGCCATGAGGGCACCTGGCTGGGGTGCCACGCCACGCCACGCCACGCCATGCCACGCCACGCCACCCTCCGAGTCGGCAGGGACAGGGCAGGAGTGGGCAGGGGTGCAGACCCGGCAGCGGGGACGCGCTCCGCTGCAGGGAGTGCAGACCCAGGTTGGGGTTTATTCAGCCTTCTGTACTCACATTGCATTTCAAACCGGTGTTTTCTGGCTGAAATAAAACCCGAGGGCCTCTCTGACGGCGCGTGGGAGGGAAAAGTGTCAGAGAAGCCCGCTTTGTGCAGGTGAGGAGTGGGCTGTGGCTTTCGGGTGGCACGGAGCCCGCAGAAGTGATGCTGGGTGCGTGGGCTAACGCCAGCATCCCCTGGCCCGGGTACCGCAGGCTCGCCGGCTGCCCTGCGCGGTGGCCCTGCTGCAGGACGGCCAGTCCCGGCGGAAGGGATGTCACTGCCCACGGAGCAGCGGGTCACCACGAGCAATTTCTCGGAGGGAAAGCAGCCGGGCGCAGGGACGGGCAGGGATGGAGGGGTGTGGGCGGAGGGGGCAGGCAGGGCTGGCAGGGGGGCGAACCTTCCTTCTGCGCCCACTTTTACACTGATGGGCGATAAAAAAAAAAAAAAAAAAAAAAAAAGATGAGTTTTGCTGCCCTGACCCTTCCCCTCGGGCTCATATCGACGTGGAAGCAAGGCCACGCTCCCCGCCGAGCAGCGGGCTGCCGCCCCGCAGAGTCTGTCCCAGTGCGGCGGGGGCACTGCCGGCCCCGCGCGGGGGGGCGGCCGGGGGGGCTTTCCGGGAGGAGAGAGGTGTTCCATTATTCATGGGTTCTGCCTGCTGCAGGGAGCGGGGAGGATCCAGGGGCGCTGTGCCGGGATCCGTGCCTCCTGCAGGCAAGGGTTCTTCCGAAAAATAATCCTTCCGCTCCCACCTCATGAATGTTTTAGCACCATTCATTTAAAAGAAGAATTAATTCCAGCGTGGTTGGCCATGCAGGGCTTTTCTAATAGAAAAGTGGCGGCGGGGTTGGCAGCGGGAGGGCAGAGGCTGCCCAAGGGGCGCCCGCAGCTCTCCTCCCGCTGGGACCCGCTCCGGCAGGGAACGCGTCCCTCCGCTTGCCCCTGCTCCGCCGCCTCGTCGGGAAGCGAGGAGAACGGGGGTCAACCACCCCGGCAAAACGCTTGGAAATCTAGAAATGCAAAGGGCTGTAAAAGGGCCCCGTCTGCGGTCGAGGGATAATAGAACTTTAACTTTGAGCAGATGTCATTTACCAGCCGAGAGGTAAGAGCTGCGCACGCAGGCTGGGACTCAGCAGGGGGGTTTGGGGCTGTCCCCCCCACGGGCCGAGGGCCGCGCTCCCCGCTCCTCAAAGGGCAGCAGTGAGGAGGAGGCAAAAAGAAGCAGAGGAGGAAAGAAAACCCCAAACCCTCAGAAGTCCAGTTTGAAAACACGGAAACAGCATTATTGGCTCATCAAATCATCCTTGGCTGTCCCCAGAGCGCATGGAGCCAAATTCTTTGTATTTTTCTCCCTGGAGACCACGCTTGGGTGTCAGCGCCCGCGCCGGGAGGAGCGAGCGGCGGGAGGAGGGCTGCAGCGCACTGCGCTCTGCGGAGGCACTCCGGGGCCCAGAGAACGCCCCGGGAGCATCCGGGGCCGCAGCAGGCAGGAAACAGATTTGACTCTATCTGATGTCTTCTGCTGCTGCTGCAGCCTGACCGCAGCCGCTCTACGGTTATTTTCTCCTCTCTGAAAGGCAGGAGCGCCGAGGCAGGGCAGGCAGGGCCCCCGGGGGGGCCGCCCTCCCTACAGCGTCCCCGTTTTCTGTTCAAACTGGCACCAAACAAAAACCCCAATGGGGAAAACTCCCCCGAAAACCAGTGGCGGCCTTCGACACAGGATCAAAATAACCCTCCGCAGTGCATTACACGGGTAAGCAGCACCTACTCACGTGTGCCGTAACCTAATGGTGCATCCGACAGCAGGAGCCCCCATCACCGATTGACCTCTGGCTCAGGCAGAGCCGAGCCTGACCCCGGCACAGGAGCACCACAGCGGCACGAAGCCCACTCCAAACGAGCTTTCCGTTAGTTTTTGGTTCTAATTAGACCCCAGCCACCCCCCTCGCTCAAGACAGTACCCGAAGGCCAGTGCTTTCAGCCCGGTTTGTGCGGAGGAAGAGGAGCGGAGCTGCCCAACGCCACCCCCCTCCGGGGCCATTCCCCACCACGGTGACCGGCGCGCACCGGGGCGGCTGCCTGGGTCCGCTCTTAGCCCGGCTGGGACGGCGGCATCACGGGGGGGCTCAACCTGCTTATCGAGCTCATTTTCAGATACGAACACAGCGTTCAACCAGCGAGCCCAACAGACTCGCCGCGCCGTGCCGGCCACCCGAGATGCCCTTCCGCATCTGCCCTCGCACGGCCCTCCTCAGCGCCTCCAGGAGCCCCCCACCACTCTGCTACACACGCCGGTTCTGACGGTGCATAATTAATGCTGGAAACTGTATTGCATTATGCATATGGATTCAATCTGACCTGTAATTACAGCCAGTGGAAAAACCCCGGTTCCTGCTGCAGAAGAGGCAGCCCCCTCCCCGCAGCGTGAAGTCGGGGCGAGCCGAGCACGGCGGGAAAGCAAAAGCAGAGCCTTTGTGCTTTTCTGCTCTTTGATCTCCCTGTTGTCCCAGGTGCAGGATTCCGGTGGCACCCCTTTCGGGCTGGGGGTTGTTTGGGTTTGGTTTTTTAAGCGCATAGTTTTTATTATTTAAACAATAATAACAAAAAGAAGGTTGCACTCTTCACACAAGGGGCAGCCGCACCTGCAAACGCCCGTCCGGGCACTGGTGGGAGAATCATCGCTTGAGCTGTATCATTGGTGGTTCCCACAGTCCGGGAGCACATCTCTACACTAATTCCCTTCATGCCGCTGCCCTTCATTTTCCCTCTGGAAGCTGCTGCTGTGCAGTGGGCCAGGGCCCCCCGAGCCCCCCGCCAGCGGGTGTGCTGAGCCGGTGCCGGCCCCCGGCGCGTGCCCGCTGTCCCCTCCGCTGTCCCCAGCAGAGCCCCGGGAGGACACGGTGCATCCGCCCGGGCAGGAGGGAGCAGGGGCAGGGGGGCAGCGGGGGGAAGGGTGGGAGCAGGAGCAGCAGGGTGAAGGTTTGCGGCAGCCCCGGGCACTGCCAGGCAGCTTTCCCGTCCCCTGCCTGCATCCCGGCGTCCACAGGCGCTGCCCGCGCCGCTCCCAGATAACACGGGCCTTAATTGATGCATTAGGAGCGAAGAGCTAAAGTACACACGCTTTCCCAGCAAAGCTAATTTTGCACAAGCTATTAGGGGTTTAAGTGCCGGCGGACGATAACAAGACCAGAAGACGCGGGGAGCAGCTGCTGCTCTCCTCACCCGCGACGCCGGGATGGCTCACTGCCGGCCGGAGCCAGGGCGCGGGGGGTGGCTGGGGGGGCGCCGCTCCTGCCCTCTGCCTGCCCTGCCCTGGGGGGTGGGACGGGGATGGGACCGGGTGGGATAGGGAGGGGACGGGATGGGATGGGGATGGGGATGGGACCGGGTGGGATGGAGAGGGGATGGGACCAGCCACCCCGTTCCTGCACAGCTCTGGTCCCTGGCTGTGGGGCAGGGGGATGCGGCGCCCCACAGGAGAGCCTGGGGGCCAGCGGGGGTCCTGCCCCGAGCCAGCCCAGCCCTGCCGCCAGCAGGACCCCAGGGGCCGGCGTCACCCCGCGGCTGCACAGGCAGGTCAAACAATTTTTACTGTTGGAAAATCCCAATTGGTTTTCGAAGGCTGAGAAAAGCAGTCTGTAGAGGCTCCTGTTTCATCTGAACTTTTGGCTATTCATACCAGAGCTTTTGTTGACATTTTATAACTTTTTTATTTATACATTTTCTTCCCTCCACAATATGCTGCTCTGCAGAAACAGATGTTCTGCCCAAATAGCTTTGCAAGCAGAGTTATATCTCTTAGGCTAAGTTATCTCACTGCCCTCAGATACATGCCTGCTTAATAATTAATGTCTTTTTTTTTTTCTTAATTACTGGAATACGGCGCGGATTCCTCTGGCGCACTGAAGGAGGAACCCGGACCTGCGCGCGGCGTTTGCATGGGAGCTGACAGAGGAGCGCAGCCCCCCGAGCGGGGCAGAGCCGGCTCCCCGGGAAGCTCTCCTGGCCGGCCGGGAGCGCGGCTATTCACAGTTTTTAAAGCTCGCCCCTTCCCGCAGTTCTGGGAACAGTTTTCAGCTGTGGAACCCCAGCGGGACGTTTCAATAGGTCACCAATTCTCAGAGTCACCGAATAGTGAGATTTTCCAGCCGCAGCTTTGGTGGTGCTGGACAGTGTCCGGTGCCTCTGAGGATGATCACACGTCTATTGAAAATGCCGAATACCAAAAGCAAAGTGCACCCAGAAACTCTTCCCCGGGCAGAAAACCGGGGGTGATGTCCCCCCTCTGTAACGGGGTCGGACGTGTGTGGGGGACACCAGCGCAGAGCTCTGCCCCGGCAAACCCCGGCGCACCCCCCCGTCACCGGCAGCTCCGCCGCAAAGACCCGTTGCAGCTTCTTGGTAAGATGAGAGCGGGTCCGAGAAATAAATCAATCGGTACTTCTGTTCCCTGGGAAATTTTGACATATTTTGGAATGAGCTGCAAATTTTTAGCATTCATAGCTGCTATTCAGTATTTTGAGTCAAAATATTAATTTTTTCACGTTGAACGGTGTTAAAACAAAAAATGCTAGAGCATGGCAGCGTTTCAGGCTGCTAACAACATTGTACTCTGAAACGTTCCCATAAATAGGAAAGACCAGATAAAGTACACCACACGACTTCATAAAACTAACATAAACCCACAGACAAAACTAACAGGAAATGGAACCTCTCCTCACCAAAGCTTAATTCTACACTGCAATTCTGACCTCCAAAGTTTTCCTGGTTTAACCCTGGTTTTGAAAGACCTTTGAAAATGTTCTTTTTTTTTTTTTTTTTCTTTTTAAAAAAAGGTCCGCGCAGTTTTACAGAGCGAGTTACAAGGAGTTTTCCTCTCTCGTTGCTAGTTGCGATCCCTGGCAAGCCACGGCAAACCTGGGATTCAGCCCGGGTCGGGGAAAAAATAGATGGTAAATGAGAGCGGCTGCTGCCCAGGCTGGAGGGGTAGGGCAGCGGTCCCGGGGAGGGGCTGTCCCCATGCTCGCGTTAAAACATCCCCAAAGCGGTGGAGAGCGTTCCGGCCTCTCCGCTGGGCGGGTGGTCCCTTTTCCTCCTCTGACAAACACACTTCGCATGTTTACGTTATCGCAGTAACGTCTGCATCAGTTTAACGTCGAGCGTGCTGCGGGAGCGCAGCCCTAAGGACCGCTGGGTCCCCGTTGTGCCGCTCTGCGTCGCACCGCTGATGGGTGCTGCCCCATCGCCCGCACGGGGACGGAGGGACCGTCCCGGCCCCGCGGTGCCCCGGCCCCAGGCACAGCCCGGGGGAGAGCCGCCAGCGCCGGGGCGGAGGGGCTGGGCGCTTTAGGGGTGGTTGGTGGTTTGTTGGGGTTTTTTTTAACGTTAACTTCCTCCTTTGTCTGCAGCCGCAGTAAGTCAAGCTCCTGTGCTGCCGCGCTCCTCCCTCCACAAAAATGCCCACTCTGGCCGGCCCGGCTCACCCCGCGCGCGTCCTGCGGCAGGGGCTGCCTGCGCCGCGCCGGCCGGCAAACCTCGCCGGGTAATTAAGAGAGAAACTCGGCTCTCACTGCCTCTGTAACCCAGCATGTGTCTGACACGGCGACACTTAATTAGATCCCCACATGATTTGCAAACAATCTTTTTTTTTTTTTTTTTTTCTTTAATTACAGTGCATGGCCCATCAGAAGAATATGTTTAATGAATTGTGTAACACCGTGGCCGTCCCCCACCGGCTAGTGAAACTCAGGAATATACATTCATTTTACCAGATCCTTTTCTGACCCCGCGCCAACGTCAGAGAGCAGAACCTGCCTGGAGAAACAAGCGCCGGGAGGCCGTGCGGTGCCCGCGGAGGGGCCCGGGCGCTACAAGGCTGGCGGTGCCCCTGAGACCCAGTCCAGCGCCACTTGTCCCCGCTGTGGCTGGGGCTATGGGGGGCACAGCACCGCGGTGGGGAGTGTCCGGGGCTGAGCCTGGCCGGCTCCATCCCAGCACCAGAGCCGCATCCGAATTCCCGTTGCTGCAGTTCAGGCATGGATGGTGAAAGCCAGCAGCTTCCCTGTGGCCATCACTTCAACATTTTGCATTTTAGCGTGTCAGCGTTGCCCGAAGTGGCGCTGGGGGGCTGGCGGGGGCCCCACGGCACAGCCTGATGCACTGGGTCAGGTTTGGAAGGAGGACACGGTCCTCTTACCAAAACCACCTCGATCCGGCCATGGGAGCGAGTCTGGGAAGGAACGAGGTGCGTGAAGCCAACACGCCTCAGCTGTGACAGATACGTAGGACAAAATACGAGCTCCAGCACCGTTTTAATGCTCATCTCCTCTTTTTTTTTTTTTTTTTTCCCCCTCTTGAGAGAAGGTGTGAACGCAGCCATATTTTAGCCCTAATTAAGCCAATCCCAACATATGCAGCGACAATGAGTGACCTGTGGGACAGGGCGGCATGCTGCCGGTACGCGCTGTTCTCCAGGAACAATGCCACTAAGGATGAAGTGGGAAGCCACCACGCTCGCACGCAGGCTGAAGCCGTGCGGCACAGACGCTGCACGCCTGGCGGGGAGACAGCTGGGCCTCCTCCGGACTATTAAAAAGGAGGGGATGACTCAGCCTCCCCCTGGAAGCGCGGCGGGAGCGGTGCGGACCACGCGGCTCTTTCCAGACACGCGAGCGGTTCGGGCGGAGAGGTCCCTGCCACGGCCGTGGGCAGCGCCGCTGGCGCGCAGGGCTCCACGCAGCACCCCCGGGGCGCCGATGCCCGCGGCGCAGAGAGGCGCTTGGCAGGCAGCGCGATTTGCCGAAAGGCAGTGCCGGCTTGGCAAGGGACGCCGCTTTCCAGACAAGAAGAGACACGAAGTTGTTGACACATTTCTTCCTGTTCCCATTCAAAACTACAGCGCGAGTGGTGCTGCGAGAAAGTCACGTGCCGGATTTAACAGATTTCTTCCCAGAACGAGTCTCCAGCTCAGAAGGGTAGGACGGGAGGGATTAAAAAATTAATACGAAATGCTGTTTCACCCGAGAGCACTGTCGCAGCACGCTCGAAACGGGGTGCCAAATTCTTCGCTCATTTCTGCCCTGTAGTAGCCTGAACTGACGCCACTTGGAAAGCAAAAGGCTCAGGTAGCAGTTTGGTTCATATAATCATTAATGTCCACTCTATTGGGGAAGAATTTACAAATAAAGAAGAAAATCTTTCTCATCCACCTGAGTGGGTCCCTTCAAACTGCAGCATTGCAACCCATTGCCCGGGATTAGGTGGGAGGGCGGAGGAGAAAAAAAAAAGGAAGGAAAACAATAAAAAAAGGAAAGGTTTGGAAGTGTGTCCCTTCATCACTGCCATCCATCCGGCCGTCCATCCATCCGGCGGCAGGCTGGAGGGCCGCCGAGCTGCCCGGCAGAGCGGAGCCCCCCGGGGTAGGGCTGGGAGCTGCCGGGGAAGGGGAGCGCCGCCAGTTACCGAAACAGGGTGAAATGTAAAATGTCAGAAAATAGATGGGGCAGTGGGGAGGGCTGCGTTTTAGCGCTGAATGTGAAATGACACAGGAGAGGCATGCGGAAAGCAGAGTTAGGTTCTGGCAGCTTCTGGCATCGGGTGCTGCCCGTGGGACGTGGCCCTGCGCCTGCGCATTGGGGCATCTGAGGGCACGGAGCCAGCCCTGTCCCGACCCGTCCCGTCCCGTCCCTGCTCACGGGGACGCACGGCCCCCGGCTGCAGCGTTCGCCCTGGGGGTGATGCGGGGTCGGCAGGACGCCGGGGTGCGGCGCAGGCTGCGGGAAGGGACTGGAGGGAGCAGGTCACAGCCCTGCCGGGGTGGGTGGGAGGGCGGGCAGCCGCTGGGCACAGCCCCGGCTTCCTTCGTGTGAAGGCGGAGGGCTTTTGCCGGCGTCTGTTGAGCAGGGAGAGAGATGCGTGTGTGAACTAGCAGCTGGATTAGGTTTTTGCTCTCCTGAAAGCAAAGCGAAGACTGAATTCCCGAGAAAGAAAACAGATTGGGAAACAGAAAATTTCCCAATTTGCCTACTGGTGAGTCAGAAAGCGGCAAACCTGGCACGATGGCTCTCCAGCAGCAAGTGCGTTTTGTTTGACTGGAATACCCGAAGGCAGCCAGTGACTACCCGGGGAGGGGGGGGACCAAGCCCCTCACCTTGCTGGCAGTGTCGGCACGTCAGACCCCGCTCTGGGCTGAGCCCGGCGCGGCCGAAGGCAGAGATTTCCGAGGGGACCAGGCTGGGTTTGGCACCCGGTGCTGCGGCAGCGCTGGGCAAGTCCTGGCTGGGGACGCGGGGCCGGAGAGCCGCATCCTCGCCAGCAGCACCCGCACGCCACGGTCCCCAGGGCACAGCCTGGCCCGGTGACACCGCCACCCCCAGGGAAGGGGACCATCACGGGCGGCTGTGGTTACGGGGGCTGACGAGAACTGAAACAGCTTGGCATTTTCCTGACCGGCCCCCGCAGCGATGGTAAACACCCCCCTTAACCTCACAGCGGTAGTTTTATTACGGTTATAATTGTTAGCGAGTGTGGGTATGCCGGAGCCTGCCCCCGACAACCGGCCAACGTCCGTGTTTGCCAACGCCTGCTGATATGAGGTTCCTCCAACGGAAAATAGTCTAAGTAAGCTTGACCGTATAACGTATTAAAGTTCAATTACTGCGGCAGCGTCGGACACAGAAACCTGGTGACCCCGAGACAGGCGAGGAGCCCGGGTGGCCACGCTCCCTGCAGCACCTCGGGCAAGCCCCCGCCGCTACGGCAGCGCGCAGAGCAGCGCCTGTCCTGTGATCGCAACGTTTAAGGTGTTCGCGGACAGTATTCCTGCTCAGGCAGCTCCTCACGGGTCACGGCCCCCCCGGCACCGCAGCACCCCTTTCCCACGCGCTTGGCCGGCGGCACAGCCGCAGCGGGGGCTGCCGAGGCGCTGCCTGGCGCACGAGGTGGGCTCGCTGGCGGGAGCCCGGCCCCACCGACACACCACCTCCTCCTGCCCCACCGGGGCTGGCGAGAGAACGCCCTCACAATTTACCTCCCTCCAGACCAGCCGGGCGCCATGCCAACGCACACGAGGAACAAGGGGCGCAGTTCATGGCTTGGTACCGCTGCTCCGCGCGAGCGGCGCCTCTCAGCTCCACCACACAGCCCGGAGCTGCCGCTCTCCTGCCCAGCAGCATCCCCGTGCCCCATCCTGCATCCCGCCTGCGCGTCCCGGTCCCCACGGCGCGGGGACACCCAGCCCCAGCGTGGCCGGAGCCCCCGCGCGCAGCTGCAGTTGCTGCCCCGTGCCCCAGGCGGGCACTGAAGGGTTTGTGACGCAAAAGAAAAATCCCAATAAATTAATCCATATATTCTCATTTTCTCTAGGATTTAAATAAGAAGCATATTGAAGTAATAAAAGGCAGCGTTAAACTGAACTCCAAACGGAGGGATCACCACTCATCCTCCCGGCAGCTCCCGCTGCCCGCGCGCTGCCGGGCAGGAGCCCCAGGGGCTGCGCTGCCTCCCCCGGAGAGGCAACCCCATTACCACGGGGGCTCGGCAGCAGCTGAAGACGGATTGCCATCTGGTTCCCCCGGCACCGCCCGGCACCGCAGGAGCTCCAGGGCTGCCCCGGCACGGCGGGCGCTGCGCCTGGCTCCGCCAGGGTGCGGAAACTGGCACGTCTGACCCAAATCCTGCCCGGGGGGGGTCTGCTGTGTCTGAGTGTGGGGACATCAGACAGTCCAGAACCGCATATGGAGCCCGGCAGAGGCTCAGCAGTGATGGGAAATGCTGAGAGACCAGAAACAAGGGGAGGCCACATTAAAAAATTAAAAAAATATCAATAACGAGACCGAAAAAAACCAGTCACGGCCTCAAAAGCGTGGGAAATTGAAAAGGGGGGAAGGGAGGGGTAAAAGGGAATGGGAGGCTGGGAAAAAAAGTGGAGGCCAAAAGGGGGTGGGAGCCAAAAGTGGGTGGGAAGCTGGGAAAAAAGCAGAGGCCAAAGAGAAGCCGAAAGGAGGTTGGGGAGTAGGAAAAGAGTGGAGGCCAAAGGGGGTGGGAGGCCAGGAATAAAGCAGTGGCCAAAAGGGGTTGTGAGGGCAGAAATTAGGTTTAGCTGAAAGGAACGAGACACCGGGAAGAATACGGAGCCCGGAAGAGACTGGGAGGTGAGCAGCAGAGGGGTGCCAAGAAGTGACAGGAGGCTGCAAAAGGAGCCGAGTTTGAAAATCCTGGAAATTGTGGGGCTGGGAAGGGAATGGGAGTCTGGTGAGGGGGTGGAGGCTGCAGGGAGCTGGAGGCCCAGAGGCTGCTGGAAGCGGGCTGGGGCTGTGCGGGGGTGGGCCTGGGGCTAGTGAGCGCGGGGAGGGGTGATGGGAGGCTGAGAGGGGAGTTTGGGGGGAGGAGGGAGAGGCCGGAAAGGGAGACGTGGCCTGAGGGGGCCATAGCCCGCGTCTCCCCACCCCGTCGAGGCGGAGGGCGCAGAGCTGAGCCCCCCGGGAGGTCCCTCGCGCCGGGCGGCTCCTGCCCGCTCCCCCACGGCGGGCTCGGGGATGGGAAACGGGGCAACAGCCCGTCAGCCGCTGGTTATCCAGAGCATTTGGGGAGGGGAGGGCTCAGGACCGGGAGAAAAAACCCTTCTCTATGGGCACCAAGAGCCCGACCGGCACTCCTACCATCCCGCCAGCAGCCCCCGTGCCCGGGTGGGCTTCCCAGTACCCGAACACGGCCCGGATGGGCCCCGGCCTCAGCCGGCGCTGCACCCACGTGCAGCATTGAAGGGCTCCTGCTCCTTGCGGCGGGAAGCCGGCGGTGCCGGCAGCACGGGAGCCAGAGGAGCCCTGGCTGGGGTTGGGGTTACCGCAGCTGAAATGATGGGGCAGCTCCGTTTTCCCTCCTGCGAGTCCCCAGCTCGGCTGTGTAACTCAAGAACAGAGCTGCGGATAGAGCTAAAAGCGCTTTGGTTGTGGGCTGCCTTAGATTTTCTCTGTTCCAAACCACGAAGAACCGCTCACCCTTCCCAAGCACGTAATAGGTACAAGACGACAAACATCTCAGCCGGTTTTGGTGAGGTCCCTAATGTACGCGCTTACTCTCCCCGACCTACTCAAGCGATAAAACACCTCCTGGCCCTTCTCCAAGCAGTTTAAGTTGGCATAGTCAAGCCAAGCTCCAGAATTTTATTTAAAAATAGTAAAGATCAAAGTGATTCCCTACAAAATACACGGGGAGTCAGCTGCAACTCCGGGTTTTTGGCAGGGGGTGGCTGAGCGGGAGGTGGCAGTGTGCATCCCAGTGCCAACCAGTGCCGCTTATGGAGCAAGAGAACAAGATAAAGCTTTACATTACGGACAATATGCAGTTAAGAACACCCCCCCCAACTCAACCACACAGTGCTTTATTTCCCTCTGCTCCATACGAAGCTGAAATAGGGGAAGGGCAGTTCTCAGCCCTGGGGTCCCGGCGGCAAATCCCGCCTTCTCTCCCCAAATGGCACAGCTCGGGGAAACCTTCACCGGGGTGCCTGGAGCACCCTCACCTGCCATGGCACCACTGCCATGCACTGCTGGGCCAGCGCCAACACGGGCACCGTCACCTGCCCCACCACCTTCACACCGCTGTGCCGGCACACGGCCTCCCACAGCTGCTGAGTCAGCGTCTTCACCTGCCATCGTCTTTCACTGTGTCTTATCTCAAGACTAAAGGCAAAGCTCGGCACAGCCGCCCCAATGAACTGCCGCTGAGCCACAACTGTGCCGAGAGCACATGGCTTGGGACGGGCGGCTCCGCACTGCAGGAGTGTGCGCTGGAGCCCCGCGAGCCCCCGGCACCCCGGGCTGCATCCCCCCAGCGTGGCCAGCAGGGCGAGGGGGGGCTGTGCCCCTCTGCTGCGCTCTGCTCTGGGGAGACCCCCCCGCAGTGCTGCCTCCGGCTCGGGGGGTCCCCACAGCAGAAGGACACGGAGCTGTTGGAGCGGGGCCAGAGGAGGCCCCGGAGATGCTGGGAGGGCTGGAGCCCCTCTGCTGGGAGGACAGGCTGGGAGAGGTGGGGGGGGGGGTCAGCCTGGAGAAGAGAAGGCTCCGGGGAGACCTCAGAGCCCCTTCCAGTGCCTAAAGGGGCTCCAGGAGAGCTGGGGAGGGACTCTGGGTCAGGGAGGGGAGCCATGGGATGAGGGGGAACGGTTTGATACTGAAAGAGGGGAGACTGAGATGAGATCTGAGGGAGAACTTCTCGGTTGTGGGGGCGGTGAGCCCCTGGGGCAGGGTGCCCCGAGAAGCTGTGGCTGCCCCATCCCTGGGGGTGCTCAAGGCCGGGTTGGACGGGGCTGGGAGCGACCTGGGCTGGGGGGAGGTGGCCCTGCCCGGGGCAGGGGGTGGCACTGGGGGGGCTTTAGGGTCCCTTCCAACCCAAACCAGTCTGTGATTCCGCGAACAGAGGTAATTTAATTGCAGACTAAGTTGGAACTCCATCATAGCAACTCACGAACCCCAACGCCGGCTGAAGCGGTGGGCTATGTCCAGGCGTACGTTACCGTCCTGGCTTTCCCGCTGCAAATGGTAATTTCAATGTAACCCATAACCCCCCCAATTTTCAACACGCCAGCCCCCTGAGAAAACCAGCTGCTGTCCCACTGCAGCAGTGGGTGCACCAGTGGGGAAATCCCCTTTGTGGGGCGTTTGCCTTTGCTTAAGCCCACACGCAGCCCCCCGGGAGGACCGGGGCTGCGGCAGCCCGCACACGTGATGCGCTGGCAGAGCCCGGTGAGCTGAATGCAAAGGGGGTTCTGAACCGAAGGGGGTTTTGCAAACAAACCACAGTTTAGCAGAGCCGCCGGGTTATAGTGATGGAAATCGGTAAAGCTGCGTTCTCTGGCCAGCTGTCACGGCAAGGCGGTTCGTGCCCACGGTGCCGCCAGCTTCAAAGGTCGCGGGGACCTTCTGGCCAACCGACTGCCCGTCACAGATAAAGCACCGCAGAGGGCAACGCAGACCAACCGCTTGCACCACACCTCGGAGGCGCGTGTCCTCCAGCCAGCACGGAGCTGTGTTAGACAACGGACACAGGTGAAGTGACCGCGATAGCGGGTGGGAGAAATTACCGCAGCCGCGCAGCAGTCAGCGAGGTCAGGGAGGAACGCTGACGCGTGCTCAGATACCCCCGGAGCCGTCTTACAGGGCAAGGCAGATTCTTGTTCATTCCCTCAAACTCTTCCACAAGTTGCTCCTTTTCACTCTGTATCTGTGCATATCTATTTTGGGATGAAATTTTCAGTTCGGCACAGATGTTCAGAACTGGGTTTCATGCAGTAACGATCTTTTCACATCATTTTCCTCTTTGCACCAGAAATCACGAGCAGGGGAAGGAGCTGGAGCCAGCAGCAGCTGTCAGAGGATGGGTAAAACCACACACTGGATATATTTTCCCCCTTTGCCTACGGCTGCCGCCGCCGCCGGCGGCCCCGTGACCACAGTCACAGACCCCCTCACCATCGGTGTCGGCCTCTCCCACCTCTCTCCCAGCCCAAACCCCACCTTCGGGTAACGCGCGGCGGGGTGGGCTGCGATCGCCGGCACTGCGAGGGACGCACCGGGCGCCGCACCGCCCGTCCTCCCCAGCGGCACAGAGACACCAGAGGGAGACTGATGCGTTTAGCACATGCGTACGTACTAATTATGAAGATGGCATTTTAAATACAGGTGTTATATCACCACCAGATGAGTTTTGCTGCAGGACGCGTGGTACGGTGGCCACAGCCCTGTGAGAAGGGGTGACCTGCCCCGTGCGCTGCAGCAGAAGGGCACGAGGCCAGCGGTGCTGAGCATTCTTCACGCTTCTCGTTCAGGATTTGGGCACATCCCACACTTCCCCCGCAGCGGCTCCCGTGCACGTGTGCCCCGGCAGCACCCAGAGCCGGTGGCACCCTGGGCTGCGGCACCGCTCAGCACCGAGCCAGCCCCCAAACTCACCCGCGTTAAACGTGCTAAAGAAGCTTTTCTTCTGTGCGCTGGCGGCAGGACGTGGAGCCCGACCCGCGGGGAGCGTGCTATCGGCCCGACACAGAAGTCTATTTTTGGCCTTACCAAGAGAAGCAGCGCGGCGGAGGGTCCCCCCCGAGCGGGGCTCAGCTTGCCACTGCTGGAGTTTCCCCCGTGACACTGCATCCTACTGACGCTAACACTAACACTAACACTAACACTAACACTAACACTAACACTAACACTAACACTAACACTAACACTAACACTAACACTAACACTAACACTAACACTAACACGCACGGCTCACTTGGCATAAAGTGGGGTTTAGGACTCCTAACAACCCACCACACTTGAGAGGACGGTAGAAAGCGGCAACTCCCCCTGCTGACCTTTTCCTGGACGGGCGGGATGCACACGGGGAAACGAGACGTGGGTGGAAAAAGCAGCAGCACCGCTTTACAGAAGGGTCTCTTTTCTTTTCCTTAAACGGCGTTTTGCAGTGCCCCTGCGGAGCGCCACGGCCAAGGGGCGGCCACGGCCGCGAAGCTGCTCCAGGGCTGTGCGCCCGCCCCGGCCCCACGCAGCGCGCGGCGGGCAGAGCCCCAAACACCGTGTGCTCCGTAGGCCGCCGGGGCGGGAGAACCGGCACCGCCAGGCGAGGGTGGCTCCAGGTTGATAACAGCACCGCAGGAAGAGCGGAGAAAAAAAACATTTCCCTTATAACTGGATGTTTTCTCCAGTGCAGACGCTGCTCTCCAGCACGAGCATCCCATCCCATAATTGTCACTCTTCCCTTGCCACTACTGCATTGAAAATTTCCCTGTTGGTGCCAGGTAATTGCGTATATGCGCCACAACAAGCTTGCTGAATTCCTCTGATGGGTAAAAGGCTCCAAACCAGCTGTTCTGAGGTACCGACAACATTAAGTGTGACAAACGCTGTTCGTCTGCCCCCTCCGCTGTCGGGGTGCTCAGGAGTCACCGCGCTTTTATTCCCAGTGCATTCCTGAAGCAGCACTGGGATTTGCTTCCCCCCGTGGTTTATTAGCGCGGGGATAACGCACCTTCTAACCTCTCACCGGCTCCATGAAAAACAGCACACCGACTCCTTACCTGCTTTCACTTTGTTCCTCGAGTCTTTACAAACAAGACTTTCCCACCTGCCCCCAGCCCCGGGGCCGCAGGCAGTGGGCACGGGGCACAGGGCACGGGGCACCCACACGCAGCGCGGTGCTCGGCCCTCCTGCGGCACACGGCACAGCTCCTTCACCAGGCGGAATTTTTGCCGAAGGACCACAAAGCACCGCCAGGCTCTCACCAGCCGTCCCACCCCCCGGCGCTTCCCCACACCACCCCGTTGCCACGGCGGAGACACAAACCCCGGGGCAAGGTCTCCCCCAGTGCTGGTGCCCTTCCAAGGCTGCGGAGGAGCCGTGTCCTGGAGGATCCCCCCCGCCACTCCCGCCCCAGCAGCCACCAGCTCCTACCTGCGCGCCCAGAGGTCCCCGGCTCCCTCCTGCAGCCACGGCTCCCTCCAGCCCTGCCCCGCTGCCTCCAGCCCTTTACCCGCAGCTGAGACCCATCATGCCCCCCTCCCCTCCCCTTCCTCCCCCTCCCCTCCCCTTCCTCCCCCTCCCCTCCCCTCCCCGGGGCCGCTCAGCACCACCGCAGCCACCTGTGCCATTCCCCACACCCGCTCTCCCTGCGCTCGGGGGCACAGGAGCTGATGCTCTGAGAGGATCCCGTGATCAGCTCTGTTTGGGCAGGAAGCCGGCTGGGGTTTAATTACATCCGATACCTGCATGCCAGAAGACCCTCAGAACTATTCTGTTTCCTTCTTCCTGACGCCATTCCCTGTTCTCATCGCAAATCACACAAAGGCCACGAAAACTCCCTTACTAACTCTGCTGAGCGGAAGGCAGGACGGGGACGGCGTCTCCCCGGCTGCGACAGGCCCCGGGTCCTGCGGCGTCTCGGCAGGGCTGACCCCCCCGCAGGGCTCCCGTGGGACAAACCGTGGCACAGGGCTGGGAGGGCAGCGGCGCCGGGGGAAAGGCTCAGCCGTGGTCCCAGTTTGGCCGTGGTCCCAGTTTGGCCGTGGTGCCGGCTCGGCCGTGGTCCCCAGCCGCCCAGAGCCAGGCCACTGCAGGAGGGTTCTGCTCCTCCTTCCCCAAAAGCTGAGAGTCCCCCCTCATTCCAGACAGCCCCTCAGCTGCAGACACACACGCACCGCTTTGAACAGAACTCTCGTACTTTGGTTTAACCTCGCTGTGATGATGGCCCCAGCCGGCGCGGTGCCGGCGCCGCTTTGGCAGGAGCTCCTTCTCGTGGCTCTCCTCAGCATCTGAGCGGGTTTGTCGTCTCCCAGCTCCCCGGCGAGAGCCCCGCCGCGGGCAGCGCTGCTGCTCGGTACCCGCTGACCGGCAGCCGCGGCTGAGCCCCCCCCGCACCGCACCGCACCGCCGCGCTGCCAGGGACGGACCCGACCCGGCTGCAGCGGAGGGTCCTGCGGGACACCGACCTCCCACCAAGCAGCCTCCGGCCCGACTTCGGTCACAGGAGCACCAACCCATCACTCGTCGGAGCTGCCCAATTAACCACGGGCGCCTCCGTGGCCGCCTCCGTTGCTTAGAGAGGAGAATAAAGTCATGTCGTGTTTGCTAATTTAGAGCATCCGCGCTGCTTGACACATCATTTTTTAACGTGGCTGCTAAAGGCAACGATCAATTAAAGCACTGGTGCCATCGCAAGTATGGATGCAAACGCAGCGCAAACGAGCGGACAGGAAGGCGGCGTGGGGGGGCGCCGAGCTGGGGAGCAGAGTCGATGAACGCGGCCCCTGGCAGGAGAGATCTGCCGTGAGGTCTCTCGGGCTGCGCTGACAAACACAGGAGACACCCGAAACCCTCCTGGAAAACAAATGTTCCGATGCGTTTCCCTTTCCGAATTAAGCCTGTGATTTTCTGGTGAGTAATTTTGATAATGAGAGTGATTTGTGCGGGACTGATCAAGCAGCGTCAGGCGCGGGAACGGGGCTCCCTCCCCACGGCACCCCGGCACCCCGCTGCGGGCACGAGCCGCGACTGCCCCGCGTCGTGGGGGTACTGCCGCAAGAGGGTAACAACGGCGTGGGCTGGGCCTGTGGAACCCTCCTGCTTTATATTTATCCTCTGGATTTAACAACAACGTCACGTGTCCTTCGCATCCTTAACCCATATCCTCTGTGTTTAACATACTCTGCGTTGCTGAAGGAAAAACCCCAGTACCGGCACATAGGGGCTTCCCCACGAATAAATTGCATCCCTCCAGCCGAACAAACGCGCAGGTGGGACGAAAAACGCGTACCAAAGAAAGCGGCGCGGTTTTTAACCTGATGTAGAGAAACATAATTAAGAAAGAGAATTTTTATTAGGGCAATTTCACTTTATTTTTTTTTCCATACAGCAAGGTCAACTATAGCAGTAATAATAAAATAAGCATAAAAACAAATTGCAGCCCAGGACAGAGTACATAATTTGGAGCAACTACAAGCAAAAAGTAAGTCTGTGATTACATAATAGTAAAACCAAGCACATCTGTCCTTTCAGCAGATGAAAGTTGCGGGGTTGCAAATAAGTGCAACGTCGTTAATTATTCAGTGTGAGTACTGGAGAGATCAGAGAAAGTGACGGCCCGATCGCTTTCTCCTTCCAGCTTTGGCATAGAGAACGACAAGGTTTCTTGAGCGCTTTCCATTAAAAGGGTAAAATTTCCCAGGGCTTTTTTTTTTCACCTGCTAAAAGAACAGGACCACTACAGCAATAAAAAATAATCACATAACAACTACAGCTACGGTGTGCTGTTTGGTTTGCCTGTTCATGATTTAACTCTTTTGTGAAAGTCAGTATTTGTTTTGAAGAATCGTTTTTGTGAACAATAAACCACTGAAATTGTCAGAAACTGGTTTGAATAGCATATATCTTTAATATATTTTCTGATACTTTAAACATGCAGTAGTTTTTGAATAATGTACGGAATATTTGAGCCATGATTTCACCTTGATGGTCTGAAGTACCTGCTTTTTTTTCTTTTTTTTTTTCCTTTTTTTTCTTTTTTTCTTAATGATTTTCAGGCAGATTTGAACCAGTGGAGCTTTTGTCAGTCATGAGATCTCGGAAGGATGGCATATCTTTCCAGCTGAAAAAATCCTGGCAAACTACAAGCTGTCCACATAAAGCAAAGCAACTTTTTCGAAGGGGTATGGAGTGCTAACTCTGTGCCACTTTTGCAAGCAATTTTGTTCAGCCTGTCATTTTATTAGCCTTAACAAAACTCCTTGTAATTATAGACATTTTTATTCAAAATAAGATCTTACTATTATACAGGTTTCTCTCTTTTTTGACTATATACAGAAGTGCAAAAAGTCAACCTTCTCTCTATACGTTCCCACATGCTAAACTGCAGCATAATCAACCCTCAAGAGTTTGCACACACACGCTATAATTCTTGTTACGTAAACTTTGAGTATTTGGATTATCAACAAAAAGTCCCTTGATCTATTGATTATGCAGCTTATTTATAACAGGGCCTGATATTCAGGGATTTCAAAAAATATTTAAACAATATTTTAACATTTGAAATGGATACAGTAGAAAATAAATTTTATTCTAATATCTAGGAACTAGATTTTCTCATAATAACTAATTACAAACAAAATAAATCATCAAAATATTACTCAATTGTCTGCCAGGATTGTTGCGATAGCAACAACTTAACTTCTTACTTAGCAATGATTATATAATTATAAGATATCCATATAAAAGATCTTTGTTCTTTTAATGAAAACTAGACAAGAACTAACAATGACTGACATTCTTACATTGTAATATTAAATCAGTAAAATATAAATCATTTAGTTAACAATAATACGAATACTCATATGACACTACATGTAAATTCAAAACTGAGTATGTTATGAAGAAAACTACTTTTTTTTTGTATTTTGAAAAAGTCATCAGTAAACTCTAATAAAACAAAATTCTATAAACTGAAACGGTATTCAACTGGTAACAGAAAATGAAAACAATCTAATAAATGTAAGAAAGAAAAACTACACTTTTAACGAGAAAAAAATAAGTAATATTCTCTAATGGTAAGTAACTACAATAACATGTGAAGTCACCTATACTTTCTTAACACGATTGAAATTACATTGGTATGGGTTTTAACCCGTAATGTAATAATCTAAGGCTTCAATAGATGTACAGTACAATCAGTAAAATCAACACATCATTCTTAGACTATAAAGCATCTCTCTCAAGCATAAAAACTCGCAGTAAACTTGGAAGTACGGGGAGTTCTACAACCGAACTCCCGCTTCTCCCACTCCACGCTACGCTACCAGTCACCTGGCCCCCACTTCAGCACTTTGCTGAACAGAGCAAAAATATCCTTTACTAGCTGCAACATCCAAACCACGAAAAGGAATTCCTTTGGATGAATCCGTTCTTAAAACTTGAATGCACATCTATTTTTTTGTTTTTATTTTGTAAAGGCTTTCTAAGGCTATAAGCAGTTAATCTGAACAAAAAAAATCACATATAAAACTCACCCAAGTATTTAACCCACCCAATTTCTACGCTAATTAACATCTCCGTGTTTTCATATTTTGGTTTGTCATGCATCTGATGATGTCAGTGCTTCTTTCGTCTTTGTTTAGAGTCACCGTGTAAAGCGTGACTTTGATGAAGCAAAAGCGAAACCCATCTCTGCAAAACATTTATAGTCCTTTCGACTTTCGACAGAGGCTATAAATAGAAGCAAAAGAAGTTCCTCAAACATTTGTGACTGTGTCTCAGAAATGGCTTTTCCCTTTCGTATATCACGGTATACAGTAAAATATGCATAAATATTACACTACGGCGCCTTAAAGTAGGTTATATATATGTCCAGTCCGGGTTAACCTGTACGGCCGGAGTACGGCTCTCGTGCTGCCCACTGCCGCTGCCGCTGCCACTGCCGCTGCCGCTGCCAGGAACGGGTGGCCATTTCTGAGACAGCTTTGGTTTGAAACAGAACGGTGCCCTTCGCCCGATTAGTACTAATGAAGTAAGTGAAAACGTGGTTCTGAAAGTAACACTGCAGAAATAATACTCTAATCGGATGTACAGTCTATGGCACTTCATGAGAATCCTTAACAACATGGTATTTAAAGCCGTCGATGTGCTTTAAAATATACACAGTTGTGGTTTTGCTTGGCACATTCATCTCTGTCAGATACCTCTCTTACCGCTTCTTACAATCTATTACATTAAAAATATTACTCTGAAACAAAAATTACTGTGCATGCACGCTCTCGTCTATAATGGCAATTTTAAATACAAGGTGCACCTTTGTTATTTGTAAACCTTGAAAGAAATAAACTTACTTTAAAAAATTATATCTTGGTCTACAGACGTACCAATACATAATAGATTCATGGTTACAGCATCGTCTGTCTTTTCAAGGTGACGTACGCGATTACGTAGGAAATAGACTCCAGATGCATATTCAAATCCATATGCATAATCCTGGGCTAGAAAAGATAGACAATGTTGTAGTCTTTAGACAATAAGATCACCTCAGCACAAATATCAATTAAATGTACAAAGTATATAGGCAACAGTGTGCAGTGGATTTCCAAGTTCTTGTTTCATCTCGCTAACATGCAATGTGTGGATGTCTCGCTGCTGAGGGCGTCTCCGAGTGCTGCTCGACGGTATATACATTATGGCTAATGAGTTTGTCCTCTTCTCACCCAAACACACTGTCCGTTTCTCGTTAGTTATGATCTGGAAAGGGAAGAAGAGAAAGCATCTTCAACACAAGTCGTAACTTCTCGTCGGTGCCGCACCAGCCCGAGCCTTGCATTTGCAAGAGGGAAGCGTGCCCCCGCGCGCCGGGGAGGCGGCACCCCGAGCCCCGCCGGATGGCCCCTCGGGGACGTCCTCGCAGCACAGGTTCACTCTACAAAGGGGACAGCGCAGCCCCAGCCCACCGCCGAGGGACGCCCGGTGGCACACTGACCAGAGCCGTCCCACCGCAGCCACTCGAGCAGTTTAACGCCATTTACGCTCAGCTGAAAGGAACATCTGTTATTATAAACCCACCGGGGCAAATCAGTTAACCCTCCCCCGGAGCAGTAACTCCATTCTGGCTCAGCTGTTCAACAACGAACACAGCAGAAATGGAGCACACGGGAAAGGAAGGGAATACAAACTTGCCAATGCAAAATTTGCAAGTTTGCCGATGACACCAAGCTGTGCAGAGCGGTCGACACGCTGGAGGGGAGGGATGGCATCCACAGGGACCTGGACAGGCTGAGGGGTGGGCCCATGCCAACCTCATGCAGTTCAACATGGCCAAGTGCGCGGTCCTGCACGTGGGTCGGGCAATCCCCAGCACAGCTCCAGGCTGGGTGGGGAAGGGCTGGAGAGCCGCCCTGAGGAGAGGGACTCGGGGGTGTCGGTGGGTGAGAAGCTCCCCAGGAGCCGGCAGTGTGCGCTGGAGCCCCGCGAGCCCCCGGCACCCCGGGCTGCATCCCCCCAGCGTGGCCAGCAGGGCGAGGGGGGGCTGTGCCCCTCTGCTGCGCTCTGCTCTGGGGAGACCCCCCCGCAGTGCTGCCTCCGGCTCGGGGGGTCCCCACAGCAGAAGGACACAGAGCTGTTGGAGCGGGGCCAGAGGAGGCCCCGGAGATGCTGGGAGGGCTGGAGCCCCTCTGCTGGGAGGACAGGCTGGGAGAGGTGGGGGGGTCAGCCTGGAGAAGAGAAGGCTCCAGGGAGACCTCAGAGCCCCTTCCAGTGCCTAAAGGGGCTCCAGGAGAGCTGGGGAGGGACTCTGGGTCAGGGAGGGGAGCCATGGGATGAGGGGGAATGGCTTTAAACTAAAAGATGGAAGATTTACACTAGCTATAAGGAAGAACTTCTCGGCTGTGCGGGCGGTGAGCCCCTGGGGCAGGTTGCCCCGAGAAGCTGTGGCTGCCCCATCCCTGGAGGTGCTCAAGGCCGGGTTGGACGGGGCTGGGAGCAGCCTGGGCTGGTTGCTCCAGGGGCAGGGGGTGGGAGTAGATGGTCTTTAAGGTCCCGTCCAGCCCAAACCGTTCTGTGAGTCTATAACTCTCTGATCCCCACTCAGAGCAGAACAGCACGTCAGTGGAGTTCAGAGCCTCTTCCCTCATACCTCATTAGTTTTCTTAGAAAGAAAATAAAAACATTCTGTCCCTGGAAAAGGCAAATTATGCACACAAAAAGGTAAGAAAAGGGCAAGCAATAACACATTGAGAACTTACTGTTTGATGACAAAATGTCTACATCTGTGTAACATACTTGTGGCTAGTCAGATGTTCGGCAGATATTATGGGTATCTATAGGTAAAAAATTGAAACAATGAGTAATACGTGCAATGAGCCAACCCGGAGACACAGCATTTTGCTACAGAACATAAGTTTGGAAAAGTGAGGATCAGCTGTGAGTTGGTGGATTTTATATTGTAACTATAAGTTAAGGTCAACTGAAATGCTACAATAGCAACTAGCAACTTAAACTGGAAAACATTGTGTTAAGTACTACTTGACAAATATAAATAAGTATTACTGGTTGTTTAGGAAATAAGAGAAGTTAAAATCTACAAAAGTCATGCAGTGCAGTAATTGAAAATAGCCCTTTTTGTTGGCCTACACAAAATTCTGTGCTTTCAGCAGATCGTTTAAAATGATAAATTCTACAGTGGCCTTGTTCCAGTCTGATTTTGTGAAGTGTTCACTGCTTTCACCGTCTTGGCTTTTGACCACCAAACCTAAGATGCCCTGAGCTTGATTTTCACGGCTGGTGAAAATCCGCGGTTGAGAAGAGCCGCCAGCTCTTCCCACGGCTGCTGCGGGCATCAGGGCGGATCAGCCGAAAAGCTAAGGCTCCCCAGAGCAGTGAAACAATTCTCAAAATGTTTGTCTGCGTAAACAGAATGCAGTACGTGGCTCTCGAAGTGCCCCAGCAACTCAGTTCCTCGTTAAAAAAAAACCCAACCCACTATTAAAATCAGAGCAGATGACCGGCAGCAGAAATGACCGGCTCGTCCCCTGCGTGCCCCCGGGCGCCAGCCTGCAGCCCCCGCGGGCAGCGCAGCGCCAAGGCCCCGGGGAAGCAGCCGAGCAGCTCCAGGGCACGCAGGCGCCGGGCGACCGCGAGGACCCCGCGGGCCCGGCAGCGCGGCTGGAGGGAGCGGATGTGCCCGCGCGCAGGGGAACGTGCCGGGGCACGGGACACGCAACTGATGCGTATCATCACAAACGGCTGCGGCACCTGGGCAGACTGTTCCCTGCCGGACACTACGGCTGACCCGTTCACCCACACCGGAACGGGGACAGGGAGGTTTCCTCGTAACTGAATTGCTTACAGGTCTTGCTGTCGGTTTTTCCACCCCTTGTGCCCTCTCCTCCCCTGGCAACTCCGCACAACTCTACGACATTGCCAACTCGTACAGAAACGTGCTTCAAGCGTAATGAAGCTTCTCATACCATTTTTTCCTACTGCTGCAGGAGAGGCTGTGGCACCCAACTGCGGAGAAGCGTCAGGGGTAGTGCTGTCGGAACAGACCAGGGACCTTCAACGCCAGTCAATGAAGATGAAGGGCCAGATCTTAAGACTTTCGGCATGCATGCACATTGCATTGTGTGGCATTAAATAATTTCAGCATTGCTCACGTAGTATATACATATATTCGTTATATATGTATATATTGAGGTTTGGCTGCAGTACTTCACTATGTGTGTTACGAGGCTCCAGGGAGGATACGCATGAAATGATGGGATTCTACAACAGAAAGCTTCCCTGTAGTCTATTTGGGAAAGTGTGTGGTTATTTTGACAGAGGTCAATTTTTAAAAAATAATGATGTTTTTCTGTGGCTTGGCTCGTTCTCACAAGTCTTTAGACTTACGGAGGATAGAGAGACACTTCAGTTAATTGAATGGTGCGATCAACTACCATATTAAGATTCTCTGGGCACACAGGTAGTGGCTTGCCTAGGTGACACGTATGCAGAGGCAGTCCTACCTGTAAACTAGCTGTCCAAAACACAAAGGGATTCTCATGCTGGTTTAAATCTGTGAGCGAAACATTTCTCAAGGGCAGAAAGTGCGACTCCCCAAGTAGCCTGACCTGAGTGCTTTTGGGAATCGTACGACACCCGCGTCCCTTCTGAGGCCGGGGATGTGCACGCCTGCGCAGCACTGCAACGGCGTAATTTTTGGAGTAATAGTTGTGAGCGATCAGTAAGCAGATGGGTTGAGAGAGAACATACAGCTGGGTGTCGTACTGAACGGCAGCGCTGGACAGGCAAGGGTGGAGAGGCTCGATGCCCAGGACTCGGACTCGCTCCTGCGAGAGCCTGCAGCACCGCTGCCCCCACGGCCCACTGCAGCGGGGCGGGGGGCTCCCGGCTCTGCCCCTCTCACGGCGGGACCGACCCCAGGCAGGGAGGTGCAGGGGCGGCAGGGGACGGCATTGCTGCCGAACGTCCAAGCGCAGCGGCAGAGCCAGCAGCTTCACCGCAGGATCCTGAAATTGCTTACGGAGTTGGCTCTAAGGACAAAGGGAGCTGCGTGTGTCGGTGAGCCTGCCTTAAAAACGGACATTTATCCTCAAAATTAATGTCACGCACAGAACCACACCTGCACAATGCTAAAGAAAATGCTGAGTTCCCTTTTCTAAAAGGCACACGCGTGACTCGCCTGAGCCAAGAGTACCACCCGCAGCCGAGGCCAGAACCTGCGGTTCCGTGACATCAGGCAGCTCTAACTTCCCAGCTAAGCTCAAAAATCATTTGTTTTTATAAAAGAAAGAAGAGGGTCTTTTACAAGCTTTTACTGTCACACTTCCAGTCAGACGTACTACAGAAATCTGCATTTTTGAGAGCCTATCTCGCTAATGCCACAGCTCCCGGCCCACGTGCAGCTCCCGCCGTCCGGGGCTGACTGCAGCATTTCTGGCTTTTCTGGGGCACTTTTCATCACTCACTTAGTAACGCATTACTCTTTTTTTTTTTTTTTTTTTTTTTCCTGAAATACACCCAAGCAACGATTGGGCAGCTATTTAGAGATAGACCCAGATTCTAGTGGCCATTCCCTAACCGGAGCCGGGCGCCTGCAATGAGCCGTCGGCCCTTCCCCCCCGAGCCACAAGCTGCCACAAAGGTGTCGAAGCCGCTTCTGCGTGGCCCACGCTCAAATGGTTTCGTTTTGCTCTTGGAAGAGGAGAGTCAGAACACGTTCAGACTGCTCAATTCAGACCGTTAAAATTCTGATCCTGCGGCCCCTCTGCACAAAGGCTTTACTGGCTTTCGCCGGAGTTCTGCACTAAAAGGAACTGTCGGCTTCACAGAAATAGAAATAAATAACGGGTTCCGTGTAATATCCCTTTCCCTTTACACCTCTGAGAGCAGAACTAAGCAGCGCGGCCCGTAAATGTTAAGTCTGAGTCAGAAACTCCATTGTCAATTATTTTTAGCATCAGAAATGGAACTGCAGCGCCTTTTGAGCACGGATAAAGGCTTATTAAGCTGTGCTGCAGGTCTTAGAGAGAATGTGTAGGCCAACAAGAGGTAAAATCAAAACCCCCATGCTCATTAAAAGCACCGATTTCAAGTCGTCTGTAAGGAACAAAGCTGTAAATTAGCAAACCTGGTTGGCTGTGGCTGTTGCAGCGAAGGGAACACTTGTGGCAGATGTTGTTGCTGCAGACACAGTGGCTGGCGTAGCACCGTGCACCATGGGAACTTTCGGAAGGAAAATCATATAAGCAAACATACAGAAGAGTGTAGCAGTATGGGAACCAGAGCGACACGTGGTAGGATAATCGAGCATGGTATTTATCACAGCAAAAAGCCCGAGACGTCATTGCCAGCGCGTGACATGCAACCACAGTGCAAAGCAGGACGACATTCCAGGGAGAGAGAGGGGAGGGGAATGAAAAGAGAAAAAAAGGGGAAAATGCTTGTTACCATCAAATCAAGAAAATCGACACAAACAAGCTTAACCATTTCAATACAAAAATCAACAGAAGAATTTTTAAATGCCCTTATAGTTACAAATTTTTGTCGTTTAAAAATTCAACCCAAATATTTACCGCAAACAAAAATTAATCTCGTTGAAGGACAGTATACGTCTATGTGGCTATAGTAAGGTACAGTCTTTATTTAACACGAGATAGTTGCTAAACACTGGAACTCATAGTCCAATCAAAATCCACCAAGGAACGATGTGCAATTCAATCAACTGCTGTACAAAATTAACAACGTCCGTGTGTCCGTGTCAATTAAATAAGACAATTGCATTTAATTGACAGGTGTTAGTGCAGGAGGCTAAGGGCGATGGATTGGCACGAGAGCTCTACGTTAACATCTAGCAGTGGATTTTGAGGGTCCGTGAGCTGCACCACAGGATTAAGAGAATCAAGAAACAAAGCTGGCACCTACCAACACTTGTAGCGGGTGTCATGCACAATATTGAGCCTGCCCATCATGCATTGCAACAGGAAGGTGGATTTGGAAAGGGAAAAGAATTAAAACAACCCATCACACGTGTAATTAGAAATTTCATTTGAACAAAGAAGAAAAATTGTTATTATGGGAACAGTGGCATGTAACTCTCAGCACAATCAAACCATACAACAGCACAGCGATCCGTTAGAACTAGTCTTCTGTGGAGGGGACAGAGCTGGCCCAACTGTGTGCCACTATGTCGCGTTCGCCTTCGCAGCGCTGCGCAACACCGCCCTGGCTAGGGAAAGCTTCTTTCGCTTCATTTTAAAACTCTTCCAATTTGCCTTTTGACATAAGCTTGGTCACGGTCCCTACCCTGCTCTCCTCGGACCGAAAGGAATGCTTTACAGCCGCACCTGCCCACGGGTCCCCGGGGTGCGCCCTGCCGGGGCACAGTGCCGGCGGACGGTGCCGGCGGGAGCAGCAGCAGCGCCGGCCCCTCTCCCCGTGGCGCACGGCACAGGGAGGGTTATCGCCGGGGACGAGGACGGGGGTGGATGCGCGAGGCTCTCCCCTCGGCAGGGACCCTTCCCGGGCGGGCTGGGGTGAGCCACGGCTTCAGCTACAGCGTTCCCTCAGCCGCAGTCCGGCGACTCCCACATCTCGGGAATACGCAGGTGAAGCCAGGCGCATTTTGGGCAGTGCTCTGGTGGCAGCGGTGTGACCCCTGCGGGGTGCTGGCCAAGTGGAAGTGACCCTGACATCCCCTGAACATGCCGGTCAGGGGAGTGATGGAATAGCTGTCGTCTCCTACACAGCTCAGGGCAGCGCCGATCAGCACTGGTTCGGTGCTTTTTTCTACGTTATGGGCTGTATTTTAAGCCGCGGGTGCCCGGGTTCACAACCTGCAACTCTCCCTGCGCTACACAAAAATCATTAAAGTGACAGCACCGGGTGAGTTCTACCCTGCAACTGGCAGCATGGTGGGCTTTGGACCATCACGGTATCATTTTTTAACTGTCACTAAGCTGGCAATTCTGGTTACTTTACACAGCAAAATGCCTTCCACCAGACTGAACTCAGAATCTTCTGGGTTTGCTTCCCATATGAGAAAGATATGCTGATATTTCAGAATATCCGTTTTTAATAAGCGATTTACTTTTTTATTTTAAAAAAATAACATTTTTATTTAACAACTAACATTTATTAGCACCACTCCTTTTGCCTGACACAGCAGAAACTGCGATAACCCCTGAAACCTGGGAACAGAGACTGGAGTGGAAATGGGCACCTGCCCAGGCAGACTGGCAGGGGGTGCACGGGGCTGCTGCTTCCGTGGCATTCCGTGACCGTAACCGGGGCCAGGGAATTGTTTTAGCCCCTGCCAGGCATTGTAGGGGCTTGCACAATCTCAAGAGCATTTAGCTAAGCAGGGAAAAAGTCAGGCAGTACAGTTACTGCCGGGGACAAGGTTATTCTCTGTCATCACTGTATCTGCAAGGCTACAAAGGAAAGGGCATAATCATGTTTCCTAATTACTCTTCTATTTCTGGATTGTGGAAGGGACTGAAAATATTCCCAAAGAAAGGTTAAACAAAGGAAGGGCAGCGTTCCTGACTTCCCCACGCACAAATCACGACTGAAGTCAACGGGACCACTTCCAAGATTAAAAAATGGAGCAAAATTTGCCTATAAAGTGCAAACAGTAAGTAAAACTGCTTTCTCGGTCCCTCTTATGACATCTCTATGGTGTTAATGAGGTTACACAGAAGAACCTTTGAGTTTTGTCTCTCTGCAGAAGTGCCCTATTTATAAGGTCGTACATCCTTCATTAGATCTGGAATATTACGCCATTCCATGCATAATTAGGTCTACATGCTAAAGACGAGTTAGAATTTCATAATGACTCTGAAATATCACTGTACAGCTTTTCAGCTCAGAATTTTAGCCTGAGTTATCGTCATTAACATTATAACCGGAGCACACAGTTTTGAAAGGGAATTGAAGCAAATGAACATAAGGCAGAAATGAAGACACTAGCTGGGGTGCAGGAACTTGCAAATATGGAGACATAGTGCTGTATGACCCTCTTACCAGTCATAAAAATCATTTTTGCTATGACCTTAATATTCATCTTGACTTCAGAAGCTTTGACTGACTAATGAGAATGCATGAATAATAGATGTGCAGTTTCCAACGTTCCCTAGCTTTTCAGCACAAGGCAGAATTTTAATTCAAGGATGGGCTCAGTTAACCGATCACAACTTCACAACCAGATTATTTCTGCAGTGGAATAGAGCTATTTTTATAAACATTCTAGGTTTACTGGTGTTCTAGGCCTTTTTATTCTCTTCTCTCCCTCAAACTATTCCCCTCAGTCTGTTTATTCTGTCTAATATCCTAATGAAAAATGTGGCCACAGAGGGCAGAAGCGCTCCTGTGGATGTGAGCAGCTGTGCCCGATCTCTCCCTCCCCGCCGTCCAGAGGAGAGCGAGGTTTTTCACAGACCCAGAAGCCCCACGGAGGATGGTGCTCCCACATACGCGGCTTCAGGAAAGCATCTGTGCACTGCCTGAGCCCGAGCCCTGAGCCCAGCCCTGAGCCCTCAGCCCCAGCCCTCAGCCCCAGCCCTCAGCCCCAGCCCTGAGCCCCAGCCCTCAGCCCAGCCCTGAGCCCTCAGCCCCAGCCCTGAGCCCAGCCCTGAGCCCTCAGCCCCAACCCTGAGCCCGAGCCCTGAGCCCAGCCCTGAGCCCTGAGCCCCAACCCTGAGCCCCAGCCCTCAGCCCCAGCCCTCAGCCCCAGCCCTGAGCCCCAGCCCTGAGCCCTCAGCCCCAGCCCTGAGCCCAGCCCTGAGCCCTCAGCCCCAACCCTGAGCCCGAGCCCTGAGCCCAGCCCTGAGCCCTGAGCCCCAACCCTGAGCCCCAGCCCTCAGCCCCAGCCCTGAGCCCTGAGCCCCAGCCCTCAGCCCTGATCCCTGTGCCCCAGCCCTGAGCCCCAGCCCTGAGCCCCAGCCCTCAGCCCAGCCCTGAGCCCTCAGCCCCAACCCTGAGCTCCAGCCCTCAGCCCTCAGCCCCAGCCCTCAGCCCTCAGCCCCAGCCCTGAGCCCTCAGCCCTGAGCCCTGAGCCCCAGCCCTCAGCCCTCAGCCCTCAGCCCCAGCCCTGAGCCCTGAGCCCTGAGCCCCAGCCCTCAGCCCTGAGCCCCAGCCCTGAGCCCTGAGCCCTGTGCCCCAGCCCTGAGCCCCAGCCCTCAGCCCCAGCCCTGAGCACTCAGCCCTGAGCCCTGAGCCCTCAGCCCCAGCCCTGAGCCCCAGCCCTGAGCCCTGAGCCCCAGCCCTCAGCCCCAAGCCCCAGCCCTAAGCCCCAGCCCTCAGCCCTGAGCCCTCAGCCCCAGCCCTGAGCCCTGAGCCCTCAGCCCCAGCCCTGAGGCCCAGCCCTGAGCAAGGGAGTTCTCCAGAGCTGAAGCTGCCGTACCTAAATAAGCACGGCACGCGTTAACTTACGGGCAGAGGCGGCTGAAGCCCCGCCGGGGGTGGGGAGGGGGTTCTGCGGCTCCGCTGCAGCTCTGCCTCAGGACAACAGCTCCTGGGAGAATCCCGTGAACCTGACCCCTTTCTCCTGGGGGACTACGCTTCTCAAAGACCGTTCTGGTGGCCCTGCTGACAGGCCGAGGCCGGGAACGGCTGTCTGCACACAGCTGAGGAGGCAGCGAGCTGCGGCACAGGACAGTAACAGGCACTGGGGCAGGAATTTCACGGAGCCGCAGAGAGCAGCTCTCTCCCTGTAGGTACCCACATACCTCCCGCCAGCTCAGTCACCGCGGGACAAAGAGCACGTGCAGAAGTAGTGAACGCCACCTAACCCGTGCTCTGCAAGTTCACAGCCCCGCAGGCGACCGTCTGCCCGCGTGGCTGCCGAGGCGTGGAGAGCCCAGAGCACGCTGGCAACATCTATTAAGTCGTGCAGGGCCTCCTCCTCCGGCAGACTAACCCCGCTTATTTCGGCCATCCAGCACCACAAGCGCTCCCAGCTCGCTCTTGCAACTCCTCTGACTCCCCTCTAGTCTGGGGACAGCTTCCAGCGGCCACGGCGTGTGGGAGACCTCGGCAGGGGAGCTGTGCAAAGACCTGCGCTTTATTTGAGAGCGCTGAGGTGAGGATCTAAGAGCATTTAATCACTTAAAGTGCGCCGGAGCGCCAGTGTCCACCCCCTGGCATGGACGATCCCTCTATTTGCTTTCATGTGCCCTTGCGTACAGGCAGCCAGAACTACGCCCTACAATTTAGAAGGGGTATCTGGGTTTGTCTGGAACTGGAGGGGAAAACTCTCGGGGTGAGCCATGAAGAGCGCAGTGCGCTGGAGGGAGGAGGCTCCTGCCGAGACCCTCCACAGGGGCACACACCGACACCGCGTAGGCTCCGCTATCGTCCTGCCCTCCACGCGTCCTGCTTCTTCACGTATCGCAGCTGAAGCAACCGAGGACACACATGAGTGATTACACTTTGGGTGTCTGAACCCGAAAAATGTCACTTTAATTCAGACCCCACTGAAATAACCTGCCCCTGCTCCACGGCAGTGCAGCTGAGGGCACCCGCACTCGGTGCTCTCCGTCGCTTCTTAGGGACTGACGGAGCTGCTCCACTTCCAGCTGACTATGCGCAAGCAGGACTGGTGCCAGTTAATTTTAAGCGGGGAAAACTAAAAAGGGCAAGGTGGCAAATAAAATTCTCAAACTTTCAGAAAAGTACTGGATTAGTGTGAAGCTCAAAGTGCTGCTGTCTGAAAAATATAAACAGAGAATTCCTAGTAGCTCACGCTGCAAAATCCTTTGCTTTTCTTGTTTAACATATACTAAGCTTCAGAGGTCAAGAAAGGTCAAGCGAAGCATCAAGAACCAGCGCACAAACTGCTGTAGGTTCCAGTACAGACTTGCTAGAGGAAGAGCTGAGGCAGGTCGTGCGCAAGTGCCGATGTGAAAGGTCCTGGTCAATGACGGCTGACGCGCCCGAACCATAACCCCAGCTTCTGCGCTCCAAGGGCACAGCTCAAAGCAGCCCAAGTACTTCCAGAAATCATCCATCCCTTCGCTGACTTAATGGGAGCTGGAAAATTGTGTGTTTACTAACTACGTCAATTATGCCTTGCCAAAACAAATCTGTGAGATTGTTTTAAAATCTACAGGAAGGACTGTGACTGCATATTAATTTTAGTATGTGGGTGAGAGACCTGACCTAAAGCTTACTCAGCGTCTTACTATTGACTCCAACAAGCTTTGCCACAAGCTTTTACTAATATATTTTAGTGGTTGTAATGCATTTTTGGAACCTAAATAAGTTATTACAATGTACTACATCAAGCAACTGATTTTTGTGCCATTTAAATTATACCTGTTGGTTGTATGCCAGATCAAGAAAGAATGGTAAAAGGTGTTATACCAAATTCCTGGTAACACACTTGCCCAAAATGTTTAGGATAAAATCCCTACATTTTTTTTTAGTAAAGACTGAAGAGCTGTATTTTCTTTCCTCCCCAGCCCTCAACTAGTCTGCATTACGCAGGGCTGTCCTCACAGGCTCCTCACGTTTTTTGAGTACAGACCGATCAGACGCCCTCCGCACACCTCCTGGAACGACAGGGCTGTTTTAGTGTGGGTTGGGATGTAAAACACAAACTCAGTTGTGTTAACATAGGCACAAATTCACGCGACATACTAGATATGTAACTTCTCATGGAGTGTTGTTTGCAGAACCAAAACCTATATTCCGACTTTAAGTCCCACCACTCGTCCTCTGAAGGGACTTCTGCTTATGTAAATAGTAGAGGCATCGATCCTTCAGCAATTATGCCAGGACAAGTGCAGATTTGATCACTCTTGAATAAGAACAAGTGCACCTTGGTTCTGCTTGGCCAAAATCAGCCCCGAGGCTTTAGCGGTAGAGGTTTGAGCCTTGGTTTCTTGTATAGGTCCACGAGCAGCCCACCTGCGAGACTGCCTGCCTCTGCCTTTGTGTGATCACTGCACCCTAATTAAAATCAAAACCTTCAAGTGTGTGACTCAGAGCAACTGTTGCTAAGCACATGAAGGCAAAGGGGTCTTACAGCAAAGAGAAACAAATACAACAGCTTAAGAGATGTGTAACAGAGAGAAGTTAATCGAGGGGAAGAGGAGCGAGAGAGGAGATTTCAAGTTCTGATTTGGGATGACAGAGCATGACACTGATTTTTGTATTAGACCGGAAAACACCCACCCAGCTTCCGAGAGAAGCAGAGAGAAGCCAGCCATCCTGCAGTCAGCGCTCCTCCGCCTGCGGCTCCCCGGCACGGCAGCGTCTCCTCTCAGCGGGGAGAGGGGCTGCCTCTGCCCGGCAGCAGCCGTGCAAATACCTCTCCGCATTTCCCGCCAGGAACACACGGTTACCTCCTCGGGTGCTATTTCCAGAATTCCCCCTTCCCCCTCCCCAGAAAAAGGCAAACGAGAAGCACTTACCTGGTGGGAGAAAGGCTGTATGCTGCTGTAACTGCATGTTGGCAAGAGCTTGCTGGTATTGGAAAATACCAGTGTTAAAGACCGCAGTGGCACCATTGGTTTTTTCAAGCGCAGGCCTCTTTGGTAATGGGGGAAGTACAGTTTGAGGAATTCCCTGAATGGTGGATGGGTATAAAAATAAAGTCCAGTAAAAAAAGAAAAAAAAAAAAGGGGGGGGGGGCATGGGGAGTGGGGGGTGTGGAGGAGGAGGGGAAGGAGGGAGAAGACAAGGAAAGAGAGAAAGGAAAAAAGAAAAATCAGTAGAAGGCAAAAAAAACAGGCAGCACCATGTTTATCCATGAGCAAGCAAGCAGCATAGCAGACTTAACTACCAAATAAAAGGCGAGGTAAGAGCTTTACGAGGGAGCGCTACTTTAGCCTACCATTACAGCGGCACAGGGAACGTGTCGGAGCCGTACGTTATAGGGACCGGCAGAGCTATTACGCTACGGTAAAGCTTCAGGGCTTCGGTCAGGAGCGAGGCTATCGGGGCAGGGGAAGCAGCACGGCGAGCTCCATGAGGATCAACACGTAGAAGCGATGTTAATAGTCACCGTCCGGAGCGGATGGCAGTGCTGCTGGCGCCAACCCACTCCCCGGCCCCAGCGCCTGCCCGGGCATGCAGAGCGCGCGCCACATGCCGGCACCCCCGGGCCGCCTCCGCGCCACGAAGCCATGCCAACGCACCCTGCGCCGCGGCCGCCCACGCGGCACCCTCGGGAGGGGAGGGGACGGGGACGGGGACAGGGGACAGGGCAGGGGGCCGGGGGGGCGCGGGGGCGGCGGGGTCCTGCTCTGGAGCCCGGCCCGGCCGCCCCCGCACCCCTCACCGGGGACCGGGGGGAAACCGGGATATTCCATTTCTAGACATTAACCCCAAACTTGACTCTACGATACAGCTACATGCCAAGCTAAAAGGTGAAAGGTCATAGTACCAGGTCAAAGGTTGCCTCGAGGGGTCGCTTCAGTGATTTGACAGCCGACTGAGTCTTAATTAGCAGGCAGCGAGCACATGATGGCAATGGCCAGTGGGGTCAAGCGCATTAACATAAACAGCAAGCAGAGGTGCATCATGGGGGCAGCAGTGCATTTGGGTAGGTGAGAAAAAACAAATAAAAACAAATCACCGGATGCCGTGTACAACGGTAACAAGACTAGGCATGCACGGGGGGCCGGCGGGGCGCGGGGCTCGCGGCGGGACGGCAGCAGCAAGGGGGGCTCCCCGCCACCGCACCCCGCCGGCCGCCACCACCCCGCACCGCCGGCCATGCCGCTGCCGCTGCCGCTGCGCCTGGCGCCCGCCGTGCGCCTCTTCCCACACCCCATGGGGCTCCGCACACGGGACCGCTGTGCCACCACTGCCCTGTGCGGGGGCCGGCCGCCCCCGGTGGGGACACCGGTCCCAGAGAGGTTCCAGATCTGGGTGCTATGGTATTGGGGTTCGCTCCAGCGCCCTGCGAGAGCTGCCGACAGCCCGCGGCGGGGGGCAAGGGCCGGTGGGCCACGAACAGCGTTAACGCAGTAAGATCCACTCCAAACCGAGCCTCTCCAAACACGGACTTCGGGCAACTGAAATACGGGTTTATCTATCTGTGCGACTAGATAGATACACGTCTACCCACACACAAACATACAATAAACTATATATACATATATGCACACACACGTACACACACGCACACACGTATGCACACATATATGTACATATAGATACTCTGTACATCGGCAGGCAAAATTAGTGAAACACCTGAACGGTCTGAAACTACTTAAGAGCAGATCTGGCACCACATGCTGAGAAAGCTCATTGCACCGTGTCGTGACTGGGATGCCCGAGCACGCCCCCCCCCCCCGGCGAGAACAGCTAACACGTCAGTTCTCGTCTCTCCTCAACATCCCTCTGCTCCAGAGGGGTCTTCCGGACTCACCATGGCAGCTGCAGTGGCTGCTGCCTGGGCAGCTGCAGCTTGGTTAACCTGGTACTGGGCAGCCTTGATCTTGGCTTGCAGGTGTGCAGGAGGGTGAAAATATTTGCACTTTTCCCGTGAGCATCTCCCTTTGATGTAATCCATGCAGACGGTGACCGTGTTGTCGTTGGTGTCGATCATGGCGCTGTCGGCGGGGTGAGCGAACCGGCAGTCGTTCTCCCCCCTGTTGCAGTTGCCACGCTGGTACTCTCGACATACCTGCGACATTGGGAAAAGAAAGGCGATTAATTTGGGTGGCGGGTGTCACAGGCGCGGCTGGGAGCACAGTCGCGGTTTTGAACGTCTGCGGCAGCGCCGTGAGGACGGGCGCCCGGCCCCAGGAGGAGCACAGCGGCGGTGGGACGGTGGGCTCGGCTCCCCGCCAGCAGGGACCGGGCTTCTCTAAAGCCACCTCTCATGTCAAAGAGCATCCAAACCCACCGGGATCAAGAGCCAGGCACACCGCGGGTTCTGATTTGGCTCCCACTTAGCCGCCCACAGGGCTTTTTCTGTTTTCTGGAGAAGGTGCAGTGGCCAGCTCTCAGACATCACCCCAAGCCCCACGGTGCTCGCCCGCGGCCGGGCGCCACGGGGATCTGCCTGTGCCCGACTGAGCCATGCTCCACCCATGGATTAAGGTGACCGGCCAGCGGTGCTGGGACGATGACTGGGTGGCCTCCCCGAGCAGCCCCACCGGTCGGGCACTCGGTGGCCGCGCAGGGGAGCGAGCTGCACCCGTGGGGTGTGCGGTGCCGCACGGGCCCCACGATCCAGGCGTCTGCCACGAGAGGGCAATCCAAAACCCACAGCGGCGGCCGCCTCCGCCGCCTGCCCGGGAGCGCCCAGCGCGTCAGCACGAGATGGGCCGCGTCGGGAAAGAGCAGAGGCAGCAGCCAGAGCGGTCACCGGTCCCGCTGTCACACCGCCACCACCCGACAGCAGCCAAACGAAGCTGAAGGAATCAGAAACTGCAGAAAGAACCATCTTGGCTGGAGCGCAGCCCCTGCGGCCCCCCCGCTGCCCCAGCCCGGCCCCCCCGCACCGACCCCCACACCTCCAGCCACCGCGTGCCCTGCGGACACTAACTTCATCACCAGCGCCGCCCCCCCCTCACACACCCTGCAAACCCTCTGCTTAAAAAAATGACACGTGTTCTTTTCACGGTCAGCTTTTCACAAACCGCAAACAAAAATGCGTTTGTCATTTCAGTTTCCCAAAGGCTATAGGAAACAGAAAGGGACAAAAGCAACCAAGTTTGTATAAAAATAAAACCACTTTAGTAGGTGGAATTTCCTTTTAAAGGTGGGTGCCCATGAGCTTGGATCATCAGTATTTCCTCAAGGATCTTGGCTCTGATCCCTGCAACAAACCAAATTTGGTTGTTATTTGGTTTCCATCCACGCTAGGGCTCTAACTGCGTTTTAACCCCTGCGCTGCTTCGAGTACCAGCTGCCCATCGCCCAAGACCTACGAAATGACATCCCCAAAGGACAAGAGCAATGTCTTTTGTGAACCCGCTCGCAGGAAACATCCGTTTGTCCAGGGTCATTCCAGCACGACCTTATTTACAGTCTTTTTCCACGCAGTGACAAAGACTCTGGATGTATATGTGCAGCCGAGCTGAATGTGGCAGTTCAGGCACCTCCACCGCTCTCGTCCATCCCCGTGGCACTACTGCTCGCGGCTCGGCACCTGCAGCACACGTCAAACAGACTGGGCAGATCCCCCAGCTGGAAAATAACCACCTGCCCTCCAGTATTTCTGCAGCTGGATCCCTCCCCGCTCTACTCCCTACATGGGGAGTGACTAGGGAAGGAGGTGGCACCAGTTTGAGCCATCAAAACCCCCAAGTCTGCTTCTGGCACGTGCTGGGTGCTAGCACCACCCCTGCTCACACGAGCCCCCCGGTCCCTCTGCCCCTCGCTCTCCCGCGTGTGCCCAAGGGAGCCGGCGGGTCGCTGCTGCGGCGAGAGAGCTGGGCTGGGCTGGTGCGCCCCACTGTCTGCGGGACGGCGTCCTCGCTTCCGTCATCTTGGAATACTCTTTGGGCCACCAACCAGCGTCTTCCACCCAAACGCAGGCCTCCCAAATAGACAAAAATGGAAAATGTCCTTTGCTTATTTGTTTGCAGTCTAGAAGTAAACTGAAGTCTTCTCCTCTGAAGATAAAGAATGCAACTAAGGATGCAACTAAGGTCAGTTGACTGTCTGCTCTTTGTCTTGTATTGGTGACCCACAAAACCGATGTCTCAAACCCACTGCACATGTAAGCAAGAACTGCTCCACGAATAACACGAAGATGACATATACAAATTCACGTGTGAGTGTGTATTCTATATATACAGAGAGAGAAAGAAAAAGCACCCACAGATAAGCTAATTTTAACACAGTTAAAAACCAAAGAAGAATGACCAGAAAACTGAAATAGGCAGATAGAGACAATCTTGGGCATGTCCAGAGCAGATTTTCACGGAGCTGTCACGCAGTAGCTGCGATAAGGCAATGAATGGCTCCGTCCTCCCTAACACATCTCAGAACGATGGTTTACAGCACTCAGACACAAACCATAATGCTGCTAGTCCTTTTAATCAGTGACCAGCAATGGCTTTTCAACCACCGTGATGGCAGCCAAGAATGTTTCCAACTCTTGTTTATTTAAAAGCAAGCACTGAAAATGGTGTTATTTTTTTGCCACAGGCATGCAGTAACGCATCATTCATCTGCCTGAGTAAAGAGAGGCACAAAAGCATGGTATCTTGCCTGGTCTTTCAGATCTGGACAGCTTTTATTTAGTTATTTACTAATAGCCCTGCAATCAGTATCATAATTTTGAACTGAGTATGTTAAGAAACAAAAAGAGGGACCTGTACGTCTCTAGCCTGTCCACAAAAACGCCGAGTTAGTGCTGCAGTATCACAGATTCACTGTAATTCACCTGACTCGTTCTAACTTCGGGCTGGGTTTATTTTGGTCGCCCCGCCGGGGCCCAAGTTGCCCACCCTGGCGGGGAGACACCCGCCCCAGCGCCGCAGCGAGGGCAGGGGTCCCACGCCGCGCGCCCGAAAGCAGGCAGAGCTTCAGCTGGAGGGACGCGGGGAGCGGAGCGGAGCCCCTGCCCTTCCCTGAGCAAGGACCACCTCTGGCCCCTTCTCTGCACTGCGGCGAATTCATCAAATCGGGCCCAGTGTTAGCCAGGACACTCTGAACGTCTAAACCAACGGCAGCGCTAGGTCAGATTTCCTGGCCACCCAAGGTCTGAACGTCTCCAAGAACTTCTAAGCTGCTTCTCTCTGGATAAAAATGGTATATATGAAACACGCAGGAAACAGCAGCTTGGTTGTGGTCATTCTTGCTTCTTGAGTACTTCTCACAGAAAATGATGGCATTCAAACGGAAACACATGGGTTTTAAATAAAACGGTTAGCAAGTCCTTTCTCTCTCACTTCCCCGTCCTTCTCACTTCTCTTCTAGTTCACTGGAAGAGCCGCGCTTTCGTTCAAGATATTTCTGGCAGGAGAGGAGTGTGAGGAAGAGCCTCAACCCATGAAATTTCCACCCCGAGATCCAGATTCCTTACGGGAGTGGCCGAACGCACTGGGCACCCAAACATCTGCACGCTAGCTGTACAGGCGACACGGTCCAAACAGGTATTAAATCAATCCTACTGCTACTAACAGTCACCGACCTGATCTGACGAACACCCAGGTTAGTCCAGGAGACCAGGCACGCTGCCTGGCGGATCTGTGCCGCCTGCCTGCTTTCCTTACCATCCCAGCTGTACGTGTTGAGGGGTTTCGGTTGTGGAGCAGTCCGATTCAGCGTCCCAGAACACGCGTGCTAACTTAACTAACGCCAGAGTACATCATTCTTGAAAATAAGTATTTCAAATTCTAAGCAGAAGGAATCATGTTCCAAGATTAGATGCTAACATCACAGCGGTTATTTTTCTCCAGGACAGTTCATTCCAAGGGAGAGCGAGCTAAGCCATATAAAGCTCCCGAATCACGTCCTAACAAATGACAATACGGACAGCACTAAGCCCACTTAAAGAGCGGGTAGATGCACGGCGGCTTCTCCGAGAGGTAACAACCAGACCATGCAAAAACTTTCAAATCAGTTCTGCATTTCTGTAACCTATAAAGTACATTAAAATGTTTTGCTGTGATGTGCTTATTTGGTATTTGTATACTAAATTTGGATACTCCAGATTAAATGACCAATACACAGGAAAGCACCGGCATATTATCTTCTCACCTACATATCTTCTCACCTACATATTTCACTATTTAAACTGCATTTGCTGAAGGGCAAAAAGGAGGCGGAAAAGACACACAACGCCCCCACCAGACACTAATTTTGTAAGACAGCAGCGCGGTGTGGAATTGCAGAGTCAGTGGGCCAACCTGGCCGTGCTCTTGAGCCCGGGCAAAACAGAAAGCAAAACTTAAACAGCTCGGAGGGTAGAAGAAGTTGGATACTTTTGAAGTGCTCTAGGTGGTGCGACGGCTAGAGCTGAGCCAAGGGCAGGCCCTGCTAGGAAGGCTGGGCTGGGACAGCCCTCCTCCCAGGACAAGGACGTCTCCGAGGAGCGGAGCCTGCTGACATAAATGCCATTACGGCCGAGAAGGCCGCCGGGTGCCGGCGAGCCGGGGCGGCGGTCAGCCGGAGCACCCGGCTGCGAAGCAGCGCCCTGCCGGACCGCGGGCTGAGCCCAGGGGAGGGCCGGTGCCGTCTCCCCGGCGCTGCCGAGGGCTCTCCCCGGCGCAGGTGCTGCCCTGCGGCAGCTCGGCCAGTGCGCAGGGACCCGGCCCGCTCCTGCCCGCCAGCGGCTCCTGTGGCAAACGGCGACTGGTCCCGGAGGAACCCCCGCAGGGTGCCCTCTCACCGGGACAGGTGACAAAAGAGCCGCTCCTCTAGGTCTCACTGCCTGTTTTCAGGGGTTCCCAACTTCACCATCATCTTCCTCGTCATTCAAGTTCAAAGCAAAACCACCCGGCCTTTTTAAAAATTTTACTGATTTCTGATGTTTTTGCTGACTTTTCCTAACTGATAAAAGGGGTTTTCACTGCAGACCGTGCCCCTGGGCGTTTTGTGAGATCAACACCCTCACAACTCCCTCTTCTGCGGGAGAGTTTGGCTCAGCAGCACAGCACTTCTCTAAACAGCTATATAAAGAGAACGCAAGTGTCGGGAGGACCAAATTCTGCCCGTTGAAGTCCCAGATTTCATTAGCTCCCTGTGCACTCTGGTCCCAGTCTGGCGGCCGGCACAAGCTCTGCCCCGGAGGCTCCACATGAAGAGCTCTCACCGACAGATGCACTTCCCTGGCGAAGGGCAGAGCTGGTGCCCAGGGACCGCGGGTACGTCCTGCTCCCGCTTAGAACAGAAAGCTTTGGAGCCCACATGTCACCAGCACCGCTGAGCAGTGCCGTGGCCCCAGCGTGTGTGGAAGCACCATCAAAGACCGCAGCCAACCTCGGCACTGCAACCCAAAGGGCTGCCCGCTGCCTGCATCCTCTTTTCGGTACTCATTGCTGAATCTAGCATGATTTATTGATGAATTTATCTAATTGCATTTTGGTTTTAAACCACCTCTGGCAGGTATCCACCGCGAAATAGAGTCCTCAAAGGGAAAACATCCCTCGGTGATCCTAAAGAGCCATCTGTGCGCCAGCTCTCAGCTCGGTGCACCTGCCTCTCCTGTAACCTGACCGTGCTTTGGGGAACGCTTTCCTCAGAGAAAACATCTCTAAAAAGGGAAATGATGCGATCCCGCAGAAGGGGAACCTGTGGTGACGTGAGCCCTGAGAATAGTGACAGCGGCAGCGGGAAATGCTCGCTGCCAGATGACCCTCCACACCCCTCCCAGCTCGCAGCCTTCTGCGCGGCAGCGTGTCAGTCACAGACGCACCTAAGAAAAAGGAACTAATTTTCCTGGTAAGGGGAATTAATCCCTGTTAATGCACATGCATGGGCAGAAAGAAAAGCATTACAATCACAACAGGCTGTGTTTTAAAACAGAGATCCTTCTCACTCCTCCCATCACGCGCCCTGAGCTCAGGGACCATATCCAAGAGCAGAACAACCCATCCACCCTGCGCACCCCCAAGGCCCCCCACCCTCCCCACGCAGAGGAGAGGCTGCAGTACCAGCACCTGCCCCTCTGCTCCGCTCTGGGGAGACCCCACCTGGACTACTGCCTCGGTCTCGGGGGGCACCAACATAGGAAAGACGTGGACCTGTTGGAGCGGGGCCAGAGGAGGCCCCGGAGATGCTGGGAGGGCTGGAGCCTCTCTGCTGGGAGGACAGGCTGGGAGAGGTGGGGGGGTCAGCCTGGAGAAGAGAAGGCTCCGGGGAGACCTCAGAGCCCCTTCCAGTGCCTAAAGGGGCTCCAGGAGAGCTGGGGAGGGACTCTGGGTCAGGGAGGGGAGCCGTGGGACGAGGGGGAACGGTTTGACACTGACAGAGGGGAGATTGAGATGAGATCTGAGGAAGCAATTCTTGGCTGTGGGGGCGGTGAGCCCCTGGGGCAGGGTGCCCCGAGAAGCTGTGGCTGCCCCATCCCTGGAGGTGTTCAAGGCCGGGTTGGACGGGGCTGGGAGCAGCCTGGGCTGGGGGGAGGTGGCCCTGCCCAGGGCAGGGGGTGGCACTGGGGGGGCCTTAAGGGCCTTTCCCACCCAAACCATTCTATGGTTCTATGATTCTTTGACCTCTCAGCCCTGCCCCTGCGCTAAGGCTACAGAAGGTGAGCGCTGAGCACTGGCCGCCGGGCGGGGGGCTGAGGGCAGAGCGGGAGGGCCGGGGGCTGCAGGGACAGGGCACGGCACAGCTCGGCTCTCTCTGCCGATTGAAGCTGCCTCTGGGCTGGAGTGGGAGAGCACCACCAGCCGTGCGACAGAGAGAGCCGACCTCTCACAGACACGCATGTCCTAACACACTGCTGTGTCCAACAGGCACAGGGGGTGACAGCAGCTCGCCCTGCCAGCTCTGCCTCTCCCGTCACCGCCTTATAACCAGCAGGCCTGAGCGGGGCTGCTGAGCCCCCGCTTGCAGGCACCACAGCCCGCGCTCCTGACTGTGCTCCCGGCTGTGCTCGCAGGCTGTGCATGAAGGCTGTGCTCCCGACTGTGTGCGCGGGCTGTCTCCTGACTGTGCTCACGGCTGCGCTCACGGCTGTGCTCACGGCTGCGCTCACGGCTGTGCTCATGGCTGCGCTCACGGCTGCGCTCACAGGCTGCGCTCACGGCTGTGCTCACGGCTGCGCTCACGGCTGTGCTCACGGCTGCGCTCACAGGCTGTGCTCACGGCTGTGCTCACGGCTGCGCTCACGGCTGTGCTCACGGCTGCGCTCACAGGCTGTGCTCATGGCTGTGCTCACGGCTGCGCTCACGGCTGTGCTCACGGCTGTGCTCACGGCTGCGCTCACGGCTGTGCTCATGGCTGCGCTCACAGCTGTGCTCACAGGCTGTGCTCACGGCTGTGCTCACGGCTGCGCTCACGGCTGTGCTCACGGCCGCGCTCACGGCTGTGCTCACGGCCACGCTCATGGCTGTGCTCACGGCTGCGCTCACGGCTGTGCTCATGGCTGCGCTCACAGGCTGCGCTCACGGCTGTGCTCACGGCTGTGCTCACGGCTGCGCTCACGGCTGCGCTCGCAAGCACACCCCAAGCACGCGGCAGCCACGGCACGGCACGTCGCTGGCTCACCGCCCACGCTGCCGCAGCACCGATAAGGTGCCGAAAACACTGTCAGGCCTTTCAGATAAGAAAGATCCAGGGCAAGGGAGAGTGCCAGCTAGAGAGCACTAGCACTTGTCAGGGTTGCAGCAAGGCTGATAAGGCGGGCGCGGGAGGCCGGCGGGGGAGCGCCGGCACCATCTGCCCCGAGCGAGCGGAAGAGAGAGGCCCAAAGCCATCTCCTGCCCGGGCGGCTGGAGCTCTGCCCTTCCTCCCGGCCCTGGCGCTTGGCTCCTGTGCCCGCGCAACCCGCGCGTTCACACCTGGGCACACACTACAAGTTTCGAGGCACTCTTGCTGCTGCCACAGTCGTTCCTAAAAGGGCTCAATATTTCCATTTCTTTCTGCAGCGGAGGGTCTGAAGCGGAACCGCGAGCATTAACTTACTGTATGATCCCTCAGGCGCTCCCCGTCCTTACCCATCACCAAGACACGACATGAGCAGCTGAAGTGAAACCTGAATTATTTTCTTTCACAAGAAAAATATTTTATATCTAGGAGACGTAATAAATGATACAACTGGTGAGAGTAAGTTACACATATCGGCTCCTACCTCCAGCCTGTCTGTCCTCATCAGCTTTTGGGCAGCAGCGGCAGCAGCGGCAGGAACCGGGACACCGGGGTTCCCTGTCACCAGCATGGGGGCGGTGGGCAGGATCTCCGCTGGGACCAGGCCTGGGGAGACGGGCCCCAGGTAGGGGTTGAAGGCAGCTGATGCGTTGGTGGCTAAGCTCGGTGCAACGGAAAACATCGGCTGCAATCAGAGAAAAGAAGACAGACACTTTAAATACTTAAAATTGCCATACCATCAGCATAGTAACTTTTTGGCGACCACCTTGAGCACGCTGGTGGTGAGTTTCTGTTAGTAAGGGGAAAGAAGCTCTCGTCATGTTTGTGGGACATGAAGAACACTCGCGCAAGGGCTGCACACGAGCGAGACCTCGAGGACTGGCACCCCCCGCCAGCCCGCGCTGGTTCTGCTGCTCAGGCTTCCCCGCACCCGCATAAATACGTTTCTGACCCTGGTGACAGCCCGCCCTGGTTTGGAAATCACAGCGGTTTAATACAGGAACAAGACCAGATGACCATAGTCATTTATTTTTACAAAATTAAACAGGCTGTCCACGCAGATATTCGGAAAGAAATACGTCGCATCAAGGATATGCTTTATTTAGCCTAAAACATTAAGCCAGAGAAAGAGAGAGAGCATGCAAATTCTGGGTTTTTTTGTTTGTTTGCTTGTTTTAAAAAAAGAGTCAGATGCCCTTGTAGGCTATCACATGTTGTGAAGATGATTGGATGTAGAAGACCAAATAACGCTGTAAGACCAAATGCAGAGCTGTTACGCTGCAGTAAAGATTAAATAACTCTTCTGCCCCCCGGAATGCAAAGGCACTGTGCCACCAGTGTAATTGCCAAATAAAATTTAGTCCGGAGTGTTTATCTTTAGTATCTAAATAAAGTAGTTACTTAAGGCTTTTAGGTTTTTCTTCCAAATTACTATTTAGAGGGAAAAACAACTACAGAGTTAACGCAACTCTTTTTCTCTGTTTCATATCTGTTTAAGCCAGACAGCCTACACCACCACGTGCTTCTGTGTTCCTGAGGAAATGACTGGACGGTTTGGAAGAAGGAAGGAGTCCATTTGAAAACACTAGGGAAAAACACACTGCTGAGGAAAAAAGACTGAAAGTTGTGTAAATAGGAGTAATTTCCTTAACGTCTCTGGTTCTTCATCCATGTGAATGAAAAACAAACGGGCAAATTTTACAGGAAATAAAATATTTCTCTTAAATACACTATTAATTAACTGCACTTTTAATTACTGTGTTATCAGCTATGTAATAATGAACACTGAAGACAAAACTACAAACCAGTCTGTCAGTGTGTAACTTAAGAGTTATCAATGTTTGATTTCAGCCCAATATATTCTCTGTACAGTAAATAAAAGACTATCCCATTTATTTTCCACCGAGATCATTTTATACTAACATAAATATGCCGCGGCCTTTAGACCACTGCAAAATAATAGCGTGTTTTATCAGAGCCACTTTGTATTATTCTGAAACTCACAGGTATTTCGAAATGTGCTGCACAGGTATAAATTAGGAGATACCCCCCCCCCCCCCCGCCACATCGGGCCAGCCCCGGCGCCACGCCGCTGGCAGAGAGACACGAGGTGGTGAAACCTGGGCGCACACAACCACTTCTCAGCAGCAGCCAACTCTGCCAGGGCACAGAGCCACCCCGACGCTCCGGCACCGGGGAACGCTTCTGGCAACAGAGCGGCCCCGAGGACAGACGGCACGGAGGGACCCCCAGGGACTGTGCCCAGCCCCAGCACGGAGCCAGCGCCCGGGCGGCTGCGGGACGGCGGGGAGCGGGACTGTGCCGCCAGGGTCACCCCAGGCACGGCGCCGCTGTCCACGAGCATCAGCCAAGGGTCAGCCTGGAACCGCAGACTGGTCGGAACTGGGACACCGATGCCACGCAGGACCGGAGAGACGGGGGGCCCGGGTCAGTGCGAGCCGCTGGGCTCGTCTCTGCCCTTCACGGCTCCCTCGTTTCCCAGCCAGCACGCACGCCCCATGGCGAGGAGCAGGGGCAGGACTTCTCTGTCACCACCACCAAACCATACAACTACCCACTGGCCTTGCAGTTCGGGCCCTAATATGCTGCACATCACGCAAAACAGCTGAAAAAGAGAATAAAGCTGCTGCTGTAGATGAGCAGAGAGGAGAGAGGTGGAGGAGGACACAGCTCCGTGCTGCCAGCTGCCCCACAGCCCCCATCGTCCCACCGACTGAATAATTCTGCTCTAAAGATGCCCGTGCACCGCCAGCGCGCACCTCGCGGCAGGGCTGAGCTCCGCGGGTCTGCCCTTCCAGGCACTGCCGCTAACGGGGTTAGCCACGGGGAAGGAGACTCGGGGGCACCTTTGGCAATCGGCCTCTGCAGGGCAGCACAGCCACAGCTCCTCCCTGGGCAGACAGACAGACAGACGGGTTTTCTGCCAGAGGCCCAGCTCGCCGACCCCGCAGGGAAGGAGCTGGACTCGTTTAATGCATCTTTAACAGCCTTTCCCTGAGCTCCTCCGCAGGGTCTCGGCGCTCGCAGCCAGCAGGACACGCAATCCCCGCTTGCCATCTGCAACCCCCTCTCACGCGCCGGCCAAAGGCACCGAAAAGAGCAAACTAAACAGGAAAGATGGGAAAAGGCCACAGACATTACTTGCAACTAAGGTAATTAAAACATTTATCAAACAGAAATATGAGTGAAAGGATGCTCCTGCTTTGCTTACCAAATCAGAGTCCCTCATTAAGTTAGTTCACTCACTTTTATTAAAGCATAGGGCATTGATTTTTGTAAAACAAAACAAACGGACTGATGCACCGTTAGACGGGATGATATAAATCACTCGCTAGGGCGCCCTGGAATAACGTCCCTTTCGACTGGGCTGAAAACCAAAGTGATTTTAAGGCCAAATAAGTAGGATGACATCCATTCGGAAACACTATTGCCGGGACAGCCAATGAGCCCTGCTCTGAATCCCGGTACTGAACGGGACTGAATTCGGAAAGTAGTCCGGAATGTCTGAGCTCAAGGAGTGCACACAGAAGTCCCCCGGACACCAGCAGGAGGTCTGTGCTGAGCTTCAAAACTCACCGACACAAATTTTGCTCGTCGGGGACACTGTGAGTGTAGCATAAAGGAGAATGTAAATTTGACTTAACTGTTATCCCGGCACTAGCCTCCCTTGATATTCAAAAGGACCATTAATTCAAAGGACTGCGTTAGTAATTTTTTTCATGTTTACCCAAGCGTTGGTGTGTGCCTCCCCACTGCTTTGTATGAACCCCTGAGAGCCCTATTTGGTTACAATTCATGAAACAAACAAACAAACAGGTTAAGAGAGAAGAATGTTGTAAGTGACGGTCCTTAGTGCTGGCTGCGTTTTGAGTTAAGCTTTCTCGTAGTCCCAAACATGAATCCGCTGGCGCTCAGGCTGAATCACTCTCCTCCAATCAGGAAATAAAAATAACATCGCGGCACGTGCACATGTCTGTTTCGAGCTGTTGAGACTGAAAAATCCTTTTGAGGCTGCTCTGGAGTGAAAGCAGGTGGAGCAGAGCCGCCGCTGAGCCGCCTGTGCTGCGCGGACTCGTAACCGTGCTCCTGACCCGGGCGCCACCAGCCGCGGCACCGGCCGCAGGGAGCCCCGCTGTGCCTGCCGGAGGGGCGCTGCCCCAAAGCACCCCGCTGCCGCTGCCGCAGCCTTCGCCGTCGGGGCGCTGGCGCTGCCTCGCTCATCTCCTTGCTCCGGTGATACGGACAATTATATTTAAAGAGAAGCCACTCAGAAAAAGCGAAGACAAAACGCGGTATCTTCTCACGCTGTGCTAAAGTCAATTTACTGTGACGATCCTACCACGGTATTTTCTGCTTTTCTCTGCCCCGTATGTTTTTTCTTGAGACAGATGAGGCAAAATGCTCCATGGGAGAGCAGGAGTTATATTAACCGCATCAAATAAGCTGCAGAGTATTTACTGGCATTCTGTAGACCCACAAAACATGGGACCAAACAACCATTTGGCACAAGTATGAGTCCTTTCTGCTGAGATGATTTTTCCTAAGGATTTAGCTATATTTTGAAGAGTATCAAGCTATATTTTGAGGAGTATTAATTGTCACTACGTTTTTTGAAATAAAAGTTGAAGAACTCATCTAGCAGAGTGAATATACTTTCCCTAACGGAAGGTATCTGGAGGTAAATTAAACTCCCTAAATTCTACCTTTGCCAGCAAGAAAGGAATAAAAGAACTGTCAGAGAAGCGCTAAAGCAGATATATTTATTTTATATATATATATATTTCAACTTATTTTTTCTTTGCTGCTATTTTACCCGTTGAAAGAGAGCTCCAGCCAGGAGAGCACTGTTTGCCTTTTTATTTAGAACATGCTAGCCTCGCTCATGCATCAATCGGCGCCAGTCTGGCTCACCCGTTCACCAGTAACCCCTAATGTCTGAGCTAGAAATGTATACCGAAAGGGTTCCGGGCCAACTTTACCCATAGGTTAGCTCAGATGACCTCTCTGGCTCGCGCTAGAGAGGGATGTGGCACGGGGTGTTCCGCTCCCAAAGGCATAGGCGCACGGCGGGCGGATGCCATCACCGCGACATGTGCCGAAAGGAGGGATTACCGCACAGCGAGAAACTCAGCCGCGGCCGTCGGCTCTGTCGAGCACTGCGCTGCGCTTAACTTACTGAGGTATAGGAGGAACAGGTATGATGTAATAATACAGAACCACATTTCACTGTGCCCAGATGAGAGATTTCTGACAGGTTCCCCTCCCCCCGCCCCTTGGCTTCTTGGAGAATTATGACTATCTGTACCTCTCCTTCTGCCCAGCTGAGCTGTGACCCTGCAGGTCAGACCAAGGGGCACCACACGTTGCCCAGGGCGAGCTTTCTGCTCTGCCTGACAACGCGCTGTAGAAACCAAAGGCCAATCCCAGCAAGTAATTCCCTGAGAAGGTTCCCCTGAGTGAAAGGAAAACGTCCAGCGGGAATCTTCTCAAGCCCGGGAATCTCCTACGGCACGTGAAACTGCAAAGGAAATGCCCATTTACGGAAATCCCACGCAGATCACTCACTTCCTTCATTTTAAGAAACAAGTTGCAAAAAAAAGCAGTTAAATTAACAAATGATTAACAAAATGAGTTAAGTTAACAATGTTATGCCAGGCAAGGGAGAATTAAGCAGAGACATGCAGACCAGCACTTCACCGTGTTTGATTTCTCCACCGGGACCCGACGTTTGTGGGCTTTCGCAGGCGTGCGAGCGCACCCGCTACCTTACTGCAGCTGCAACTCACAGTACTCATCGATGGAAGGCAAGAAGCGCACGTACCACAGGCTGCAGCGGGGCCCCAGGCATCATGGCATTGGCGAGCTGCATCTGCTGGGCCAGCATGGCCATGTTCTTCTGCTGAATCAGGTTATTGCGTCCATTTATCTCCAGCTGCGTTTTTAAGTGTGGTGGTGGGTGAAGATATTTGCAGTTTTCCCTTGAGCATCGACCCTGAAGAAGAGAATTGACACAATTGGCTTAGAAGTCATAGGCATTATCTTCACCCTCACGGCAGGGGCTAAAGCAAACGCAGCACAGGCCGCAGACCCAGGAGGAAAGCGCCCGGCTACGTCTCTCGGCTGTCCCACACCGACCAGGGCAACTTCACATTTCCAGCATCAGCTGCTTGCTTTGCTTTTCTCAACTACGCATTTCTGCAGCACAACTCTTAAAAAACCACTGTTTTTTTAAAAAGTTGCCGAAGGTGAGCAAGTATCGGTTGTTTGGGACGCGCAGCACGCGCGTCGTCTGTGCCGAGGGAGAGCTCAGCCCCGGGACTCGGGGCGGCCGCCCCTGCCCAGGGTCCCACAGACCCCGCCAAGGAAACGGGGTCCGGCTGCAGCACGGAGCCTACCAAACCTCACGTGCTACTCTGAAAATGTTCAAGGCTCGCTTCCCCTTCTGCTGCGCACAGCGAGACGTGCGGTCAAAGCAGCGTTATTACCAGGAAAACAGCACCGGCTCTGCGCTTTCACTAGACCCGGAATACAGCTTCTTTGAAGAAAACCTCTTACATACAATGTGTTTTTGTTGCAACTGTGTAAACCAAACAAGAAAATCAGAATTGACTTGTTTCTAAATTCTTCATTACATTCAGATGTGGTAAACAACAAATTTCAAGCACTAATTTTATTTGGATGACAGAACATTCATCAATTTGACAACCATTGACATCAAGAAATAATAAAAAATAATTGTATATGCAATGTATATCCAAAGCCCACTGTACCTCCTTGTTAGGAAGTAAATCAGCTTCGTACATAGAATCACAGACTGGTTTGGGTGGGAAGGGACCCTAAAGCCCCCCCAGTGCCACCCCCTGCCCTGGGCAGGGCCACCTCCCCCCAGCCCAGGCTGCTCCCAGCCCCGTCCAACCCGGCCTTGAACACCTCCAGGGATGGGGCAGCCACAGCTCCTCGGGGCACCCTGCCCCAGGGGCTCACCGCCCCCACAGCCAACAAGTTCTGCTTAATATCTCATCTAAATCTCCCCTCTTCCAGTGTCAAACCGTTCCCCCTCATCCCACGGCTCCCCTCCCTGACCCAGAGTCCCTCCCCGGCTCTCCTGGAGCCCCTTTAGGCACTGGAAGGGGCTCTGAGGTCTCCCCGGAGCCTTCTCTTCTCCAGGCTGACCCCCCCACCTCTCCCAGCCTGTCCTCCCAGCAGAGGGGCTCCAGCCCTCGGACACAAGACCCCCCGGCTCGCTGAGCTCCCCTAAGGCGGGCTCTTGCTGTGGGCTCCTGGTGGGGAGCTGAGCACCAAGGGCACTTCTGAAAACTCGCCCCAAGTCCTCCCAGCTGTGGCTCCACCATAAAAACCTCTGAACTGGCAGGCAGGGCCCGAGCGAAGGGCACCGGGCAGTGCCCCGCCATGGTGCACGGCGGGGGGGGGCGGGAAGAGAAACCCCCTCTCCCGGGGAGGAGATTCCCCTCTCCTCGTGGCATGTGGGCTGCGATCTCACGTGCCAAGAACTTCAGAAAATGCACACATTAATACGGAACCTTTACACACTAATTTTTCTTTAAAATTGTAACAATGGAGCCCATACTTTCACTTAAGGGATGACAAAAATAAAAAAAAAACAACAACAAAAACCCCAAGCAACTAAAAAGGAGAATTGAATCCTCCTCTGGAAAAAAAATTCCCTAAATGACGTTATTTTTCTTTAACTCATTCATCTTTGAAATAAATCCAAAGAGGAACAATGACAAGGCAAAAGACAGTCTTAATTTAAGTAAGAAATCATTTTTATCAGGAAGCAAATTAATTCAATATAATTTGACCTTATACTGCAATTTTGCTCAGAAATTTTAAATGTATTCCTGTTATAAGATCTGCCAGAAATCTAATTTGTACCATGATTTTTGTCTCCCCTAAGGCTGGGATAAACGCTCTGCTGCTGCTCCCCTCCCAGTCCGTCTCTCCTGCCGGCAGCCCAAAGCTCTTAAAACTCATTTTCACAGTTAGTCAAGCGACATCCGAGGGATGCCCGCACAGGAGGTACACCCGATACAAAGGAAAATAGGTGAAGTTTTGTGGGTATCTTTAGGCTACACCCCAAGAGTGCAGACAGCCCCGTGTACGCACAGACCACCACTGCAACAAACGGCAAAGAAAGTTCACCTTTCAGAGCACCCGCTCAGAGTCCCGGCACCCGTCTCCTCCAGTGAAATGCATCTCCCACCCCACGGCCCCGTCCGCCCCCAGAGAGAAGAGAGGAGAGCGCAGCGACTGCTGCCCGTCTCCGCGGGAAGGCACAGTGGGACAGACGTCCGGCGATCGGCCATGCCGTCCTCCCCGGCGCGGGGCTGCAGACCTCGGGCTGTGGGATGCGGGAGGGCTGTGGGACGCGGGAGGGCTGTGGACGCGGGAGGGCTGTGGATGCGGGAGGGCTGCGGACGCGGGAGGGCTGTGGATGCGGAAGGGCTGTGGGATGCGGGAGGGCTGTGGGATGCGGGAGGGCTGTGGGATGCGGGAGGGCTGCGGATGCGGGAGGGCTGTGGGATGCGGGAGGGCTGTGGGATGCAGGAGGGCTGTGGGATGCGGGAGGGCTGTGGGATGCGGGAGGGCTGCGGGATGCGGGAGGGCTGCGGGATGCGGGAGGGCTGTGGGATGCGGGAGGGCTGCGGATGCGGGAGGGCTGTGGGATGCGGGAGGGCTGTGGGATGCGGGAGGGCTGTGGATGCGGGAGGGCTGTGGGATGCGGGAGGGCTGTGGGATGCGGGAGGGCTGTGGATGCGGGAGGGCTGCGGATGCGGGAGGGCTGTGGGATGCGGGAGGGCTGTGGGATGCGGGAGGGCTGTGGATGCGGGAGGGCTGTGGGATGCGGGAGGGCTGTGGGATGCGGGAGGGCTGTGGATGCGGGAGGGCTGCGGACGCGGGAGGGCTGTGGATGCGGAAGGGCTGTGGGATGCGGGAGGGCTGTGGGATGCGGGAGGGCTGTGGGATGCGGGAGGGCTGCGGATGCGGGAGGGCTGTGGGATGCGGGAGGGCTGTGGGATGCGGGAGGGCTGCGGATGCGGGAGGGCTGTGGGATGCGGGAGGGCTGTGGGATGCGGGAGGGCTGTGGGATGCGGGAGGGCTGTGGATGCGGGAGGGCTGCGGACGCGGGAGGGCTGTGGATGCGGAAGGGCTGTGGGATGCGGGAGGGCTGTGGGATGCGGGAGGGCTGTGGGATGCGGGAGGGCTGCGGATGCGGGAGGGCTGTGGGATGCGGGAGGGCTGTGGGATGCGGGAGGGCTGTGGATGCGGGAGGGCTGTGGGATGCGGGAGGGCTGTGGGATGCGGGAGGGCTGTGGGATGCGGGAGGGCTGTGGGATGCGGGAGGGCTGTGGGATGCGGGAGGGCTGCAGGATGCGGGAGGGCTGTGGGATGCGGGAGGGCTGCGGGATGCCCTCGGCAGGGCCAAGGCACAGAAGGGACCACTGAAGTCATTTCTCTCTAATAACACAGCTCCAAATGTTGGAGAGCAATCAAGACAGGGGCCAGAAAATGCACAAAAGCCAACAGCACATCATCTATCCTACAGATAAGACAGGGGAAAAAACCATGCGCGGCCTGAGAAAATATTTCTACAGGGGAACGGAGCTTCCTACTGCAGATAAAGATTAGGATACTTCAGATACAAACACTAACAGTTCAGAAGGAGAACAGACAAATTGCTGGTGCCAAGAGGAATGGGTGTTTATGGAGTGTGAATTTTATACGTGTATGTGCATATACAGCCATTCAGGGGCGCCTATGGGCATCTGCTGGTTGCTGCTCTCCCGTGGGGGCTCCCCGGGACGCCTGCAGCAGCGCAGGGCGCGAGCGTGCCCGTCCCTGTCCCCGGGGGGCGGAGGCAGCACCCCAGAGCCCGGCGCAGCGGCCAGACCCGCGCAGGGCCAGCGCAGCGCGGGGTGCACCCGCCGGAACCACGTGCGGCACGTCCTCCCCCCGGCTCGTCTGCTCGCTGGGGGGAACGCGCGCCTTCAGCCTGGGGGATGCTTCGGGACAAACTGACCCCCACTCCTCTCCTTTAACACCTTACTCACAAGGCAGGTCGGGAATTAAGCCATTTTGCACAAATAAACCAACCGCGTTTCAGCCCCCCTCACCCCCCCAAAGCATTTCAGGATGATACGAAAGGGCAGGTAAAAGGCAAACACTTTGGAACAGCTCTATTTATGTCAATTTTTCTCTCGATACTAAACCCCGTGTTAATTGTTGCCACCACTAAGTAACACGGGGCAAAACTGCACATTTACTCGCTGCCTGGAAGATGATATCTCACATTAGCACAGTGTAAAAATCAGACTTAATTACTGCTAAATGAGTAATATGAAACTACAACGTGTGTTGCTGGAATCAGAGAGGAGCAATTAACAAACCTGATTCCGAAATGCAGATTAAACTCAACATCCTTCTGTCAGCGGCGGGGTTTCGGCTGCCCCACACCTCTCCAGGCTCTCCGCGCACTTCACAGACCCAAAGGCGTTACGGCCAGAAGAAACCACACCAGTGACCCAAGGCAACGTCCTCGGGCTGCTGGGACACCAGGAGCCCCCCCCTCGGCTCCCCATCAAGGCCATCATTTCTGCGCCCTTTGCAGCTGATCCTGCAGGAAGACAATTCACTCTGAATCAAAAACTACAAAAACATACCACGTCCCCGGGTGAACTGTGTTGATGCGCAGTTATCATTAGGTACTATCACAAAGTTTACATCTTTCTTGTGTGTATGTTGCTTTGGAGTCTAGTCCAGCATTTAACTTCCAACCTTTTTGAATTTTCTCATCCTAGCAAGTTTTCCAAAAGAAACGCAGACTGCTCTGTTTGGGAAGTGGCTTTCCTGTCTTACTGATATTCCCTGGACTTCAGAAAGGGTCCAGAGAGTGCCCAGGAGACAGAAACCGCAGCCTGAAAACCACTGCCAAAAGTCTCGGTCAAGAAGACGTACTGCGTTCGCCTCCTTTACCCTGCGAGCAAGTAGCTCCTTAGTTACCTTTTCACTACATTGGGGTAACTTCAGTCAACAAAGTTTAAGGCGGATCTTCAACTCTCTGAACCTTTTCTGAACCCTTTGCTATTTTTGCACTCACCAACAAATGAAGACTGTAAGCGAGGGGATTCAGAGAAGCGGGCAGAGACCCGAAGTGCCGTACCAGCGCGCTGCCGGGGTTTTGCCGGAGTCCTGCTGGGCCCAAACTTACTCAGAATGCTCCCGAGGCTCCCGGGGCACGCTCCTCAGCAGCTGCGGGCGCCCCGAGCCGAGCGGGACAGGGCCGCCCCCGCTGAGCCAGCAGGGCATCGCGGGGTGCCCGCCGTCACACTGAGGGGGGTCCCCCCGGGACAGGGAGGTGAGCGGTGCCGCACTGCCGACAGCAGCGCGCCCGGTGACCAGCCCTCCTGCACGTCCTGCTCGCAAGCGGGCCCACGGAGCGAGGAAGAAGAGGACGGGGCGAGCTGGGCCCGGCCGCCGGGCGGCTGGGCCGCCTCCCAGCAGGAATGCCGGCGCGGAGGCCGCGCGGGCCGCGCTCACATGATGTTTTTCTCCAGCTATCGTATCAACAAGGCTCAGGCAGCGAGCCCAGGCTGGAGCGAACAGCCGGACTGTCAGTAAATCAGGGCAGCACCACGTCTGCGGTGTTTAAGCTGTCTAGCCTGGGCAAAAAGCGGGTGATGGGGACAGGGACAGGGAGGAGCAGGTGGCATTTACTCGCCAGGGACCTGTGTGGGTCCCCGGGAGGTGTCCGTCCCCCCCTCCCGCGGTGCCTGGCGTGGGTCCGGCATTAACATTCTGCGCCATTCCTCCTGCTAGCAGCCTCTCCAAGAGCCCTTCTCACCCCTGTGAGCGATGCCGCACCGCTGCAGCCCCCGCGTCCCCACCATGGGGACGGACACACGGCACCCCCACCCCAATTCCCTGGAGGTCCTCGGCCGCCGCTCACTCCCAGCCCGCTGCGGCGCCGGCAGGGCACTGGCAGACCTGCCTCGGGCTTCACCAGCGCCCGGCACAGGCTGTGCCAGCGCTGCCAGGCGGCATCGGCACCCGGCGCCGGGGCAGCCGCGTCTGCATCCCGGGCAAAGCCACGGCAGCCGGCTGAGGGGAAAAGCCAGGCCGGGAGCCGCGCAAGGCCGGCGCTGTGGAAGAGCGGGGCTGCCGTGCTGCGCGCGGAGCCGCCCCGAAGGGCCAGGGACACCGGCGTGCTACACGGGAACCGGCACACACGGCTCGTTCACCCTCACACAGCTCCCTAAGAAAGAAAAAATAACCCCCAAACCATACGGAGTGCTGAGTACCTTCAAAACCCAGTTATTGCTAATCTCGCTTTTTCACTATGAACTACATACCAAACCCTGAAATTTTGATGAAGGTTACTGCGTTTTTGTCAAAACTGCCAGTCAGATGACTGTGCTGGGGAGCTTTTAGTTGGAAATAGGAATTAATAAAAATGTTTCTTTAGGAAAATATTTACTTTGTATATTCATTTGTTAACAGAAAATGCCCGTTTCCTTGGCGTTTTCCCTAGCCAGGTGGAAATGAGCAGCACTGCCTGTCCGCGTGCGCCCTGCCATGGCTGCGCGCCGGACAGCCCGTGCCTTTGCAGCCGGGAAACCGCCGCGACGCGGAGGGGACGGAGCGAAGGGGGAACCTCCTGTGTTACCTTATTACCTCCCAGCACAGGGAAATGTGTTTTTCTTACTTTATTTTTCAAATTGTCTTATAGAGAATTCATTACTTACTGCAGCAGGCACATTTTAGATGTGCGGATTTTTGTTTAAATGATCAGTAAAGCTCCAGGAAGAAGTGTAACCTCGTTAGCCGACAGCAGCTACTATACACAGACAGACTTCTAAGTCTGATTTGCAGTATGGGGGCAACTACACGTTTCCTTCTGCTCTCATTCCAGAAGTAAATCTCTTAAACTCACGCTGGGTCCCAATTTTTGCCCCAGTTTTTAATATACAAATTCATTTCCTATTCTGTACATTTCACTTTCACTGCTCAAAAACGCTCTTAAGCGGAACATCCTGCTCTGGCGATGGGATGGGGATGGTCCGGCCGCAGCCCGGATGCGTGTGCCTGACGCCAGCGGTGTCCCGTCTCCTGCAACGCCTCAGCAAGGAGCAGCGTGGGGTTCATCAAGGTCTGGTCTGGTCATCGGGGTCAGGTCGGGAGTTTTTCTTCCCAGTGCCTTCAGGGGAGCCAGCACAGGGACCCCACAGGCCACCAGCAGCATCTCCCAGCCACGCAATTAGGTTTTACTCCCCAAAAAGTGGGAGCCATGTGGACATGTGTAAAACCAGGGAAGAGAAAACACGCAAGACCCTGACAAAAAAGGAACCATAGTCAAACCCGTCTTGGAAAAATAACCCCCAAAATTCTGCATTCTCAAAATACAGCGTAAGTATTTCTACAAGATTGGGATCATCTGACAAACGCGTTGGATTTGGATGTTACACCCCGATATTGCGAGCAGGAAACGAGGCCACTTCTGTGAGGTCACTCCCGTGTTCTTCTCTACACCACCATTTTTCTGTGAAGCGCAGCACGTCCTGTTTTTCAGATCCCACGCTACATGTTAGAAACACAACGGCAATTCTCGCTGTCCAAAAATAATTTCCTTCCAGAAGATACCCTGATCGCATGTTTAATAATGAAAAAGCATTCTTGGGCTTCACTCCTGCGATTGCAAGCTCCCCTACCCACTGCGGTTATGGCTTAGGTAATACGGGCACGAACAATTTGCACTTTTTCCTTGAGGGGATATTTAATGGAAATATCAGCAGAAGTCAATAACTAATTAACAAGTAGACAATTTGAGCTTATTGTGCTGCGGAGCCCTCTGTGCAAGAGTCCCGCCGCCCAGCAGAGGAGCGTGACCACCGGCAGCCCCAGGCGCAGTGTTGCGACCGCCCTGACGCTCACCCACGGCCACGGCGCAGCCCACAGCTTCGGCCAAACCCCTCCCTGCCCTGCAAACGCTCTTTCAAAGGCCAACGGGAGCCTTCCCGCACCCACTGGAGTAGCAAAGACCATGGCAGCAACCTCACTGCTGATGCCCGGTGGGTTTACGAGTCAACGGCATCCAAGGTGTTCTTGTCCACCTGGTACCCAAGGTGTTCTGGTCCACCCACGCAATCTGCAGAGATCTCGGGGTGGCGTCAGGTCCGGCTCCTGCCCCCGGGGCCCTGGTGTCTCCAGCACGCCACTGCTGCTTTCTGCCTCCGCTCCAGTAAGGTGTGTGAGAACCCCTCATCTCACGCACACTCAGGCCAAAGCACGGACACTTTCTGCAAGTATCTGAAAAGCAGGTCCCTGAGTAGTTTGAGTGGTTGCTATTAGGTCTTCAAAGCCGTTTTAAGAACTTCCAAACATCTACAGCTTCAGTACCCGCACAAACTTTAATCCAATTCAAATTCAAAATAAGTACTTTCCAACACCCCTCCTTAGAAACACCCTCTAACGTGTCACGCAAAGGAAGAACACCGAACTCATCACCCTGGTGGACCTGGCTCCAGCCTAAACCTTTCTTGGAAAGCACAGCCTGCTGATGCAATAAATAAGGCCTAATTAGCAAACTGCTCTCACAAGGTCATTACTCCCCCGGGCACAACCCATCAGGACCCCACGGTGCCTGCGCCAGGGACCTGCAGGGTCCCGGAGGAGCCCCGCGCCGCGGCACTGCCAAAGCCCAGACACCCCGGCCTCAGAAACCCTGCGAGCAGGCAACGGGGCATCTTCCACACCCCGTCCTCGCGGGGTGCAGGAAGGCAGGGAGGACCCAGACCACCCCGTGGTGGCTTGGCACCCGCGGTGCCATCACCCAGTGCGACACCCAACATGAACCCTCCTCTCCCAGAAGGAGCCCTGGGAAGCCCACCACATCTGCCGCCTCCAGCACCCCCGGAATTCCAGGCTGAGGTCCCCCAAAGCAGGGCTCTCCCTGCGTTCGGTTATTTCCACAGGGACGCTATTTGCAGCAATGCAATGTGTAACTGTTGTCAGCGTTCGCTCTAGCAGCCGGAGGGGTTCTGGACTGCGACGGGGCGCGCACAGCCACGGGGGACACCGCTCGGCACCGCACGGTTGCAACCAAACCCATGTAACAAGGGAGAGGTGACTTGGTGTTTGCATTTCTATGTGCAATGGTCCCGGTGATCAGACAGACCGATAGCGCCGGGATGCCCGCGTTTGGAGAGGGGTCAGCCTCTGCACCAGGGCCGATTTGGGACAGCGGGCAAACATCAGATTGGGCACAGCCAAAGCAGAAATACAGAATTTGGAATGGACAGAGACTAGAGATCACAGTTACTGCTGTCGTTTGGTAACCACCAGAGAGAGCACGCTGAGCCCAGCGATCCCGCCATTGTTGCTTAAGGTTGTCCCTCTACAACAATATAAAACCAGAACGACCCCGCAGAGCCAGCAAGCCCGTGTGTGCCACCGGCTCTGCCCGGCCCCGGGCCGGCACTGACTGCTCGCTTCAGCCAGGGCGAGCTCCTGACTCCGCACCGGGCTCGGGGAACGCTGACCGCCCTCCGCGCATCTGAAGGAAATACATCAGTATGGACAAGTTTCATAAATGCAGTTGGTCTGGGAAAGTCTTAAAACGAAGCTGCGCCAGCCTGCTGGGCCTGTTTATTTGTGCTATTTTTATACCACTGCGGTAGCACAACCCGAGTTACTGAGCACTCGCTACACTACTCTGCGCGTGTTTATACAAGAACTACTGCTCGCAGAAGCAACCGGGAAAGCTTCTTGTTTTCCATCTGTCCACCAACACCGTACCATTAAAATACCACCATAGAAGTCCAGGGGCAGAGGAGAACCGAGAGCACCACCGTGCTACTCGCTGCGTGCAGAGACGTTACTGGGATAAACCCTGGCTCTTGCCCCGAGCTCCCTGGAACAAGCCCCGAGCTCTCCCCCGAGGTCCCAGCCCGGCCCCGTTGCCGCAGGCAGAGCCCAACGAGGAGCACGGGGCCCCGCGCGGCACGGCGCGGACACCAACGGGCACCGGAGCTGGGGCGGCATGCTCGCCCCGACCGCCGGCTTCAGAGCCGAGACACTCACCTGCATCCCCGCAGCGCCGCCCCGCCGGGACCACAGCCGCCTCCCCTCGCCCCCCTCAGCTAACAACACCCAAACCAGGGACTGTCACCTACAAACAGTGTTAGAACACAGGAAGTTCCCTTCAAATACACGGAAACACTTCTTTACGGTTCAGGTGACAGAGCAGTGGCACAGGCTGCCCAGGGAGGGGGGGAGTCCCCTTCTCTGGAGGTTTTCAAGACCCGCCTGGATGCAGTCCTGAGTGATGTGCTCTGGGCAATCCTGCTTTGGCAGGGGAGTGGGGCTGGGTGATCTCTAGAGGTCCCTTCCATCTCTGAAAACTCCATGATTCCGTGATCCGTGAAGTACAGGACTGAGGCAGCAACAGATGATGCCCGTGGGGCGAGGGGGGGCTGTGCCCCTCTGCTGCGCTCTGCTCTGGGGAGACCCCCCCGCAGTGCTGCCTCCGGCTCGGGGGGTCCCCACAGCAGAAGGACCCGGAGCTGTTGGAGATGGCCCGAGGAGGCCCCGGAGATGCTGGGAGGGAAAACGCTAACTGCGGCCAAACTCTGCTCCAAACTCTGCTCTTACCTATTCCAGAATGAAACTGAAGTGAAAGAAAGAGCAGCCCGGTGGAGTTGCTCTGGGTTTTGGGCAAACATTTTTTCCTCAGGTGGTTTTGTGAAATTATGGTTAAATATGTGACCCTGCGTGCAGCATTGCTGTCATTGTCACTGCCGTTAAATCAATGAGACAACCTCCACGCCACAGGATGCAAAGGAACCGGCTTTTAAACATAAAAGCATCGCCCAGAAGCAGGCTGTAACCTCTGCTGACGGCCTTCGGCAGCTCCCACGGCCTTTAACCACCCGCAACCTTACGACGGACTCAGCACAGCATTTCTGTGCCATCAGAGTTACCAAGTCCTGCTTGTCATGATCGGACATAACAACCCTCCAACAACCGACCGGCTGCCTCCTAAAACCAAGAGAGAAAGCTTCTGTGGCCCGCAGACACTCCTGTGAGGGCCGCACATCCCACCTGCACCGCGTGAGCATTTCCCGCCCCACACTATTGAACAATTATTAATGACTTGACATAATTAAACCCATCCCGTTGGGGTATCCCGAACGTGCCACAGCGCGGAATGGCAGCAGCCGCAGCTGAGGATGCTCCTCTCGGCCGGGGGCTCTGCCGGCACCCGACCTCGGCGCCCCCGCGCCCGCTGGAGCCGGCAGCCACGCTGCGCAGCGCAGCTGCAACACATTACAGAATTTTCATCCAAAACAAACATGGAAACACCTCCCTCTTTTAGGGAGTATAAATTCCTTCCGACAGCGGAGAGCTCGGCGTGTTAAAACCCAAGCAGGAAGATGGCTGTTACGTAAAATCCGAATATTGCCTGTAAATGGTAAAACTATTTATACCGATGCTCATGTGTTTTACAGGAAAACATTTAACTACACGTAAGCTATGGTTTGCTTTTCAAAAATAAACTGTTTGCACTCGCCTTGTTGCAGTGACTGGCCTGCCAAGCATACGCAGGATTTTTTTTCATATTGAACGAAAAGAGTTACTGGACTTATTTTACCACCTTGAAGCACACGAACTGCGGTCCCCGTGAGCCAACGGCTACGCTCGGGGCTCCGAAGCCCGGCAGCGATGGAGGCGGCGCCGGCACTGCTGAGGCTCGGCACAACGCTGATGTCCGTCCCGTTTCCAGAGCCAGCCCAGCCCGCGCCGCAGGAGGAGTGCCTGCACCTCGGCGCCTCGCCACACCGCTGCAGAGCGCCAGCAGAAGGGCAAATGCTGAGACGGGATAATCAATGCTCTGTGCTCCAGTGAAAAAGACGAAAATCATTTGTGCATTTCTGGGTTTGTATGTGGTTGCCGTGCATAAAATGAAAATACACCACAGCACGGCAAAACCCAGCAGGCTCCTGCTTCTACGTACGAAACCCACACTCCCGGCACCATCGTGGTCGGGGTACGCTGTGAGCAAGCACGCCGCTGCAGCCGTGCGACAAACACATGGAGAACCGGGAGAGACAAACGCCCCCCCTTGAAACGCACATTTTCCCCTGGAGTAGAGCGAGCGGCGCGGTGATGTGCAGAGCGCCGGAGGACCGCAGGCGCAGAGGCCGGCAGTGACGGATGCGGCAGTCTCTCCCCTCGTTAGCAGCTCAAGCTGCCCTTCAGACCTCATCTCTTTCCCCAGTTATCTTTGATCTGCCCAACCACGCTTCTCTGCTCTGGAAAATCATCCCTAAACGTCCCGCTGAGCAACAGCCCAATTAATTCCCCCTCCCCGCCAGTCCCACCTCCTGCTTCCAGCGGCCCCGGAGGTGAGCGCGCGGCCACCAGCCCCAGCTTTATAATACTGGCCTCAAAATAATTAAAAAGCTTGTAAGTGAGGTAGAATCCAACCCACAAACCAAGCACGGAGCTGCAGTGGTCGAGGTGAAGCCCTCCCACAGCCGCGGGGTGCGAGCGCTCAGGTCCGACGGCAGCCTGGGGACGGCACGGTGCTGAGCCGGTACAGCCACGCAGACACCGGCAGGCACGGCACAGTCCCTGCTCGCAGAGGGAAAGCGGCGGAAAACATGATAAGGGGTTGATTAAACAGCAGCGGACAAGAATAAATATTGACAACAACTGCTGAATTTCTAACAAACAAAGGGTTTCACACGCAGGCACCAGTCACAGCTGAACGTGCCCGTTATAAAACACCGAAGCTGAGGAGCACGGCACTGAGCGCACGGCCACAGCACCAAGCGACACCAGGAGAGGGGCCGCATCCACAACACGCACGCCGAGACAAGCTTGAGGTCGCAGGCAGCCGGCATCCCCGGCCCGGTGCGGCCCCGCGGCACTGCTGCTACCAGCCAGGGGCAAAGGATGTCCCACTGCCCCCACCTCACCCCGGCAACTTATCAGCCAAAATAACTGACATTAGTAAACTATGAATTTCATATTGCTTAAGTCAATCACAAGTGGAAAAAAGAAACAACTACAGGGAACCTGCAGAAGGTGCCACTCACACGCCTGCTCCCCCTCCTAATACCCTGCAGCATTTTTCATTCGCTAATATTCCTACAAACTCCGATTTCTTTTTACACCTGTTATGTATCCAGTTAGACTACATTTCACCATTTAATAATAATAACAACAATAAACAACAGGATAACGACTTCCTTAGCATTTACATAAATCAACCTCTTCAAGACAGGGAGGCAGCACAGCCCACACATTCCCCCTCGTGTCCCTGCCCCGCGCGAGCGCTCCAGGAGGTGTCGCGGGCACTGGTGGGAGGGAGGACAGTGTCACTGCTGGAATTCAGGCAGGCAGGGGCAGAAAAGGAAGCAATAAAATATCTGTACCTCCTCTCTCCATTTCATGACACTCTTACAAAGCTGTGCCTGACCCACTCACTGCCTGTTGATTTTTGGGAAGCTGCCACCAGCCCCACGGGCAGTGTGGGGGGCCGGGGGGGGGACAACACATCTTGCAGCACCGAAGATGAAACAGTGCGAGCAGCACCCAGCAGCAACAGCCCCACACTGCCCCACGTCGCTGAGCACAGACTTCTGTCAGCACTGACATTAATGAAGTTCTCACGGAGAACACATTTCTAACGAATAGCAACAATAAAATAAAAAGATAAAACTCATCAGGATAACTTTCCGGAGCCTTCAGTTCAGCCTGAGCACGTCTCCCCTTAAGGCTTTCTGCCGGACTGCAGCAGCATCCAAGTGTTAGCCAAGGACAGCAGGAAGCATTTTTAACAACAACAACAAAAAAGCCCTGGGTTTTACTACGTAGCTGAAATACGCATTTATTCAGCCCTTAAATATGGGTCTTGGGGAGCAGATTTGTAGTGGGGAGCACGACAACGTCACGGGAGCAGAGGGAGCTGGTAGCCGACAGTGCCAGTGGTCAGGACACGGTGCCGAGGGCACGCACGCCACCCCGTCGGCACCAACACCTTTCCTTGCTCATGTTCTGACCAACCTCCTCTGCAAAGCCCCAGCCCAGCCAGTTCACAGTGTCAGCAAGACTCACCATAACTTTGCTTTTACTGGTCTTTACCTTCCTCCACTTGACGGCAGGCTTCGGTGCGCAAGTCCCCGCAGAGCAGAGTGTCCCCGGCACCCGGGGCCACCCCAGCCCCTGCCCGCCCGGCTCTGGACACTGCCTCCGCAAACCCCCTGCAAGCACACACCCCCAGTTCACTTCTGACTATAAACTTCTTTATTAAACGTATTAAAGGTCCTGTAGTAGAAAGCAAGGGAATCATTTCTGCTTTTAAAGCATGCTAAACGTGTAACAGATCCATTGAGTACATGTGGTTAGGTCCTGTTTCCAGGAATACCAGTCAAAGCTCGGCCATGCTCTGGAAAAGAGTTTAAGTTTGGTTCGGAGCTGTTTCAAGCTTGGTTTAAGGCTGCGTTTTCTCTAAGAACCTAACCCGGGGCTGTCCTGCCTCCTGCCACATCCCCACCGTCCTCCCGGGGCAGGCGCCTGGTGCTGCAGGAGCCTCCGGCCCCTCTTGGCATGAGGTGCCTTCCTCGGGGCTGAGGAGGAGGAGGAGGGAGCCGGGGAGCGTGCCGGGGCGGGCGAAGCCCAACAGGCTGCCTGCAAGCGTGCTCCTTCCAGCTTCACACTCCATCACGGCCGCTGGTGCATCGCTGCGTCTCTGGTCAGCCCAACTGCAACGCGCATGCTGTGCTGCAGCTATTGCCGTGCGTTACTCTGATTTATTCAGCTACATAAGTCATCAGGGGCTGAGCAGATTTCCAAATATGCTTCACTGATTTATTTCTATATCGTATATCTCTTTCTAAAGTTTTATGGCTATTATTGCAGAAAGGAGGGGGAAAAAACGAAGCCTTTTTCAGCTATTCCTGCTCACTTTGGGAGTTCTTTGCCAAAATCTGCACTACCAGAACAGGTACAAAACAAGTATTTCCCAACTCAGCCCCACAGAGACAGGACCTGACAGGAGCCGGCGGCCACCACTGCAGCAGTGCCAGCGCTGCCATGGGGCCAGGACGTGCCCGGGTGCCCTGAGAGCAGCAGCCCCCGTGTTCCCGCTCGGGCTGTGCCGCGCTGCTTCCCTGTGCCGCGCTGCTTCCCTGTGCCGCGCTGCTTCCCTGTGCCGCGCTGCTTCCCTGTGCCGCGCTGCTTCCCCGTGCCGCGCTGCTTCCCTGCCCCGACGGCACCGGCCACCCCGGCCTCCTGCAGGCACCTCCTGGGCCTTTACAAAAGGAGAAATCTGACTCATTTGAATTTGCTAAGAAGCTTTGTCTAACTTTTTTGGCATGATGTGATCTTGGATAGAATAATTAAATTGATTTGGCTACAAGTTTTATATTTTTTAATTATCTTTGTGCATCTTTTCATATCCAGTGTAGCCATAAAACACACTGAAGTGACCACTTAATGACATCTTTGTATGTGTACCTTGTAGATAAAAGTCTCAAACCCTGCAATTTATCACTTTGGCTTCTCGTGCTAATCGCACTCGTAAAGGAAGGATGGCAGAGGAGCAGTCTTATTGCTGCGAAATTCAACAGGCTTAAAAAAAAAGAAAGAAAAAAGAAAAGTGTAAGCAGACTCCCAGCATGAACCCAGAAGGAAAGAAAACAGTACAGCGGCAAAACTGGCCCCGCACACGGGTCGGGGCAATCCCCGGCACAGCTCCAGGCTGGGTGGGGAAGGGCTGGAGAGCCGCCCTGAGGAGAGGGACTCGGGGCTGTCGGTGGGTGAGAAGCTCCCCAGGAGCCGGCGGTGTGCGCTGGAGCCCCGCGAGCCCCCGGCACCCCGGGCTGCATCCCCCCAGCGTGGCCAGCAGGGCGAGGGGGGGCTGTGCCCCTCTGCTGCGCTCTGCTCCGGGGAGACCCCACCAGAAATATTTGTATATCCACGTGTGTCTCTATATACACATTATATGGATCAATTTATCAATATTTATATTTACGGCCCCGCCACACAAACCGTGCAGACGGAGGCTGAGTGTCCCCGGGGCTCCCCCAGGTAACCCCCCGCTGCCCCCAGCCCGTGCCGCACCGCGGGACACGAGGGAGCTGCCCCTCCCCAGGCCCGCACAGAAACCCAAACGCCCCCGCGAGCCCGGCGTCCCCCGGAGCCGCAGGTGGGCAACGCCGTGCCCCACAGCACAAAGCATTCTAGCAGGGACTGCCCGCTCTGACCTCCCGACGCCACAGAACCCTGTTAGAGCAATCGCTACGAATCCCTGTGATCCTTACTCAAGCATGTGGTAACTAACATTTTAAGAGTAAAACGGATGCCTTTATGTCAAGATCAAGTAAAACACAGGCACGATTTAATCTATTTAGCGTTACAGCTTCATGTGGTGCCAACCAGCAAGTGGCTGCGAACAAAGCAGCGCCGTACAAAGCCCCGCCACCTGCAGGTGCCGAGGACTGCTTTCATCAACATTTCTGTTCACAGCGCATAATCTCCCCGTAAATGACTCCGTCTGAAAATCATCTTTTTTTTTGCCGTGCAGCCTCTGCTCTTAGGACCTCAGTAGTTCCCAGTAAATGACTGAAATGAGCAGTCAGCTCAAGATCCATCGGCTTCCACTGTAACTGTTTAAGGCACGTACTGCAGCATAATTAATATATAATAATCTTTACACGCTTCCGATTTGTTTTGGTGTGGTATGACAGCAAACAGGCAAGTTGTCAAACACCGCATCCAAACGGGGGGAACAGCTGCCGAAACGGGCCTGTGTTATTTATGGCCAATTTAAAAAGGGAATACCACGAGAAGGATGACACCACCTATGTGATCATATACTTTTTACATAGTTGATGTATTTTAAAATTGTTTAAAAACCTGCCCTGGCTGCCGGCAGGCGTGTTCCCACCGCCCCAGCTCCGTCGAGTAAAGGGCAAGGGAGGCTGCAAGGTCCTGGGAAGGCTCCCCGCTCACCCAGCAGTAAGGCCCCTTCCAACCCAAACCGTTCCGTGACCCTCTGACTCTATGAAATCACTGACTTATAAAGAGGAAGCGCACTTTTCCCTCATTAAAGCTCCGACGAGGCTGTGTGGCAGTGACACACCATCGCGTTGCAACTACGGTGTCTGAGACGTGAGCAACGTCAAACAGATTACAGCTGCTTCTGTATAAACGGGAGGGATTTGATCGCCAACTCACAACATACCCACTGCAGAAGCAAAAACACCCTTTAAAAAGGATGTAAAATATTTTCAGAAAATTTCACTTTAATTATACATGCAATTAATTTCCCTCGTTAAGCTCTGCATCTCATTTCCAGCACGTTGCGCCAGCAGCCTTCCGCAGCGCGGTAGCTGCCCGCACAGCTGTGCCTCCTGCACTGCCACCGCTTCGGCAAAGCGCCCGCGTTTCTTCGTAACAGTAATCCGAAGGCAGCCCTTCACCTGCTGCGGGAGGCAGCGGCAGGCAGCGGATGCTCAGCAACACAGCGGGATCGGGAGCTGCCCACGCTACCCCCCCCCACCGCTGAAACGGGTCCCTGGCGTTCAAGGCGTGAAACCAGCGGAGCGCTGCAGACCTGTGGGACTCATTTAAAAACAAAGATAAAACCGAGCGCTGACAACAGGCTGCTACAACACCCAGACGAGACACATCCGGAAAAGAAAAGGCTGGACGCGGGTGTTCAGGGTACACCCGCGGACGCTGCAGGGGGGCCGGGCTGAGGCAGTCCGACAGCGACAGAGGGACGCTCCCCAGCCTCGCTCTCCCCGACCGAACTAACCTCACCAGTTCTGCTCGGATGTCCGTCATCTTCATCGCTATAAACCTCTCCCGTAACATCCTACACCCACCAGACTTACTCTGAAGGCTCCGTGTTCACCCCCTTAGCAGAAGTGACCCCTACCAACTTCCGTGCAGGATTACCCGCTACAGGGCACGCTCCCCTCGCTCCCCTCGCCCCGCGGTTCTGCAGTGGGGTGTTCAACCCCTCCCGCCATGGGCTCCTGCTGGGTCCCTGCAGGGTTAGCTTTTAAGCGAATCCTCCCTCGGGTTGTATTACACAGGTGGTGAAACTCGGGAAGTCCCTCATCTGCCTCCATCCTACTTAATTAACCCTTGGCGGCTGAGGGACGAAGCCCCGGGTGAAGCGAGGACACCGGCTGCAATGCTCCGCCGTGGCGGGCGAGACGTCAGCGGCCGCGCGGGCTGCCAGCGCCGCGCAGCCTCTTCTCGCATTTATAGCTAAGGTCATTGCTGAATAACAAAAAAATTAACGTCATATCAATAAATTGTTCTCCCCTTTCCAGCAGTACACCAGTGGCCCTCCTTTAGCCATCTGAAGGTCAACCGCCGCCATTATTTTTTGTCTGGATTTTTATTGCAGGGAGGATGATTTAAAAGCATCGGTGAAAACTGCAGCCCCCGCACCACCGACGCTGGAAATCACTGCTGGAATCCCAACCTGAAAATGCCAACGCCCTGACATGTTTGGGGTTTCTATTGACGTGGTTTACATAACAATTACAAGTGTCTCTTCTCTTGCCTTGCAGATGGAGTTTTAAGGCCTCGCTATTGCTTTTGTAGTGTTTTTCCTCGTTCTTAGCAAATGCAGGATCTCCACACATTATTTTAAGTACAATCGGAATCAATTTGTCAGGTAAATAGTTTAATGATTGAAAAATAATGACTTTGGATTGATTGAAACTATAGCTAAATTTTACTAAGAATAACCTAACAACATCTGTGGGAAAAATAATTGGTAAATTACTATTTTATTCAAGTAAAGCGAAATGACAAATTCTGATTGAAGTACGGAAAAATATTAATTTCAAAATAGCATTTGACTTTGTAGCTCAACTAAGCACAAGTGAGGCAAAGCTTTCCGAGGCTGTATTCCGAACTGCAGCCAAACAGAGAACCCCACTATTTGCTTTCTGACCGCGAGACGCCCCAGCAGCCTTTCCAGCGCCCGGCGGCACTGCTGCTCACCCCACCCCACCCCACGGGCCCCGTACAGCCCCGTACAGCCCGCAGGGGCTCTGCCGTGGGTCCCCTGCCCGCGCTGGGCGTGTGGGCGCACTGGGGGCCACCGTCAGCCGCGCTCCACGCACCCTGCCCCGGCCATACCGCCCTCAGGTGCTTTTGACTTCTCCTCCTGGCAAAGTCGCGCTCTCTCAACCGCATTCTTTCCCCACGCAAAGCCAAACACACGATGTACCTGTTCAGGCCCACTTCTGCAGCAGAACTACCCCACCGCAGCCCAGGCCGCCGCGCACCCCCCCCCCCCCCCCCCGCGAGCTTCCAACGGCAGAGGTCAATGGATCCACCAAAGGGTTAATTTGAGGCTGGAAATACCAGAACTGTGCTTCCTACCCCAAAACACAGCCAGCCCCGCTCTAACATGTCTTTTCTGCCAGGAGAGCCCTGGGATTAATCAAAGGAGCACCAGACAAGGTCAGCTCCCCACCCCAAAAGTTCACTGAAATTACTGAAGGCGCGGGCTTTCGCTGCCCTGCAGGAGACAGGCGGCATTTGGGAAGGCTGAGCCTCAGCACGCTGCTGGTCTCCCTCCTTCGGAAGGGGCCACGCCGGGTACGGGCGAATTGCAGCTGATTTTGGAATGTCAGTGCTGGGCTGAAAAATTATCGTATGTTCCCATCAAATGCTGAAAACCCCCAATTTTAAAATCTCTCTCATCTAAATGGTCATCCCCACCCCTACAAGGCAGAAGCGGTCTCAGCCGGGAGGACCAGCGGCTCTCCCGCGTGCCGGCGGACTCAGGCGGAGAAGGAAGGAGATGCCCGAGCACGTGCCAACAGCAAAGAGCTAAATGACGCCTTCCCCTGCTGACACGATGGGTTTAGGGGGAGAGGACAGGGCTCTGGAGAAGGGGACAAGACAGGATGTGACACTCATCGGGTCTGGAGGTACTAGTGACAAATGTAAAAATTATTTTCAGATAAGTAAGACGTTTCCCCGAAACCAAGGTCCAGCAGTCAAATGGGAACCGTTCTGTGAATCGATTCACGGAACAGGGAAATGATGTGAAATGAGCTTCGCTCTGCGATGCCGCTTTCCTCTCAATGTGAAAAGCAGACAGCGAATCTTCACCAAGTGAACAGCGAGCGCGGGGCTCGGACGAAGCTTTGTACAAGTAACGAAGAGCAGGTGAGTGGCACTATGGGAAGCAACTGCTATTTTTACCTGGAAAAGTGAATAGCTGCTTTCTCTCAGACTGCTTTGGCCACAAAGTCACCCATATGCTAAAATCCTCACAAAATGCCTGAAAATTTCAGACAAAAAAAAAAAAAACAAACAAAAACGAACCAAAACACCGCCTGCGCAGTGCAAGACAGTCTACTTCCATCCCCAAATATTTCAGGCAGGCAGTGAACTGCATCTCTGATCGGCAGCAATCCTGCAGCCCGTGACGGGCACTGTCCCTGCTCGCGCTCGCACAACCAGGCTCGCCGCTAACAACTTTTTTTCCAAGTTTACGAAGGATAACTGTTTGGAATTACCAGCATGAGAACTGATCTTGAACCTCTTTCAGTAACGCCACACTGAAATCTCCGCTGCGTGGCAGGCTCTGCTCCTCCGCGCGGTTCCGCACCGCCCTGGCTGGCGTTGTCAGCCAAAGCCACCACATCTCGCTGGCGAGGGACCCCCATAACCGCAGGGCACGGCTGCGCGCTGGAAGTCGCTGAAGGAGGGCCGGAGAAGTGACCTGATTTTGAGGAATGCAAACAACTCTCCAGTCGCTAACCCCCACACGCCTGAGCCGTTCCACGATACAGTAAACTTTCTCAGATGGAAACATATTGCTTCAAGAACGTCCAAACCTTTCCACTGAATTACTGCACACACCGGGACTGCCAAAATAAACCCAGAGCAGTAGCTGCGGCGGGGAAGGGGGAGAGATGTCAGGGGACTGTGACAGAGACTCTCTTGGGCATTTCAGCAAATAACAGTATTTTCACGGCTGCGGGGACAGCTCTGTGGGCGCCGCTCGGGCAGAGGGGGGACAGCAGAGGACAGGCTGCCGTTGGCAGCTGACACCGAGTTCTGCCCTTGGCAACTGAAACCTTAACATTTCTGGCCCTTTTTGTACGGTTTGCTGATACACTAATCAAATTAAGGCACTCCAGTCTACACAGTGATGAAAACAAAGGAGAGACTGACAGTGCACTCTCAGCAAGTTTGCCGATGACACCAAGCTGTGCAGAGCGGTCGACACGCTGGAGGGGAGGGATGGCATCCACAGGGACCTGGACAGGCTGAGGGGTGGGCCCATGCCAACCTCATGCAGTTCAACATGGCCAAGCGCGAGGTCCTGCACGTGAGTCGGGCAATCCCCGGCACAGCTCCAGGCTGGGTGGGGAAGGGCTGGAGAGCCGCCCTGAGGAGAGGGACTCGGGGGTGTCGGTGGATGAGAAGCTCCCCAGGAGCCGGCAGTGTGCGCTGGAGCCCAGCGAGCCCCCGGCACCCCGGGCTGCATCCCCCCAGCGTGGCCAGCAGGGCGAGGGGGGGCTGTGCCCCTCTGCTGCGCTCTGCTCTGGGGAGACCCCCCCGCAGTGCTGCCTCCGGCTCGGGGGGTCCCCACAGCAGAAGGACACGGAGCTGTTGGAGCGGGGCCAGAGGAGGCCCCAGAGATGCTGGGAGGGCTGGAGCCCCTCTGCTGGGAGGACAGGCTGGGAGAGGTGGGGGGGTCAGCCTGGGGAAGAGAAGGCTCCGGGGAGACCTCAGAGCCCCTTCCAGTGCCTAAAGGGGCTCCAGGAGAGCTGGGGAGGGACTCTGGGTCAGGGAGGGGAGCCGTGGGACCAGGGGGAACGGTTTGACACTGACAGAGGGGAGATTGAGATGAGATATTGGGAAGAAATTCTCTCCTGTGAGGGCGGTGAGCCCCTGGGGCGGGGTGCCCCGAGAAGCTGTGGCTGCCCCATCTCTGGGGGTGTCCAAGGCCGGGTTGGACGGGGCTGGGAGCAGCCTGGGCTGGGGGAGGTGGCCCTGCCCAGGACAGGAGCGTGGCACGAGATTAGCTTTAAGGCCCTTTCCAAACCAAACCATTCTATGATTAGAATCAACACAGATTGGTCTAATGTCACTACACCACAAAGCATTAAGCCTGGAGATGTAATTTCCATGGGGGCTTCAGCTCTGAGGCACATGAGGATGCTGGGACAGATGGATCGGCACCGGCGGGTGCTCCTCAGGGCATCCTCTGCCACAGGAGGAAGGGTTTCACCTGTGTCCGGATGCCAATGCTCCAGCTAATTCCCGTGCCAGGCATGAGAGAGTCCAGCACAGGGTACTGAATTAGCACAATGGAAACTTAACTTATGGGGTTGTTCAAAGAGAGTCACAAAAGAGAAAAGAAAAACTTCACATGCATAGAAAAGGAAGGAAAAACTCTGAGAGCTTCCAGTAACGAGACACATGAGGCCAGCAGACGTCCCTCTTCCAGCCAGCATCACTGCCGAGACCGAAAGGACAAACCCACAATCTTTCTCGAGTAAAACAGAAAATACTTTCCCTGTCCAACAAGAACTTTATAATTTAAAAAAAGGAAAAGAATTTCTTTTCTGGAAAAAAACAACACCAAAAACCCAAAACCCAACAAAATAATCAGGAAATCTTTAACCATTTTTAAGAAAAAATTCCACCTGTTTTCCACAACAGGGAACTCAGTGAAGCCAATGCCTCCAACTTTTGACGAGACAGTGATTTCCAACAAAACACACCTTTAAAAAACAACCACCAACCCCTCCACAGTCAACTCGGTCCTCCTAAGACCGACGGCAGGAATGAGGGTTGTGAGCAGCAGCTCACAGCCGGGCCGATGCACGCGTGTCGGCTAAGCCTGGGGGGGACACGGTCCCCATGGCACAGCGTCCTGCCACCCTGGCTCTGAAGGACACCGGGCATTGCCACCAGCACCGTGTGATGTCCCGAGGCACAGCCACTCGTGTGACCCCAGTTCTGACACCCCCGTGTGCCCCGCAGCCCGGCAGGCATGGACTGCCGGAGCCCGCAGACAGGCACCTGCGGGGGCAGGGACACATACTGTCACAAAACAGGTATTTAACTTAACTGCATCCCTGGGATGGGCACAAGAAGAATCCAGAGCGAACAGTTGGTCTGCACACCCGACCAAGCCAAGAAGTGCCAGCGTCTGATTACTGTTTATGGCAGTGATGGAGCCGGAGCTGTCAGAAGCGGCTGTAAGCAGAAGTACGCTAAACAAAGCGGTAATTAACGGGCAATCGTGCAGCAGCGCAGGACAAGGCCAGCTGTCCAAGGGTCAGCGCGAAACGGCTCCTCGCCACGTCTCACCACGCTGCCTGTGCTGCAATTAGACAACGACAAAGTCTCCTGTAGCTTGGAAAACACTTAACAAGTTATTGATGGAATGAGATGCCGCAAGGCTGAATCCGCAGTCCCCCGGCAAGTACGGGACCCAGCAGCACGCACCAGGCACGCACCAGGCACGCGCCTCGGCCCCCGACGCCTCCACAGATCAGCAACCGCCCGGGACGCCTGCTGTGCCACCCGCCACGGGGCACGGCCACCCCCACGCCCTTCCCCTCGAGTTCTGCCGGCTGGCAAACAAATACCCCCGCACCTTTGGAATTTTTCTTTTAAAGCTTAATTCTGTCTTTTCTGAAGTGAAAATCAAAGAGCAATCATTAAAAGATAAAGACTAGGCTGACAGAAAACTAGACTTGCATTTTTCCTTAATTGCACAAGACAGAACAAACACTGCTCTCCTCTTTTTCCTCTCTACTGCGTCACAATTATAACATAAGTAAAATTCTTAGCTTTGGTCCCAGCTGGACTCCATATTCCACCAAATAGTGAAATCCTTCTCCTAGAGTTGGAGTGATGACTAGAAATCACACCTAAGGGCAGGTTTTATGTAAAGGAATAGTACAGACTTCAAAGGGAAACGGGAAGGGCTGGCTATGTGGCACACAGCTCTCGTGGAACCTTCTCTGATTAAAAACCTAAATAAATTACCCGTCTGCCACAGGGTAAGGCAGGGGACACTGTGCTGCTCCTCTCGACCCCTCCTCACTCTCTGTGCTGCCTGTGGCGTGCAGAAGGGAAGGAGGTGTTCGAAGAGCGGAGGATTTGGTGGAGAAGAGAGATCACACCCGAAATTTGTCAGACAGCAGGTGCTGAACCACAGGGGAGACGCAGGAAGTGGAGTTTTTAAGAGACCTGGAGGCCGGCTCTAGGAAACGTGCCAGGAATAGCTGGTGACAGAAAGAGACGCTCTCGGGACAGGTAAGCAAAGCTCTGGAGAACCGTCAAAATCAGTGCCATTACACAAAGGGACAGGGAATAGAAAACAAACTAGAAACAATTGATTTTGATAGGTAGGACAAAAGAGCGTGAGGAAAAGGCACTGCAGAGAGCACACCACCACAAGGCGAGGGAGTGGAGAGGAGAGGAGCGGGGTGGAGGAGGAGGAGGAGGAGAAGAAAAGGCTCTGCAAGAGGGAGAGGCCGGGGCTCTGCCCCACGGCGACAGCAGCCCCCGCGGCGGGGTGGGCAGCTCACCTCTCCTCCCCAGGCACCGAACGTGACTGCAGGGCAGAAGGCTCGCGAACAGCTCACAGCGATCCTGGTACCACGTGTGGCCGCAGCCCAGCGGAATTCTCCACGTCGCCCCATCTTCCTTCACCGCCCCCAGGCCAGCGCTCATTAAATCCCCTCCGCTTGTTAATACCCACTCGCGACCCCTGTTCCTTACCTTCAGCAGAGAGCAGAAGGCTTCCTCTCGCTCTGGTAAGGATCCAGAAGACACCCATAACTCACGTCCCAGAGTCTGCAATGCCAGGGGCGGCAGAGGATGCCGAGTCAGCTCCTGCGGGCAGCCCAGGGGCGGCAGCGGGGGCAGCCCCCCCAAACGCTAGCCAAAGCACTCGCACCACCAGGTACGCGCGGGCAGCTATTTATACGGTGGCTAATAAACAACAAGGACTTGCACAGACACCTTTTATAGGCAAAAAAGAGGTGTTTCCTTCTACGCACATCTAAGGGCTGCGCAGGCGGCCCTCGGCCAAAGCAGCTGGGGCAGCCACCGGCACCTGCCCGTGCCACAGAGGGCTCGGCCACCAGCACGGCACCCAACGGTGCCCCTCCCGGCCACCGAGAGAGAGTGTCCAGTGCTAATGATGCAGCCGTGTAAGTAAAACAGGGATAACATTAAATCTAAAATACAGGCTCCGGTACAAGCACTTACAGCCCACTTAAAGCCTTGCCTGCTCTTGCAGAAGAAGACTTCTCGAAGCGGACCGGGAGAAAGCCTGCAGAAATGAGGAGTGCTTTGTTATATGGTCAGTGCTCATCACCATAAACCCCATGTAGCCCAACTGGCAACGGGTACCGCTCCATATAATTTAGCAATTGACAGAATTCAGCAAGTGCAAATTAAACCAATTAAAAATAATACCTTTTACAGTGGTACAGTGCCATCAAAACACACACACACACACACACACACACACAAAAAGAAAAAATAAAAAAGAGGGAGATGCTCTCCCCCGCTCCCCCGCACAGCCAGGGCTGCTGCAGTCTGTAGGTGACAGGCGCTTGAATTCTATGTAAGGGAAACTATTTTCCATTCTGTGTTATTTTTCATACCCAATTTCTGCTGGGCGCTATTCATTTTCTACCCATTGATCCCTATTAACTTTTAGAAAATGTTTCTCTGAAGGAATGCAAAACCTTAACCGTGTCGGAAGGGAGCGTGTGGCCGCAGCGTCCTGCAGCGCAGCGGAGCAGCGGGCAGGGGAGGTCGCAGTCAGCTGCACCCACTCTGCAAAACAGGCGCTTCTCCTTCCATTCCGCTGTGCCGGCAGCATTCCAGGTATTACTAGTCACAGACTTCAGGTATAAATTTCAGATATTTTATAAACCGGCTGATTGTCAGAAAGGCGGAGTGCCCGGAATGCCTGGTAGCCTGCTGAAACGCCACGTAATTAGCGTTGTCCCGGGCAGAGAGAGCAGCAGCCCCGGCAGGGGCTCGCGCAGGAGGAGCCCGTGGTGCTGCAGCACCCCCGGACCCGGCACTGGGCCGCCCGCTGCCCCGAGAGGCAGCAGCATCGCCCCGCAGCCCCCCCGGGGCACCGACACCCCCCACGGCCCGCAGACCCCCATCCTGCCTTCCGAAAACCAGGGGAAGCACTGCGAGTTGTTTCTAAATGCTCGGGATGTCTGAGTAAGCCCTGGGCGGCAGAGCAAGGCGAGGCCCTGACTCAGTTACGCTTGGCCACCCCTAATACACAAAAATAACTTGTTTATTCCTCCTGATGTGTTATTTTTACCCCAGCGGCTCCGGGGAGCCGTGGCGGTTCACTGCCGCTGGTCCCAGCGAAGGCAGGCGGCGGGGGCGGGCGCGTGAACCCCGCAGGGTGCCAGATTGGGGACGTCCCCATCCATCTCACCTCGGTGCAGAGGGCTGCCCACGGGGTCCTTGCACCCGGGGGGGCGGTGAGAAACACCTTCAGCCACCGCCCGCCCCACCAGCCGGACTGGACACCCGGGGAGAGCCGTGTCCTCCTCCCCCGCTGCCCTCGGAGCTCCAGAAGGAAACCCTGCCCGCGCCCGGGCTGCGGCTGCCGCCGGAGAGACGCTGCATTGCCCATCGCCCGAGGAAAGCCCTTCGAAATCACAATGCGCCCACGGTTTCTGATGAGGCAGAAACGATTCCTTCACACACACGAGCAGCATTTATCAGCTCAGGACAGCTGAGGACAACTTAACGATGCCCACTCCAGCTGCACCCATACCCGCGCTTCAAGGAAGATCCAAAGTACGACTCTCCTTTCTACAGACTGAGCATTGGCTCACAGGGCGTTCCTGCAGCGCCGCTCGCACTACTGTGGAATCATAGAACGGTTTGGGTGGGAAGGGCCCCTAAAGCCCCCCCAGTGCCACCCCCTGCCCCGGGCAGGGCCACCTCCCCCCAGCCCAGGTCGCTCCCAGCCCCGTCCAACCCGGCCTTGAACACCCCCAGGGATGGGGCAGCCACAGCTTCTCGGGGCACCCTGCCCCAGGGGCTCACCGCCCCCACAGCCGAGAAGTTCTCCCTCAGATCTCACCTAAATCTCCCCTCTGTCAGTGTCAAACCGTTCCCCCTCGTCCTATTGCAAGAGTTAAAGCTATTCTGGGGTTGACCTCTCTTTATAAATACTGGTTTTGGTGGATACCGGTGCAACCGAGCGAATGCGCACACCCGTAGGGGCTGGGAAGAGCGCGGCTGTGACAGGTACATGGGAACACAGCGGAGCCGGAGCAGGACAGCGGCAGAGGAAGCTGCTGGCAAGTAAATATTGCTCAACACGACACCAGTATCGGGGAAAAACTGACAGAGTGGAATAACAGGAAGCTTAGTCACTTCTGGACAAAAAAAGCCAAGCGAATGAGAGCGGGGCGGGGGGAGCCGAGCGGGCGGCAGGCGCGGGCAGGGGCCGGAGGAGGAGGAGGAGGGCTGTCCTGCAAACCCTTCGGAATGCAGCAGGATGTGCTGCACAGGCTCCGCTCATCCCCAGGGCTAGTGAGCGAAGTTAAACTGTGCCCTGGTGAAGCCACATCCCCACTTCTCCTCCACCGACCGAAGCACAGAGAGCACCACGACTGCTCAGCTTGGGGCAGACGAGGAAATACCAGGGGAGGCCGAGGAGGGCTGACATACAGCAGTTAGAATTTAAGGATGTGTTTCATTTTGATTACCATTATGGTTCAAACCCCAGAACAGCCTCAGAAGGCGAGCCGAGTGCAGCCAGCGCAGCTCAGGAGACCCACCGCCGTTCAGGCAGTGATCGCTGGCTCCCAGTAGGGACCACCAGGGAAACCAGTGGCTGCACGGGAGCGTGTGGACCCCAGCGGAGGACAGGACCCAGGCGGGCAGCGCACGGATCATCACACCAGAGCGTAGCCCTCAGGCTTCACACAACCTGGAGAACATTTTGCTTGTGTACAGACAGAACGAGTTTCTGGCAGCTCTCGAGCAACCCGGTATTCAGACCGTACTCTGCAGAAGCCTCAGAAGTGGGGAAAAAGGTGAAAAGATCCGATTGCTCCGACAGCAATCTTCCACGTTGAAAAGTACTCATTACCCTTCACATACAGTCTGCACTGCTCACCCATGAAGGGATAACGGCACTGCATGTCAGTAAAGGGACCATATTAGAAAAACACAAATCCAGAACGTTACTACGTTGTCTGGAGGGGCACACACAGCAGAGAGAAAGACAAACTTGAAATATTTAAAGGATAGATAAAGAAAGCAACCAAACCATGCCAAAATGCAGACAAGCTTGCTTAATAAAGTTTTTTACTGCTTAGGCAAAAGAGGGAAGAAAAGGATGTAATGAGTAAATGGTTCAGCAGCAGAGAAATAAAAAAACTTAACCAAGTTTATGGTTTAAAAATTACTACAATGAAGATCTGTCTATCGGCAATTCAGAGTTCAGTGGCAAAGAAAGAGAACCAGTAATGTTGGTGTTTGATAACGGGAGGAAAAGGGAGAGTTAAAAGTCTTTAACAAAGACCAAGTTTAAGCAAGCGGGGGTAGCAAAGGAAAAGCGTCGTGGGCAAATAAAGGCTGATACATCGGGTTTGTTTTACCTAGCGAATGTGTGCTAAGGCACAATAAAAGCTTCCTAACCAAATAAACAACCCTCCGCTCCCTGCAGGCTAACCGCAGCCGTGGCAAACCAAGCAAGCGGGTGCGCGGCGGCAATCCCAGCGGCGGGGCGACAAGCGAGACCTCACGGAAAGCACTGCTTCCCCACACAGCTTGGGGCGCCCTCGGGTATTGTCATGTTTGTTTAAAAAAACCCCAAAAGCAAACCTGATCCTGAAACAGAAAAACAAACAGAATGAGAAGAGGACACCAGTGTTCGCCGGCGGGAGGGAAGCCTGCACTGCTCGTTCGGCAGGCGGACGCGGGGATGCAGCAGCGGGGCGGCACGGCACGGCACGGCACGGCACGGCACGGCACGGCACGGCACGGCACGGCACGGCAGGGGTGCGCAGCAGAGAGGCGCGGGGAGCACAGCCCGCAGGCGGCGCGGGACCAGCCCGGCCGGGCAGCAGCACTGCTGGGCGCTGCGGCGCCAACCCACAGGCGTGCAGGCGCAGAGCAAAGGGCCGAGCAGCAGGAGCCGGCACTAGCTCTGCAAACCTCACCCGGCGGACACCGGGCACAGTCCGCACCCACGGCACGACGGGCACGGAGCCCCCCGCAGACCAAAGGACGGGGGAGTGCCGCAGATGTTGACCCCTTCGGGTCTCCACTGCCCGGCTCCGGAGGGCATCACCCGATGCCACGAGCAAAGTTTTGTTTAATTTCTAATTTGTGGTGGCCCGTTGCAGCTCGGCTTCAGCAGGCAACAGCAAAACAGCACCCGAGGCACGGGCACAGCCCAGCAGCCAGCCTCCGCGCCCCAGCTCAGCCTCAGCTCCACCACCGACATGCCACGCCATCAGCCGCTATCAGTAACACTGGGACGTGGAAACGCTAATGAAAACTGAAAGCCTGAAGGCGTACCGATGACGAAGTTCTTGCTCAGAGCTCTGTACCGCACCGCCTGAAGCGGAGGGGAACGGCAGGACGCCCATGACCCGCCACCAAAGCTGCACTCAACAGGCCCTGTATTGGTCACAGATATTTTTTTTTTTCATACAGCTTGGGAATAATTTCCTGCACTAAGTGCTTTCCAGGACTCATAACACTGATACAGTAAATCAATATTTTACAAAGACAAAGCTGCATGACGGATGTATGCACTAATTAAACCATATCTAACAAGCAGCGCTGCTGTAATCACACACTCTGTATCCCTTTTAGCTTTTACACCAGAGGTTTGGCCTTCCTCACTTTCTACATCAAACAAAATGAAAATAAAATGACAGAACAAAGGATCCACTGTAAGTCACAGTGTGCAAATAAAGATAGTATCTACGTTATCCGTACCGGTGCAGTGCAAATATAATTAAGGCTACGAGAAAATATCACTTGCTCTCAGGAGCTCTCCATCTTCTCTCTGCTAAAGCCCCTGTAGAGGCTTTACTTTAAAAAATGCAACTCTCTGTTAGAGCAAATAAATATAGAATTTTTACTCCATTGCACAGATCCGCGCTGTCAGGACAAGCCCGATGGTTCTCTCACTTGAGGAGCTGGGACCCCGCACGGCCCCAGACAAGGCCGGCAGCACACGGCCGCACACCGCAGCACGGTCGCGGAGCGTGCCGGGAGCTCTCGGCGCAGCGGGGACGGTGCCTGCCCGTCCCCCTCGGCTGCGGGCGCCTCCCCGCATCCCTTCCCGAGGGGAGGCTGCCCGCTGGCCCGGGCACCGACCGGCAGCCTCGGTACGATTTTGAGATACACGCGTTGTTCTCGGCAGAAAGGACCCCGGTAGAAATCCCCTGCGGCCCAGAAACGTGGCTGCAGGGCGAATAGTCGGTATCAAAGCCTTGAAGAGCTGAACTCTGTCAAAGTCGCGTATTGGGGGGAAAAAAGGCAATGATAGCTCAGAAAAGCTTATGAAATATGTGACAACGACATCGGAGAAGCAGAAAGCACATATAAACAGCAGAAACTTTTCCAGCATCTGTAAGGTCTTACCGAGCATCTGGGCCGGGCGGGGATACAGAGGGGCAGGCCCACCCGCCCTGCCGCCCTGCCCCCGCTGTTCAACGGAGGAGGTCAGTGGACAGCAATTAGTGGGAAACACAGATGGCAGAGTTTATTTTTCTAAAGTTAAATAATCACGAAATATGCCAAAATACTGCTTCGCGGTCAGGATTCCCTTTAATTGTTTATTTTAACATGGGCACTGACAATTGCAATGACCCGTCACAAGCACAAGCCGCAGAGAGGCGCAGCCGCTTTCCCGCGGGTGGAAGCTCGGCTCCCGGGGCGCTCCAGCGCCGGGCGGCAGCAGCGGCTGCCCCGGGCCAGGGACCAAAACCCCAACGCAACGGTGAAACGGGTGGGGTGTGGGGGGGGTATTTGTTTTACCAAAGCAACCTTTCTGTAGGAAGTGGCATTTCTACTAATGGCAGTTGAAGTTCGTTGTAAGACACTTCAACAGTTCCACTACCTTCCCCATATACACCAAGAAAAAGAAAATACAACCTCTGCAGATATTATCTGTAGTGCGTACGAGCTCAAAAACATGCCTACGACCTGCAGGCCCGAACACTCTCACTTGAAGTGTTCAGCCACATAGCTGGTGGGAAATTAAAAATTTTCCATGTGTGGGAGCCAACTGAGCTGATGAAACAAAAAGAAACATTCAGAAGGAAGAGCAGCATATCGTGATCTCATCTGAGAAGCACTTTTTCCCTAAGTTCAGCATGTGCGAGGCAGGATCACAGTCACTGCGATGAGGGCATCGGCCTCGGGGCTGGGCTGGAGAGCTGCGTTACAGGTGTTTGCTCTTCAAGAACCTAAATTCTCCTTTAACATATTTCACACAGATCTATGAGGGAGGAACCAACTTATTTCCGAGTATTAAAAGGAAATAAAAACACCATTAAATTCCCCTCTTTCCCCCCACCTTTTATTAAAAAAAAAAAAAAAATTAGCGAGACCGGATTGGCTCCAAAAGTAGTAAAACAAAAAGTAAGTGAAATAGGAAATGAGAACTTTCTACACTATAACCTCCCCACAGTAAACCGAGTCCAAGGTGAGCGCTTTGCCCACCGCTACCGCCAAGCCCTGAAAGCCCCAGCAGGGTATTTCCCGGCACCTGGAGATGCTCTGCTCCCAACAGCCAGTGGTCCCCTGCACCGCCCCAGCGCTCACATCCCGCTCCACCGCGGCACCTCCAAGGGCGACGGCGAAGGCCAAGATATGGCTTCACCGGCACACACCTCCCTCCTCTTCCTCTGTATGGATGAAACCACTTAAGGTCAGGCTTCTCAGCAGTGCTGGCAAAATTAATCTTCCCACTCCGAGAATGAGGGCTGGAGCCTGTCCGCTCCTGTCACAGAAAAGGAGGAGGATGGAGAAGAGGAGGGAGAAGGAGAGACGGGACCAGAAGCCAAGATGGGAAGCCAAGATGTTTGAGCAACAGCAGATCCCGAGACGGGTGCAAGGTGAGACTGGCCCTACAGCAGGGACATCAAAGACCCGGTCTGAACACTGCCCTCATTTACCTGGAGTGCGGCGGGCTCGATTCACGATTCACCTGCATTTTCCACCCACAAGGCAGTTGCCGGTTCTGTGTCTGTCGGTCCAGCAGACCTCCAGCGCCAAAAGAGCCCCGCGCCGGGAGAGCTGTACTGGGTGCTGACCGGAACACCCGGCGTCGCCCCGAGCAGAGACTGGCTCTGAATCTCAGCGGGCCGCCCTCGCCGCCGGGGCAGGACTCAGGCGGACCCGCCGGGCAGGCGCAGCCAGCGGAGCCCGTCCTGCTCACCCCGCGCAGCGACCGCGCCGGCAGCGCCGGAGGGGAGCGAGGGAGCGCAGCCGTGCGCTGCGTCTGCGCCAACGGTGTGACGGAGCGGGCGACGGCTCTTCTCCCCTCCAGCTTTCCACCCGCAAACACTGCAGACACAGGAATGAGACGCCCCTGGGGACCGGCCGACCTTGCCAAAACTTTGCCTTCCAATGCCGCCTGCGGAGCTGCCGGCAAAGCACACTCGCCAAGCCCAGTCCCGGCCCATCCGAGACACTGCCTGTTCCCCAGCCTCGGCTCGCGGGAAGAAGATGTCTTGCAGTGGGGTGTGAAAGGAAAACACTGACTAAGCCTTAGCCTTTGTGAATGTTTCCTTTTCCCAAAATGTTTTTTTAAGTTTCAAGCACTTCACTGTGGAAGTTTTATTTACAGATTTTGCCAATCTAGAGTTTAAGGCAGGTGTTTTAAAAAACTAAATAAATAGTTTATCAGTTGCATTTCCTGTACTTTAGTAAGTCTTTAAACTTTACCACTGAAAAAAAAAAAATAGTCAGTGGGTGTCTAATCTTACTCAGGTCACTTGGTGTTTCCCCCGTGTCTTGGGAGGGAACAAAACTCCATCCTTACCCCAAAGCCCGGCTTCTGTTAAACACAGCGAGAACACCTCCCCTGCCCTGCACCCACGTGTTCTGCCGGGAACTCTCCTTTGGTTTCCTGCACCCGAGTCAACTGACGCCAGAAAGAAAGCAAGTACAGAAGAATTTTGAGAAACAGCCTGACTGAAAAAACTATACATGACATAGATAGATATAAAGCCAGAGAAAGCAATGCACTATGATTGGTAAATCATCTAACAGTTGGAATACCTCTGCGCTATCTCCATTATGCAAACGCACGACGGGGGTACCCCAAACAGCCACCGCTGACACAGGCACACACGCGCCCGCTCCCCAGGACCGCAAGCATGTCTGCTGGCAGCTACTTCATGACCGACAACACCTCTCCCTGCCCGGGCACCAAACGCTTTCATCAGGATCCAAACCCATCACTGGATCATCAGAGCAATTCTGATTACAGACCTCCTTCAATTTCACGACCCTTTCACGTACAGCCGACTCGCACGCGAACGGTAAGAGCGGTGCGGTGGAAGCGGGGCCGGCCAGCACCTCGAGCTCAGCCCGCCTCCATCGCAGGCGGCACTGGCAGCACTGGGGCACGCGCGGCCGCCCCGGGGAAAGGAGAACAGAGCACCCCCTGGAAGCTGCTGCCGCCGGCGTGGGGCGTCCCCGCAGCTCCCACCGCCGGGCGGTGACCAGCCCTGGCACAGCCCAAAAGCAACACCGCTCTGAAAGCTCACTGCTCCCGTCCCTTGCCTGCCCCAGGGAACCTCCCCTGCTGCTGCCTTCCGTCATTATCTGTGATGGTCACAAATATTCAGACCTATATATACTATACATGATATATACCCAGCATATACATACAGACAGTATACAGGGTGTACATACACATGTGTACAGCACAGAGCAAACTACTTAGGTGAAAGCCCTACAACAAGTAACTTCAGACTTCCACTGTAGCCACTTTTTCAGAGTCTAACCACTTAGGTATTCACACATCTAAAATCACCGGACACATCTCAACAATAAACATGTGAAAAGCTCTGTGTAAAAGTCTTTCATGTTGTTACAGACGTTGCAGAGCCCTCCAGCTAAGGGCCTGAAACATTAACGGGCGGCCTCTGCTTCCCTTCATATTTTCAGTGCCTGCCTTAATTAAGCCAAATGTTAAAAGTTTCCAACAAGGCAAAATGCAGTGCGCTTTCCTCCACACTCAAAAAAGTCCATCAACAAGTATTAGTTTTCTCTTCAGATATAATTAAAATCACAGCAGTAACCAGAGCTAGGTACAGAAAACTGTCCTGCGAAGGGCTGGCAGGATCTGAGAACAAACACGTTTTCTCAAGGAATTTAAAGCCTTTCTGTACGCTACAGCCACCGACGCATTGCCCCGAACAGTTCAGTGCTCGACGGCTCTCGTGTTTTACTTGTCCTTCCTCTTCCCCTTCTGTCTGCTCCCGATTTTAAAACCGAGTCCCTTCTCCTTCGGCATCCATCGGGTGGTGTGACAGCACCTGACCTCCTGCAGCCTCGTGCCCCTTTCCTGCCTTCTGTCTCTCCTTTTAATTTCTTTCTTCTTCCTGCTTTACCTTCTTGTCTAGTTAGAGGTTTAATCACCTCCTTACACATTTTATTTCTGTAGGCTGAAGAAGGCCCGTGGCCGTCACCTCCTCCGCCCCTCTGACTCCTTTCCTCTTTCACTTCCCTCTGCGGATCTCCATTCCTGCTCTCACCCATGGCCTGCGCCATCTCACCCCGAGGCGGGGAGGGGCGGCCACCGCCACGCTCCGGTCTCTGCTCGGGGCCCCAGCCACCGGGATGCGGCCAAGAGGAGCCCAGCGGTGGGGGGGCCACTTCCCCGGGCACCCCCTGTGCGGCACCTGCCGGACGGGAGAGTGCTGGGAGGCGAAACGTGCCGGGTCTGGAGCACAGGTCCTGTGAGGAGCGGCTGAGGGCCCTGGGGGTGTTCAGCCTGGAGAAGAGGAGGATAAGGGGAGACCTTCTCGCTCTCCACAGCTCCCTGACAGGAGGGGGTAGCGAGGGGGGGTCGGGCTCTGCTCCCAAGGAACAGGCGATGGGACAAGAGGGAACGGCCTCAAGTTGCACCAGGAGAAGTTTAGGATGGATATTAGGAGAAATTTCTCCACGGAAAGGGCTGTCAAGCACCGGCAGAGGCTGCCCGGGGCAGTGGTGGGGTCGCCATCCCTGGAGGTGTTTAAAGCCGGGCAGCCGTGGTGCTGAGGGACGGGGGTCAGTGGTGGGTTTGGCAGTGTTGGGTCAGCGGTTGGATTCGATGATCTTAAAGGTCTCCTCCGACCAAAACGATTCTGCAATTCTGTGATTCCCCTCGGTGCAGGGTACGCCAGCGCTGAGCCCTGTGCTCTCGCCCCCACCAAGCCCAGACCCAGAGGCGAAGGCGCCTTCGGGGCAGGAGGAGCCATCCCACCCTTTGGAGGGGCGGTGACCAGCACCCTGCCCGGGGGGGACATCGAACCCACCCCGCGCTACCAGCAAGAGCCAGCCGCCCTTGAGAGGCACCTCTCCCTCCGAGTGGGGTTTCACCCCTGAGATGTGAAGAGAAAACACAAGCGCAAGGACGGGGTGAGGGACCACCTCCTGATCCTTTCGGCCCCACAGGCGCTCCTCCTCCCGGCCCCCAACACATGGACACGCTATCTGCTATCCCTTGCAGTTAAATGCACTGTAAAAAATGAGGCAAAATGCCATTAACAATGTACCAGTTCCTCAGCCGGCTGTGATACGGCCACTCACATAAAAATTTTAGCTCCCGAACGTCTTTGTTCTTCCGGCCTTGAATTCAAAGAAACCAACCCCCTCGCTATGGAACTTCCTGCAAAAATATGTCTTTAATGTCCTAAAGCAAATAAAAATAGACCTAAGAGAACCGGCTGAGTTTCTTATATAACAAATAGAATGAGATTAAAGAAACTTCTGATTTCAAGAAACACTTTAAAAAGGAGGGAGCAAGCGCAGCAGCTGCATTCAAAACCTTGCACACAGCAACCAAAATTATACTCTTCCTTCTAGACACAGTTGTACGTGTTTTTAAAGAACCTACTTGCGACACATTCTGTTCACCGAAATGCCCACAGCTCCCACCCTGCTGATGCTCACGTACGGGCACAACACTTACCGGCGAGCTGCCCCGAGAGGCGCGGGGGCTCCCGGGCACTCCGCGGGTCCCTGCCCGCGTGCCCAGTGCCCGCAGGGCGATGGGGCTGTGCCGTCGCACACAGTGCCACCCCGCTGCGCGTCACCCCAGCGAACCTGCCTGATGAGGGCAAGCGAAGCACCCTGCCACCCACGCTTCCGACCAGGTCCCAGGTGGGGTCAGTGACACGACGATAGTTAAATGAACGCTCATTACAATTCAGCGCTTCGCGATATGCCTGTTTCAGATCATCTGGGTATGAGATATTTGAGTTTATACTCAATAAAGTTTGTTTCTGTTTCTCCCCCCTTTTTTTCCCCCAAGTATCAAATCAAGCCATCCATAGTTCAAAGAGGAGATGCGATACAGAAAATTAGCCAGAAATTGTGGTATTCTGAACCCTAACCAGTAAAACTGGCACCTCTCCTTAGGAAGAGCAGTTTACTCCGACGCGAAGAAGCCATGTCCGTTTATACCTGCAGTGGGCAGTTAAAAAAAGAACAAACCCAAACCCAACAACGAGCACTTCGAGGAGGTTTTAAAACCAAATGAGAAATAATTCCCAAGTTGGTTTTTTTTTCTGCATTTTTTAAATCAGCATTTGAATTAATTATCTGCATGATTCAAAACTTTTAACAGTAAAATGAGCCACACTGCATACAACTTGCACTTTGGAACGCTCACCTCTATTCAAAGGAAGCAGGCACGTAAAAAAAAACTTAATCATTTACAGCTACTTTAATTACTGCCTTTTAGTGGTACCGACTGCAGGACAAGGCAGCTGTGGGCTCCGACGAGCCACCGCCGGGCTCTCTGCCGCCACCGCTGCCCCCAGCGTCGCCCCCAGGCTGAGCGCGGCACCCGCCCGGGGGCAGCGGGCTGCGAGGTGCTGCTGCTCGGGAATCGAACGGAGCAGGGCAGCAGAACGGCTGCAAGGTAACAGGAATCCCTGTAAGACCTCTGAAGAAGGCAGAGTACATACACCAGACTTTGACTCTGTGTACAATTTAAGCTTATTTCAGTCAATTTCCAGGCTTTAGGAAAGTAATCTTCCAGGAAAGCTTTAAACACAGTAATCCATGATCTAATAAACTGAATACAGCTGCCAGAAAGCCGGTATTTCTGCCTTCTCACAATGGCAGTCTTACCTTTGCCAATTCGTTTATTTTAATGATACCAGTAGCTGTACCACGAACAAAAGTCAGCGGCATCACGCTGTGCAGGCATTTAAATTTTGGTTTCTATATAACCGCTGTGCCCTTCTCCCTCATGTACGTATCTAGATACTTCCGAAAAACTGTGCAGGCTATTTATAAGGCTGGTCTTATTTTCCAGTTTGTGTGATAGCACCCGTTCTTCTCTCACTCGAGTCCCTAGGACAACTGCTCATTTAAAAAAAACCATCATGATTACGTGTGTTTGTACTTGTCTCGCTTCAGTTTTACTCACGATGCTTCAGATGGGATCCTCCCACCGTGTTAGCAAACGGCCAGTTTAGTGTGCAGCATCTTACTGGGCTGCCATTTAAATATTATTTAAATCTGTCTACCTGGGCTGGCTGGGGTCTGCCACGACCGCCCCCGAGAGCAAGGTGATCCCTGGCCGCCGCTGGAAGCACGGGTCGAGCCGGCGGCCGCGTCAGGGGCCGGTCCCAGCGCAGAGGCCGCCATACGGCGGGTTTATCTCATTCCATGCCAGCGGACGGATCCCACTGCCGTGTCGCACCGGCCGCGCTTCCATCCTGCTCACCCCCTCCCGCTTCGTCTCAGTCCTTGAGGAAAAACTTGTACATTTTGAAAATGGTCCTTGCTTAGCGCATCAATTTCCTTATATTTAACACATATTTTAGTTGATTTGTTGCCATTAGGCTTATTTAACAATTGTGTGGAGAAAAGTGAATTTCTCACCGACGTTACCGCATTTTTACATGCCTTTAGGCTTATTCTTCCTAAAGAGTTCAACAAACTTCCTTGCACATTTATCTCCCCTCAGCACAAATACTGCTCCGTATATTGTGCGCTTTCACCGGGGACAGCACAGAAACGACACCCGTGTGTTCACTCCTCTGCTTGCACATCAATGACATCAACACTGAAAATGTTTTCTGAACACAAAATACAACTTGCAAATAAGTTGTTACAAGTAAGTTACTGGGGGGAAAAAAAACACGTTAAAATACTTCTAAACACTTTCTCCAGCAATATTTTAAACTATCACCCAAACTATATTGATACTACCTTTGCTGGTACAGTTAGGAAAGTGCAGAGAGTTTAACTTTTAACGCAATGAAAAGCTGAGTTGACTTTACACTCTGGAGAGCCTTTTAACAAGTGCTCTTAAGTTCGTAATAATTTCCAAAGAAGGCAGTTTTAACTGAAGCTGTATGGTACTACAGCTCTAAAACCCTCTTTTTTCCTCCTGTTCAGTCCAGACCCAGAAAGAGACTAAAGCACTGAGTTTTAGTTCCAGTGTGCTCACCCTCCCGCTGCAGGCGTATTTGCCCAGTTTGCAGCTCCGCGCACATTCACTTCTGTGCAACAAACACTTGGCCCAGTGAGAGCTTCCCTGACCGACAGACCCCACCACAAGCCCCCCCAGCATCGACTGGCCAGGCTGGATGGGGCTTTGGGCGACCTGGGCTGGTGGGAGGTGTCCCTGCCCAGGGCAGGGGGTGGGACGGCATGGTCTTTAAGGTCCCTTCCGACCTAAACCATTCTAGGATTCTACGAAATTATTTTTTTTTTTTCTACGAAACAATTCCTTGCACTCCGCTACCAAAAAGAACGTTGCATTTTAAGGTACTTTAGTTTGAAATAAAGCTGCCATATATATCCATGAGTATCCGTCCATCCATCACCTGCACGCCCCGTTCGAGGGAAGCATCTTACTCTGCTCCGTAAAACACCATGTGCAGCCTCAGTGTCCAATAAACCACAGGAATAAATAACACCACCGTAATAAATACAAAGAAACTACTCTTCTGTTTCCTCTGAGGAGCGTCTAGTTTGAGTGTGAAATCTTTAATCACTCTGTCCGCCCGGCAAGGTTTGTTCCTAACCTGCCTGCGTTCTTACTCGGTTGCGCTCCCTGCATCAATCCGAGCTGGCCCTTACCTCCGCTCGCTGCAGGGAGGATTCTACCCGGGTACCGGCCAAGCAAGGGTGCGTTAACGCGAACGATCTTTTGACCGTGCCCTGCCACCAGAAAGCCGAATTACAGGCAGTTTACCATCAAAAGCTGTCCCTAAACCCCAGTTCCACCATAGAAAATGGGAAGCGAGAAGAGAGCCCACAGCCCGCCAGCTTCAGCTCGCCCCCTCCGCGGCCCGGCGCGCCCCGAGCTGCTGCCCGCCGACGGCTGAATTCTGCTGGAAGAGCAGGGCCGCGCGTCTGAGGCTTGCCTTCCCCAAGTACGTGCTTCACCAGCGTCAGTTTATAGCCAGCCCCAAGGTCCCAGAAAACGCTTCACTCTGTCTGTTGTTTTCAAAAGACTTCAGCTAAACGTGCGTACTCTCGTTCCTATATTAACAAACGCATTCAAAATGCGCTCAGTTCCTGCCGCCGCTATGACGGCTACTACACACAGCTAAAAATCTGCCAGGCTCCTGCGAAGCGAAACCCTCCCACAGGCCAGGCAGGGCTGGAAAGAGCTCTCTCAAAAAAAAGTGCTTCCTCACCTGCACTTTTACACACGGGTATTCCTTAGATTTCTCTCCAGCAGGTACAAAGCACGGACTAGCCAAATTTGTTAAAATTCACTCTTGTGTCTTCTTGCAATCTTAACCTGGCAATGTTTATGATCAGCTCGGATTCATGCTTTCAAGACCGAGGATGTTTTTAAAAGGACACACACCTAGAGAAAGGAGAGGGAAAGGGAAAACAACGCCAGAAAAGCTGGGAAGCGAAGCAGCACTAATATTGCTATGGGCTAAAACGCCATAGGGCTTCTGATGGCCCTGGAGTTCAGCAGGTGGGTACTCCCCTTGGACAGCAGCTCAACCCATCACCAGCAGACAGGACAGACTTAAGAAGAGCAGAAAACAATGACCTTTACTCCTGCAAAGTGGTGGTTACCTACAACACCTGCAGCTACCCTGGGCTGGCAGGGCTGCTCCCGGACTGGGGGGGTTTCCAGCATGTCCACAAACAAACGACCCCGTTCCCCGGGTACCCTGCAGACCCCCTCGGACCTGAGCCCATGACCTGCCCCAGCCATAAACTGCCACCTTCCATCTCAGGTTCAGCTGAGCGTTTGCTCCTCCTGGTCCCACAGGCACCTCCTCCAGCAGAGGCAGCCTCAGAGCCACCCACCTCCTGTGTCCCCACAGCCCCTCTCTATGTTGGGGTCCAAACCACGTCCCCGCAGCCCCTCTCTATGTTGGGGTCCAAACCACGTCCCCGCAGCCCCTCTCTACGCCACCCTTCCTGGCCCCTTGGGCACGTAAGGACCCGTGCCCTGCCTGCAGGCAGCACGGCAGGACAGACAGCATGCACGGACATAAGGGACAGTTTCCATACTTTGCCGTTTCTCTTTTTCAAATTTAAACTCAACCTCACAACTATTTAGGTTTATATTTAAGCCTGGAAACTATCCCATCCAACTTCAGTGAAATCATGCTGACAAAAAGAAAACGGCTTTGTTTCCTAAAAAACCTTCTCCTTTCTTCAAACAGTATTCTCTTCCTTTTTTACTAACTGTCTGTACTATTTCGCCAAGTTAGGAATGGTCCAGAGGAATCTGGAGCCGGAGAGAGTCTTTCCAGGAACTTCACAGGACTTGAAGTGCACTCGAGGTGCGAGCTCAATCCAAACCCGCTACCCCAGCCGGCCCCTAACATCCCTCCCGCTAAAGCAGCCCCGCTCCTCAGCAGCCTTTCAGCAGACTTCTAAAACATCGGCATTTTCCCATCGGAGCAGCATTCGTGCTCCCAGCATCCCGTCTCTGGAAGGCGAGAGAACTTTTCAGGATCTCCAGGGTTGAGAGCTGGCAGTCAAAGTGTCCTGGGGTACAAAAGGCTGCACTGTTTCGCACTTCTGTCAACCAGGAAGTTTATGCAGCGACGGGGACGTAAAAAAAATGCCATCTGAGGAAACAGATCCTGTTTGATTATCAATATACCTGCTACATCCCAGAATGCCCCTGAGGCAGGGACACCACCTCGCGAGGCAGTGCCCAGGAAAAGCTGCTCCGTTTCTCTGTAACGGCGCAGACCTCGGACCCGCGGGGGGGCAATGCCCCCGGCGGCACTCACGCCTTCTGCCCTACTGCTGCCCCTCGGGACACCCCGCCGCCAGCCTGCGGACCAACGGCAGAGCCGGCTGGGCACGAGGGACACGCCGGACCGCTCTGCCGCGACCCTGCCAGCCCCTCAGCCCGCGGGGACGCACCGGAGCACCCGGAGCTCAAACCAGCACCTCCTGCATCTGTGACCAGTTTCCAGCACACCTTCTTGTGGAGCAGGCGAAGGACCCTGCGAGGCGTCGGACGTTACTGCTACTAACACAGCAGGAGCTCGCGAAGCGGCTGCGTCCCACAGCTTGCCATTGCTGCTGTGAAGCACTCCGGCACCACTACACCCTGCACATGAAGTAGCTGGATTTATTATTCTTCTTTAAAAATCCGCTTAATCAGATGTTAATATTTTCCCCTATTTGATCAAAACGTTGGAATTGCTTCCAACTACCTCGACGGGTGTTCTGTATCAGTTTAATAATGAGACGTTCTCTAATGAAGGGGATAAGTCATAAGTACTTCAATAAATTCAAACATGAACCCCAAAAAGGTTTTCTTATTTGCATAATCCTGTGTTTGAGAACCTGACAATTCAGCATTTACTTAAATCCTATTTCAACAGCAGTAATCCTTATAGCGGCACCGTGCAAATGAAGGAAAAAGACAGAGCTCTGGATCTCTTTTGTTTTTCTATACAGGGGCTAATGAAAGGGCTGCTGTGCAGCCCCGGATGAAGAACCGAGAAGCCTGGGTCCGGTGGCCGTGGTGCGGGGCTGGCACAGCCCCTTGAGCAGCGCCCGGCCGCCCCCGTGCCGCCTGCGGGCAGTTCACCTGCACGAGTCCAGTCCCCCGCGATGAAGGCTGGCAGCCAGCACGCCAATTAGCACGGCCGGCAAGACGGAGGCTCGGTGAGGCGGCTTCGCATCCTTTACAGGCTAGAAAGATCACCCTCGTATTCTCCCCAAGCAGTGTAACAAAATCCTGGTGGGAGCAAACACACGGCGAGGCAATCAGTGGACAAAATCAAGCAATTAGTGTCCCTGAAACTGCAAGTCATCTGGGATGCCGGTCCCGGAAAGGGTAGCGTTCCCCCGGTGAAGGAGCTCCGGCCGGCACCCGGCTCCGCTTTCCCTCTTTTGCTCCCTCTGAAAGCAACGCAGAGCAGGGGAAGACACAGGATACACAGGAATACCTTTTAATTGCTCCTCACCAAAGCCTTCCCTACCCCAAGCCTGTGCTTGAGCGCCAGGTGCTGCTGCCCCCCCCCAAGTCCAGACCCCGACCAGCGGTGGGACGGGGCCGGGACCCGGTTCCCAGGCGAGAACCGCTGCTGCGAAACGGGGAGAGCGGGCACTCGGCGCTCCACCGCGCCCGGCCCCACGCACCCATCACCAATCCATGGGGAAAAACAGCGCGGCGCAGAAGGAATGGTAAGAAAACAGAGAGAGGATTCAAGAGGTGCCTGTTACTAATCATCCCCAAAACAATGCCGCTGTTTAATCTTAACAGGGTTTTCACAACCTGACCAAAGGGGCAGGAGGGTGGCAGGCTTCCCTCGGCTCCGAGGCTTCTCCTCTCAAAGATGGGCCACGGCTCCGACCCGGGAGCTATTCCTGGCGCCAAGCAGAGCTTTCTCAGCAGCACCCGCGGCGCCATGTCCCACGCGGCGCCCAGTTGGGCTGACACGGCTACGCAGCCCCAACGAAGAAACGATAATGCTTCTCCAAAGTCAAAAACCAGATGTGATCATTCGGTCTTGAATGCAGTTCGTTGCTTCCAACACATTTAAGAGCGAACCTTGGCAACGAGGCATCTGTATTCAGAAAAACAGAGCAAGGAGGCTTGGGGTCACCCGGGGAAGGAGAGGGGCCTCGCAGGCTGCTTCTGACCGCCCATTTGAAAACTTGGGACAAACGACCGAATATTCTTGACGTGAGGTTTTCTTCTTTTATGCCTCCCAAAATTTTCCCTGCAAATCAGTTCAGAATTTTACTGATTCTGACTGTACCCAGCAGAGTTCCTGACCGTACGTAACAGAAACCCACGCTGGTTTCCATTATGTACAGCCTCTAAAAAAAATGACAGTGCAAATGCTGCAATGCAATGTTTTAATTTTTTTTTAATTTCTTCCTGCAGATGTAGAGCTGAAACTAAAACGAACTCTGAACACCATAGTGAGCCATAACTCTTTTGTCTGAGTATCTGATAAGACTTCAAAATGCAATTTATATTCCCGTAGAGGAACACGCATGGTTTCGTTTGGTTTTTTAATGGACTATTTGCCACTCAGCCTAACAATTGCACCATTTTCCCAGTGTATTTGCCGCTTTCCCTTTGCTTCCTCTTCTGGAGCTCAGCCTACTGGCAGACGCACGGGCTGAAGAGGAGAAAAATGGCAAATCAGATCTTTGGAATTTGAACACTGTTTATATTTTCATTTTTTTTCCAAGGGTTACCGCTTTACGAGTTTCCCTGGAATCGGACGGGTGTCCATCTGCTCCCAGCCCCTGAGCCCCACCTCAGCTCTGCACCCTGAACGCCCTTAGTGCCTCACACTCGAGTGATGCCGTACACCCCAAAGTTAAAATTACTAAAGAGTCACCTACGAAAGTGTTCTGTAACTATCTTTCTGGATTTTTTTTCTGCCTTCACTAAAGGAGAGACAGAGCCAATGATGTGCCATTCCCACACGCTTACCATTCTCTGCCATTCTCTATGCTTACCATTATTTTCTTTTCTTTGTATTAAAATAAATAAATAAGGTTCTTATTCTATACCCTCAGGTAAGCATAACACGAAGGGGAATGACAAGTCCAAAAGTCATTACTTTTAGAAGCAGTGACAAAGTAGAGAGATTTGAACAATTAACAATTACATCTCGCAGGTGGTAGAAATAAGGTGCTCACCGAGTTCATCTATAATAATAATGCGTTTATATATTTTTAAGGCTTCTCGGTAAAAAGTAGAATGTCACTTTTACAGAGTTCAGGAGTTTCAATTTTAAAAAATAAGTACTTCTACACCAGAAGATAAACTACTAACATCCTGCTTCAAACACAGACAGCATCAGTGAAAAGACTTGAACTTCTAGTCTCCAGCCTTTTCTCAGAATTTCAAAAAAGCAGAGAAATGTGAAAGCTAAAGACTTTTCAGTTGTTGAAGGAAGAGCAGGAAAAAGCTTTTACACTTCATCGGGACATCTAACTCCAGCCCGAAGCAGCCGCCTTAGCAGCAGCATAACTTGAGAGAGCAAGAAGTTATTTGAAAGCCGCAGCACCCGTAGTGAACATTAGCTCCAAAGGGACAAACTGGGATTCAGCCCAAATCCTGCGGCATTTACCGAGTCTGCTGAAATCACGTGGAGTTCAGATCCGTTCAAACTGGCATGTTGTGGATCACAGCACCGCACACCCCACGGAAAGCCCTCCGACTGCAGTGGAGAAGCGCCGACAAACAGCAGCGCTGAGCGCAACCAGGCGGCACTACAGAAGAGACGGTCCGAGTCCTCAGCGCCCTCTCCCCACTTTCTTCCTCATTCTTTCCTGCTTTCAGACACACAGAGCCAGGGAAGATGGTGTGGCAGCCGAAGGATGTGGGGCGCGCAGGCAGGCTGCGGGCAGGCTGACGGGCTGTCCTCAGCGCATCTGCAGCCTCCCACAAGATTTGCATTTGACATCCATTTCCCCATTGTTAAGACATCTTTATCTCAGTTTTCAGGAAACGTCAGATGACTCACATATCGGAACATCTGATGAAGCTAACGTAATTTCAAAAACGAATTCTACTTAGGCGTATTTTTCCAAGCAAAAAAATGAAGAAAAATGTTTTAAAATTATGCTAAAAATCTAATTTCTGTTGCAAACCGATTTCCTGATTTAGGAACTCGAGAGTTTATTTCTGCTGTAGACAGTTTAACAGGCTTTCAGGCATCCAAATTTAGGAAAAAAATCCTACGGCATTTAAACAACGGAGAGCCAGAGCTGGAGCTGACTCAGCCACTCAAGCGCACAATTTGAATATACTACATAATCATTCTTGTTTTAAAATTATCCTCCGAATATCTAAGGGCTAGATTATCCCACACGCATTTATCTTGATTAATGCACTACCCTAAAGGACAGCCTCGCCGCTTTCATTAGGACTGATTAGGAGGCAGGGTATTCACCAGCGGGATGATGAAATCTTGCTGTGATTGCCGTGGCCCTGACCCCCCCCCCCGTGCACTGCCTCGCCGCGGCCACGGGCATCTGCGCGTCCTCCTCCTTCTGCCCCACACTCCTAATTAACATGTCACAAGTGCTGCTTGTTATCAAGTCAGCGTTAAGAAAGAACCCACCAGGTGCGCACATGGGACGTGTTTCCCGACAGCCGACACGTGTCCGGAGACCAGCGCTGCGCCGGTGCCGCTGCTCCACGAGCCCCCTGCAAACACCGCCGACGGCACTGCCGGTGGCAACGCACCGCGGGGGAGAGATTCTCAGGAACAGATCCCCTCTCTTTTTGCTCTAGACCTACACACACAGTTTTTGCTTTCATTTCACAGGGAGGGGGAGGGGGAAAAAACAGCAGTATTTTACCCAAGCTGACCGTTCCACTCCTGAAACGTATTCTTCCCCGCTCCGCGCAGGCCGGCTGAGTCGCCCTTGCTGGCGGCGAGCTCCGTGCGCCTGTCCCCGCACAGCACCCGCCGGGAGACCCGGGACGGCGGCCAGAGCCGAAGGGTACTGCCATTTCACGGGGTCCCCTCAGAAAGTATTTGCTCGGCCTGTTTATGTTCTAAATATAGCAGAGCACACCGGCCATCTCCAGCCCAGGAGCGAGCGCCGCGACCGAGCGCCGCGACCGGGGGCTGCAGCTCCGCAGCACTGACACACGCCTCCCCATGTCACGTAACAGAAAGCATTTTTTCTCCGACACACTAATTCTTGGGAGAGCTACCGGCGAACTCCTGCACTCCTAATCTGTAACGAAAAATTCAGTGACTAAGTACCTATCCAAGAAACAATGCAAGAATAGCTGCTCGTTTAATACTAACGTTACATACATTTATAAGAAATCAAGCATTTTAATTTTTAGATATACTGCTATCTTAGTAAACAGGAGGACATGACATCCGCACTGAGTTACTGAAATACTAGAAATTACTTTTGAATGTCCTAATCAAAAATCTTTTTTTTTTCTTTCATAAACTATTAACTGACCTTACAGAGTCTCTAGACAAATCCGGTATAACATTGTTTTTGCAAAACATCTAAAGTTTGCGATATTGCAGAAAAGGTAACAAAGTAACTAGCGCTTGTTTAGCTTAACACACACAAAAGCTGACAAAGATCTGAAACAGGACCCAAACTGAGCAACTGCTTTTCTGCTGTGCGGATGGGACAGGGAATTCAATGAAGAGATATTCCACTTTCTGTTTACCGGAGGGCTTTTCCCCCGTTATAGGAGCTATTTAACTAAAAAGGAAAAAGGCAGTGGTGGGGAGCGGGCAGCGTTCCCAGCTCCAGCGGGGCGGCGGGACCCGGCCCCACAGCACGGGCACCCCGGTGCCTCCCCGGCACTCAGCCGCTCGGCCACCGGCAAACCCCCGGCACCGGCAGCAGGCGCCGCATCTGGCAGAGGCAGTGCCTCCTTGCACAGCACAGTCCTTCCCAACCTCCAGCGCCGCTGACGCTACCTGGGCAGCAGAAGGCTTTTCCACAGGGCATCTTGAAGCAATGCAATAATGCTGTGATGTTACCTACGGCTGCTATCCACGGACCTTGCAGCTCTTCACAAAGGTGATAATTATCTCCTTCATTAAGAAAGGAGGTGGAACTGCTCTGCTGACGGCAACAGAAGAGCCAGCTGCAGTGGCAGGGACCGGGAAGCCCGGCTGTCCCCAGTTGATCCCGCATCCAGACCCGAGCCCAGGCTGCCGCTCAGCCCCAGCGCCACCGGGACCATGAGGAGCTTCCGATCACCATGGGGGCCAGGCAGCTGAGCGGAGGATGCCGACAGACAGCAAACTCGGCTGGTGCCTCCCATAGCAAAGGAGACTCACGTCCAATTAACTCCGGCACCTTCTTTCAACCTTTTCCTTGGCCCTCGCTCGGAAAGCGCAAGGCCAGCCGGGTACGGCCGCCACGACCGCCATGCACCGTGCCATCAAATACCAGCTCGGTGGGAGATCAAACTGGGGATAATGCGGGTACGATTTTACCAGTAAATACGTCTTCGCTCCCGCACCCTCTCATGCAGAGGCAGGTTCAAGCCTTCACGGCCGGCTCCCGCTCCCGGCAGGTATGCCGCCGGGGGTGCAGCGCTGCGGCACAGCCACCGCTGCCGATGACACGTCAGTGGGGCGGCCGTGGTGGCACCCGCGGAGCTGCGTCCTCGCAGCAGCAGCTGGCCCACGCCACACCACGCTGTGACGTGCAGAAGAAGCGCCAGGCGGGCTCGCTGCCACCCAGGGGCAGTGGCCGCGGTGGCCACAGGGGCAGAGGCCGCTCCTCTGGTGGGGGCGATGCCTCGGGGCCGGGACTCCACATGGACGCTGGAGGCTCCTGGCACTGCTCCTAACACCAGCACTTTTTTAATGCATAGAAGTGTTTTATTTCCACATTCTCCAATTAATTTTTCTTCCTCCCCCCATGCATTATAATTACTGTAATTTTAAAGTAAATTTGAACAACAAAAACATTTCAATAGCCGTAAGTTAAAGCGTGGCTGGGGTGGTGGGGCCATGTATTTCGGGCCCAAGAGCATTTTAAAGGTTCACCCCTGTCATGGTTTAACCCCGGCCGGCAGCCAGGACCACGCAGCCCCTCGCGCAGCTCTCCCCTTCCCCCAGAACGGCAGGGAGAAGATGGAGAAAAGGAGAGGATCTGATCTGAGACAAGACACATTTTTAAACTCGGGAGCTTTGCAGGATTTATATAAAACCGCTATAAACGCCCTTTCTGCCCAGCTGCTGCTGCGGTCGGGGCCTGGCTGCACGAGCAACCTGCGGTAGCTGGTTCCAGCGACAACCCCCTCCCCAGGGCACGTCTCTGCCGCGAGCCAGCCCCGCGCACCCGGGCTCCGCTCCGCTTCCCGGGGTTTGGTCCCAGGAAGAGACAATTATACTGTAGAAAATCTGACAGGCATATTTCTGTTTCCCAACTTTGGGGTTTTTTTATGACTCTACTGAATTAATTCTGTACTGTTTGTGGGATGAGTATTTTAAATGTTAAGATTTTTTAATTCATGAAAAATGAAGGGAAGGGGCTGGGATTCACGCATTTAACACCTATTACTGAAACCAGAGCTACAGTAGAACAGCAGTCCTACATCCACAGCGTCAAACTCGGATGTGCCTCCTAAAAATCACCGTGAGGCTGCACCCTCTCTGCTGCAGCCCTGCCTGCACATCTCGAGGCACCTTGCCTTCTGCTGAGTCTCATCCTTCCCTTAAGCGAGCGCATTTGCGAAAAAGACAGGATAAGCACAGCAGTCCCAAGCGCAGAAATACAAGCAGGGTGCTTACAGGCACCCAAATAACCTAGGGAGGAAAACACTCTTCTAAGATTCACCATCAGCTGTCCAGAGACACCAACAACCCGCTGGTAGTTACGAGATGGAAACAAATCATCATATTGCTTACGTGGTTCGTGCTATTAAAAACAAAGAATCCTTACAGTGACTTTGCTGTTTCTACGTGAAGTGCCCTTTATTCCAGCTACAGGCAGAGAATAATTTGGAGGCAAAGTACCAGCCACTGTAGCCGTACCAGAGGATTTGAGCCCTGCCAGGCTTATTTTCCCTTTATTCCCCCTATCCTTCCCCTTCCCCTGAGGAAAACGGCAAAACAAATCAACAAGCATCAATAACATAACAGCAGCAAAACATCCCACTGCTGGCAGCCAGCAACTGCTCCCTGTCAGGCTCCAGGGTTTCTCCGGCTACAACTGCTTCTTTCATTAACCATATATCCTTGAAAATAATATAATATTTACTCACTTTCAATGAATCAAAGCAGGCGATTACGCGTCCATTTTCAACTTGGCAGCTTTTCGATGGGTGTGCAAATTTACATTCCGTGTCTGGTCGTGAGCAAGTCCCCCTTTGGAACTCCCTACACACTTCCAGCGTTAGCCATTTTGTGTCCCGAATCGGCGTGACGCTAACAGCCATCTTTAGATTTTACAGGTAGTTAAAATTTCCAATAAAACGGACAAACGAGTAGCTGAACTGATAAACTGGAAATGATGAAAGCGCCACCTCCAGAATACTTCCCCCCCCCCCCCCGGCTCCCTATCTTAAAAGTACGTGTAAAACTGGGTGGCCGCAACCTCAAAGATGTGCCACCAGGAGTTCACAGCGTGACACCGTTAATCGACAGAGGTTTCGTACTCAGAGAAACGCGAGGCTTGCCAGCGAGGTGAACGTTAAGAAGCGTGGCCTGGCGCGCTCAGTAACCCATGCCGAGCGCCCAGCGGGGCCCACGCTGCCGGCATGAAAAGGCGGCAGACCCTCCGACACGGGATTTCCAAGCTGCTTTCGGCAAAGTTGTCTGACAGGTAATCTCCAGGCAGCTGAATTTGCAACGGGGTTTTGCGGTGCAATCGGTATCGATTAGTTTGGCATAGAGAGATGCAGCAGTTTAGAGCAACGATCGAGACGGGGGTCGGTTGATTGTTTTTGTTTGGTTTGGTTTGGTTTTTTTTTTTTTTCCTCCTCTCCTTGATTTTCGGGCGGAAGAGATCTGACCTTCTCGGCACACTTTTATTTTTACAGTAAAGCAGCCTGCGGCAAGGCCCGCCAGCGCCCTTCTCCCGGCCGGGGTGCAGCGGGGGTGTCTGCCGGCGGATGCGCTGTCGTCGCCGTCTAGCCGGCAGCAAGCAAGGCAAAAAGCAGCGGCGGCTCTAGCAGCGGTCCCAAGCAGCAGAGACGTCAGGAAAGGCACTTCTTAGTACCAACCTGTAGAGAGAAGAGACACGTTAAAGTCCGCGGGCGGCTCTCCGGGGCGCCCCGCCGCCGCCGCCGCCCCGCGCCGGGCACTCACGCCAGCCGGGCTGCCAGGAGAGGGGCCGCGTCCCCGTGGGGGAGCCGGGCATGACGGGGCGCCAGCCAATCGCAGCGCGCCTTGCAGCGATACCCCGGGCAGGGAGCCAATGGCGGGGGCCGTCTTATGAAAGGTCGCGCCTGTCAGACGCTGCCTTGCGCTGCCCCGAGCGCGCCCGACGGGGCTCGCCCGGCCGCCGGAGGACGCGCCTGCGGGCCCGGCCGCTACCCGGCATGCAGCGAGGGGGACGGACCGCGGCGGCGCCGGCAATGGTACCGTCCGCTGACCCGCCTGCGCGCCGCCGCCGCCCCGCCCCGCCGGGCCTCACCGCCGCCACCAACACCCCCCCCCCCCCCCGCTCCGGGCCTCGCCGGCCGCCGCCCCCGAGTACGGGCGCCTCCCGGGAACCGGCGCCCCCTCCCTCCCCCCCCGGGTACCGGCCGCAGGGAGCCGGGCCCGCCGCCCCGCCCGGAGCCCGTCACAGCGCCGCGGGTGTTCCCGGCCGGGGTCAGGCCCCTCCGCCAGTGCTCGCCTCAGGACAGACCCGAAACGGCGCTTCCTCCCGGGACCGGCAGGGCCCCGCCCGCCCGTCTGCCGTGCCCTCTGCGCGGCACCGGGCACCGAGACACCGCCCCGCGGGGGTCGCGGCGCGCCGGCCTGGCCCTGCGATCACCCAGAGCTGAGCAGACGGTGTGCCCGCACGCGTGCGACTGCCCCTTCCAGCAGAGAAGGGCCACTCGGCGCCCTGCTCCCTCCCGGGCGCGTCCCGCAGGTGAACTGCGAGCTTCGCGATAGACGGCGGCCGCTGGGAACACCACCCAGGCATTAAGCAGCTAGAAAGGGGAGGGTAAACCTTGCCCCTCGGCCGCCAAGGCGGGACGGGCGTTCCTCTGAGGCGAGTTTCGGATGCCCAGCTTTGCCACAGAAGTCTGGTGCCACGTGTAAATACATCTATTCATATAGAGTTATATAACCCTACTAATAACTCTATATGAAGTCTATAATAAATTGTAACTCTTGTCCCAGCCTGGGGATCTCAAAAGAGCAGCCTGGAGCACTGAGCGGAGGAACCTTCGCGGCAGTGCCCGCCGGCAACACCGACGATGGGAATTCTCCCACCAGCACTGCAGCCCCCAGCGGCATCCCGCATTTAGGGGGAAGGTTGTTCACGTCCTCATCTTTCTGAAGACTCTGCTCCATAATTCGTATACTCCCCCTCCACCCCCCAAAGCAGCATCACTGACACTGTCATCAGAAACGCATCTCGGGAAGTGGCGCTGGTCAGCGGGGATGCAAACCGACAGGCGGGGAAAATCTACCAGGAGTCTTTTTCTAGGGACTAAGTGATTACAGCAACAAACTACAGCAGAAGTAAAGCACACCTAATACAGCTAATAAGATTATAACAGGCACCGTGGTTTCCTTGCCAGGACACTTCTAATCATGCCCACATTTTTAATCCCTGCTAGCAGGAGAGAAACAACTCTGCATAATTACTTGCAAGCCCAAGTTAACAACTAGGTGTCTTCTTGGTAAACACAGATATTCATTTGCTTAAACTACCTAAAATTCAGAAGTCAGAGTCATCCCATGCCAGCAGTGACTGCTGATCAGCACTTGAGGCGACAGCAGAGACTCAGGTCTTGAAAACTCGGTCCATAACAAGTGCTCAGGCAAACAGGTTTGGTTCTCCCACCTGTGCCCCGCTGCCCAGCCGTGACAGGTTAGCACCGAGGGATTTGGAAGCACAGACAGCATGCCGGGACCTCACGATGCCGCCTGCCCACGGCCGCCTGCCAGCGGGCCCGTCTGGGCACCCGGGTGGGACGGGCTGCAGGCGTGCCCAGCCGCCCGGTGCGGGACTGCCCTTCACATCAGAGAGCTTTCGCAAGCCTAAAACACATCACCCGGCCTCCAGCCAAGGTGTACCGCAGCTCGCCCTGCCCTCCACAGATACAGACTACAGACGTAGCCGCTTCCTCCCGCCATCACTCTTGCACAGCACAAAACCACGGCTTCTGAGTGTTACTTTGCGATGAACGGTTATTCCCTGTGAGACCCTCAGGAGAGGGTGATGCCGATGCAGGCGGCAAGAGCTCTACAGCAAAGCTGTGAAACAGCCCTGAGAATCTCCTGTTCATCAGTTTGGTATACAATCCATACCAAGCATTGATTTTTCCAAACACCAAGAAGAGTTAGGGCAGCAATTGATATATTTTACATGCTAAAGCCAAAGCAAGTTAAAGGCCACATTTTCAAAACGCGATAGTTAATTTCACTCTCATTACAAAAGCAGTCATTCCTAACGAGGAAAGAAAGATAGTAGCAGGAAGGCAACATAGAAAATTAAAACAGGTGAAAACTAGCTTTTGTGCTCACCTCTAGCAAAAGGAGTAATCTCCCTGGTAAAACTCACGAAACTATGTTTTATTCCTAGCTTTGTAATAAGTTTTCTATTTGGAGTCAGACTAGCCGCTCACTCACAGCGAAATCCTGCTCCTCTTGAGGTCAGTGACATAGCTGTAACTGCATTAAGCGAGGCTGAATTTCACTTCTTCAGGCTGCCAGCTACGAAAAGAAAAGTATTACTCCGAGGAGCTGTGATGCCTCAGAGGTAAATCTTCTGGATGTGAAGAAATGCTAGATGTATATTTTGTCTGCGCCGTTACTTGAAGAAAAATTGTTTTGTCAGAATTTGTTATCTACCTGAAAACATAGCTAGACATGTCAGCTTTAAAAATAGCCTTCTAGCAGAAAGACCAGAGGTGTATCTTCAGTATCTCCACTAAATAAAGGAAGACGTTAGCATAGAATTATATTTTTTTATCTGCATAAGCTATTTTCCTCTCACTTTGAAATTCTCCTGTGATATTCCAAGTCAATAAGGAGTCCCCAATAAGCCTCAACCACTGTCTGCAAAAACCCCCAGTGGATATATTGATGTCTCTCTTTGAGCTGTCTCTGATAAGCTAGGAAAGACTGCAACAAATCCAGAGGGAGGAACTGTAGTGAAAGGACAGGAAAGGGGTTGAGTTGACTTTTAATATATTTTTTTTTAATTTAATTAAAATTTATTTGGGGGCTGAGAGTTTCCAGACTCCACCTAGTAGGCCAGTCAGTACTACAGGCTGTTCTTAATCCACAGCTGGTTTTGGAAGTTCACCTTTTGCCTTCACTGAGTATTGGGAACACAAAGAAAATGAAGCTAAAATATTGCAAGCAAAGTAAAAACTGATTCTCAGAAAAGACAAGAAGAGAGAAGTAACACTGAGGAGTCATTCCTTAAGAGGGTAAGAGGGATGACTAAGTTGTCTGCTGAGCTGGGTCAATGAAACCGATTAAGAAGCAGCTTCCCAAATCAATGGAAAGGTTATCTGGAAATGCCCATGAAAGTGAAACTCACACAGAAAGGACCATGTGATTATGGTTTCTAAATTCTGATTAAATATGTTCAATTTTTATTACTGCCCATTATCGCCATAAAGAAATGTTGTACAGCCAGGTTAAACGGCACGTTTTTCCTCCTCTAGTCGTTACAGTCTTTGACACAAAAATGAGTGATCTGAACAGGAGTGTCTCACGGCACTGGGAATGGCTCCCCAAGAGCCGTTGTTTCCACTCTTCCTGTAACTGGGTTTGCTGGACGTTCCTGTTTCCTCTATCTCAATTCACACACATCTCAGAAAGAAAGACGTAGAAAGGTGGACAGGCAAAAAGCACAACGCTAAAGAAGAACATGGCAGTGAAGAACGCTATTTTTATGCTCAAAGTGGAAGCTGTAAATGCCAGTCCCAATGACATGAGAACTGTCAGCAAGAACAGATAATTACACAACAGGAATCCACCCTCATGACAATGACTCTAATGAGATAGGAAATGGAATAAAATCAATATTCTATTGACATTGACAGTACAAGCCTGAAATTGCCAAATGGCTGTCTTTAAAAGAACGAAACATAAAAATTACTGACTGCCTTATAGTATTTTCAAAACACCTCTGCCAAATTCAAAGTTTACCAATAACATATCTCAACATAAAATTTGGAAAAGATACAGCGATTACTTCATGGCACAATTGAGGGATATAATTATAGCGCTGTCACAAAATTAAGCAGAAACAATGAGCTAATTAACATCTTGGCCACGTAACAGTGAATGACTGGTTAAAGAAAAATATTCTTTAGTAAACTACCGCTGAACAAACCAACGTGGCCTTGTCCTCTAGCTCTGTAGGAACTGCACCCGCTGCACCCATTCGACATCCCGTAAAAGCAAAGAGACCCCTCTCTCAATGTTGTACTTTCGCACATACCGGGCGGGAGTCGAGCGCGAAGGCAGCGGCGCAGGACAGCCAGCCCTGGGGTGGAAGGGCCCCCGGCGAGGGGCACTTCACGGCCCCCCAGCCCAGCAACAGGCACCCATCGGCACCCAACTGCTGAGCAAGTCCCGCGCCGGATTTGTAAAAAACCTGCCAACACTACTGCTATGACCCAGATATTTTGCATAATGTACATAGTTTTAGTAGTACTAGTAGTAGTGCTTTAAAGGTTATTTCTGTGCTGGTTTAGCTCTGACGGAGTTGCTTGGGAAGGCAGCGCAACCTCCCACTGCCTTCAGTGGGCTTCTGAGGCAGATCCTCATCAGACCTGTTTGGATCTTGAGTGTATTTCACAGTTTCTGAAACCGTTTTAGCAGAAACATCTAACTGGGACATTACATCTGAATTTAACACAGCCAAGTGTACTTAGTTCACGAAAACTGGATAAATAATGAAAAAAGAGGCAACATGTCGTAAAGTAAGCGCCCCCAACTGCGCACGCGTTCCTGCAGGGTGCAGAAAGAAGGTATTTCCTTGAAATCAGTTCTCCAAGATTTACGTCTCTCATCAAACTGTGAACCAATGCCTAACAACAGTGTAATGGCAGTGACGTAGAAATCCCACAGCCCAATCCTTTATTACTTCACATTAATTACAGCAGTGCTATTTTCAAGTCAAGAAGTTACATTGAAAATTCCTCTTTCCTTTAAAGAGTAGACAGTTATGAAATAACCACTATTACTGTAATGAAAAAAAACCTTAAAGTCAAGAAATATGCCTGTTGAAATATTTCTTTTTTTTTTTTTAATAACCTATGATATACATCAATCTGCTTTACAAAATTTGGGACTTCAGAGACACGCAGAATTCACATTATCTGACCGCATTAAATGGATGTGTATTTATAAACTGAAGCAGGGGAAGGGCAGTGGCTGTCTCCAGACTAGGAAATGTGTACACGGGCGATTATTCTGCTCTTTCAACTCGTAAGCCAGAGACACAAAATGGCAGGAAGGACTACTCTGCCTTTCATCCGTTTTGCCCTTGATTTTTGTATTACAAAGCATTCCCATATCCATCCACACTACTGAAGCTGCAAATATTGTTTCTGGTAGTAAAAACATATCCATACTATAATTCCGTTACAACAACATTTACACAATGTATTTTAAAATATAGTTTAGAAATAGGAAGTTCTGTAATACCCTGACAGAGGGGAATTTCAACCATAAGAGAAGTTACATTTCCTATGCAAGTCTAAAAAGAATTTATCTTTAAAAATAACAGTAATCTAGTGATTTAACTGAAAGCTCCGAGAAGTAATTTTTTTTAAAAAAGAAAACAAACTGAATTTAAATAACCAAAAGCTCTTGTATTAAAATCAGTCTTATGTGCTTGTTCTAATTAATATTAACTTTAACCATTGTGTTTCTATACAGAGACATTTGAAAGGCCGTAACAAAATAACTATGCACTCTTCCAAAAAGTACAGAGCTATTTATTAATCAGATTTTTGCACATTAAAGACATTTTGGTTGATTTACTGCAAATGTACGTAAGCAAGTGATGCAGGGGAGGAGCGAGATGACCTGCGTCCACAGCATCACACCAGGACCAATCTCCCACCCAGCGTCTCGCTCACTCCGAACCGTCCACCCCACACTGTCCCCTGCCACCAGAAAGGCACATTTCACCTGTAAAACATTCTCTGCTCTCTCCTGCATCATGAGCGTGTGTGACTTTAGATTACGTGTTACTTCTCCTGCTTGTTTCGGTGGGGGCAGGCTGGGGTGCCTGGCGATTCTGCAGTTGATAACAACTCCTACAGGAAAAAAAGCAATGCCCATGACTCAGCAAGGGAAGCAACCGCTTCCCTCTAACATCGAACTCAGCTGATGCCAACGGTTTCAGGGAGGAAAAGTGACCCGGAGGAGCTCTCCCTCGTGCGAGATGCAGCAGACACCCAGCCTTGCTTCCTGCCGGTCAGACGCCTTAATATCTACTTCAGAGCAAGGGAAAATATGCTGGCACCTTATTACTGCTAAGGTTCCCACTGTTTACAATCAGATATATTGTTTTTCACGTCCCTTCCTAAAGCAGCTGCCACGGGGCCCTGGTAGCAAAAGGGCTTTTTTGTCCAAAAAAGTCCAAAAAAGCTTTTTCCTTCCCCAGAAACAGCTGGATAAAGCAGTGGGTGAAATGAATCTTGGGAGACCACGAGGTGAGCACCGTGGTCAGTACTGACATTACAATTAATTTATTACTAATGGCATTTGCTCCAGCCAACAAGCCCCTCCACTCAGCTTCACTAACCTGCCCCAGTCTGGGCGCCCCCGCCCGTGTTTGCCCCCGTCACCAAACTCGAGATTTCAGAGGTTTTGCCCTTGTTCTTCTTGATCATCACGCTGCAGGCCAGCATGCTGATCGTTTTGTTATGTGAATAATTACAAATTCGGAGTCTGGATGCAGCCACCACATCCAATTAATCGGTGAGATTAAATCTGAACGTAATGACCAGAAACGGAACAGACCATTCACGTCCCCCGCCCCGAGATGGCACGTCGTCCCACTCCCGGTCACAGCCTGGCATCCCACCCCGCTGAACGGCCGCACACTGCTGCTCGCCCTGCGGAGAGGCGGCTGCCGCAGCGGGGCTGCCGGGGAGCACCGCGGTGTCTTCAGCGAAATCCAGCGCGGCGCACCTCACCGCCAACGGCCTGCTGCCCCAGCGGCACGCTGCTGGCCAGGCCAACCAGAAGCTATCATTGCGGGCATTGCTTCATCCTGCATCTGACTTGAGGGCAAGCGAAAAGGGACATGAACACAGCTAATGAGGAACACGTTACACAGAGTTCCGCTTTCGGCAGCAAGTTAGAACTCGGGTTTCGATGGCCTGGTCACTTCAGCTCAGTAATGGCGAGCTGTGGCAGTGCTGTGACAATCACATGCTTCTCTCCAAGGATGAGAAAACGACACGGGAATGGGTGAAACGGGGACTGCAGGAGAGCAGCACCCCCGGGCCAGCCCGCAGCACCCCGGCACAGCACCTCTGCGGCAGCCCGGGGACCCACGCCTCCGAAATCCCCCCAGTCTCCCACAAGGGCCGCACTGCCGCGCCGGGGCAGGGAGGCACCGCCAGCCTGGCGCGAGGATACCGCTGCCTGGCGCCCGGTAACGTTAACATGAATCACAGGGCAAGGACAGCGCTGGAGAACCACTCCAGCATCTCTTGCAAGGTAGGAGATAAAGCCGACTGCGCTGCAGTCCAAAGCTTTCTGTTTCTCAAAGAATCTCAAATCTAAAAGAGAGTACTTTCTATGTTTTAGTACATTCTGGCCTTACGTTTAATTTATATTTATCAGTCACATCCTTCCAGCATAGTAAAAACTTGTATGACTTACCAGAAAATACAATGAATCTAAAATAATTCCTTTTCATTATTTATGTAAGAACCTAAATCCTAGAGAATGGGGGTTTTAACACTCTATGCTCTGTCACCATCTGAGGTACCCAAGATAATTGTTATGCACTAATATAAGAGCAAAATGATTCTTCAGTATACAGCAAAACTAATCAAGTTTAGGAGACGAGTTCCTTGACTTTACAGAGATCACTACACACACAGTACTCAGCAGCACAGAAACACTAATTGATGTGATTAATTTTGCATCATGAACAACCTCACCCAAGCTAAATAGATACGCGTCTTCAGATATCAAGGAAAAGCTCCAAATTAGTCACCAGTATTAAAAAGAAGAAACAAAAATGGAATGACTATGCTTTATTTTAGGAAAGAAGTGAAAAATATCTTTGAGGCCATTTTTTAATCGGTATTTGCTATAATTTACTGCTAAGCTTGTTCATCTTGAATCATGACATTTATGCAGCTAACAATCATGAAAAACAACCCACTAACAGCCCGTGTTCAGAACAGCTTCTCCTGCACAAAAGCTCAGCCAGAAGTAGAGTGTGGTAACTCCTGGGCAAGGTGTTCCCAGCGCGCGGAGGGCAGGGAGGCGGGTCCTGGGGCGCACGGGGTTTAGGGCTTGCCTTCCTCCCTGCCTCCATCAAGAGCTGGCTTCGGTGATGAGTTTTGCGAACACTCACTTTGCTCAAGGATTCCCCAGTGTTGGAACGCCCCAGCTGGCGTAACGCCGCTTCAGTACGCGCGTGCATACAACTTTTCTCTTGGTTTTAGCCTTTTGCTGTGGGTAATAAAGATGAACTTGGGGGAGGATGAAAAAGAGATTTCTGGTTACTTCAGCTCTTCCAGAGGGTCTGTGCTCGTAGGGGAGGGAGCTGCGGTACCATCACACCTGCGGCCAGTGCTGCAGCAGAAACTCCAGCTGGTGCCACCACGGGGTCCTGGGGTGTTCCTGCGGCCACTGAGCAAAAAGGGCTTTAGGGACACTGCTGGTGTAACACACGAAGGCACACGAGGTCACCCACAGGCTGCTGTCATCTGAGCTCACTAAACTTATGAGAAAAAAAGAAACCGAGCAAGCGACAGCCTGGCGTGGAAGGTGCAGTGAGTGCGGTAGCACCTTCTGCACCACCGCAAATGGCAGCTACAGGGGGTTTCCAGCTCAGCCAGTCAGATCTTTAGTAATTTTTGTTTCTGGGTTACAGATTGGGTTGTAACCACTACCTTGCTGAGGTTTTATTTATGGCTGTTGCACGGCTGAGCTATCTGAACTACTTCTGCGCTCCCATCTTGCACGGAGCAACCAAGGAAGGTGTCTGAGGCAGAACAAATGCAGAGCCTTCGTTACCCTCTCGCATCCTTGTATTCCTCGTAGGCTCACATTGGAGTAGCTGCTGGATTGCTTTTATTTGTTTGTCACCGCTCTGAACACGTGCCCGCAAGTCGCTCTCAGCCCGCGCTGCGGAGGCCAGGCGGAGGGAGCAGCGTTGCCCACCGTGCGGGCAGAGCTCGCTGGGCTCCAGCAGTCTCCTCCGCGAGCACTGAGTGAGCTGCGTCCTCTCTGCTCGCTCTGCAGGCAACCTTTGTAATGTTCAACAGCTGCCAAATCACAAAACACATAACCTTCAAACTCCCATTAATTCTTCTTGCAGAAGAAACGGCCTCTATATATTCATGCAATATAAAAATGGATCACTTTCCCCCAAAAGCCTGCTACAACAGAATGAAAATACCACTCTCAACATGTCAAATGACCATAGGTGTCCAAAAAAAATTTAGGCAATTTTTTGAAAGTAGCTAAAGCACTCAGGGTATACCCCTGTTATTAGAGTCACTTTTAACACTCATCATGTTGAAACTAGCCAAAATAACGGCTTCGAGAACGATGCCATATGAAAACCCAATACAAAAAAGCGCTCAAGCCCCTTTATATGGTGCCACTCGCGCTGAGCACTAATTCCATAGCTCCTTGTCTATTTTCTTTCTAGAGAAGAGCCGCGGCAGAGGTCCCCCGGCCAAGCAGACGGCGAGGCTGCAAGCCCACATGCGTGGGGACAACAGCCGAGCCACCCTTCAGCATCCCGGGACCAGAGCACCCAGCGATCCCGCACCGGCCCCACGAGCCACCGGCACTGCTCCAGTGAACTCTTGCCTTGCAGGGGCTTGCACAATACCCAAACCATCCACCATCACTGTCCACCTCCACTATTCTCATCTGCCTTCCCAAAATATTTCTCACATGGAAGATCCCTCTCTATCCTCTACTCGAGTTCTCCTCAATGTGCCTCCTTTTTCATTAATGTACCTGTGCAAGCTACCCAAATTGAACGATACATGGAAGGAATTTTGGAAAAAGCTCAGAGGATTACCACTTGCCTTGTGTTCTCACTCTTACGTCTACAAGCCATTTAAAAATACTGAATATGAAAGTTTAACATTCTAGTCTTATACAAAAAACATGGAATATTTGGAAAATAGCTTCTAAAAAGACTTAAGAAAAAGCAATTTCAATAAAAATGGTGATTAAAGACAGAATGCTCAGAAGTTGTAGAAAACAAAACAAACCCAGAGCAATAGTTTTGTCAGTCAGGCAGAAAAATGACTGAAAGAAGTTAAAATTCTTGCATTTTTTCATGCCACCATGAGCTGTATTTAATTAAAAAAATTGAACAGAGCTGCATCTACTTGTCACAAAAAATCAAATCATTAAAGATTTATTTATGGAAGATATTTGCACATAAATACAGGAGCTCAATAAAATGCTGATAAGCAGCAAGGAAGATATTTTCCCAGGGACTTTCTTCCAGGCAGTTTGCAGAGCTAAGTCATAGCAGCAAGTGCCTGCACTGCCCGAAGAACATTTTTAACTGTTGCACATCAAAAAGCTGAAAAGCACAAAATTACATTATCAGTATCACAGGCTCGCTACCTTTGATTTTTCACTGCTTGTGGAAGAAGTCTCAAAGCCAGTTTAAGTTTTGCCTATGTATCGAGCACTGAAAGATTCCCGTATAAAAAAATTACACGTGGAAAGGATTTCACTGAAAACCAAAAGCGATCACACAAAGTCAAGAATGCTGCCCGGGCGCTAAGAGAGCCTTCCAAACACTGGAAGAAACAATTTTTGTTTGGACTTTTTTTTCCAGCCTCAGAGAGTCGCAGAAAAAACAAACAGTAGAGTTTATTTCTCACAAGTAAATCATGCTGTGTTTATCGGTATGCGCAGTTGACGGGACCTTTCTTCCATGGAAACCAGATGGCACAAGCACCACCGAAACAGCCAGCGTCTGCGGGACAGCGAGCGTCGACGCTGGGGCTCGGCGAGGAGGAGGAAGGCGGGCGGTTCCGCACAGTCGCCCCCCATCCCACCCGCAACACCCCGCAGATGCTGGGGCACCGGCTCTTGGGCGCCTGCGCGCACCGAGAGGCGTATTTTCCATGGTGAATCCAGGCCTAATTACTGCTGCATCCAGCTTGGCAACCTGCTCGGAAAACCTGACACATCTGCCTGGTTCGGTGAGCTCCCGGAGCACGCATGCTCCTCCACGGTGCCCCCGGGGAGCGCGGAGTTTAAAGGCTCAAGACCTCGGGTAAAGCTAGACCCAATTACCGCAGCCAACTTCATTTTCTCCTCGACCAATTTACTGAAATTTAAAAGAAACGTTTATCTCCTTGAACACTGTGTAGGTGTCACTGCAGCAGAGATAACGCCACTGCAATGCCAGAGCTAAAGCGGCCTCAGGAGCACACTCCTACCCCTCGCGCCCCCGTCCCGCACGCCCCACCGCAGGCTGACCCGCCGCGGGCTGCAGCCACGCACCCGTGGAGCATCTCCTCCCCAGGCAAAGGAGGAGGTGGGGGCTAAAGGACTCCCAGAGAGGAGCGCCGAGGGCCTCGCACAACCGAGCTGCGCAGCTCTGACTGCTCTCCCTTTTTTAGAAGGAAAAATTCCCATTAACTTCTCTGGAAGCAGGATTGGGCCCGGAGCCCAAGCATGCTCGGGGTTCCCAAGTCCTTACTCACTGCTCGCAGCCGGACCGGCGCGGGAGCCAGCAGCACCGCAGGAACATGCGGAGCCGCTCCAGGCGGCGTGGGCAGCAAGGGCTGCGGGAGCCCTGGGTCCGGCACCGCACCGCCTCCGCTCCGCCAGCCTGCACCGAGCTCAGCCAGAGGAACCATCCCGCGCTTCGGAGCTGCTGCGTGAAATACCACACACGTACTTCCTAAATACTGCGCTCTCTGTTCGGGGTTACCTACAAAGGGCGAATGCAGATGCCGTCAGCTGAGCTTCCCATGCAGGCTCTTCAGGCAAACTGGAACTCACAGCCACCCAAGTCCGGGGGGGTTATTTATAATGCTTTCAACGTTTTACTTTTCTCTCCAAATAACACCTACTCCAAGTTCAAGCCCAAGGCCTGTTTTGCCTTGCCAGATGATCTGCGACCGTCTCATGACTTATTACATTGCTATCATCACTAAGCTTAGCAAACAGGGCTGCTAAGTCTATTAATCTCCTGAAACACAAAGTCTGAAACCGTAGAAACAAAATATCTCACTGCAAGATATATAAAATGTGGTGCAGAGTGATAAGGGGAAAATTCAGCGCGCACTCTGTTAATTTTTTTCTGTGCCACTGCGAGCAAGACTGACGCACTTTTGTAAGAACCGACAAGTACGTAAGTGAACAAACTCCTCGTACAACAGCAGCCTCCCTCAGGGGCAGACCGTAAGGTATGCTTCCAATAGGAGAACCTGGACTATATGCAGAAGTTTAAACTGCCACCTGTAAATCCAAACAAAGAACTGATAAAATGAGTCCAGTACAGCTGGGCTAGCGAGGGAGGGCTACGTGACAGCTGGCTTCTCAAAACGTCAAATGACTAGGCGTATTTTAACCTGTCCCGTTGCTGCCTTTTATTGCGCTGAAATTCATCCGGATTCAGCCACCGATATACAGCTTGCATATTTATGTCCCCAAATAGTTTTCTGTGAAAACAAATATTTGGCGTATTTGCCGAAAGCGTAAGGTCCAAAGAGGAACAGAGGCTGTCGCACGCTTTCTGGTTTCCTCGGTTTTCCTGGGCAATCTGTAGATTCAAACAAAGACGAAGGCCGAGCACACGATTTAGCATCCTAGTGACAGTATACTTTTACCTTATAAATGGCTGCTGCTATTTCTAATTAATACCAAATAGCAATCATCCCATTAAAAATTCAAGCTGCGTTTAGTGAGAACTTAAGTTTGACTTTAGTGAGGGCTAACACATTATATCTACTGCAAACTTTGACCTTTTTTTTTGTTATAGCACATTAAAAGACAGTTCTCCCAGCTACCTTGAATAAAGATATCCTGGATAAAAATATTCTTTTATAACAATGCAGCATATGCACGTAATTTGAAACATGGACTATTTCACAGGGTAGCAGCTGACAGCAAGCAGTTTAAAAAATTAATTGATCCCAGAGGAAAAGCAATTCTCCCGACACGTAGCCGGATTTCATCCCGAGGTCAGCACACACCAAACCCCCCCACAGCCATCAAACAGCCCGGCGGGCACCGACAGCCTCGTGTGCGGCAACCTGCACCAGTGCAGCGCCGCTGTTGGGCTCTCCTGCTGCTGCCACCGGAGCTACGGAAGAAACTTCAGATCAGCCTCACAGCAGGAAAAATTACTGCTGGTTCTGAATGCACATAACAATGTAAACCAACATTTGTCACTGGCTTTATTCTCCAAACGAAGCAATGACTGAGACGTTCAGCCTGCACAACCTGCTGGGGGTAGAACGGGAACGGGCGACACCGACTGCTCGCTTAACAACCTCACCAGGAACCACGCTCCGTTATACAGTGCCATATGCAAAACCTTCACCTCTCAACTTCTTGTAGTAAATGTGTATTTTTTTATCTTGGGATGTATTCAAGTTTCATCACAACTGTGATACAGTTTTAACGATCCCTTCTCTTTCCTTGATAATTGCAGCAAACTCTCATTGACACTAATGGGAATTACAATCGCACAGATTCACGGCAGAACAGACTCCAAATGTCACTGAGGACAGCAATAAAAAACTATTCACATGTTTATCCTTTCGGTAAATAATTCTAGGGTAGTAGGAAGGAAATGTTGTTTACTTTGCTGCATTACTTGGGAAACTAAGTTTACAATATATAATTGTTAATAAAATAAAAATTAATAATAATAACCATAGGCAACTGCTCTAATGCCTAAGGAACACAAATAGTGGAGACCACCCCATATGCAGGCAAAGGAAAGCCCCGGAGCCTCTGCCTGCCACGGGTCCCCCTGCCGCCCCTCTGCCCTGCGCGGGGCCGAAACCAGCAGGACAGATTTGGACGTAGGAGTCCCCAGGGAAGCACTCAAACCCAGCCAGGTTCCGCACCTTGCAGCCGTTAGGTGTATAATACGCACTAACCAAAAGTCTGCATCTACACATCCAGCTCTGCTGGCGCCCCGGCAGATCCCTGAGCCCTCTGGCAGCACCGGCACCTTTGTGCACAGGATTATTCTGCCACTGCTTACAGATGAACGACAATACAAAACCAGATCATTTCAGGCAACGCCCCATCACTGACATTAGTGTCCTTCCTTGTTCATACTAGAAAACCGCCATAAAAATATACAAAATACAACCACAGTAAAATTCCTTCTGGACAGGAGTAGTTGCAGTAATTTTTTTATAAATGTTCATCGTTACAGAAGTCATCCTCGGCATGGACAAAAATCATAAAAATATGACAACAAAAGGGAACAGAACTTTTTTAGGAGTTTTATCTTAATGAGTTGGTCTTTCTTAATAGCAAAATCACCTCTTCAGAGCATTTGCATTTAAAATGTGCGTAAGACAAAGGAAAACACATATGAAGCCTTTGGAAGTAATGAATAATTAACGCAAGGCATCTTTTATAATCCAACATGTGTGACTTCCTCGGTGTTAGTGCTGTTAGAAGAACGACGTTTGCAGTTTATACATGCGGTTCCTAAGTAGCAATCATCCTCTGTTCTGGACATAGAGGTGCTAAGGCTCATCCTCCTAATTACAGGCATTCCTGCGTCGTTACCACCTCCACATTAAATCTGAAGCAGCAGAATAAAACAAGTACTTAAAAGAAATAAAAACAGAGGGGAAAGCATACTTTTTAATCTGAACCGGCCATGAGATCTTCATCTACAGCACACATATAAGAACCTTTACTGTGGCCACATAACCCATCCTGGGCAGGACAGTAAAAACCACGCAGCTTTAACTGTCTGTCTCCTCTGGGCAACCAAAATAATGGCCCTGTGGAGCAACACCCTTTTGGCTGTTTAATGTTTGATTCAGCTGTTTGGTGTGATGCATCACCTTCTCCTGCACTTCACATTTATTTTCAGGTTTCCGATATGCATGGAAGCTCAGGGAAGTTGTACTTGCACCCGAGGCAGGGATGGATGCAACACGGTGCGGCTCGGACATTGTGCGAAGGCCACAGAATAGCACATTCACCAGTCCTCTGAAAAGCCCCTGCGGTATAGACTGCCGTGAATGACATCGCAGATTCTTTTCAGTAGGATCTTCCCTGCTTACGAAATTTTGGGAAGTGGTGTTTTTAGTGCTCCTGAGACGTGCAAACTGGACAAGCACCAGAAACCGCCATGCAAAACAGGTTTTAAAAGAAAGCAACGGCAGCACCTGCTACTTTCAAATGCTTCTCAGCGTGTGGTATTTGTCACAGAGGCGTCTAAAAATATTAGTTTATTCCATCCTTGGCTTCACTATAGGAAGGAGACTATAGATAAACCTCAGTAATTATTACCTAGTAATACTAGAAAATTATGAACAGCACCTGAGACTTAGTGAAGCAATAAAACAGTAGAATTCAAGAGGTGGATTAATGCAAAACAAAATTAACCTTTCTCCAAAACTGAAAATGAATGTCTACATTTAAGGTGTGATTCACACTTATTTATTTCTGAGTATATTGAGTATATTGTTGAACTTCCCAAAGCAGAAGGAACTAGCAGCATTTCCAGTCTAAAGTAAAATCAGCAAAAACCCGTGAAATTTTTAGGTCCCCCCCGGCAAGCCGCGGCCGGCAGCGGCAGAGGGCTGCATGCCTGACCCGCAGTCCTTCCGAGGGGCCCGTGGTGCAGCTGCTGTGCGCGCTGGCGAGGAGCTGGTGGAACCTGCGGGGCACCCCACCAACCCCCATGCCCGGACCTTCCTTAGGATTACGCTTCCGCCATCTCCCAGGTTCTCCCCAGGATGGACGGGGCTGAAAGCCCCGACTACACTGTACACCGACCGCAGCGAGGCACTGGAAGAATAACTTCTTGGCCCTGACTGCCTGCGGAAAAACCTCCGAGTAGAGACTATTCTGAATTATGATTACTTCCCAATTAGATAATAATAGACCAGAGAAATTTTAAATTAAAATTCTCTGCTTCCACTAATCAAACTGTTGTGTTGATACTCCTGAAGATAGATACTATCCGTTACCTCGTTAATCTCCCAGATCTAAAACTCTACCATCTGCCACGAGGGGGAAGAACGCGGGTCGGACATGTGCCTGGGAGGGTCTGAGCCGTACGCAGTGGTTGGACACCTCTGAACCGGCCACTTCCCGTGTTTGCAATACAGCTTTCAGCCCAGAAAAACACAAAGCTCGTGCCTATCTGGCACGTGGCACAGCTGTGCCTCACAACATTCTGAGACAGACAGCATAAAGGAGGATTTAGTGGGTAAACGGAAAGAAATCACAAAGCAAGGCTGTTCCCACCGCAGGGAAGGCCGGCGCTGTGCGGGGTATGTATGGAAACCATACCCTCCGCTGCAGCCGAGGGGAGTTTTCGCAGGACAGCTTTGGCACGGTTTCCTGACTCAAGTGAATGACAAATTGCTCACATCATGCCCCGATTTTGCTCATTGACACAAGTGCCTCATAGTACAACAAAGCATCCTCGGACTCAGACCCTTGCCTGCCATTCAAAATAACTTTAATCTAACGATGGCTTTAAGGAAATGAGACAATAAATAAGCCCTGTAATTTTCTCTCTCATGCACCGGGCTGAGAAATATGTTGCCTGTGTTCCTTTTCTCTGTAGCCCAAGTAAATAACTGCACAGTCCTGTACTTTTAGGTGTCACATAAACTAGGCAGGTTCCGCAATTACCATTAATTCATACATACAGTGTACAGGGTAACAAGTTTTCAAAATTTTCTCGAGTCTGGAGACTAACTGCTTACGAAACTTTGAATGTCCAGTCATCGCCAGTGCTTTTCTATTTAAACATCTTTTGTTTCAACTAAGCCTAAAGAGGGTTTGTAGCCCAGAAGCCCAGCTTTTAAATCCAGGGAAGTCCAATTCCATTTTACAATGTCCTAGCCCGCACCCGATCCGACACAAGCTGAGCAAAGCAGAGCGACGGAGGCCTCGCAAAATTTAAATTGCAAAAGCACACGCTCCAACTGCAGAGCTCCGCTCGGTGTGCATCCAGCGCCCCGTCCCCTCCGGACAGGCTGTCGGGGTGCTCTGCGCCGCAGAAAACCTCCCGGGCAGCGCTCCCCGCTCGGCCCGCGCCGCCCCGCAAGCGGGGGGACTGCCGACACCTCGGGTTTCCCCACTGCTACCCCCCAGCCTTCCACCTCCCGCAGTTCTGCCGCCCATTCCAGCGAAGCTGCGGATGCCAAACCTTTAATGTCTTTCTCTTTTATCTACTTTAAATTGTCATACTGTCGTTGTTGTTGTTGTCTGACAGCAGGTCTGGAAGGGGCAGTGCCGCACGCAAGCGGGCAGAGCCCCGGTGCCCCGGCGGGAGCCTGCGACCCATGGCAGCTTCCCAGCGCCCGGCCGCAGGCGCTCGCCCTCGCGCTTCCCTGCAGTAATAAGTACCACGGGTTAATTATTCATTATGCAAATTAGTTCCTTGTTGTCACTTTGGCGCGTGCTGACGTTTCGTTAGAACCTTTTTCCCCCGTAGCGCTAAAGAAGACATACTCCAGCTATTTATTCGGGGTTAGTATTCATTATTTACATACTTCTCCTCTGCCCGTTACCTCTCGCCGTGGAACCTGCTCTCACGCAGCTTCGCTATCTCTACTTCATCACCTGTGCCCTCCTGCTACTGCCATGTTTTGCAGCATATATTCCCCCCCCCCCCCCAAAAAAAAATACAAGAAGGAATGATTTACTTATGAAAGAAATAGTCGTGTATTTCTCTAAAATAGCAATTTTATACAGATATCCCTGCATTTTTCTCTCCGGCTATACTAACATCTCAACAAACAGATCTGTTCACAGCAGCCAGATGTGAAACAAAGTCCCGAATTCAAGAACTTTCTCCAAAAAGAAGAAGAAAAAAAAAAAAAAAAAAAACACAAAACACCGATTTCCACCCAGCAGAGCCAGCCCCTCCCGCCGTCCCCTCCGGACTCACCGCCGCCTCTCACCCCGCACCGCCGGTAACCGCGCTCCTCCGCGCCGCCCGCACCCCCGCCCCGCGGCCCGCCATGGCCACGGCGCACCCGCCGCCCGCCCCGGCCCGGCCCGGCCCCGCCGCCCTCGGGGCTCTCCCTCCCCGGGACAGGCCGCGGGGCCGCTTCGCTCCCCACAACCACCCCACCCCCCCCCCCCCGCCGGTGGCCGGCGCTCCCCGCGGCCGGGCCGAGCGGGGCGGGAGAACCCCCCCCTCCCCTTCCCCCGCCCGCGGCCGCCGCGCCGGGAGAGGCCTCCGGGCCGGGGGCGGTGGTGGCGGCCCGGCATCGCCCCCGCCGGCCGGCACTCACCTCGGGCATGCTCGCGGGGCGGGCGGCCCGGCCCGGGCTCGGCGGTGGCGGCCGCGGCGGCCCGGCCCAGTCAGGGGCTCATGCTGACAGCGCCGCCGGCGCGGCGGGCGGGCGGGCGGGAGGCGGCGGCAGCGGCCCGGGCTCCCCGCGCCGGCCCCGGCCCCGGCTTCCGCCGCCGCCCCCGCCCCGCCCGGAAGCGCGGCCCCGGGTCCCGTCAGGGCCCCCGCGGGGGAGCCCGGGCCCGGCCGCGGCCCCCCGCGCTCACCTAAGCCAGGCGCAGCCGGCGGGATCCGGGCGGGAAGGGCGGCGGGCGGCGGCGCGGCGCGGCGGGTCGGGTCGGGTCGGGTCGGGTCGGCCTCCCGCGGGGACTCGCCTCCCTCGGCCCGCCCGGCGCCTCGTGAGTCACCGGGCCCGGGCCCCGGCGCACGTGCCCGGCCCCGCCGCCGCCTCCGGGCCCGGAGGAGAGGGAAAAGTAAGAAAACGAAAAAAAGAAAAGCGGAGGGAGGGAGGGAGGGAGACGAGTGGAAAATGCCTCCGGCAGCACGGCCCTGCCCGCGCCGCCGCTCGGCCCCGCTGCCCGTTGTGCGGCTGCTGTTCAGACCCCCCAAAACGCTCCTCTCCCCCTCGTGAGGCAGTAGTGCCCATCTTCCCTCCAGAGCGGGCGGGAAGGCCGTGCTTTCACCCTGTTCCCCACCCGGCCTCCCTCTTGGGAGGGCACATTTTTCCCCCGCGGTCCCGGCGAGGCGAGGCCGAACGCCCCCGGCTGCCCCTGGGCTCCCCGGGGGGCTGTGCCGTCCGGCACGGGGCACCAACCGGCACCCCGGGCACCCCGCACGCGGGGCTGGCACCCGCCGTGATGGCTGGGCACTGCTGCGAGCCTCCCCGCACTCCAAAGAGACCCGCTCCCTTCCTGACCAGTGTGACCATCACCCAGGTGCCAGTGCTGCTCGGCCGGGGGTCTCACGGGCTGGTGACACCGATGGGAGCCGTGCAAAGGAGCTGCAGTAATACAGAATCACAGACTGGTTTGGGTTGGAAGGGACCCTAAAGCCCCCCCAGTGCCCCCCCTGCCCCGGGCAGGGACACCTCCCCCCAGCCCAGGCTGCTCCCAGCCCCGTCCAACCCGGCCCTGAACACCCCCAGGGATGGGGCAGCCACAGCTCCTCGGGGCACCCTGCGCCAGGGGCTCACCGCCCCCACAGCCAACAATTTCTTCACTCAATCTCCCCTCTATCAGTATCAAACCGTTCCCTCTCATCCCACGGCTCCCCTCCCTGACCCAGAGTCCCTCCCCAGCTCTCCTGGAGCCCCTTTAGGCACTGGAAGGGGCTCTGAGGTCTCCCCGGAGCCTTCTCTTCTCCAGGCTGACCCCCCCACCTCTCCCAGCCTGTCCTCCCAGCAGAGGGGCTCCAGCCCTCCCAGCATCTCCGGGGCCTCCTCTGGCCCCGCTCCAACAGCTCCATGCCTCTCCCGCGCTGAGGCCCCCGAGCTGTGGATTAGTCAGACACCATGTAAATGTGTCCTTGCTGGGACACTCACGTCTAGGGCCACGCGCAAAGGAATCTCAACAAAACAATGTGGCACTCGCCTAAGGGACAGAAAAAGAGAAGGACGTACCTAAATACACAGAGAAGCAGGCAGGCTGCCGCTGGGGGGCTGTGGGGGCACTGAGGGGACACATGGGGTCTGGTCCCACTGATGTCTGCTCACCAGGATGCGGGAAGCAGGACAGGAGCTCTGGAGGTGGTGGCGGGGATGAAACGATGGAAAGAACTGGAAACAGCCTGCTGACACCAAGGCTGGAGGAAGCAGAGCAGTGATCTTCCAAGATTTAAGGACACTATGAAGAACAATCTCGTGTCTGTATTTATGGTGGTGAGGACAAGAAGATGGGCTGAAACGGCAGGGAGAGGGGTTCAGGCTGGACTTAGAGGGAAAAAAAAAGGACTGGCCAGGGTACTAAATCAAGGTTAGACACTCATCTCGAGGAGTGATTTAGGTACACCCGACCCTGCCTGGGGCGAGGAAATGGATTAAGTGACCATTTCTGGTCCCTCTTCTCACTCTTTCTCTCTCTGACCCTGCCAAAGTTCACTCTTTCTGATCTATACTTCTCTCTTACCATGCACAGTCTGTTCCATCCCTGAGGATCTCAATATACCTCTTACATTGTTAATTCTTTCTTTTTATTTTTCTTTTTTTTTTTTTGGCCATTTGCCATAAAAGAGTCCTGTGCCATTGAAAACTATGTTTTTCAGTCCTCTATACTTTACCATTTTAGTAAAATCAGTGGCAGGATTCTCTGACTTTGTCTTTTGGTATCGAGGCAACAGTCGTGTCTCAGCCAAACTCACACCCAAACTACAAATATTTGCACTGATTCCAGGAGACATTTTACTCAGTAGTTTTTTCCAAGTATTATATCGTACGAAGCAACTGTTTATTGATGAGGCTGAGTATATTTCGATGCATATACACATACTCAAAACTTAATTATTGTCTTTTCCCTTAAACATTTAATTTCAATTTCTGTTTTCTTCCATAGGGAACAGTCAGTTCCTCCTGTTACCTTACGGCGAGTGGTCCAGCAGTTTCTGTTCCTCCCTGGTCCCCGTTACCAAATGTAGCGGTAGGTCAGTTAGTCAAGACAAGGAAACCCCTTCTTCCCCTCGGCGCAGGCTCTGCCTGAGCAGCTCCCGCGGGCACCGAAGCCCCGGCTGATGCCCGGCCCTGGCCCGCAGGTGTCTCGGTGGCAGGTTGCCGGACGACCAGTGAGGCCACCCATGGCCACTGGCTGCCAGCGCTGCGCTCCCGCCTCTCCGCAGGGATGGCAGATACCACCAGGAGCTTCCACAGAGGTTTTATCCGCTCTTAGGTCTGGGGAGCATTACAAAACAGACACGTCAAGTGCTCACGGCTCCACCTCCATAGAGCTTTCTCCTCGCTTTGGTTATGAAAATTAAGAGCCATCAAATAAATGAGGGTTCACAGAGAGAAAGGGGGTGAATCCTGTAGACAAGTTCGGCTGCCAACATAATCTACACTGCCCCAAAAAGACATCATAACGTCTATAAGGAGGCAGTTTTTTCTGAAGGCCCGTAGCTGTTGTGCATCGGTCCTTCACCGGGCAGGGCTGCAGCGCGGGGGTGTGCACGGAGAGAGAAGGGGTTCAAGGGCCACTGCAAAGAGCTGCGTACTGCGCACTTCAGAAATTAAAATGAAAAACTATAGAAGGCCTTTCCATGGTTAAGTTTTCAAATTTGGTCTGATCTGCCTTCTACTCCCTGACAGCTGAGGGCAGTGCCCCCTTCAGCACAGGCCCTCCAGCGAGGGGCTGATTTAATGCTCCGGTGCACGTGCTGCCTTGGATGTCCCGTGCCCTGCCTCTCTCTTCCGGCTCACCTCCTTTTGGGCGGAAACACCAGATACTCCCAACGCCTCTGTCCTTTACACCTTACGCTCCTCGGTGACGTTATTCTGAATCCTGATCCCTTCTATTCGTTACTACCGCACTGGCTTCTCTGGACTGGAAGCGCGCGGTGGCCGCAGCCACGCTTGGGGCTGGATGCTGTGACAAGCAGCGGTCGTGCAGTGGTGCCCTGCGGCTGGAGAACAAACACGCGGTCCCCCTCCCCCCCAGCAGGCTCCCATTTCCAGAGGTGGTTTGATTTCATCCTCTCCCTGTTCCCGCGGACGGGGACTTTCATGCCACGTAGCCTTTCAAACCGTGAGGCTGGAGTTCATCCCCCCCGCGTCGACACGGACGGCGGGGTCCAAGGAAGCTGCAAGGCACTTCGACATCAGAGAAGACAAGGAAAAAGGCAAAGGGTTTGTCTCAAGTATCAGGAGTGTAACTTGCTTCTGTTAAACATCTCTATCAACACAGACACCTGGTTCCAACTTCTCTTTTTTTCTAGCAAACACTCCGGGGGTTATAGGTCTGTGAGAACTTTGTCTTTCCATCTTCTCCCTCTCGTGCTTGTCTTTTTCCCCCAAATCTTGTAATTTGTGTTTGTAATTCTGAGCATCACTTGTTACCCATACCCAGTTGTTCCAGAATATGTTTATTTTTATCTTACAAATGAAAAAAAAGGGTACTAAAGTGGCATCTCCACTGCAAGTGAATGCTGCTTTTATTCATTTATATATACTGAGCTTCTGTTGGCTTCTAAAATTTCAAATGATCGCTCAGAATTACATCGGCCGCATCCTTCAATCCGTAACAGAGTAAGCCAGACCACTTTCCTGTTTGCTTTGACATTTGTTAGGCTTGGAGACTAGAAGAAATTTGCCTTTAAATTTGCCTTTTTTCCTGATCTGCACTGGGGGCTGAACTAAGAAGAGTTACCTTTTGTGAAGTGAGGTGATAACGTGCTTTCAGCTTCAGTGAATAATTCCTCACTTTACTTCGGGAGACAAACAATACTACTTGCTCAAGAGATCTGAACTCCAGCTGTTCCCTTCTTAAGGTTGCTCGCTCTATTATACAGCCTGGCATTAATATCATTAACTTTTCATCTTGTGTGCTCTAATCACACCCTGCAACAGACCGCGCAGCACTGCCGAACCCGGAGCGGGAGACGGGGTGCCTTGAGCGTCCCTCCTCGGGGGCGCCCTGGAGTGCCGCGTGCCCGGGGCAGCGAAGGCACCTCACCGACTGGGAGAGCGTGCTGCTATTTTCTGTTTATCTTTTTTTTTGGCTTTTTTTAGAGAAACTGGAGCCTGAAAGGACGTAAAGAAATAATCCCTTTTCTTTCAGGAAAACAGGCCATGAATTTACACTTGTGTTTCACGGAAGTTGAATCCACATCAGTAAGAAATTCACGACAATCGTATTTTTATATTTGCCTGACTTACACGACTTTGCCTGTCATTATGTAAAGCAGCGGCGGTACAGATGAACCCCTCAGATAACTTCAGCGTTGGGTGCACGTGCCTTGATGGTCTCTGGGAACGAATATCGTAATGGATCGTTTGTTGCTCTTCCTGTCTCTGTTCTATCACAAAGAAATACGCGAGGCTGTTTCCTTTCTGTGCGCTTACATCAGCTCGCTGGGCATTTTCATAGCGCTGGTGCCGCTCACAAAGTTTTCTGTACAAACCCCTCCCTGCCCAGATTTCTCTTAAATAACTTCAGCAGCCAGCATCTGCACAAATGCTCTTTTCTATACACAGACCTGGCTTTAAAAAAACAACTGGTGTCTAAACTGTGCCTCCTTGCCCTGCCTCGGCAGCGGCAGCAGAGCGGGTACCCACACCGAGATGCTCCCGGCTGGAACCCAGCCCCCCCTCACCCCCCACTGAAAGGGCCTGGCTCCACAGCCGCGGTCTCGGCGCGCTGCTAGTTGAGGTTTATTTAGTTTCATTTTTCCCGTCAAGTCTGTTCTCACGTGACCGCGCGCAGCCACCTGCCTGCTGGGTTGGGTACCCGCTGCCTGCGCGGGCAGCAGCCCTGCCGAGCATCCTGCGGGAACCCCGCTCCCCACCTCCCGCCTTACCCCTGGGTTTAGCCCCTGTTCATCTGTGGTGTCATTTCTCACTGTTTCCCGTAAAGGGAACTATTCCCTTTCACGTAGGGTTGTATGGGTGAGAGGGGGTTAAACCCGAGAGCACAGGGGCCGAGCACAGGCTGTGCAGTAGGAGATGTGCGGGCAGGGCACGGTAGAGAGGAAACTGGGGGAAATCGTAGATCCAGGGGTCTCCCAGATTATAATCTGATAAGGATAATTATCATCTGGGATGCCAAACAAGACAATGGACTAATTATCTTCCAGCAGAGAAAGATAAAGAGATATGTGATTGCACGCTTAGCTTCATATGTCATTCAAAGTCATAAATTAGGAGACGGGGCAAAGAGAAAGACGTTGTGCACAGAGAGAGTATTTAGAGAGAGGTTTTATCTTTTAGAGTCACTAAATGTTATTACAACCGGAGCAAAAAAAGAGGAACTCTCTTGGCTGGGCTAACGCAGCCCTCGTACAAGGGAAGCAAGTGTCTGACCTCCGAAAATTGTGCAACGGTTGCCGGCCCTTCCCTCGGACGCCCAGCGAGGAGGGCTGCGGGGCCAGCGAGGACCAGCCCGGGCAGGCAGAAGCCCCACAGTAACAGCAGTGGGACACCATCGTGTCCTGGGTGCCGTGCGCGAGGATGGCTGCGGGCATCCTCTTCACAGCCGCACCTCAAGCAGAACATAGGTATGAAAATATATTTGAATTTTCTCTTTGTCATTACCGGTATAATAAACACCGAAAAATGACGTAAGTCCACAGAATTAAGAAAACGGTATTATAGAAGCCTCGGAGATCGTTTCTAGCCCTCCCTCAGAGATGGGTTTCTTACGACATTCGGTACGGGCAGAAGGTAACCTGCCGACCCAGACACCATTTTCTTCAGTCGTTGCTCCCCGGGGCCGCTACAGAGCCCCGGTGCCCACAGGCGGGCCGGCGTACGTGAGGGGTGGCGCGCAGACCGACGCGCGCACAGCCAGCAGGGACGGAAGCCTCCCGCTCGGCTTGCACCGGCGCTTGCCTTCGAACCCCAGCTACGGCTTGGGTGAGACTGTACATCAAACAGGAATCTTTCTTTCGCTACACAATTTAAAAAAAAAAAAAAAAGTCAGTTCAGAACCTAATTTAATTCAGAACTGGCTGAAAAAGGCCCCGGAGTGGGTGGGATCAGCCTGGCTGACCCGCCTGCCCTCCCAGCGCGCTCCCGCCTGCGCCCGCAGCACCCCTGCGCAGGATCCCGCGCCCCGGCGTTTGTCCGGCCGCGCACCCGAAAGCAGAGCCGCTCCCTTCGGCCTTTGCAGTGACACAGCACCCAAGGGACAGCTACCGCAGGAGGTGCGCAGTGTCCTTAGCAACCCGGCCCCGATCCGCGCAGCGGCTGCAGCAGCGCCGGCGGCTCCTCGCCGCGGGGGGCACGGGCTGCTGCCGGACCCCCGCCTGGCAAACAGGTACATAAACGTCACAGTGCAAATCCATCCAGCTCGGAGTATGTCTTGCGGCTTCATTTTATCGTACCAAACAGCTGGAATACAATAGTCACAAAATAAACCTTGTACTCAAATTTTCCTTTTTTTTTCTTTTTTTGTTTTCCCCGGCCTTTATTAAAGGCCGATACAGAAGTTGCTGCAAACACAGACTAAGCACAATTACGATCCCAGAGAAGCTATTCGCTTCCTTAGGCTGTTATTTGTTCGACACTCCTGAAACTCAAGTTCTCCAAAAATGTCGGACGTTAAATTTCAGCTTTGCCGCTAAAGAAAGCGATCGTTACATCTCTCTGAACACAGTGCAACTTCTGCAGTAACGAACTTCCGCTTCTGCTTGGCAGCAACATGGGGGCCGCCGCTGCCACGCCGCAGCGCTGAAAGGTCGTTCTTTCTGGTTTAATGGTATTCTCTGCGTGTGCGTTTTAGTGAAGGTAACGTACAAATTTCAGAGTTTGCCATTCCACTGTGTTGTCCTTTTATTTTAAAGCCTCCTGCAACTACCAAGTGACAACATCCTTCTGAAAAGTACTAAAGTATTTTAAGCCTCTACTAGTCTCGTCTACAGGCGTATAAATGAGCAAAATCCACACTGCTAATTTCACAGCGAATATTTATATTATTCATATTTATATGCGATGTGCTTTGCGCTCTCTGTAAAGAGGATTTCTTTACCTCTCTTCAGCTGGCGCTGGGAGCAGCGCGGGCGGGGGGTCCGGGTGGACCCTGCCTGCGATCCAACGTGGTATTTCATTATGGAAAACCGGTGGGACATTTGCCGGCAGCAGCGTATGTCACGGCAGAAAGCTGAGGACTCACTCTCAGGGGATTAACGGCATTTTAATTTCTCGTGGGCTTTACCAACGGCAGCCGGGGGGCCGGAGTGGGGCCGGGCACCCACCCGCCTCGCCTGGGGCTGGGGGGGACCCCGGCACGGGGGGAGCAGCGCTCAGCCCCCGGTGAGAAACACCCCCTAATTTACGCCCAGCCATGGCGGGAGTGCCGCCGCGGCGCCCTGCCCCCACCCCACCGACGGCGCGGGATGAACCGTTACACCAACTCGGGGGCTCTTGAAAGCACATGAGAAATCTCCCCTTTTCCAGCGGAGCAGGCGCCACAGGAGGTCAACTGACAAAATGAGCATAAAACTAGGAGACGGGAACGATGGGTTTGTCCCACCTCTCCGCGGGCGCGGGTCGGTGCTCGCTCAGGGCCCCGGAGCGGCTCCGCACCGCGGGGGCACCGCTGTGCTCGGCGAGCACCGGGGAGGGTCTGCTTCGCAAAGGGACGGCTACTTTTAGCACTCTTCAAAACTGCAGAGTTCTGCTACTTAAACTTTGCATCACTAAATCTTACACCTGGTGCTCATTTCTTTAACATATTATTTAAATCTTCCCTAACTTATCTCAAGACAGCAAGACCTGCGTGCCGAAGTGGGCGCGATGAAAGGAGACGTACAAAAGCTTTCCGAACAACTCACCGTCACCCGCTGAACAACCGCGCACTATTCCGCTGGGAGTTTGCGTGGCCGGCAAGGGCCGCGAAAGGGGGTAAAAAGCGCGATTCTTACCTGGGGGCCCTGGTGCGCGGGGCGCCTGGCGGCGTGCTGCAGCGCTCTGGCAGCGCAGCCACCGCCTCCTCCGGCAGCGCGCGGCGCTAATTACAACATGCTTTCCTTGCAACAGCAGGATGGTGGCCTAGCGAGAGGGGAAACGGCGAAAGGCCAGAAGCATTACGCTTCCCAAACCCTATAGGTCTAAGCATGTGAAATAAGCTGTTCGCGGAAGCATACAGCGGTAACCATGGCGACGGGCTGTGGTTTGCATATATATTTTCTTAAAGAAGCAAAAATTACTTTCAGCTAATAAAAAAAGAGACACGAGAGGAAGTGCTTTTGCATTGCGGCCACATCGCGAGTCGCAGCGTGGCGCGCTCACGGCTCGGGCACAAACGGCCGGTTTGAAATGCACCGGTTGAAGACATCCCGGCTGCGCCCCGTTAATCTGCCCCTCGGCATCTGGCGGGGGGACGGCCGGCCGGGCCGTGGCGCGCGGTCCCTGGAACGGGGGCGATGGTTGGGGCGGTGCCCGCGGGGCTCCCTTCCTGCTGCGAGCCGCAGATAACGGCCGCCCGGCCGGCGCTGCCGCCGCCACGCCGCTGGCAGCACCCGCACCATGGCCGGCATCGCCGACCAGAGATGTTCAGACCCATTTTTGTTATTTCTGCTGCAGCCACCGCCATCTCTGGTCTTCCTGCACAAGCAATATCCCCTCCACCCCGACGCCGTGCGGAGCGAGAGCTCGCCGCGCGCTGCAGAGCGTGCTAGAAATGTCCCTTGCTGCACGCAGGGAGGGCAGCGCTGTGTCCCCCAGCGTCACCGGTCACTGCCGGCCTCCATAAAGCCGCAGAGCAGGTCCCGGCCCCGGCAGCGCCTCGGCAGGAGCCGGTGGGCCGCGGTGGGTGCGTGGGTGGCAGCTGGGGAGCGGCAGCGCGGGCACGGCGGCAGCGGAAACCCCGTCTGGCTTCCTCTCGGCTTGCCTGAGCCGCTTTCCGCAGCCGGCGGGAGAGGGCTGCGCTCCGGCGGGGCACGGCGCACAAGACCTCAGCTCGCACAGCGGCGCGGTTCTCCAGAGCCGTGTCCCTCGGCTGCCCCTGCTTGCTGGGTGGGCAACCTGCAGGGACAGCAGCCTGGAAACCACCGCAAAGGGAGGCTGCAGCCAACCCCAGCGGTCATTACGGACGGGATTTCTCGTTATTTCTTTCTGCTCCTCTGCCGGGGCCTCCCTGTGCCATTGTCGTGCTGTCAGAAAGCTGCTGTCAAGGCAGGAAGGTTCCCCATCTCATCCTACAGGATGTCACATGAGTTAATGCAACGGCCTCACAAGTGCCGGCACAGCCCCAGCCGGGCCCGCGGCCACAGCGCCGCCAGCAAAGGGGCTGCACCAGGCACCGGGCAAGGGGCGTCCATGTCATAGACTCACAGAACGGTTTGGGTGGGAAGGGCCCTTAAAGCCCCCCCAGTGCCACCCCCTGCCCTGGGCAGGGACACCTCCCCCCAGCCCAGGTTGCTCCCAGCCCCGTCCAACCCGGCCTTGAACACCCCCAGGGATGGGGCAGCCACAGCTCCTCGGGGCACCCTGCCCCAGGGGCTCACCGCCCGCACAGCCGAGAAGTTCTTCCCAGTATCTCATCTCAATCTCCCCTCTTCCAGTCTGAAGCCCTTCGCCCTCGCCCTATCACTACATGCCCTTGGAAAAGCCCTTCCCCAGCTCTCCAGTGTGGTTTCCTTGCCGCGGTCGCTGCAGGAGCTGCCCTTCAGCCAAACAGAGTTTCTCCAGACCTGGTCATTCACGTCGGCATCACCGAAGCCCGAGGTGGGGCGGGAGGGCCAGAGCCGGCAGGAGGGAGGGGAGGCAGGGGGAGGCAGGAGCGGTGCCGGTGCCCCGGCGGGGGCAGCGGGACAGCCCCGCACACCGGGGAAAGGAGAGGTCTGCCCAGGTGCAGGGCTCCCTTCCGTAACCGGGGGGGCCCGTGGGGAGGGCTCCTTGCCGCGGGGGCCGCGCTGCCCCTCACGCCTCTGCCTCGGCAGCGGCCCCCAGCGTCCCCCGCGCCTGAAGGGCCGCGAGCTCTGGCTGCGGGCTTGAGGCTTTCAAGGGGCAGAGCATCGCAGGCAGCACCTCTCAAGGGTCTGCTGCTGCGAAAGGACAGAAATGGGCCGAGCGCTTGGCACAATATATTTACTGCACTATGCAGCCGGAGGGAATTAACTACTAATTCCTACAGGGTGACGCACCAAAAGCTGGTTTTTAGGGAGCGGGATGCTCCACGCTTGATACTTTAGCACCTTAGATAACACCGTATTTCACCTTTATACCTGGAAATTAGGAGGTGATTTACAAACCGGACTTTTTCCATATTAAAAGCCCAAACCACAGCTACTAACGAAATGCACCGTCCCGAGGACAACCCTAGGAAATGTTTTGTAATGACTCACAAAGAGCATTTTGCGGGGCAGCGGTGGTTCGATGGCGTGTTCCAGGAGTGACGTCCCCCCGTGCTGCAGTCCCTCTCCTCCTCCCGGCCGGCGCGGCAGAGCCGGGCACAGACCCCCTCGGTGCAGACAGGGTCGCCTTCCGCTGGAAGGGCATTTAGCTGGGGTGGCAGAAGCGCTGGTAGGGCGCTGGCAGGGTGGGCTGGGGTTGTTTCAGCAGAGGCACGCGGTGGGATGGCATCACACTGTCCACGCGCAAGTCCTTAATCCACAGCAGCTGCGGTGGGGAACACATTTAATCTTTAAGTGTTAATTGCTCTTTGATATATAGTACATCAAAATGCATTAGCTGTTTAAGGGAATCCGTCCTGCAGACACCCACTGAGCAGTGCATTGTTAAATGACGTATTCGCACAGCTGCCGCTTTGGCGGGGATGAAGTCTGAGCCCACAAACTTCACATTTTATGATGAAAGAGGTTAAGGAACTTTACACTGCATAGGTTATGTTTGATTTTTGGAAATTACCGGTGTAAAACGCGCCAGGCGCGGAACAAGCCTGCGGGAGGAGGGCTGGGAGCGGCGCGGGGAGAGGGGACGGGGGGAAACGCCGCCTGTCCCGCACGGGGCAGTGCCGGGGAGGTTTTGCAGCCAGCGCTGGAGGGCAGCGCGTGCCCTCTCGGGACGTGTATTTACCAGCAAAGTGCTTCTCACGAGATAAGAGTCTTCTAAATATTCTTGCTCGGTGACTGAGCCTGGGCCAGCAGGCACAGGGGAGGCGATCGGGAGCTGAAGATGCCCTGGTGCACCAGAATGATTTTATGCAGTTTTTCAGCAAAGTGACGCTTTTTCATCCAAGAGCTTCGGATTTCATCCATTTAAAGTCTTGGTTTTCATCTCTCTTCAAAGGAATCCCAGTTACCTCAACCCTACCAGGACCACGCAGCGCGAGAGCCCGTTCGGTGTTCCTGCTCACCCTGCGACGCACAGCGGAAAGTTTGGGTTTGTCAGCTCCAAGGCGAAAATCTTCCCCTACTGGGGTTTGTCTCGTTAGTTTAATCAACTGATGTAATTAATGTAGTAAACAGAGCAGGAAAAGCGGAGTTACCTTCTCCAGCAAAAGGTACTTCTCTCCTTTTGGTAACCAGCAACCTTTCCCGAACGTTCAGGGCCACTGCGAAGGTCCAAATCGTGAGGGTTGACGTCAGTCGCTGATAAATAATGAAATACACATAAATTGCAGAATGCAAATGATAAGCTGATTTGATTTTACAACACTCCTCCAAGGAATACCTGTTCCTAGTGCAGCTGGGTGCGTTTTTGCGAGGGTGCGGACGCCGTGCCTGCAGGGGCTCCGCTTCCCCCGCGCGGGAGCCTTCGTCCCGGCAGAGCACAGGAATGGTGTCGTCTCTGTGGGCTTCTCGGGCGCCGCAGCCTGCTCAGAGCCAAACCTCCCCTGAGGCCGAGAGGCCGCGTTGGCAAACACCCCCTTCCTGGCCCCTCAGGTCGTTCCCTTTCGTGTGATGTTAGCACATGGGCTTATGAAACGTGTAGAGCAGAGCCAGCGCGCGTTCCCCGCGCTGTCAGATACGCAGCTGGGCAAGTCTTCACGCTGTGATGAATGAGTAAAACTGCTCGTTAATTACTGATTAAAGATGAGCCTGTTGGCACGTGTTCGGCCAGACTGTCGTTCGCTTTGCCTCATTTCTTTTGCAGCAGCTGCAGGGCCCTCAACAGCAGGCTGCGCAGGGGGACGCCTGGGCGTAGGTCAGATGGCAACGCTTTCTGCCCAGCTTTTTTCCTCTTTTGTTGTTATTACTGCTAAAGAGTTGCCTGAACTCTTTCTTAGGCCTTATTCCACAGATACTAAAATAATGAGTCCCTTCGGAAGGGCTTTCTTTTCTCTTGAGCCTAAATCACTCCAGCGGGGGCTCACCGGGAGGAGGACAGCGGTGGCCAAGCGCAGCGTCGCCGTCTGCCTCCTGCATCCGCGCTGGGACAACGTCTCTGCTGCTTGAGAGCTCCTGCGCGCCTCCCGCGTGTCCCCCGGGTGAAGTCACAGCCCCGCGTGTGCCTTGTCGCTGTGGAGATGCCGATGCCGCGGACACGGGAGGGTGATGCCGGAGAGCAAAATGGGATGCAAAAAGCAGCGGAGCGGAGCGAAGCGCTTCCTTCCCCTGCAAATGTCATGAGCAGCGGCGAACCCCCGGGAGGGAGGACCTGCAGAGAGGACCGCGAACGCGCCTGTTCCCGGGGCTGTGCGGGGCCACGCGTGCTGTCCCCGGGGCAGACGTCGGCGCCCGGGGCGCATGCTGTGCTGCAGCGGCAAAGCCATGGCTGCGTCACCGCCCCGGCCTCCTGCGCGCCGCGGGTCTGCCCTGGGCCGGGCTTTGGGTTGGGGAATGCGAGCGTGCCGAGATGTTCCATTCCCAGTTCCTGCAGCAAAGCTGCGCAGAGCCCCTCGCGTGGCGCGGCAGCCACCCGAAACGCCGGAGAGGAGAGGAGCGCGCGGTGCTGCGGGTGTGCGGGACCGGGGAGAGGGGGGGAACGGCCCCTGGGCGAGCTTCGGCCCCTTCCCTCCCGCAGAAACCCTGCTGGGGCAGCGCTTTGGTATTACAGATCGTTGTCGTATTTTTAATTCTATTCGGGACACCACTTCCCAAGAGAATGTGGGTGTGGGAAAGGCGGGCAGACGAGACCCGCCGAGGGGTTGCTGAGAAGCCGGGAGAGGGCCGGTTGCGGGTCGGAGCCCGGAATGCGCCCCTGGCCCAGCAAGGGGGGCTCTGCCCGGCCCCGCAGTGGGGGCAGCGCGCGCAGGGCGGCCGTGCTGCTCGCCGCCCTCCCAGGGAGCCCGTCCCGGCGCCGGCACCCGCTGCTGCCCGCCGCGGCAGAGACGCCCACAAACGCCCGGTGCACCAGCGGTTGCGGCGACTGCGGGCAAACCCGGCGCGCACGACTGCTGGAGGCCTCTCAGCAGCCCTACGTGGCTTCATTTTCTGAGTCTATAGTACGATTTCGTAATTATGCAAATTATAGTGGCTGCAGAATAGATGAAAAATTCATAAAGAAAACTGTTCTTCCAAACCCAAATATACTCTGTAATGCTGAAAGGCTCTGAGTTTATAATCAGTATTTTTTTTTTTAACAGAGAATTTCTGCTTTTGGGGGGGAAATAACTCTCATTAATACCTGTTCTTAATACCAACAACAACAGCAACAACAAACCAACAAAACCAAAACATTTGAACAAAACAACATTTGAACAAAAAGCAGAAATGTAAGAAATAACACCTATGCGCTTCAAGGAATTGGTGTCATGAAGGGAGTAAGGGGCGCAGAGACTCAGACTGTCCCAATTAGGACAGGCGCTATTCAACAGAACAGGAGCTGAAAGAGGACAGAGTAGTCAGGAAGTAACGAGAGCTGAAATGAAGCCACTCTCAAGGGCAACTGTGCTGCAGTCAGCGGGGATGCCGCCAGTGCCCCAGTCCCGGGGAGCTCTGCACAGAACTCCCACTGACACGGGGGAAAAAAAAAAAAAGTCTTTGTAAACCCCATGGAGAATGATGAGAAACGCCGAGGGGGAAGCGCCGCCGTTGGGCAGCGAACGCGCAGGCGCACCACAGCCCGGTGTTGCCCCGCGGCCGCTCCGCTCCCCTCCTGGGGACGCACAAAGTCCCACCAACCACAAACCTCATTTGTAAACCTCCCAACTTCAGCGAAAGCTCTGCAAACTCCTTGGCGAAAAGGAGCCGGGGGGGCGCACAGAGCTTTGTGCTATACATAACCCCCTAAAAATGTCAGTGCCCTCCTATGAGGGAATGCATAAAACTGGGCAACGCCGTCCCAAGCGGGTTTGGTGAACGAGCGGGGCGCCCGCGGTCCTCTGCTCCAGCAAGGGCACTGTGGGGCTGAGCGGGAACAAAACGTACAGAGTTCCCTCTTTTGGGTATTGTGGTGTACAGCCCCACCAGCACACGTCCCACCGGCCGGCGTGTCCGCCACCGACATCACCCACGGTCAGAAGGATGGCACAGAAGGGAAATGTTCCGCCACGATGTGACCCCGGCCCCGCAGTACGGCTGCGCTTGTGCTGGTGTCCTTTGGAAACAGACTTCGTTCCAGTTCTGTACACGGTACTGTTCATTAACTGCAGCAGCCTAATTTGCATTTTCATTTCTTCCTTTCTTGTTAGCAGAGGATCACAGAATCGTGGAGTCCCAGGTCGGGAGGGACCTCAAGGATCATCTGGTCCAGCCTTTCTCGGCCAAGGCTCGGTCTAGCCAAAGCGGCACAGCACCCTGGATCTTACCAGTGTCCAGCGATGGGGAATCCAAACTGTGCCAAATTAAAATGAACGCTTCCATTGCCCTGGAGACCACTTGCGTTTTCCAACACTCGTGTCTGTGCTTTTGGTGGGATGGTAAAGCCTTCATAAGCCTTTTGCGAAGGGGAACGATCTTCGGAGTACACCTGGGAACCGCAGAGTGCCCAAATTGGTCCATTTCTAGAAAAAAAAAATAGCATTATGATTAAAATACTTTGTACTGTGAAAATGAGTTTTCTAATATGATTGTCATACAGCGATCACTAAAAATTAAGGAGACAGTTAAATGTTCCACTTCCAAAAGACCTGGGGCAGACCCGGACGCTGCTGGAAACCCGAGCGATAGATAACCTGCGTCGTCTCCAAATTTTCGTGCTGACGGGAGTGGATGCTGCTCGTCCCCACCTGGGGGTCTTTAACACCAGCCCCCTCTGGGGAGCGCCAGGTTCAGTTTCTGTTCGGGGGCGTTCCACCCCGCCGGGAGCCCCCACCAGGGCCCAGAAAGCCCCTCGGGGGCGGTTGTGCCGTCCGGGAGCTGCCCCGCTCGGGGGTCCGGCGGGATGGGGTCGGTGCCGGCAGCTCCCGGGAGCCTCGGTCTCTCGCTCCAGGGGAATCCCAGCGCTTCCCAGCGCATCTTTCCCTACGGCCGAGCCCAGTCCTGGCACCCAGGACCCAAAATGATGGGCAGTGCCGCCAGTGGCACAGCGCTGTGGGTCATCCCGCAGAGTCGGGGGATGTCCCAGCCTGCTGAGGCTGTCAGGGGGAAAAACTGTCTTTAAATACAGGAAAAAAAATCTTGCCCCCCATTAAGGATGAAATGGAGTCGCCCGTGCTTTATCCGCTCGGATAAGGAGCGACCGAAGCCATCCGGAAAGCACGTGCGCTGACGGCAGGCGATGGCGAGGGAGGGAGAGGAGCCCCGACACCGCGCTGCGTACCAAAGCCATCCAGTTAAATCTGTTTTTTCATCTGTGGGATAGGAATGATGATGAATGACAATAGGGGAAAAAAAAAAAAAAAAGGGAAGCTAATATATAAGTTGAAGCTGCGTGTTCAAATGCTGATCTAGTAGAACATAAAACCGAGAAAAAAAAATCTGTGTGGAACTTCCTGAATTCTACTGTTTTCCCAGTGAAAAAGGAGAAATCCAGGCAATTTCCATCAGAACAGAACTGATCCTGCGGTGCTGCTGTTGTTTTTTTTCCTGTGTTGAAGGGCTTTCTGCTCTGCATACAGCAGTAGCCTGAACGCCTTCTTATTAAAGCTGACGTTTGTCTGGCCGGGCACCTGACTCTGCCCTTTTTATTATTTTTCTGAATTTTAGTCAGGTCTCTGGCTCTATTTTGAAAAATAATGATCTGAACAGTTTTCAGAGGCAGGAGGGGTTTGTTTGGAAAGAATGAGAACGCTTTGATTAATTTGTAGAGGGTTATCTGAATCGGAGGAAATGTGGGAAACATATGGACAACCTCGTCTCTCCCTAGTTAGGAGATAAAGCGTCCTCTCTCCTGATTTTCGTCCCAGCGTTTGGAGATAACAGCTTTGCCTTCCTGCTGTATATCGTGGAACAGATCCAGGCTGGGAACAAAGGTCTCTTCCCTGATATGGGAACCAGTAGCAGGACCCTAATATTTTTATATTAAAAACCACTGTAATGTCTAACAATACACTGGGGCTGCCCAAGACCCTCTCATACCTCGTGTCGTTTAGGCGGCTTTCCCATTTTCCATGAGAAATCGCGTAACCCAAGCGCAGACGTGTGCTGGCCGCGGGTCACCCATGGGCACATCGGCTCTGGTGTCCGTGGGCAGCAGCGGGAACACCTCCATTTCCCTCAGCTCCGTCCCATATAGAGTCGTAGACCCTTTAGGTTGGAGAAGACCTTTAAGATCACCGAGTTGAACCATAAGGAGGAGGAGGAGGTTGGCTCAAGGAAGTAAACCACATAATTCCTGAAGATGGAAGATGAGCAGCATATCAATGCAAAGTACTTCGGGTAAAGTGACTGATACTTATTTGGCTGCTGTGTTTTGTGTTTTTTCCTTTCAGAAGTTAAATCCCAAACCACGTTGATAGCTATGAAAGGCCTTTCTGCTGTATTCCCACCCCTCCACCCCTCCCCCAATATATCCAGGCATAAAATAACAGATAGCTTCAAAAAGTGAGCCAGCGAGTGCTTTGGAGAGCGGGCTGACAAATCCTCCCAACAGCCGATTCTTACAATCTGTTTATACTCAAGACTACTTTGCTCCGTGGACACGCGCCAGCATAAGCGTGGCATTTAAGATCGGCGAGCCAGCTGTGCTCCCATGCACTGAATTCTTAATACAGGAGAATAGCTTTATTTCACCTTCTAATTAACTTGCTTTGTTAATCTGGAACCAGAAATATTCTCATTTCCTATCGGGAGCAATACATGGTGCTCCATCAACGCTAAGTTATTGGACTGGAAACCTTACCAGTTTGTCCCCCACCCTGAGCTTCTGTTCAAGGCCAGGCTGGACATGGCCTTGGGCGACCTGGGCTGGGGGGAGGTGTCCCTGCCCACGGCAGGGGGTGGAAGGAGATGATCTTCAAGGTCCCTTCCAACCCAAACCATTCTATGATTCTTCAGTATCAAGTCCTGGTGTAAGACCTACGGCACAGTTAATTATCACATTACTTCCAAGATCTCATTCCGTGCCGTGGGAATAATGAAGATCTTCAGTTTGAGTATGCCACAGCCCTTCAAAATGCCATTTTCCCCTTAGGGTTCACAACTGGTTTCATTTCTCCTAAATCCCAGGGACTTTACGAAGCGGATCACCGGGCTGAAGTGTTTATTATCTCCTGAGGAATACGGGTTTGTTACTGCCACGGTTCTGCCAGTGCTGACCTCTCAAAGGACGGACTTCTCAACAATGCCGCGGTTTAAGACTCGTTCACACGAGACGAATACAGATGCCCAATATGGCACAGTCACAGAATTTTAGGAGTGAAAAGAAGTTTCTCTCTGATTGCTAAGAGGAAGCCCGTGCTGTCGCTTCTGGAGCTCTGCGCAGCCGCACTCAGCAGTCGCAGCCGGCGCCGTCACCCCCCTTTCTCCGGCCCACCCTTCCGCGGGGCGATACGCCACCATGGATCTTTTCTGCCGATTTTCGGGCCTAGTGCTTTATTTAATTTTCTTTTTCAGTTCTACCTGTTGTCACCCCGCTGCCTGGCAAACAGCCGGCACAACTCCTCTCCTTCCCTGCTTTCCACGACCTCCCTGTTCTTTCGGAGCAACGTCACATTCCCGCCCGGACCGACTCAGCCAAATTAAATATTAACTCCTGGAAGCGTTCCTCCTCTCTCTCTCTCACTTATCTCCTGGGCGAGGCTTTCCCCGAGCTCTGGAGTTTGCCGGCGTCGCGGTGCCCGTGCTGCCGACGGCGTGTCCCGGAGGAAGGCTCTCCCCTCCCGGCGCAGCCTCGGCGGCCGTGCCGTGCCGTGCCGCACCGCGCATGGATGGGTGCCCTGCTGCTCACCCCCACGCCACTCCTGCCGGGTCTCTCTTTTCCAAGGCCGGGTTGTACTCACGCCAAACGGCCGGCGGGCACAGCTGGGGCTTTTCAAAGCAGTTTTCCAGTTTGCTGCCCCGTCTGTCCCTATGGCTTCTCCCCGGCACGGCTCACCGCCTGGCCTTGGGTTGGTGGGACCCCTTCCCACCCGCGTCAGCGCAATTATCTTTCCCTTCCACACTCTTAATGATATTAAAGGTGAGTTGGCTTCACCTCACCCCTTCACATCATAGGGAAGAAATATTTATTACTGACCTCCTTTAATAGTCCTCATCCTTTCTGCAAACCCACCCAGCGCTGTCTCTTCGATACCGCTTTAAGGCGCATTATCGAATGGTCTATCAGTCTGCAAAGGTGACGTCACCCTAAACCCTCGCTGCTGTAATTCCATCTCCTGCTTCTCTTACTGCTTCCCTTACATCAGCAGGGAGACTAGAACGGAATTTACTGCAGAAGGAAATCAGGGTCCAGCAAAGGGCTACAAAGATGCTGAGGGGACTGGAGCGTCTTTCTGCTGAGGAAAGGCTGAGGGAGTTGGGGCTTTTCAGTCTGGAGAAGACAACTGAGGGGGGATCTTATCAACGCTTATAAATACTTAGCGAGCCAGGGGCATGGGACCAGTCTGTGTTCAGTGGTGCCCCGTGACAGGACAAGAGGGAACGGGCACAACCGTGACCATGGGCAGTCCCATCCCAACCTGAGGAGGGACTTCTCTCCTGTGGGGGCGGCAGAGCACTGGCACAGCTGCCCAAAGAGGGGGGGAGTCTCCCCCTCTGGAGCCATTCCAAACCCGCCTGGAGGTGTCCTGTGCCACCGCTGGAGGTGCCCCTGCTCTGGCGGGGGGTGGCACTGGGGGGGCTCCAGAGGGCCCTTCCGACCCCGACCACGCTGTGACTCCCTGATTTTCCCCTCGGAGATGGTGTACGCAACCCCTGCAGTACGGCTTCTGGAAGCCACCAAACCACTGCTAGTGTTTTCAAAAGTCACTAATCCTTAACAAATTGAGGCACATGTCATCCAGCCAGACGTGTCACATGGATACCTTGTGCTTCTTCAGTATCGGCAACTTATTTTGGGAAGCGTTACATGCACGCTAGGCTGGTTTTCCACTTAAATACAGGAGTAAAGCAGAGGGCTATTTAGTGCGCTATAAGTATAAGAGATTTTTGTGTTTTCCTAATCCCGGAGAGAGGTATTTATCCACATCTGGTACCTCAGCGCCGCGCAGGCGGTACCTCACGCTGGTCTCCAGGGCTGCGGCACGCAGAGAAGCCCCCGGCCCGTCGCAGGCTGACCCGGCCGCGGGTGCCCTGCTCTGGTTGTACCACCCCTCTCTCCTCTGGAGCCGCGCAGAGCCTCCCGGTTTCATGCAATCACGGAGCAGACCGCCTAAAGAATTCATTCGCTTACCACCAGGAAGCCACAGAGCAGTCCGCCTAAAGCCATCATTAATTAGCAGCCTCTTCAGGGAGGCCCCTGCGCCCCCCTCCAGCTGTGCCAGCTGTGCCAGCAGCCCCCGCCTCTGCGGGAGAGGATGGCACCGCCGGACCCGCACCTCCTGCCCCCTCAGCACGCCAGCGCCGCGTCCAGACCTAACTGCAGACGCTTTTGTCGCATCTCTAAATACACTATTTCAGGTTTTGGCTGCCCAGCCGTAAGCTCCCCGAGAGGCATCGCCCCCCCCCCCCCCCCCCCCCCCGCGCCTGCCTCTCCCGCGTTTTGCTGTCGGGTCACCGCTTCTGCGGCTTCCCCAAACGTTCAGCTCTCCTCTCGGGCGGAGAGACTTGTGACCCGCACGCTCCCAGCCGAAGCCGGGCCGAAGTCGCTGGGAAGCAGAAACGTGGCCGCACTACAGAGGACACCCTGTGGGCAGCGAGAACCCTTCCCAGGGCCACCCCTGACTAAAGGCTTCGGCAAACTTCACGAACGGGCATTGTCCTTTACCCTCCTTAACAACACTATTCTATCAATCTTTAAATATTAATTCTTAACAATTCTTGGCAAAACAGCCTATGACAGTCCCCAAAAGTAAATTAGATCAGCATAAATAACTCTGTTTTCAAACTGTGTTTAAAAAAAAAAAAAAAAGGTTTTAAAACTGTGAGTTTTAAAACGTTCACTGGAATTCGAAATACTTGGTATTAGAAATACTCGGTATTAGAAGGCACCCAGAAGTAGAGGCAACTCCGATACCTTCCTCTGAGAAAGAAATATCTTCAAAAAGAAATAAAACACCTAACTGTTGATTTTTTAAGTATAGGTGTCCGTTAATCTAACTCTTTACATCTGATGACCCGGTATTGCCAGACCAGACGGAGCTTCCCAAGCCGCAGGATGAAGGATGCTTTTGGCAGGCACTGAACAGCTCCCGTAGGTCTAATGACAAAGCCCAGCAAACATCGCAGATACCTCCTGACTTACCCGTGACCAACCGCCATTTCTTTGTGCCAAACTCGTCCCTCCAGTATTTGAAATTTGCCTTCACAGCCCAACGCCCAGCACTCTTCCTCTTCTAACTCAATAGGAAGTAGAGGTGTATGCTATTTCACAGTTAAAGGCCCACAGGATTTGCACAAGTGGCCTTTCGCCTAATGATAAAAACCTGATATTCCGTCGTGGAAACATTCCCTTCGCCCTTATTTCGCTCCCTCCAAAGAGCCCGAGTGCCAGTTTGTACACTGGGAGAGCACAACAGCATTTGTTGTAACAGCAGAAAGTGTCCTATAGTCACTTTAGTAAAAGACAAAATAAAATAGGATTTGGGAACTAGTACCGGTAACAAATCTCTTCCGTAATTCAGCTGTGGAGCAGACGTGGTGAGTGAGGTTTGCCCTTCTCCCCCGGAGCGTTCCCCCCGCGCCTTCGTCGCCAGCCTGGTCAGTCGGGGGGGGGGGGGAATTGGGGATGGCCCTGATGCTCCGCCGCCTGCCCTGCGCTCGGGGATGTGCTGAGCCTGGGCACAGGCACTTCCCTGCCCCCCCGCCAGAGCTCTTTCACCCTTTTTTCCCCAGGAAAAGTACTATTTATGCCAAATTATAACAATGCAGCAGATTCAACTTACTTGTCTGAAGTATTGCACTTTAACTGACTCCCGCTTGTTAGCTTGACATGGAGGAGGCTGCATTAAGCAGAGACCCTGCAGGAACTCAAATCCTGGGCACGAATCCTTCTGAAAACCCACAGTGGGCAATTGTGCAGAAATTCGGGGGGGGGGGGGGGGGGGGGGAGGGGAGGGGGGAGAATAAAATAATTATATTCCCCGTCTCTTGCCTGGTTTGGGTCCTGAGCAGAGTCCCGGCTGTCAGGGCTGGGCAGCCGGCCGGGGGGCAGCGACCCGTCCGTGGGGCAGCGACCCGTCCGTGGGGCAGCATCCCACCGCCCAGGGCTGTCCCAGCGGGTGGGGGGTACCGGCCTCCCGCATCCCCCCGCAGCGGCTGGCAAAGCGGCCACCCCCTCCGCAGGGGGCGGAGAGCGCTGCCCGACCTTCCTGGGGCACGCGGGCAGGTTCCCCTCGGCACGTCCTACCTGCCCCCCACGGCGCCATAGGGCAGAGCGGCCACGGGCCGGAGCAAACGCCGAATTGCAGCTGCGGGACGGCTCTGCTCGCCGCTGTTAGGGCCCTGTGAAACAAGCAAGGTGCGTCGGCCGTTAAACGGCATTTTGAGCTGCAGCTCAAGTAGAGGCATCAAATAGTTTACCAACCGCATTTAGAAACGAAGAAATTCTTCACGGGAAGACTGTAGCCAAAGACCTATTAGCCGCTTTGAATATTTAACTAAAAGCACGTATGCTGCTGTGCGAGCAGAAGCGGTAAACTCCGATCTGTGTGAAAGCTCTGGCATTTTGGCATTTTATCAAAGTATTTCCTTTGGTTCGCAAGAGGGTTTTATATATCTGCAACCCAAAGCAATGGCATTTTCGAGGTATTTTGTTGCCAAACTGCCAAGTTGCACAAGTGGAAGTACACGGCAGCTCTTCCCTTACACAGAACACAGCAATTTCAGGAGCGGAGATGTTTTAAAAGGATCACAGTCTAGAGGACAACTACGATTTTTTTCCTGATATTTGTTGCAGCAACAGCAGCTGATTAACATTAGCTCGCCAGAGCGCTCTTGGCTGGGTTTACCGCTGAAATGCTGAGACCTATTAATATTGCTGGCTCACTTGAACGCTGCCAGTAGCGGAACGGCTCCAAAATAATACACAGGCTTTCATGTACGGTCACACCAACAGCACTTACACAGACGGGAAGTCTGCGACAGGGAGCACCGGTCCCCTCTGCCAACGAGGGAGATTAAAATTGCATTTCAAAGGCAGGTTTCGTTTGGCTGTGAACACAGGAGTTACTGCAGATTAGCCTACACGTACGTACGCTTAAATAATTGCACTATAATGAACGCAGCAGACGTGACTTTCTGTGCCCCGCGCATTTTTAGCCAAATAAAGAGAATGCTATTTCTCCCGTCTCTCAGCGAGGGATCTCGCAGCTCCGGCGACGGCAGCGCCCAGCTCCAGCCAGGCGCCTCCTGATGGTGGCGGACGCGTTTTTGCACACCGGTATTTTGTTTCGCGCCCCTTCTGCCAGCTCCGGCAGAGCCAAAGGCCGTTTCGCTCCCCTTTTTAGAAGGCCAGGCCCGCGCCAGGAGGGAGATGCTGTTCCTCTCCTTTTAAGGCCGGCTGCGCGGCCCCGGCCGGGGGCTGCTGGTGTGCGGGAGCAGCGGCAGCGTGCCGGGCAGGAGCCGCGCCGAGCAGAGCACCACCAGCCGCTCTGCCAAAATGCTGCCGAGTCCCTCTGACTGCTACCGCAGGTGCCCTTCTGTGGTGGTTTAGCCCCGGCCGGCAGCCAGGACCGTGCGGCTCTCCGCCTTCCCCCAGAAGGGCAAGGAAAAGAGGGAGAAAAGGAGGGGAAAGGAAAAAAAAACCCAACTCTTGGGTTGAGATAAAGACAGTTTAATAGAAAAACAGAAAAGGATAATAATAATAATAGTAGTAATGATAATCATAGAGTAATAGAATGGTTTAGGTTGGAAGGGACCTTGAAGACCGTCTCATTCCACCCCCTGGCCGGGGCAGGGCCACCTCCCCCCAGCCCAGGCTGCTCCCAGCCCCGTCCAACCCGGCCTTGAACACCTCCAGGGATGGGGCAGCCACAGCTTCTCGGGGCACCCTGCGCCGGGGGCTCACCGCCCTCATGACCCATCATGATGATGAAGGCACCTGGTGAATTGGCACCGTCCCGAGCAGTGACCATGAGTATCCAGCCCCTGACCAACCCCATTTCTACACCGAGCATGAGGTCTACGGCACAGAATATTCCACCGGCCATTCCATCCTTCTGTCTAGGCTCCTTCTCAGCTTCCGTGGGAAGCTGAAAAAAGTTCTTGAAAAATATAAACATCACCTGGCAACAACAAAACCAATATGCATTACTGACATTCCTTTTGTACCAAATCTGAAACACAGCAACCACTGGAAAGAAAATTAACTCCGTCCCAGCTGAAACTTGGGCACATTTCATATACCTTTCTGCAGACAGCCAAGTTCAGGTCACCTCTGGGTGACCTCTGGGCAGGTCTCCCTGCCCTTGTCCTGTCTACGTGTACCCACCGACCAGCGGAGCTGGTGGGAGAGGGAATGGAGACAGGACAGTGGGGCGTGGGGACCCCCGGGGTGTCCCTCAGCCAGGCGCAGCCCTCCCTCTCTGCTTGGGTCTGCTTCGGACATAGCAACCGGGTCTAGTGGGAGGTGTCCCTACCCATGGCAGGGGGTTGGAAGTAGATGATCTTGAAGGTCCCTTCCAGCCTAAACCGTTCTGCAATTCTGTACCTTCTGCACACACTCCACTCTCCTACGCAGATGACTGTTGGAGCAGAAAACACAAAATGCACTACCTGCTTTTTAGAGATTCCTTAATTTCCACGAAGCATTTCTGGGGACGGGCGCATTCACCCCTTTAGCCCAGAGCCATGGCTGCGGGCCCAGCGCTGCGGCTCACTCGAGGGCTCTCAGCTGGACGGGACGTTGTAGAGAACAGTAGGTTTTCCCGTGACTACCGTCTAAGGGAGGCAACGATTGCAGTGTTCCCCAGCCAGGCATGGTTGTTGCCGTTGGGGCGGGAGGCAGGACACGGCCAAGGCACGGCAAAGATGTGCAGAACCCAGCGGGGCTGCTCGGGGCCCTGGCACGGGAAAACCCACCGGGCAGAAACACCGATTTCCACTCAGCACCAACCCTGCCCTTCGCAGCCCTTCGCCCCCAGAAAGAGGGAGCAGCTGCCCGGTGAGGTTTATGGTTTCAGACATTGGTCCCTTCCTTTATTTCTTTATGTGACAGTTATTTAATGGTAACTTGTCTATTTTAGTCATTGGCCACTTGGCCTTTTTTTTTTTTAACATCAGTTTGTTCAGTGTGGCAGTAAGAGAAAGGAAAGGCTCACCGAAGGAGTGGACATTAGAATAGGGTGAGACTGTAAGTTTTTTAAAGAGAAAAAATGTTTTATATATAAATGAGACAAATCTATACCCAGCCCAGAGAATCTAAAGATTATTTTGGGTACTTAGGGGAAATGAAACAGCACGCTCATCCAGCCCTAAATGACCAAGATGAAGAGCTGACAAAAGTCAGGGGGAAATCCTGCCGTTTCGTTAACTTAAGAGTAGTAAAATCAAGAAACAGGGCCTCAAAGGTACACACCACCACCACCACCACCAGTGCTCAGGATTTTCAAATTTTTGAAGTATTTGGTAACGGGGAATAACTCACCGTTTAGCTAAGGCAGCCACCGGAGCTGTGCAAGAGCACCTTGCCAGGAGCATCCCTCGTTCTGCGCACGTTGCGAGGGGCAGCACCTCCGTGCCAAGCCGTGCCGGTGCTTCTCCCCGGGCTGGAGATCCGGCAAAGGACCACAGGCGACACCAGATCTAACAACAGGGTCTGAGAAACCCCCGGCAGACGTTTCTATAAACTCAACACCACAGCCGTTTTCACGGAAAATAAAGCATAAAGCGATGGTGGATAAGGTTCCCGGGAATATGTTGAGATGAATGATACTCTTAAATATTCTACATGGAAGAAGTGACCTTATTTAGGCAGCGCTCTAAATCAAAGAACATTTTGCTAGAATAATTTTTAATTCTAGCAGGTGGCCAAGTGATTGACATAATATTGTCCTCACCATATATATGGCTTGTCAATCCCCAAATCTTTTTTAAAACGACTAGAAAACTTGATATTTAGGCAGAGGGCTAGGGCAGTGCATCTGGCAGAGCTTTGGTTTGGCTTCTGCCGATACAGTCGTCACGGTAAAGCCTTGCATTGCAGAATCTCACCCTAAATATTCTTATTAAGGTAATGAAATATCTGCTTGTTGGAAAACATTTTCTGTGCGAGCGACAGAAGGCTGCGCGAGGACACAGGGGAATTTGTTGACTGCGTCACCGTAAACAGTAATAGAATTACTCTCCAATTACTTGTAATTAGAAGTTACAAAACATTGCCATAGTGATTAAGTCCCTAAATGACAAGCAGCCAAAGCTCTGTACGTGCTGGACACCAGTTTCTGAGCTTCAGAAGAGTGAAGGGATTGTTCCTATAGGTTGGAGGGTCCCTCTGTGCCGACGAAACCTATTGCCAGGGCGCAGCGGGTGTTCTCAGCAGCTCGTCATGAGCCTGCCCCAAGAAAGGCTGCGGAGCGTAACAAGGAGTAGCAGCCTAGCTTTAGGGTCTTTCAAATGAAAATAAATAAATAAATAAATAAAGCTATGTTGAAGCTGATGTTTTGTCACAGCAGTAGTAGACAGCAGCGGCCTTTGTTATGCAAATATGCCACAGCGTGTTAAAATGTGAGAAAGACAGAAAAAGAGAAACGAAAAAAAATTAATTCTGATTCCAAAGAGCGCAGCAGCAGATCCCAAGTGCTCTGGAGGAGGCTGGAGACCTTCTTTCATCGTGGGGTCGTCGGCCTTTGGCCACCTGCCTTAGGGCGGCATATTTCCCAGCTCCCAGGAGCATCCTCCGGGGCAGCGCCTGGTCCGGGAGCAGCGGCTCCGCGGGCGGGCGTGGGGGCACGCTTCTCCAGCCCCAGCAAAGGCTGTTCGTATAAACATTAATGCCAACAGCACGCCCTCCGCCCCATCTTCGGCACTAATCGTCACCGAGAGACAGAAACCATCATTCAGCCTACAGAAACCCGCGGTGAGGGCCCCCAGAGCCAGGGGCAGAAGTCACACTGCCAGGAAGGCGGCAGCACGTGGGAAAGGGTAACTCTCCGCCCTGGCATCTGCATCCACCGTGGGAGGCGGGTCAAACCGGGGGGCTGCCGTAAGCCCCCGCGGAGGGGCCGGCGCGGCCGTGCCCGTCCCTGTGCCCCGCGGCGCCCCGGCCAGCACCACCCAGGGCGGCCGTCAGCGGGCGCCCACAGTGCTTTGCACGTGACGGCTCACGGCAGAAAATGGGGTACAGTGGCTTAAACCAAATATTGAGACGTCCCTGAAGGGTGCTGTTACAGGTTGGAAGGGACGCGCTGCAGTGCTGTGTCGGCAGTTACACCCCTCGTCCAGAGACACCCGGGCTCGGCTGCGGCTCCTGCTGCAAAAGTTGAACCGAAATCGGATATCTGTAGGAAGTTCCAGTCACTGCTGATTGCAGATTCAAATTCCAAGGTATTCTGGCTCACAGACCACTGCTGCCTCACCCTGCGGTAACTCCCTGTCTCTCCGGTAAACCATAGTCCTCGATTTCTTTAGAAGACACTGCCGAATCTCACGGGTCTAGGGGAGACCTGCTTTCAAACACATCATCTGCTATGAAACACCCTCCAAACAAGCGTTTTTATTGCACGGGTTTTCCCAGTCGGAGGAATTAACCAACACAGATACAGTATTTTTGGGCTGCCGTTGGGTTCACAACACTCAGGAGGCCACATTGCTTCGTCGCGACAGCTGCCCCTGCCAACAGCCCTCGTCTGTGCACACCCAGACCCGTCCTTCCCTGCCCAAATTTAACAGTTTTGGATCAAAAAAAAAAAAAAAAAAGGAAAAGAACAGAAGTATTACTTCTGTCTTCCTTTCACCTAGGATCTGAGGCTGACCACTTCAAAAAGAGCCCCGAAACACAATTTCAGGGATTTTTTCCTGTAATGGCGCGTTGCTTGAGAGCCACAAATGGGCTGACCTACCTACCACGTAACCGGAACGCCGCGACAACCGCGAACCCCAGCAGACAGGCAGCAAACGCGTCATTCACTTGGCTTTGACGCAACCCCCAAAATTCTACGATTTGTTTTTCTGTGACACAGCTGTTGGTAGACACAGCCGTCCCCGTCGCAAAGCGGGGGGCGCGGGGCCGTACCCGGCCGGCGCTGGCTCCAGCGCTCAGCCTTCCCCCGCCCGCCGCCCCGCCGGCGGGGAGCCAGGACGGCGCTCGCCCCGCGCGGTTCAGCTGGTGCAATCCCTACCGGCCACGGGCACAAAAGGACATAGGGCGACATCTCCAGAGCTTCGGTTAACCATTAGCTCACTCCGTAAACATAAGCGGGGCTTTCTAACCCGATATTTAAAGTCGTACCCTTTATATGTAAGTAGTAAGCATAGATGCGTGTCATAAGAGCCAGCTATCGGGTAAATTAATATTAGGTCGATTTTTTATTAATTTTTTTTAGTGCAGAAGGTGCTTTGGGGGACACACAGACCGTCACAACCTGCAAGGCTCCACGCAGCAGCGGTGGGGAGAGGAGGACGGCAGTGCTTTGGCCGTTGGCTAGCTGCAGTGCTAACGTGCAGCGCGGCGCTGGAGGGGATAACTTCGGATGCCGTGAGTGAAAGAAGCAGCAAAAAAAGGACGGTCGAATTCAACAGCTGCTTTTAAAGATCACTTTAACTGAAAAATCGTACATCAGTGGTCAAGCGAATAACAATAATTTTGGGGAAGAGGCTGTGATGGAGAACTGAGGTAGTCAGCAGTGGAAACAACCTCGAGGTGACAAAGGCCACTTTGTTTGGGTTCTGCCAAAAGCTCGTTTGGAGCTGCAAAGGGCAGAGTCCCCATGCCAGCGTGTCCTGGGGAGCGCTCTGCTTCGGGGGCAGCACCCCCTTCCGAAACGCGGTCCAGGCCTCTCGCCACAGCCCGTCCCGCTGCATCTGGCCTGCGGTTGCCCCCGACAGAGCACTTGAGCATCTCCAGCGGTGCCCTTTTACCCCCGGCCGCCTGTAGCTGTCTGCAGCCCCGTAACCTCGCTCCGAGTGAACTCGGCACAGTGACATAAGTGGGGTTAACCCCCCCGGCCCTGCAGGGATGCCCGCAGAAGCGGAGGCGAGGGGGTTGCCTTGTTGCACGGGCAAAGCCACCACTGTCCCGCAGCCCTCAGGGCTGTACAGAGAGAGGGGACCCCCTGGGGCCGGCCGGCGCTGTGCCCGGAGGCGGGCGCAGGGGGGGCAGCCCCATCCTCCCCTCCCGCTGGGCAGCGCTGCGGTCCCGGGCTCTGTCCCGCACTGTGCTCACGCTCCGGACTCATCTGCCGGCACACAGCTTCTTTTGCCTCATCCCTGAGCTGTTACTCAGCTGCTTCCTACGGCCGCGGCCGTGATGGGTTTGGAGTGGATTTACCAACCTGTTTCCAGGGTCAGCAGCGACACGAAGGTAGCCACTGACTTAATGAGGGGGAAAAACCCCAAGCTGTCCTTTCGGACTTCCTCATTCCCACAGCAACCTCACATAAGAACGTGTTATCTAAGAAGATAACATTCAAAGCAGCACTATTTCTCCCAACTGTGGGTTCCCACTGCAGAAGTGTGGGGGTCCCCCTCTCCCGAGGGAGCAACAGTGCCGATGATTTGCCAGACTCCCCTCCCTCTCCCTGCCTCCACAGCTGGAAAGTGACCCGACCACTGGATTGATCGGCTTTCTTGCCAAGCTCAAACTCCCTTTCCCAAGCTGAAATTCAATTCTCACCTTGATCGTGACCCGGGAGCACGCCGCTGTCTCGGTCCGGCCCTGCCCCAGCAGCCGCGGCGACGCTGAGCATCACCCCCAGCAGTACCGGCGCCGTCGGGAGGGCGCAATGGGGGAGAGCAGCGCGGGGCTTCAAATCTGTCCTCTCCAAACACTCCGTTTTGAAAGATTGACACAGCAGGAAAAAGAAAGCTTCTAATGAATCCGCTACTGGCCTGCGGGTATATTAATCCTCTTCCTGCCAGGTCTTCTCTGGGCAGTGTTTGCACGTGGGACGGGTTCAGACCCCCGAGCAGCACGGGGGTGCTCAGCTGCCGGGCTCCTGCGGGCTGCGGAGGGTCGGGGTCGCGGGTGGCTCGGGACGCGACGGCACCGTCTGCCAAAGGAGGGATGGCAGTACCGCTAAAACATTCGTTCGGGAGAATTCGCTGGGGGTAGGCACAGCATCAAATGGAAGAAAATACGTACGATCCTCCTGCCACTGACCCCTGACAAAAAATGTGCGAAGCACAATTCAAACACAAGTTGGTTAATGGAAATATCATGGACCCCTTTCTCTGTGGTCACCTGAAAATCCCCCCCTCTGCGCTAAGTCAGCGGAGGACACCACTGAAACAACTCTGTGTTTCCAAAGGTTATTAAGGGACAAGAGAAAAAAAATCTCAAACCAGTAATAACAGGGTTGGGGTTTTTTGTTTGTTTTTTGTTTGTTTGTTTTTAAGGTGAATAGATTACTTTTGCTTTAAAGAATTGTATGGGTAAGAGCTTAAGAAAGTACCTTTAAGAGGCGCTGGCTGGGGAGGCAGCGATGCCGCAGCCGGCTGCAGGAGCGGAGCGGAGGGTGGGGGCAGATGGACACGATGCCACAGGGGCCCGGATGCGCCGGGGGGTGCAAAGACCAATGAGAAAGACTGCATTCTGAGAAGTAACAGCCAGAATTTGAGCAGTGGGTGCACCAGTGGCATGAAACGGTGCTGGTGCCTTCTACATGCCTCGGAAGTCGGCGGCACGAGAGCACCATGCCCAGTCCTCAGCGGGAGCCGCGGCGCTGCAGCGGCAGGGAGGGCGGCGCTGGCACCCAGCTTCTCCTCGCTTACGCGCCACAGGTGATCAGCTGAGCAGGAAGGATTCCCAGTTTAGAATGGTTGCTAAGTAGAACAAAAGAAAAGATATAATGAAAAAACATACCTTAGAGAACTCAAAGCACATGAGCTCAGGCTGCGTGTCAACAGAGGGGACCATTGAACAGGTCAGTCCTCATTAGAGGTTTATTATTAATGATCACGTTAGGTCAGAACTACCTGAAAGATGAAAGTTCGTGCAAAATGGTATGAACAGTAAATACCAAACTGCAGCCAAACAGTCCTGTCATTGTATGGCAGAATCATAGAATCACAGACTGGTTTGGGTTGGAAGGGACCCTAAAGCCCCCCCAGTGCCACCCCCTGCCCTGGGCAGGGACACCTCCCCCCAGCCCAGGTCGCTCCCAGCCCCGTCCAACCCGGCCTTGAGCACCTCCAGGGATGGGGCAGCCACAGCTTCTCGGGGCACCCTGCCCCAGGGGCTCACCGCCCCCACAGCCAACAATTTCTTCCCAATATCTCATCTCAATCTCTCTCTTTCTGTGTAAAACCATTACCCCTCATCCTATCGCTCCACTCCCTGATGCAGAGCCCGAGAGCTTCCTTCCCTGGTACAGCAATCAGATTATTATCCCCTTTTAGTTTTTCAGGTAGGCAGAGTTTCATCACAGTAAAAAACTCAGGATTTGCAGAACACATTCATTTCCTGTTACTTTATTTAACTAAATTGATATTTTCCCGATTTTTACAATACTTTTTCAACTTTCTCCATATAAAACAAAATACATCATTCCATGCAACTTCTGGTCATAAGGGTATTGGCAAATCCTGCTGAGGAGAGCCTCTCCAAACCATCACACTACCCTATTGTGTTGCGGTACTGCCTCTCCAAAGCAGCGTGTCGGGGGCGAGAAGCCGGCTGCCGAGAGATGCTCCTTTCAGGGGTCACCAGACGCCCCGCTCCTCGTGCCAAAATATTTGCAATGCACCGCCGCTTAATTAATAGCCTTCAGCTGGCGGAAGCGAAGCATTGAATATGGATGAAGAGTAGGGGGGAGTCACACACAGAGGACGTTCCTCGCCCATGCCTGAGGTCAAGCTGCCGAGCGCTGCGTTTCCAGCCAAGCTCTCTTCTCAGCGTTCCCGGCGGTTTGCCCGGTCCCTGGCAGAGCAGCGGCAGCATGTACGCAGTACCCGGCGGAAGGAGAGCTCACGTGGGCACCATTATTTGTACCTCACCTTTTAGAAACGGATATGAAGAAGAAAAAAATATGAAAAATCAAATTACAGAAAGACACAAAAATAAATAAGCAGTGCACATCCAGACAGCACGTCCATTAAAACAGATTTACAGGTTGCCTGTTAGAGGCATAAAGCGGAAACCTTCTTTAAAATAAGATTTAAGTCCAGCACAAGGAAGAAAATTGAAGTGCTTCATGCTAAGAAATACTGATTAGAGAAAGTTACGTTCAATTATATCAGTACATTATACAACAGGTTGTAATGATACGCAGCAGCTTTCATAAAAAAAAAAGCTGATTTCTCTGACACAATTCAAAGTAGCTAAGAGGAAGCATTTAGGTCTGTTTATTTTGATCTTTGTCTTGTGTAAAGCAATACTGAGTGTTACACAGAGCAGTCTGAAAACCGTTTTAAGCAGCACACAGGCTTATTCTTCCTAGCAGGGGCAGCAGGTCTGGAAAAGCTGCTTTCGTAAATACAACAAAAGTCACACAAACCTCCTCGGAACCTCGTATATTTCGCAGTAAGCAGAGGAACTGTTAATGAGGACAGGATAATTATAACTAGACGTTAATTCCCCTCTATTTATTTTGGTACCAAGGTCAATTCTATTGTTTTTTCTTCCTCTGCCAAGTCGTACCAAATCCTGTGCCCAAAGATACTGCACTCAGGAGAAAACAAAGGATACGTTTACTGAATGGTAACTGGGAAATTCATTTCTGGCTTCTTTGGGGATACTACTGGAACCACTCTAGGAAATAACAAAGATTCAAAGGAGAGAGCATCTGCGCACCCAACTCCGGCTCCACACACAAGATGAAGAGGGAGATGGAAGTCGCGCAACTGGTCCCAGGCGAAGGCAGGGACGGGGACAGGGGGAGGAGTTCAGGGGTCACAACCATCATCCTAAAATAAACAGAACCGGAACTCAAAGCGGTTTTATGGGAGTCAAGCCATCCGAAGTGTCTCATGGCACTTCTCTAAGTGAAACAAAACGAGCAGCAAGAAGCACCACGCTGAGCATCCCACGCCCGGAGGGGATCTCCCATCGGACGCCCCGAGGCCCTCCCACCGCGCTGACAGCCTTGCCCTTGCTGTGCCGCCCCCGGCCGCCCCGGCGCTGCTGCCCCGGGCTGCGGGTCCCGCACCTCCCGCGGGGACTGAGCCCGCCTGCCATGGGGGTCCCACGGGACCCACGCCAGCGGCAGCGGGACAGAGGGCTCTGCCCGTCCCCGCGCCCAGCTTCTCGAGCAGGATTTATGACAAAACTAGCTGCGTGCCATCTTCACAACCCCAACGTCAAATTAAGGTTTGGGATGAGACCTGCAAGTGCGGAGCAGATTAATAAAATCCTCCATCAGGGTAGACAACACCGGCTTCTAGAAAGAACCATGTCTGCATTATTTAAGTTACACCCGCTGAAGTCTTGCCCTCGGTGCACAGAATTTCACTTAGAAAACCCAGAAAAGCGCCTGCCGCCCCCCAGCCCCGCGGTCGGGCAGTGCTGCGGCTCCAGGCCGGGCAGGCGGCTCCCCTCCCCGCAGGATTTATTTCCAACAGAGCGGGACACTCGTCCGGGCAGCTGCCAAGAACAGCCGTCCTCTGCGGCGCAAACACCCCAGCGCATGGTTTTCCCAAACAGCCCGACGGTCACGTTTCACAGGGCTTCGTCATATTGAACCGGCAAACTTCACCCCAGGCAGGAAAGCAAAATTAGGAGACACATCACTACCACCACATTTGTATGTTTTAGTCCTTAAAAGCTGCTGAAACAGGTTTCCCGTTCGATTACAGCAGCTCTCCGCATTACACTGATATTTTCCATGGGATAAGTCTGCTGAACTCCCCTAGAAAGAGCCTCTCTCGTCTCCCCCTCCCGCTGCGGGTGATGCCGTGCCAGCCGGGGTGCCGCTCCGATTCCAGACCTGCCCGCGGGCACGGGGGGCGGGCAGAGGGGTGGTGTTGGCCCCGGGGAGAAGAGCACCCTGAAATAAGCAAAGCCGAGTTCTTCAAGATAGTTGAAACTTGCCACAGGGGGACTAAATGTGTTCTTTGTTATTTCATAATGACCCATTCAGCTTAAACCAGGACAGCCTCCCTCAAAGGCAGAAAAAAAAAAAAGATAAAAAGGAGATAAGAAAAAACAACATGAAAATCCAATAGGCACTGAAAATAAGTTGCTCTCCCATATCAAGAAAGAGTTATTTCCCTGTGACAGAACTATATACACAAACCTCAGACAAAACATCGTTGCTTACTCCAGTCCATGCCTGAACCACCCCCCGCCAATACACCGGGCTCCAGACGCACAACAGGGACCAGAATTTCCACACGCACCACAACAACAACAAAAAAAGGATGATAAAGTACTTCCTCCTCACTCAAAAATATATTATTAGATTTAAAATTATGGTAGTCGAACCTCATACGTAAGCTTATTAATTCAGGCCTCTGTAGAAGCGCACTACAGCAGGATGCTGTTTGTTTTCACTGGCTGCTGCTCGCCCCGGAGAAACCACCCGCCATTGTGCTCCCGCAGAAGGAGGATTTCCTCCAGTAAACCTGCCGGTACAACAACAATGGGGCATCCCGATGGCTTTACTTGGTTAGAAGAATGGGAAACTCGTGAAGTGCCACGAGCTATTCAGTAGCAAAAGATTAGAAGTGAGCAGCCCGAGGGTCCTCGTTTCACGTACTGTCAGTTGACACTTCCCATGAGCTGATTAGAGGAAAAAAGATGCCGGGGGTTGGTTGGGTGTTAGTTTAAAGGAGAGAAAAAAAAAAAAAAAAAAAAAAAAAAAAAAAGAAAGTCCGATTTTTTTTTCTAAAGCCAGCTTGCATCAGCTACCCTTCGAAGGATGGAAAGGGCACGTTTAAAGGATTGGCAGCTTCGGAGCCCCTTGTGGGCTGAGCGGAGGACGGAGGCGCAGCACAGCTGAGGTTCCCGCGCCTGCACCCCCCCGGCCGGGCTGGCGGCTGCGCTTGCTCGTCACGCTTTCACTTACGTGGGCTGTTGCTGAGCGTTTTCACTCAAGCCAGCTCTATAGAATAGTATTTTTGCACGTTGCCTCCCATTCGCAACATCCACAGAAGCGTGTATTATGAGGAAGGTGAGACCTTACAGAAGCTCCTTGACTGGAATAAACGCCCCAAGAGTACACCAGGGACTGCGGCTGGAAAGCCGAAGGACAGAATATGCCGTATCAAAGCACTCTTATTTCTCATTTCATACTAAATTTAATACCAATATGCTTATTAAAGCAGTGTTTTCCACTACGAGACATACAATGCATAATTTTGTATCAAAAAACCCTCTAAAAAACCTGTAATAGCCTCCCAACGCTTAGCATGCAGCCACGCGCTGTGCGATGCGGAATCCTATCAAATCCCTCTGAAAATGTCTCAGCAAATCACTGTTAATCGCACATGAGACGACTGAGTAGCGTATAAGTTGGATACAGCGCCATTACACGTTAATTGCTATTGTTAAAAAAAAGTCCACCAGAGAAGAAATCAAAGGAGATGTCTAATAAGTCAGTGATGTTGATTGGAGGTACAGTAACCATTAAGGAAAACTTGAAGCGTCAGCCCGAAGGAGCCACTGCTTTTAGCGTATAACTATAATTCATTCGACGCATCTGTTCAGGCCTGCGCTGCTCTCCTCTCAAACTTCACCTGCTCTACTATTACAGCAATTTGGCGTTGGTCCTGGTCAAAATGCCATCCACTGGCGCCATGGCTCCTGCCTTCGCTTCCCACCTCCACTGCGCTTCCCCTGCTCCCGCGCCCACCGCGGCGCAGAGCAGCCAAGGGGCAGGGCAGAGCTCGGTGGCCCCGGGACCCCCGTCCCTCCTGGGGTGGCAGAGAGGACGGGGACATTTTTTTGTCAGTCAAGGCGTTTGTTAAACCAGGGGGTTTCCTTCTTGCCCATCTCCATCTCCCACTATACTCTAGAGCAGTATCTTCCACTGGGATGGCTCCATGTGTCAGAAGACTTTAGTGCACGTTTTTGAGCAATTTACTGTAGTAATCAAAAGTGTAGGCTCCTTAATTGAGGTTTTCAGCTGTAAAAAGTATAAAAGCTTACCCAGAATATTGACTATCAAGTAATTTTTTTTTTTATTTTTATTTTTTTTTTTATAGAGTTCCCCAGTTCTTGGCAATCACAGCTCTTCTTTTGCATCCTCATTCAGGGATTATGAAACAGTATTTTTTTAACCTTACACTCTGTATTGTCATTTTGAAGGTACTAAAACCTACTATATGACATCATTGGATAGTTTGGCATTCTAAAAGTTGGGTTACAGGCCAGGTAGAGTTTGACACATTACGCTGTGAGTATGGATGCTGCCTACAGGTACCACACTTGTCCTAAAAGTTCACATGACATTTTCAAAACATAAGCCTCCACAGCTGAAGTAGACAATGATCTCAAATAATTGGAATTACTGCTGTTAAAGCACATGCAATCTTGCAGTCTACAGCAGTAAAGGAAAGCTAAAGGTGACTGACGAGCTCCAGCCGGGGCAATGTTTTTTCCAGCTAATGTGGAAATCTCTAAAGGTAAGACTTTTATGGAAATAGTTGCTGCTGTCACCACGAGCTTTACTGCTGCCAGGTTTTGCTCTTAATGAAGCTTCTTTCCACGATTTACATTGCGCAGTCTCATAGACTGATGGTAACACCATCTCAACCTTTAGGGTTCAATAAATAACTCATACCGTATTTTAACTCCTCTTTCTTACAAAGGGAAGAGGTTCCTCAGGGTGGAGTTCCGGGGTCGTGATCCCGTTGGCCGCATCTCGGTGCCTGCGGAGGGGAGCACTGCCAGCGCGCACTAACGGGCTAGGGACCGGCCAGCGCTCGGCTCACCACACACACGGAGCCTGGAGGGAGGAGAAAAGCATCTCGTTGCTACCAGCAGGTATTTAGCCTAACGGAAGGGCAGGGATCGCGACAGGGAGTAGCTGTGACGGGACCCGGCTAACAAATGCTTGGTGGGTCACTTCATTTTTCTGTCTCCTAAGCATCTCTCCTGTAATGCTGCTGCTCATAGCAGGTCATATTAAAGGTGGCGTTGGCAACAAAAGGTTTTTAAATCATATTTTCTTACAGTCCTCCAGTTACAACGCAGCACTGTGGCCTGCCCTACTCCGGGGCACGCTGGCAGACCGGTTTCCACTTCATTTACAGCACAGTGAATATCCACAGTTTACTTCTGATAAAAAAAAATAAAAAGAGAGAGACTTTGCAGGGCTGATCCAAAAATACAACAACGTGTTTCTAAATTTCAGGTATGAATATTAGCAAATTCCTTCAACAATATCAAAATAAAAAATGCTTCACACTTATGTACCTCAGTACTCACTAATCCAACCAAATCCAATGTGGTTTGACCCCAGTTGTTTTTAAAGGTTTTTTAATTCAACCAAAGCTTAATTACCTCTGCAAATAACAGATAAACCGCTCGCTTTCAAAAAAAATGTGAGATGTCGTTGCAAATTGATCCTAAGCTGTAATGCCACAGGGAAGGACAAGGCTGAGGTGTGTCAGCAGTGGAAGCAGGGCACAAACACCCTCAAAATGCCGGTGAATGCCAGTGTTACCCAACAACCCCTGGACCGTGGAGTGATGCTCTGACTGTCCTGTAACACTCCAAAATGAAGGTCTGAGCCCTCATCTGCATTTCCAGCACGACATGTGTATTTCCCTTATCCCCTGCTGCTCCCTTGCCATCTGCTCAGGGATCTCCTCTGCTTCGTTACTGTCGCTGTCATGTTTTCACAGCCACAAAGTAGTCTTGATGAAACATGAAGAGAACATACACCGGCCATCAGAGCCTACTGCGACAAAAGCATGCCTTTAAAGTGTTTGATGTCTTCAATCTCAGCTGCTCACACAAACGGGAACATCGCTCATGCTCATACGCTCACAAGTGTAGTTTCAGTCAGGGCTTTCCCGCCTGGTATTGCTTCTCAGTTGTGCTTTAGAATTTCATCATCTGCAAATTCAGTTTATTGAAGATGATGACAAATTTTCCCATTTCCTCACCTCAGTGTCAGAGAAGCCCAACACACCCGCATTGTGTGCCGCAAAGACTTCTCCCATTTGAAACAAGCTCAAAAGAAAGTTGTGTGGGTCGGTACGCACAGCACGCAAGTTAAATGGGTACTAACCCCACGCTTCCCTGCTCGCTCCCGTCTGACACGCTGCAAGAATGACGGCTGGCGCACAAGTGACGGCGTGTTTGGGAGCTGTGCTTCAGCCCAAGGCTCTCGTCACCGCAGTCCCACCAGCGACACACGTTGCACCTCAAGAGAGCAGCTCCTGGTGTCGGCCTTGGGGCAAGGGGCTGTCTGGAAGAAGAAAGGCAAGCGTTCAGCTGAAGAGCACGTTGAACATCATTCACTCTCCACTCAAGTGAATCATTCCAAATATTTAAGTGTTTCCCAGCATAGATGTCCTTTCATAGAATCGTTTTGGTTGGAAGAGACCTTTAAGATCGAGTCCAACCGTTAACCCAGCACTGCCAAGTTACCACTAACCCATGATTCCTCAAAGTCAAAGTAGATTCATGGAAATAGATACTACTTTCTACTCCCTTTCCCTGTGTCCATGACAGTATCTACCCCAGAAGCTGTCCTCTCACAGCCACTTGCTTCAGGTGACAGCAGGTCAAAGGAGGGGATTCTGCCCCTCTACTCCACTCTCGTGGGACCCCACCTGGAGTACTGCATCCAGCTCGGGAGTCCCCAACAGAAGAAGGACATGGACCTGCTGGAGCGTGTCCAGAGGAGAGCCACGGGGATGATCCAAGGGCTGGAGCACCTCTCCTATGAGGAGAGGCTGAAAGAGTTGGGGCTGTTCAGCCTGGAGAAGAGAAGGCTCTGGGGAGATCTTATTGTGGCCTTCCAGTCCCTAAAGGGGCCTACAGGAGAGCTGGGGAAGGACTTTTTACTGGGGCATGTAGCGATAGGACGAGAGAGAATGGCTTTAAACTGGGAGAGGGCAGGTTCAGATTGAACCTTAGGAAGAAGCTTTTCCCTGTGAGGGTGGTGTGGCACTGGCACAGGTTGCCCCGAGAGGTTGTTGAGGCCCCATCCCTGGAGGAGTTCAAGGCCAGGCTGGACGTGGCCTTGGGCAACCTGGGCTGGTGGGAGGTGTCTCTGCCTATGGCAGGGGGTGGAACTCTATCTGCAAGGTCCCTTCCAACCTAAACCATTCTATGATTCTATGATAGATTCTTATTACAGATGCCATTTCCCTACAGCTTTCATTACAGCCTCTGGATCCCCTCCCAGGCACAGGCGAGACACTTCGGCTCTGTGATCCCGTGTCTGCGGAGGGCTCGCCGGGGCTGTGGGGATGACCCCCAGTGAGTTGCCAGCGGTGTGGCATGGGCATCGCCCCTTCTACAGCAGCTACGGGCGAGGGGGCATGAAGGCAGCGGGGAAACCGAGGCTGGCACTGACAGAACCGCCAAGAGGGTCAGTAACGGCGCGGCCGCACCAGCCGTCAGCGTTTTCCCACAACCTGTGCAGTTACACAACACGTATATAATAGAGTGACTCCTACTTCGTCACGTCCTCAGGTACTTACTGAGATATGCTGCAATAAGCAAAAGGCAATGTTTTGCCATAAACTGATGGCATCACTAAAAGAAAAGAAAGGTCAATAGCCAAGGGCGTTCTTAATCACTGTCAGATGATAAATCATGGAAGAGCCAACATATTAATAGATCAACGCTTAATTTACTGATTTTGGCATTTGTGTTCCACTTGCAGCCAAAACACATTTGAGCTCAGTTTTACTCTTGCATCCTGTGCACAAAAGCCTTTTCTGCCAGCACCACCTGGGCTCCATTTCGCCGGGCACTCTTCTAACAGAGGCAAAGACAGGCACAGCACTAACCTGAAAATACATATCTATATATGAGTTTTCTATTGTCAAATTCACATTGTCATTAACCCCAGACAAGTTTCTTTGGCACCAGCTCACTCTACACCAGTTTCTGGATTTACTTTAGCATGCCATAGCTGCACAGCATCTGTACCGGCAGCTCCATTCCTCCCAGTAAGGGTAGTGGTGGGACAGCCTGTGGCACATGCTGCATTTTCCCCGCATGCCATCAGCCGCCTTCGTGGGGCCGCTCGGCAGCCTGGGCAAACACGCAGCCAGGCAGAGAAGTGAGGTTAACTTTTCTATGACTTTGACATCTTGGAAGGAACAAATCTCTAAAAGCCTAGTTTATATTAAGTAGTACAATAAAATGCTACATAAAGAAACAGCAGATTTCAGCATCTTATTCTGCACGAGGGGAAAACAAGCTCCAACTCTTCAACAAGCGCATTCTTTTCTTCCTAAATAAAGAGTAGCCAAATCTGTAAAGAACAAAACCTTATAAGTTTAAGTCATCCTTACCCCTCTTATGAATGGTTATCATCTTCAAAAAGTGCTTCAGGTGCCCTTTCAACATGACTCAATATTGCATCTTTTACATCCCCAAAAGCTGCACTTGCAGAGCCACTTCAGCTCCTCCATACCTCAGAAGCAGCAGAATAATCAGCACCCAATCAAGCTCTTTGCTGAACCTCAGTGGTTTTTTTATTGTCAACCCCTACAACTCAAATCTGGTTCCTAAGAATTACAGCCATTTTTAGCTTTAGCTTTTTCAGTTCTCAGCATCACAAGTCGGCAGCAGTGTTCAAGTTAGCAGGTTAATGGTTTAAGTGTGTCATTAGAGAACATCAAAGAGTGGTTTCTGTGCTGTTGATATGAAATAATAACAGGAGATTAGCAAGATTTAGATTATCTTGTCGTTATAGGAAGTTTTTTTCAGGGAGCGATGCGAGCAGAGACCAAGCACTCCTTCCAGGGGCTTCTCCTTCCCCTCTCCCGGTCGCAGCCCGGACGCTTCCGTCGGTGGTGGGACTGCCCCTCCTGCTTGGCAGAAACACGAACCGCTGCCATTGTGACACCGCTTCCTCCAGCTTCTCTTCGGCGCCCGCCGCGCTCTCAGCCTCAGAGATTTACACAAGGCACCCAGCCACAGAGAGAATCAAGAGAAAAGCCCAAAAGCAAATACCACCGCACAGCCAGCTAAGAGAGAAGCGCTTGCATCAGCATATTTCTCCACCAACAGAGATATTAACGGCGGCCAACAGTTTGGAAAGGCTGCGAAGCCACTACTGAGAGCAATACCTTCCTACTCGGTCACGTTATACTCATCAGGCCCATCGATAGCTTTCGTGGTGGGATATAGCGACAGAAAATACAGTGTTTGAACAGCTGCTGCTGCATGGGCCCAGAAGCGTTATTCCTTAGACAGCGCTCCTCCCGCCACCCCAGCGCGAGGGCATCCCATCAGGGAGCAGCTCCGAGATCCCCGCCCTGCCGCAGGACACCAGATGGAGACACTGCGCCCGGGCCCACTTACCCGGCCCATGCGAGGGCAGCGAGAGTGGTAGAGCCGAACCCCCCCACTCGGGGTGGGACAGGCAGCACAAGCGCCAGAACGGCATTTCTGATGCTCCTCGCTGGCATTCAGCTGCTGGAAGGCATGGGCTGCCCAGCAGGGACCACCAGTCTCCCGTCCTCTTCATCCACTGCAAGGCCCTTTCATTTAAAGTTGTTTAATGCTTTGATGTAGCACTGGAAGACCCATAGCCTGACGGTTCCCATCACATTTGCCTCAGGACAACATTAAGGAGAGGGTGCCTTTGGAGGGACAGCCTGAGCTACCATGCAGGACTGATGCAGCAGAGTCTTGACTCATCTGGCAGTACGCATCCGCAGCGGACCATGGGGCTGCATGCCGACCCCGCTTTCACTTCCATGCGCGCATTTCACAATCTGCTTGTGTCACAGAGAGCCTCTCAGCAAAGAGCAGTTCCCCTTCACATGGCTGCACGAACACTGAGGATGTTTCCCCTGCCAGATAAACCAAACTGGGTCACTTTCTTTCTCTATAGCAACTCACATTTCCACCTGATGGTTCACACCAAAACCCAAGAACACACAAAATGCTCATCTGAGCTTTGTCTCTCCAGCAGATCACCTAATAAGACTTTCCTAAGAAATGCCATGGTCAGCAGTAAAATCTTCTGCTGCAGTTTACTCTCTAGTCAGAAAAAGCTATTTGAGAAATGTGATCCCACTCCTACCTTTCCAGCTGGCTTTTTCTTCACGCACCCTTGGCTCAGCACACCGGGTGCTCACTCCCACCCGCAGCATCACACTGGGGCTCCTTGTGCAAGCAGACCACCACCGTCATGGCTCCTATTTAACCCCCACCGAGCCGCCCCACCCGGTCTGACGGGGAGCTCCTGGGGCAGGTGGGATCCATCCCCTCCTCGTCAGCACTGCTGGCCGCCCCCAGCCCCCGGCCCAGGCGGTGGGACGCTCCCCAGCCCCCTGCCCCGGCACTTCATCGCCTGGCCGGGCGCCCGCAGCGGTTTGGAAAGCTGGGCTGTGCCAGGCACCGTCTTCAGCTGTCCCAACAGAGAGGAGGAATCAAGCCGGCAGCGGGTGGGGGGACGTGTCGTCTGCTTCTCGGCAGCACCCACCAGAACAAAGCAGGTCTCCGGGAAGGAAAAAGAATTCGTAAGACCAAGCCTTACGGTAGCTGAGAGTGCAGAACTTATTTCAGCAGCCAGCGTGCAAGCTGCTGAAGTGCTTTTATTTATCAAATGACTCCGTTATTTCAACTGGGAGGTTGTTCATGAGACTTTCCATCCTGTGATTCTTACGTGGCAGCGTCAGGAAGTGAAGTAAGAGTGCAGGAATGGGCAACGTGAGTCAAAAGCAGCACTTAAATGTTTGGCTTCACTTACGTGGATCGGAATCAAGACATGGAAAAGTAAAAAGAATTAAGACGAGTCTAAGAGCCGCCTTGCCCGTGACATCAGTCACCTGCAATGTCCTGTCCTCAAGGTGTTCATGCATTTGGGTCAGACCCCTGTGCTGCTCATCACTTGCTGTAAGGCTGCTTTAAATAAATATGTAAAAATGTAAGCATTTAACTATGGGTTTTACCGCACACTTTGGCTGCTGCCCACGGACCCTGGGGGGAATGGTGAGGTGATAACATTTAAACAAGTGAAGGAGGGCGCTCGGCTGGCGTACGGACTCTCGTAAAGGACTACGTTCCTCCTGGCCTTCAGGAAGATCATTGAGCTTAAGTATTTTTAGAAAGTGGAAACCAAATTGCAAACAAGCAAAAGTCAGCTGAATTAATATCTCTATTGCTATCGACATCAGTAGTTAAAAACTTGTGCAGCTGCACCCGCTCCCCGCTCAGGGACACAGTGGTGTGACTCTTGAGGCAGGAGGGTGCCGGCACGCGGCGCGGGAGCCGGGAGCGGGGCACGCACGCCTGCTGCCCAGCCACGCTGCCGCCGAGCACGGAGAGCTCGTTCCCAGTTCCCAGGAGTTTTTCCGACTTTGGAGGCAGCCGGCCTTCGTCTGGCATGGCGCTAAATCCGCTGCGATAGCCTGTGGGCAGTCCTGTTCTTCTGCAAAGATATTCTTATAAATAATTATTAAAATAATGCAGAGCAGAAGCTGCTTTGGCATGGAGCGCTGGAGGGGACAGGGGCAGGTTCCCGTCCAGCCGGGAGCGGCGCTGCCGGGGCAGTGACGGGGCGAGAGGCAGTGGGCACAGAGGGAAATCCTGGAAATTCCCGCAGAATGTAAGAAAAAGCATCGTAGGACGTTTTACATATCCTGAGCTGTGGAAGAGCCGAGGTCTGCTTGGTTTTTGAATGAATAAAAACTACCCGTGTGCGTTTTCCAGCCCGCTGCGCTGGCGGGTGGGATTGGAGCCAGTTATGGTTTCCCTCTGAAGGCGGGTGCTGCTCCCGCAGCTCCTTCCCCTAAAGCCGGGCGTCCCCTGGGAAGTGACTCTCCCTCTTCCGCACTGACACGTCAGGCGCCTAAAAACAGTGAGGAGAGGTAGCCCAGTGCCTCGGCCTGTGCGTTCGCCTGGGAAAGCGGGCGGCACTGGGGCGAGGCGGGGCGCCCGGCGCTGGGACGGGACCCCTTGCCGTACCCGGCACGGCTCATCGCAGGGAACGTTTATTTATAGATCGCGCACCGCCACTAAAACATACTTGGACTGTTTTCAGTCTGACTCACGGCTGAATTCCTGTTCTTCTGGAGGCTGAGTTTTCTGTCCCCACCCAAAACGAGGGAAGACAAAACACAACGAAACCAAAAAACCCCCAGCTGGGCCCGAACCGAGGCGCAGTGCGGGTGTCTCCAGCCCCTGCCGGTACTGGTGCCCCCACCCCGAGCAGGGAGCGGGTGGCGGGGACGGCGGGCACGCCGTGGCAGAGGAGGGTGCCCAGGGCGCTCGGCTGGCTCCCGCGTTGGTCCACGGCTGCGGCAGTGGGGGGCGTCGCGTGGCACTCCCCGGGGAGGACCCGCAGCCCATCGCCCGTACCCCACACTGCTCCCCGGCTCAGCCCCGCCTGGGTGCAACACAGCCCTCAGGAGCGCTTGTGCTTTGGGGTTGGTTTTTTTAATTAGTCTGTGCGTTACTCAGGAGTGGAAGAATTAAGCAGAGAGGGCATGCACGCATAACTTCAGCACAGAGGTGTTTATCTCGATGTCACCTGGGACGTGGAAAACAGAGCTGAAAGCCCACGAGGGGCGGCAGAGCTGGAATCAGCGCGGCAGCCGGGGCGGGGGAGCAGCGCTCTTACCTTAAGGTGGTTTTTACAGAATTATGCGTTTCGCCTGTGAAGCGAGACGGGGCCGGTTCATGCCGAAGCCCTGAGAGCTGCTCCCCGGCAGCGAAACAGGTACATCTGCAGAGAGTGACTTCGGGGGGAAGGAAAGAGTCCCCTCGAATATTAGCCCTTTTGGAAAGAAGCTTTAATGTTTTTCTAGTCAGATGCTATGGACTATTTATTCATTTTTGTGATAATTTCTGTAAGGAATCCTTTTTCATCGCATTTTTGCTATTTTTAATTGCAAGACCAGAAGCACCATAATGAAATGTGTAATGATCTGAATTTTCACCGATTATTTCGGGGAAATGAGAGTAGATGGAGATTTTAGGGACTGCCGCTAAATCAAAGGCACAAACCAGGATTATCACAGAAGGTGAAAGGGGCCAGAGCCCAACAGGTCTTAAAATCACCCATGGTGCCCAGGTTTGGCGTAGGAGCTCCCAAGCTAAACAGAAATGCCTTTTATGAAGTCCAAGAAAAGAAAGGGTAGGTGTGCTGCAGCAGAGCTGAAGGGAGCCCGGGGCGATCGTGGAGAGGAGTATGCTGCTGCTGCTGCTGCTGCTGCTGCTGCAGTATTCGCCTTCGGCTAGGCAATGCAGGAGCTGCAAATGTCACCATTTCAAGTTATTAAAATTAACTTGTTATTTGAATCAATATCATATAATCAGGATAAACCCAGGCTCAGAAATAGGGTTACTGAGGGATTATTAAACTTCGTTTTTTCTCTTCGCCTTTGCTCCAGGCGCCAGCCAGCCGCTGCAGTGCTGCCTTTCAGCCACAGGGGAGCACGAAGAGCTCGGTCTTGGGTGTGGGTTTTACGGGAGCAAGTTTGAGCTGGAGCACGGGCTCCTTCTTCCAGCCGGCAAGGGCAAAAAGCGATGCAGAGCTCTGAGCTCTGGTGCGTGTGCAAAAGGTTTCTTAACATGGGGCTTTACTTTAAGCCTGCAGTTTAATCCGATCACTGCTACCTCTTCCCCACGCCTACGTTTCCTAACGCTAGTGATGTATGCCCTCCGCTAAATATTCCTTCTAGAAAGAACTAGTACGTACTGCTTGATATTTGTAATTCATTGTCTTCTTCCACTCTGAACAGATTAGTTCTAAAACTTAATTATAGAAATAACATGGGATTTTATTTTGGCTATATGTCTTTATATCTGTTTTATATCTAATTCTTCACGTAGAGTGAAATCAGACTTGCCATCCGCAGTTACTGCAGATATACTGCTCTGACCTCCCAGCTGCCTGCTTTGAGCAGGAGGTTGGATTAGATGACCTCCTGCAGTCCCTCCTGCACTGAGTTATCCTGGTTTTATATTATTAAATAGAAAATATTTCCCGGGATTAAACAACAGCTGGTCTTAGAATAAACGGTCAATAAAATCTAGGTTCCTCTTCCTGCATCCTAGGTGGTCCACAGGTCCAACTGCTGGAGTACGGCATCTGCGGTGAAGATATTAAAAAGAAGGAAACATTGAAAATGACAACATGAGACACAAACCGACAGTCAGCAGTATGGGATTTTGGCAAAAGATATGTGAAATGGGAAATAATATCTGCCATGACAAATGTCATGTAGCGATAGGACGAGGGGGAATGGCTTTAAACTGGAAGAAGGCAGGTTCAGATTGAACCTTAGGAAGAAGTTTTTCCCTGTGAGGGTGGTGCGGCACTGGCACCGGTTGCCCAGAGAGGTTGTTGAGGCCCCATCCCTGGAGGGGTTCAAGGCCAGGCTGGACGTGGCCTTGGGCAACCTGGGCTGGTGGGAGGTGTCCCTGCCCATGGCAGGGGGGTTGGAACTCGATGATCTTCAAGGTCCTTTCCAACCCAAACCATTCTATGATTCTATGATACTATGTACTGCCTGGATCTGTAGGCACTGCAGACCCATATAAAGGGTAGTGCCGTGAAAGACGTTTCCAAAAGCATCAAGATTTATGGAGGAGCCTCAAAACGGTTTGGGAGATTTCAGCGGGCTGTTTGTTATGGCAAATATTACCCACTGCTGGTTCTGTTCCAGCTGAGGTGCCCACGGGGTTGCCTGTGCCCGGTCGGGCTTTGGGGTGCGGTGGCAGGCAGAGCCCAGCGCGCCCCCGAGGGACCGGCCCCCCGTGCGGAGGGTGGCACGACAGTGAGCACGGGCGAGGAAGGTGCCAGCTCCAGGGCTTCCCCTCCTCCTCGGGAAGGAAGGGAGCGCTCGGGGTGGTGTTTGCTCAGTCAGGGCATGCAAATATTTCTAGGTTCTCATCCTGCAGCTCCAAATCCCACTCGTTTGTGGGAACCGAACGCAGATTTCGGGTTGGGCTGCAGGACCCGGGTCCGGAGGGGAAAGGCGGGACGCCGAGCCTGTGCCCAGCTGAGCCTGGCCCCGCTCACCCCGCTCACCCCACGGCCCCAGACCCCGCGCCGCAGCAGCAGCGCTCGCCCCTGCAGCCCGGTGAGCAGCGTGGTGCTGCCGCGTCATAGGAAACTGCTGATGATGTTGATTCTTTAGTGCTCTTCTTGCAGCTTAATTGCATGGAAACAAGGAAGAGCTTAACAGCTGCCAGCCTGGTCCTGCTTCGGTTGGAGCTATTGCAGTCCTCCAGAATTTCAGCTAAATGAATTAATAACCAATTTTCTAATTAGCTAGCCTCTGTCTTTAAAATTTCTTGTGCCGTGATATAATCAGTACGTATCCTAGAGAAATAATAGCATCGCTACTATAAAAAGCAGTTGATATAATGTATGGGAGCTCTATTAAGTACTGCTGGGCCCTCAGATGCACAGGCACTAGTTTCTAACTTTGCACCTTTTTTATGATGTATATAGAAAATATATTAACAGAAAGAGCATATGTTTAGTCATGATGACTACTTGCTGGGTACCAAGCCGACGGGGAATAGCCGTGCGGGTAAATGCGAGACCAGTGTGTACACAGGGAGGTATCCGTCGTGACTCAATGCACTTAATAAGGAGCAGATGACCCTGCTCACCTCAGTGGACACAGCAGAACAAATAATTGAACATATTAATCCATGAGAACTGTCACTACACATTGTTTACAAAGAAAAATCACCTTCTGGCCATTGATCACCCGGACATGGGATGCCACGTGCTGTACAGATGCGTCTCCCGTGGGGAGAGGGCGGTGGCATCCAGCGTGTCCACAGCTCCAGCCCTGTCACGGGGCTTGGACTGCCACGGCATGTCCTCATGCCTCGGCTGTGGGGGCTGTGCCTGCCTGGGAGCACCCCGTGCCCAGCCACGGGCAGGAGCGGGCTGGGGCGAGCACCAGGCAGGGTCCGCTGCGCCGCCCCAACGAGCCTTGCCATGCCGAAGGGGCAGAGAGGTGTTTCCTAACCCCAGGAAGGTCGGCTGGGGCTTCCCATTTCAGATTCATACAGGCCTAATTAAACAGATACTTTCAGATCACGGGTGCGGATGCTCGCAGGGCAGCTGCCCGCCTTTGCCTGCCCTTCTGCACGCACCGCGGCGGGGGAGGCTGAGCCGGCGGCGTTGCCTCAGCTGAGGACTGCACAAGCTATTCTGTGGAAAATGTCTCACAGTCGGAGGCAGATTTCTCTTCTGCCTTCTTCCTTCCTGCTCTGCCTTCAGTGGGGCCCTCAGCGAGCGCCTGGTGGCCCCTTTCCCTTCGTTTCCCCATTCGCCACCAAGATCTGGATGCTGAACCGGCGCTTGCACAACTGGGGGTGCCTGCTGTCTCACTGCCCAGCACGTGCGGCCATCACGTGGGGGAAATAAGGGGTGCCTGGTATCACGAAACTGCCCTGTGACGTCAAAAGGTGAAGAAAGATGTTTCCATACCCTGTGAAGATGATAGCAATCACCAGAAGGGAAACACTGCTACTGAGAAAGAAGAGTGCGTGGGAAACTGCCCGTGATGGGCATTGCCTCTGATGGGGTGGGGGCACTGGGAACCACGGTGAGCCTCTTGCCAAGGCTACCTAAACCCAGGAACACTGCATGGATTGCAAATTGAACCATGTGCTATTCCAGCACTATCAATATTCACCACTTTATTACACCAGAGTCATGAAGGCTGAGGGGTGGGCCCATGCCAACCTCATGCAGTTCAACATGGCCAAGCGCGAGGTCCTGCACGTGGGTCGGGCAATCCCCGGCACAGCTCCAGGCTGGGTGGGGAAGGGCTGGAGAGCCGCCCTGAGGAGAGGGACTCGGGGGTGTCGGTGGGTGAGAAGCTCCCCAGGAGCCGGCAGTGTGCGCTGGAGCCCTGCGAGCCCCCGGCACCCCGGGCTGCATCCCCCCAGCGTGGCCAGCAGGGCGAGGGGGGGCTGTGCCCCTCTGCTGCGCTCTGCTCTGGGGAGACCCCCCCCCCCCCAGTGCTGCCTCCGGCTCGGGGGGTCCCCACAGCAGAAGGACACGGAGCTGTTGGAGCGGGGCCAGAGGAGGCCCCGGAGATGCTGGGAGGGCTGGAGCCCCTCTGCTGGGAGGACAGGCTGGGAGAGGTGGGGGTTCAGCCTGGAGAAGAGAAGGCTCCGGGGAGACCTCAGAGCCCCTTCCAGTGCCTAAAGGGGCTCCAGGAGAGCTGGGGGGGGACTCTGGGTCAGGGAGGGGAGCCGTGGGATGAGGTGGAAGATCCCTTCCAACCCAACCCATTCTGTGATGGATGGCAGCAGTGAAAGCAAATATAGACAGTCAGATGTAGGAGCTGACAACTACAAATCTCTAATGTGAAAAAAATTTAAATACAAACAGTGTGTCCAGACAGAGTGTACAGGGCCTTTCCACTTCTGATAGGGGATTATGTACATATTTAAAAAGACAAAACCCACCAACTCCCCTTGTATCCCACATAAACCCATTCACAAGAAAAAGAAGCCACTGAGCTGATACAGAAAAGCCCCCAATAGCTACGGTTTTAGAAAATAAACATTTCTTTGAAAAGTCCCGTTCTCTCCACTGCAAAAGTCTACTAAAGGCGTTTCAGCTTAATATTTATTGCTGTATGGTACTCTCCCTGGAAGAAAATTCCTCTTTAGTGTGTTAGACTCCAACTTTAGAAAGGGAATATTTGATCCGCTTCTGGAAATTCTACTCTTACCTTCCTCTGTATTGGGATCAACATGCGCAATGTCATACCCAGCTGAATAACTGCCTTTTGCTGCTATGTACAATGGTCCTTACAAAATCAGGAGGTATTTATAATGGAAACCTTATCTGTCCCGGGCCGTGCTGCCATAACACACATGATGGATCTGTTTTTCAACACTGACAGAGCGATTTAGTGATTTATGTGTAAAGATTTGTTACAAAGCAAATAGAGCGAAGAAAATAAGGATTTATGTACTTTTCCCTCCAGTCAAAACTGTGGTTAGCCCTGCCTGCCCCCCCCCCTCTCTGTTCCAGCATGGGAACCGCTGCCGGCCGAGCCGGAGAGCAGCGGGGTTAGCCAGCATCATCGCCGGGGCGACAGGACCAGCCCTCCCACGGCAAACTTCCTGGGGAGCGATGCAGGAGACACGTGTGCGATGTGACAGCCAAACCCTTCCCGCAGCATCACTGGGCTCAGCAGCAGCAGCGTCACCCCAAGCTCAGGGGGATGCCTGCGGGTGCCCGAGGGTGCTGGGCGCAGCACCCGGCACATGTCACAGCCGCCCCGGCAGGACGCTGGCACGGGTATTTGTGTGAGATGCTTGCAGAGGGAAGCAGCTACTTTATCCCTCAAATTGAGCCAAACGAGTTGTTCTGCTCACAAACTTTTAGGGTTTTACTGTTACCAGGAAAAAGGCAGAAGTAGTGGCTTCACAGACATTAAAGAGAATAACATCTAAAACAAAACACTCAATACAAAAGAGGATTTTTATTTCTTTTTAACAGGATGCACAGTTTATTATCAGGCAGGCAGGAATCAGCGAAAGTTAAGTGTGTTGGAGGTGAACGCCACATCGGAAAGCCGAACTGAGGTTGTCCGAGATGAGACACGGCCGGCGGTGCTTTCCCCGTGCCTCGGGGACCAGCGAGCCCACGGGCAGCGCTGCCCTTGTGCTCCGCCGGGGGCTCCTGCATGGCCCGTGGGGCGCAGGCAGAGGAGGGGGCTGCCCGCACCCTGCCCGCACCCTGCCTGCGCTGCTGTCCACACTCCGCCCGGCGCTCGCCGCTCTCGGCACGGCCTTCCCCAGCCCCGGCTCGTACCACCGGTTACTCCAGGGAGCTCTTTGCCCTTTACGTTTGAAGTCCGGTCAGTCAACTGGGGAGTAAGTTCTGCTGCTGCAATGATTCTGCGGGGAGGTCAGGCAGAGAACCGGCTCCTCGTTAGCTCCTGTTTCATTATCGGAACTGTTAATGGAGTTCGAACTGTGAGGTCCAAATTCTGCTTCAAGCTATACATTCTGCTGGCACTTATAGATAATTACATTAAAGTTAAGCAAAAGAGACTGCAAAAATGCCAGTATGAGCTTGAATAGCTGTCCCAGTGATGCACGAAGACAAATCTCAGTTAAGAACTGAAATAACAGATTTTCTTATTTTTGCTTCTGCAGGCTGAATCCAGCTTTAATATCAAAGCATGAAAGAAGCTGACTGCACACACACACACGTCTTTGCTGTCTCAGTGCTCCCATGAAATGCCCCTAAGACCGGGAGCCAGACGTTACAGCGCTCTGCTCTCCTCGCGCTCGTCCCAAACAAGCCCAGCAACGGAGCCGCTGCCTCCCCCCCGCAGCGCCGGCGGGGCCTTCCACCCGGCCCTCTGCATACCTCCTGTTTGCCACAGCCGAGGCGCCAACCCTCGCCGGATCAGATGGGGACAGAGATCGTCCCAGTTATTTATTCTGAAAGGTAAACCTCCCAGGGGACGCAGAGTTTGCAAACACTTACATAAAGAAGGCTCAACCTCGATCCCCCGACTGTGTTGGCCGTGCGAATTAGTGCCCTTGGCACATTTTGTCCAAGCCTAGGTCCAGTCCAGCGTCAAGTTGTGGCTCACAAAGAAGGCATCTGAGAGCAGCAGAAGTACCATGATGATCTTTTATTTACAATATTAGTCGGCCGTAGCGTACCCTGCTATGAGAGCACGGTTTCCTGCTGTGCTGTTGTGAAAGAACATCACTTCTGGTTTGCTGCAGCCAGATTAGCAGAAGGAGGTCTCCTGTACAATAAGGTAACAAGTGCACGTAGAGGAACGCAATCAGCTCGCATATATTCTATAGCATAGATTTATCTAAAAAATTGGCGCTGTACATTGGTGAATGCTCTCCCCAAGAGAGTTTCTTTGCCCCATCTCCTGCTACAAGAGGTCTCCTTATTCGTTCATTTGTCGGTGGTTGTCAACCTGCTCAAGAGCTGCCTTACTTTTGCCATCAGCATCTCTCTGAAGTGGTCACCCATTAAGAAATAAAAAACAGGATTAATGGCACTATTCAAAAACGCGATGGGTCTCGTGATGATGTAAATGGTGTTGATGACGCCCTGCGTGCACGCAGATACGTTCAAGGCTGGTATTCGGGAAGCAAGTCGGACATTGCGCATTATGTGATATGGAGTAAAGAGCAACGAGAAGATAACCACTGTGAGGATGACTAAAGTAAGGGGTTTTTCCAGAGTCAGGAGTGAACTGAGTTGCTCGCTCCTGTTTTTAAGAAAAAGAACCATCTTCACATAAAAGCAGCACATGATCACGAGAGGGATAAGGAACCCAAAGACGGTCAGAAACACACTATAGATGAGGTTTTTCGCAGGGTCTCCAGAGCTTGCATAATCAAGACACTTATAATTATTGGCAGGCGTTACGTGCTCCAGGAAGTACATCAAGGGCAGCAGTTCCAGTATCACCCAGATCCATATGGCCACAGACACGATAAGGGCCGTTTTCCTCTTCTGTAGAAAATGTTCTCTGAAAGGATATTTTATGAGCATGTATCGGTCGACACTGATAACAGTGAGGAAAAGGATGCTGCTATACAGGTTTGCATGCAGCAGGAACCTGTTGCTATGGCACAAGATGCTCTCCTTTGCCCATTGATCTCTGGAGTAACTGTTCACGAGTATTGGAAGAGTACACAGAAATAATAAATCTGATAATGATAAGTTGAACAGGTAGATATTGCCACTTTTCCAGGTTTTCAGGCAGAAAATATAGCCGAACACAACAATGGTGTTTCCAATGAAGCCTAAAATGAACTCAAGGCTGTACATGGTGGAAAGATAATACTTTTCCAGGTCTCTGTTCATCACCAAACAGCCATCTGTCTCGTTCACTGCCTGGAATGTCAAAAGGAAAAAAAACAAACACCAAAAATTAGGAAAAGATCATTGCATGGCTATTTTTATACCCTTGCTGTAACAGTTGAACATAGCATGCGATTTCCTTACAGCTGCTATGGTAAGCAGAGACTTGAACTCAACCCCTGTGCACACCAGATTTCTCCTTTCAGCTATTGACCAGAGTTTCTGAGCAAGATGAAACCTTGTGTGAGCAAAAACCTGTGTGAGGAGCCTGAAGTAAGAGCATCACCTGAAGGCATCTGCCCCAACGTGCCAGCTGCCGCTTGGCCAAACCCACAGCACTTCCAGAGGCTGGGAAAGTGAAACTGGCCCCTCACCACTTTGTCACAGCCCTTGCTGGAAGTCATCTGCCTCCCTGTTTCTCAACACCGGTCCCGTGGTCTCCTCACTCATCACTAACGCAGAAGTCGCTGTCAAGACTGATAAAGGATGAACTCATTAGGGGCAATACGGCCACGCTCTAACAGCGTTACTCGGAGTGCATGACGAAGTCAGGAGAGAATGTGTTTATTAAATTCATCAAGCCTTTCATCATGTCCTTTGTACAGTGTTGCTGGTCGTGGGACAGCATTGCACGGAGAGCGCTGTGAGGGAGGATGAAGCGCGTACCCTGTGCATCACAGCAGACGTGCCGGCGCACTTCCCAGCCCCTCCGGCAGGCACAGGGCACTTCTGCTCCTGGGCTTTTACAAGGACCTTCTCGGGTTTCTACAAAAAGCCCTTTCAAGACAGGAGGGTTCAGCTGGGACTGAGGAGCCCTCGTTAATATGAAAGCGGCTGTAGTCAAGGGGGCAGCACAGGCGAGTTCAGGATAAAGACAAATCATCAAACCATCAAAGCCAAATTCACAAACTCTAAGTCACTTTTGTCATTAACTTCCTGCGAAGAGAGAACACGGAGTGTGGTTTATTCGGTCACAGCTCATAACTTCTGCTGAGCCCACAGCCTGGGCGCGTGGGAGCGCCCCGAGCTCAGCCCCTCCGAGCGGCAGGAGGAGGACGGGCTCTTCCCTGACGCAACAACGCCGAGTGCCGCGCTGGCAAACGCGCGGCCGGCTGCAGCCCGGAGAGCGGCCGGCACTGCTGCCACCCCTTCTGCACCGCTGTCTCATTTTCTCTCTGGCTGCAGTCAAGGAGCTTCTGATCTGAGCTGGGAAGCGAGCAGCGCAATCAGTATTCTTTAAGGAGCAAAGCTTTCTAGGAAGCTGCACCAAGTGTGAGTTTGTCTGAGGACGAATTCTGCTTTCTTTCTAAAGGTTGGTTAAAAAGATGCTTCCGTGCTACAGGGGAAGAAATAGAGCAGGATCCCAAGCGCGTGCTCCTCTCCCTCCTCAGGCAAACACACCCGTACCCACCTGCAGGGGAGCTGCAAGCTAAAGAAAGCGTTTAGCAGAGCCTTTGGTTAAAATATTAGCAAAACAATTAGAAAGCAGGGGAAAACAAAATATTAGAATAATGGGATGTAGTCTAAAACTGCAATCAAGCTAAGTCTAAGCTCTGAAAGAGCAGCAATATGACTGCCACAAAAATCTGCTAGAGATAGTAATCTCGTAATTCTTGTCACTATTTCCAAAGTTGTTCTAGTGTCTCGAATTTGTTAATAGGTCTCTGCTCTCAAAGCACTGTATATTCCCTTAAAGGTTGATCATGAGGCAGAACGAAGTACAGCATATACAAAACTTCATAAAGTTACATCCAACAAATATTTACTCTTATACCGTATACTGCAGGAAACAGAAATTATATAGCGGTGAAGGCTCACTCTGCTCAGAATAACCCCATGTGCAGCGCCCAGCCTAACCCTGGCTGGGTGAAACTCAACGTTTCGGCGAGATTTTAAAGCTAGAAAATGCTGCGCTAACATTAGCACTTTAAATACAAATAATAATTAAAACATTACTGTATCAACAGACACATTGATTTAGGCAGGCACTAGAAAAAGACTGGTTGATGAGTTTTAAGGTAAGATCAGTCAGGGTAACGCAATGACGGGGTCCGTTCAGAAATGGTCTCAGCGGAGGATCGGCAGAGCCCCCTCTAGAAGCAGCGCGGTAGCCGCGGGCTCTCGGGGCACAAGGACACCTTACCATCCCCAGGGCTGGGCGCTGCCTCTCGCCGGCACTCCCGCACCATGCCTTGCAGAGAAGGTCGGGATCCCTGCCGCGCAGCACGACCTCCCCGTCCCCCGAGTTTGCATACGATTCAATCATTAATGAGTCACGGCAAAGGCGCGATTTGTTTGGCTGAGCGGGACACAGGGGCAGTTTCCGTGGGAGGAAGGCTCTGTGACACGCGTGCCGCAGGAGAGAAGCAAACAAACACTTCCCTTTTGCAGAGACCTGTTTGGAAACTGCCGGGGCGGCCGGGCTCGGCACCGTGCCATGCCGTGGAGCCGGCCCGCCGCGGGATGCGGAGACAGCTTTCCCCCCCGAATGCTGCACTGCGAGCGCAACGCAACGGATGTGGCAGCCCGGTCACGTTCCATAGTTAGCAAACCAAAACAACGTATTTTAGTTATGTTAAAGCAGAGCGCTAAAGAAGGGCACTTAGTTTTCGTACAGTAACACATTTTACCACTTCGAAGCTTGATGGTTCATTCATCAGTGCTATGTAATATTATCACCTTCTTAACTTTGAGAATAAATGCTGCTAATGCAAAATGACTGCTCCACTGCAACCAACGCACCTGAACCCATTTATATCAGCACAAAAATTATTTCTTGGCTTCAAACGATACAGTAGCGGTTTTGTGTGCAGTTTTGATTGTATTTTTTGCTGTGGACCGCTGCCTTCCGCCGCGCAGAAGCCCCGGGGCCCTCCATAAAAGATTAGGTTTCAATCCCTTGAGGCAAGGCCCGGCAGCCGGCATGTCCTGCCTGAAAGCGCCGGTCGTTGCACAAGACCGTGATATGCTGCGGTTTTCTTGCATAAAAAGGAGCAAGAGAGCTATCTGGTTTGGGGTGTTTTGGGGCGAACGGGATTGGTGGCCGTGCGGCTGACACACGTGAGATGTCCCGGTCTGGGATTCCCACGGCTACGGGGCAGCTCTGTATCCAGGGGAGATTTTTAGAAAAGCCTGCAATGCGAGCTTTCATGTACTTCCCTTTAACCTTTATTGCTGTGCATCAGCATGCTCTAAGTGAGGTTTCAAGCCAAAAAGCGGCTGCTGTGTGACCTGTCAATACACATTAATGACTGAAGACCAAAGGCTCGGTCTCTTTCCTGGCTCATGCAAGAAGCAGAGCTCTTTTCAGCCTGCTACAGAAAAAACGGTTCGTAGATCATAGAACACTTATGGCTGGAAAAGGCCTTCAAGGTCATCAAGTCCAACCATTATCTAACTCTAATGGGCCCACTTCTAACCCACGTCCCCGAGCACCCTATCTAGACGGCTTTTAAATACCTCCAGGGATGGCCATTCAGCCACTCCCCTGGGCGGCCTCTTCCGGCCTTTCATAACCCTTTCAGTGTAGACGTTTTTCCCAATATCCATCCTAAACCTCCCCTGGCACAACTTGGTGCCATTTCCTCTTGCCCTGTGGGTTGTAACTTGTGAGAAGAGTCCGACCCCTCCCTCGCTACACCCTCCTTTTGGGGAACTGGAGAGAGCGAGAAGGTCTCCCATCAGCCTCCTCCTCTTCAGGCTGAACACCCCCAGTTCCCTCAGCCGCTCCTCATAAGACTGATTCTCAAGAGCCCTCACCAGCATTGCCCTTCTCTGGACCCTCTCCAGCACCTCAATGTCCTTCTTATACTGCGGCGACCAAAACTGAACACAGCACTCGGGGTGGGGCCTCACCAGTGCCGAGTACAGGAGATGATCACTGCCCCAGTCCTGCTAGCCATGCTATTGCTGATACAGGCCAGGTGCTGTTGGCCGCCTTGGCCACCTGGGCACACTGCTGGCTCATGTTCAGCCAGCTGTACACCAACATCCCCAGGTCCTCCTCCACCAGGCAGCGTTCCAGCCGCTCTGCCCCAGGCCTGTAGTGCTGCATGGGGTTGGTGTGGGCCATGTGCAGGACCCGGCACTCGGCCTTGTTGAGCCTCACGCCATTGGCCTCGGCCCATCGATCCAGCCTGGCCAGATCCCTCTGCAGAGCCCTCTGTACGCTCAAGCAGAGCAGCACTCCTGCCCAACTTGATGTCATCTGCAAACTTCATGAGGGTGCACTCAATCCTGGCAGCTATAGGCACGGGGAGTTATTTCATTTATTTATTTTTATAAACAAAATCTGGCATAAACATGGGGCACAACACAAACTTCTATACATCAACAATCACCGTGGAAATCTGGAAAGGAAATTAAATTTTTATTAGCATTTATCCGGGAGCATGTGCCTCACCGCTGCCCGTTGTGAGGCAATTTGGACAAGCCCAGCTCATTTTAACATGGCTGTGTAGGATGGGCACTTCTAAAGAACACTGTTTGGAATATGCATGTCAAATACGGTTGTCAGAAATGAAAATTCCTGCAAATTGCAATCTTAGCAAATATAGCTGAAGTGCAGTTACATTTCTTAAATTTAAGCCAGAATTTGTATGTCTCATTTTTAAAGTATGAGTGAAAAGAGAAATAAGCTGCATGCCATATGTAGATGGCTGCAGGAAAACTATCATGAGCTGGGAAAAAGCTGAATAAAATAAAGAGCTAAATGCCACATTAGCTTTCAGTCCCCAAGATTTTGGAAATAATCAGCACAAGCATGTCTCCAGCATTACTTCACCCTGGTGAATTACACAAAGGAGCGGTTTCTGAATTTTACCAGCCCAACGAAATTAGAATTTTGAAAAGATAAATCAGAAAACAAACAGATGTTGAAACTGCACATTAGCGTAGCAGCGCTGTGGGCCATGCCGATGCTCCTCGTGGAGCAGCTCTCTGGTTTCACAAGAGCTGGGCGCTGCTGTCGTTGGCTCCTCTCAGGGTAAGAGTGGGGTGAAATGGGAACCGCACCGCGGCAGGAGGAGTAGCTGCCGCCTACTCGGAGCTGTTGGGTTGGCTGTACAGCCATCACGCCCTGAGAGCTAAACTCAACAAAATGTGTGAAATAACTACAAGAATAAACAGGAGCGTCCAATATGCTCAAAATAGTCTTCTAGGTGCGTGTATCTTTTGCCCCAGCTACTGGAGGATTTCAGTTTCTTTACTGCAATGAGCACTAACGTGGTTTGGGGAGGCGGCTATCAGCGTCCGCAGAGCTGCACGGAAACTGAGCAGCAGCTGCCTCAATTTTGCATCAGTATCAGTGGCCTAATAAACCCAAAATGGAATGGAATGGGCACTGACAACATAAAGAGCCCGTCACAAGTGAGCCATCATACATGACTGGTGATGGAAGAAGTTTATGGTGGATGAAGTGCTGTGAAATAGCTTAATACGTATGTGCAGAAAGTAAATGAGCGACTAAAAGGAGACTGGCCTATATGGCCAAGTACTACAAAAGGTAACACATTACATTAACCCATCACTGTAGAGCGTCGCATGAAGGTGCTGTTGGAACAGACAGGTCTCCTGCGCTTTCTGTCCCTGTGCGCCCCAAAAGCCCACGGGGGCGATGAGCAGCCACTCACCGTGGGACAGCCACGTGCCAGGGTGACCCCACTTCCAGAACATACGTTACTGGGAAACAATAATGCCCACAGAGCGCTTTTCTCTCAAAATACTACACATCCATCACCCCCGCGGGAGATTATTTTCCAAATGCCCACGTCTGTGATGGATCATTGATTTAGAAACTGATGCAAAAGCAACTGACGGTCTGTTCCTGCACACCCGCCTTTAGGAAAGCGCAGCCACCGACATTCCCACTTCATTCTCCGCTGCAGGCCGTGGCAGACTCGGACTCTGCTAAAAACAACAACTGCACGCAAACAACTGATCAAAGAATCCAATAGAACCGGTGCCTATGGTGAAAAATAGTGTCACGTGGCCGGAACACCAGGTGTGCGTGCTGCGTCTTTGCAGAGCACCTGAAGAGACGCGTGTTTGCACGATAAGGTTTCCAGCACGGGTAATAAGGTGACTTTAATTACACAATATTGACACAAGTCCCTAAACACTGGGGCAGCCACTACACTTTTCCACTCTTCCACTGACAGGCAGAGGGGTTTATTTTTCAAAGCAAAGTGTGTCTGTGAGAGGTGGTGCTCTGCCTGGCAGCCGCTCGCAACCCCACGCCACAGCCCACAGGTTGGCTTAGGAAACCCACCGCTCTCCAGATCTACTAATTGTACCTTATGTCACCCGGAGGCGTTTAAAGGGCATTTGGAGGAACACAAGGTATTTCACCTAGAGCTATGTTGAAAGAACATGTTAATACAGTTTGCAAAGTCACTACTCGGGCGTTTACATCTACATTTGCTTACACAAGTCTAACCGTCCAGAAGAGATTCGGGTCCAGAAGGGAGGAGAGAAACAATTTTGGGGTGGGGGCACACTAGAGAGGCACAAGTGGAAGCACGAGCGCTCCAAAGGTGTGTTAAAAGCCCAGCGAGCAGGAGAGATTCTGCCTGCATGCAGGCTGCAGCGTCCCGCGGGGAGCCCCTGGCAGCGGCAAGGAGGGAAATTCAGCCCAGACCTGGGAACCCTCATTCCTACAGCACCCCAATAACACGCTTTTTTATTACAGTCCTTGAAGGAATGCACAAACCTTTCCACATTTGGTGGCCCGATGCCACCGCTGACCATCTGAAACGCAACCATGAGTACATGCCCCGAACGATTACAGAACTTCTTTGCACTCTTCTGGTAGGTGTCTATTGCATTTCTCAGGCAAGAAAGGGTGCTGCTGGGATTGACTCCTGCAGCTGCCGGCCAATTTGAACCACATCTGCAAAAAACTGGGCATTGAGAGGGGGCGACACAGGCAGGCTCCGGCTGTGACTGAATGCCGTGCTGTTAGACTCATTGGGTTCTTTAGCGACCACCAAGCTTTAAAGAAGAAATGCAACTGGAGTCAGGCACATTTGTTATCATTAAATGCCCATTAGTCAATTTACATTAGACTGAGGCCTATTAAATGTTGTGCATATTTAACGTTTTTTTATGATGTGTTTGCATTTGGCTGATTGAATGAGTCATTAAGGCCGACCTCGAGTGCAACGTGGTGCCTCTCCTGCAGAGCCCTTTGAACGGGGGATGGTTATCCCCACGCGGCGTTCATCCCTGTGAGCAAAATGGAACACGCGAATATTCTTTTGGGTTATAAATTATTGCTAAGGGAAATTAATTAACGGCTTGCCCTGGCCACCATGGGCCAGTAGAAGAGAACTTTGTGATGACAACAGCACTGCAGACGGGTCAGCAGCACAGGCTGTGGCCACACAGCAGCCCAGAGGGTGTTGGGCAGAGTCTGAGCAGCCGGTCACAGTAATGCAGCAGCCTACCGCCGCTTCTGCCCTTGGCACAAAGAGGGGATAGAATCAAACGTTTACTTTTGTTTATCTGTGGCTTGTTGATGTTAGCCCAGCAGTACCTGGTTTCCCCATGCTCCGGAATAAATGTGACCCATTTCTCCTCCAGTCGCCAAGGCAAAGCCATCGTGTTTGACTCGGACGCGTGTTTGCCATCTCTGCCAGAGAAAGGCGTGCGAGCGGGGCTGTGCTGGCTCTGCCCGTAGCTCTCTCTGAGGAAGGGGCCACAGCAGCTCCCGCCCCGGCTGCCCACGGCAATTAGGGGATGTGTGGAGGGCGACCCCAATATTTCAGATGCCCAACGTAGCCCACGCTCCAGCAACCTCACAGCGTCGCCGTTCCTCCTGCAGGCACATCGCTTGCCCTGGGGAGGCCGCAGTTCGGGGCTCCCCGGCTCAAGAAGGACAGGGAACTGCTGGAGAGGGTCCAGCAAAGGGCTACAAAGATGATGAGGGGACTGGAGCATCTTTCTGATGAGGAAAGGCTGAGGGATGTGGGGCTCTTCAGTCTGGAGAAGAGAAGACTGAGGGGGGATCTTATCAATGCTTATAAATCCTTCAGGGGAGGGTGCCGGGGGGATGGGAACAGGCTTTGTTCAGTGGTGCCCAGTGACAGGACCAGAGGAGAGGCAGTGCCCAGCCGTTAGCCACGGGCAGTTCCCCCAGCAAGGCCGTGTTGCCAGCATAGTGTTTGGCCAAACTTTGTGACTCTTCTCCATATTTCATAGCTGAACAATCAACTGCAGACCCAGGAGGATGACACTGCACGGACCTTTTGCAGCCACTTCTCTAATCCAGAAATTACATTTTTTGCCATCACCGCCTCAAAGAGGTAATGAACAAGTCTCTCTGGCTCCTAAAATCAGCCCGACTCAGGATGGCGGAGGGTCAACAGCAGGCTTGAGACGCCAGAAAAACCCGCGGCATCACGGTGACTCGACCCCGATGGAGGAGAGAGGGGTGGTGCGTGGAGCGGAGGGTGGGAGACGGGCTGAGCCCCTCCGTGGGGCGCCCGTGGCCCCCCGTCTCAGCAGCACTGCCCTGGGCACTGCTGGGTGAGAGACCTGGCGAGTACGAATTGCTGTGTGCGAACAAGCAGCACGTATAAAGAGCAGATAAACCCCAAATGAGTCCACTCCCACGCGTGTAACTTCTGCCCACAATTCCACTTTTGCGACAGCAGCATCTGAGCGAGCCTGCAGTGTAATGGCTGTATGTAGGGTGTTATTTGCATAAAATACCTCCATAATACACATCTCGTATACAATCGCTCCCTGTAGCACTTTGCCATCTGTTATTTGGAATTGCACTAATTACATGCAGGGCCTGAAAATGAGGAAAGACGTGAAATTGCTTCAATTATTCAATTTATTTTTTTTCCCTGGGAGGAATAGATCTTCATTAATAATGTATGTTTCCAGAAGCCCACGGCACAGATTTCTTTTGCTCCCCCAAAGCTATAAAGCCCTTTTTTCAACCTCCACCTCCCAGGAAGAGGATGGAGCAGGAAGAAACCCTTGCAGCTCTTGGCTGCTGCGTGGGAACTTCACCCTGGAGCCTTCCTCCTCCTCCTCCTCCTGCTCCTGCTCCCAGCCCTGCTGTGCAGCCAGGCAGGAGGGGGGTGGGAGAGGCCCGGTTTGGGCTCTGCCACCCCGAACCCCCCGGGCTGGTGCGTCCTGGGGTTCCTTCCCCATGCAGCTGCAGGTGTGCGGAGAGCTTTGGTGTTTCTCTGAAGTTCAACATGTATTTTACTGAAAATGTTAAATTCTGTTGGATTTATACAAAGCAATATACATAAAATATGCATCATACTCTTATTTTGGTTTTTTATATATATGTAATACAAGCGGCGGCTGAGTGTAATCAAGGGCTGGTGAATAAGCCCAGCACAGAAGAGAAGTTGAATGCAAGGTCATGATATACTTCAGTGAAGACGACTGAATATCGCCATGATTATTGTAAAACAGGAGAAATAAACACGGTTCAGACACCAAAAATACCACTTCCCCTTCCCTTCATTGTGATCCCCTTGAAGATTAGCGAATATTAACCCTATTAATATCTGGGATATGAAAAGGTACTCTGGCTTTTCTCTGAAGACAAGGCAGATAAATCAGCTAATATTTACGTACCCAGAAGGTGCTTTAAAGTTTCCCACGTGGCTGATAAATAATGTATGTCAGGCTTCTCATGTACCTGCTTTTAAATATTTTGTTCACTGAAGGCTAAAATAAATGAATACTGAATAAACGGCGCATTTCTTCTTCCACGCTGCAGTAAAGCTTCAAAGAACTGATAAGACAGCAATAAAGACATAAAGCTCCAAAAATACCCCTGGGGCCCGTGTTTGGCCACGAGTGAGTGCGGCAGCGCTGGGCTTCAGCCTGCGGGCAAAACCAGCAGCGCAGCGCAGGCGTGCGTGCTGCACAGGGAATTCATAGCCATTGCCACACTTCCACCATTAGTGGATTTGCGTAGAGCAAACCCAACAGCCGAGGCCGAAAGGTATAACACACAACTTCTTTGGTTTTGTTGGGTTCTTTTTTGTTAAGCTGTGCTGGTGGTGGGACCCCCTCCGGCTGCAGGGCCAGGCTGCTGCTGGCACCGCCGAGCCGTGGCTGGGCCCCCCGCGGCTCTCCCCGACCCCCAGACACTGCCCGCCCCGGTACTGCCGGGGCACGGGGACGGGAAGGTGTCTCCATCTCGCAGAGCACCAAGGGGCTGAGCGCCGGGCCGGGGGTCCTCGCGGGGCTCTGCCCAGGGCCACGCTCCGGCAGGAGGGGGACACGGAAGCTGCAGCAGAGGCGGGGAGGGAGGGCAGCTCACAGCCCTCAGCTGGCCCAAAACGTGCTCTCCCTCCAGAAGATAAAAAACACGGCAAGGCACACATATTTCAAAGAAAAAGACATTTGAAGAATGTCTTATAATTGTTATAGTTAAAATAGTCTTAATGTAATTTCTATGTTTTTAGATTTTTGTCCCAGTTTAACACGTCTACGAATATCGCACAGATTCATTTTGTTTCTTGGCACAGTTTCCTAAACCTTGATTATTTTGAGGCCAGCGACTTAGCAAAGCTCTTTGTCACATGAGCTGGCATCAGTAAGGACATCGTCTTCCAGGGGGCGTATCAAGAAGGAACACCCGCGTTAACGGGTGTCTGCAGCAGGCTGAGCTACTGCCAGCAGCGGGCTGTCCCCACAGCGCGCCGGGTGTCGGGGCGGCAGCTCCGCGCTCTCCCTGCGGCTCAGGCGGGTTTGAGATGCTCTGTCCTCTGCGGGGGAGCGTCCGGCCAACCCCGGCGTGAAGAAAGAAACCGGCGCATCTTCCTGGGGAACCCACAAAGGCACCTTTGGAACTGCTTCTGCGCAGTGGTGCCATGGCTTAATCCCGGCCAGCAACTAGGGGCAGCCAGCTGGACCCTCGCCTGCCCGGCCAGAAGAGGGAGAAAAGGGAGGAAAAAACTTGTGCGTTGAGATAAAGACAGTTTAAAAGAACAGGAACAGAAGAGATAATAATAATAATAATATAAAAATAAGCAACATAAAGTGATGCAATACAATTGCTGTCACCACCCGATGACCTGCCCAGCCCATCCCCAGCAGCGATGGCTGATCCCTGCCCCCGCCGGCCAACCCCCATTTGTATACGGAGCAGGATGCCTATGGAATGGAATATTCCTTTGGGCGGCTTCTGCTCTCTGTGCTCCCTCTTTTCCCTCTGTGCTTTCCTCAAGGAAAAAGTCCTTGACTTAGTACAGGCATTACTTATCAACGACTAAAACAATACGTGTTATCAACATTATTCTTAACCAAATTCAAAACACAGCAGCTACTAGGAAAAAATTATCTCTATCCCAGCTGAAACAAAGCAGTTAATGAGAATAATGAATATGCTAAGCAGCACCAGTGTGATTGGGCCTTAAACTGAATTTGCCAAAAGGGAACAAGTTAATCAACAGTTCCAAAAATACTAGAAAACCAAAACTACTTGCCAAGTTGTGGTTTGGGGGTGGTGTTGTTTGTTTGTGATGTTTTGTTGTTTGGTTTATTTTTAAACCAGTTGTCATGGTCCTCAAACCAGGACACCAATATAGTACTTCAGCAAAAAGTTGAAGACTAACGAACTGATAACGGGGGGAACCCTAATTGGTGAGGATGCTTTCTTTCCTCCTCCAGTCTCTTGCAAACGTGAATTTCATTTTCCCTGCACACACCTACCGCTGTATTGTGTTGTACACAGGTGACAGAGGAGCTGGAGGGCCTGAGGTCGCCCCCCGCACCCTTGGGCATCCTCAGAGGGTTTGATCTCTGCGAGCGGCGCTGGCTCCGCTGCAAACTCCCAACAGGGCTGCGAGAATGGGCTGCGCTTTATACACTGCGCCTGACGTCCCACGGGGTGGAATACCCCTGTGGTCAGTCAGGGTCCCGCCTCTGTCCCCTCCCAACCCCTTGTGCCCCCCAGCCCTCGCTGCTGCGGTGGGGTGAGGAGCAGAAGAGGCCTCGAGAGCTCAGCAGCGACCAAACCCGCCAGTGCGCTGTCACACTCTTCCCATCCCAAACCCAACACACAGCGCTCTACCAGCTGCCAGCGAGAAAGTCAACCCCACCCCAGCCAAAACCATGACAATCTTACTATCAAACACCAAATTTCACTTCCATTTCTATTGAGAGATGGAACTAAGCCTTCCCTTGGGGTGGTTTTCTGCTCTGGATAAATAAGTCGTTTATTGTGGCTTCAGCCTCGCCTGCCAGAGGCGCTGACGTTGCAGTTTTTACTGTCTCATTTTGTGCCTCACCAAGCATTTCCAACTCAATATGTCTATTTTAGGAACTTAATCAAAGGCATATACTGTCCAATCAATCATGACTCTGTATTTAGGTGCTGGTCGTTAAAAGATATTTACTTCTTGTTCCAAGCAGAGTCCTATAGAAACATGCAGCAGGAGGTTGGTGATACCGTTAGCATTTTTGCTTAGAGCGTAATTTTATAGCTTACAGGTATAAAATTTTATACCTTGCCGGTATAAAATTTTTCTAAAGATAAGAGAGGTCATTGGCCTCCGGCAACCTCATGAAGTTCAACATGGCCAAGCGCGAGGTTCTGCACGTGGGTCGGGCAATCCCCAGCACAGCTCCAGGCTGGGTGGGGAAGGGCTGGAGAGCCGCCCTGAGGAGAGGGACTCGGGGGTGTCGGTGGGTGAGAAGCTCCCCAGGAGCCGGCAGTGTGCGCTGGAGCCCAGCGAGCCCCCGGCACCCCGGGCTGCATCCCCCCAGCGTGGCCAGCAGGGCGAGGGGGGGCTGTGCCCCTCTGCTGCGCTCTGCTCTGGGGAGACCCCCCACAGTGCTGCCTCGGGCTCGGGGGGTCCCCACAGCAGAAGGACACGGAGCTGTCGGAGCGGGGCCAGAGGAGGCCCCGGAGATGCTGGGAGGGCTGGAGCCCCTCTGCTGGGAGGACAGGCTGGGAGAGGTGGGGGGGTCAGCCTAGAGAAGAGCCCCTTCCAGTGCCTAAAGGGGCTCCAGGAGCGCTGGGGAGGGACTCTGGGTCAGGGAGGGGAGCCGTGGGACGAGGGAGAAAGGTTTGACACTGAAAGAGGGGAGACTGAGATGAAATCTGAGGAAGAACTTCTCGGCTGTGGGGGCGGTGAGCCCCTGGGGCAGGGTGCCCCGAGAAGCTGTGGCTGCCCCATCCCTGGGGGTGCTCAAGGCCGGGTTGGACGGGGCTGGGAGCACCCTGGGCTGGGGGGAGGTGGCCCTGCCCAGGGATGCCTGAGCCGCAACAGAGGAAACACCGAGCTGGTGGCTGCGTGGGCAAGGAGGGCGCCCCAGGTTTGCTGTCACGCTTTCTGCCGGCAGAGGCCGGGTGCTCGCCCTGCTAGTCCTTGTCACCAGCTGAGCGGTGGGTGAGCTTTCCCCAACACTTCAGACTAACGCTGTTTTACCAGTGATGCCCCAGTGCTCGCAGGGAGGGAAAACAATCAAAGCAGTATCGGTGCCAGCAGTGTGACCCGCTGAGGGATCCCTGCTTTTACAGCCCAGCTCTGTGCGCGTCCCCCCTGGCACACAAAATAGTTAAATGTTCTAAAATGTTCTCTTGAGCAAGTCTTTTTCTGCTATTTATATGGAAGAAAGAATAAAGCAGGCCGTGAGACTCAGAGAACAGATCACTCATAGTGACTAAAGGCCAACTGGGTTCATCCCACCAGCACCTACAGCATCGGAAATACCCCACCCGGGGAGCAGCCGTGTGCACATGACCCTAATACTGTATAGAAAATCAGACCGAAGGTGTTACTGAGGCAAAACCCCACACCCCTAATTCCTCAGGAATATTAAGCTGCTGTTAATTAGTTCCAATCGACGGAGAAATAACGCTCCGGTCACGACGTCCGCTGCCAGCAGACGGGAAGCCGGTCCCACGGGCGAGAGCTGGGAGCTGCCGGCAGCGCTACAGACAGCGCCGAGAGAAAGAACTTCCCAAACGCACTGGGAGCTTGCACGAGCGCGCACGCCATCCAACCTCAATAATTCTGTGATTCTGTGTCCTGAGGACGTGCAAACTCACTGCACTGCTGTGCACGGGGATTATACGAGGTGCTTTCCCATCCCATGGAGCCTTTTATGCTCGGTTGTTGACAACAGACACCTACTCAGCCACTTCTGTTCCCCTCCTCAACAAGCACAGTCAAGCACTACTAAACGTTCGCAGCAACAGCAGAAGCAAAACCACCTCTCCCTGGCTTTGGTCCTGCTTGTCTGCAATAGCTGCCGCGTGTACTAAAGCCAACTTGCTATTCCTTTCCAGTACATGGGATACTCGAGTGATGAAGAGCACATTGCACTGGAATCAAAGACAAGTTTAATTTTTATATTCATCATTCAAAACTTTTAGGGTTTATATTTACTACACAAAACATTTATATAGAGTATATTTGTTCGAGACTGAAAGCTGAACTGTGTTTCTCTTTCAAGGCTATAAAGCTACTAAGATAATTTTATTTTAAAAAATTCATATGTAAAAACTGCTAAACAATTTTAAGGACAATTAGAACACTTATTTGATAAGCGGAGCAAAAAACATACAGCAGTGCCGTTCTAAGGCTGGGACCTTCACAGTCTTCCTTTATCTGAGGAATATCCAGTGCCGTTTTGTTACGCTATTTCCGTCTAGTACAGCTACTAACGACAGTGATTACTGAGTAAGACAGCTACTTTTTTAAAAAAACAAGCAAAACTAAAAACCCCACTGTTACAGCCATCCCATTTGGTTTTCAAGCGCTTCCCTTGAGCTGTGCCGGAGAGGGACACCAGGGGTTTCACAAGCTGCGTTGGACTTCCTGAGGTTGGGTCCCCACGCCTCCACTCCCCCCATCGCCCGGCGGCAGCCCCGGGGCCTCTCCGGCGCGTCCCAGGGGAGAAGGGAGCGCGCCAAAGGGGCCGGGGAGCAGGCGGCCACCGAGCACCTCCCGCGTGCCAAGGGGGAGCTCGCCCGCGTGCACAAGCCTGTGATATGAAGACATTGCGATAGGAAGAAACAAGAAGCAACCAGCCGGGGGTGGCAAGGCCCGCAGGCTGTGCCAGCCGGGGCTCGGGCGAGTCCGGGCTGCACGCGGGCAGGGTCAGGCTACCAACCCTTCTGCTCCTGGCCAGGAGAGAAATCCCAGGGCAGCCCTGGCATTTCGTGGGGTTCCGAGCTCAGACGACAGCACTGAAAGAACACTTAAGGTTAGAATCAGACTGATCTTCCTGCCAGAGAAGACGAGAACACTGCAATCCAGACACTGCGGGGCAACACAACGGAGACGGCAATCACGCCCAAAACCTCACAGAGCTCCTATTCTCCTACGCTCCTCAATCGCACCCAGTGAACACGAGCCGGGCGTACTAGAGCAACATTTTCAACTCAGAGATTCTCATTTAACCACTCGATATATCTGTTCAGCAGCCGGTGCCCTACAGCTAAGTCGGTTGGACTGGTGACAAACATGACCGCCCCATGAAAGGCGTCCTTGGCGTGATCATGCGTGACGGGAACACCGGCTGCCTGCAGGCGCCGGGCATACATGACCCCGTCATCCCGTAAGACGTCGTGCTCGCAGGTGAGGATGTAGGTGAGGGGCAGCCCGCGTAGCTGGGCATCGCTCGCCAGCAGCGGGGCCGCCCGCCTATCCAGAAACCCCGGGTACTTCTGAGCAAACTCGGAGCTTCCGTAGGTGGGACCGGTGTAAACGTAATCTTTCTTCAGCTCTTCAGGCAGCAAATGGCTCCAGTTTACAAACTGAAATAAGTGGCTCCATTCAACCGGGACGTGCCTGTTGGTGGCCATCGCTTCCGTGAGAGACGAATCAGAAGTGAAATATTCACTCCAGAACTTGGCCATAAGCTGCTTGGTTAAAATGGGCTTGTTCGCGTTTTGTTGGTAAGATGGCAAATTCAGGTCAAGGGTTTGGAGAGCGGGGTAAAGCAAAGCCTGGGCTTTGAGTTTGGTTTTGACTTCAGAGTCCTTTAACAGCTGTAGAGGAAAAAAGAAATAATTATAAAAAGGTGTTAAAAAGTGTTGGTTCTCTCACACTGACCTTAAAAGTAAGGAATTAATACACACTTGATACAACATAAGCAAAATAAGACTACCAACAAAACCAGGATAGATTCATTTAAAGAAATTTTAAATTCATAGGCAGGTCACTTAAAACAGCATGTTGTATTAAAAATTCTCCCAAATCTAACGTAATTTAATTTTCTTTCTTATGTTTAAAGACAACAATATTTGAGAAATAATCTTTTTGAAGCATTGAGGCTTTCCAAGGCGTTTATGCTTTCCTAAGCAGTAACAGGTGCTTTTCTATACCTATAGACAATTTCTACTCCTATAGCTTAAAAATTGTAGGTTTCTGAGGCTCCTTTAATTGCTTCACACACAATTTAGAGCTCATCCATCTGCTGGGGTTTTCAAGAGATGTTAGAACTCAAACAACTGCGATTCTGTGCATTTTAGACATGTAAAAAACAAAATGTGATGAGTTGAACACTGACATTTCTTATATGTCATCCTTTTTCCCTCTTCACTAATAAATTTCCGCCTTCTCCCTCATCTTCTGCCTTCAATGTCCACGGCAAATTCACAACCTGTCCACATGAGATTCATTACGATCCGAATAGCTTCTGAAGAGAACAGCAGCATTGCACGGACTTTATTCAATAAACCTGAGCGAGCAGCGCAAAACCACTGAACTGCGTGTGATCAAACGACACTGGAACATTTAGACCGCTTTTTTTTTTTTTGCATCTATACGAGTTAAATTGCTAAAATTCCTTTTTCAAACAACATACCTGATGCAGTCAAAATGTGCTTAAGGGTAGGGTGCCATATGCCCTAATTATAGGGCAGAGAACCTTTTTTTTAGGGTGTAAAGGTTTGGAGGACATCATGGCACCAAAGCTACTTCGATGCCATTAAAGGCTGGAGGAAACCTGCCTGGCGGGGAGCCCAGCGCCCTCGCCGGCGGTCCTGCAGGCTGCGTGACGTCCCATGTACAGGGACCACCAGGGACATTTGGGAGGTGGGTTTGCTTGAGCAGAGGTTCTTGTTTAGTCTTTTCTAAGTGTTCATGAAGTGACCAAAAAATAATAATAAAAAAAATGAACTAGCAAACCAGCTTTTTGGTTTTACCTGTTGTGCCACAGCTGCAGCCAAGTTTCCACCCGCACTGTCCCCTGCAACACAGACCCGGTCTGGGTCCACCCCATACTGGGAGAGGACGCTGCTCTGGAGGAAGAACTTCGTTACCGAATACACATCTTCAAACTGAATGGGAAAATGGTGTTTAGGTGCCAACCTGTAGCTGTTAGAGGCAAGCACAGGAGTGTTACTTCCTGCTGTTAACACAGAGAGAGGCTTGCTGACGTCTGCCCTGGGTGGTGAACGTTTATTACTCTCTGTGCCCGGAGAAACGGGAACTATCTGTCTGTGCTGGAGGACCAAATATTTCATTACCCACCCAACTTTGTAAAGCAATATCATAGATATCATAGATATCCAAATATCCAATATCCAAAATAACCACCAACCACCATTCGCCACCACAACCTTGACAGCTTTTGTTTACAAATACTTAAAACCAACAGGAAAGCACATGCTGAAAAAATTAGAGTAATTGAAATAGATTAACGTATTCCAAACCCTCATCCCATCTAGAAGGAGAATCTCTCTTACTTGACCGATACCACGACAGCATTTAACATGTTTGAAGTCCACCTTGTCAGATGATCATAGGACTTCATGCCTGAAATGAAACGAGTCACTCAGAACATACTCCGGTACCTTTGAGACAGACACTATACAACAGCTCGTTCCTCTTTGCAGAAGCTTTCAGGTGATTTCCAACACCTCCACCTGGCTTTAACTGGTGAAATACCAGTTCCTTGACCCTCTTTGTGGCAACTCCCATAAAACAAAAGGCGGCACTTAACACATTGAGATCTTCCCTGGTGCCGACCGAAGCACTCACCTGCATGTCCGACGCACCACCCTCCCCCGTGGAAGTAGATGACTGCCCGTCTCAGCCCGTCGGGCGCCCTTCTGGGCACGAACAGCCGCACGGCAACATTGCTGAACTCTGTGTCCGTCACAGTGACGTTTTCATCGGACGTGGGTGCGACGTACTCGGCAGCCGTGATCAGCATCAGCCCTTCCATATAGTGCATCAGCCCCAGCCAGTCAGCAGCCTCAGCCTAAAGCCCCGGAGAAGGGAGAACGGTATTCAAAACACGGCCTTAGTTACTTTCAGAGGTTAAAAGTCCGTAAAGCCTTTCGCTACGCTGCACAAGCCTGTGAGGTTGCCGTAGAGGTCGCTAAGGTGGCTCGGAGGGGCGGCTGCTCGCTCAGTCTCACTGTCCAGCCTGAGCTGCTCCCCCCTCGCACCTCCATCCCCTCCGCGTGACGCTCGGCGGCCGGAGGGCAGCCCAGGGGACACCCCCGCTTCCCAGTGCGGAGACAGCGACTGGAAGCCCTGGCATAGAAGGTGACAAGTGCGCCACGGAGGGTGCGGAACACAGCAGAATCAGCCGAAACCTGCGGGTGCCCAGCAGGAGGATCCGCTCAGCGAGTCAGACCGCCTCCGCTTTCCAGTCACCACAAAACCAAGTAATAGCTGCTCCTGCGAGGAACTCCAGCAGCAAAAGCAGCCAGTACTTTCAGGATGCCAAGGACACTGGTGGCACAAAGACAAGGATACAGCAATTTGACTTCAAGCTGCACAATGATTTTTGATGATTGGTTCCATCCCAGTAGCCAAAGAGCATCGTTTAGAGACAGGTACCCTTACATTATTAATAGGAAATATTTGCTCTACTTTGGGATGTTAAAACAGCAGAAGTATATTTCTGTCACTTTGCCACAGCCCAGCTCTGTTTAATTTCTTCAGTTTACCTGTGACAATTCCATTAGTTACATACCTCTATGTTTCTCTGTCTAACGAAGAAGTGCTCCTGCTGAACAGCAGAACCAGACACGCAGCACAAGTCGCGCGTTCGCTGTCTGTGCCACGTCAGGCAAAATTCCGTCACCCTGCATGGGGCACTACCCCTTCTGAAGCTATTCCCTGCTCCATCACCCTCGAGGAGACCCACCTTTGTCTGAGCCACACAAATCCTTTGCTTACATTGGTTTGATATTTCACAATAAAAAGCAAAACACGGCCCTGCCACCGCTGTTGTCATCTCCACCAGCCCTCTGCCAGGGAGGCGGTTCCCCATCGAAGGAACAGCTCTGGTGGGGTATCGCCGTCGTCGCCCAGCGCTGGCTCCAGCCCGACTCCCAGCGAGGATGATCCCGGTGACTCCCTGACCTGGAGGGAGACGCCGGAGGAGCATCCTCCTGGAGGGGAGATAAGGACGACGCTAACCAGGATCTCTGTCTGCCTGACGAGTGCGTTACTCGGGGGTCGTAAAAAAACTCCCATAGGGTTAACTGTTTGAAAAGGTTCGTTTTCCCAGAAATCCTGGACGGACCCCAGCTGTACAGCAGCGCTGGAGCCCCAGCCCTGTGCCGCCCGCCGAAGGGGAGGGCAGGGGAGGCCACCGGTGCCCCCGGGCATCACCATCGGTGCCCCGGGCAGAGCCACGCAGGGGCAGGGAGGGCTTTCCCCACGGGCTCCACAGGAATTCCCTGGCAGAGGAAAGGTGATGGGGCCCAGGGAGTTCAGAACCAAGGAATTGCCAACTTTTAATACTGTTAAAGCAGTTTCCTTTGAAAATTGTGCTTTAAACATTTATTATGAAGTTCTGTGGGTCTAAATTAGATTACAGTTACACTAAGATGCTAAATAAAACGAAAACAACCCCCAAACCCGAGCAAGCAGGACTGCAGGTGAAATGCAAGCTCCAAAGTCTAGTATTTGGCAGCTTTGGCTCTCTGACACTGTGACAATTTACACAGATTAAAGCATTTCAGAATCCCTTCCATTCACGGGCTATTTTAAACCTAAACTTTTAAAAAAAACTTTTCAAAAATTTTTTTCTAGCTTTCATTATACTGACTCTTTGGTAGACAAGAGGGAACGCAAATGAAAAAACCTTTCTGAAGTGGTTTGCTATGGGCTGTGCTGGAACCGCAGACCCCGACGCCGCTTCCCAAAGCGGCAGTTCCCACAGGAGGGGACACGGCCCCCCAGCCGCCTCGGGGCGCCTGCGACAAGTAAAGATGTGACCCGTGTTTGCTTACACACAAGTCTCATTGGCGTTTCCTCCCTTTTTCCCCCGCTTACATTGGATTAAACTGCATTTGAAGAAACTTTCTTCTCACATTGCTTTTAAGATAACAGCAATGGCTTCTAAAACCACATTAAAAGTCTGTAATTGACAACAAAATGACAGAAAAAAACAATGTCACAATAACTGGAAGGAAAATACAGCCTTTATTTTCTGTACCGTGAAAGATGGTGTGAATATCTATTTAATCAAAAAATTAGCCCCATCAGGCATTGTCTGTGGGTGGAGTGTGACCGCAGCCGTGTGAGCCGCCGGCACCATGGGGAGTCCCTGTCCCAGCGCCGCATGCGATGGCAACGGGCTGCTGCAGCCACTGGCAGCCAGGCGGTAAAAATAGCACGGACGGCTTCATGATTTGGGAGCATTATGTTATCTAATCCCTAATGATATATTAAGGAATAGCTTGCGGGGGTGCGGGAGAGTAGTTGGTTTGGTTTTTAGATGAAAAAAACATACGAAGAATCCAACTTCAAACTGGCCTCGAAGCCCTTTGCTATCTGACTTGCTGAAAGTGAATTAGGGACTTAGATTTCTGGTTCATTTCAAGCAAAACTGGAAGAAATTTCAAACTAATTTGCATCTATATTTTCAGTTTCACGTGCACTGCTCCTGAGCGTATTCTGTTTAAACACCTAAAAAAGAAAGAGCTGACACTGTGATAAAAAAAGCATTTGTCTGAATTTCAGGCCACAATTCTTCGAACAGGCAGAGACAGACCTGTAATCGCACTGATGTAGCTGAGCAGAAGGCTTGATCTGGAAGATAACTGAATTTGCAACAGGCCTACGTTTATTAATCTGATTGGAAGGTTTTAGTAAAGCAAACACTCCCATGGCTGTCACCAGCGCTGTGGTATCGGTCGCTGAGAAAGGAAAGGGCGTTGGGAAATGCGCAGCGCTGACATCAGGGCTGCGGGGTTTGTGCACACTCAGCGTTTCCCGTGGGTCATTTCCCCTGCCCGGTCTCCAGGTCGGTGCCCTGCCTGTGCCGCGGAGAGCCACCGCCGGCCACTGGCACCTCGGCTCCAGCAGCCGGGGACGTGCCCCGACTTGCCTCACAGTCTCCCAACCGCCCCACCGCGCAGCAAGGGAAGGGATTGCGCAATAAAACCAACTTCTGCCTCACATCTCACCTGAAGGTGAAAACCAGCCGAGACTCAGAGCAGGCGTAATAGACCCCCGCTGGCAAGGTGCGACATCTGGCACGCAGGGTTTGGCGGTGTAAATCTCACCATCTAACCCTGCTTGGGTTGCTTTCGGTCATTTTCTTTAAAATACGTCTAAACTAACTATTTCATCCTCTTCTACATATAACCTACTTTTTCAGGAGTTAGAAGAAACGAGAGCACAGCCCGGACCTTAGTGACAACCTGCGGTAGCGACTGCCGCCCTGCCTACGAGTCACCGCCCGGGCGATGCCGGCAGCGCTGCCCGGCGCCGTGGTGGGGATTGAGAGGAAGAGACAGGGGCAGGAGCTGGCACACCGCGCCGAAGGAAAACGCGGGTCCTTGTCACGAGCTCTATGAAGACAAATACGTACACATGCCAAAACTGCCTATTTTTATCCGCAGTATTACACAGCTTACATAAATATTTCTCAGCTGTTGTATTTTCCCGGAGGATTAGCATCTTGAAAAAATAAATATATAGGTCAAAGTGAGTCCTGCTGTAATTCCACTGAGCCTGTGAAACTCCCCCACGTTGGGAGGAATTCCCTCAGCTTCAGGACTGAGCCTTTTCAACGCTCTCAGGGCGTTTTTCCGCAAGCGGACATTCCAGACTGGAAAACCACTGGTCTACTGCCTGTGGTTTCGAGGCCATTACCATACAAACCCAAAAGGAAATCATACCCTCATCCGAACCGTCTCATTGTCCCCAATCCGCGATTATGGCATGCTACAGGGTAAGAGGAAAACCAACCACTTTGGGGTTCTGTGTTCCTCGTGCTTTGGGAAGCATCTTCCGCAGTCACTTTCTCCATCTGCCATAAGGGCAGCACGGCAGCAAGGACAGAAAAACCCCGAAGCGCTTCTGCGGAGGGGAGCGGTGCGTTGGCAGGCAGCGCGCCCGGTGTGGCTCCCGGCAGCCGACCGGCCGGAGCGGGCGACAGCGCAGGGGGAGGCGCCGTGCCGGCAGCCGAACGCGGGCGGTGGGCGAGGGGGGCGCAAAGGGCTCAAATCCCAATTTTACCGCTGCCGAGGAGCCAGGCCAAGGACGGGGGAAGCTTTGGGAGGATTTCACACAACTGCAGCCAGGGCAAAGGTCAGCTAGGAAGCAAGACGTATTGCATTCTATACTTTCTTCACACATTCTAGCTTAGACTGTACTTCCCGAAAACGCAGGCAGGATTTTGTGCTTAAGCACCGCAGAAAGTGGCCAGTTTGCTCCTAGAGGCCATGCGCCCGTTAGACAGCACGTAGACGTGAGGCATTATAAGATGAACGCGCCAACGGCGGCATTCCCAGCCTCCCTTCTGCAACGAGGGGGGTACGATGGGACCCGGAGGGACTCCTCAGCACGCCGCGGACGGGCGCTCCAGCGGAACCACGTGCGGCTGCAACTCCCCCCGGGTAACCCAGGGCAGCACCGGGCCCCCCATCAGCCCCGGGATCCCCCCGGCACTCACGGCCCTGCCCGGCAGAGACTTGGAAAACAGCTGTGACTGCCACGGGTTTTATTCAAACCATTAACTCATCCAGGCCAGGAAACCTAAAATCGGAGAAAATCTTGCACAGTTTGGCTCAGAAGCAGGAGAGCTCCCCAGGACCTATTAAAGAAAGAAGATGAAGGAGGATAGAGGTTTCCCATTTCATGGCATGTCCTTTCGGGAGCTCGGAGAGGACCCTCCTGCCCGGGAGCATCTGACAGTGGTGGTATTATTTCCCTTTTCTCAAACCAACATCAGGGAGTCAGAAACACTAAAATAGGGTCCCCTCCACAAATTGACACCTACTATTAAGTGATTATAAGCTGTTACCCTGTAATCGGATGACCGTTCAGAGCGCATTTAGGACACTTTAGAGCCATCTCAAACCTAATCTGCACCAGTGCAGCTGCAGGGAGGGTATCGCCACCAGTCCCTTGGGATGACGGCTCTGCGGGAGGCTGGAGCACGGTTACAACCCACGCTTGCCCTGGACCACTGCTGCAGGTAGTGGACTCCGCCTGGACGGGCGGCCAACGCAACGGCCACAGAAGACACCAGCTCCATGTTAGAGTGGAAACACACACCCCCCCAACACCGAAAGAAAACTCTTCTGCTTGCTCAGCACCGCCACGCTGGAGGCCGCGGGTCTGACCGGGCACAACGCGAGGTGCTCCCAGGGACGGGAGGGAGTCCGCACAGCCCCTCCTCGCGGGCTGCCTCCAACGGGAGAAGCACGGCAGCACACCAAAACTGCAGACTACAGTTTCTTTCTCACCATTTTTTCATCTCCCACCACTCAGACCTCAAACCACAAGATCAAAACAGACAAGGAAGCAGCAAAGGGCCCGTGAGTAAACGCACGCACAAGATCTCCCCCTCCTCCTGCTCCCGCTGCCGGCTGTACAGACCTAATGGGGTGTCCCCTGCAAACGCAGCTGTGTGGCACAGGGATGGCTCTGGGGGTGGACTCTGCCTCTCAGATACTGTCCAGGAGTGTGACCTGTAGGAGACATCCCCAAAAAACACACACCCTTGTCTCCACCAGAAACATTTTATAAGAGGTGGCTCCCACAGACTTCCGAACATCATACCCACCGCCTTTTAACTGAAACGACGGAAAAGGCAAAATCCCAAACTCACACCCTTTGGAGCAAACAGCCCGGGCGTTCGTGCCTGCAGCGGACAAGCCTCTCTGCAGCATCCCTCAAGCAAAACTCCAAGTCTCTTTCTGCTGGCTGCTCGGACCCTGCTTTCAACGTATTTTACGGTGGAGAAAAAAGCAGTCTCAAAACTTTTGTGGCCACCCAGAAAGGTGCCTGCAACACTCAGCCCCCCTCCTCCCCCCAGATCTCCATCTTTGATCTTGCTTTTAGATTTTGGTTACGCTGCTGCAGCCGCCATCGCGTACTAAATACAGGCTGGATTAAAAAAAAAAGCTCCCGGTTTAATATACTTAGGTGGGAACTACAGCCCTATTATTTATGCACAGTGTGCAGCCTCACAGATTATTTACATACGGCTGTATAACATGACTGAAATGAAGCAGAAGCCAGGGATGTAGCATATAGATATATATAAATAGCATAGAAAGACATAAGGACCGCGTCGTCAGTAAATATTGCCATATAACTACAGACAAGGTATAATACCACTGCCTTTCCAGTCTGCAGCATATGGCTCTGTGCTGCTTCGCTAGATACCAGGTTTTGGTAGGCAAGATTATGGTGGTATTAGAAAAAAGAAAAGTTATATAGAGAGAGCTTGATTTCTACATGCTGTAGCGTTATTGCCCCTATAATTAGCTTTGTGTTGGTTTTAGGCTTATTCTGTCAGTAGATTTCCATGAAACCACAAGTATCTATAGTATTTAAGAAGTGCTCTAGTTTCCCCTTCTCGACACCCAATACAACGCCTCTGAGGAAGCTCGATATACAGGTTCGGAGAAACAGGAAAAATTCGAGGAGCAGCGCTTCAGCTGCAAAGGACCATAAAGCAAAATGAACGTGTTTGCACTTATCTCTCCATATTCACATTCCACATCACATTTCCAGTTACTCTGAGTGTCCTTTTATCGAGACGGCACAACTAAATCTTTTCTAAGTTTCTCTATAGTCATAGCTCCAGCAAGTTTAATGCTTAGTTTCAGACACTACTGTCCTTCACTTTGTATGTTACCATATATATATCATATATGTACGTATGACGAGTGTATACTGCCATACGTCTGTTAGCTATAGAGGCAACGAGAACGCCCTCTGCTCGGTGGGTCTCTCCTCTGGGCCAGCCCCGCACCAAGCCCAGCGCCACACTCACCATGTGCCCCACGGCCCTGAAGCTAGCCGTGATGAGCATCAGCTTCCAGGGCTCCTCCAGGTCCTCGGGCATGGGGGTGTAGATGTAGTAAGCCAGGAGGGCCGAGGCGAGGAAGAGGCACAGCAGCTTGGCTCCCATCTCTACGGGCACAGCTCCTCTCAGACTGTCCAGATTAAACGCTCTCACTGACTCTTAACAGCGACGAGCCAGCACACGCACAGGGCAAAGTTAATCCCATGTTTTGTTTGGGTCCCAGCCAGGAGGTGATTTCTCGTCGGATCACCCGGGCAGAGGTTACGCTGCCATGCGGCTCCCCAGAAGGCGCATTTCTTCAGCAAAGCGTTCCGCTGCTCCGAGCTGGCGCTTCAACCCTGGGCAAAACCTGGAGTCTCCTGCACCCCCATCTCCCCCTCTCCTGCCTTTGGCAACAGCAGCCGGCAGGAGGGCTCGGGAGGAAAGAGGCAGTTGAAAAATAAGGAACAGAACGTGGCCCGTGAACCGAGGGCAGCTGCAAAGTGACACTCAAATGCAAAAAGATATATCGAATATTCAGGAGCTGTTTAGCTGCTGCTTCATCATGCAGCCGTCGGAGCACAGCCCAGCTCAGAGGGACACCCAGCAGGACCAGACCCCAGCGGCGCTGTCCTGGTTCGAGGTAAAAGAGAACCAATTTTGTTCAGTAACTTCGCTTCTTAGCTGGGCCTCTTCTAACAACTGAACCCCCTGCCGTGTCTCGGGCAAGAAGCAGCACCTCCTGCTTTGGCAGAGCGCACCCTTCGCCTTGTACCGACACACCAAAGCAGTTGTGCAACAGTAGGTTTGGCAGAAAAAAAAACACAACATAATCTTTTACAGGGCTTCTGGTTAATATTTGAAAGATCAGATTTAATTGCTACTATTATCAGGATTAAGAGATTTCTATGCGTCTCCCAGAGGCAATCGCTTCTGCACAGGGTGGACTCACAAATGGGGAACAATAATTCCACTAAGCAAACACTACAAGCACAGGCACAGAAGGAGGGGTGAAAAGAGTGGCTGCAGCACCAAGAACCCTGCTTCAGAGAGAAACTGAAAAGGTAAAAATCTCAGTTAGAACTGGAGTTATGGAGCGTCCTTTGGAGGACCAGAGAGCACAAAGCATCACCAAGGACTGAGAGCTGAGCCGTGTGTCACCAGCCCAAATGCAGAGAAGGAGTGGGCCTTAGCCAACCTTTGAAATGTTCTCTTTGTTTCGGTTCTAGGCACCTCCACAATATTCCAGTGTTATTTCAAAAATACAGCTGTGCTGTCCCTCCTCATCCCGGGACGGGACACCCCGTTCTCCCTCCTCGGTCCTTCTGCGGCACAGGTCAAAGCCCGACGTTCTTGACACCACGCCAACAGAAACGAGAGCCAGGACACCTCTGCAGTCCCTGTGCCGGTCCCGGAGGCCGCGCGGGTGCTGGGGACCGGGTGAGCCCAGCCGGGGGCTGTGGGGCTGCCGTGGCCCTGTGCCACAGCCTGCCTCCCCCGCAGGCACACACGCATGAACACGCATGCACGCGCAGGGCTGGGCACGCAGATCAGCAAACCCGTGTTCTCTTTCCCGCAGCCCCCGTCACCCGTTTCTCCAGGGCTAGCTTCGGTAAAAGGCAGGTAAAGGGGCGGCTCTCAGGCTGCAGGGCTCCCTCCGTCCCTGCCCAGGAGCCAGACGAGCTCTGGGCACAGTTTCCTCTGCCTGAGCACCAGGTGCTGTTCGGGCACCGGAGATAGATGTGGCCAGACCTGGAGCCACCACAAAACGGTTTTTTTTGTTTTTGTTTTTTTTTTTTTACACTTAAGGAACGTTTCACCCTCTTCTTCCACACCAACCTCCAGCCGAAGCCCGGCTGTGCCTTTCCAGCAGGCGCTGGGCACCATCCTTACCCGAGGTGACCATCGGCTTAGGCGAAAGCTCCCGGTGCTGAGCCTTCAGGCACCAACATCTCGTGTCCCGGCAGCGTCAGCCCTCCTGCCCTCCCATGAACTGCCACGGCAGCCCACCCTAATTCACGGTGATACTGGATAAAGAAGTAACACACTGAATTCACCCTTTACCCGAGGCAACCCTAAAGCACCAGCTTCCATACGGAAGCGCCGGTATGGCGCTGATTTTATCAGAGCCCTTTCAGCAGAAGGGATGAGCTGAGACCGCACAAGACCCCTCTCCAACGGGGGGATGGGGTGCCAAATGAAGCACGTGAGCACAAAGATCCAGATCAACCCCAGGCAGCGATGACCCTTCACACGACAGCCCAGTGCCTGTCCTCCACGCTGCTGCTGCCGCCCACCCAGCCCCGCACCAGCACCAGCACCTACCCCACCGCCGCCGGTTTGCCGCTGCGCCCCGTGCGCTCCCACTGCTCAACTATTCCCAAAGCAAACCGGCCTGGCCTCGCCGCTCTCCCGCCACACCGCATCCAACAGCCACGCAGCGTGCCCTCCCACCCAGCTGCAGCACGTTCATATATTCTGTGCATTCATATATTTCACATTTTCTGAAACACCAGTGGAATACAAGGAAAGGAAAAATTTAACATAAAGGTAAATGGACCAAATGCCAGGGCTAAACCTGCCACGGAGAGAAGAGCAGCGGGCGCGTAGCCCTGCCCGGAGCCAGCCTCCCCCGGAGCCGCGGCCGTGGGCGCCCCACGGACGATGGGGGTGGGGATTGCCCCTCACTGCGCACTGCACGGCCGTGGAGACTGGCACGAGCCAGCCCCAGCACCGACCTGCCGCCTCAATAAATCAGCCCTGCTAAAAATAAGTGTTGCGACATCAGATTGAATTTTCAGGCTGTGGTTTGGAAGGAAGAAATATGTGGGCTTATAACTTACATCTGTTCGTAACAGCGATACCTCTTCACCTCTCTTTCACTCCTATTGCATTTCCACTTACTGCTCCCTCACAGCGTCGCTGTGGAAGAATCATCCAGGTCAACCAATCTCTGCTCAAGCAGACCCCTAGGAAACGGCTGGCGTTAGGAAAACTCACCAGGCAATAAACCTCTTCCAAGCAGAAAGCGTTTGCAGGGCTGTCCAGCCGAAATGGGAAATCATTGGGTGTAACCTGGTTGTGACTCAGCCTCTAGCCGTAATATCGTCCAAAACACCAGATCTAAACAAATGATTGACCAAAGACTGTAGTACAATCCTCTTATCCACATTTAATGGCTGCTGTTGTCAATAGGAACTATTTCTAGAGGGGAAAAAAAAAAAAAAAAAAAAAAAAAAGAGTGATTTGGGTAAAGTTATTAGTATCTGACTTATTGCAGAAGAGTTGTTTCCCCTGCGGGCCAGCGCAGGCTCAGCAGCTGTGCTGGGCTCGGCGGGCTCGGGGTCAGGGCACAGCCCCAACGTGGGCGCAGAGCGGCGCCTTCTGTCACTCTCTGGGGAGTGGGGGTCTCATGATCCCATTTGAGGGTTTTTGCCAATGACATGCAAGAGCACTAGAAGCTTATTACATTTGTGTATCAATCGTTACATCGCTTTCATGTCTGTGGTTTTAATTCTCCACTTCTGGAACAGCAAACTTCCTTGCAGTTTTAAAACGCGGGCTGCTTTCTTCTGGAGCACTGGATTGGGAAAATGAAGAACTGCCCACTGTAGGTGAGGATCAAGTGTGAGGCCACCTGAGGAACCTGAAGGTGCACAAGTCCATGGGACCTGATGAGATACATCCGCGGGTCCTGAGGGAACTGGCAGATGAGGTCGCTAAGCCACTAGCCATCATATTTGAGAAGTTGTGGCGGTCTGGCGAGGTTCCTGCTGACTGGAAAAGGGGAAACATAACCCCTATTTTCAAAAAGGGAAACAAGGCAGACCCAGGGAACTACAGGCCAGTCAGTCTCACCTCTGTGCCTGGCAAGATCATGGAGCAGATCCTCCTGGAAACTCTGCTGAGGCACGTAGAAAACAAGGAGGTGATCGGTGACAGCCAGCATGGCTTCACCAAGGGCAAGTCATGCCTGACAAATTTGGTGGCCTTCTACGAAGGGGTTACAGCAGCAGTGGACAAGGGAAGACCAACCGACGTCATCTACTTGGACTTGTGCAAAGCGTTTGACACTGTCCCACGCGATATCCTGGTCTCTAAATTGAAGAGACATGGATTTGACAAATGGACCACTCGGTGGATAAGGAACTGGCTGGACGGTCGCACTCAAAGAGTTGCGGTCAACGGCTCGATGTCCAAGTGGAGAGCAGTGACGAGTGGCGTTCCTCAGGGGTCGGTACTGGGGCCTGTACTGCTCAACATCTTTGTCAGCGACATGGACAGTGGGGTCGAGTGCACCCTCAGCAAGTTTGCCGATGATACCAAGCTCACTTCCCACCTCGCTCACCCCATCCCTGCCTTGAATTTTTACTTCAGCTGGTCTGTGGGATGGCAATTTCCATATTGTTTGCATGAACTCCATGCAGCTCTCCAGGACCGATTGTCTAAATGGCTCTTGTACCCAGAGCCCACCTGGGACACATTCCGCAGATGATGGATGGCCCTTGGGTTGCACGGGGCTGTTGCCTGTGACTGTCCTGGCCCAGGGATGCTAATGGGCATTGGTGGCCCTTATGACCCCCCCCCCCAGCCCTGCCCACTGCCCTGAGCGCAGTCCTCGCCTGGGCCATGTCGTGGTGGTCCTGCACCGCCTCGCCTGCTGGCACAGCACCAGCACAGCACTGGCTGGGCTGAGGGTGCTCCTGGTGGTGACAGCCCCCCTCCCCCCCCCCCCCCCGGGCCGCCAGGGTGGCCCCACTGTTAAAGATAGACACTAACTTGATCCTCTGATGACCACAGTGTTTTTGTACATTGATGCTGAGAAGGGTCACGTCTTCGCTGGGGAACAGAGCCACAGCTTACCGAAATAGCAGCCTCGGGCTGGAAGAGGCAGGCGGGCTCCCCGCGCCCCCGTTACCCACCTGGGTGGTGGCAGGGGGGCAGGGCACGCCACAGCCCCACGCCTGCCGGGAACAGCCACCGTGGGCTGGGGACAACCGGCACAACATCTGCCGGGACAGGGCTCCGGGGTGAAGGATGGGGACACGGGCACTGAAAGGGGATGCAGGGACAAAATAGCTGTGGCCCCCAGGAGAGGTGGCGGCGTGGGCAGCCAGCTCGGCAGGGCAGAAGCTTGTCCCCAGCCCAGGCGGGAGGCGGCCAGAAGGCCCGGGCATCCCTGCCAGGCACTGCCGGTGCTTATGGCCACAGCCATCATATGGGGACAACAGGAAAAGCAGAAATTAGTGAGTTATGCTATACATCAAAGTGATTTTTTTTTTTTTTCATTCTAATACAGTATTTCAGGAATTAAACTGAAAAGCCACCGGGAGGCAGTACAGCACTGCAGAAGTCTTCCTTCCCACCAAACAACTGTATCCCACAGCATCCAAAACCCAGCGAGAAACCCCAGTCCTGCCAGTCCCCTCTCAGCGGTGACTGCCACCCAGAGACTCCGAAGGAGCAGAAAGGACAAAAAGCAACACTGGCGGTAGTAAACCCTGTCCTTGCTTGCCTTCAGCGAAACAAGTCACAGCCTTGGAGTAAGAAGCAAAAATTTCCTCTTCAGTCCCTTAATACCCCTGATCAATGTCCACTAAACAAACAGTATAAATAGAGCGTCAGAATTAGGCTGAAATACCCTTCAAAAGGCAGCAAGAGCACACGGGCTGTAACCACATCTTCATCCAACACAAGAACACACAGTAAATAACAGCTATTTAGGAACTAGCTTAACAGTGCAGAGCATTAAAGGAAACAAAAGAAAATCCACACCAAAACTAGATATATAGTTGTTAACATTAATAATTTAAGCTATGGATATTTTGTGGTTTATCAAGCCATCCTACCCTCAGTGCTGAAGTGCTGCATTTTATTCTGCAACAAACTGCAGTGTTCCAACAGCAAGTTGTCCCAAGTCTCTGGTGGCTCCAAAGGCTGCATTTCATACCGACAAGTTCAAGAGCTCCACGGTACCATACTGCTTGTCCCACCACAATCCAGTTGTCCTCCAATCTGTCCTCAGCAAGCTAAAGAGGCTGTGGTTCATGTCCTTCACCGCAGGGGATTAAGACTTCTTAGCGCCAGAGACAAAACATGATTTCATTGCTCAAAGGTAAAGACAAATCTTTTGTGTGCCAAACCTCAGCACGTTCTCGAGGGGAGAGCACCAGGGCCTCAAGCATGGGCACCAGCAGGAGATGAAAGTGTCACCAGACAGGCAAAGTCCAGAGGGACCTTCAGCCCTCAGCTGGGGAGGAGACCTGCTGCCGGCACGGGAACTACGCCATGGAACGCTGGATGTGCTGGTGCTGCTGGGCACCCGGAGGAAGCACGGACCACTCCTGCTCCCGGGACAGCAGCTTTCCCTCTCCTCTCCCCAGCTCCCCTGGGAGCTGACAGTCCTGCCCGTCTGTCCCCCCAACTCACCCCACCTTTTGGGGACATGCTGTGTCCCCAGGTTTCCCATGGCCAGGGCACAGGTCCCTCGGGCAGCGAGGACGTGGATGCCACCCTCCCACCTACTGCCAGGGAAGCCCCGGCGCTGCGGCGGGCTCAGAAGGGACAGGAGCCCCGACCTGGGCAGGGACGGGAGGAGAAGCCCCGGCACTGCCACCCTTATCGCAGCTCCGGGTCTGCGCTTCCAGGCCAGAACCGTCCCTGAGCAGCAGAGCTGGACGGAGGGGTTTGACAGGGACTGGCGAACAGTGAATTCAATTTTTGAGAGAGAGAGAGAGAGAGAGAGAGAGAGAGAGAGAGAGAGAGAGAAAATAAAAATTGGCTTTTTATTTTTTCAATATCCTTTTTCTGCCAAAAAAACCTCTTGCATACCTCCACCCTTTCTCTACAAAATAGGTTTGAAATCTCCAGTTTAGTGCTGAATGTACGTGCTGGGATTCACTGGGAATTAAACAGCTTTGGGGTTAATATTCAGACCCAAGTACTATATTTCATGTCACTTCACTAAGCTTCAGTCAGTTATTTCTACTTTTATTTCTTCGTTGTTATCCATACTTTTTAATGCTGCTTATCGAACTGGAAATTGGTCTGGTTTGATCAAATGAAGAGACAGCATTCTCAAGACATTTTATACAAGAGAATCTGAATATTGTTTTTCCATCTGTTGTTTATTACCAAAATGTAAGTTGTATAAATGGAAACAAATGTCTTATTTGAGATCATAGTCATACTCTAAACTGAAAAAAGCAATTCGCTGGAACTTAAATAAGCTGAAATTTAACACATGCGGTATTTCTGAATACATAATGAAGCAGCAATTGCAGAAGTATGCTAGGTTCATAAAAGCATTGTCCAATTCAGTCTAAAAAGCATATTATCATCAGAATAAGACAAAAAGAGACTTCAAATAAGTCAATATATTGTTTTGAAGTCTTAAAAATGAAATATTGTTTTCAAACATATTGCTTTTTACTGTTTGGAAGAAAGGTAGCAATATTTTTGCCTTTTTACTGTTCTGAAAATACTGATTTCCGACTTTGTTTCCATTTTCACCACTGACCTGAAAAAGCAATTATTTTTTCAGTTCTAGTTAGAGCATACAGTCGTCATCAACACTGGATGGAGGGATATTAAATAATCAAGTTATCTACCCGAATTCCTTCTTTACCCTCCTCCTTCATTACCTGAATTCTGATGTTTTTTCTGTGAGAAAAAAATAAATCCATTTAAGATTTATAGACTCACAGACTGGTTTGGGTTGGAAGGGATCTTGAAGCCCCCCCATGCCACCCCCTGCCCTGGGCAGGGCCACCTCCCCCCAGCCCAGGTTGCTCCCAGCCCCGTCCAACCCGGCCTTGAACACCCCCAGGGATGGGGCAGCCACAGCTTCTCGGGGCACCCTGCCCCAGGGGCTCACCGCCCTCAGAGTGGAAAAACTTCTTCCTAATATCTCACCTAAGTCCTTCCCACTTTTAGTTTAAAGCCATTACCCCATCTAAATAACAGTGTAAAAGACTATAAAGGTGAAGTTACTAATCCACAGCTGATAGAAAGACACAGGGAAAGGTGAGAAATTACCGCACAATATATCTGCTCTTCAAACACCTCCGAGAATGAAAGAGCACCCAACGGCACGTGAGGACACTTCCATCGGTCTCCGAGAGACTTCTGTGCCGGTGGTTAAGCACAGAGCTCGAAGACTGCGGCGTGCTGCCGTGCCACTGCGACAGCAGAGCCTTGCCGGGAGCAGCTTTGCACGTGCGATGAGAAGTCACCTAAAGCTTTGACCACTGTCACCCCACCACAAAGAGAGAAAAGGCCCAAAGAGCCATCTCGCTCTGAGCCAGAGCGGTCACTGCTTTGGGGGTACATCACGACACTAAACTCCCATGAAACCAGAAATCTACACATACTTTAAACCACCTGTGCCGAGTTCTTAAGCATCAATGTTCAAAACAACTGAAGAAACCCAAACCTTTGTCAACAGGTCCATTTTGCTCACACCTCTGATTTCCAGCTTCTCCGTGTTCACATAGTTCCAGTTTTCTCGTAGTTTCTCATTTTTACAACAATAAGCCCAGTTCTTGAATCCCTTATCCAGAAGCGGATCGCTGAAGAATGAGACTTGACACCCCACGGGGGAACAGAGACCAGCAGAGAAAAGACACCTGTGGGACAATCAGCAGGAATCTTACATAAAGTAAAAGCAGTACTGATAAAACTTAAGCCCAAAGCAGTTATTTGGGAAAGCGGAATGCCTGACAGACCACAAACAAGGACAGAAACCATTTGGTAACTGCTTTCAGCAAATGAGTGTTTAGATTTGTTTACTCAAACATACATTTGACTTCATAAATGTAGATTCATACACATGTGTGCAGACAGAAACATATATTTAAGGCTGAATTCTGAAATTAGGAATGCTTTGGGATTGCAGAGTCGATGGCCATGCCAAGGATGATCAATGGAGGAGACGTAATTCAAACCAGAGATCTGTACATGTTTCCAGTTGCGTTGCAATGGCATTTGGGGGGATTAAACTGCTGTTAAAGCAACAGAGCAGCTCTGAAACGTGATTTCAACAGCAGGTAAGAAAAAAGCATGATGAAGAACAGAATTTAGTTACTTTTGCTGTTTACCTTTCAAAAGGAACACTTTGAGATGTTTTTGAAGTATAGAGTTCCCTGCTGCTCCATGCTCCCGACACGGGCACTGACTGGGGCGCCGCTGTCACCCTGTGCTGTGCCTGAGGCCACAGACATGACTGCAGGTTCTTTCCTGGAGTTATAACCTACACATTCAGAGAGGGAAGTTCGTGGTAACTCCGAACTCACACGGCTCCAAGGGGTCAGAAGGGCTCTCAAGCCTAACGAGACCGGTGACTCGAAGGGGATTGCAGAATGCCACAGCCCCAGCGGCGTGTGCTGACGCAGTCCGTCCTGCCAAGGCATCCCTCCGACCCGCTGGGAACACCCCAGCGCCTCCCCACACCAGCTGTGGGAGGCACAGTGGCTCGAGGACACGCTGCTCTCGCCGCCCCCACTCCCTTTCTCCAAAATTAAGGAAAAAATTAGGAAAACAAGGATGGGGATTTCGATGGGCTGGGGAGACTCCTCAAAGCTGTCGCTAAGCAGCTAGAGCCACAACGAACACAGCTATGGGAGAGTAACCATTCCTATTGGATCAAAGATTTATTAAAACAGCCATGCAGTGGTGTCAGGAATTTCACTGACAAGAAAATAAGAAACACTATGAAACTGTTGACAGTTGGCTTGTACCGATACCGACCAGGCGATGCTCGGCCAGCGGGGAACCACGCAGCAGAAACGGTTCCCGTTCGCTTCTCCAGCGGATTTGCTTCGCGTTGGCACCTCCTAGCGCCTGGCCAGCCTTTACTCCGGGCTCTTCAGCAGTAAGCAGGGAATGGCCTCAAAATAAAGTAACCGCTAGCGCGTGCTCAGACACCCACGCAAACCTGAGGGCTTTTGATGGTGCAGCTGAGGTGAGGAAGGCACGTGCCAGCCCGCGCGGCGAGGGCTCCGCAGCTCCCGTGGGCACCCCGAGCCCCCGCACCGCCCCTGCAGGGTCCCGCACCATCCAGGTCCTCTGCTTGGTGTGTCTCTCAGACGAGCGGGATGGATACGGACGGATTTCCGTGCCAGCCTTCCCGTCAGCGTGACGCTGTCGGCAGTCAGCACGGCTGTTTACAGCGCACTCTGAAAAATCTGTTCAGAGCAGCCGAAACACAAACCCGCCTCGCTCTGCTGCTCGCAGATCCCGCGAGCTCCGTGTTGGGCAGCGGTGAGGACACAGAGGAGCAGAGTTTGGCGGTACCTGAGCAGCCTGGCCACGCGGGCACACCGGCGCTCTTCCTCATGGGAGGACCACCACGCAGGACATCACCACCATTGTTACCCTTGCGACTCCAGGGACTTTCCCCACTCCCATGTGAGTACCGGCCGCGGGACTGTCTGCTGCCAGCACACCGCTCCGCGCCAGCCGCTTCCGTGCAAATGCTTGAATTTGAAATTTCAGGTCACTCGAAGGAAGTGAGCCACTCCTGGCGAGAAGGAGAGAGGGAGCCAGACACGGCGCTTCCCCGACAGAGCAGCCTCGCTGCGACCGAGCCGAGACTGCCAACGCAGATTAGGTTGATCACAGCATTCCTGCCTTCCTCCCTGCAGTTTGTACGAATAAAGGCAGTACGTAGCCATGGTGCCAAAGGAAAAGAACCTTCAACTCCTTGACTTATTTCTCCGCATCACATGAAGTATCTGCAGCAGAAAGACAGGCGCTTGAAAATATGGCCCAATTGTCCGCGGTAACAGTTCAGCATTCCTATAGTCTGCAGTGTTTGTCCGAGCTCAGACTGAACGCCTTCCTCCCGGCAGCCTGCGCATCTGACACCAGAGGGGTACGGAGTCCGACCTCCTTCCCATCCAGTTAAAAGTTCCTGATTGTGAAAACCTTCCCTGGGGAGAGGCAGCAGCCAGCCCCGTTCCTCTACTGGGCGGCACTTAGAGAAAAGGTTACGGACACTTACACAATTCCTGTCAGCAGCTGGCAAAGGACGTATGCACTCTTCCTCTCACCCCCCAAACTCTTCATTCCTAACTTTATACCTGCCAAAAACTAGTTGTGTAAAGTCAACTGCACATACAAGTTTAAATAAGTAGTAATTAATGTATTCCACTAATGTCCCCAGCGTGCGAGGCAGAGTCCAGTAACGGATAAAGGTGTCAGACTTGGTGGGGCACGCTCACTGATGCGGCTTGCTCACTACATCAACAGCATGAAACAGGAGGCACACTCAAGGATTTCAGAACATAAATTAGAACAAAAACTAGTTCAGTGACTCTTCCCCAAAAATCTACTTTGAAATTAGGAGCTCCGCAGTTTATGAAACCGAGGACAGACTGAGGCATTCTCGGAGCCTTCGTCTGCAGACCTGCGCAGCATCCTCAGGAACTCGGTGTCAGACCCGCGGGGGAGCTGAGGCGTAGGGGGTGACAAAGCAAACACCCTTAGACATCTCCAGCTTCCACTGCAACGGCCCCTCAATACCTGCGCTTCGAGTTGGTTGACTCCAATCAGAAATGTAAAGCTATATAGCTCCAAAAATAAGCAACTTTAGAGCATGAGCTGCCCCATCAGAGTAAGGGGAATATTAAAGAGTGCAGATAACTATATTTGCTTCTCTACGATTCTAAAATTATTTTGTATGACACACGAACGAAGAGAAGCCACGTGGTCTGTTGTTCAAATTACAACTTGATTCATAAACAAAGACAAAATTAAATGGAACACGAAGCAAAACATGTTGAAAGCATCAGTCCTTGAGCCTCAGGTCAAGATGTCATTTTTCCCACATAAATAATCATTTTCTATTTCGCATTTTCTTCTCAGAGGAATGTTCGTAGGCAGCATATTTAGTGATGCCACAAACCCGACCCCAGTATTTGTCGGCTCTATCAGCGCGTGGTCTACCCTGACCGCACCTCACTGTGTTCCAAATAAGCATGGGAAGCCCCGCAACCACTAAACTCAAGATAACAGGGAAGGGATTGTTTTTAAGATATCTTTTGAAGATACTGCTTTACCAGATAGCGTTTCTCAGTCTAAAATTCATTATATTACTTGTGCCGAGTAAGTACAGTGCCTTAGGGAGACTGTTGACTTTTGGGGGACTTAATATGCCCAATTGTTTACAGTGCGTTAAGAAGGTTACTCCGTCCATTTGCTTCGGATTTCGGCTCCCCAGTGCCTGTGTCTCGCACCTGTACTGACGCTCAATTAGCCGGAACTGACTGCTCATTAGCGAGAGCACTGCTGGTTGCACCGCCCAACAGACTCTCCGCAAAGGCACCACCTTAGTTCAATGAGCTTAACATGAATTCCATAGTTTAGTGAACCTATTACTAAACAAAAAAAAAAAACCACACACACACAAACAAAACAACCAACACACCCCAAAATATTCTCAAAGGAAACTATACCAAACCCCTAATCACCGCAGGGGGGAAAACCCCCTTAACCAGGAATTCTTTAGAAGGTTGTGAATGCTTTCCCTGACTGCCTCCGAGGTTTCTATATATCCCATGAGCAGTGCAACTATTCTTGAGCTGAGTCTTTACAGCATTTAATAACAGACGAACATGCGGCCACAGGAACATTCCTATAAGCACCCAGGAACAAAGTGGGCCAAAACCTGTGCTATGGTTTGGCACCCCAAGCGCTGAAGGAAAAATAACCAGCAGGAACGGTTTTGCTGTCAGATTGATACGACTGTAGACACAATTTTCCCCTCACCGTAGGGCATTTCATGTTTTTTCCCCCCAAAGGTATTTCATATTTCTTCTCCAAAGATATTCCTTATACATACTTCATATTTCCCCCCCACAGCTATTCCGGCAGCACCTGAAGAGGTGCCTGTGCGCCTCTCGGCAGCCAGCGCAAAAGGGCGCTCCCCTCACGAAAACAGGTCCTGCTTTACCCACCAAAAACCACGTTTCTGTGCAGCCCTCACTTCTAGCACAGCTTCCCCTTCCATTTTTGAAGCAGTGAATCCCAACTTTCTCAATGTGTTCCTCTCGTGAAGAGGAAAAGGAAAACAACCAGCAGTAATTCCCAACAGCTGCTGAGAGCACTCACACAAAAGGCTCTGGAGACATTTCTTTATGCAAGAGAAGGTTTAGCCGAAGTGCCACAACTACCGGGCACTTGCACGTGTAAGAGAAAGGTTAAAGGGAGCTGAAATGTTGGGCTACCGATCATTCCCCACCTGAGGTCATACCTGCATCAGTTGTCTGCGCTCTTTGTAAGCCCAGAGGGAAAACAGAGGCTCAGCCGAGGGCCATTACACAACTCCTCCCAAAAGGCTGTAAAATAATCTCATTGATCTTTGGAACATCTTAATGCTCTGAAGAAATGTGGTTCACACTCAATTGGTGCCAACAGAAGGTCCCTCCTATGACAGTGTTTGAAAACAGTATCGCCATAATTAAATCACGGCAGGGCTGTGAAAAAGCCTGGGTGATTCCCTGCCTGTAAGAACTGGTTTTAGCAGCAACTTCGTGTTACGAAGACTTCGCCGCAGGTTGCTGCTGACTTTCAGTCAGAATTAAATTCAAAAGCACGAGAAACTGAGCAGTAACTGCACATCCCACAGATATCACGTGTGCAACGCAGTCCCAGAACTGGCAAATCCAAAGAGTGCTTCTTCACGTTTCCACACAGATTATCATTCTGAAATGCTATTTTCCCCAATAAATGCATTTTTAAAGCCCACCTCACACCAACATTTTAGTTTTCATTCTCTCCATTTGTTACAGACAGGACCGTGCCTTTGGAGGACGCGGTGCTGCGGCCGCTCCTGCGGCAGGACCGGCAACACTCCCCACCACGCTCCTTACACAGCTTCTGCTTCCAAGCTTTTTTTTTTTTTAAAAAAAGTGAATTTTGTTAAACTCACTGGGGTGCCAGCTGGGGTCGGACTACAAGCAGCCAAAAAATCCCTCCTCTTACTCTTTTTCTTTTACACAAAGGAAAAAGCAAATACATTGATTTCCCTGGCGTGCAATGCATTTTTCACTTTATTAAAAAGGCAGATTTCTTACAAGTCTCCGAAATGGCCATTACTGAGCCATGATCACTTCAGTAAACCCTGCCTACGTGCCCTTGAACATTTATTTTGGCATCAGGACTCCATATACGACATGCCAAGGGGATAGAAGAGACCAGTTCGTACCGCAGTGCATTTCATGCGTAAAATTCAGCTGAAGTGTAAACCCAACAGCGTCAAACTGCACCTACAAATGCCATCGTAAGGCAGCGGTGCGGTCGTTCCCGGCTTGGGACACCACCGTCCGGCTTTCCAACAGCCTCATCGTAACCATGGAGCGCTTTAGGAGCCAAGATTTGCCCTGAAATGCAGTCTAGACAATGCCAGTGCCGCTTGCGAGAACAGGAAGTGGTGGGTTTTCATGTAGTGGTTGTTTTGTCATTGTTGTTATTTTAATGGCAGCTTCTGACCTACAACAGTTTCCCCCAGACTAAACACGGGGCTTTCTTAGAGCCCCTCCTCCGCATGTCATTACTTTCAGAGCTGTAAGTATCGAAACAATGTAGCGACAAGAATTTTCACTACAAAAACAATGTATTTAACAGGAGTATTAAATCTTGTGTAAAGTTTGAAAAAATAAAGAAATATTTAGATATTCCTTCTGTAAATCCTTATAAATGGGAGTTTTGTTCTTACTTCATCTTTACTCCTATTTTACTGCTGACTGAACATAAGGAATTTGATGAGAGCCACAGTATGCATTAGTTTGATGTCCCTTTTGTAGCCCGCCTGCCTTTTCCAAGCGGTAACCAGGATTCTCTCTCTACGGTCCTTACTCCGGCCCCTTCTCTGGCCAGAGGGACTGGGGAAGGCATCTATTCTCAGTGGGAGCGCGGGATTCATTCTCAGCAAGTCAGTGCTTGGAATGAATACTCACCGGGGTTAGCCTCAGAAGAACTCTGAGAAATGTTGCAATATCAAACAGTTTTAATAAGCATTAAGGACACGGATATGCAAGAACTATTTGCTAGTGTTTCTTAATTGAAGGTTCATTACAGAGAAATTCGTTATGTTTTAAAATACCTACAGTGCCCAGCTGGTTGCAGTGCTGCTGCAGAATTCCTGCCTGGTCTCCGGCAGAAGACCGCAGATTCTCAAGCAAAAGCGATTTCAACATGTTCGCAGTCGCAGTGATGCGGTTGAGTCCATGAGGGTCACCAGCTCTGTGGCTCAGGTTCCTGTTACAGCAGAACCAGTACTTCTCACTGGGTGTTTTGAAGTGAAAACTATCTACAACTATAGTTCGCCAAAACCTTTAAAAATCATTTCTGACTCCAATAATAACAGTGCAAGCTAAGCAAATAACTCTCAAACCACTTCTCTAACTGTTAAACAGGTTCCAGGACTGCATTTTGCCTATGGGAAAGCGGAGACGGGAATGTGAAGTGACTTGCTGCTTTGCACACACCAAGGAAAAGGCAAAGCTGACTGTCCGTACCTGCCGCTGCCAGGCGGCTCTCACTCCCGCAGCTCGGACCACTTTGTGGCCCAATCAGTTAGAAAAGCATTTTAGGAAGTTCTCATGTGTAAAAACATCAAACAAGCTGCGAAAGAATCCACAGCCATTGCCAATAACTAACACAGCCCAGCAAAACACTCGGAACGTTAACAAGACTGAAAATATTGCTGCAATTTAAAGTACAGTAGAAATAGTCTCAGAGTGTGAATGGTATCAAAGATCTATCTGGAGACTACATAAAATTAACCCTCATTTTTAAGCAATCCCAGCGATTAGCAGCCAGCTTTTCTTGTCTCAGCTCATCACGGACTAGTGTCCTTCCCCAAGCTGCTTGTTAAATTTTCATTTAAGACATAATGTGCAATTATCACCAAATTCTGCATCCCTTGTGCTCTCAGGGACGGGGCAGGGACCAGCATGTGTGTGGCAGGCGCTGGCTCCGGGGCTGCGGGGAGGCCACACAGCCAGTGCGGCGCAGGAGAGGGGGGCAGTCGCCAGATCCTGGGGAAAAGGGTTCCGTGGAAGGCTGCGTTGAGTGTGTTAGTTTGGGGCGCCATCCAGCTTGCACGGGAGCCAACGGAAAGCGTCCCCGGGGTGAACCACATACCTGCAACAGTTCATGCAGAGCAGCAGAGTTGTTCACCCTTAGCAAGCGATACGAACCTGCCCGTTTTTAATTCCAGGGGAATTTAATCTAAATATAGAGTAATTCTGAGTGACACGGACAATACACCTAATTTTGAAATAAAAATATGTTTGTCTGAAGTTTTGTTAACTCTAACAAAATGCAATTTTACAAGAAAAGGGGTATTTTTAAAATTCTAAAATGCATTACAGAAGATTTAGCATCTACAAAACAAAACCGAAAAATCATCCTCAGAAGGAATCTTACTTCAAGCCACAAAGAGGCAAATATGAAATTATCACAGTCTGTATTTAAGTGGAAACTCTGAGTTCCTGAGAAACTTCATCCCTTCTGCAATCCTGCCGTGAGCGGGATCTTTACTGTCATCCCAGCTGTAATCCTGCCACAACCAGAGACTTTTACTGTTTTTCCATAGACTGAATTCTTTCTGGCCAGAAACAAACTCTGGCTTTAGCTCCCTGAGCAAGTTTACTCTAGAGGTGATCGCAAAAGCAACGCTGAAGCGGGGAGCGCAGCGGAGCACTTTGCTGGCAGCCCCCGCCAGCAGCAAACCGGCCATGAGTTACAGCAGCTTTGGCACAGAACACGGTGCCGACTTCCCTCCTGCAGTGGCCCTCTCACATCCAGGAGTGGAAGAGCCACCCGGCTGGGGACTGAGCCGGGCCCCGGGGACACGGGCTCTCCCCATCGTACTGTCTGGCGGCTGCTGGGTGAAGAACATCACCTCTGGCCAAGCAGGGACCCCCGGCACGGCCGCAGGAGGATGCTCCCGCAGGGGAGCACGGAGGAAAAAAAAACATACTCAGCTTCTTCAGTGGGCAAACAGACACAGGTCCTCAGTGTCTGACCCTTTTCCTATCGCCGTCTCAAACACTGCTCTCGGTACCTTGTCATGGAGCATGGCCACAAGCGGCAGACGCTGCCTCACTGGAGCAGGGCTCACACATCCAGCCCCGGGGCTTCTCTCCCCACAGAGCCCATCTCTGATGTTTTTCCATGCAGTTCCTGTAATTCAGACTTTTTCTGCATTTAGTGCCTTTCCTACTTAAATAAAAAGCAGGGAAGGCCTGAAAGTCATAGAATTGTTATCTAACTCTACTGGGCCCACTTCTAACCCACGTCCCCGAGCACCCTATCTAGACGGCTTTTAAATACCTCCAGGGATGGCCATTCAGCCACTCCCCTGGGCGGCCTCTTCCGGCCTTTCATAGCCCTTTCAGTGTAGACGTTTTTCCCAATATCCATCCTAAACCTCCCCTGGCACAACTTGGTGCCATTTCCTCTTGCCCTGTGGGTTGTAACTTGTGAGAAGAGTCCGACCCCCCCCTCGCTACACCCTCCTTTTGGGGAACTGGAGAGAGCGAGAAGGTCTCCCCTCAGCCTCCTCCTCTTCAGGCTGAACACCCCCAGTTCCCTCAGCCGCTCCTCATAAGACTGATTCTCAAGAGCCCTCACCAGCATTGCCCTTCTCTGGACCCTCTCCAGCACCTCAATGTCCTTCTTATACTGCGGCGACCAAAACTGAACACAGCACTCGGGGTGGGGCCTCACCAGTGCCGAGTATGGGGGACAATCGCTTCTCTAGCCCTGCTGGCTGGTCGTTAGTCAGTGGACTTGCACCAGGAGTGGATTTGACACACCTGAGTGCATTCTCCCAGGTTTGCTGCCTCCAGCCGGCCTCCCGAGGCTCCTTCCCAGACACCTGCCCGCTGCGAGGGCCTGCGGCGCCCAACGGCTCAGCAAGATCAATTTCTCCTGCCAGATTTTCAGAAGAAATCAGAAATGAGAACTAGATTCCAGTCAACCATCAAAGCCAAGAAAACTACTATCTCTGGGAATAAGCTAATATGTCATTCAGGCTCCCTGGCTTGTCTTGGTCTTGACATAAAAATTACTTTAAAAACTACATCTGGAAGTGTAACGCAGCCTCCTGAGGACCCCACATTACGCCAGGCGCCTACAAACAATTTAAACACAACCTGTTGGTGCGAGTGGAAAAGGCTCTCTCCTCCCAGCCCGTTTCCGCAGGCTCAGGAGGAGAACCCCCAGGGGATGCCATGGGCTGTCCCCCACAGCAGAGTGAGAAGGGGACAGTCACACCTGGACAGACCCCAAGCGATTCACACCCATGCGGAGGACACCCGTCACTCACCGGTGTTCCCACACTGTCTGGCACAGCCCCGGTTGTGCCTCACGCTCGCTTTGGGCATCGGCAATGGGCTAGTCATGGTTTTGTAGCCCCAGGCCAGGGACTTCTACCCACCACGCAGAGGTGAAGGCTGGGCACTGCCCGGCGCAGGGCAGCCGCTCGCACCCAGCCGGAGCGGTGTGCCATGGCAGTGGGGAGCGCCAACACCGCAGTGATTAGTGCCAGCGGGGCTTGGCCATAGCCAGGTCACGAGATGCCAGCATAGTCCCTCGGGGCTGTGCTCCAGTGCCATGCAACTTCTAGTAAAGACAAGTCACCAGAAGGGTGGAAAGCTCCCCGAGCCCAGTACCAAATCACAGAACCATAGTAGGGTTTGGGTTGGAAGGGACCTTAAAGCCCAACCACCCCCTGCCCTGGGCAGGGACACCCCCCGCCAGCCCAGGTTGCCCAAAGCCTCGGAAGGGCAGCCCGGAAGGGCAGCCTGAGCAGCAGCAGCCGGGCCACCGTCCCCCGGGGCCCCAGCACACGCCTGCTCCCCTCCTCAGCCTTTGCTTTTCACGGAGCCCTCAGGTGAGCGCGGACATACCCTGTACACAGAAAAGAGAGAAAAGGCTCCTTCTCATTTTGTTCAGACTGTTCTTGTTTCAAACCAGGAGCCAGCTGCGTTTTCCACGCCACAGCGCGAAGGGTCGGAGTGTTGCAGGTGCACATCACAGACCTCCAGAGCTTCCCGAAAGGATTGGTGCTCCCGGGAGCTCCAGCGGTGGGACACACCGTGGCAAAGCCCACATGTCCTGCGAAGCAGGAGCGAGCGCACGCGAGAGAGGAAACACGTTTGGTGCTTGTCAGAAGCTTCAAACGGGCTGTCTCACCGCCAGCGCAGCACCACCTGCGAGGCTACGGGTTTGCACTGCCGCCAGACGTTCTCAACCTTGATGGCCTCCTGGATTACCCTGAAGTGCTGGGGCTGAATCATGTAACTCGGACCCCTGTGCACAGTTACTGCTTGGGATTTGTAAATAAGAAAGCAAAAATTAATTGGAAGGCACCAAAATTATGTCCCAATGAAAGTACGTTTCACATTTCCCCTCCACATTCCATCCCTAACTTCAAATTACTCAAAACTTTTAAAGCTGTTTCGGAATGTACACTTAAACACACCGAGGCGCCTTCCCGTGCCTCTGTCCGCTCCGCAGGCGGTGCCCAACCCAGGGGTTTTATCCAAGAGGACGTCAGGGCCGGGTCCCAGCCCGTGTCCCCAGCTGGGCACCTCACCGCTCGTGGGGCCGCTCAGGCGCCTGTCTCTGCGGCTGCTTTGTATTAAGAAAAAAGAAAAAAAAAGTTTCCCGGGGCCTTTTGCCTGGCCTGGCCTGGCCTCCTCCGTAAGAGCAGAGGCACAAGTTGACAGTTCTTCTGAAACTAAGCATGTAATTATTTGAAGAGACAGATGCTCTTCCTGTTACGTACAATATCAGCAAGCTATCACACAAAAAGGTGCAATAACCCCCATCTATCAAACTCCCCAGAACAACCCCTCCTCTTATTTCCATTAAGATCGAGGGCCAACATTTTTTCAACAGAAAATCACATAGTACTGAGATGAAATAAGGGCTATGCCGGGCTATAAGCAGCAACAGAAAAAAAATCAATACATATTCACATCTTGCTCTGTTGAACAAAACAACTCTCCCTGTGCGGTTGGGTGATGCCCTGCGGAGGCATCCCACGACCCCGCAGAGAGGGGACACAAGCAGCCAACCCGCCACGGGACACGGTGTCGGGAGCGACAGCCGGTGGCTCGCAGGAGCGGCGTGAGCGTGAAAGTGAACATAATGAAATGGGCAGCCCGGTGCAGGAAACAAGCCGGCCAACGTTTCTGGATAGACAGATTTATCTAGAAGAACTTTTTGCTGGAAAGCAAAGCAAAACCGTGGTCTTCCAGTAGCAGTCCAGAGGCACAAACAACGAACCAGAGTACGCTATGGATTTAAAGACATCCATGTTAAAGAAAGTGCACTGGAGGAGTGTAAAGCGTGACTTAAATTAGAGCCATTAGCAGAGAGAACACCATCACTGCCAAACATCTGCACAGTTAAGATAAATTTAACTGACATATTAAGGGACTACCAAAGCACCCAACAAACCCACAGGACCCCAACAACGAGATTACACGGGGAAATTCTGACCTGCTCGTTGGCTTCAGGAACAACTAACAGAAGTATCGCGACTGCCCCAGATCTCAGAGCGCAGCCTGTGACTCGGGCGGAGGATCTGTTAATTTTGCTCCTATTCCCACTTCCTACCTGGCTCTCCAAGAAGCTCCCCCTGTACCCAGAGCCACCATACCCCACGCACACGGGGCATACAGGGCCGTCTCAGAACGCTCTGTGAAAAACACGGGCATTGTCATGCTTATGTGCGCTTGTATCTAAGGGCTTAAAAATAATACAGAAAGCTTTTAATCTGGTGCTATTGTAAGGAAATAATTTTCCAAGTTTTAATTCTATGTTTAGCAATTGGGAAGCCAATATGTATTAAAGGACCATTGATAAGTTTTTTTTTTTTTTATTATTTGCACTTTACATGAAATTGCTCCCTGGCTTCTCTGTCAATGACTCCAAACATTTGTTGTACTTCTCCGTTACGGGGATGTAGTTGCTGTGACCCTCGTTCCCGGGCTCTGAGGTTCAGGCAGACCAGTTTCTGGTAGATTCCCCCCTCTGAAGTCTCCCCGACCTCCTGCCTTCAGCAACTCTGCCTTCGCTTGGCAGCCGGAGCGTCTCTCCCGGGGCCGTCCCTTTGAGGACAGCAGTTGCCGCAGATGTTTGGTCTTGCTTCTTCGCCCTTATAAACTTTTTGTCCTTTATAGATTCTTTGCAGTTCCTTCAAGGGCTCTGCACTGAGAGCACTAAGCCAGACACCTGGAAAAGTGCCAACACGACCCTCCGCCGTGATTGTTAACCTTAAGAGACAATGCCAGCCCCCTTTGCAGCCAAAGCAAAGGTTTTTCTGTTACTGTTACATTTCGCATCTAAAGGGCTGACACACAAAAAAACGTACAATGTTGAAAAACAGGCGGCCAGACAGATGCTGCATAAGCCATGCTCTAAATTGACTCCTTTAAATTTTGACAAAGCTCTATGGCGTTTGCAGCTTAAAAGAATTACTTTTACCCCTCCCCCAATTAAAAAAAAAAATATCCAAACCAGAAACCCAGAGAAGCAAGCAGAAGTGCAGACTGGAGATAAGTGCTCACAGACCAACAGAAGGGAAAGACCCTCCCGGGTCACCAAACCCTGTCCTGCTGCACACAGCCTGACACCAACACATTTCAAGAAAGCCACACCAGCCTCTGAAGAACAACAAAAACATAAATCCTACCTGCTAAAGTTGAGCCAAAGCGCCAGGAACTTTGAACTCCAGTTCAGCGGGACACAATTGCCATGAAAGCTCAGGTTTCTCACTGTCTTCAAGTATCAGTCCCTTAAAATCATTCAGGGTGATTACTTCAGAAACGGTAGATGTGCTTAAATATCAAATGTGATTCTCTCTATGAACAACCGCAGATATGCTGTGAAAACAATGAACTATTAACTGAACTGATGAATAAAGTCTAGTGACGGTGCGGCAAGAGAAGGCGGTCATAGCTGCCTGTACCCACTCCTCGCCTCGGGCTCAGTAGGAAAACACAAGGTAGAAACAGGAAATAAATAATAATGTCCCTTTCAACATCATTTATATTTATCAGTGATGACTTCTGCTTCTGAGCCCCTGGCTCCTCATTCCACAGCTTTTATTATCAATTTTGGGGCAAAGCATGTTAAAAAGCCATTAAAAACACCTGAAAAGGCTTTCAAACCCTATGAAACCCTATGGTAGGGTTTTCAAACCCTATGATAGCTGGAGGGGCAAAAAAAGTAATGCCTGGGGAGATGTGGACGCATCCCAGACCACGGACACTGAGGTCTGGGGAACCAGTGCAAGTCCTCCATCCCGCTCCTTGGCCCAGTCTTCTCCACTCCCTTCCAGCTCACCTTGTGCCAATACCACCAGGCAAATTTAGAGAGAAATGGCTTTTTAAACACATATTAAAAGATTTATCACATTAAATAAGGTTGGATTCAGCAATTTTCCAATGAAAACAAGCATCTGTTAGCGGTGCTACGACTCTAAAGCCCAAGCGCTGCATTGCTGCTCGTAAGCTTGAGCAATGTGCCTTGAGCTAAAGATGCTCAGAATGAAGACAGACATTACCAGTTGACCATCAACCAGATAAGCAAAGGTTTTGTTGAGTCTGTACATGTATTGCAAGAAGGGGGATAAGAAATAGAGCTGATAGCTACCCCAGACAGATCACAGCATCTTTCATGGTAGAAAGTGTTATTAAATATAAACAAAGTAGTAACAGCCAAGCCCACCAGAAATAGGCAGCGCGCACGGCAGCTTCCAGGGTTACTCCAGCAGCACACACCGAAGTGAAAGAATGCGAGAGCTGTCAGATTTCATAAAAGCATTTAACGTCTCTTCACGGACAGCTCAGCCAGACATCAGGATTCAAGCCAAGATGGGTAAAAGCCCTGTTCCGTTATTCCTAGCTATGAGAAACAATTATCCACTACCCGAGAATGTTTTGTTGGTATACTGCAATTCTTGATTAATTACTCCCTTAAGTAGAGAGAACGACGTTCATATAATAGCTTTGTATTCCCAACAGCTAATTTCCAAAAGCCATGGGACGAAAGAGAAGGAGCAGCAGAAAGGAGAAAAAGCGCGTTTTTCTTGCGAACTAAAGCAGCAAAGTCAGCAAGGTTCTTTAAGTGTCTTGCAGAGTGATAATACACAATTCTTCAAGCTGGCTGAGGAGCTGCCTACAGGAGGAAATTGTACTGGCATAACTAGAAACGCAGCACTGAACTGATGAGCAGACTGCGTGGCCATGATTTCAGGTGAAACTGCCACACTTCTGATTTGTACCCTCAGAATAATTAAGGTAAGAATGACTCGCACAGAGTGCTCCTAAAGATTTAACAGGAAAATAAGGACTTTAACAGAAAAAAGAAAATTACCACCTTTCCTATAGATAAGCATGGAGTATCTCCATCAATACCTATAATATTATACCATTTTTATATTTCCGTAGAACCTCAGTTTCACAAGTTCGAAACGACTCGCAAGACCAGTACCTTCATAAAGCACAGAGTGGTGTTTTCAATTTATGCAAATCACACACTCCTTTACTGCAACACCGACAAGAATGAGCTACGGAGATGTGTGAAAAGAGGAGGGGGCTAGCGGTGGAAATCCTTCCCTCAGTGGAGTCCAACCGCCCAAGCATTGCTCCAGATGGTATTTTCCCTTTGCAGCACTAACTGTGGTTGGAATGAAATGTAGTTTGGAGACAGTCAGTGAGCAAGTACTCAACAAAAAAAAAAAAAAAAAAGGCATTGCTAATATACCAGGGTAAACTAGAGCAGTTGCCTCTCACTTCACAGTGCACATAAAATGAGATCCCATCACTAACAACTTCACACACTGGTTTGAATGGTTGCATGCATTTTTCTGGCAATTTAGCAGTTGTTTTGTATAAGCTAATTAAATACATTCAACTAAGAATGTTGGGAAGCATTTTAGTAGTGGATAGAAAAGAAAGTTTCATTCATGTGGTTTTGGATGAAACAGTCCACCGAGTCTTGAGAGACTCATACACAGCAGAAAAAACACAAGTCTGCCTACCACTAGCGTTCAAATTGACAATTCCTTAAAACGCTGATCTGGCAGAGTCACTGCTGCAGACACTCAGCACGCACAGCAGCACGAGCATGGCCTTAGCTGTCCCTTGAATCATAGACTGGGTTAGGTTGGAAGGGACCTCGAAGATCATCTACTCCCACCCCCTGCCCTGGGCAGGGCCACCTCCCCCCAGCCCAGGTTGCTCCCAGCCCCGTCCAACCCGGCCTTGAACACCCCCAGGGATGGGGCCTCCCATGAAACATCATCAGTCATTCCAGTGCAGGCAAGGGAGGTTACAGACCTATTTTACTACCAGTTTATCTTCAGGGAACTGGTACAGGATACCAGACAGTACTATATTACCACTGGCATCAACACAAACCAAGTTCTAGCACCTCCACAGGGTAGAAGGCAGTGGAGTGCCAAGTGTCAGCTTCACAGCAAAATAAGTCACTTCCTAGTTAATAGTGTTTTTTCAAAAAGAAAAATATGATATAGTGAAGTTTAAGGCATACACTGTGTTTCTCTACCCCTCTCAGATACTTTTGAACCTAGTAAATGATCTTTTAGCCAAACTAATGATTTTTCAGTAACACTTAAACAACTCGATCCAGAAACTTTCTTACTACAGTCCCTGTTTTAGTCTGTAACCGATGACGCTATTTTTCTTACAGCCACACTTAGAAGTTTCCCCGTGTGCAGCTCTTCGTAAGCCGTCCCGCGGGTCACCGCCCCGCTCCGCGGCGCCCCGTCACCCCCAGGCAGGCCTGGGCAGCGGGACAGGGACAGCACGCAGAGGCACGCGAGTGCAGTCTGCCGTACTCGCGCAACCGCCTTCCGCGGACACATCCTTAAGTGCACGACTTTGCTTAACTTTATCTTACCTCAGTCTTAACGCGTAGGTATCATCTGCAAACCATGTGTCAAAGTACGACGTGGAAGAGCTTTACTTCCAGACTAGCGCTACACGCTGTATGTTCAATTCCAGGGAAATTTCATGTAAATACCACCAATTGTGCCTGGATGGTACTGCGGTGCCGTGCCGACGGGGGCCCAAGTACACACAGAAAGGGGCAAATTATCAGAAGTTATCCACATGAGCAAATCCGTTAAAGCGCGAAGGAAGGCAGACATGCTGATCCAAAGGCTGTGAGCTCGGACGAGAGGGGAGAAAGCTGTTTACTCCCTGCGCACTGCTTTCCCGCCCCGCAGCCTGGCACCAAGCATGGCTTCCGTCAAGCTGCTGTGCAGCATTCGTGGTTTGTTAAAAGCCTCTTTAGTTCTGAATGCACTTTAAGTGTACTTTTTCCTGTGTTTGTTGATATAGTTGTTTTTACAAGACTCTAGCAATCATTTTGAAAGCCCAGTGGAGGTAGATTGATGCCGGGGCGTGCAAGAAACATCCACCAATACACTGAAAACATTAAAGCATTAAAGAGTACGGTTCATACCCAAAGAAAAATCCCAATTCTCACAAAACTGGCAGGGAAATGAAGTCTTGACCTATTTTGCAAAGAAAACAACTACGATTTTCTTCGATATCCTTTCTCTATGTCTTACCCAACAACATGCCTCGGCTGCCACCTGAAGTTTGACTGGAGCAGCTGAATAGTGAAAGGCAGCAACTGGCAGTAGCTGCAGTAATTCCGATAGGTACCGCTCACTCGCGGTGTATTCAAACCGTTACGGAGATCACCTGAGCTACTTTCAGTAATTTAAGGTGTGTGGCACTCAACACACACGTATGTAATGCAGATGTTTTGATCTCTAATGGTTTACAGGCAGTATAAGTTTGAGAATTGTACCATAAGCTGATGCAATTTAGGCCATGGGTCTTGCACACACAATTTCAGTGCTGACAGCTGCGTACGTGGCAGTTACCACAGGAACTACAGTGAAAAACAGGAAACTACAGAAAAACCAGCACAGAACAGCGTTGGATGCCTGGGAAAGTAGAGGGGAGGAGGCCTCAAGGAGAGAAGTCTTAAACTTCTCAGTCAATGGCTTAACAAGTTTGAAAGTCTGTTACGTACAGCATTCCTGAATTCCCTGCTGACTGATGCTTCTGTGCAGTGTCTCGGTTCTAACGCAAAACTACAGCTCATAATATCGGTGAACAGAAAAATACTGAGGAACAGCGTGTACATCCAGAAAGACGGTGGAAGTTTCCACGTTGGCTTGTCAAGCCAGCTCAGAAAGGAAATGAGGCTAAACCATTCCCTCTGTACTGGCACCCCACACTCCTGCTCAGAGCTACTGAACACGTGTTATTCGAAGGATCAGATTTGTGAAACTTTCCATGCAAAACCCTTTGTACTCACATATCCGATTTAGGATACTGCTCTGGTAGTTGCACATGAAATCAGACATTGGCACATTCAAACAGTTCCTTACCAGCTACTCTCAAACTCATCAACTCTGCGTATCAAACACGTGCTTTCCTCCTTGAGCAATACAAAGTGTACGGCACTAAAGTTTCGAAAGAAAGCTGAATCCAATTCTACCTAATGAACTAAGTTTTTGAATAAAGTGTCACAAATGCAGCAGTTCTGCTGAGCTGGTTAAGTGTCACCCACACTATGCACTGTGCAGAAAACAAAGCAATCACACCGCAGGAAGGCTGAGCTGAACTGGAACAAAGCCAATGACATTCGCGTGGCATATTTGGATCCACACCGCAGAGTGGAGATTTTTAAGCAGAAAAAAAAAATATTTAAGTTCTTAAAGAAAATTCAAGTCTTACTCGAAGGCAGATCCTTTTTAAATGCTAGATTCTGCCCTCTATTAAACCTTATTTCACCTTTTTATAACCTCAGTGCTAATAACAGTGACATGATTTTAAATAATAGTGATCCTGAAAGTTGTTTAAAAACAATTCCATTTATGTTTCAATAAGAATGTCTCACTCGCACTCTCACCGTAAGGCTGGTGGGACAACCCGTCTGTCATTCCCAGCTGCAGGACCACTCGGCGAGAGGTCCCCAGGGCACCTCGCCTGCCCCCCTCCTTCCCCACAACACAGTTCGCTTGGAAGTTTTCAGCCCCAGATCCGGGCTCTGAGTCCAGGTGTGCTTGGTCAGCTGAGCCCATAAACCATGCTGCTTCTGCCTCCCTCTTACACAACTGCCTCTTGTCCGCAGGGAGTTATTAGAAAAACAGCAAAGGCACTTTCTATACTTTTTTCATGAATGTCTTTGTCTGTCTTGATTAGCCTGAAGTTTCTGAAGCAAACACTTGAAAATGTGAGCAAGACAATGACTTCTTCCTTTGTTTAATTTTAGAACCACTAAGTTGACATCAGTTTTGTGATCTGCCCTGCAAAAGCAATGCTATGGTTTCGCACGCGCAGTCTCTCTCTAGCAGGGTGAGTGACAGACACACCACTTCCCTACAATCAAACACAACAGGCTTCTCAGCGCCTAATAAGCAAAAACATCTTGTAGATGGGTCTATGTTTTTCCACCTCATATCACTCCTGTACTCCAGGTGCTAAAAACAAGTTTTCCTGAGGTTACTGTTCCTCTTAGAAGCATGAGTATATTTTACTGTCTTTTTAATACATGGAATAAAGTTGTAAAAATTGTTGCGCACACAGTGCTTATCTCAGTATCAAGATAAACAAATAACACTAGTTCAATGCTTGCACTGCCAGACCTTCAGGGCAGGTACTGGCTCCAAGTGGTTTTTTTTGTTTTGTTTTTGGTTTGGTTTTTTTTGTTGTTGTTTTTTTTTGTTTGGTTGGTTTTTTTTTTTGGTTTTTTTTTTTGTTTTTTTTTTTTTTTTTTTTTACACTGCTTATTACAGGCATGTGCCACTAATATTAGAGTACTTCTCTTGCTTCAAAAGCCATTTATCCATATCACAGTATCACAGTATGCTAGGGATTGGAAGGGACCTCAAAAGATCATCTAGTCCAATCCCCCTGTCGGAGCAGGGACACCTAGATGAGGTTGCACAGGAAGGCGTCCAGGCGAGTTTTGAATGTCTCCAGAGAAGGAGACTCCACAACCTCCCTGGGCAGCCTGTTCCAGTGCTCTGTCACCCTCACTGAGAAGAAGTTTCTTCTCAAATTTAAGTGGAACCTCTTGTGTTCCAGCTTGAATCCATTACCCCTTGTCCTATCACTGGTCGCTACTGAGAAGAGCCTGGCTTCATCCTCATGACATTCCCCCTTTATATATTTATAAACGCTAATAAGATCACCCCTCAGTCTCCTCTTCTCCAAACTAAAGAGACCCAGCTCCCTCAGTCTTTCCTCATAAGGGAGATGCTCCACTCCCTTAATCATCTTAGTTGCCCTACGCTGGACTCTCTCCAGCAGCTCTCTGTCCTTCTTGAACTGAGGGGCCCAGAACTGGACACAATATTCCAGATGCGGTCTCACCAGGGCAGAGTAGAGGGGAAGGAGGACCTCTCTCGATCTGCTAACCACCCCCCTTCTAATACAGCCCAGGATGCCATTGGCCTTCTTGGCCACAAGGGCACAGTGCTGGCTCATGGTCATCCTGCTGTCCACCAGGACCCCCAGGTCCCTTTCCTCTACACTGCTCTCTAACAGGTAGCTCCCCATCCTATACTGGAACCTGGGGTTGAAATATGAAATATGAAATAACATATGAAATAACAGAGTTTAACCTCTCAGCATTTCTACCCACCATAAATTTAAAATGCCATAAAAAAAACCCTAGATGCCATTTCAGCTTCCCCTGTGCCCCCCAAGCTGAGCGGTGGCGAGCCCGCGCAGGGCTGTGAAGGTTACGGGAAGCCGTGCTATGAAGGCGGCAGCTACGGGAGCTTGCGCAATAACCCCCCACGCTCTCAGCCAGGAGAGAACAGAGGAGCAGAGCTGGCCGAGATAAGGGCGTGAGACCGTTATAGGGCTCCTCCAGCTGAGCGGGGTTGATGGCATTTGCCAGATACATTTAATTTCATTTCTACCCTCAAATATACCCCGACACTTCCAGCCTCTCAAGACAGAGAGCACTCACAAACATCTGAACTGGAAAAAAAAAAAAAAAAAAAACCACAACTAAAAATGGAGTTCTGGCAGAAAGTGAGCCAAATATGTTTGTCAGAGGCACTTGGATTTGCAAAAATTTAGTCCTCTACAGCCAATTCTGAATCCTGGAAACCAGTGGGAGTTTACCTATGTCATCACTGGATCAGTATTTGGTCCCTCATCCTTACTTATTATGACCTAGAAATTAAATCCAGCTCATACACAGCCAACTAGGCATTTTCTATATGTATTCATAAGAGGAAAGTCTTCAGAAAGCAGAGGAAGCAGTATGGCACACTCCCTTTGTTTTCAAAGACTTGAACCAAAATTATGAGGGGAAAGGGAAAAGCCAACAGAACACCATTTATAAAAGAACATCCGATGGAGCAGAGGCTCAGCGCAAGGGAAAGTGTAATATGTTTCAACAACAAAGAAAACATAAGCTCCATATTTTTACACTACTTTCCAAAGCATCTGCATTTAAAAGATTTGATCTCTTCAACCTCTCTGCCAGATGTTTCTTATTCTTTTTATAGCAGAGATGGGTGAGAACAAGCAGAGTGCATCTCCTGGGTCAGAGCAGTCTGCGCAGGAACAACTGTATTCCATCGCGCCTCCCCTGGAGGCACCTGAGCTGCACACAGCTTGGCACAAACACGAGTCAATCACGGGTTATTGCAGTTCTCCACAATTTCCAACATGCGAGAGTAAGAAAAGTTTTGTTTTGGGTTGAGCAAACCATCGCATTCAATGCCAAGGGCTTTGTTTTAAACCAAGCAAATTTTTAACCGTTTTTCAGTGAAGTAGTCATGAAAAGATTACATGGATTTGAGAAGAGTTTCTGTCACAAAATCCAAATAATCCACAAAAAAAGTTTTGAATAAAAAAAATTGTGCTATGCTAAAGTGTTGGCAGTACAGTCCTCCTGTCAAAAATCAGGCAAGAACCTTATTTGCCGTGAAATCAAGTCTCCAGTTGAAGGCGTTATCAACGTGTAGGTACAGAAAGAGAGGACTCGCTCTCCCTGCCACCGGCTAACCATACGCAGCGCCGTGCACGAAGGGCGGCCCGTTACTCACGCGGGCACGGGGCTGCCTCTCCCCCGACCAGCCAGCCACGGTCACCTCCCGGTGCGCGGAGCAGCGGGACGCGGCAGAGCCGCGGGACGCAGCACAGGGGATTTAGTGCCGGGGCTGCTCTCGGCAGCGGGCTTTGCGAACAGCCGGGCCTCCCCCTGCTGTCAGCTTCTGCAGGGCTGAGAGAGGAGCTGCAAGAGTCTTAGTCCCCTTTCAGAAGTGTTTATTAACTTTGGGGTTACACATCTGGAAGGTAATTACCAAAATTTTGCTCGTGAACAAAGCGTTGTCGGTGCCACTCCTCAGTGCAGCAACAAAACCCTGTACAAGTCAGTGTAGCTCTGTTACCAGCAGGTGAGATAATCTGGTGAGCTTCAAGAATACCAAAGTAAGCCGAGCGCAAAGCTGGCAAGGCCAGGAAGTGTTTATGTGTAATTGGGAAGACAAGACCTTCCCCTCCCTGTCCCACAGCCGTCTCGCCTCCTCTCCTCGCCAACATCTCCATACGTTCAACCTGCTTGTCACGCTTTCCCAACGTTCTCTTCAGTTTTTATTTAAAAAGAAACACTGCTGCTGCCCTTCTGGCCTCACACCTTCCCACCCCTAACAAAATTTAAAAAATAAAACCAATTTTCCTCTCAGGCCATAACTGCAGAAGGGCTCCTCTCTGAGCTGCTCCATACACTTGCCCTGAGAGGCATTTCTCCATCGCTTCAAAAGCGGCACCAGAAGCCCAGTGACTTTCCCACTGAGGCACCACTTGGATGCACAAGCATCCAGCCACGCCGGGTGAGCACGGCTGAAGGTGCCGGCACAAGGGACCCGCCGCCGCCTCAGGGCTCACTCTCTAAGGTCAAAGCCCACCTGCGACAGCAGCAGCGCTCCCGGGGCAGCTGGAGACGGCGGGATGAACTCTCACAAGGGCTGGGGTCCACGGCCACCTCATCGCCCTGTCCCCGGCGGCCTCGTGCTTTGGGCGGTGGCACAGACTGCCCCCGCCACGCTCCTTCTGCCCCGCGGCACCAACACTACAGCGCCCCGTGAAGGGGACTCAGATGCTCGATACTGCTCTGGGATTGACACAAGAGCCACATGACAATAAAATGTTATTTTTAATTATGCTTCATGCCATCACAGGATGAAAGGGGGACAGAAGTCCCCCTGCAGGATTTTGCTCTCACAACTGTCCAATATTCCTTTAGTAAAGTCACTTTGGACTTCACATTGTAAACAGAAACAGAACAAAGGCAAAGGTTATCTGTTAAATATACAGTAGATAAAACAAGCTAGAAGCCAAGAGCATGTGAATTTACAGCTAAGTACTTCCAGACAGTGACTCTCTGGTCTTGGCTAATCTCAATGTCAGAAAATGTTTTTCCAGGATGGGTTTGGTTTTTTTTTTTTTTTTGGAAGGATTCAGAAACAAACTGAGTCTTAAAAAAAAAAGAGAAAAAAGCCAAGCTGTGCTCTTTTTTGTTCTTTCCTTTCAGTCTGAAAGTATTTTCAAGAAAAGGAAAGACTGTTTTAGTTCAAATGCTGAAAACCTGATGATTTTGGCCAGTTAGTCTTCGGTTATTCCATCCGCCCTCTGCTTTCAATGTTCACTGGGTAACTTTACCTTCCTCGGCTGCTCTAAGGGACACGGCCCCAGTTTGCAGGAGAAAAAAGGTATTACCGAGAGGCTGCTGCAAGTACACCACTGTCCACCACCCTGTGTGCCAACACAAGTCAAAGCCCAGAGAAAAGAGCAATAGTAAAGTGAAGCCGCTTTAAAACGACATACTCGCTGTTTCCAGTGTCTAACTAGTGCCTCTATTCTCCATTATGAAACAAAGGAAAAAAGTGCAAAATGTTCACAAATTAAGATGAAAATCTTCTGTGACTAAATGTAATATTTACTTGAAGTAAATCTGGTATTTACAGATTTGTTTTTTCAAGAGCTTTGGACATAAACAAGACTTTATAAATATATGGTTTAAACTTGAGCCAGAGATGAATGTTTCTTTTCAGAAATGCACGTTGGCTTGGGGCTGACAGAGGAATAGCTCGGCACGACAAAGAAGCATCATCTGGGCCTTTTGATGAAGACCAGCTTACAGCAACAGGTTTCCAGTTTATAACTACAACACGAGCCCATGTTATATCACGTTACAGAGAGCTAAGCTTGCTTTGGAAATAATTTCTTCATGTATATTACCCAAGTACCATCAGGCCTAAGACAGCATTGAGAAAAAAGGCATTTTCTCTGCATACCAAGAAAACTGCTGGAAAGCATGGAAATGAGAGGCAAATGTTGTTGCAGAAATAAGAAAAACATTGCTCGGGTTTCTGCACAGAGCTGTTGAGCGTGTGGCTTAAGGACTGCTGAAAGAATTAAGGGCACATTCCTTTCAGCTTGATTCAACAATGCTCTTCGTATAAAAATTACAGTATTAAGCTTACTGTTGTGGAAAGAGGACATATCTACTAGCTTTTAATAGACAGTAACTAGCTTTTAATAAAAAATTTTTCAGCCTGTGTTCACAATCTGCTGTAGTTTTACCCAAGACAGACATTAAAATCTTTATTGGTCTAACTACTTGTTTCAGTCATTCAAAAACACTATTGCCAGTGTCCTGACCTAAATAAAAGCGGATTTGTAGAGCGGTCATATATTTCACCTACAGACGCCTGCTCCTGGCCAGCCCGGTTGCGCCGGGTGCCTTCTGCAAGCTGACTGAGGGTGCACTTCTTGAGCCAAGCCAGCTCTTCCAAGAGCCTCTGCTGGGGCGGCGCAGCCCAGTGGGAGCCAAGTCAAGCCTCCAGCGCAAGTGGAGGGCAGCGGAGCACGGCGCGGGTCTGCTCGCCAGCAGGCTGGCAGCATGTGCTGCCGAGCTCTGGGGGGTGCACACCAGTGCCCCGTGCCTGCGGGGGTCCGGGCAGACGGCCCCAGCCAGTGGCAGTGCCAGCGACGCTGGCGCTGGGACCTGGCAGCCACCACCGACTCATCACTAAACGGGCACTGCTTCATCTCCAGGAAGAGACACAAAGCCCAAGACACGTGGGAAGTTCTTACAGAAATAAGAAGCCCCCACACCCGCCTCGTACAAAGGTCTCCTCTGACACCACCAGTTAGTAACCCTTCTGACTCAAGGGAAATAAAATCACTCAGTGGCTGGCATCAGCCCTGAACTCCCCCAGTGGGACATACGGCAAAGCACAGTACAGCCTCTTCCAGAAATACAAGCTACAAATCAGATTTAAGATAAGGTGCTAAAATAATTAAAAAAAAATATAAGATTCCATAATCTAGATGGAGTCTGTAAGCTTCATCATCTAATTTATTTTTTTTTCTTTAACAAAAAAAGGATTTAGCTACAGACTGTTGAAGACCAAAAGAGACCAATAACTAAGAACTATGTTCACCCTTTATGAAAGGTTTACTAGGGAGGGGGAAAAGGGACAAGAGTAAAGCAAAGTGCTATTAATTTGCAAGTAAAATAAGTGCATTCTTACTCATACTGTGGTTACTGCTGACTGCCACTGGATCAGGACAAAGCATAATTTGTACTTCTCTAGTGCAAGGCTTCGAGTCTCTCTTGTGCCTATAACGAAAGCGATGCAAAGCAAAGCGTTACCAGGCATCCACCCACTCCTCCCGCTGCCTGCGGGCACTGGGACGGCAGCGGTGCTGTTCTGGCCGGACTCTTTGCAAAGCTCAGATGTGTGGGTGTCTTTGTCATCCCCTCCGACACTGTGTGTCTCTGCAGAGCCACGCTGACCTGTCACACACTGGGACCCTCCGTGATGCGTGAATGCTCTTGAAGCCGACCCTTGCACGTGTGACAGACCCCTCTGTTCACATGTCAACTCATCTTACAGCCTTTGTTTCTCAGGGCTGAGAGAAGTGCACTGTTACACATGGCAAAAAGGAACAAAATCTTTAGAAAGTGGATAGATTTTTAAATCTGGATTCTTGAAAGTGCATTTAAAAGCCTTTACAAACACCTGCAATTTGTAACGCTGACACGCATTCAGTAGTTAACCTGCAGCACAAAAGCACAATACCGCCAGTTTGCCGGTGGCATCACTGAAAGTGGGAGAACATGCCGCAGCCCTGCTCTGGCCCGTCCGCTGGCCCCTCAGCGGCAAGGCGAGCGGCAGAGCCCAGGGATGCTCTCCAGCCCGCGCCGCAGCCGCGGAAGCGGTGGTTTGGCCGCCAGCACTGCTTCCCTGCAGGAGAGGCAGGCGGGCCTTTGAACGCGCCAGACCTCGGGACGGAGCGGCCCTGAGCACAGACAAGGGGGAGCCAAGGCCAGGAACATCCATTTCAACATTTCTGGGAAAGTCAAAGCAGCAACTGAGCAAGTATGCTGTTCTGCTGCTATTGCACTTTTCGCTTGTTCTTTGTTCTGCTTCCATCTCCTGCTCTTGAAGGCACAGTTTTGCCTAGTTCTTCCCTCACCCTCCATCATCTCCACAGCTTTTTAGATACGTAACTCAATGCCTTCCTCCCTGTGTCAAAAAAAGCATCTAGGCACCACTGAAAGATGCGCAGAGGGTGGAGGAACCCCCTTACTCTCTCCTGTGAGTTCCCATTCCAGACCCTTCCCCAGTGCCTGCCCATCCCCAGCCAGCTCTGCCTCCGCACCCGGCTCCTGCCGCTGCGCCCCGGGACCAAGGGTCCCTTACTAGCGGGGAATCCTGTGAAACGTAACACAGACACTACATGAAAAGGAAAAACAAAATATTGAATATCTCAAGCTTGAGACTTGTAGGCTGCATTGTGAATGAAGACATGCCTTTAAAAAATACCATATTGATCATCTGAAGTTTGTCGGTGTCAGGTTAGGAAATATAATTTAGCTACTGACTGAATGACAGACTCTTTTCTTTTCCCCAGTAGAAAAAGTAAAGTCGCATATATTTAGACTGTTCCAACTCACATACAGTGTTAAATATAGGCAGCCTCTTTAAAGTCATTATTTTTTCCTAGTGCAACAAAAAAGGAAGTCATGCTTTTGGTGTTGAACTGCATTCAATTAAAGACTTAGCAAGCCATTCAAAGTTTTAGATTCTTACTGCATCACCATTTAATTTCTGAATGCAAGCCAAGGAATAAACAGAAAAGAACATTTGTTTTAGCGGCTGTCGAGTTGCTTCCAAATGCTCTCTCTATTTCACGTCCCTAATAGAAAACTAATAAATAAAACCAGACTATGCTGAGCCGAGTGCAAGGGATTGCAAATCCCGGAGCCTGACTCCTCACCAGAGGATCCCTGCTTGTCCCAGGTGTCCCGGCGGACCCTGCGGCACCTCCTGCCCACGGAAACGCCAGCCGGGGCGAGCAGCCTCGCCAGCAGCGGCGCAGGGGCCGCAGGCGCCGAGAGCTGCGCTTTCCCCCTGCCCTCCCGCACCCGCCTCTGCCCCGCGGTGCCACCGCCAGTGCCGGCACCGAGGAGCTGCCACCGCGCTCCTGGCAGCCATGCCACACCACAGCCTGGCCCGGCACACTGCGCCTCCCCTGCTGCTCCCCAGAAGGACGGGGGTTTGCATCACAGGCCATGCCGACGGCAACGGCGAGGCAAGAAATGGGAGTCAGGCGCAGGGTAAGTAAATTTAGGTTTGTTGTATTCTGATCTGTATGAAAGCATCAGGTTTCTTGACTTTTAGCACAGCAGTCTGATATTCTATAAGGGGCTTTTATGGAAGAAAACTGTGTTTTGGAATAATTTGCAACATTCATCCTTGGAGAGTATATTACATTCAGTAATGGAAAGGTCATTCAAACTGACTTACGGTTCTGACACAAACCAACAGAAACATACAGTTAAGTCTGAAATATACAGCACATTTCCAAAACAAATGAAACATAATAGCAGCAGCCAGTTAGGAAACCAGCAAGGAAACGCTCGGTCCTCCACCAGGCTGTTCTTGACTTACATCTATACCAACACAAAACCCTTCTGTTCCATCTGGCGCTGCTGAAGGGTGCCCGATCTCATTCATTAAGCTCAGGATCGGCGAGCTGTTCCAGAAGAGCTGGCGGAACAGTGGCATTCCCTCCTACGTTCCCCCCTTACCCCGATGAACATCCAACCCAGCACTGACAGAGCCAGCTCACACAGGAAAAGTGAAAGCTAGAAACCCACTGATGGGCAAAGCCCCATGTCACACAAAGTAACGGCAACCACCAAAAAAAGCATACCCCGGGTAAATAAATGCTATTACAAATACAACTCTATGAACTTCTTTAGATATAATCAGACTGAACTCTGGATTCATGGAGTTGGAGTGGAATTCACTCCAGTGATGAAAACAAGTTGTCAGGAACTTCTGAGCCCAAGGCACCTAGATCCATGCCCTTGCCAGCCCATCCATAGCTCAGAGCCACACCACTGAAACCAAGCTCAAAATGTTCTAGAAATACCTTTCGTCATATAATTAATTCAAATTTCTCACCTTTTCTTTTTAATCAGCAAGTCAATAGCTCCATACAAGAAGCACAGGCTTTTAACCACCACCTTTCCTGCGTTTACTGGGAATTATACAGATGACCTCCTTCGCGTCAATGCAAGTTCAGTAGTGTACACTCCTGTACATCCCACCTCACATATTATCAAAGTCACCTCTTCTCCAGGCATAGGATATTTGAATTGTGGCCCACTGTTACACTGAACATATTTATACACTTTATCAGACTTTAGACATTTCTACCATGACAGTTAAAAACAAAAACATCATTTTTTTTTTTTAAATTGCAGAGCTATGTTTGGTTTGTATAACGGTTTGCATACTTTCCTGTACAAGAATTAGCTTAAACACAATCTGGACAACTATTTTGTAGGACACAGAAAAAGAAACGGCACAATAGTATTCAATACTAGAACACAAGTAAACAACACGGACTTCAGAAATCTCATCTTGCGCTGTTTGCAAAGCCGCATTTGGAAGAGACCTTGATTTTTCCCTGTGGTGATCCATTTTAAACCCGAACACAAAATAAACATGTTAAATCTAATAAACAATGTAGCTTTAGCATTTAGATGTTGAACAACAACACATGCAAAGTGGAGTTCAAAGCAGGGCAGTCATTTCTCATTTAATTTTGTCACAGGACACAGCTATTACAAGAACTCGGAAAGACAACCGCTACACACCAGTCACTGCATACCATTAAAGACGGCACAGGACAATATTATTAAGATAAAAGTAGCAGAAGAGACACACAGAGATCATTACCTAGCTCTGACCTCATTATGAGAATTAAAATTTTTTTAAGTATTTTCCATTAGGCATTTTATACTCAAACATGATTGGGATGCACTCTGCTGAGTGTACAAAGGGAGAAAAAGGAGACAATGACAAGTTGAAACTCTCCACTTTTAAATCCATATCACACTTTCACACTGGTTTCTCCTCCCAAATGACTTTAGATGCTACTCAAGGTAGAAATCATTCAATTACTCAAAATCTAAGGTCTTAAAAAGGCACACCAAGCGAGCATTCTCCCCTACCTTCTTCATCTTACTGGTGCAAGTTCCCCCCAAAGCCAACACCGACGGTACCCCAGGTACCACGCTCAGTCCCAGAGTCCATACATTTACTACCTGTTTGCTGGTATAACTACAGCAGAAAAGCCTTAGGACATAAGTAAAACTTACACGGGAAAGTACACTTTGATTGCATGCAACCCAGCGCGGCACGCTCAGCAAGTAACATAACACGTATCGGCTAAAAGCAGTCTTAATGCCTGTCCTGCGAAGGAGCATGTTCTAGTACAGCATTCGGGCTTTCTTACCTGTGGAACGGGCATCCTCTCTTCCCTCCTCCCCATATTTCGACCCAGAAAGCCTCTAGTATTGACCTCGACTTCAAAAGACCAATATAAGAATTCCTACATTTGTAAGGCTTCTCGTGCCCTGCGGCTGCTGGTCTTCAATCATAAGCCTCAAAAACTATTCAATCGAACAGAACAACACTAGGCCTTGCCAAACAAAAGGTCTGAACCTCTGCTTGCCTTTAAATAGTCCCTGTAGGTTTGCATGAATAGCATTAGGCACAGTGTGAACCACCCTTCTAACATCTGAAAGTAATTAAGTTCTCTGGCTAATTAAAATTGCTGACAAATTGAGAGCAAAACCTATCAGCTGTCAGAAGACAGGCTGCAGTTGTGCCCTGAAAAGCTCGCATACATGACTTTAAAGCATTCCACTTCTAAATGTTAATTTAATTGTAACTGGAAAATAAAACATAATATAATTCAGAAACATACTATCATCTGTAACTTGGAACTAAACAACCCTGCCTTGTTTCTGTTACCCAGAGAGATCTGTTTGGTTGCTTGGGTGAAGGGTAGGGGGGTTGGTTGGTTTGTTTTGGTGAGGTTTTCTGTTTATTTTTTCAACTATTTAAAAGATGAATTAAAGGCCAGTGTGCAGGGCCATCTTCAGAACATGGCGAATTCTTACTTCATCACAAGCAAAGATGACGCATGGCATACATCCGCTTTTTGTTTTCAATGGGCTGGTAGGTAAGTCTTAAGAGTCTTGTTAATGAACTGCCAGAACGTCTTTCTTCAACCACCGCACCACACCTGTAGGTTGTGTAGCCTTACAGATTTGTAAATAACAACATACTGCCCTTTGGACTCACTTATTTTTACCTAAGGTGCTGGCTAATTATAATTAGCCATTGTCAAATGGTTAAAGCTGGTATCAGCTATTAAACAGTTATATGATTTCAACTCTCACTGACACATTACATCATTCATCTATTTAGTCATAGATATATGTGTGTGTATATATATTCATGCCAATTTTGCACCAGAGGACCTGTGATCACATCATTTTATTAGTAAATCTTACAGTGCAATGAAGTACAGCTTTATCCAGGGCATCATGATAAACAAAAGAAATAAAGAATCATGCTTTTTTTTAAAAAAAAACCTGATTTTAACTACCTGCTGTCTCGAGGAGCTGTTATCTACTGCCCAGCAGGTGCTGCATGCCTCCTGGTGGTGAAGTACTCTCAATTCACGGTGACCACATTTATAGGTAGGAATTTCTAAACTTTCATACTTGGTAGTCTAAGTTCAGCACTTTCAGTTCCAACCCGAAGTATACAAGTGTACCCCAAAGTACGCAGAAGACCATGGAAACCCCCCAGCTGATTTTGGCAGAAGCTGAGAGTAGGAATCTAATCAGGCAAAGAACTTGAGGGAAAGGCTTATCTCGGAAAAGTGACAGGTTTGACTTCATGTCATGCCCAGTACGCTCAGTTCCCATCACGACACATGAAATTCTGCAAAGTGCACTGGCCCCTGTGAGCCAAGGGACTCAGGAGGTGTGTGTGCTAGGAGAGACCAGAGCTTTGACAACAAAAAAGTCACTCTGTCCAAAAAAAATCTATAGCGGCTCCAGAAGAATGGAGGCTAATCCTTTAAGCTCACAAGATTTCTCAGTTTGCAGACTATTTGCGAATTTTAAACCACATAGTTCACATTCAGCAAGAAACTGATGAAACCAAAACAAAGCTGCTGGTGAGTTGGTACATGCGGGGGAAAGCAGATGAAGCTTTCCAGATTAAAATTCAAACCTTAATCACACTTTTTGCAAACTATACAAACCTTTTTGCATCTCACACGTTAATCAAAGCTATTGATTCATGGCAAAGTTACTGGCAGGGTATGAGAGGATACAATGAGGGTTGGTTTGTTGTTTGTGGTTGTTTTTTAATATGTGAACTGCTCATATCAAAACAACAAGGGGAGTTTAATGCCTTATTTAAAGGCACTTGACCTTAATTTTGTATAGATGCATAAACAGAAAAGTTTCTGCATACTCTTAGCATAATTTTCTTTTTAACTGCACATGCAGGAGTCTTCTAATATATTTCTTTGCTCAGATCAAATAATATCATAGGAGAAATCACACGTCCCTTAGATCAATCAAAGCTGGTTGTCAGAATTTCTGACCCATGTGGTTATTTTATAAGTAGAGTAGTAAGATTGGCATTTGGGATTAAACAGATTCCTTCAGATCCTGACGACTTGGCAGAATCCATCTACAAAACAAGGTACTATAAATGTAAATTCTCCAATTTCAAGATCAGTTTTTAAAGCTAAGGGGGGAAACCAAAAACTGGAATATTTACAAGGCCTAGAGACTTATAAAATGCAAGAGAATCAGTGCTGCAATATTTAATGACTTCTGTTTGTGTAACTAATTTTGTTGACATTTTATAAAGCTATGTTCATTCAACTTTTTCGTTCTTCTCCTGTTTTATTTTTTATTAAGGCAGTCACAGTTCAGCGTTGCTGGAAAGCAGACAGTTTCCCTGGCTGCCATGAGAGCTTTCTGTGGAACAGACAGAGAGGAAAGGATGGGCAGCAGCGATCCGCTCCCCCCTGCAGAGCTCCAGCACAGTGACCATCCTCCACTGTCCGTCAGTCTAAAAAACGGGCACTGACACCAGCTTGAGGAACCAAAACTGTCGTATGACATATGCACCAAATCTTCCTGCTCTCCAGAATCCAACCTACACGCATTTAGCATCAGAAGCCTTACCGATTTTAATAAAGCATACTCTCTGCAATGCACAGCATGAAGAAAAAAAAAATCACAGATTTATGCGACTCCATCAGTATCAGATAGCAGGAGAAGGAAAGAATAAAAGATAAAAGGAGTACAACATCCAACTAGCAAGAGTGCAGGATACTCAGCCTATGAATTAGCACAAAAATTGCTATGCAGGCATATTGTGATTGTTACAGATTCAAGCCTAGTTTGATTTTTCAAGATAAAAGCATAGCCCACTGTTCATATGAGCATTTTATTATGGCTGTCCCTTACATCGTCCTGGCGATGTAGCGGCAACGCTGAACCCAGAGGAGCGGGTTTGACAGCAGCCTGGCCGTGGTTTCTGTTCAAAGCCAAGGGCACTGAACGATCTACTGCCATGGACCACCACGCCAGGAACTAAGGCAAGAACTGCAAGAACGCTCTTTCCCTGGTAAAGGTCATCCTCCGAGTCAGACACCAGAGACTGACCTTGAATTGACTTAGAGAGTCTCCATGTGGTTGTCTATGTACTGAGGCACAGTTTTGTGTGATCTACATTCACTGAATTTGACTAACCTTTTTGTGTCAGCATAGCTATATCTTCCCCTCTCTTATGACCAAGGCCCCTAAATTTGCCCAAGATGCTAAATCTCATCTTGCGTTCATCCTGGTAGCTTGTTTACACTCTACACTGCTAAAATAGTCCTTTCCAGAGCAAGTAAACAAGGCGATGCAGCTGCTTCTTCAATTTTAAATTAAATTACAATGATTCTATCATCCTTGTGCCTTTAATAACACAAATAACCAGAAAACTTGCGCTCTTACCCTATGCCTGTAAATTCACGCTGTATAGTGGCCATCAAGAAGCAATGACATGCCAGATTAAATATTCTCACAATATACCTACAGAAGGCAACACAGGCACCTTCAAAATCTGATTTCAATACTGCTTTTGAAATGAAAACCTTTAAAAAACACTCCAGCCGATGTTTGAGATGAGCGTTGCAAACATCCCGTCTACACCTGCAATACTACTTTGAGGGGAGTGTCTGCGATTCGGTTCATCTGCCGCTTGAGCAGGTCTGCAGGGTAACCTCTCTGCTTGCCGGGTGGTCTGAAAGGAGATTAAAGGTCTCACTGAAAGCACAGGAACTACTGATTGTACGTGTCATTGTAGATCAAACGTGTAATTACCCCGTCTGAGGATATGCTCCAGTAATGAGGATAGCAGATATTCCCCTGGCACACAGAGTTTTAAACAAGCTTTTCCTCTAAACAAGAGTGACAGACGGTCGCTCTTTTCACGCCCATCTCTAGTAACTACCCAGGTGAAGGATGTCACAGCTTTCCACAAGGTAGAAAAGATAGACCTTTCTCAACTAAATAGGTTACTATCTGCGTGCCTGTAGTAAATGCACCAAGCAGGAGCTTTTGATGTGGCTGCCAATCCTGTGGGTGATTTATCGGCCCCCATGTCATCCGAGCTGGATGGAGTTCAAAAGCAGCGGCCGGTGGGAGTCCCCGGCAGCTCAGCCCCAGCACAGACATGGGTAACAGCCCATGCCAACCTGGAAAGATGAATTACCTCCTGACCGCACACCGCAGATGCTCACCGGTCAGAAGGGCACACAAGAAGAACAAAAGAAAGCCGGAGCACAGAGTACTGCGGGGCCACCCCTCAGGATGGGACGGGATGGGAGGGGAGGGCAGCCACAGCCCCGCGCCCCATGGACAGGCAGTGCCAGCAGCCAGCAGACGAGGATGAGGATGAGGATGAGGATGAGGATGAGGATGAGGATGGGCACAGGGCCAGGGCCAGCCAGCCTGAGGCGCGGGCCTGACAGCGTCCCATTGCAATGGCGGCGTGGGGCTGGGCAGAGCGGGGCCGGCCCGGCGAGGCCTGTCGGCGCCCTCGGGGCCTGGCAGCATCGCTGACAGGGAACGGCCCTTCTGCCCGGGGTCCTGCGGGGAAAGCAAACGTAAACACAAAATTTTACGTTAATTTAATTTTAGCTTTACGCTAAAGGCCATGACTTTCGGAACAGAACTGTGAATTAAAACACCTGCGTCCGGTAGCATCATCTACACCAAGTTAATTTCATTACCATATTAAAACCATAATACACAGACCCTTTCTCAGGACACGCGCCCAGAAGAGAGGTTCTGTAGGAGCCGGGGGTAGCACGCGTCCCTCTCCAGGGCTGGGCGGCCACGCTCCCTGCCCGTGCCTGTCCAGAGCCAGCGAGACTCCATGCTGGCAGCCGGGACACGCGTTCGGGGAATGTCCCCTTCCATCCCCGCCGGAGACGTTCCTTTTCTCTGCCTGTGATCAGCACACAGCACGCAGCCGGCCCTCCTCGCAACGGGCAGCGCCCACAACCATCAGCGTTTAACAGTTTCCAAACTATCTTAAAGAGCTGAGAAGAATCAACATGGATGCCAGGAGGTGATAACTTCCACATCAAAAAGAGAGCTTTTTACCCCAACTGGGTCTAGCATATCTGCCCGGGCAAAATCTGCATCAATTTATATTTGGTTTCTATGGTAAGACGCTAAATGGAAATAGTTGTCACAATATTTAAAAGGACCAGCTTTTTAGTGCAGTTGTTGATAACTGCAGAACAGCTTGTTTTACTATAGATACTCTTGTCTATTGTTATACGCACTCAACAGCATATGAAAGAGCCTTACTGCCTCATGGTACGACTTTTACATTGCTGCAGTTTCACTGAAATCAGCTGAACTTCCCTTAAGCAGTAACAGAGAAGTAAGAGCAGACGCAGGACAGTGAACCCAAGGTGCACTGTGAAGTCAGCCATGCACTTCTGAAAGGCCATTGATGTCCAGAGGAGTAAAACGGAACTCTGACAGGATTACCGCCGCGAGATTTTGGCCCCGTGGGAGTGGAATCTCTTTTCCCATGATCAGCTGCCGCCTTCTTTCTACATAAATAGAAAACATTATTTAAGCTTTATCAGAGTTCCATACTAAAACACCAAGGTTCAGGCTGTATGCCTGGATGTGTTTTCTTATACGTATGAGAGAATCTCAGTCCTCTTTACAAATATTCCTCTGACGTACTGCTTGGTTTCTTGGAGAGCGGTATACAGCACTGCATTGCATAAAGCAGATGTGACTTATAGTCCCCATATTAATATTTGCACAAATACACTAGCAGCTCAAAAGAACTGATTGCATTTTAAAAATCAGTTGATGTTTTGCTGGGAACTTGTCCAATTCATCACAATGGAACTTAAGTGCCTGACTATGGCCTTGAGCCACGGAAGAATTGTACCTAACTGTGTTATTATGAAAATTCCCAACAAGGCACTCAAAGACTTATGTAATCCTTTTAAAGGCTGTCCAACAACCCACTGAGACAGCCCTTAACAAAACCCCATCATGCTTATGTTAGTTGCCCTGTTAGTAACCTGTATTTCACAGTCTGGCAAAGGAGATCACTTGCTGATCAAATAAGCTTTAATTATTTGAAGAAACTGATTTATATCACAAGCTTCAATCAGATGCGAGTTCTTAACTGCACTGGAGGTACTGTGATCACATCTAAAACCTGCCGTGCTTGCTTTAGAAAAACAGTTAAGACTACCTGAAGATGTGTTACTTTGACTTACTGTGTAAGTTAAGACACTGTAAGTCAACATAAACTTTGCCCTAATGTCTAAGAACTTGAATATATTGCATATTAAAGCAGAATTTCCTGCATGCTCATTCAAGCACAGGTTACTTAATTTCTTAAGCACTCAGCCTCAGAAGCTGAGATCTACAGCTCTGAAGAGTACATTGGAAATACCACACTGAATTGTAAAACACCAGTCTAGTTCTGGCTCTGAGTGTCAGAACGCTCAATTCTGCATAAAAGATCCAGATACACAAGATTTCATTTGGAGCATACATGGTTAGGTTAAGACAAGGTGAGAAACTAGAAATATTTTACCGAAAGTGCTGCCTAATTTTGTGCTTACAGCCTTATCCCCGGACTCTGACGCAGTGCTCGTTGCGTTGTGGATGGAGGAGGCACGGGTACACCCAGCTCCCGCTCCAGAGAGCCTGGTCACAACCAGGACTTCTTTCCAGACGCAGCAGTACTCACTGCCAAAGACATGAACTGGGTTGTTCTCTTATCTCAGAGAGGTTCTTTCAGGATTCAAAAACTCCGGCAGATGCAGCTGCACCAAGTCACATCTTCGGGTTTTTCCATGTGTAAATTATGGCTGAAGCCATACTTTTTTCAAGGGAAAACAGTTTTTGACAAAGGTACAGGACTCTAGGAGCACTGGGCATGTGTCATCTGCTTAGTTTGGACAGATTCCCACTCCTCCTGCCTGACCGCTAAAGAAAAACGAGACAGTGGGCAGCCTTGTGCCCTGCGAAGCAAGGCCTTCACACTGAATTAACCTCTCGGATAGATTGCTGTTAGCTGTCTTTTTCCGACATGAATTTAAGATAACATATTCCTGCACAGATAAGAGATGCTGACACGCTGCTTTATCACCAGTTTTAATATTTTATTTTGTTTGTTATTACTTCCCTATCTAAGAAAACAGTAAGACAATCCAATTCTGACACAATCAGGCACACGATCTGGTACCATACAGAGAATTGGCACAGAAGACACTAAAGGAATTTGGCCAGCAAGAAGCTGCGAAGAAAAGAACAACATGAAAACATTTTGCAAAGGGCGTTTAAGGAGAACTGGCATAATAGGGAGAGAAGGGATAGCACAAGGAGGAATAAAACGAGGCAGAGTGGGAATGTTGTGTGACGGGAGCTGAGGCACCGGGACTACTGCTCTGCAAAAAGCCACATCAGTCTCACAAGGGAACAGTGCGCACGTGGGAGGGAATGGCCAGTATCTGCAATGGGAGAACAAATTAAAAAGTAAGCATCAATCAAACAAAAAACAGCTACATAATTCAGATTAGAATTGCACCAAAAAAAAAATATCTTGCTGACACTGATGCATAACACACATCAGTATGGCGTTCTTTAAATCTGCCGTGTCCTCTTAAGGTAATTTCTTTTGACTCGTGTAAATAAAGGGATCATCCACTATTTCCTTCGAGATTCCAGCTTGGTGGTTCAGCCCCATCGCAATTTGCTTGAAGGAAGCTGATAATACACCTAACGATACAGCAGCCTCATGCAACAGCCCCTGGTGCGCACAAAAGACACGCAGCTGCCCTGCACCCCGTTCTGCTGCTGCCACACCAGGAATATTGGCGTTCTGCCTTATGAGCAGGGTTGGCCACTAGGGATGCAGACTTGCTGCTTGAAAAGTAAGACTATTCCCATTTTCCAAGAAAAAAATGAGGAATCATTCCTTCCGCACATCATTTGCTCTCTGTCACTTCATTCCCTAAAGTCTGAGTCATTTTGCACCAACTTGTTAATGCTGAGGAAGAAGAAAAAGCAAACGCTCGTTAAAAAAGTAAACAAAAAAACTGAAAAGCAAAATGAGAGCACCAAATTATGAACTCTAATGCCGGGCGGATTAGTGCATGCACTTGAAAAGTCTGTGCATACTTGACTTCGTAGGCCTGGCTTTATTCAAGGATACAGAGTTGTAAGGACTGTTGAAATACATCATAAACTAAGCAGTGTTCCGTCCCAGGGCCCCGACTTCTACTCCATCTGAACGCTGGTTTTGCCTGAACGAAGAGCTCAGCGTTGAAGTTTGAAACTCTGAGTTTCACACCAACACACTGAACCAAGGGTCAGGAGAGCTGGGCTGTGGCCTTGCGCTCCCACGGATATTTATGCACTGGTGTGGAAGTCACCCACCGCCCACCCAGCGACCGTGTCCCCCTCTCCCCCGAGCCCCTCTGCTTTCGGGTGCGCCTCCCGCCACGCTGCTGCCCCGCCGGCCCCCCCGGCTGCCCCCGACCTGCGGGGCTGCCCCCGGTAAGCCCATCAGCTGCTCTCATGCTAAAAGCGGGATGCCAGCCAAACCGAAACAAACACCACGTCCATGAATATGGCAGCGGGGTTGGAACTCGATGACCTTCAAGGTCCCTTCCAACCTAAACCATCCTATGATTCTGTGAATGTCACCCGCCTGCTGGGAATTACGTATCCTTCCAACAACATATGTAATTCATAACAAACTACACAAACGAGTTGTAGAGCAACACCGCCTTTCCTCCTTGCCTGTTCAAACTGAGGTTATATCATATAAACGTACATTAGGAATTGAAGTGCTAAAAACCAAACTGAAATTGCGTTCCATTTTTGGTGCGTATAATTCACTGTGAAGACCCAGTTGGAAAGCACGTTCTTCATTCAGCATTCCTCTTCTTAGCACTGCTGAGTTTACGCTCAACCACACCTTCTTGCCAAAATGTAGTTTCGCTTAACAAAAAGCTCCCTTGATTCTCCTCAAGAATGAATTCCATCTAAAGCAGTGTCTTTTAATATCAGACATGTGCCAGAATTTGCCAGCAAAACAGAGAGATCAGCATGGGTTTGTATAACCATTGTATTTTCCGTAAGGCAGCCCCGTTAAATCACAACCACATCATAATGTAAAATATTCCACACGTTCTTCAGCAACCTTCTGGAGGGAGAACTTTGTATTTTTTGTAATTTAATACTCTGTTTCTCAGAAGCAAAGTAAGAGCTGGGTTTTAATTACAATACACATAGTGTATCCCTACATGAATACGCTATTCTTAAAACTTTGACAAGGTACATTGTACATTTAAAATATTTTTTTTATTTTAATGCAGATTTTCAAGTATGTGTTTTTGGAAAATGTTCTCAGAAGAAACTTCAGTCCCCTTTCTACCACAAGTTATGGAAACTAGTACAAATCATTAAAAAACACCTTTTACCTCGTGTTTACACCCACAAAAATCCAACACTGGAATGTGTCACTCCAGAAGCCTTGACCTCAGTAATCTCGTAGAAAAAAAAAAAAATTACTCCTGAAAGCTATTCATCCTGTGCCCTTCAGGCTGTAATTAAGATTTAGAAAACCTGCCTAATGATAGCCCCGCAAGGCTCTCTTTATCGCGCAGGGGAACACGCTTCGGTAGGACCAGGGACAGTGTGAGCGCTCAAGTTTTCCCTTGTTCTCAGGGTAGCCCCTAAAAATGTCAGCACATAATTTACTGCCAGTACTCAATCGCGGCTTTGTTATTTGTCTGAGACCAGAGGTGCGCGGTAGCACACGCAGGTTAGTGCGCCCTGACATGAACTCCCGTGCTGAACCGAACCAAGACCACCTACGACTTTCGCAAAGACAACCACTGAGATGACAGCGAACGGCATCCAGTAGATAGCTCAGGTAAAGTTCTCGCTGGCACAACATAAAATCACGTTACTGCCAACTTCCTGAACTTCCCGTAGTTTGTGTTACATTTCACAATTTCAGAATATGTGCATTTCTTAAGTGCAAATCATCACAATGTTCTTCACTACTAAGCATACACAGTCACTTTACGGATTTAGATCACTTACTCATTTGTTTGATTTTGAATTTGTCTCGACAATTTTTAGAACCTTTAAAAGGTATTTTGGAGGCTTTATCTTATCTTTGAAAGTTTTCTCTTACCGTTACTGCTCCAATTACACATTTGCTATTTGCAAAGAAAACACAGCATTAGCCCATAATAGGATGTGTAGTCATCAAATCAGTCCAAGAAATAATATACAGAATTATTTAACAGCCAGCCACTGCAGTAACATATCCATGTCTGCAAAAACAAAAAGTCATTTTGAGTTTGTATACAAGAATACACTAAATTGCTCGTGTTTCTCTTCTCATTACAGGTTTCATTTTTAATCTTAGGAAAAATTGATAGTGGCCCTAAGCAGACTTAAATAATAACACAGCCCGTGACCACTCAAATGTGTACCACCTGGCTCCTACAGTTACTTTTTCCCGAGTATTCTGAGGTTCAGTCAATATTGAAAAATACTCTCATGCTGTGGATTAAGTGTTTCCAATTTTCCATGTCACCTTAATACGGGCTATTTTGCCATCGCAATAATTTAATCCCATTGTATATGCTTAATGCCTCTTCCTGGCTTTAGATAAACTCTGCCAAGAAGGGACTCTCATAGATACTCCAAAAGCCTTTTCTTACTTATTTCCTCTGGAAGAACATTGTGATTTAGCAGAGACTCCCCTCAGAAAGCGCCGGATCAGGGCCGGCAGCCCACTGGGACAGGCGGGCAATCCAGGTCAGGCAAGGTGCACCTATTTAAATTCCATAGCTACGCACATTTTACCTGATGTTCAGATTGGTGGTGTTTTTCCAGAGACATTTGACTAGTTGTAGTGTCAGTGTCTTCTTACAGCTATCACGACAGGGCAGGTTTACATACCAAAATGAGGCACTGTCATCAAAATAGCATGGGACGCTCCACCTAAGGGAATAAGCAAGCCATCTGGATAAGTAAAAATGTTATTTTCATTATATCATTCTCAGATAATTATTGTTGATACGTGTGTAGAAACAAGCGTGAAGCACTTGGTTAGTTTTCTTGATTCTGCAAAAACAGGAATCTTCACATACTTTTACCGAAACAGACTAACAGATTTGGTTTGTCCTACGAGACTGGCGACAGAAGATAAATACGTGGGCAGACACACTACAGCTTCTGTTTGGCCCCATGGCGCAGGGGCAGGTGTAAGCAGGTTCACACTGACTTCTGATACTTTGGCTTTCCTCATAGAAAACTGAAACATTTAGCAAAATTAACATTTCTCCAAGAAAAATATCAGTTCTGTGGAAAGCGCAAAATCTCAATAAATTAAAAAAAAAAAAAATCTGGCTGAAAATTCCTACTGAGTTCCAGGCATAAATGGCAATCTGGTTTGAAGGCTCACGCCAAGGCAGTTGCCAGGCATGGTCCACTTCCCTGTGGGCTTCCTTACACGCCAAAAGCACGATCCAGCATCGCTTATGCTCTGTGCATTACACTGCTTTCCCCTCGTTTCACTCTATACCTTGAAGCCAATCTTCTTATCTTTTATATCGACAGCAGACCAAATGCAAACCTACTGGTTTCTGGCAAGAACTTATTAGAAATTGCATAGGCAGATTGATTTATGGCTGACACAATGGCCTGAACATTTATCCGCCAGGACGCAGCAGCGCGTTATCAGTCTGTCCAAACCATCCAGAGCGGTACCCTGTAGTGACCTCCCTCTGTGTTTGGCATAACTGTTCTTTATACACTTTTTTTTTGGTGGAAGGTGTTTAGCAACTGCATCAAATACAATGACCAAAGATTCCTGGGGCATCCGTACTTTGGACAAACAGGAGCATTTTTGCAAAGGAATGCGGGGCTTATGTGGGATTGTTAAGGAGCTTGTTTCCTGAAAAAATACTGATTCTTGGCTAATTTGGAACATAGAGATGGAGTCACTGATGTGCAGTGCGACAGAACTGCCATAAACCTGAGCGACAGCTGAATAATCTGTGCGTCTCACCCAGAGTATCTAAACTCGGCTGCTGTTTGCCCTGCACAGACAGAAAGACCTGGAACGTTTCCAGGGTTTTCCTCAAAGTCCCTAAATTTTCACTTTGTGCAAGCAGTGATGCACCAGACATTTCCTGTGGCTTGGAGGGTTCGGGTTTAACTTCTAATCCTGACTGCATAAGCATATAATAATTTGGCATTAATTAAAGCATCTATTAAAATACAGTTGTAAAGTTTAGCAGCTCAAGAGCTATTAGAGAGTTAGGTAATCACGTGTTAAAGTATCTACTAACCTCTTCTAACACGTACTTTCAGTAGAAACATGCCATCAGTCAAATTTATCACTGCTATTAACACCATTTGGCAAAACATAAGGAGCTGAAGCACTGATGGACTTGATCTAAAACAGAAGTCACAGAATCCCAGGTTGGGACGGACCTCGAGGATCATCTGGTCCAGCCTTTCTTGGCAAAAGCCTGGTCTACACGAAGTGGCCCAGCACCCTGGATCTTAAAAGTGTGCAATGATGGGGACTCCACGGGGCATCCACCGCTTCCCTGGGGAGATTATTCCAACGGCTGATCTCATTGTGAAAAGTTTTCCTCTTGTGCCCAGTTGGAACCTCCCCTGGGGTAACTCGTACCCATGACCCTTCATCTTTTCCATGTGACTCCTTGTAAAAAGGCAGTCTCCATCTTCCTTGTAGCCCCCCTCTAAGTGCCGGAACGTGGTGCCAAGGTCTCCCCTGAGCCTCGGACCATCAGCCCTCCCTCAGACGGAGCTCCCCCGGCCTTGGACCATCTTGGTGGCCCTTCTCCGGTCCCCCTCCAGCCCGGCCACGGCTTTTTGCATGCCAAAGTGGGCGCAGCGTTCCAGCTGTGGCCCGACCCGCGCCGAGCAGAGCGGGACAGCGCCTCCTCCGCCTGTGCCGGTGCTGCCCGCGGCCACGCGCCCCCTCCCCCAGCGCCGGCGCCGCAGCGCTCCGCGGTGTCCCCGGGCAGTGCCGCGGAGGGACCCGCACCAGCCCCCCCGGGCCGGCAAACTTCAGCTGCTGCGTCCCCGTTAGCGGGAGGGCTGGGGCCGGCCCGCTCCCCCCGCCGCAGCGCACCCCTGCCCGCCCGCCCTCCCGGTCGCGGCCGCGGTCGCAGTCGCGGTCCCGGGGACGGGGGGAGCGGGGCGGCGCCGGCAGCTCCCGGGGCGGCCCCGACCCCCCCCCAGCGCGGCGCCGCCCGGGAGGAGGAGCCGCGGCGGGAGCCGCCCCGGGCCGGGAGCCGCCGGGGGCCGCCGCAGGTAGGGGCGGAGGGGCCGGACCGCCCCCGCCCGCGGCCGGGGCTGCGCTGCCGGGGCAGGTGGCCGCCGGTGGCCGCGGGCGGGGGGCGGCCGAGGGCCGGGGAAGCGCTGCGGGGGGCGCGGGGCCGCTGCCGCCGCTCGGCCGCTCCGCGCGCCGGCTTTGAAATTAGTTAATTTTGTTCGGAGTAATTACTGGCACGAAAGGAGCTGACGTGTGCCTCGCCGGGGATAAATTGCTCGCAGCTCTACACTCGCTCGCAGAGCGGGATGCGGCCGCCGCCGCTCGCCGCAGCGTCCGCGGTCGCTTCCCCCCGGAGGAAGGCTGTACCTGCGCGCAGCAACTCACGGGGCACGTCGCGCCGAGGCGAAGAAACTGGGAGGCCGTTGCTTTAAATGACAAACATTTTAGATCGCTACGCAGATCTAAATACCAAGAGTTTGCGGGTTGGTTTTTCTTTCAAGTTGAAAAATTCTTCCGGCGCCTCTAGCTTAAAACCGAGCAACTCCAGACGAATGCCACGGTAAATGCTTGTGCGGTTTGTTTTCCCTACAGGCATCTGCTCGTTGGCTCTTGCTGTGAAGGATGGCGGCGTAGCGTTTCCCTGCAGGATGAAGGCCCCCCGGCGCGGCAGGCCCTGGTGCCTGGGGACCCTCCTGGCCCTCTGCCTCGCCCTCCGCGGCAGCGTCGCCTGTCCCAGGCTCTGCGCCTGCTACGTCCCCACCGAGGTGCACTGCACGTTCCGGTACTTCACAGCCGTCCCACTGCACATCCCCCCAAACGTGGAGCGCATCAATCTGGGGTATGTACGTTTGACATTGAGATTTTAAGTACTCTGTCCGGGTTACCTTTCAACACTTTGCAAAGCAATAATTAAGTTTCCAGATTCAGGGCTAGAAATTAACCAAAGCAATAAATAAACCTTAAGAGCTGAATGTTCTGCAGCATTCAGGATGCTCGCAGTCACAGTGAGCAAAGCCTAAGACCTCCGACACTAAGTGGAAATTTTGGGGATGTATCACAGGGCATGCAAGAACTTAAAAAAGTTTTTAACCTCAATGAATTCTTTTATATTATCCAAACATTTTGCATCTGTAACATGACACTCAGAAGGAGTCTGAAATAGAGAGAATTCTTTCGGGGAAAAGCTAGTTCAGAGCTCAGGCAGTGGGCTGGAACATTAGTACGTGTATTAAAAGCTTCAGAGACTTTGATGTGTGACTTTAGGATGTCACACAGTGCTAGCATCTATGCTCTTATCTATCAGTTTATGGGAAATAACCCGTTTGAGTATTTCAGCCTCCAAAATGGTTCTGTTCTGTGAGTGGTTAAAGGAGCTATACCCAGCCTCGGCTGGCCCCTTAATGCCGTTTCCAGCGATTCGATCAATGTCGTACAATCAAATGCCGAGACCAATCAGCAATATTTGACTGACCCTTGTAGCGCTTTTGATACACACAGCTGTTGAGTCGTCCATATGTGTATGCAGAAAATATAAAAGGACATTTTCATTGAAGTCATCAACCCTCAGCTTCCAGGCAACTAACCAGAGCCCGGCTGCCGACCCCCGGCTGCCGACTCCCGGCTGCCCCTGCCTTCCACTGATTTGTCAGTGTTGCCCAGAAGTGCTCTATGTGACATCTCACAATTAAGTACCAGTAGTTTTAGAGGACTGTGGGTTATCTGAGGTGTGAGACATCCATCTGGCTGGTGAATCAATCCAACTTACTTGTCACCACTGGGCATAGGAGGTGTGACTGCAGCATGAGCAGAGTCCCTGCGTTAGCTAATCAGGTCACACAAGTGTGATAGCAGTCACAAAGTCAAAGGCATCACAGAGCAGGTACTCGGCGTCTGGGAGGCTTACACGACGCCGGCTAATTCTGGGATAGCGTAGCACCGTCAATACTCACGCTGGCTGGGCTTAGACACGACCGATGGTCAAACCTCCGAGAGCAGTGCAGTCCTCACTCAAAGGGCTTTGTGTTTCATTTTCGGCTCCCCATTTAAAGCCAGCGTAGACCGTCCATGCTGTACGCGTGCTCATGGGCATCAGGGGAGGCTGAGGCCAGGTCTGCATTAACGAGTAGTGTGCGCCACTGAACACCTGTGGAGTGGAAATAAAACTCAAGTTGCGCAACTGAAAAGGGCGGACGGAATAGTCCAGCCAGGGGGCAGGGAGGGACTGCAGGACACAGCAGAACCCCAGGCACAGCCCTCATCATCCAGGTCCCGGGAGGAAGGTCCCACCCCAGTGCCCCTGGTGTTACCTGGTGCTCAGCGGACAGCAGAGGAGGCTCGCTCTCCTTCGTGGTCCTCTCTGTGATGCTGCAGTGCCGGGAGAGCCCTCGACTGAAAGAGGCGTCAGTGTATCCCCAACCTCTACCGTTACAGGAGCCCCTTGCTCTTCTACAGTGAAGCCCCAAACTGCCATTCCTGTCTGCACAGTTTTGCAGTTATTTTCCCTATCCATCGTGAAAACGGTCTTCAGAAAGCTGCCCTGGAAAAGTTACCAAATCCTGTGCTACCGTGAAGAAATGACTTAAAATTTCATCTTAGCGCCCAGAAGTGTTATCTACCTTCATGCATTTCCAAAGAGTTGTTCTTTTGTTTCGGGTTTGTTTGTTTGTTTGTTTTAAAACTTGTGAAGTTTAGCTGTCTGACTAAGCCCAGGTCGGGGCTGAAACGTGTGTTGCAGTTACAACAGCTTGCTTAGACTGACGGAAAGAGATTTTGCTGGCCTGGAGAAACTGGAGTTACTGATGCTGCACAGCAATGAGATAAACACAGTCCCTGATAAGGTGTTCAGTGATTTATATTCATTACAGGTAAGAACTGAATGACCTCATCTTAATTAGGAGATGACCTAATCTTAATTTTTGTTATGACTTTTAAACAAATCTGCAGTAATACTGAGAAATGGCAGCAGACCAGCGGTCTGTAGCATGTTGGTTTCCCGTTTCTTACTGTATCCATGTGAAAGATGAGGGCCTTCAAGAGCCAGTATCCTAATGGGAAATGTTTTTCCTTCCCAGGTGGGCATTCGGGTTCAGTTCAAAGAGTGTGATGAGCATATTGGTAGATATCTGTCAGCAACAGCTTAATGGGCAACTGCAGTTGAAACTCTCTTTGGCACGAGAGAGAAAGACTGCAGAGCTCCCAGTACTGCAGCTGTGGTAGGAAACTTGTCTTTAGTTAATTTGTTAGTGAATTTTTCTTTCTTTTTTTTTTTTTTTTTGAGGATTGCTTTCCATCCAGATTTCCCTTTCCCTTCAGTGCGGTATAGTCCTGTCCTGTCCCTTTCTATCCTTCATTAAAAAAAGGCTCCTACTGAACAGAAACTGAGCATATTGCATATAAACATTTTAATGCTTTAAAAAAACTACAGTCCCTTGGGTTTATAATTTAATATATATTTGTGGACTGTTAAAATGTAGTATTTGATGCCTATTTTGTTCTTTAACTGAAATATTACCTATTTGTGAAATGTTACCTGTATTTACGTATATTGTAAAAATTCGTAAACGTGCGGGGTCATCCAGGGATTCTGGAGCTAGCTCAGTACCTCACTGTGCCGTATAGATATCCACATATGAAGAAGTACTTACGTGATTATTTAGGAACGACCATTCCCAACTAATTGTACAGGTAACACCTATTCTCCAGTTAAATTTCCACCCGGAGCTGTTCCTGACTGCTGCCGAGAAGTAATATTGTTGTAGCTGTGGCGGACTGAGGACACGAGAGACCTGACCTGCTCAGACAGAAAACCGGGCATTGGCTCAGTTGCTGGTTTTAGAGGATTAGGGGCGGGGGCGAACGGCAGATCCCAGACGAGCTTTGGAGCACACACATCTTCAGGTGTCATTAACCCTCATAAAGGGCAGTTCTGTGCCCGGAGCTTCCTTGTTACCTGCTGGCGGCTGGCCCAGTGGAGTAAGCTTTAGGGGGTCCTGTAGGCTTTTCCTCCCTCATCCGGCAGCGAGATGGCAACACAATTGTAGATAGTTTTAATGGAATTATATTTGGCAAATAAACTTGCATGTTATTGTGATTTTTGTCCTTTTTTCCTCACTAATTTTCAAAATACAGAATTTGAATTTGTGACTGTAACGGTGTCATTCTAACGGGAAAAGTAACAGCAGAAAGGGTGTCTCGGGTACCACGTTTAGTGCTTCAGCAATACGCCAGATTTGTTCATCTCATTGTTACGAATTTGACTTTTAACCTGTCAGCAACAAAATGGCACCTGAGAGTTGAGGTTTGGCAGTACACATCTCATAGGACACAAATCCTGACACCGGGAACACACTTAGCAGTTCTGTTGGTTAAACCTCAGACAAAATCGAGCGCTGCGTGCAGTTTTGTAGTCATAACCCTGGCTGGGACAAAAATCACTGCCACAGTTTATGGTCAAATTCTGCTTACCCGCTTCATAAGAAGTGTGGTTTAATTGTTTTTTTTTTTTTCAACGAGAAATAAGGGTTGCTTTATTTTATTTTTTAATCCCTGCCTTTTGGAAATGTGACTGCGGAAGTGTCACCTTGGTGGACTGTGGGAACAAGAAAGCATCCTTGTAGGCCTGCAACTAACATCGCATTTAAAAATAATTCCACCTACTAAGTTGTTTTCCCAATCACTCGCATTACTGGTCTGGTGAAGTACTTTCATGTCACAGTGTAACCATCAATCAAAATTTTTTAGGAGTCTTATAACAATATAACATGGGTTAATATTATACACTTGTTACTTTTCCATCGACAGGTCTTAAAAATGAGTTATAACAAGGTCAGAGTACTTCAGCAGGATGTTTTTCATGGTCTAAAGAGCTTGGTACGGTTGCACATGGACCACAATAAAATTGAATTTGTAAATCCCAACGTTTTCTATGGACTCACATCACTGAGGTTGGTCCACTTGGAAGGAAATTTACTTAAGCAGCTTCATCCAGATACTTTTGTCACCTTGCGCTATAGCCAAATATTTAAAATATCCTTCATGAAGCACATATATTTGTCCGACAACGCGTTGACTTCTCTACCCCAAGAAATGTTTTCCTACATGTCCGAGCTAGAGAGCATTTACCTTCATGGAAACCCGTGGTCCTGTGATTGCAATCTACAGCGGTTTGCAGAATGGGCAGAACAGAGACCAGGTGAGCTGAAGGCTTTGTTTATGCTTTTTAATCATCTTACTCGTTCTGATAAAGAGAATTGTCCTTTATTTATTGGTTAATTCTCCCAGAAAAGACTGGAAGACAGGATTTTTGTAGGTGCGTGTCATCAGAATAAACAGACTGATACCACTGAGTGTCCCAGATTAAATGAATCTAGTGGTCTTAACCCATTCCCAAGTGCAGCTTTCCCGAATGGAATGCTTTCCTTGGCCAGTCCAAAGCTTCTGTGCACCAGGAGAATCCACGGGGAATAGGGAAGCTAGGTTTTATGTAACTGGCAAGAGTGAAGGCCACATTGTACTCAAATCTTCATAAAAGAAATACGGAATGGGACTCAAGGACTTTCTCTGTCGCTGCCCTGAGTAGCGGTTGCACAGTAGCGTAGTGTCACCCCCGAAGTGGTGGAGCCTGTGTGTCTCAGAACAAAGCCGTGGCCATGGACCACAGCAGAGCCCGCCTTGCCCGCTGTAAACCCACTGGCACAGAAGGACACCGTGCTGAGCTGCAGTAGCAACAGTCCTTGAGCAGTTTCATCAGAGAGAGAGCATCGGTTTTCATAGGTTACTTTGAGATTAAGTTTGTTAAGATTTTATTCAAGAGAAGAACTTGCTGGTAGCTATACGTCTTTTTTAATACAAAAAATTGTATCATAAAAGCTAACTGCATCTTTCTTCCCTTCAGATGCTATAAAGTGCAAAAAAGACAGAAGTTCTGGTGCTCAGCAATGCCCAGTTTGTGCTAGTCCCCAGAATCGTAAAGGCAGAAGCTTAGTGGATACTCCTTCTGCATCTTTGACCTGCTCTAAGCCCACCATACACGACTCCCTGAAATTTAAAAACCTCACAGTGCCAGATGACGGGGATTTGAGCTCCGTCTCTCCCAGGGACTTCATAGCTCCTGTGGGATCCATGGTTTTGAACATGACTGACCAAGCAGGCAGTCGAGGTAACTTGGTTTGCAACATCCAAAAACCTAAAGAAATGTCTCCCATCTCGTTTGACAAAGATGGCAACAGTACAGTACTCAAAACATCATTCTCAGCATTTCTTGTCTGTAGCATTGATTATGAACATATTCAGCAGCTCTGGAGCCTACTGGCGCTGTACAGCAGTTCTCCCCTGAAACTGGAAAGGAAGGGCCTAGCAACCAACACGCCTTTTATTACTTACAAATATAAACAAATCTACCCTGAAACAGACGAACTTTTTACCAATATAGAGACTGACCTGAGAGCTGAACCATCTTGGTTCATGCAAAGCAAAGTGGCGCTACAGCTAGACAGGACAGCAACCACCCTTAACGCATTGCACATCCAGTACTTCACGGATGCTCAGATTACTCTGCCCAGCGCTGACAAAAACCAGGTGAGAAATAACTGGACCATCATCTCCAGGGACAACAAAACACAAACGGAGCACACGGTTTTAATCGGGGGGACGGTAGAACTGGAGTGCCGGGCACTTGGAGAACCAGCTCCGGCCGTAGAGTGGATATTGGCTGACGGGAGCAAAGTCAGAGCTCCGTACATCAGTGAGGATGGAAGAATCGTCGTGGTGAAAACTGGCACGTTCACGTTACGGACAGCTGATACTTTTGACACTGGGCTTTATCACTGCATAGGCACAAATTACAACGATGTGGATATCCTCACGTTTAGAATTACTGTGGTGGATCCTTACGTGGAACACAACAGTGTAAATGGAGCCAAACTTTCTACGTTTGTTGGCAGCACACTCTACCTTCCCTGTACATCCACGGCTGTTCCAGATGCTGCCGTTAGCTGGGTGTTACCCGAGCACGCGATTCTGCATCATTCTGTAAGAAACAGACATATTTTTGAGAACGGCACCTTGAGAATACAAGGGGTAACAGAGCGAGACGGTGGCTACTTCAGATGTGTGGCAGCCAACCAGTATGGTGTCGATCTCTTGGTTTTCCAAGTGCTGGTTAGAAAGGACGAAACCGCTCTAAAGAAAAAGCATGCGGCCGCGGGAGAATGGGAAGAGGACGATGGCTCTGGCAATGCAGTGCCGGCCTCTGCTACCAGACAGAAGCACCCTTTAGCTCCTCCAGCCACCTTGACAGCTGATCAGGAATCTGCTGCCTCAGCATCCAGGAACGGGGTTGCACAGAGCGCACAGAAAAGGAACAGCTACGGGAAAATGACTTACAGGCACTACAGGGACAAAATAAGCAGGCGGTTTAGAGGACACAGAAGACCGTTTGTTTCCTCAGCCAGGAGAGTCGATCCACAGCGCTGGGCAGCCTTTTTGGAAAAAACAAAGAGGAACTCGACATTAATAGGAAAACGAGGCGAAGTTGCAACGAAACCGCCTATTCAAGCCCGTAAGGTCTCGAAAGTACCTGGGGATGAGGAGGAAACGTCTGGTGATCTCGTATCTCCAGAAGAAGAATTCATGATACCAGTGACAGAGGCAGCCACCGTATCTGCTCTGGGCAGAGCAGTGGAAAGCGCGACAACTGCAGGGTCTGAGATGACCGCGAGTAACACTCCCGCTAGGAAAACCTCCCTCCTGGGTGCAGAGGCAGTAACTCCCCTGCCCTCGCCTTTCCCACAGCCTGTGTCATCTGACAGCGGGCGGCCACGAACATATCGAAAACCTACAATTACAAACTCACGGGAAAGGTCTGATTTAAGTCAAATATCAGCAAATGGCATAAACCAATCGACTGTATCAAATGGAGCAAGTAGAATATCTACGCTCTCCCCTGCTGGGCAAAGGTTGGTATATTCTGGGGAAAGTAATAACCAGCATTTAAAATCTATACCTACGACACCCATGCCAGATGCTGCAGACACCAGCGTGTCTGGGACTTCCCAAAGCGCAGAGGACAAGCTGCGTGTTTTTACTGAGTCGATTGATAAGATTTCCACCAAAACAGACCACCAGATATCTGTAGTGACCGTCAGTGAACGGAGTCCCGAATTTGGTCACAATTATTTTCATAGTACTCAGAGACAAGTAACTCCTGAGCCACCATTGGGCTCAACTATCATTACTCATCAGCAAATTCAGGTTATTCGGGATGTTACAACTCCGACGCCCCAGGCCCAGCAGCAGTATGGAAGACGAAGGAAAATTCCTGGCAGGAGACGAATGGTTAGACCAGGACGTATTCTGATTATGAAAGAGCACAGACACAATTTTGGGAGGCCGGGAGCTGTCAGAGGAAGTACAGCTGTGGGTGCAGATGTTCGACTGAATATGAAGTATGTATCAAATTTACCAACCTTAAATAATTTAAGCAGCTCCATCAACCCGTTTAGCCCAGAAGCACCTCTGTCCTCGCCGTCCATCATGAACGTGCCATTGGAGCGCCCGGAGGGTACTCATCCAAACACAGCGTTCCTCAGAGAAGAGAAAAACCAAGCTAGTGCAAGGCAAGAGGCTACTGCAACGGTCATGCCTTTGACTGCAAAAGGCACCCAAGATACTCCTCACCGGGAATTAGAGACCAGCGCTCCATTTCAGACAAATACTGCTAGAGTCCAACCTTTCAGTATCGGACGACCAACAACAGCAGCCCATACAGCTCGTCTTACGACAGACACTACACATACCATAAGCACTAAGATATCCTCAACCCTTGAATCAGTCTCACCCAGCATTAAGCCTAGAACCCCAGCAAAAAATTCCCAAAGAGGAAAAATTACTTGGGAACATCTCTTTGGAAGTGGTGCACAAAAAGCGGTCCTTCAGCAGCTACCAAAACAGCAGACAGGTGTGTTTCCATCAACAGAGGTATCGACCATACTTCCTAAAGCTACGGCAGCATTAGCTATGTCCAAAATGCCTCTTTTGCACTCCACGCCTATTTCAGCGGGTGGGAATCACAGCAGTGGTTTCTCGTCTTTAAACAAACCCAGTCCTTATGGCAGCGGTAAGGCAGAAGAACGCCTTCCCACGGCAGAAGCGCAGTCTGACTCTGATCCTGCAACCAGCGCAGCCAAAAGGGATGGAACGAGTTTGAAGCCAACAGCGACACCTATTGTTGCTCCTCAAACTGACACCAAAATCACCAAAAATAAAATATTCAGAGTGGGAAGAAAGAGAGGTCAGAGGAGGAGGAGGCCCTCTAAAACATCTGCTTCGCAAGGCGCGACCGCAGGCCAGAGCACCGCAGGGGTTCCCTCTGGGAATACCGCCGCGCCTCTCGTGGCAGCACCTACCTCGTTATCTCTGCCCACGAGTCTCATGCCCGCAGAACCTCCCTCCGAGAGCGCAGGCGCAGTCTCGGTGACGGAAATGCCAGCACCGCGCAGCCTTCACACGCCAGCGGCACCTCAGCACGTGCCCACCGCAGCCGCGCAGCCACCCACGACGCCTCTCACGCGGCGCAGCACCCGGCCGGCCACCTTGCCACCCAGCAGCCGCGTGGCTCACGGCCCCCCCCCAACAAGCCGAGCCGCAGCGCCGCTTTCAAAGCCGTTCAGCGCCACAAGCGCCCGACCTGCCACAGTCTCGGCAGCCGCTGGGTCACAACCTGCGCAGCAAATCAAAGCCGCCGCGACGGCAGCTGAACAGTCGCACCTGAACGTGGAGGAGAGAGTTACCCAAGAAAACCGCGTCACACCGCCCACGTTCCCAGCAAGAACCGAGTCGAGTGGCGGAGCTCCTGCTGCGTCCGCAGACATCTCTGCTCCCAGGGCTCAGCATCCCACCCCACCGCCAGCCCTAACAGCGCCTGTGCCGCCTGCACCCACCGCGGGAACCCCCTCGCCGCCGTGGGGGGAAATCAGATTCCGGCAGAAGCCCTCTGCTAAAGTCACAGAGAGAGGCACCACGACAGCTGTCAGGCTGCCGACCGTACCGACCCAGAGCGCCACTCCGGACCCTCCTCTGGGGACGGGGGACAAGGCCAGTTCTGTCAGAGGCCGGGCTGAAAAGAGACACGATCAAGAAACTGCCACAGCCAGTCCTAGAGCCTTGGAGCCTATAAGCAGAAGTCATTTTGCAAAGCCCAGAATAATTGGAGGAAAATTAGCTGCTTTTACTGTGCTAGCTAACTCAGATGCTTTTATTCCTTGTGAAGCTACCGGTAACCCCCGTCCAACAATACAGTGGACCAAGATATCGTCAGGTAAGCTTGAGAAACCTCTCTAGAATTTACCTTCCATTATAGTCTTGTAATTTGGCAGATGCTTTGTGTGCCAAACTCAGGTATTGCTTCATTTAGGAGTACCGTGAAGTATCACTGAAAAGACGAACTTGGAAACAGCGAAACAGAAAGATACCCCGGGACACGCGCTGGAGTGTCTTACCACTAATTATGAGACAGTTCTTTAGGGAAATTAAAAAATAAAAGAAATATACGATCTATATTTAACTATAATTCTGTGCTTATTGTGAAAAGATTTCAATATTTATTGTTTGTTAACTGCTATTTCAGAACAGTGAGACAAGTGAAAAGAAAAATCTGTCTGTGGTAACAAACCATCAAATCAAGTTAAAGCTGTGCCAAAATATTTTTGAATATGCAAAGCGCAGACACAACTACGCCGAAGTATTTTTGGATACGTAAAGCCCCATCTGCTTTATCCAAACTTTGTCTCTACTGAGGACTAAGTTTTGTTTTTCCTTTAACGCTTTGTCACTGTATATGCAAAATACTATTATTTCTCTCTTTCTCGTCACTACAGTCGCGGTTATTTGGGCAAAGTAGAGAGGACAGGGAAAGCGTTTTCAGGGACTGAGTACAAAGGCGCAGCGGCGAGAGGTTCTGACGTGCCGTTGCCCCCTTGCTCCCGTAGGCACCGATGCTGTGGACGGCCGAGGTGTCGGCAGGTGGATGGTGTTCGCCAACGGCACGCTCTCCATCGCCCGGGCGCGCCTGGAGGACCGCGGGCAGTACCTGTGCACCGCGGCCAACGCGCACGGCGTGGCACGGCTCCTGGTCACCTTGTCGGTAGTGGCCTACCCGCCCCGCATCACCGGTGGCAGGTGGCAGCTCCTCACCGCTCACTCCGGAAAGCCCGTGGCCGTGAAGTGCAGAGCTGAGGGCAGCCCCCCCCCCGCCGTCTCCTGGCTTCTGGCAAATGAAACGCGCATCTCCGACTCTTCTGCAGGAAATAACAGAGTTCACCTGGAACCAGACGGCACTTTAATTATCAAGGAAGTCACCGTTTACGACAGGGGCCTCTACACATGCACGGCTCAAAACCCAGCGGGCACTGACACGCTGGTTGTAAAGCTGCAGGTCATCGCGGCACCTCCCGCTATCCTGGAAGAGAAGAGACAACGTGTTGAAGGAATGACAGGGGAAAATCTGAAACTCCCCTGCACCGTGAAAGGGAATCCTCAGCCCACTGTCCACTGGGTCCTCTTTGATGGCACGGTGGTGAAACCTCTGCAGTTGGTAAACGCAAAGCTGTTCCTGTTCTCCAACGGTACCCTCCACCTCAGCAACATCGTCCCTTCTGACAGCGGGAATTACGAGTGCATAGCCACAAGCTCCACTGGCTCGGAACGGAGGGTGGTGAGCCTCGTGGTGCAACACAGAGATACGCTTCCGAAAATAGCCACCGCCTCTCAAGAAATGACTCGGTTGAATTTTGGGGATAAGTTGCTTCTGAACTGCACAGCGACTGGGGAGCCAAAGCCCAGGATCATCTGGAGGTTGCCTTCCAAGGCAGTTGTTGACCAGTGGCACAGGTAGGAGTCTTCTTTTTTCCCCACCTCTTTGAAACTTCAAACACTGTCTTCTCTGGTGCTCGTGTAAGAGACTGTTACATCACGGAAACAATACATTGTGAACTAAATTAACTTTTAAGTATTTAACAGTGGTGAAACATCTGTGACGATGGCTCGTTATTCCGTGTCTAATAACAGATCACATCAATTGTCATAAGCGGGTGACGTCTTACCAAAATGGATGCAAGTCGTATTTGAATTAAGGAAACTGATGTCAATCATGCCTTGGCTAAATTTTGGTTATTTTATAGGAGGAAAAGTTATTTACAAGAGATTTGCGAAGTAGGACTCAGGAGTAAGAGTCATCTCTGCCAAGTCTGCCTTGTGTGTCACCCACGCCCCCTCCCACAGTAACACCTCCCCTTCGCTTTGGGAGGGACAGTCCCAGCTCAGGATGTTCCTGGCAGCCTCAGGAGAACTCGCAGTCGGGCTGAGGGAGATCCGGGTCCGTGCCCTGCTGCAGGAAAGGCAGCCAGAGAGGAATCACTCGGTGCCAAGTGTCGTTCTGGCCAACACGTGGCGGCACGGCCAGCTGCCCCCGGCCGGGGGCAAGTATGGTGGGTTATCTGCAAGGAGAAGCAGGAGGGAGAGGAGCGGGGGCTGGCGGGATGAGGGACGTAAGGTTCAGCAGGCTCGTGTGTTCACAGAACAGTTTTCAGCAAGGCAGAGGTGGCATCGTGCAGCTTTGTGTACCTGCGCAGAGTCCGCGCGCACGGGCACAGCCACGCGACATCAGGTTGTAGCCCTGCGGTGATGTGCACACGGTGCCTTTGGCCAGAGCTTCTGTATCGTACTGTGCTGGCAATGCTGTCAGTCGCTTCCGGCGCTCAGTATTCATCTCCCGCGTTTTGTTCCATGATTCTTTTTCCTCTTTCTCCCCCCACAACAGAATGGGAAGCCGAATCCACGTCTACCCCAATGGATCCTTGGTTATCGAGGCAGTTACTGAAAAGGATGCCGGTGACTATTTGTGTGTCGCGAGAAACAAAATTGGCGATGATCTGATACTGATGAAGGTTAGCATCACAATGAAACCAGCCAAGATTGACCAGAAAGAGTATTTCAAGAAACTGGTGCCATACGGAAAAGATTTCAGAGTGGACTGCAAGGCCTCTGGGTCACCCGCACCAGAAATATCCTGGAGTTTGCCAGATGGGACGGTGATCAATAACGCGATGCTGGCAGACGACAGTGGAGGCAGGTCTCACAGATACGTCCTCTTTGACAATGGCACTCTGTATCTCAACAAAGTTGGCGTAACAGAAGGAGGAGATTATACCTGCTATGCGCAGAACACGCTGGGAAGAGATGAAATGAAGATACGCATCGCGGTCGTCGTGGCAGCCCCGCAGATAAAGCACAATCACAAGACGTACGTTAAGGTGACAGCTGGAGATAGGGCATTACTGGACTGTGAAGCTGTTGGAGAACCCAGGCCAAAAATATTCTGGTTGCTGCCTTCCAGCGACACGATCTCCTCGTCAACAGACAGACACCTCCTGCACGTCAATGGTTCTCTGTCAGTCAGTCGAGTCAAACTGTTGGATGCCGGGGAGTATACGTGTGTCGCTCGTAATCCTGGAGGGGATGACACAAAATTGTATAAACTGGATGTCGTTGCTAAACCACCTATCATAAATGGTTTATACGTGAACAAAACAATCATGAAGGTGACGGCAGTCAGGCATTCGAAGAAACACATTGACTGTAGGGCGGAAGGGACACCTCCCCCGCAGATTATGTGGATCATGCCTGATAATATTTTCCTAACAGCTCCCTATTACGGGAGCAGGATTGTAGTACACAAAAACGGGACGCTCGAGATTCGGAACATAAGGCCTTCTGACACGGCCGATTTTATCTGCGTGGCACGTAACGACGGGGGAGAGAGTACGCTGGTGGTGCAGCTGGAGGTATTAGAAATGCTGAGGCGGCCCATGTTTAAAAATCCATTCAATGAAAAAATAATCGCAAAGCCCGGGAGAGCTACCACGCTGAACTGTTCTGTGGACGGAAACCCTCCACCTGACATAAGCTGGATGTTGCCCAACGGCACGTGGTTCTCCGGGGGCATCAAGAGTTCCCAGTTTCTCACAGGTAGCGACGGTACCCTTACCATCCACAGCCCCGGCAGAGCCAGCGCAGGGAAGTATCGCTGTGCTGCCAGGAATAAAGTGGGCTACATTGAAAAGCTGATCATCTTGGAGGTTGGCCAGAAGCCCAACATTCTCGCTGCCCCGACGGGGCCGGTGAAGGGCATTAGCGGGGAGTCGCTGTCGCTGCACTGCCTGTCTGACGGGAGTCCCAAACCCCAAACAACGTGGACTCTGCCAGGGGGGCGGGTGCTGGACCGACCGCAGCTCAACAGGAAACACGTACTGCTGGAAAACGGCACTCTGGTTATACGAGAGGCCACCGTTCACGACAGCGGACATTACGTGTGTAAGGCCCACAATAACGCCGGAGACTCCTCTGTAACTGTCCCGGTCGCTGTTGTGGCCTATGCCCCGAGGATTACGAACAGGCCGCCGCGGACCATACGCACCGTGCCCGGTGCGGCGGTTCAGCTCCACTGCATAGCACTGGGAATACCAAAACCAGAAATTACCTGGGAGTTACCTGACCGCTCGGTACTCTCTACAGGTCACCAAGGCCGAGCGTCTGGGAGCGAACTGCTTCATCCCCACGGGACGTTACTCATCCGCGATCCCCGACCCTCGGATTCTGGCGCGTACAAGTGCACAGCAAAGAACCATCTTGGCAGCGATTTCACAGTAACGTACGTTCACGTCATCTGAAGTAAGAAATACAGCAGGAATGACTGTTAACAAAGTCTACAGCTGGACAGAGTTCATTCTTGGAATAAGTTTAATCAACGGCAGCCATAGGCAAGTAAGCGCCTACGTACCCGTAGGGCATTCAGTCTGCAATGACCCTGCGAAAAAAGAGAGGAAGGGCGTGGGGCAAATTTGATCTTGCGTTATTATCTAGCATTGGTTCTTTCAGCGATTACACAGACTGAAATAAAAACAAACCTTAAGGCACTTTTGCTTTCCAGCAAACACTGAATATCGAGTAAAATTGCTGTCTGGAAACGTACCTAGAGATCTTCAGTAAAGGACAGACTCTTTCACCTTAGTTGAATATTGCCCACCTTGTTCGACTCGCACGAGCATGGATCGCACAGAGCAAGAGTGCCTGGGAGCCAAAGAGCAGAGTTTATTGGGATGCAGATTACCTTCTTAATATGTTTGAATATTTAGTATGGTTTTTTAATAAATATTTGATGGTGAAACAAGTAGTGATGTATTTTTAATAATACAGCTCTGTTTCACACAGTCTTTTTTGAAGAACTTTGGGACGATACATACGGAACATGTTTGTTCTCATTTTTAAACGGTACGAAGCTCTCTTGAGCGCTGTTTAGGAAACGTGTACCGACCGCATGTAGAAACACTCCAGCTTGGGATCATTCTCCTATTGTCACAAAAGCATTTTTAAAAAATTTCTCTCTAGAAAACAATTGCATCAATCTGCATATCAACATAGAATTCTCATTTCTCAGTTCAGTAGGTGGGTCTAAGCAGCAGCCTTCTGTACCTGAGGGAAAAATGCCTTCACGACCGTAGGGGATGGTCACCCACAGATTTTACACTAACGGATCATGGATTAGACTGGTCAAATGAATCTTTACAAGATTAAGCCAGTAATTAAAGCTCAGTTTCTTCTTTTCTTCCTACGAGAGAGATTAATGTCAGGACAGAGGGGTGAAAATACGTGCAATGCAGCCTTTCCCCTTAAATCTGCCTGTTCGGGACCTGTGTCTCACGCCGTCCCCGCAGCTGGTCCCGCAGCCGGTGGTGCCCGGCACGGCCTCATCCCGCCGGAGCGGAGCAGACTGCCCGGCTCCATCGAAGAGAGCGGTCTCATCACCCACTACAGTCGACGGATGTGCGAAGGGCTCGGCGTACCCATCCCCTGCCTCATGACCAACTCCAGCTCTTCACACCATTTCAAATAATAAAAAATCCAGGAGCGGTAACACCTCTCCTTTGGGCCTGTGTGATCTACCACTGACAAGGAGCGGCCGCAGTGCAGCTCCTCTGTGCCAACGCGACAGCGGCATCTGAACCGCCTGCACTGAGGTCCCCCAGCAGAGCCGATCCGCACACACCAGACACACACACATCAGGGAGACAGTATTCCAGTGCCAGGAGCTAAAGGCAGGTTCTGCCTCATTTATCCACATCACAATCAACCTGGGCACTTTCTAAATTTTTTTATTTAAGACTATAACCTCAGCTTGGATTGCTTTTCTGCCGGTTTGATCGTTTCCTGACGTCAACCACAGAGTTTGCTGTGGGCGTTCCCTCCTTCCGCAGCGGCGCTGGAGCCGTAGCCCCGGGCGGCTGCATTACAGCAGTCTCGCTGGTTAATAGCTGCAACAGCTTTAGCTGCTGGGAAGAACAGTAAATCTCCTAAAAAAAAAAAAAAAAACAAAACCAAAACCCAAACCCTGAACAGAAATTATTACATAAGTAAGACTTACCCAGCTATTGTAAAAGCCAATCAGAACTTACTTTTCTACAGATTTCCGCGCAGTGGGCATTATTTCCCCAGCCGGCCGGACTGCCTCCCGCAGCCCGCGGAAGGTTGCGCAGTGCCGTCTTCCCCCTCCCCACGGAACACCCGACTTCGGGACCATCGACAAATTCATTGTATGGTAAAATAAGCAAAGTGAGTTAATACAAAACAGGGAAAAAATATTCCTAAGTACATTTTAAATGCCCCACATGTTCCACTTTCAAAATTAATGCATTTAAAAAAAAATAATCATCATATAGACTAACTCCTAAATGACATCAAATAGCAATAAATTTATTCTGTTTTTTTAACTGTAATTCGAGCAAAATTATGACATATTTGAACAGGTTTGAATAATAACAATTCGTCTGTAGTAATTTTGATTTATAATGTCCTTGTGGTTTTGCACTCGGCTGCTCATACATAATGCCTTCCGCCGCTGAATGTCACCCCGCCAGCACGGCTCAAAGCCGGCGCGTGACGCACTTGCCGTACAGCGCGGGCAGCAGACAGGTGATGGGAATAACTCATTTTGGGGACCCCAGTACGAAGAGGTGTCAGCTACGGCAGCGCTGAAACCGCAGGAGGGACTTTGGTGGCTTTCCCCCCTCACTGGGTGACGCTGGAAGGAGGTTCGTACCGAAGGCATCAAGTGAGCCGCGGAGATTCGCCTCCTGCGGGGCTGTGCCGGGACTCGGGGATTTCCCTGCGCAAGCGGAGCAAAACCCACTTTGACCGTCCGATCCCTCTGAGGATGTCGGACACTCCTATAGAACTCATCACCCGTGAACTTTACACCAAAAAAACCAAATATGAAACAATGCTACTTCTAGTAGGTTTATTAACGTTACATTGTGGCTTTTAATATAAACTTTAAGAAGTTCTAATACAAGCAATAAACCCACTTCAGCACCTTCTTACCACAATGAGAGCAAGAGAAATTGGTACTTTAAACAAGGAACTTTATAAAGTGCATATGAAAATTACAGTCAAATAAACACCATTTAAATTGATGCCTGTTCTACCAACAAAGAAAGAGGTGAACATTTTAATGAACAAATTAACTTTTATGCCAAAATCGGAAGTGCCTTTCAGTTCAGCGGTTTGGTCCAGTGCAGTTCTTTAACAAAAAAAAAAAAAAAAAAAAATTCAACAAAAAACTCAAAGAAGTGTTTCCCACAAATAAATAAATCCAGCATTCTTTGTCCTCTTTAAAAGTAACAGGACCTAAAAAGCACCAAATTCATAAAATCTGCAATAACATTCTTCAAATAGACCCACAAGTCCATACAATTAAATCTAGTTAAATGCAAAAAAATCCCCAAACCCCAAAATCCCACCTTGTTACATATTCACATCAACTGCAGCACAAAAAAATAATTATTGAAATAATAAGAGAAGAAAACTGAAGTTTGCTTTCTAGCAATAACTAGTGCATTGAATTTCAAATGTTCTGTTCTTCAGTGCAAACGTAACACGACGTCTCCCTTCCATCGCTGGTTCAGAAGTGTGAGGGATGCCCGTACTGGTTCGCTCCTTGCTGGGGCTGGTTACCTGCGCCACAAAGCAAAGGGAGCGTTCGCGCCTCGCGACCGCGCTCTGCAGCCACCCCGAGAAACACCGGTATGTCACGCAGCGCTCGCGAAGGACAGCCGGCGCACTCCCTTACGCTCCTGCCCAACGCCCGCCAGAGGGGCAGGCTTCCCCGGGGGCTTCGCTGCGCTGGGACTACAGGAGGGAGGGGAGAAAACACGCCGCAGATTGTGACTGGGCCACCAGCGCGGTGCCTCGGCTTCTCTGGAGACCAACAGAACTCCACGGGACGCACGGCCAGCAGAATTTTGCTGTCACATCCCTACTGGGATGGGTAACCGGCCGTCAGTAGGTAAATTAATCACAGGGACATACGGCGGCATTTGAAGAGGCAGAACACCTCCAGAAAGCGAATTCCATATGCAAATATACGTACGTATATTTACGTACATCTGTGCACGCACACACTTACTAGAGAGCTGCTTCTGGAGCTGCCTGACCAGCGCCGCCGTCTGCTGCTGCTGCTGAGTCTGTTGCAAGCCCTGCCTCGGGAACTGCAAGAGAAACACGAAAGATGGAGGAACCGCGCGGCGTGCGCCTGCCGGCTCGCTCGGAGCGTTCAGCCGAGGCCGAGAGCGTTGAGCCCGCGCTGCGCTCAGCTCGCGCTGCCCCGCCGGCGGGGGCTCCGCAGAAGGCGGGCCGGCACGCACAGCCGTCCTGGCCGGACTCCCACGGCACAGCACGGACAGGCGGAGCACACTTGGAACTCACAGAACAGCTGTGCTCTGCGTTCCCTGAAATCTCCCACATTCCCGGTTGTGTTACAGGTGTCGCGTGTGTCCCACCGGGCACAGGGGACAGTCGGTCTCTGTCTCTGCGGCCCCTGGGGCGGCCGGCGTTCATCCGCAAGTCACCCTAAGCAGCTTTACCGTCCGCATTGTGCAAAGACGAGGCAAATCAAAACCGCAGGTCAAAATTAACAGCCTTTTTAGCACTTTAAAACACTTACGTGTGGGTGAAGCTTTATAGCCAAAAGAAGCTTCTCGAAAAATACTTCTCCCCGGGCAGTGGCACTTTGGATAAAAAGAGGGATGGGCACAAAGCACACGCTGTTCACCGCGCCGCACACCCGCTGCGGGGCCGGAGCTGCGCGCGCGGTTCCTGGCTCCAGTGAACGGGAGCCGGATCAGTGCCCGGCCAACCGGGGCAGCTCCTCCACTGCGCAAAATAACCATCGCTCCGATCCCTGCCCTGAGCCCGCCGGCTGAGAGAAGGCCCTCCCAGTCCCTGGCATTAAGCACAATGGGATTAGACACAAAAAGCTTCCAAAGAAATCTGCTGTTAAGGACTTAAATCATGACTTCAAGCACTTGACAGTACCCTTGACTTTCACAAATTTGCACCCTATTTATACTCGTATCAAAGCAGAGTTCAGGCTTTAATTGGTCTGTCTGACAGCACGCGTTATTCCCTACCTCTCTGACCCACAAAGTCTGTTTTTCAAGTCCGGCTGGGTAGGAGAACGGGCACCGCTTCGCCTCCACGCTTCTGGCCTCATTCAGAAGAAAATCATTCTCTATTAAACAACTTCTATTGATCATCGCTACCTGTACGTCAGAGTACGGAATACACTGCACACCGCGCTACTGAAGGACAACAGCCAGACCTGACCCCGAGGGCGCGCGCCGTCGGGACGGGTGCCTCTGGAGCCAAAGCTCTGCGCACACCAGAACCATTTCTTGCCTTGGAAAATCTGTCACCTGTATGAAAGGAGAACGTCCGTGCAGGAGCTATCTCACAGTCCCGAGGACAGAGCCGAGGGCCCAACTCCCTCATACTTACCTGCTCCTGGGAGGGGGATGGTGCTGCCCGTGCCAGCCAGCACTAACCACACCTTCACCGTCTGCTGCCTGTCCTGCCCCGCCGCCTCCGAGCCCTCTACCGCTCTTTCCTAAGCCCTGGAGTTTCCCTTCTCATTAGATCTGGTGAAAATGCATGTGCCTCGGTCACTCTTTGTGCTTCTGCACAAGAACACACCGTACACCCGACCAGTCTGAAAACCCGATGTGCTGAACGAAGGTGGAGTTCTTCACTACTCTAATCGCACCGTACGCGCTGCGGAAGACGCCCAGGCTTTGTTTCGGTGGAGCCTTTTGCTTACTGAAGGGAGTTTCGGTGTTTTACAAGACTTCAGCATCTTTTCCCTTTCTGAAACCAAATCCTTCACTTAAAACCGATTGTGTAATCTTCTGGCTAGCAGTCCCTAGGAAAGGCTGAGGTCAGCCAAAAGCATTCACCACACCAGGGTTTCGCGGGGACACGGAAGCTGTGCTCAGCGAGCTTGCTGCCGCGCTGGGCGCCGGCAGAGGGGCCTGCGGCAGCGCTGCTCTGCGACGGCCCTTCGCGTGCGGTTCGGTCAAGATACAAACTATCGAGAAAGACTCTTGCACCTACAAGCCGCCTCCGAGTTTCTCTATTGGATCACGTTGATCAACACTTTTAAACGCGGAAGCTAGCACCTTCAGCATGACTGTATTTGCTCCATTTTTCTGTAGCAAAGTTTCTCTAGTTACCCCCAACTCCCTTACACACGTCTGAAAAAACTGCCCAAATACAGGAAACAAGCATAGCGAAGTTGTAAATTCAGTGGAGGTGTCCATTAAAATTATTTGTTAGTGATAGCGATCTGGTAAAATCATACAAGAAGCCATAAAAGGCTGCAGTTCAGCACAAAGGAATGTCTCAAAACCAATTTTGTTTGTACAGTTGCCTTCATGCAGCTCTGTTTTATGACTAATGATCTAATTTGAAAGGATCTTCAAACAATAAAACGCATTTTTTCCCAGCACCTTAGCAGTACAGCCTAAAAATCAAAGGTCCGGAGTCACCCACAGCCCCTTGTGACAGGAGGTAAGGCTGGGACAGGAGTTCGGTAGCGGTGGAGCCGCCAGCGTCCGCAGCCGACGGCAGAGGGAGCGGAGGGAGCGCGGAGGGAGCGCGGGTGCTCGCAAACACAGCACAAGCAGGGGCAGGTGGGGAAACGCCAACTGTCAGCGCCTTACATTTCCCAGTGAACTCGGTGTTACAGCCAAAACTGGTTCCGCAAGCGGCCTCAATCGTATACGTGACCCTGCTTCCACTTCAAAATATTACAAAGACAGAAAAATCCACCAATTTATATGCATCAGCAGCAACTACCGATTTCTCATCAAGTTTCTAAATATAGCAGGGGCTATTAATTCTTACTATGATACATTAATTAGGATAACACTTATGAAAGCGCATAGCACAGCACGCATAAACAGGAAAAATTCTTTCCTGCAGCAGTAAGATGTTAATTTACCTGAGCTCGCTGCTTTGGGACTACTAAATGGCATCGTTAGATCCCCAGAAAAAAAGATCCCCGGCCCTTAGTGGGCTCACTGTGCTTGGTCCCGCGTCAGTTTTTCAAAGGAGTCATTTATTTATGCTGCACCAGGAGTACAACTGAGGATGACTCTAAAGCAGCTAATTTTTCCCCGCTTTGAGTTCACAGGAAGAGATTTAAGGCAATTAGTCTGGGCAGTCTTATTTTACTCATTATGGAAAAGAGATGTACGGAATTAGAAAAGCACCAGTACCCATTTTGTAAGTGTATCCCCAAGAAATTCTCAAAAGAACTGCTACGGCTGATCATTTGCATTGTTTGGGATATTAACCATTAGCTTTAAATCAATAGTGTAAGATATGTTGAAATGAAGCATTTGAACTTTTCCTACACAGACACAAATCTTTCTTCAGCCACAACAACGCGTCATTGTTGGCCCAACTTTGGTCATCCGTTTTGGCTAAGCGTGTGGATGCACCACGGAAGCGCAGGAGCAGCCGGGGCTCCGGTCGCAGGCGGAGCATCTCTGAACAGCAGACCCAGAGGCGCCGCTGCCAAGGTGCCGGGCGCTGAGCAGCGCACGAGCCCTCTCGCCGCGGGCAGCCGGCAGGGCTGCGCTTGCCTCCCGTCAGGGGGCAGCGGGTGCGCTCACCTCCAGGGACGCCCCAGAGCACGCGTAACCCACCTCTCGCCACGGTTTGACAAGATGGACACGTTTACACCGTCTTCTGTGGCCAGACGCCCTCTTGTCACAGCGACAGCCTGGGGCCGGTGCGGGGCACGGGCAGAGCGAGCGTGTCACCGCCGACACCGGGCACCCCTCGCACGGCACTGGGAGCGCTGGAGGCACGGCACTGCAGGCACCGCGCAGTCAGCACCGGCAGGCGGACGGTGGTGCGGAGAAGCCTACACAAACCCTCTGCCCATCTCCAGAAGTGACAAAACCCGCCCTGTCACTACCCTCCCACCGCCCCAAAATACCCGGCGGTCGCCTCTGCTTACCAAAGGCTGCTGCGGTTGCACGGGCTGGAGACCGAGCGCCTGCTGCTGCCCCGGCTGCGGCTGCAACTGAAAGGAGACGGGCATTGAAACCACAGCGCCACGGCACGCGCTCCGCCTCAGGGAGCGGCGAGGAGCCGAGCCGCAGGGCTGCTCGCACGGCCGGCCAGCGCGGGACCTGCGCGCGCTTACAGCACCGTCACTGAATGCCATCTGGGGAGAAGCCCAAAACACTGCGCTCCCATCGCCAGCCACACCACGGCTGACAGGGGCATCGTCAACAGACAAAAAAATACTCGAAAGCTGGTATGTTTAGTTTACTACAGCATCAAAATATGTAGATAAAATGCACATTATCGTTTGACAAGAACTGGCACAGATCGCTGTTGCATTAAAATGAAAACATGAAAATAATTCCAACCATCAAAGGGCCACGGGAAGGATTTTAGTGTAATTTCCTTCCCCGGTGCCAAGCCCTACATATTTAGCTGATAAACTGATACTTACCTCCAAATTAAAAATATATCGTCAAATCAGAGTATAGGAAGTAGGGCAGACAGAAAGCGAGCCCTTCCGTTCAGCTCTGGTGTGCATGACAAGGCCAGCCAGGGGAGAGCACCACCACTGCTCTTCCCTCAGCACATTCAGCTCTGCCATTCTCAAACTCGCCTCCGCCAGAGGCATTCTACAGCCTTGAGAAACAGAAGTACTGAATTGTACATGTACGTCCAGAGCTCTCTTTTGGAAATCCCAACTGTAAACACTGAGTTCCTGCACGTGAGTAAAAGCCGCTCGGGTTTCGAGCGCCAGGCCCCGCCGCTGTAGAGCTTACCCGGGCGCGTGCGTAAGCCGTCACCCGACACAGGGATGTTTACGCTCCCTCCCCGCGCCGAGACAGCCCGGCCCTCCGCCGCGCCGAGCCCCTCACCTGGAAGAGCCGCTGCTGCCGCATCTGCGGCTGTCGCTGCCGCACCGGCTCCGGCGGCAGCTGCACCGAGCTCAGGGGCGCGTGAGGCCCCGCCGTCGGTGCGCCGTCCAGTCCCCCTCCAACCAGTGAATTGGGCTGCAGAGGCTGATGGCTCAGTCTGATTGGGGAAAAAAATAAGGGGTTACACTTCATTTAAAGACAAAGCACGAGTTAGTCCAGGAGTACTCAACTATAAGCTGCGTCATGAGACCTCCATACATTTGAGATGTTACATTTTACAGGAAGAATATATTTCCAAATACGAACGCTTTGAAAGCATTCCATAATAGAAGCCGTACCACACTATTGCCCAGTAACTGATGTAGGGAATAACACATTCCTCTCCACAAGAACAGATCCAAGCATTCGACTCTTGCTTTATTAGGAAGAGTGACGAGTTTCTCCATTTCAAGCAAGAATTCCACATAAGCGCTAAAACATTCTCCCAACCCAAACAGCTCCCAGCTACATTACCATGAATTTAAAATGGATTATAGAGACTTTTTACCTTCCAAAATACTGAAAAAAATCAGCAAGCAAGAAATACTTTCTTAGGATGTTATGGGATTAATTAACGTCAACAAAGCAGAAAGATATACGTGGGGAAAACATGTTAGCTAGCTCGTAATTTAGATTAGCTGTTTAAAACGCAGTAACAACAAGGCGATTCAGGTTAGCAGCTTTATTCCTACCGCAGGGCACTCTGTAGGTTTTCGTACAAGGCTGGCAGCCAAGTCAAGGCAAAACGTTTTCAATAGGTGCAAACACACCCAAAATTGAGCATACTCTTAAGGTATCCAGGCTTGCAAGACTTTAAAAGAAGTTAAGGAACCAGTGGCATCTGGTAACGGTCACAGTTCTGGAAACACCGATTTCATTAAAAATAACAAGAGTTGACAGAGAATTGCGTAGTTGCGTGCACAACACCTCCGTATGCTGCCTACAACAAGCAATTCACGTGCCAGTCATGTAAGTAGTCCTGGACTTAGCATTTAAAGGCGATTTTAGTTTGGGGATCAAATTAGAGCTGAAGCAGAGAAAGAATAGCTCTACTTGGTAACAGAGCTCCCCCGAGTACTCCCGGATAAATTCCATGGGATCGGACTGCCGTGCTGACGGGGCAGAGCCCCTGGTGACGGCCGACATCTCCGCACTGCTCAGCGACCCGCACACGGGGAGAGCGCTGCGCTGCGCAGATGCTCCATCACAGCTGTGGCTCGACAGTGCCTACGGAGGCCCATCTTGCAAATTTTGACTGTTTTTTTTCCCCCCGCTCCCTCTTTAATTTAAGCCTGTGTTTTTGAGCGTCACTCTGCTGAACATGTCTATTTGAAGTGGAAATTAAAAGTGATGACATCTCCGATTGAGTCAAGAGCAAAGTTGGACTGTTGGTCGGACTGTGCTAAACTGTTAGGAAAAAAATCTGATTCAAGACCGCCATCGGAAACTCCAGCTTTCCACTCTGCTTGCTCTGCAACACTCCCTTTTACACATTTCTTTCCTGCTTCATCTGCCTTCTGTTCCACTACATTTCTCTACCAGTGAAACTTTCTGTTTCTCGTAGGGGCTGCAGCTCAGCCGTACTTCTGAAGTGGAGTCAATTTAGTCTATTCAGGCTTAAGCAAAATTCATTTGCCTACGGCTAGTTAAACTACCACGTTGGTCTTGTGTTTTCTTGACTACAGAGCCTTTGGTAAACCTGGAATAGTTATTGTTTAATATCACACATGTTTGCATAACACGGATACCGTACCTGTGAGTGCAGTGAAATAGGGTTCAACCGCCGTCTTTAAACGAACTTTTACATTCTACAAACACCCAGGACAACTGCGCTGCACCGTGTGCCAAGACCAGCTTGAAATAAAAATTAAATGAGGGAAAAAGCAGTGGGAAATCGGAGAGAAAGGCATATTTATCGCTAATTAGACCCGGCATTAACCTAATTTGGACTAATACACTGTATTTTAAATAAAGCTTTAGATGTCTACACCGAGTTGCCTTTAAAATCCCGCGATGTTACCAGCTGTGAGAAGCGCAGAGGCTCACCGCTGAGCGCCCGTCAAAGGCTGGACGTAGGCAGCCGCCTGCTGTTGAATATATCCGCCGGGCTGCTGCTGCATCTGCCGCAGCCGCTCGGCCAGCGCAGGGCCGGGATGCGCCGCGGGGTACGCGCGGGGGTTGTAGCTGGGGGAAAGCACCACGCCGCCGGGCTGCTGCTGCTGCAGAGGCATCGGAGTGCTGTACATCGTGTATCCGTGAGGCACGCTCTGCGCGGAGACCAGACAGAAGAGTAACTTCACTGTGCCCGCATTTCAATCACCTTAACTATACGAGAAAGAGACGGCCTTTACCGGAGAGCCCGCGCCCGGACAACCGGAGGCAAGTCAGTGGCACGCAGTGCTGCGCCCACGCATGGGCCCGGGAGCGCCCCACGCGGCTGCACCCCGCTCCCCCCCCGGGTTCAGGCAGCTGCAGCGCGGTCGGTCGCAGCGGGACGGGACGAGCCCCGCGCCACCCGGCCCTGGGAGGCGCTGGCAAGCGCGGGGCTCCGCTCCACAGCCCCACCGCTCTCTTTCCTTTGTGTGTCCCCCCACCAAATCCCAAGTGCCAGAATGACTGTGACATAATAAAGAGTTACTGGTATCACTATTTCACCAAAAATTGGCCAAATTTCAGGCTTAACATAGAAATTCGCTTGCCTTTACCAGCAACAACATCAGGAAAAACTGGGAAGTGACCACGTTAAAAACGTTTACGAGCTACAGCATGCGGAGCCTGCAAGCATCCTGGAAGGAGGCATCACCGTTACCCTATGCCACAGTCACAAGGCAGGTCCCACGCGCAGAAAAGCAGGCTGGGAGGAGAAGCGGCTCCCTTTAAAGCATTTTTCCGCGTACGCTCTGTGGGAGCAGCGCAGTACCTGTGCTTGCTGTAACCCTGGGTACTGCGGAAGCTGAGACGGAGGTCGAACTTGCGGAGTGAAAATAGCAGCTTGGTCCATGGGCTGACCCTGAAAGACACGTCGCCCATCAGATACGGCCTCCACACCCCCAGCAAGTCCAGCTCTGGACTCAAACCCCACCAAGTTGTGACCTAAGGAGTCATGGAGAGACTTGACCATTTCCTTCAAGACAGCACTGTTGCTCAGTGCCGAACTGCTGAACTTTATTTACTCACAGGGAGAGAGAAGAATTGACTTTTGTTTGATTTCTGACACTACTGTAACAGTGCAGCAGGGAAGAAACAGCCATTTACTGAAGAGAGCTCTTGGAGACACCCTTTCAAATGGGGCTTTGCAAAGGACCAGAAACAAAAATCCCAGCTGTCTTGAGGACAGTACCTGAAATTATATAGGAAGCTCGGAGTCAGTGACAATCTCTAGTAAAAAATACGCAGTTGATACCTTCCTCAGGGTACCCGATCACTAGCCTTCCCCAGAGGAAGCAGGCAAAATGCTGATTAGCAAATTTTATGATGACATACAAAATACCAGTATGATAAATGGGTAATGCACGCATGTCCAGCTCCCAACCAGTACAGCTTGGAAACACACTGTATTTGTGAGCAGCAGACAGCCTAGTTTGTTCATTTCAAGTTGCCTCAATATTTCTGCCCAATTAATGGCAAACCATTTAAAGATTTCAACTATAACTGCATTAGTGTGTTTTGAAGCACCAGAAAAGAAGGAAAATAGACTTAATGGACTTAATTTCAGGACCAAGATTGTAAAAAACTGGCGAATGAGAATTTGCCAAGGATATAATCAAATTTGTGTATTTGCTGTGCGATTGTGATGCTACACTGTAGCATTTTGAAAAACATTCGACTTAAAAAAGCTCAGTGGCAGACGTGAGCCGGAAGCGGTGATGCTCCTTCCCTGTAGCTGCCCAGTTCACCACAAAACCAAATGAAAAATCCAACTCCTCCAACAAAGCCTTTGACATTTTAATCAGGATATCCTTAAAGAGACATATTATAATTTAAGGCTAAAAAGTGACTTTGGTAACACACTGCAAGCAGCAAGGTTACAATCAGGGCTACCCGGTGGAAAAGAAAATCTCACACGGGATAAAATACCACAGCACCATTGGAACTGTCCTTCTTTACCGGTTCCCATCCCCTCAGTGGTAACTGCAGCGAACGGTACCGGCTCTGGGAGCACAGCCGGCAGCCCTGCCCATCCGCTCTCATCTTGGATCGGGATAAAAGCCCGTGCATCCCCTTCAACAGGCCTGGGAAACGAGCAGGGCTGCCTCTTGCGAACGGGAATCGCTCAGGGAAGCAGTATGGTAGAGAGGAAGTGTTCCAGCTTCAACCCAGCCAGCCCCAGGGGAGACGGGCCGCTGGGACTGGGGCCGCTGGGACCGGGGCCGCTGGGACCGGGGCCGCTGGGACCGGGGCCGGCTTACCCGCCCCGTGCTTCGGGTAGCGAACAGGCAGAAGAGGGCAAGGACAGGCTGCAAAACCAGGGGCACAGCTACCACGGGCTGCCACAGGGCTGGCACACTTCTGGAGCTAGCTGGGCTCTGGGCAGCTGCCCACAGGGGCCGCGGCGGCGCAGGCAGGACAGCGGCAGCTCCGCACCATCGGCTGCGCTAAGGAGGCAGAAGCTACACTGGGGATTTGTTTTAAAAACAAGCCCATATCTCAGGGAAAATGCTGAAAAACAAATTCGGGAGTATAGGAGGTGTGCACAGAGTAACATCTATCAGTCCTGATAAGAGGCCAGGGGAAATTAACTGTATGTGGAAAAACACCGGCAAAGTCAGGCAGGAGCGCTCAAACAACCCCCGACAGGTGAGACACTGAAACGCTCACCAGAAGGGACACCGTGCAGACGGGACACACGTGGAACAGATGTCAGCCAAGTACAGCGGGAAGGTACTCAACTGTTTTAAGATTTTTCCTTTTTTAAACAGAGGCAAAAGAAGAAAAACAAAACCCCCCAATCTTTTCTGTGAGCAAATTGCTTCTGAAACTTTTTCACAAGGTCTCAACCACAGGATAGACCACCACATAACGTGAAGTCGCCCAAAGGCAAAATCCAGAGAAATTGTGACTGATTTCTAGAAAAAATTGTGCCTTAAGCTATGCCCCGCTGTAAGACGAACACCCCGGTGGGATCCGTGGAGCTGCTCTGCGGAGCGGTGCTCCGTGCGTTACCCTTTTCTTTCTCTCGGTGGCAGCTAACCCGGCGTGCCCAAGACCAAAACCTGTCCGCTCGTGCCCGTGCAGTGCACGCAGTGTCCCTGCAAAGCCCATGGAAGTTGTATCAATGGCAAATGGCCCCAATTCCGTAAGAAAATCCCAAATAAGCAGCTGCACGCTCCCGGCCCGCCGCGGTGGGCAGAGAGCCCCACGCGAGCTTTGCCCACCGATCTTCTCGCGCTATTGAGAGCGCAGCCGAGCAGCGGAGCGGCGCGGGGGGGCTCCGGAGCAGCACGCCCGCACCGACGGCACTGCGGCCCAGGCCCAGCAAGCGCCGCACGCAAAGCCACCCCTGAAGCACAAGCAAAAAGCTGTTCGTTAGGGAGGGCGCAGGTCAGATCATTCCCGGGCAGCACACGGCCACCACGCGAGGTCCCGAGCTGCGAGAGCGGGCGCCGCGCTCCCGAGCGGCGGCAGTGGCGGCAGCAGCAGCAGCAGCAGATGTCGCTGAACTCGGAGGGACTTCTCCCTCCAGGCAGAGTTTAGCAGAGCGTTACCTGAACGTGCGAGCCACTCGCGGCAAGCCAGAACTGCGCGTGCGTGCCAAACCCAACCAAAACGAACAAAACCAGGGGAAAAAGCCCGTACACTTTTACTCAATGCTGACACAACGCTACAATAACAACCGCTGTTCCCCCTGTTCTATGCACCTCACACTGAAGCAAAACTCACTGCTTTTTCCTATTAAGGTACGGACCACAGTGTATTTGGAAGGACTTTTCTTTCCTCGGTGGTGCTGGGACTGGCAAAGGCGACCGTAGCAGCCATGGCACTGTAGGCTGATTTTGATCAAAATCTGACCAAATCTGACTTTGAAAGTAGGTAGTGAAACGCTAACCCTTACTTAGGTAAGATGGTGATGGATTTGAGAGACCTCACTGTATACTTGCTGCATATCCAGGCGTGCCTAATTACCTGCAAATATGGTGATCTATGCCCTGTTCCGGCACGCTACCAGTACTAACAGGAATGACTGCACATATATAAAATACGGACAACAGGGTAAGCAGCAAAGCCTTTTTAAGAACACATTTTGCTTTGTCTTTCCAATTAGTGCTTTTAATGACATCGCAGTTTCCCTTAGACAGGACGAACGTCCTGCAAACCAACTCTGAAACAGCTTTTCTAATTAATATCTGGAAAGCTTTCCAACACAGGTATTAGGGATGAAACTTCATGCCATGGTTGTTTTTCCCCAGAAAAATGAATTTTATGAAACGTAATAATTAAACAGGTAAGTGCTAGCTGGTACTTGGTTTGGAAGTAACAAAACATGGTTCTTCTAATCCCTGCACACCCTGCCATGGCTCAGGAACAGACATCAGGCCGTCCACTGTCGTGCTCAGGTGGGACAAGAAGTATTTTGGTATTTTGGGACCCACGGCTCAGGCGGGGCCAGGGCGGCCGACCCCCACTGCCCGAGCTGAGCAGCACGACTGCGTCCCACCGCGGCGGGACGAGGCCCACGCCAGGAACGGCTCCAAGTGCTGCCTGGGGAGCGCTGGTGGCCAAGAAGGACATGCGGTCCATCCCTTACCCCTCATCTGACACGGCAGCCACCCCCCGCCTGGCACAGCGGGCGGCAGCGGAGAGGAGAGACCCAGGCGCCGGCGGGGAGACGAGGGCAGAACGGGACCACGCCAGCCCCGCTGAGACGGACGCGGCATCAGACACACCTCCCAGCTACTCTAACCGTTCACAGCGAGAAACACAACAGAAAAGAAAAAAAACTGATCAATGATGCAGTTGTTGGAAATATTTGCAAGAAAACAATATTCTGTGTGTGCAAGTGTATTCACAGCCTTCCACATGCAGCCACTGCGCTCCCGAGGTGAGCGGAGTGCCAAAGCGTACCATTCTCATCAAAAGCCAAAGAAAAAGCCTGAGCGTTGGAAGAAATGCATGTTTGTGCAAAAGAAAAAATATGGAGAAGTTCACAGTCTCAGAGCGGTTACCATTATGTTGTCAAAGCCGTCCTGAAGGGATACAGCAGTGCTACAGACATCCTAAGGGAAAAGGACAGGCGAGAAAATAGCAAACAATACAAAAATAGTCACAATTAGGCTTGGCTTGTTAGTGAAGCAGTGCAGCACCTTTACAGAGCTCACCTGCAGGTACTCAAAAACTGCTGGTGTTTAGGAACACCGACGAGGTCCTTTTAGGTGTTTTTTATGCTAATAAGCCTCAATACTTTTATGAAGTTTATGCACAGAAACTCTAACGTGGAAAGGACTCCTGAGCATCCACAGGAGCCTATTAATTCCAGACATAACTGAACATTTTTTTTTACACAAGTCATAGTTCTTAAAGACTTTGCCCCACAGCCATTCATTTTCAGGAGCAGAGTGCGTACGGCACAGCGCTGAAGAGCAGAGCCCTCCCGGACTGACCGTACAGAGCTCTCCACCCCCGTGGAGCGATTTCAAGGCGAGGAGGCAATTTCGTTCTGCAGCTGCAGAAACATAAAAACCGAAGAAGAAACCTTCCTTATTTAAGCTCTACCTAACGACATGCACCGCCCAGCAGCAATGCTTCCAAATCACCTTGTTCCTAAATTTTCAAACGCTGCCTTCAGGCTCAGGCACAGCCACGGCATTTCCTACCCCAAAGCCGGGACTGCGGGGGGAGCTACCACGGGTTCCCCAGGACGCGGTTCTCAACCGGAGCACGCGGCACGCGGGCAGGAGCCCGCTGGGGCAGCACGGCGCCAGGCAGCACGCAAAGCCCAGTGCCACTGGGACCCCGGAGGGTCTCCCCAGCGCCAGCACTGGCAGCCCACGCTGGGACGACAAGGGGAGCGGAGAGCGCGGCCACGTGAACTGTCCATTCGTTTCGTTACAGCGAAAGTTTTCAAGTATCGGGCTGAAGGGATCTTCCCAAACGCCCGGTAAGGCACACTATCAGAACCCGACCGAAAGCAGCGTGTCCATCTGGGGTGCTCCCCGGCACACCACAGAGCACCGGGCTGTGCGTGCCACTGTGTGGAAGCAACTGGGAAACGAAGGCTGTGCTGGATGGCTCTGGTTTGACTTGGTTTACAGCAGTTTAACTGTCAGCAATTACTGATGCGTTGCGGAAATAAACTCATGGCTGATACGGAACCACTGACGGACGAACACCCAGCGCATGTCGTACGCTTGCTGAAACGCGCAGCTGAGCCTTCCCTGCTGAATTTTAGTGCAACTTTTACATTGTAAAAGTTTGATCCAAATTTTATGAAAAAGTTCATCACAGACACCTTATTAATCTTATTTAGGCATGGATTCGTGCCTTCGTGGTAAGTTTATTCTCCTCGCCGACAACCCGTCTATGCAGCACTTTGGAGCAGCAGTTAACCCCTGTTCTTAACACCTCAGATACTGTCCCTGTTTGAAACCAAAAGGGAAATGCAACATCTTTTGTCTCCTCAATGTGACAGTGTTAAACAACAGCATTTCTGAAATGTGAGAATAACGTGTTATTTTAGATCTTCATTATTACCTTCCGATCCACCTAGCCATAAGTAGTGATCATCACTTGTTTAGTCAAGGCTCTTATTTAAGCCTGTATGCTCTCATAGCAACTGAAAGCCACTTGGACTAACACTAAAATAGTGAGATATTGCCTAATGTAAGAAATCCTACGGGGTTTCTATTAAATAGGAAGCGATGGCTCACTGGAGAGCCCATTGCCCTCACATTTAGGGTACCTGATCCTTAATCGCAGCGCCTACAGGACTCCAACGAGGGATCCAATAGCCACTGATATTATAAACCTATTGTAGCCCATCAACCATTTAAGCACTATAGACGGCTTTGCATGCATCGTATCAGAGAGACTGAAAGAGGGATGAGAAGGATAACGAGGGAGCCGTAACAAAACAGAGACAGCACGGGAGGCACTGCGAGGCTACTCGCTGAACATTTGTACTGTTCTGAGCAAAGAGGCCACATGACAGAGTTTGAAGCCAAGATGGCATAAAGGCAACGCGATATATACTGCAACGAGGGTAAGAACTGGTACAGAAGGACTATAAAATAAAGGTTATATTATCAGTAGTAGTAAGAGGTTATTGGTTTTACCACCAACACTGCACACACATCGCTGGTTATCTGGGATCCAAAACCCGACTTTCTATTCTTACACCGTCAGTTCAAAGCAGCCGTCTGTAGCCGTACCCTGACCACTAGCTCAGGCTCCGAAGTGGTTGCGCAATAGCCGTGTGCAGTTTGGCACACAGCAGAAGCACTCTGCAAAAATGTTAGGAGAAGAAACACCAGCTATTTCTAGAGAACATGGGTGTCTGGGTGCACACGTGTATAGAAATGCCTCCTGACGGACTTCCTATTTTTTTTGTTGCGAAGAGCATTGCTGTGCCTCTGCTGCTTACTTGCAGTTTGGTGGTACACAGCCCCACACAATTTCACTACGAAAGCCTCTGTGACACAACAGGGAACAAGAATATCATCGAGTAGCAGATGCAAAACCCGATTTTATGAAACCCAGGAAAAATAGAAGGGGCTAAGAGACCAAAGGGCAAATGGAGTTTAAAAGCAGACGGCCCCGGTTAAGCAATATTTGGGGAATTACTGCAATCGTAAATATCAGCTGGCTCTCCGCTCCGTAAGCCTACGCAGGGCAAGCAGCCCCAGAGGAAGGCAGAACTGCCGTGCTGCTCTTCAGACCTGGGGCTTTGGACAAACCTGTTGGAGAGACCGTGGCTGTGCTTGCTGCCTGAGGAGCCGCTGCTGCTGCTGCTCTTGCTGCAGGAGTTTCATCTGGAGCAACTGCTGCTGAGGCGTGATGGCCTGGAGAGAGGGGGGCTGCATCATGGTGCCAGAGCGCCGCTGCAGCATGTTGGACAGGGCTTGCTTCGTATTGGTTGGAACAAAGGAGCCTGTCGGATCCAGCCTGGAACCACCTAAAAACCACCCAAAACACAGATGCGTTCTCTGCCTTCCGGAAGAGCAGTGCTGGTACAGATCACTGCTCATTCATCAGCTGCTATTTGGTTAGCTCTCCAATAATGATGATAAACTTATCTCTGCAAAGGCAGACAGTGAACTGGATTACTGGTCTGAAAAAGTAAACGGGCAAAATAACTTTGAAGACTACCCCTTGTAAATGAGCAGGACAAGTGGAAAGGCGAAGGGCTGTCGCGTGCTCTATGTCACATAAAACATTTGACTACTACTGATGAACAACAGCGGCATGTCAGATCGAAAGTGTGCTGTGAACAGCTTACAATGCCAAGCCAACTTTATAATGACATGGCGGTAGTCTACGCACTCTCTGCTATTTGATAAAAATCACGTGTCTATACGTCAGACTTACAAAGGTAATCTTATATATTTGTTTTTAAAATCGGCATTTCCTTAAACTTTTTAGCCACTGTCTGGTATACTCTGAAGACTTTTACACACTTAAAATACAGATCTAGTTGTATTTGGAGCTTCAGAAAAAACATATAACATTTCTAACTGGAACGAAACTTCTGAACTTCGCCTGCATAATATCCGAGAAGGACACAATAGTATTTCTCAAAACATCATAAGCTGCTGCCCCCTAGAGCAGTAAAATACCTGCGTTAAACTGTGTCCGCATTAACTGGAAGAAACAAAAGAAATCTATAAAAAAATTAAGCACATATCACAAATGCTGAAAAAAAAAAAGCAAGCCCATGGATTTTTTTATTCCACCTAGCAGAGGTTAAATTAGCCACCATGGCTCTTGGTACGAGTCGCAGAAGAAATAACCCAAAGAGCATTTGTTCCTTTTAATCACCCTCTCTTATTTAACTCCCCATTGAACTTCTACCAACTTTCTTATATGATCACCACAAATCCCAGAGTAGGTCATTTTTGCTTATCTACCAAAAAATTTTAATAGCTTAATAGAGACAGACCCACAACCGACAACAGAAAGCCCTGCAAAAAAAAGGGGGCAACTAAAGGAATAAAATAAATGACATCAGCAGAAACAACCTGCTTCGGAGAAAGTTAGGGCCAAAACGTGGTTATAAGAAGTCAAGCTTTATCATGCATCAAATAATAAAGCCCCGTGTCTGTGAATTCAAGCCCACACGTACCTGGTGGGAGGGGCTGGTTCTGCACAAAGAAGCCGGGCTGCTGCGGCTGTCCCATGATGCTGTAACCCCACAAGGCAGACTGAGGATGGTGCATCATCTGAGAGGAAATCGGTGAGTAAGTGGGAGGCACTCTGTATAAGTTATTCTGTGGACATTCCTGAAAATATACAGGAAAAGTGAATGTTACTGACATTCATACCTTACTAACTCATAAATAATGCCAGTTTTCCTACTAAATTATTAAAGGACAGAGACAGGTCCCATTGTCGTTTGCAATGATGTAAAAAATAGATTAAGTCTCAGGCTGCCCACAGGTAATTAACAACAACAACCTCATAGACACACCATCCATTTTTACCTTATTAGCAAGTTCCTTCTGCTATGATTAGGTATAGCGCAAGGACAGCTTACCCTACCGGGATTTAACTAACAGGAGGAACTTAACTGAAACATCCAAAAGGCCAGAAAAGGATCTTAAAATTACAGCTACTTAAAACACAACGCACTGAGAAACCAGCTGGATGCTGACAGAACACTACCGCATCTACAACGCGCACGACCCCCCTGGCAGCCTGTGAAGAGCACGCAGACGCGCAGAATGCTGCTGCCGCCAACGTGCATTACTATTTGGGTGGTGCCAGGCGTGTTTTTCAAGCCCGTGCTCCACGGGATTCTTCAGCTTAGGAACCCACATCTCAAAAGCCATTAAAACCAAAAGGGAAAGTTCTCAGAAACCAGAACAAACCACACAGTATCACGGTTTATCTATGTGAAAGAGCTTCTTTCAAATTGGTTTCCGTTCGAATGGGACCTGGGTTTGAATGAACGTGTTCACTCTCAACAGAATTTGAACAGGAGGAATTTTAGGAATTGATACAAACAGTAACAGCTGTACTTTACACCAAAGAAGAGAAAGCACATATGGAACCCAGAATAATATTTCGCGAGTAACATCCGGCCGAGCATGTTTTACACAGCATGTAAGGTCCTAAGTACAGTACATTGCTCTACACTGAGCCCTATTTGATAGAAATCCACCCTCCCTCTGACCACCTCCATTCACTCCCTTCACTAGGACCTGCTCCTCCCGGTGCAGGACAACTTCTGGCAGCAGCTAAGACAGCGGCATGCAGCATCGCGTGCTTCGGCCAGATACCGCAAGTTTTGTACGGGGCTCCGACTACTCACATCAGGCCTTGAGCTTGACTTTGACTTTCGCTTCCTGCCTTTCGTCTTCTTCTCATCGTCCGTGGCAAGTTTTCCCTGATCCAAGAGCTCTCCTGACTTTCTTTCTGGTTCCTGAGAGACAGGTGTGGTGGGCTCTTCCTCCTCCTCCTCCGGAGGAAGGGGCAAGGGCTCGAGGTAGTAACTCCGTGGCTTGGGTTTGGTGTGCGTGTGGTACAGGAGGAGATGCTGCTGCTCCTCGTATTTTATCACTTTCCTGTCGACACGAACTGTACCAAACCATGCCCAGGAGAGAGGAGCAGGATTTTTGTGACCTTCAAATAAATCCCACGGGGACACTTTTTGTTTTGTTGAAACCTGAAGACCCTGTTTCAGGATAAAAGTGAGTATTTTAAGGAAATTGAACGCTAGAGCAGACTACTTACTTTTGTACATCATTATTTGAGTCAGAAAAATCCAGTAAGGCTTTTTTCCTCTCCACAAAATGTACCAAATGCACACTGGAGGGATTTTAACCTCTACCAAAGGCTGCTCTAGATAAAAGCAATTATATTTTTATAGTACCATTTGCTTACAGCTATGCTAGAAATCTCAAGTTCCATCCACCATATTTCGTAGGAAAAGTCAAACATTTATCAAAAGTTGCTAATCTGAGAATACCCTTGCTAAAAGTTCACATATTCAAATAAGGGGGGAAAGCCTAAGCACCATCTCACAAAAAATCGCCTACCCAGTCTGCAGAAGAAAAAAGTTCTACCTAAGCTCTGTCCTTCTCTTTTAAATAAATTATCCTAAAAAATTATGCATCCTTTCGTATTCCCAAAAAACCTAAAACAACTAATGCCCTTTCCCCCCGGCTTTTTTCCCCTCTGTCTTTTGTAAGCAGGATCACCCTCCATCTTCCAGCCCCAAGCAACACGTCACGAGGTTCCCAGGTCAAACGAGCTCTCAAATGCAGGATTCTGCTTGAAAAGCAAATACTTTTGTAAGAGTTTCTGCTGTTCAACTCCGAGTCAAACGTAATTTCCTTTTTGGCAACTTTTGCGGAGTTGGCTGACATCAGTCAGGACCCCGTGTTGCAAAATCGAGCAAGCGTATGTCAACACCGACCCCATTAGCAGTCACAAATTGACCGTCCGCTCTGCGGATTTAAGAAGGAAGGGCACGCAGCACACACGATGACTGAATTTTAAACAAATCAGAAAGTGAAAGGTTACCCAAAGTTTTGAATTTGTACAAGTGGCATAAAGCTGTTTGCATTACAGATGTCTATCTATCTAAAGCTGTGAGAGTATCTGCCAGGACGAGCGGGCTGTCAGGGAGAGGAGGCTGGAAGCACTGCCGGCGCTGCGGCAGGGCTGGTGACGCTGGCGCACGGTCCGAGGCACTGCCGGCTGCTCGAACCGCTCCGCTGGGGTTTAACAACTCCCGCGGGCCTCTCTAAACCCGCTCCAGGCTTCACCCTCCGCCTGAGAGTTTTCACACGGATCATGCAAACAAAACCGTGCAAGAATATTTGGACAGAAATACATTAGATGCCAAAAAACGGTCTGTCCTTTGCAAGTTTTTTTGCAGGTATTATTCTACAAGCCCAGCATCCCTCACTTTCAGCATCACTGCTCACAGAAAGCCGACCTGTTTAAAAGAGACTGCACGGCTGTGGCCGCAGCTTTAGCAACGACGGAGAGTGCATTAGAAAGCTGTATTGCAGCAGATGTGCGATGCTTTTATGGTACTGCATACGAACCCCGTACTGTACAAGCTGCACCTGTTTGCTTGAATTTCCTACGCTTCAAAACTCGTGGAAAACTGAGACGAAAGCCACCATTTACTCTTGCCTGTTTCTTATCAATGGAGTCAAATCCTGCAATTTTGTTCCCCTTGGTGTCGATCAAGGATCCCATGGGCTCACAAGTGATAATATCACACGTCTGCTTGGGCAACGGGAGCAGCTGGCGAACCTTGTCGATGCTGTCTGAGCGCTTGTCTCCCAGCTCTTTCTAGAGAATAAATGCATCAGTCAATCAGACGGAAAGGGGGGAGAAAAGGAAGAGAGACATCGCACTGCTTTCACTATTAGAAAATGTCCAGTTTCTGGGTGAATCACTTCCTTCTATTTTTACTAAATTTAAACAAGCGCTTTGCAAGGCTTTTTTGTTTTGTTTCTTTAAGAATGTACGTTGTCTTTTCCTCTCGTTTGAACAGAATGCAGAAAATACATAATACAAATTAAATACAAATTTAGTGTCTTAAACGTGAATAAAAGTGTCCTGCAGGGTCCCTAACGGCAATTTAATACAAAGAAAATATTAGAAGTCTGTCCTCCCACCCCTACATTTCTGCATTTTTGTTTTCTTCGTTTTCTCCTTGCTCTCACTAGTGCTGTTTTGGTCCCTTCTCTTTTTCCAAGAGGCCTTCCCAGAACTAGAAATGACAGGATCAAAAGGTGAGCACAGAACGCGATTCAACAGAAATGCTGAAAATGACGAGACGTAACACTTACTTTTAATTTTTTCACTAAATTCATGTAAGCCCTTTTGTTTTCCTCAGGCCCTCCTTGGGAAGCGTTTGACAAGTCGGAGGCAAGCGTCCCGTTGATGAGGACGCCCAGCATATCCAGCACAGTCGTGAACAACTCGCTGAGAGCAAAGACAATCGTTACCCTGAGGAACTCCCGATCGCCAAGAGATCCAGGGACAGATATTCACGGCAAAGGCCACAAAGGCAGCTCTTTAGCCAAGCCGGGGTTTTGGGGGCTCTCTGCCCGGCGTACATGCGTGCAGGGGTCTGCCGAGACGTACACGCAAATCTTATTATAAACGCCAGCTGAGAGCTACAGACAGCACAAACTGCCAACAGAGAGCCCCGAGGAACGACAGGCCCCCGCTCAGGAAGGCGCTCAGGCACCACTCGTTAAGGAAGAGCGTAAATAGCGGCTCCAGCGCCTTCCAAAAGAGAGGCGCTCCCCAGTGAGACCAGCACTGAGCGAGTAAGCTGCACTCAAGCAGTAACAGGATAACAGTAAGAAAAAGATGACAATAACACACATGCAACCTAAACTTAAAAGCACTAAGGACATGAATTAGCTCGTTTAAATAGCGCGGACATACTTGTTGGTCTGCATATCGACGGTTCCTGAAGTGATTATCTGGAGGAGCAGAAGCGCCCAGTCCGTGGTCCACTGGGTACTCCTCTGCACAGTGTCAAACATGCCCCCTACCTGCAAAACAGCACAGCGGCTACACGGACGGCACAGGGGCACGCTTCCCTTATCGCACGGATTACTTATGAATAAAACCGCTATCCGGTCCCACGAGTTCTTGTATGCGGAATGCCACCTTGAATGCTGACTTTAAATAACTTTTCCTGCCCACCCCATGCTCCCAGCAAAAAGCTCCTCCTAAGAAGTAATAATATTTTGCTTTTTTATAGTTCCATTTCTCCTTCAGTTTCATATCTTCACTTTCACATTTGATGCAAGAAACTGAAGTTGGGGAAAAATTTTTCAGAACTGAAAAGGTATTGAATTAAACCTTTATAGTAATCACCTTCCTCCCACACCCAAAATCAGACAATAATGTCCAGTGCAAAGAAAAAAAAAATCTGGAGAGCAATAAAGCATTGACTGACAATGAAAACTGCTAGATGATAGATTTTACTCTGAGCAACTTTCCACTATTTCTACCAGTCCAGTATGACACTGTAAAACACGCCTTGGCTTTGAGAAGGAGCCGTTTTACCAAAACTCATCCTTCAAAGGACGAAATTGCAGTAACACAAGTCACCTGCTCAGCTGCAAGCCTGATTACCAAATGGTCAGATGAGAGTCCAAACCCCAAATTTCAAAGGTGCAACACTTCTAGCTAAGGCAAGCACAGCTGGCTCAAGTCCCCTCGGCCTGAGCCAGCGGCAGCGTAAGGCTGTGGTTACCCCTCTGGTTGCACAACTGCATCTAAGCAGCTTCCAAAGAAATGGGAAGAGAACAACGCTGCGGTGTTACTCCTGCCTCGGTCCTCGCTTGTTTGGCCTTACAGGTAGTCTCCACACGTCTATGCACTGTGCTAAGCGAGCCACAGTGGCCCCGACGTCTGGTACAGAGGTTTCAAGAGATGTGGGACGTTGGAGAACTTGATGGAAACTTTCTAAGTCGATTACTGCATGTATCCAAGGAGCAGCAACGGAAGTTGCACATGTAAGTTAAATAGCCAAACGTTACACTCCCCAAGAGCTCTGCAAGTCTCAACCATATTGACTGCCTAATTCCATAAAATCCTCACTTGTTATATGGGGATAAACCATCGGTGAACAACAGCTTTGAATGCCCACAAAAAGATGATACATTTCTGAAGTTCCGGGCACACTGAAAGGAAGAAAGCAGCACAAAAATAAGCCATGAATAAGGTATAGGCTGTCCCTCTTATTCATTTTATGCCCAAACGTTATGGCCAGGGGGTGTCAGCTGAAACAAGAGAGATGGGAAGAGCGGAGATGAACGCCAATGGAGCAGAGAGCCCTCAGTGTCAGGGCAGGGGGGACACTAACAGCCCTTGCTGGCCCTGGCCAGCCCCACCTGGGGCTACCCCCCCCCCAGCCCAGGAGCCCCGAGTCAGGAGCCTCAGCCTGTCCCCACGGCCCTGCCTGCCCAAGCCAGGGCTGCGTCTGACCCTGGCTGCCCTCGCTGGGCCTGATCCTGAGCCCCCGGCTGCGGGATGACCTCCTGGCACGGCCTCAGCCCGTCCCCATCCCAGCGGAGGTGCCTGATGCCCAGGGTGGGGGGCTGCCAGCCCCCGGGGAGCCCCGGCCACTGCAGTGCCTCTTGCTCCTGACCACCTACTCCAGAGTACCTGCTGCATCTTTGTAGAACATCAGGATAACCACATACATTCTTCTTACCAAGTTAAGACGAAGTTGTAGGGCTTCGTGCATCATTTGCCTAGCTTTAACATCGTCCTGGTATCGCTCTTCCCTCCAGTTACTGAGGATCTAAGGAAAAGCATTTGATTAAGGTTTTCTTCCTGTAAAGGAATGGTGTCCCTTTTGAATTTTAAGTATTTGTGACTATTATTTACATGGAATCACAAAAGATTATTGACGTTTTTATCCTCATGCCTGTTTAAAGCTTAAAGCAGATTAAGCAAACTAGTGGGGGGAAAAAACAATTTGTGAAGAGCTGATACGCCACTATCAGGTGTGTGACTAGATCTTCCTGTTGCAGCAAAAAGAAAATAAGCCGCTTCATTATGCATTTATTAAAAGTATTGTTTCAAACACCCCACTTAACTGTTCACCACAGGTAAGTAAACAGATGTCTTGCCCTGGGCGCAGGTTGCCAAGAGGATCTGGTGGGGTCTCTGGATGAGAAAGGACCAGAACCTTAGGGAACCCGGTGCAGCTGCATTTCAGGGGAGAACCCATGCCGCAAAAGGGAAGCCCAAATGGCAGTAACACCAGGGGAAAAACATCAAAGGCATGACCTTAACTAGGTTACGGACCTACGTCATCGCCTGGACCTGAGCTGAGAGGCAATATGAGAAAATAACGGCCATAGAGGTATCAATTTTCACTGTCGCAGTAATTCATAGAAGCTAAAGACAGAAAAAAGGAAGCATAGCCGCTACACTGGGCACTGTATATACTCATTTTAAAGACCATCTTAATGAGCTATTGTAGGGCAGAGCATGAACCAGATGGGAGGAGAAGTCTAGAGCAGAATGAGCAGAGGCTGTGAGCAAGCACAAGTGATCCAAAGGAAGAGTTGCAGGCAACGGGCCAGTTTGGGACTAGCAATATTGTTTTTTAAAATATGAAAAACTCTTAATCTGCTCCAGTTGGAGAAGATGAAGGGTTTTCCTAAAGAAGGAAATTTTCAAACTTATAAAAACTTTTTATGATCAAGCTAGAGACTGCGAAGACTGTTCCTCTCGGGACAAACATATTTTATTGTTTTTCCTGGAAAGAACTGAAATCAGATCCAAGTGCATTATATTATTTCTCTGTAATGATTTTAGAAAAAAAAAAAAAAAAAAAAAAAAAAGATGTATTCACTGTCAAAAAGGAACAAACACCTCCCTATTCCTCCTTTGTCGGACTGTTCCTTTTGGCGTAGCATTGCGCTGTAATTTTCCTGGTTTTACACCATCGTATACACATAAAACTGATGACACAAAACATCTAAGGAAGGGTGCTCATGGTTATGTGCTTGTTTTACCTGATTAACTTGATTCTGCAGTGATGTTAGAAGCCCTTCCCGTTGCTCATCCTGTCCCTTAAGGCAAGTAAGTACCAATGAAAGGAAAGGTTGCTGACTCAAGAGAGACATGCTTTAAGAGAGGCAAACACAGAAGGCAATTAGTAAAGTTATTTTGGTACTTCCCATCCTCAGTCCCTTCCTTGTTTTGTCTACTTTTTTTCCCTGGAAGTGGCATTGCCTGCATCTATGTCTGTTTCTGTTTTAGTAAATTAGAGCCGTGCCGAGGAATCAAAGAACATGCAGGTAAGAAGGCAGAGCGCCGGCCAGTGCAAACGCACGCCGTATGCGCATCATTACCGAGAACCCACCTGGCTCGGGGCGCCGAATGACCCAGAACCGCAGGGACGCTGGAAGGCCTGGCTCGGACATAGAACGTGTTATTTGAAGGCTACTTTGATTAAGCAGGGATGTGGATTTTTTGTGGAGATTAGGCAGCTAAACTTTCTAATCCATGTTAGTGGTCTGAAGTGTATCCCAGGTAAGTCTCCCCTACGAGCACCCATTGGAATGACAGCTGCCTAAATTCCACTAAAACTCTAACACGGGCTCAGCGTAAGTGAACTGAGACGCAGCTGGAGCTGGCTGTAGGATATGCCGTACCAAAGCAAGGGCTTTCAGACTTTTGTAATTATTTTTTGTTTAGATTAATGTGTACCCATTACAGATGTAAAATTAAGACAAACTGAAAGAAATACATAAAGATGAATTTGGAAATACACCATGTGAAGTAGAAGAGAAGAAGTTAAAAATGTCAGCAAAGGGATTTGAGTAACAGCTCACGCAACGATTCTTGCTGGTTTAGGTATATAAGCTCCTTGAAAATTACGTGCATCCATAAGCACAATATAGGTACATACCCACACATACACGTGTGTATTTATTACAAGTATTCATTTCAACAGTTATTTTCATTTGGCATTTAACTTGACTTCAACAATTTAGGTGACAATGAGTACAAAAAAATGGCAAAATCCCAGGGTCCCATAAAAGGAGCAAAATAGAAAGTCTGCATTTTCAAAAGCCATGTTAAACAGTGATTTTTCCAATTTTAGAAACACATCTTCATTTTCTCATTCATCTCCATAAGAAAAATTTGCAGTTTGCAAGACGGTTGTTATTGCAACGGCTATCCCTACTACAGAAAGCAGAGTTTGCGAACAGAAGATAAGAACTTTTATATGCTATGTAAGATTTCATACTTTCCCACAGTGTCATTGGTTTTGTCACTCACAGAGTAGTAAAGTTTGTTTTCGATCAAGAAGAGACTGAAAAGCTTCAAACAGCACAAAAAGAATTAATTTATTGCTACAACCCAAACAACTTTGTAAATGCTTTTACTTCTGTGCATAGGAACCACCGTGGAGGAAGGGCTTGACTGTTTCTACAGGCATTTTATTTCAGCTTTGAAAGAGGGTCGGTTTAGATTTCCTACAGTAGAGCTCTGCCGTAGGAAAAGAAACAGAAGACAGAGAGAGGTTCTATATTCCCTCCTACTGATGCAAGAAGCAAGAGAGCCAGCGAATAATGGAAAAGTGCTGAAATGCTCAGAAACACCTACCAAAGAGATCCGGAAAGCAAGATGTCTTTTTTACCTAACGGATCAAGCAGGTATTACAGATCACAGAATCACAGAATCACAGAATTATCAGAGTTGGAAGGGACCTCTAGAGATCACCCAGCCCCACTCCCCTGCCAAAGCAGGACTGCCCGGAGCACATCCCTCAGGACTGCATCCAGGCGGGTCTTGAACATCTCCAGGGAAGGGGACTCCCCCCCCTCCCTGGGCAGCCTGTGCCAGTGCTCTGCCACCCTCTGTCACCACCAGATGAATGAGAAGGATAAGGAAGAGATGGATTCATAAAGCTAATACAAAGCGTACTTAACTAAAAAACTGAACATGGCAAACAGAACCTCTATAGGTCGATATATCCCATAAGCAGCTTATTAAAGAAACAGCCCAGAGCGAGGAGGGTCCAGCACAAGAGAGAGCAACGGGCACGCTGCAATTACGACGGAAAGGAAAAAATTAAATCTTCTAACCTTAAAGGGAAAATAAGCTAGGTGGAAGAGGCTGGGAAATAGCAGTAGATTTAAAAGACTCCACAGAATTTAATAAAAAGCATAAGTCAAAATCAATCCATGCAACACAGGTTTACAAGAGTACTACAAAGTGGCACAGCCCGGTTATCGGTCCCACGCTCAGGGACAGTGTACTGCACGGACAGCAGCAAAGGTGACCAAAAAGACAACGCACACTAGTAACACGGAAGAACAAGGAGCTTACGGTGGGACCATATACAACAACCAAATACCACAAGCTTTTAAAAAGGGATTTGTTTTTTGAACAACTGCACTTTGGAAGAGCTTCACAAAAGAGCGATGGTTGGTATTTGAAGCTGAGACCTTGCTGTGCAGAGTATTCCGTGCAATTTCTATCATAAACTCTAAGAAAGGCCAAAGAAATTATAGGTACTGTGGAAGATTATTTTACTAAAGGAAAATCAATAACCACTAAGTCATTAAAATTCTCATGCACTTGGAAAGTTAGAGATGACCTTCATTCCCAACAGGAATTAAGTGACCATCTTATAACAATTATGGGATCTTAATGGCAAGAGAAGTGGCGTACTGCCATAGAAGGGAAGAGACAAGCAGCTCTCTGACTAGTCTTTTAAATCTCTAACATTTCCCATCACCGAGCTGCAGAACAGCTACTGGAAGGTGCGGTACAAAGCTTTCACATTTCTTCCTCTGAAACCAATGACATTTCTTCAAACTAAATGAAACCTGAACCCTGTTTGGGGTTGATCAACTTTTGCTCCACGAAAGTAAACCAACAGGGTTTCATGAAGCCAAAATCCAGTCCTCGCTATACTCCTCCTTCAAAAATACCTGTCAGCTCTGCGTACCGGGAGCTCCCAAGGTCGTACCTTTTTTGCTTCTGTCTATCTCTTTCCTTCTTAGAAGATGACCCCAAATGCTGACCTTTCTCCAGCTCCTCTCCCGCAGCTTTCAAGACCCTACCTTGAACCGAGGTAGGCAGTTTCGCAATCAAGGGAGCCACCAGCCACACTCCTCGCCGCTCAGAGGAACTGCAAGTAGAACAAACTTATTTCAGCCAAAATATCCGTGTAGTTTTGCAAGCATTCTAAGCTGTTACAAGACTGAACTGCTTTAACAAAGCAGTTGACACAATGCATAGGGAGTAACTACTGTGGACTGAGCAGTCACAATTTCTGGTTTCCAGAAAATTCAAGAATAGCAACTATATTTATTGTTACACAAAAGCAAATAGAAGTAACCCTCCGGTAACTCATTTCTGTACGTTCCTGTTTCAAGTGCAAAAAAGTCTAGGCAATCTACACATAATTAAGCATCATGTTGGCTAAAAGAATTAAAAAGGTGCTACAAAAAATACCTTAGGAATGTCTTTTTACCATTCTGTCTTGTATTACTTGTGTCAGCATTTCCAACAGAGTTTGCATTGAAGAGGCCTATACCAGAGTTAGAAGAGTTATTGTTTAGATCAGCGGATTGCTGAAACACCTCTATTGTCGCCTTTGCAATATTATCCAACAAGCTGTTCATTTCAGCCACAGACCCAGAACCCTACAGTAAAACATAAGTAAACTAGCACATTCGTGGTATGTTTGCTCATGGACTACGTTAAAATTTAACATACTTTTTTGCATTAAATATTTAGGTAAGAAAGTTTGAAAACAAATACTCACAGGCTCCTTCATGCACTGTTTGATCATTAGTTGCAGCTCCAACCAGGACTGCCGGAGAGTCCACTGATCTAAGTTCTAGGTAAGAATTAACGTTACAAATACAAGTGTCAACGCTTTATAGGTCTGAAGAAAATTAAAAAAAAAAACTCACAATTGTATACATTACACGCAAAAGCCTCATCTTGCAAGCAGATCATCACATTCACCACTGCTTTGAATAGTCTAATGCCACCCCAAAATATCAGACCTATTAAAGAATGTATATTAACTTCCAAATCTTTGCAGCTAATACCATTACTCAATACTTTTAACTGGGCAACTTTTCTGCAGAGGAACCTTGCTCTCTGCAAATTCTGAGTTTAGTTAAACATAAATATGGAAAACGTAATTTGCTCTTTCATTATCAATTACATTAATCCATGGCATTGCCATCCAAGTGACATGTTTGTATTTAGCACAAGGCCATCTAGACATGACTAAAGAAAACACAGCAGCCGAAGCGATTATTTTGCAGGACACTGATGACTATTTGTCCTGGTCCAGATATTGCTGACTTGATTCTTCACAGTTCGATTCAGAGAAAAACCATTTTGTAGTTTAAGAAACGAAGCGTCCCTCATGCTGCCGAATTTGAAGAACGGGTCAGTTTAGGAGGGTCCGTGAAGGCGTTTGAGCCTTCTCCATGGAGAGCCTTTCCCCGCAGCGCTGGGACAGAGCCCTGCTGGGACAGCGGGCACCTCCCCCCCAGCAGCCCTAAAGCAGCTCCCTTTTCAGGGGCTGCCTACTGCCTGACAGCCACGAACAGCAACGGGGAGCATGCGGCACGCTTCCTTCCTCCCCCGCTGTGGAATCAGAAGTAACGAGACACCAGAAGTCAGACTGCACAGCGTTTCGTACAGAGACCGGGGATCCTGAGCACACAGGATCTTTAAAGAAGAATCTAATGCCCGAGTGCACCGGGAACGGCCAACCAATGTCACTTGGTGGTGCTGCCGAATGGCAGACCAAGAGCCAGTGCTGGTCTTTCCACCTCCTCCCCGCTGCGTTACCTGAAGGATGCGTTTGATGTGCTGCCTCTGAGGGTTGTCACCCTCGGTGCATTCTTTAACACCATGAGGATAACAGATAAGTTGAAGGAGTTTCTGTGCTTGTTTGTTTGAAAGAACAGGATCCAAAATAAGATCTTTGTCTGTGCACAGCCTCTCAGGTTCTTTTAAACAGTGCTCTCCAACCCATTCCTGTAAGTTATCAGAGAACAGATTCACTAGGAAGTCTCAAGGCAATAACATTAACTTTTGGTAAGCTAAACAGAACAGTGATTTTTCCACGTGCAGAACTTGAGGTGAACTATGGTTCACGCAGCATGTGAGATTAGAAATGTCTTCTGTCGTTCAGTATGACCTGAAAGTATAAGACTGTCAACACGTTTTCCAAAATTCGTTTCTTCTATACTTTGAAAGCAACTTTGCAATAAAACAAACGCTACTGTCAAAGCACTTTGAGCAGACAGCTGACGGAGTGGCCCTACCGTCTTCTCCAAGTGCTGGAGATTCAGGCAGGAAAAACACCTCAATTCTGATAAAATACAGGCAGATGCTAATAACTAACTACAACAGGTTTTTGCCCCCAATAACATACGACTCTATGTATGAATTGTCCAAATAAGAAAACCCAAACAGAACTCAAATATCAAAATACTTCCACTTTCATTTTGCACCAAAATATATTTTACACTTTTCAAATAAGATAACATTGTTTCTCCAAATGAAGACAGAAGAGTAGTTCTACAGATTACCTGCTGGCAAATTGTTCTTAGCACGTATCTAGCATACTCGCTCAAACTAGCGGTTTCTATGGCAACAGCTTTTCCGCAAGACTTCAAAGTGTGAGAGGAACCCCAGATCTCGTCCTCATTGAGTTCATCTAATAAGCCTCTCATATGGAAGTCTTCACTCTTCGAGGAGTCGACACTGTTGCTGCCAATTTCGGCGTCACCTGTGCGGCAGAAGCACAGAAGCAGAGGGTGAACTCCCACCCAAGCCCCCGCGCCCCCAGCACGCTGAGCGGGGGGACGGCGCCGGAGGCACCGGCCGGCTGAGCAGGAAAGCAGCAGTGGGGCAGCTGCACTCAAAACGGGCAGCACTGACTGACTCTGAAGATCACCATCTTCATAGTATTGTCCCCTTGCTTCATTTTGCATAGCATCTTTTTAATGGATAGTTCAGACACAGGAAAAGGTTTATACAAATTAAACAGAAATAAAGTCACTATGTGCTCGACGGGAAAAGGTGCGAGTGTATGGAATTGCTTTGGGAGATAAGGAAGAGTTGGGTTACTCGCTCTTCTCAGATGTCCCTTTTCCAAGTCTTCTCTCTTACTTTGATTTATTAACACTCCATAGATCGGTTCTGACCAGTGGTCCCTTAGCCCACCTTATTGTGCACTTCTTGACAAAAGAGACTGATCTTCCCGGGAACGGAAAGGGGCAGAGCATGCCGAGGCAGCCTGGCAAACACTGCTGAACACCTCCTCTCTGCAAGGCTCTACAACCACCATCTACCTGAAACCAACAGGGGCGGCCAGAGAAGCAATGAAAAATACTTCAGACGCAATGCAAAAAACCATCAAACCTGGAGCAGTTCACGTTTTAGGTGTCTGCAGGCCTGAAACCTTGGACAAGGAAGAAGATGCAACTAGAGTGTGTAGCAGTGGGGAAAACAGCCCAAACCGCTGCACATAACAACACCCGAGACCTGCGAGGCCAGCCAGAGCGAGCACGATGAAAGCCCGCATGACACAGCCTAATGTTTTAAGTCAGCAGAAACTCCTGTGGATCTTAACCGATGCACCACATACGACAGCCATCCCTCAGGAAACCCCTCAGTTTACTATCAAGATCCACAGCTAACGTGACATGACAAGGCGAAGCGGCTTCCTTCGGCCACGTGGAATACCTGCTCATTCTCACCCACGCACATTACACCGTGGCCCCGGGTTACAACGTGCTAGGATCTTCTGCTCAAATCTACCACCACCAGCAAAATATTTCGACCTACTGCACCAAGGAGTCCGACAGCCTTTCAGCAGCCGTGGCCACAGCCCCAGACCACCCCGCATTTACACAGAGTGCTCGAAACGCCACGGTGCGCTGCGTCCTCCCGCACACTCGGTTCTCCCGTCACTGTTTCTGTACTCCCCGGTACTGTATCACCCTGGACGAAATGAAAATGAGGGCTGAGTAGAGTTACTGCTACGAAAAACAGCCAACGCCTGTGCCCCCACCCTGGTTTGTGCCGCTTTAGGGTTACTCCTAAACAAACAGCATACAAGCCTTTTTTTAACAAGACTGAACTTGTATTTAACAGCTTATCAAAACCAGAGCCCTGACTGGCTGCGACAGACCAGCCCGGACCCAGACGGCACCTCCCGGCAGGTGGCAGCGGTGGTGACCCTCTCTGCATGTCCCGCTGTGGCACCGGGAGTCGACTCCCGACAGAGGGAAGAGACTGAACGAACAGCGTTGTCACTCGTGAGACAGAACAGATGCGATTTTTAAGTAGGCCAACAGCAAAGCAGTATCACGGAATCACGGAGTTTCAGAGTTGGAAGGGACCTTAGAGATCACCCAGCCCCACTCCCCTGCCAGAGCAGGATTGCCCGGAGCACATCACTCAGGACTGCATCCAGGCGGGCCTTGAAAACCTCCAGAGAAGGGGACTCCCCCCCCTCCCTGGGCAGTAGAACACACCCCGAGAAGTGAAAGCAGCTATAATCCCTCGGTGCCCCCAAACCCAGGCAGATCTGACAACCCCTGTGCCTCAGCCCCGGCGGCTGGTGGAGCAGATGCGTCAAGCCCTGCAGAACCCAAAGCCCAGCACAAGCTCAGTGCGAAGAGCATGGGAAACAAGCCCATGGACGCCTGTGCCCAACACACAGCGGTGGCCAAACAGCCCATCCGCACCCTCCCTGCACTCAACCTTCTTATGAGCTTGTGAGCGCAACCACGTCAGGCCCAAACCCATACCGGTGAAGGACAAGAGGGAAGAACCTGCCAGGCAAATAATACGATGGAGAGACTGCTACCAAGCCACAGGTGAAGCTAAAGCCATCCCAGAATGCTTTGATAAAACTTGTTAAGAGATTTAACACACCCTCGAGCAGTTGACTGCAGCACCATCATTCCTTGTGGGTAGAGATTATTTTTTCTAACATAGACTTCTACTCACGAAGCTTCCTCAGCATAGAACTGCAACAGCTATCATTTATCTGATGCTTTTCCTCAGAAATTCAACTACAATTTTTAAATAACTAATGCAGGGTGCCAACAAGAGACAACTCCAAAGATAACGTTTGGGTATAGGAAGAGATGTGCTGCAGCAAAGGCACAAGTAAACTGTGTGCCCAAATCTTTCTTCTCACCACCCTGCACCAGACCCTGTCCGAACCACGTCCCTGCATAGAAGCAAAACAAGTGCTCACACTACACACCATCAACGAAGAAAAACAGCAAATCTCAGCACTCTGAATAGCAACAAACCGCAGATAATGGCCATAAATGGATTTCAAACTCTCAAACCCATCAGTCCGTCCCCAATAGCTATGCCATTAACATCGTCCCCCATATAGTCACAGCATTAAGCATCACGGGGGGTTTGAGACAGTTCCGAGACACTGGTCAAGAGGGAATATAATAATGGCACTCCAGCTGGAGGTATACCTCTGTGGGTTTGTCCACATCTGGAAGATCTTGCTTGTTTAACTGGAAATTTACTTAGCTCCAAAAATACACATCACCATAGGTCACAAGAGCTTTAACTGAACTTAAGCCAAACCAAAGCTCAGAGGCAGTTATTTGTTTGGAAAAATGACCCATTTGTTGTTCACGGAGAGTTGCTAAGCAGTGATCTTTCACAGCTTCCACAATGACAAGACACATGTGATTTATGGTAAAACACAGAAAAAGGTGGGAAAAATTATTTGAGGCCATACTTCCTCCCTATGTTATTAGAGAGGGACTCGCCCGAGTTGGAAACGTACTGGGACTTGGTGGTGGGGTAAGGGTCAAAACGTGAAAAAGTCACATCCACTTAAAGCCTCGTCAGCTGGGGCTGACTCACCAGAGAAAAATCCTGTCTCTTGACCTACTCTCATGCTACAGAAGCACGGACAGCACCCACGTTTTTCTCCTGTCATCAGGGCTTTCCTTTCCCAGGAGCATTCCCAGGGAAGCGAACTAGCACGATCTGTTTTTTACCCGAACACTGGAACAAAAACATTACACGTGGCTCTGCATAATCTTACCGAGCATCAAAATGGCTTTTAAGACTGCAAACACAGCTCCCACTTCTATACTGTTGTGAGCAGCAGCCAAGAGGTGACGATCGCAAGAAGAACGAATTCCAGGAAACAATTTCCCTATGGAAAAAAGAGTAAATCTGGTAGAAAATGGTGGTTATTTAGCAACTAAAATTTCCTTTGTACAAAACGCTTTTCATCTAGAATAGCTATAGAAGCCCAGTAACTGAACGAAGAACAGAATTTTCTGAAATTGAAACTGAAGACCAACAGGTAAGTCATTAAAATCAACTGGGATACACGGTTATGATGTATTCGTATCAAAATAAGCTACGGTCATTTAAACAGAAAACGGAGCCTGTCATTTCACTGTGTGCATGTAAACAGTGAATTTATCCATAATGAGACACTGAAGTGTATTTTGGTTTTGACTTCACAGATCTAGGAAATTACTTCCCTCACCTAGTCTTCCCAACAAATGAGGCAAAATTAATTAATATAAATGCCTGTTGCCCAGTTAAGCCTAATTCTGCAGCTCGGAAGCAGACTGCAAAGGGAGTCAGTGCGTGCCGCTTCGAACCTGGAGAAGATAAACAGACTGAAAGGCAGGGAGGGAGGGAGAAAGGAAGGATGAACCATCTCCTTTCTGAGGTGGTTAACTGAGCTATATATACGAAAAGACTACAACGAGGTCACCTTTTGTTTGATTTGTACGACTTCCTAGAGTTCGGACGTGACTTTTCCTATCCATTCACACCCACGTTTATTTCTGGGGAAGCCTGGGACCTGTAACATATTACTGCTACTCACACGGCTCTTCACGGCTCTTAACTTGTTTTGCTCAAATATGCAACAAAAGCTCATTCATTTCTGGTCAAAAAAGAAATTAATATTACTTTTAGATGGAAGAATTTGATACCACTTAAGAGCTGAAATGTTTTTTTCTTTCAATTTCATTTTCCCATAGAAACAGCCTTGTCATCAAATTTGCTGAAATACTTATAAGTCAAAACACAGTTATTTCCCTTTTAGTTGTTAGGTGCTCGTACCTCACCCTTTTCCTTCCTCTTTTGGTCTGTGGCGAACACACACAGGTCAGACCACAGAATATCCAAATTAAAACGAAAGAGAACTACGTTAATATATTCTGAGAACTAATTTCCTCCCGTTTCTTCGGTTGGGCTAGATGCTTTATAATGTCCTATTGAAAAACACATTTAATTTCAATTTACATGCAAGGCTACCAAACTGAATGTGTATCCCTATGAGTTTCTGTATCACTGTGAGATGACCCACTGCAGGCGCTGTCACTGCCCCGACACTATTAGCAGGAAGGAAGGTGGGGACTGCGGCAAGTGCTACCATTGCCAGCAGCAGCGCTGGCACAAAACCAGTATTGTCAGGTCCCAGGCTCACATGATTGTTTCAATGAAGTTCCAAACCAAAATGAGAACTATCAGGGCAAAACAACTCTTCTAAAAGTATTCCTCTTTGCTGAAGTGTACACAGTTGCTGTGTTAAAACCTTATTTTGTAAGATGTAGTATTAATATGGTTGAGTTTTATGCCACCCCTGGGTGGCCAGATGTTGATAATGAATAAGTTGCAGCAAACTTCTATGGGGTTATGTGCATATGAAACATTTCCCAAACAAGTAAAGCCCCCGGCACCCCGGGCTGCATCCCCCCAGCGTGGCCAGCAGGGCGAGGGGGGGATTGTGCCCCTCTGCTGCGCTCTGCTCTGGGGAGACCCCCCCGCAGTGCTGCCTCCGGCTCGGGGGGTCCCCACAGCAGAAGAGAACAGAGCTGTTGGAGCGGGGCCAGAGGAGGCCCCGGAGATGCTGGGAGGGCTGGAGCCCCTCTGCTGGGAGGACAGGCTGGGAGAGGTGGGGGGGTCAGCCTGGAGAAGAGAAGGCTCCGGGGAGACCTCAGAGCCCCTTCCAGTGCCTAAAGGGGCTCCAGCAGAGCTGGGGAGGGACTCTGGGTCAGGGAGGGGAGCCGTGGGACGAGGGGGAATGGCTTTAAACTAAAAGATGGAAGATTTACACTAGCTATAAGGAAGAACTTCTCGGCTGTGGGGGCGGTGAGCCCCTGGGGCAGGGTGCCCCGAGAAGCTGTGGCTGCCCCATCCCTGGAGGTGCTCAAGGCCGGGTTGGACGGGGCTGGGAGCAACCTGGGCTGGGGGGAGGTGTCCCTGCCCGGGGCAGGGGATGGCACTGCATGGCCTTTAAGGGCCCTTCCAACTCTAACCATTCTGTGATTCTACAATTCTAAGTAGGAATAGTACGTATCAACTGTTTACAAGTGAAATGTGTAATTTTAAACCAGCTATCATTTCTACTTGCACTATGGATATTTTCACACATGAAATCTGAAGCCATCAAAAACCATCTAGGTTCACTTTCTGAAATGAAAGGACCACACAGCACGCAACTTACCTGTTCCCTGGGGAAAGAGGCAGACCTGGGGTGTCCTGAAGAGGTGCAGGAGTAGTCGACAGGTCATCCTCGCCCCAGGCTCGGCATCTGGATCTCCACAGGCTAGGGAAGATGGGACATGGAGATAAGGCATCTGCCCAGGACCTCACAAGTCACAGTGACAGGCCTGGCTATGTTTACTTCACAGCCCCATTTTAAATGGGAATACACTAATTTCATCAACAGAATCAGCATTTATGGCCTTCAGTCATTAAAAAACAGGGAACAATAGCATGATATTTGGTAAGAGATGTAATTAATGGCAGAAAAGAATACATGGTTAAAATGGCTTTTGACAGTCACAGCAGAAATAAGAAACACAAATCCAAGCAGAAAGTGAAAAGAAAGGTGTGAAGTGGCCATCAAAGAGGACCATAGCTACAGTACTCCAGGGCTGGAGGCGAAGACGATAAGGTCAGAGAGAAAATGCCAACGTCAGGCAGACCGATGCCAGAAGGCAATGCACAACCTGAGGAGCTCTGGCAGACATTTGAGCATAGAGCGTACAGCAGAAAAGAGTCATGAGCAGAAGGTGAGGCCGCATGACATAAGGGGACATGCTGTCAGCAACTCTGATACCACTTGTCAAGTGTGGGTTCTCTGATCTAACTTGGCACCGCTGCTTTTGGGAGCTGCAGGGACACACATGCTGCAATCCACAAGAGGTGGCATTCCATACAAAAACGCCATTCAGCACACGCTACTTATTTAATCAATGGAGGCTTCTTAAGAAGTCTCAATTTTTTCATTTTAAGTTTTCCTCTTGGTATTTTCTTACCAGCTGCAAGAAGAGACGGCAGTGCAACATGCTGAACTACATCTTCCAGAGAAAAGCACTGCCGGGCGATCAATATAGCAATGAAAGTGGCCAGGGAATCGTGAAACGACAGGTCACTCACCTTGAAGGAAAAACATTGCAAGGCGTCACATAACAGGGCACACACCACCGCCACAATTATTAAGGAATTAACTATAAGAATAAACAGTAAAATGTTTACACATAAGCATTTGTCGCTACATTTTAATGCATTTCACAAACATTTTATGGCAAACAGTGATAGCTCTTAACTTTATTTTAACAAACACCTATTTCAAATACCACAATTTCTGAAATAAAAACCACTAGTCTTATATAAACTTGAGAAAATTTTATCATTCTATAAAAAACTGGTAACATCAATACTCATTCCTTGGCTTCACAACAAGAATAAGTCCCTAAGGTACACAGCTTCAATCTGTTCCTAAGGGCATATGTAATCAAAAGATAGATAAATATAATGAACCAGATATTGGAGAAGATTAGTCACCATAATGCTGCTGACTTTAACAGGACTACGGTAACTTACACTGGCTGAGTAAGGAACAGCAAAGCGTACCGCCTCTTCTACAATCTAAGAGCCAACACCAAAACATGGTCTTCAAAACAGAGATAGTTATTTTCACATCCATCAATATTTTAGGAAAAGTATATGGACATGGCTGCTCCTTTCAAAGAGTACCTCTGACATTCTGTACCATTCCATAATAAAGAAAAAAAAAAAGTCTACAAAGAGAAAACGCTAAGCACCACCCAAATCCTACATTAACCTTGAAGACGTAGGAAAGAATAAAAATCAATTAGGAATCTTATGAAAAGCCTTGAAAACTCAAGTGGATACAGGACCAAATTTGTACTCAGTATTTTGTATTGCACTGAAACGTTACTACATCTCTAAGCGCACCCCAGGTAAATAGGATTAACAGGTACTTCAGAAGACATTGAACTTACATCCACACTGCAGAGTAGATCATTGAAACCCCAGACATGATTTGAAGAGCAGCAAAGAGCTTTTACGACCCCCAGCCACTCTGAGCTAAGCACCGTGCAGCACGCCGTCAGCTCTGCGCAAAGGTTTGCTATGTCATTAATCCTAGGGAAGAAGAGAAAAACTAATACAGAAGCAAGCTATTTTGTAAACAATATTTAGGTCAAAGCAGATCAGTGCTTGGCAGAAAAATTGGGGTTTCCTTACTTAAGGTGGGGGTTTATGTCCAAATGTGATTCTGCTACTGTACATATAAGCTAGTGTTACTCAGTTGGGGACAACTGGAGCTATCCGGAAAAAAAACCAACCCATGACTTGCATCCATCCAACCTAGAGCAGCATGGGGCCTTTACTTTGTGTAAACCCTACTTGTACGCCCTCTGCTCCTACCAGCTTCCCTCCCTGTGCTGAGCTGCCCAGGAGGGATGGAGCAGCCGAACCCGCTGCTGCAGCCCACCGTGACAGAGACCTGTCCCTCTCCACAGGGACACACTCTGGCCTTTCCTCAGCGCTGCCACGCAAACACCAGCTCCAGCCTCTCTCCTGCAAAAACACCACGGGGAAGTGGTGCGTGTGGTGCACGTCTCCCCAGCCCCCAGGCCACCAGTGACATCTCACTGCAGGAGCCCTCCCTCCCTGTGCCCCAGCAGCACTGCTGTTCAGGAGGGAGGAGAGTCACAAAAATCAATTGGCTTTAATCAATTTTACTTCATAGACTGCATGCTGTGTAACGTGTGATCCGGTGTATGATTCAGAGTTATGTAACATTTTAAAAAACAGAGCAGAGTTGACTCATCCCAGTGCAAGTTATTTTTTCTCTGTTCCACAGTGAAACTCGTTTGACCACATTTAGATGTTCCCCTTTGTTGCTCTTACAAAACTGTTTCCTCTCAGCTGCTCTGCTCTGCCAAGGATGCCCCACATTTCAGAGAATCACAGACTGGTTTGGGTGGGAAGGGACCCTAAAGCCCCCCCAGTGCCACCCCCTGCCCTGGGCAGGGACATCTCCCCCCAGCCCAGGTCGCTCCCAGCCCCGTCCAACCCGGCCCTGAACACCCCCAGGGATGGGGCAGCCACAGCTTCTCGGGGCACCCTGCCCCAGGGGCTCACCACCCGCACAGCCAAGAAGTTCTTCCCAGTATCTCATCTCAATCTCCCCTCTCAGTGTAAAATCGTTCCCCCTGGTCCCACGGCTCCCCTCCCTGACCCGGAGTCCCTCCCCAGCTCTGCTGGAGCCCCTTTAGGCACTGGAAGGGGCTCGGAGGTCTCCCCGGAGCCTTCTCTTCCCCAGGCTGACACCCCCCCCCCCCCCCCCCCCCAACTCCCTCAGCCTCTCTTCACAGGAGAAGTGTTCCAGCCCTCCCAGCATCTCCGGGGCCTCCTCTGGACCTGCTCTGGACTTTTCAGAGATGGCTTCACAGTGGGGACAGGGAGAAGGATACAGGAACTGCGCACACTTTGCGCAGGGGTCAATCAGAAAAGGAAAGAAAAAAAACCCACCACAATTTCCTTGAGCTTTGAGATCTGTCAGCGACCTTAAAAAAGTCCATCATCTACTTCTGCACCTAGGCCTATCAAGACTAAGAATTTCTTACTATAAATTAGAATAGAATCAGAAGAGAACACCAAGTTCTGGTGGTTTTGATTGTGTAAGAGGAATTTGATTGTGTGCCAGGGCAGGGGTCGAGGCTAGAACCAAAAATCAGTGTCCGTTTCACCCTGCATCACAAACTTTGCAGAATGGGAAACAGGGTACAACAGTTTCAACGCTGCAATGCCGCATTTGCACACGATGTGTTTACACACTGGAAGGAGGAATCAACTGAGAGAAGAACATCTGAATTATGAAAGAAAACGTATTGTCAGTATAAAACCCTGACACTGCTGTTAAATCGCTTTACTGCAAGGGTTCTCCACTGTACTTCTTGTCAGTACACTGAGATCATCTAAAAAGATCTAACATGGACGTAAGACCCCAGAAGTGTCACGCTGGACCAGACCAAAGCTCCACCGACTGTGACAGGAGCCAGCACCTGCTGGTGTGAGAAGACAACCACAGTAAGACAGTGCTGGACAACCTGTTCAAGTGCAGATCTCATCCTTAACTCCAGTCATTGGAGATGGACTTGAACCGGGCACCATGAATTCAAGCTACTCTTAAAATATGATTGACAGATGTTGTATGTCTAGTAGCTTCTATCCTATAGAATTCTCAGTGTTTTTTAAAAAATATTTTTGGAAAATCTACAAATTACCTATGAAGATAAAATCCATAATAAATAAATTACACATTTAATAAATTAAACACCGATTGCATCAGAAGAAGGAAATGACATAATGCAGAACCTTCCCTCATTTACAGGCTTCTAATGAGCAAAGATTGTGCTGAGCTGTTCTGTCTGAAATGGCACAACTGCTGATACAGAAAGCTTCCTGACTGCCCTACATCGAGTACTTTCTACTTGTTACTCCTTTCTGTTCAGTTACGCACACTGATTTAATGAAATAACTCAGAGGAAACTTACTCAATAAATTCTTAGCAACCCGAAAGAGTAATGAATGAAAACAATTGAAAAAACCAACCAACCAAACAAAAAACCCCACAAAACAAAAAGGTGAAAGGAAACCTCATATATACCATGGAAAAATCCAGCCAGTTCCGACTCCCGCACGGCTTGCCTTACCTCCCGGCATCCTGGTGCCCCATGCACACGTTCATGAGCGCGTTGCAGACAAAGCTGTAGCGGTTGGCTGCGTTATCGCTCAGGATCTTGCCCAGCATTGAGTAGTTAATGCTGTGAGCAGAAGGATTCTCGATAAAATCTAGCATGAACTCTGGGTCCCACAGTAAATTGGAATTTGAAGGCTGGACGTTGCTGTATATCGTTTGCTTCACCTTAGAGCAGGCACTACTGAGGACCAAAAGAAGAGAGAGTTGCCAAAAAGCGTACTTTGCAGGAATGCTGTTGAACATACCGTGTGGGATCACAACACCCTAGTTTGGTTACCATTCCGTGCACTTTTTCAAACTCATTTTCGATAAGAAGCATCTGCCAGAAAATCAGGCTGATACATCAATTTCATTCCAGTTTTCCTGCTCAAGTTCCCACATGGCTCCCATGACGCTTCTATGACTGCAACTGGGAGCAGCCGGCTAAGGGCCACGCGGCCATTCCTCACGAGCAATAACCTCCTGGAGCACCAGGCGCCCCTGCGGCCAGCCCTGACACCGCTTCATAACGCTGCTCCCTCTCCGTGTGAGGTACGGCAGGGCGAACCGCAGTGGTGGTTAGAAGAATTAATTAAGGAAAAATGGGAAAATTTATCTAAATTAAAAACTCTGCATTTGGTAATAATGTGGCATAAAAGACAACTTTTTGAAAAACGAAATCGGCAAACAGAGAAAAGATACTTAAAGGTCATATTTTGACATTAATAATTATGACAAAAAGTCAAGAAGTTTTCCGGGCTAGGAATAGCGATATGTTAAGTAGCTTTCTTCAGGGGAAAAAAAGGTGTTAGTGAAGAATGCAAATTTCACACACAAAATGTCCTAAGGAGCGTTTGTCTCAAGCATTGGGTTTTACACCACAGCTGGAAACAACACCCACGTGGACAAACTTCACTAATTATCCCAACAGGGAAGACTTCCTCATTACTGAAAAAAAAATAATCTATTAATTGAAATTAACTTCAAATACACGAAGCCTTTGGAATGTTTTAGAACTCCATCGGCCCCGGGACGAAAGGGCAGCAGAAGCGCTGGGCCAGGCGGAAGGCGTCGGTGCCCTGAGGAAGGCGAGCGGTGTGCGCAGCAGCGCCTGGACGCGGGGCGCGGGGGGCAGCCCTGGGGACGCCCTGTCACTGCGCGGCCCCTGCACACCGCCGCTCCTCATCGGGGTGCTCCAGGGCCGCAGGAAGAGGCCAGCAGCAGGACAATTAATCTACAAGAAGGGCAATGCCTGACGGTAACCCTTTGCTCTAACAGCCAGCGTAACAGCAAAGAAAGAAAACCGACCAGTGGAAAACGAATACGCCGTGCTTCACGCATGAGGCACTATCTAACGGGGCTCTCGCGCTCCAGCGAGCCGGGCACGCGCGCCTCCCCGACACGCGGCCATCACAGCCTTCACCTACACTGACCCCCTGGGTCGCAGAACGACAAGCGACACAATACCGAGTGCGTGAGCAAAGCAGCCTCGGCAACTGCACTTGCACAAGAAGCAACGCCGGGGGAGTGGTCAGAAGATAAGATTTAAAAAAAAAAAAAAAAGTGAAGGAATGATTTTAAAAAAGGAAGTTCAGTGAATACGACTAAACATACCAAGCATACTAAACCAAAACATGCAGCTCACGTAGTAAAACCCGGTATGAGAAATACTGCAGATGATACCGGCAGCCACTTGCGCAGCACCACAATATACAGAAGGTAAGTCTCCAAATCTGAACATTTACAAACTGTAGTTTATTGTTGCTTCAAACTGACTTAGAGAGAGAGAAGTAGCTGGACTTACAGTGTGCTAAAAAGGAGCTAAAAAAGTGGCCGGGTACGGACAACTGGGTTTGGTTTTGTTTCAATTGCAGCAAAGAAACCAAGAAGAAAATGAGTCGAGCACTACTGCCTTATACACAGCTGTCTAAAAGCGTACACATAAATTTTATTACCAGTTCTCAGAGAATTTCTAACTCTGCTTGTCTGAAAAACAGGGCTTCAAATCAAGTGCTGTATATAACATTTAATATATGAGTTAGACTTTAAAATCTCTATATTACTAGATGATGTTTTGATTTGCTATTGTAGGTTAATGTTAATTAAAATGTTAGTTTTTATTGAACTGAAAAAATTGAACAGTTTTTATTGAACTGAAATTCAGGTTTTAAGCAGAAAAATGAACATACAGCTAAGACACTTCTGTAGTTCTTCTATATTTCATATCTCTTTTCCCTGGTGTTTCTCATACTAAATGCTACTGTTCCCATGAGTTTGTAAACCTATTAAAATATTAAGATAATTACTGAGAACTCTTTTCGTGCTCCGTATGAAATGAAAACCACAAATCTGAAATACGCAAACCAAAACCAGGTATATAAACTAGGAGGGGAAACAGCAACTGAAGTGGTTTGTAAGTCTCACAAGATGTGTATTTGCATATTAAAGGTTTCCACTCCCCCTTTAAAAAGAGCCAAAAATACAGCATATGGGTACCTAAAATATTTTTTTAATTTAAAAATCAAGGACCTGAACATTCACGCATAAAACTTCACAAACTCAAACATGTTTGTGCCTCTCCCCACATCAAAGGAAATATTTAATAGAATATTACCACCACGTCAGCTAAGATTTTGTTATTTTTCCATCCAACGTTGTATGTACCACAGCCAATTGGCTGATGGATTATAGAAACCGAATCAGTCACATCCCAATCTGTGAAAGGAAAGGAGTGTGGGGAGGGGCCCGATGCTGCGCGGTGCTGAGGCAGCCGAGGCGACACCGATGGTCCCTCTGCTTGCTGCAGCGACCGGCTCAGCTAACCCCGGCGCTGCAAGGAGGGCTCAGCCTCTGCTCCTCCACGGCAGGTACCCACACAGCACGAGGACTTCACCAGCTCAGGACCGCACGCTGTGCTGCCACGGGCAAGAGAATTGCATCCGTAAAGGCAGAGCAGCAAAGGCAACGGCGTATTTTCCATGGAAAGCAGACTGAACCGAAACCACAGCAGCTTGCATCAGTCTACAGCCTAGGCAGGGGTGAGAAAAATCCCGCTGCCACCCACCTGAAGAGGTCTCCAAACTTGCTTCTCAGGTGACTGCAGGACACGTAGAGATCATAGAGGTAAGCTAAAATACACCTTTCTGGGGAGGAACACTCCGAGGGATTAACGACGTGCTTTACCACCCCGCACAACCTGCACAAATAAAACCATTCTGAGGTCATTCCAACACACCTTAGAAATGCATCTCGTTGTTACATATCATATAAGCCCCCCCACTAGCTGGGCAGCGTGATCACAGCCCCTGCGCCTACGGGCTGACGGGGCTCCTCTGAAGTTTGGGGTGCCCTGTGTGCTCGCCTGGCCCCCAGGGAGGAGAGGACACAGAGGCACTCGGGGAGCCCCGGGCAGAATGGGGCGAGGGGGTAGGAAATCAAGACACACAACTGTCCCCTTTTCCGAGGTTACCAAGCGTGCAGGCGCCACCAGCCCCCGGCAGCGGGGAGCAGGCTGCGGAGCAGAGCCATCCGCTCCGCGCACCTGAGCTCACCCACAGCCCTCCTCCAGCAGCGCCACCGGTGGTCTCACTACCTGAACCTAAACACATTTTTTTTGCTTTAAAGAGAACACCAAAAATACTTTTTGGACAATTGTAGCTGCCACAAACCCTTCGAAGACTTGCGCGGTTTGCTCCGAGTTGAGGATGAGGCAGGCGTGGTAACGCCGCAGAACGGCGACGATGCAGACGCACAGCCCCGTTGTGTAGCTTCCTGCCAGGCTGGACGACTTCAGCAGCAGCTCTGCCTCCACAACGCTCAGCTCGTTCAGCAGCTGAAAATACAGACACAAAAATAATAAACTGAAAATAACTTCCAAGTTAAACGTGTAAAATAGCTGCAAAAAACCCCATACAACCACTTAAGGAAAAACTATATGGCAAATGAAAATGCAATTCCTTACTCACTACAGAACAAGGGAAAAAGGCAGCAAAATAAACGAAGTACAAAAGACGTCCCTCAGAACTGCTCTCGAGAAATACATGGCATTTCTGGCACCCAGATGCTTTACTCTGTAATATGATGGTTCAGTGTGAAACAGTGAAGCCCATCCCAACATATTTTGTGCTAAAATAATCCAGAATTTTATTCATTTTGAAAGACTTAAAAATAAAATACATGTACTGATTCTCCGTAATTGTCAAATTAAGACAGAAGGGGAAGTATCTGGCACGCTGTTTCAGAGGTCAGGAAACTGAAACAGATAAAAGTTCTCGGCAGCAAATCAGGAGAATTTGCAACACAGTTCTTGGGGTTTTTTTCCCTGTTTTTACAGAAACTGTATCGCAGCTTTATCCCGACATAACCCTCCCAAAAGGAACTCTGTTTACCTGTATTGCAAAGTCTATAAGTCCATTGATGTTGAGTGCTGGCTCCATGAGATCAAAGATGAGCTGTATATGGTGAGCCAAGGGAAGATGATACGATGTTCCTGAGGCAAAACTAGTTATCTGTTCCAGAACGTTACTGGAGATCTGTGAAAATACATGTTGAAAAGTCATATAGTGACTCAGGGCTTCTCAGACGCTCTACTGCTCCAAAAATCCTATTTTACAAGCGGTAACAGCAAGTGACAGCATTTTGCAGATAAAAGCACTAACAGATCATGCATAAGTATATCTGTTACGCCGCTATCCTGCAAGTCAGTTGTAATGGCGTTTTATTTTCAAAACTGGCAACACAGAAAAAGCTGTTCTGCCATTTTACAGTTGAGGGTGAAACTGTTCTTAACCTCTACAGTACTGACTTTTACTCTATGGGGTATTTTTAAACACAATTTTTGTTCTAAAGGACAGGCAAAATAATTTTTCTTTTTAGCTTACTGCATTGTGATTTTTTTATTGAGGGTTTTCGGATAATTAATTATCCTGCAAACAAAACCCGTAATAAATTCATTCAAAAGACCAAATCCAAAGATTCTTAAAAATTAACATGTGCCTCTAAGTTTGTTCATTATATTAGCCCCTGGTTATTAAAATAGACTTAAAACCAGCAGCACCTGACAAAGTGATGAAATCCAATGCTGACACATTTGCACACTTACAAGTCCTAATATAAACCAGGAAAACCAGGCTTGTCGTTTAAAATAAACTATTTATGTTCTCCAGTCAGCCACTGACATGGCTTTTTAGCAGTCAAGGTTGACTATAAATTCTAATCAAGAAAAGAACAAACTGTATTAACCACCAGCTTCTCAAAGAGACGCACTCAGTTTGTGTCTAATTTACTCAGTGTATAATTTACCGCTGAGCCCTAAACAATCCTGTTAATGGAAATTTATGTCAAATTGATTTCAAATTTTCATTAAAAAATCATGACATCCATAATAATCCTGAAAGCTTCTCGCAAAAATAAACAAAAAAACCAACCCAAACAACCAAACCAAACGCCCAAATATCTACTGAAGCAGGCATTTTAGAATACCAAGGCAGCATTTTTTCTCTTGCCTTTGAAGAAGCAGTGCACTGAAAATTCTTGGTATATACTTCTAAAAACCTAGATTTACTTCCTATTGGATACGTCTACGGCAGACTGGAAAAGGCTATGAATTTATACAAGGGAAGTACCTGAGATGTCACCTGATGTTGATCAAAATAGGAGAGTTGCTGTAGTTTTGTGAACACGGTCTCTAGGGTTGGAAATGCTTCTTGTTTGGTCTTCCTGGCTTTTTGCCCTTCATCCCCAACTTAACGGAAAAAAAATTACTTTGGTCATTTTATATTTAATGGAGCCCGAGTAGTTTTGCATTATTACTGATTTAAAAGACAATAAAAATCTTAATAAGCTTTACTTATGACTACATGCAACCCTACGTGCCCCGGGTTCCCACTGTATAGTGGGAACAAATGTACTCCACAGGATATAACAATATCAAAGCTGCTCACGGTTATGCCAATGCAAAAAGGTGACAGCCAAGAAAAACCGAGAAACAGCCATACAGTTTTACTAGGAGGGTAACGTATCACTCGCCAGCCAGCGTCTCACATTCCAGGCTTTAGCCTAACGCAAGTGTTTACAGCCAAGGTGTTACAGTGGAAAAATCGGGATTTGCAAGCACAGCGGCCCTCTGCCGTGCCGGCGCAGCCGTAAGGCAGGCCAGCACACCGCTCTCTGTGCTGCGGCACTCCGGCCGGCGCTTCACCAGGGGGCTCTGAAGGGGACGAAAGCCAAATTAGGTGACCAACACGCACAGCTCCAGACAACTTGCTGAGCACCTCACAGCTCCCACGCTCTTCACTACAGGCTACCATACAGCAGCGTTACAGCATTTACCGCCCATTTCAGTAGTACTCTTCTTATTCAGGATTTTGAGGATGTCTTTGGTAATCTTCTTCAGCTGATGCCTTGCTTCATCACGCTCCTTACCAACGCCGTAAAGGAGAATCATGCGCTGGTTACACTCATGACTCGAAGATTCATCCTGAAAAGACCAGATACGGGTGAAGCCTCTTTTCTTTTTTCTGTCATCACCTGCAGAAACCTGACCCGAACAGCCCGCCCGGCAATAAACAGTAACTAACTCTCCATCACTAAAAACATCGCCTGTGGTGAGCAGTGTGGAGGAAACAGTGCCAAATGAAACCACTAAAGAGACGGCAAAAAACACAGAGGGAAAAAATGTTAATCTGATATTATGAATTCTGCACATATCTCTAAGGACAGAGGCGGGAGATGCACACGGACGGCCCTCCTGAGCGTCCCCTGCATTGATATGCGGCCACAGATCAGGAAATAGAAGACAAGATGTCTAGAAACTGTGCGTGATTTCCCTTACCATGTACAAGTCCATTGAAAAGAAGGTGCAGCCCAACTCCTAAAATGCTATTTTGCACATCCAAAAGAAATTGCAACACATATCGCCCATTTAAATTGTAACTGGTTATATTTCGTTTTCTAATAAAATGTATCGTGTAAAGTTGATGCACTGTATATAATTTAAAATCTTGGAGAACTGCTTTACCAGTCATATAAGGTATAAATATTTTGTTCAGTAATACACTTACCTTCCCCAAACTAACAAATCACTACTTCTTTCAACGTAAAACTATTTTAAAAGTTTTAAAAAAATAAGGCTGTGTACAAAAATAACACTAAAGAATCACAGGGCAAAAAGGTAGTAAACGGGAATGCAACTCTGCGCTCAGAAAGTTGCAGAGTCTTACAAAATACATGCTGTCTTTTAAAAATAGTGACACTGTTAGTAGGTCAAAAGCAGGAAGTAAATCTCTAATTACTTTTAAAAATTCTATTTCTCTCTCTCTTCTAGAGGAAACAAAAGCAGAAGTACTGAGAGCGTCACCTGGAATTTGCAGCTGTCTCTGGCTAAGAGACCAGTTCGAGGAAGGTCTAAGTCTCAGAACTGGGATGCACAGCTGCTCCTCCAGCCTCTCCTCGCTCCGGGGGATTTGCAGGCGAACACTGCTGCCTGCTCACACGGTGAGGAGCTAGAGGGACCGCGACCGCCCCTCCGGCAGCAGCACCGGCTTCCCATCACAGGAGATACCCACGTGTTTCATCGCTTCTCAGCAGCGCGCTACGGTAAGCTTCTCTTTGATTTGGGGGCGGGGGGAGTGCTGTCTGATTTTGCACGCTTAGGGAATACTTACTGCATTAGGATTAGACTCGGCAGCTGCACCTGTTATGCGCTTTAAAGCATAAGCCAATTTATTTCTATCTTACTGACAGAAATAAAACTTTGCAGCTCTGTAAGGAAGATGCCAGGGATGCTCGGGCACTGGCTGACAAAGTGTCTACTCCCCTGAGTACATTATTTTAGAGAGGCGAGGATCACATGGAAATAGAGCAATTTTTACAATTGCATCACTACACACCTGAACGAAACGCAGCACTGACTGATTCAGCATCCCCGCCTGGCTTCCCCGGGCAACCAGCTCGGGTCAGACCTGATCTGATCAAGGATTTCAGACTAAGAGCGACAGTTTTCAGCCCAGCCCCTGGCAGCAGCTCGGCGGGCGCCGGCTGCTCAGTGCTGGTGGCCGGCCGCGGCGCTCCTGGCTTCCTGGCGCAGCGCTACGCAGGGTCTCGGCAGCGGCTTCGGGCGGCGCTCACTGCAGAGCACGGTGGGCTGCAACGCCTACGCGTAGGCGCGAGCTGGCGGAGTTTTAAATTGATTTGCAACACAGCACTGGTAAAGCAAGTCATTTTGGAAAATGGCAGGATAAACTGCCAAAGTAGAAAGAAATGTATACATAAATACCTACATAAATAGATCTACAAATAACTCCAGATTTTGCTGGCAAACGTGTAACCACTGAAGCAACAGACACCGTTAGCTGCCCGAGCGCTCACACGCGGGGCTGAAGAGCCCGTATGCCCCTCACTCTCTTCCCCTTGGAGGCAACAAAGCGTGGCTCCGTGGGGTGCCACCCTCACCCAGGCCAAGCGGCGGCGGCCCACGAGCAGCCGTGCCCGGCGCCTGGGCAGGGGCAGGGAGGGGACGGCGGACATCCGTTTCAAGGACAACCAAGAAACGCTGCGTGGAGACAGACGGCCAGCCCAGCAAAAATACAGTAACAAGGGGCATTTCATTCCTTTCACTTCAGCCTGGCACTGTTAAATCTGCAATCATAACAAGTCTAAATGCTACCCCTTTCCACGCTGAGGAAGCTGTGGAAAGGGACACTTCTCCCTCCACCCCGGGAGGAGAGAAGCAGTTTGGGCAGACGTGTGTCAGTCAAGCAAATGGCTGCCCGGCCTCGCTGCCGGCGGTGTGCCACGCCAGCCCGCCCGCCCATGTACCCCGGCCCTCGCCGGCTCCTCTCTGCCACGAGGCCATCGCCCAGGAGGCACAGGCGGGTCGAGCCCAGCCAGGCCAGGGCCCGCGGCCCAGCTCGCGCCTCACCGGCTGCAACACCAGCACAGGGCCGCGGGGGCCGGGAGATGCACGGCAGGGCCCCCGGCCCCGCGCCGTCACCTACGCGCTCACGGCAGGGAACAGGCGGCACGATGCCGGCCGTGCCGCCCCCACAGCCCACTGCCATGCCGGCCCCTCGCATTTCAGTCATGGAAGATCAACTCAGGCCACCTTAAAAACATGGCTACATCTAGTGCTCCTCTCCTGTAAAAACCTGACATCCTCGGTAAAACAAAACACAACTTCCAGAAGTCAAAATCATCAAAGAAAAGAAAAGAAGACAAAAAAGGTTGAAGTCTTATGACAGATATAACTGACAATTTCATTTTTTTCTGTTTTTGTTTTTACAGGGAGGAGGGTAAAGACGAAGTGCAAATGAAAGCCACAACCAACTTCAGCTACTCTAGAAACATCAGCAACTGCACCAGTGATAACAAAATCAGTCAAGTCATTTTTCCTTTGCTCTACACAATTCTATTCCTGGTGGGTCTCACCATGAACGGCCTGGCAATGTGGGTCTTCTTTAAAATATCCAGTAAATCCAATTTCATCATCTTCCTCAAGAACACTGTCATTTCTGACCTGCTCATGATCTTGACTTTTCCATTTAAAATCCTTAGTGATGCAAAGTTGGTATCATGGGTACTGAGGGGATTTGTGTGCCAGGTCACCCAGGTTGTATTTTACTTCACCATGTACATTAGCATTTTGTTTCTCGGTCTGATAACTATCGATCGTTATCAGAAAGCCACTTCGCCATTCAGAACATCAACACCAAGGAGCCTTTTAGGTGCCAAGATACTGTCCACAGCAATTTGGATATCAATGTTTGCTCTTTCGTTACCCAACATGATTCTATCAAACAAGAAGAAAACGCTTGAGACCGTAAAAAAGTGTGCTCACTTGAAATCTGACTTTGGCTTAGTCTGGCACGAAATTGTAAACTATATTTGTCAACTTATCTTCTGGGTTAATTTAGCAGTCATAGTTGTATGCTACATACTCATAAGTAAAGAACTATACAAATCCTATAAAAGGACAAGATGCACAGGAAAAGCATCCAAAAAGACTGTAAATCTGAAGGTTTTCATCATTATCGCGGTGTTCTTTATTTGTTTTGTGCCGTTCCACTTCACTAGAATCCCCTACACGTTGAGCCAAACAAGAGACGTTTTTGAATGCTCTGCTCAGAACACCTTGTTTTACTTAAAAGAAAGCACACTGTGGCTGACATCGCTAAATGCTTGCCTAGATCCATTCATATACTTTTTCCTTTGCAAATCATTTAGAAAGTCCTTGTTAGACTTGCTGTGCAAGCACGCAGCATTGTCAGAACTCAGAGCACAGATGAAGGAGCAGAACGAAGGAGACGACACAGACGAGACGCCGCTCTAGAGCTCAGAAAGACCCATATCCCTTCTTAGCCACGTACGTTTACTGGTGGGGGGAAGCAGTACAAATCCTGCGAAGAATACCTAGAATTTCACCGACTTCTTTAGAAATTGTCCTACAAACGAAGCACAAGCACCCTGGAACCAACATCCCTGGTTGAAAAAGCGGTGAAACTAGAAAGCTTGACTAAAACAAGAGCACCAGCTGATCACACCCTCCATGCTTGTCAGAATTGCTAGGAAGAAGAAGTTTGAATTTACAGTTGGAGCTGTAAGAAAAAAAATTGAAACAGAGTCATGGCATGCTACAGATTAGATTATGAACTGCAAAGATTTTGCAGAAATAGCTTAACTTGGGCCAGAGTAAAGTTCATGACAACAAGATCTGGGAGATGCAATTAAAATCCACAGCAAGCATGATCATTTAAATACAGGGAGTTGTCACCTTGTATGCAACTGGCAGACAACAGAAATACAGGACATATGTAGATAAGCTATTTATCGGTGCAGATTTTTGGTAACAGAATAACATTTTGCTCATTTCATTATATGCTTGCAATTCCTAATCCATTGACCAATAATTAACGGTTGTATGTCAGAGGAAATTATTTCATAATCAGGCTTATCTTGGTGTGAACTAAATCTTCAAATACTTGACCTTACTATATGAAGAATAAACAAAAATGTACACTTTTATAGAGAACAATATATTATATTAACAAATATACAAAGACTCAATTTACAGAATACTTAGATCTTAGGAAAAGGAAGACTCATGGTAAAGTCTTTACTGATTATTAACGGCAGCTTTTTTGCACTGTATAAAAAAATTTAACCACTTCCCCTTTTTCATTTGGAAAAGTTGAAAAAAAAGCAGGAAAGTATTTTCAGGTACATAACATTTTCAGGTATTGTAACAACCACACATGAAAAAGATCATAGGCTATTGTAATAAATTATGGTTCATTTATCATCACTGCCAAACAGCTCCAATTCAGCAATAACGTTTCACCACCATGCCAGAGCTCAGTCCTGCCAAAAGCCATTGCCCGTTCGCCCTTCTCCGGCACTGATCCGGGCCTGGCAGGGCACCGGCGTTTCCACGACTGACATCCAATTTCCTAAAAAGTTAAGACAGTTCACTTGCTTTAGCACTCAGCCTTAGAGACTATGCATCTCTTATAACCTGCCTAGATGAATTAAATCTTCTACAAGACGTTTCGTGCGCTGCTTATGCTGGTCTCTGCACCAACACTGATGACAATCAGCAGCTGGGTTACACCGCAGGAAGCGGGGCACCATGGCTTCCCTGGAACCAGCGCCCCGTCACACCAGAGCGCGCTCTCCCCAACCAGCTGGGGCCCAGCGCTCGGCCGCTCCAGCCAGTGCCCAGCAGGGAAGCCTGAGATGCCCCACTTCCACCCAACACACGGTTTTTTGCACCTACACGTGGAGAGAGCGACAATTATCTGGCAGCTGCTTTTCCTCATCAGCTGAGCTGTCCAGAGAGCAGCTAGTGCGGCTACCTGCGCACCCTGCAGCAGGCACTGCCAGGGTACCGGAGGCACCTGGCACCGCCTCTCAGCTGGGAACGGTATCAGGAGGTGACTATGGGAGAAAACGAGGAAGATGCAACACCCCGGGACTGATGGCCAGGGCAGCAATGGACTGTCTCAGCTTTATGCAGACAGCTCTTGATGAATGAACAGCAGTTGGGTTAGGCAGCGAGGGACATGTCACGCTGATGACAATGGCAAGGGTGACCTTCATCCCGGTCATCCTCAAGGCTCTTTGCTCTCTGCCAGCCATTTAACACCGACACCAGCACACACGCCTACGTTAACCAAAATGTAGATACTAATGCCCAAACTTCTTGGCAATACAGCTGCAGCCTGAGAAACTCCAAAAGCAACCCACGTCTGCCCACAAAGGGATGGCATGAACGTGAGCCATGCCGCACACGGCAGCAAGCAAGGAGCCAGAACCCCAACTAACATCGGGTGGCAGGAAAACACAAGACAGATCACAGGACTCACCTAAACTTACACAAAAAGTCCTGTTTGCAGAGAAATGCCCTAGATTCCAACACGACACATACTAAACACACAATAAACACAAAGCACACCATGCAGGGGCAGCAGCTTCTGCCAGACCCAGAGAGCGGCTGTAAGCAGTGTGCTGTATCACCCGGCGACACTGACGCCAAAAGCAACCAGAAATGTCGTTCTGAAGACCAGCAGTCAGGCTCAGGTTCATGCGTCAATATTAACCGGCTACAGAGGGAGGGTACAGCTTCCGAATATGTCGGTGCCCATCATTTTGTAGCCCAGTAACCCATTGTAGGGGTGGCTCTGAGCAGACTTTCTGGTCACGCGTTTGACGATGACTGTTGCTGTCCAGAACAGGGGAATTCACACACACAAACAGGAACTCAGAGCTACATTCGGGGATTATCCTGGAAAACTGCCGGAAACATTCTGTGTTTGTTCATCCCACATCTCTAAAGGAGCCAAATCATAACGGCACAGCGTGGGTGCCATCAGGTCTGCCTCACACAAACAAAAAGCCAGAAAATGTGCCTGTCTTGGTGGATATGGTCAGTTTTTTCTTTACTAGTGTAGGAGAAGGTAGTGCACTTTCTGACAGAGAGCAAAAGGAAGAGAGAAAAGCAACAGCAAACGTGATTAACTGACTCGGGCGACACATGAAAATGAGGAAGGAAACAACACACCACACCAACAGAAAAAGTCTCATCTTTCTACACATTTCCCCATTCTTGATACTTTGCTGGAGGCTCCTGTCAGCAGAGGAACAGCGGATGAACCGGTGGATGAACCAGCAGATGAACCGGCGATAGCCAAAGACCCCTCTCTGAAAGAGTTGCCGCCAGGTCTGCTCAGGTACTTGCACTATTGGAGCGTTCATGTGGTGCGATGGGGCGCTCGGGCATCCGGCTTTGAGACGTAAGAGGCTGATCACCAGCCCTCTGCATCTTAGTTCGAAAATGTTATTTCAGTCTGTGCTGAGAAAGGAAAAATGGTGCGTGCTTGGTAAGATACCAGAAGTCACTTCCCCAGAAGCTGCTTTTGGGCCACAAGTGTAAAATTTCTATTCAATGTTAAAATACATTTCCATCTAAAGACAAATGGTGCTCTGGGCAATCTGCTGTTATACCTTGCTGTTATATTATCTTACGCCTCCCTAACAAATATATGCCATTTTAACTTTTCATCAGACATCCCTTTGTAAACAACTTAAACTTAGGCAGAGATTCAGATTCTCTACGAACTAGAAGAGAAATGGGTCGGTCTATTTAATGCACATCAGGTTTTGTGTTTATTTGTGTAAACCCGCCAATCACTGCGAGTCACTGCAAGGAAGATGTAATTTTAAATACAGGATGTTATGTTTTGTGTTTTCTCTCTCCTTTTCACCCAAGTCTACTTCGAACAATGGGAGACTTCGCAAATGAGAGTACTGTCAGTAACTCCAGTGGAGCGCCCTCCTCTGCACCGTGCCACCGAGACACCGCAGTCACCCACCTGGTCTTCCCAGTACTGTATACGCTCGTCTTCCTTCTGGGACTCGTACTGAACAGCCTGGCTTTCTGGGCTTTCTTCCACATTCCGAGCACATCAACGTTCATTGTCTACCTGAAAAATATCTCTGTTTCTGATTTTATAATGACCCTGATGCTTCCTCTGAAGATCCTGACGGACTCTGGCCTGGGACCATGGCAACTCAAAGCCTTCGTCTGCCGCTTCTCAGCCGTAGTATTTTACGACACCATGTATATCAGCATAGTGCTACTCGGCCTCATTGCTTTTGACAGATTTCTCAAGATTGTGAGGCCTTTTGGGAAGTTCTGGGTGCAAAACCTGACCTCAGCAAAGATCCTTGCGGGTCTGGTCTGGCTCTTCTTCTTTGTTCTCTCTCTGCCAAACATGATCTTATCGAACAAGAAAGCAACACCCCAATCCGTGAAGAAGTGTGCCTCCTTGAAGAGTTACTTTGGACTCAAATGGCACGAAGCCGTCAATTATATCTGTCAGTTCATTTTCTGGACTGTTCTCATCCTTATGTTCATATTTTATATAATTATTGCCAAAAAGGTATACGAGTCTTATACAAAAACACAGAAGAAAGACAACAAAAGCGAACAAAGGATCAAGGGGAAAGTCTTCATCATTTTTACTGTGTTTTTCTTATGCTTTGCCCCCTTTCATTTTAGCAGGGTTCCCTACACTCTGAGTCAAACGACCACCCGAATGGACTGCCGTCTGCAGAAGCAGCTCTTTGTGGCCAAAGAAAGCACTCTGTGGCTGGCAGCCACGAACGTCTGCATGGACCCCCTCATATACATGTTCCTGTGCAAACCGTTTGTACAGAAGGTGTTATGCAGGAGAGTTAAGACATTTCGGAAAACAGTTCATACAAACCCCAAAACCGAACTGGACACACGAATGTCGGCTACTCAGTCTTGACTCTGCAGCTTCACACTCTACAGTCTCTGCATATTCATCGAGAAGTTTAAAATAATTTGTTTTACTTCTGCTGTAGAAAATGAAAGGGTGGTTGTACTGTAATACTAATACTTAATAAAACCAGCACAAAGGATTTCCCTATCTGTGCTTGCTGCTTAGCCTTAACAGGCCAAAGTCCGTCACTCAAACCGCCAGCGCTGAGCTGACAGGGATCCTCCCGCTGCGCCGCGCACTCATTGACACCACAGCGCTAATCGCAGCCGGGGCAGCGCGGCCGTGTCCCCCGCGCCTGCCCAGCCGCAGCGCTGCTGCACTCACACCACACAGACCCGCACTGCCTCGGACGCGCTCATGAGACTCCACAGCCATAACCACATCGGTCTGAAAAGAAAAATAGCATCGACGATGCATAAAACTGAAACGATCAGTCCGTAGTCTTGCGTTGCTGTGCTGGCTCTGCAAAGCAAACGAGGACAGCGGTTCTTCTGATTTGGTCACTAAATTGTGTCCACCTCACTGAATGTAGACAAACCGTAGCCTAGGAATTAAAATACCTTCATATAACTTAAAACAATCTACAGAATAATTCTTTCTGCTTTAAACAAAAAAAACCTTACTTGTTAACACTTAAGCAGCTTAATGACTATGGCTGCTTCTAAGGACAGTTTAGCTTTATTTGGGATTAAGCCCCAGAGTTGTTGACTTTGTATGTCAGTAATTCTTACACTGGGTGTCAGCTCGGCTGGCATGTCGCAGGGCAGGGAAGAGGAGGAACCATACTCACAGAGGGAAGAAGGACACGGTCCCTCCCCAGCCCTACCCACCTCTCTCACACATGTAATTACTTTCCTGCCGCCTACACTGTTTCCCCATCCTTCCTCTCCACTCCCAGCGGGGGCTCCGGGGGAGGACGCAGCCGGCAATACCCCAGTGCCCCCAGAGCACGCTCCTCCTCCAGGCCAGCACAGGACCTGGGACTGCTTCCCCCGCCAAGGGCAGCCCACAGCCGCGCAGCACTCACCCCTACCCTGCCACTCGCCAGAGGGGAACACCCAGAAACGTCCCTCTTGGTGGCACTTTCACCCTTCCCAGTCCCAACGACAGGCACAGAGAAGGCAGGAATCGATGCTGCCTAATCCTCCCTGTCCAGAAAACCCCTCTCCAGCCAGCTCACCACACCACTCCCAGACCCCTCCTTCAGCTGTCCCACGGGGGAGGCCCAAACCTACTGTCCCTAAAGAGAAACTGCTTTCAAACCCCAAATGCTGGAATTTATTTCACTATTTTAATACGCAAAAGAGATACCAACCATTTATTGGCTCCAACTCTACAAAGTATACCCAAAAAAAACCTATTAAATGTGCCTTAGCACTCAGCGACACTTCCTTGCTTCTCAAACAACCCATTCCTACTGCGTCCCCCGACGTACCCGCCCCCCCGGGGGACTCCCTCTGCACGACGCACTGCTCGGGTGACCCGGCCCTGCAGACGGGGCCTCAGGGAAAGCAGCACAACGTGCTCTCTTCCATCAGCCCTCCCGCCTGCCATCACCCCATCACCCCTCCTGCCCCGGCCCGTGCCGGACGCTCTGCTCGGGACACCGCGGTGCCCCGCACCCTGCTGAGAAAACAGCCACGTCCCGAACTCACAGACCTCACCTCTGCTCACGCTCTCCTGCCAGCTTCACACCTCCTCGCGCGCGCCAGCCGCTTTGATCACCCCTCCATTGCTATTTTTAGAAATGAAATATTTACAGCAGCCTAATACAATCATGCAGGTTGCTCCGCGCAGCCCGATCTTTTCAAAGCTGGTTTTAGATTCCCGTGCATTAATTGCCGCGCCTTTGGGATTCCCCAGCCTCTGCCACACAGGTAGATAGATGTATATGCCTTGTTTAGCAATTCCCACCCGCTGTACCTTCTCCGCTGGGCACGGCACACACTTCCCATCACTGCAACACCCTTTTACAGCTGGAAACGGAACTCATCCCTGGGCAGCTGCCAGCGGGTTCCAAACTTCCCTGCAAAGCGACGTTTTCTCAAACAGCGCCTTCCTCACAGGACCAAATGCTGCTCAGGAATTAATTCCTCTCTCCCCACACACGCAGCATTTACCAGGATTAATTTAGCTGCTTTAGTAAAAGTCAGTATATTGAAGTCTTAGCTGCTAAAATAAACACCACTTTAGCAACTGCTTAAAGAAACGTGTGAGGACTCTGAAAGTATTTCTCCCGGCCTGTTGACAGAGCAGAGCAACTAAGGTGGTGACCAGAGCTAAACGTCAGGAGAAGACGGTTTGCAAATCATCCTCCACCGGGCCGGTGTCCACGGAAATCGGTGTTCTGAGCTCCGGGCGCATTAGGGAAGGATTCAGCATGAAACTGTGCACCTCAGTCCTCCCTCTTCCAAACGCCTCACACCGGCGGAGCGGCGGCCGCGGGCCCCGGGGCGCAGCACAGACCTACAGCCCTCTGCATGTAGCACTGCAGCTCTGGCCCATCTTTGTGGGTATTACAGAGGAAGACAGTAACGTAAAATGAGCAATACGGCAGCGATAAACTATGACAGTGCTGAAGAACAGAAAACTTACTCCGCTGTGGAAGGTTTTTTTTTTTAATTTTCTCATTTCTGCTGCTTGCAATAGAATGCTCATTTAAGGCTGCGCGCAACCGCAGGCTGGCAGGACGCACAGCGCAGTGCCGGAGCCTGCGCGCACGGGTGGGTGTAACCACACAATGGGCTGAGCTGCTCCTTAAATAAGGGGTGTGCCAAAGGTTTCAGAGGAGTCTTAATCATCTGCTTTTCAGCTGCTGCTTCTTAGGTAGGTAAAAGGGAGCCAGAGTTACCAAACTCTGTGGCAGAGAAATGCAAGGTGACTGCAAGGATAGGACAGCTGGGTGATCCACTGACAGGAAAAAAAAAGTCCCCTAAATGCTAACATTTGGGATTTTGAGCTTTTTTCTGCAAGTTTTTAGATCCCTGCCTCTGCTTTTTAAGGCTCAAAAAACGGCCAAAGCAATACTTTATGTTTTGCAGCTGCCCAAAATGCAGACGTGTTTTGAGAACAGACTTCCCTCAGAGCCGAGGAGGCCCTCAGCCTGGCCGCCATCGAAAGCTGCTCGTCTGGGCTCTCCAGATTTCTTTAGCGCAGTGACGGAATTGGTGTAATTCAGTGAAGTTTACCAGCACATCCAATACAAGAGTCACCGTTTTCCCACATCGGCTTTTTCCCCCAGCCCGGCTGCGAAGGCCGGTACTGACACTCCTGCCGCAGGCGCTGCCGAGAGAAACCCCTGCTTCTCCGAGATTCAGCGGTTGTACAAGACAGGGCAAACATGTAAGAGTTCCGTTGACGCGTGCTTACTCCAGCCCATCACCGCCGTGAGGCAGCAGCAGGGCTTTTCCTTTCTGCATCCCAACGTTCACTTGCTCGGCTTGTCGGCGCTCCAGACTAGAAGCAACAGACAACCTGGAAACTGGAAAACTGGCACCAGGCCTTGAACTTGTTCAGACAGATGAACTTTATTCCAGGCTCCTACGGTCCAGGATTCACACGAAAAGTACTGACACTAAACAGTTTTACAGGCTGTCGGGCTCCCCAAGGGGGAACTATAGGGCACTAGGCACTTGAGTTTTGTAGGAAATCGGTCGTCTTTGGGTACCCAAAGGCTTACATATATTTCTTTGTATTTTTTATTTTACTCGCGCTTCAGGAAAAGGAAATATATTATACCTTTGCCTAATAAACGCACCATCTAGCCTTCCAGATGTTGTATCAGACTGCCTCTCCTCCGAGGGACAGCAAGTTAATTCCCGAATGCCTCGAGACAAATTCTGCGCTTCACACATGTCCCGACTCTCCGGCACAGCGATACACGTCCCTCCGTCAGGGCTCCTGCAACTCCGAGCACACACAGCAGTACTTTAATTAATTAGAAATGCAAAACAACAATTTGCATAATGAGTAAGAGCTGGGAAGCCAAGTCGAGCAACCAAGACATTACCCATGCGACGACACACCGACACACGGAGCCAGCGGCGTGTGAAAGCCGAAGGCGCTGGCACGGACCTCGGTCCATAGACAGGACCAGCAGCCGAGGTGCGCAACTTCAGGTGACCTATCCACATAACGCGAGCAACTCCAGGAGAGAGGAAAAAAAATCAATGAGCTTTTAAAAAGTCAGTTCTTAATTAGCTCCTTTCCTCCCTCTTTCCCTTTTAGTGATGGCCATTAAAACAGCGGTGGAAGGAAACCAGCTAAGGAAAGGGAAGTGTCCGACTCTTCCAGAACACTTCCCTGACGCCAGCACCTCCATCTTACGCAGCGGCAGGTATAACGCTGGACGAATCATCCCAGTGTTGCAAGCTCTGATCACCCTACCACTCTCCTATGTTTAAAACAAAGAAAAAGCCAGTCTCGCACATTATCCAGGTGGCTAATCTGCTTTTAAAAAAAAAACCTTGTAGTTCCTATTGCTAAATACGATAGTAAAGGAGTTTTCGAATGAAGCAACACAGTAATTGTTGTAATAACGTTGTTCAGGCTCTTACGAAATCTGAGAATTGCTCTCTAATCACCAGAATACAAAAAGGGACATCCAACCTTGAAATAATGTGAACAATAGTAAAGTTATAGGCTAGCTCTCAGCTTTTCTTTACATCAGAGCTTCACATTTCTTTCGCGCTGTTTTTACGACAAGCTCCAGAGCATTTCCTTTTCATGTGGCGGCCAGTCCTGACTTGCTCCAGCCTGAGAACAGCCAAACAACACGTCTGAATTAAAAGCCTACTCAGGGATGCTATGACAGTGGTTTCTAATCCATTAAGTTTTACCAATATACCAAAAAAACAAAGATTTTAAAGAAAAGTTAATGTGCCATTGCACCACATTCAAAAGACAAACGAACAAACCAACCCCATTCTCATGTAGATTTTATGAATCTATTTATTACTTGACCACTGTTAACACACAAACTCCAGTCACAGAGTACCAACTATTAGAGGCTTGGGTCTCTATAAGAAATTAAACTATATTTTTTAAAAATTTCATTTTTCACTTCTGATTTCTTCCCCACAGCACGTCTGTCCTGCAGCACTGTTTCTTAGACGACAGCATCAGAAGTGCCCGAAGAACAACGGCACAAATCAAAACATAACGCACCATTGTGCCGTGTCATGAGTGGCGCCCACAGGACTGAGACCGGAGGAGTGGACACGTCTGCCAGCACCACCCCAGGGTGAGAAGCGTGCCCAGCACCAGGGACGCAGCACGGCACCCAGCTTCCCTTGTGCAAAACACAAGTGTGTAACTTTCACATTCGGGGTCAAAACTGCTATTTATGATCTATCAGCAAATCTGCTCCAGCCCTCAGCTACGGCACTCAGACTTGCAGGCTCCCAAGTCACTGGTCCCCGGAACAGAGACGGGCGCCCACGGCCCCCCGGCGGAGGGGCACGCCGTCAGGCAGTCTGTGCACCCCAACACTGGAAGCAAGACCAACACAGCATGAATGCTGTGCTCAGTGCCCAACCTGTGAAGTCACAGCTCCTCTAAGGACCTGTGCCACTGGAATTTGGGGTTGTCCAAGCATCCCAGAGAAGGACCGTGTATTATGAGATATCTCGAAGGAAGAAAGAGGCTGATTTCTCCTGCAACTTCAGCAATGTTCCCCAGAAACGTGAAACAGAGGGCTTCTCTTAAGGAAACCTGAAGGATTACCTACATGGCCCGCAAGAAGCGGTGTTCTCCATGGCATCTGGATGAGCGTTCAGACCTATCTCTTGAGAGCCAGGTTTCTGAAAGACGGGAATTTTGAAGAGTCTAATGCGAGCCAATTTTGAAGAAGCCAGCACCAGAACCCACCTTCACACAACCCTCCCTCGTCATGAGTCATCCAGAGACAGGACGCAGCTTGACCGCACCAGGACTGTGAGCCCTGTTCTCCTCGCCCATCCCCAGGGCCCGTGTGCCTGCTGGCAGCAAGTCACTTACACACTAGCCTGACCTCTAAGCGGCTCCTTGAGAAGATGTGGTATCAGAGGGGTGAACCCAACGGCACCAAATGGGAAACTGGCCTGAGACATGGTGAAAATAATCCATGTGCAGAGCAGCAGTCACAGTCCATGCATGACACTACTCAGCCAGCCCCAGTACAGCAGCCCTTTGCACAATCAGGCCCTACAAGACACAGACAGAAAAATCACCCGTGGTAATACCCACGGAAGAAGACCAAGAAGTCACCTTGTCAGAGCTTAAACTCACCGAGCTCTAACACAAGTACTGACAGGTCTACACTGCGACAAAGCCAAAGAATACACCCCTTTGGACAACGGTTGCTGTACCAGTGACAACTGGAGAGGAGACCACAGTGGTGAAAAAGTGGTGCAACGCTGAGCATACGCAGGTCTGACTCCAGCAGCAAACATCTGGGATTGGGGAAGAGATCCGAGAAATCCCCAAAAGGGCAAAGAAACAAAGAAAGAGACTGAAATTAAATCCTTCAAATCCTCAAAAGGAAGGAGATGAGGTCAACCCCCAAATCAGGACAGAATTTGCACAGCACCCTGTCCTCAGGTAAACCCGACCATGCTGCAAGTCAACCAAGGAGCTCAAAGCAGGAGACCCATCCAGACATTCTCATTGTTCTGGAGCCTCCCAGCTACTGCAGAGCCACAGGAGAGAGGGCAAGACAAACAGCCTTGTATGCTCCCCAGAGGAGGAACGAGGTCTCCACTGGTCAGAGCGCAAAGACAGTGATTTACAGAGAGAGGAGAGAAACACCTTAAAAGATATTTAATGCTGAGAACTCAAGCGGTTTGCGTGGCTACAGAGTGAGCCGTACCGCACCTGGGCTGCGCGGGCTGATGACAGCACTTACCACCGTAGCCCAGCACAGCTCTCACTGCGCTCTCCACAGGATAAGTTCTCAGCTCAGAGGAGCAGCCTACAAGAGCATCAGTCAGGCACATGCTCCTGTCTTACACGGGCTCCACTAAGACCAGAGAACCGCATCACCACAGTAACAGTAGGGTGGAAAATGGCTGAAAGCCCCTGAGGAGGTGAACCAAAGACTGGAAGGAAAACCAGAAGGCACCATTAGCCTAGAAACACGACGAGCAGCTGGGAGAGGAACAAAACCAGCAGCTGCTAAACACTGGAGCACCAGAGACAGCTGAAAGAAGGCGAAATGGTGGCTGGCACACGCTGTCCCGCACAGCCTTGGGCAAGGTCTGGGAGAGGCAGAGACTTCACCAAGTCTCCTCTTCCTAACTGTCGCAAAAGCCTTCTCCATCCGCAGGTGATGTGATGTGTGCAGTCCACCCCATGCATGGGACAGGGACCATCACTTAGCGTCAGAATACCCAGCGCCTGAGATCAGTTTGGCAGCTTGCAGTAATAAAGCTGAAAACAGAGGACCGAAGTCTAACACGTGTTCCTGCTGGCTTCATTTGCATGAGCTGCTTTGCCTTGCAAAAACTGGTCTTCAAAGATGAGCCGCGGCAGAAGTCTCCTACGATCAAGGACTGTACCTGACTCAAGGGAGGGGTCCTGCGGCGAGAGAGACCTTTACGCTCTGCCCACGAGCACAAACGTGGAAATTAGCAGAGGCCCCTGGACACACGGCCCGGGAACGCTGCTCCCCACCACAGGCAGGGAGCTGGTAGGACCTGCTCCTGCTCCTGCTCCTGCTCCTGCTCCTCCCAGGGCTCCGCGCCGCTGCCCAAGGCACCGATGCAGAAGGCTGCCCAGTCTCCCGAGAGTGGGGCTGGGGATCCACTCCCCGACGTCTTTGAGGAAAAAAGAAAAAGGCAGAACAGACAGAGCAGTCCGAGGAAGGCGACTTGGCAGCCATTGCTCTCGTAGCATTAAGATTATTTTTTCTTTTCTCCTGAAGATTTAACGAAGACAATATATATTTGCTTTCTTTTTATGAAGGCGGCAGAAATGGGAAATGAACCACCTCATCCTCCACTGGCACAAAGCAAAATTTTGTCCTAATATAACTACCGCCACAATTATTTCAATGCTCTTAAGGCACTAAATTATCTTACTGTAAACGTGTGTACAGGCAGGACCACTGAGAGCAGGGCTGGAAGAACCAGCGGGCTCACGGAGCCTGAAAGAACACCGTGACAGTAAAAAGTATGCAGTAAACAAACAGTCTGGTCGCTTTAGCTGAAATATTTAGTTACAGACTTAACGTTTTGCTTTCATCCTACACACTATTTAGAAGAGAGGATCTGCTGAAAGCACATTAAAGATGTCTAAATATAGTCAAATTGATAATTGACATGATAATCCCGATTAGCAGACATTTGCATCTACCCCGCACAGGATTCGGCAGTATCGCATTAAATTTGCGTTCACCCTGCAGACAAAACCGTGCTCAGCGCAAGGCACGGCAGGGTCGCGCAGGCTGCTGTAGAACGCGACTGCAGCCTGTCTGCAACGTCTCCCTGCAGGAAGGCTGCTGCCTTCCGCAGGCGCTAACCCACCTCTCAGGTGAATCACCGTCTGCGTCCCGGGCGCCCGAGCGCTCCGGAGCCAGGAAGTGAGCGGGAGCGCGCCGCTCGCCGACCCTGGCATGTGAGTCATTCCCAGGAATGAGAAAGCCAGTTGCTCCAGTTGCTCCTGGCCAGGGGAATTTTGACTCTCTGATCAGGTCTCGCAAAAAAAGCCGTCGGAAGCAAAAAAGCTTACTTCCAGATATGGTGTATTTAACTACCTTATCGCAAGAAATACTCTGATGCCTACTGGAGTTTCAAGATGCACTTTGGAGGAGTCTAAGGCACTTTCGAGATGCAGCTCCGAGACAAGCGGAAGGCGACCATGGTGACAGGTAAGTGATCTTCGAGTGTCTGAAAAGCTTTTGATAAGTTATTCTGTGAATCTTCTTGCTCTTAATCACCCTCAAGTGAAAAGAAAATGGGAATTAAGATGCAGTCACTGAAAACCAGACTTGGGAGTGAATATCAGATCAATGAAAAGTGTGAAAAGTTCTCAAAACAGCACGACTTTACTAACCTTTTATTCATTCATTAAACATTACTCGTTATCTTTTTCCCAATGACAAAAAAATGGTTTTCTGCTAATCGTTCCTTCTAAGATATGAACGGAAGAGCAGGAGGGTTCATGGTTTCAATAACTTAACTTCCCAACAGAGCTTAATTCGTACCAAGTAGGATTCAGTAACTCTAACATCTGAATTTGGTATAAAAGGTTTGTACCGTATTCCTTTTCACCTCTTTCAGTAAAGGCAAGCATACCTGAATTCTCTTAATTATATTATACAGAATAAAGGTTTTCTTCCTTCATGCTTCACTCAGATCATGTTAAAACTTGTCAGGTTCACTGGAAAAACCACATAGCTCCGAACAAGCAACTTACAAACTATATGGCTGACTAGTCTCAAACTTCGGGAAATACATAAGGCACTTTCAAAAACCTATGCCATTTAAGGAGTATTTTAGATCGAAAAGGTTATTCTTAGTTATGAAGAACTGAAAGCAGTAGTGCAATTACAGGTTTTGTTAAAAAATGACTTGCCATTTGTGCATTATAGGGGCTGTAGACGTCTGCCTTCGCATTACGCATGCTTGCTCTGGAAACTCTGGTAGCGTTTCACGCTTTTTTCCATCTTTTTAAAGAAGATTCTGCAATCTTCTTTTAAAAAGGGAAAGCAGGAAACTCAGGCAAGCATTCACTGAGGTCACGGACTCACTCCCCGAAGCACAGGCCCCGGATGCCATGAAAGCCGCCAGCACGTCTCCGGTTACGCGCCCGCTCTGGTGGGCACCCCGCTCTTTGGGTGGGCGACCAGCCCCCGGGCACCCGCCGGACCCTCCCCTCCTCTACGGGCGGGGGAGCGGGACCAGCCCCGGCACGGGGGACGTGTGGCAGCTCCCGCAGGAGGGAGAGGAGAGCAGGGGAGCAGCGGAGGGGAGAGAGGCCGAAGGGCGTGCGAGGACCTCGGGAACAGAAAGCATCTGTTTGCATTAGGGGCGTGTGAGAAAAAAGCAGTGCGCTTTCAGCAGCACCGGCGGCCGGTTGCTCCTGCCTGCCCGCGGAGCGTTGCCTTTCCCAGCTCAGCCCTGCTGTCTCACCCCCGCTCCCTCCCAGGCTGCCGGGCTGCCCCCGGGGCAGGGCGGGAGCGGGGAGACCAGCTCGCCCAGCACCTGCGCCCCGCAGCCCGTCGTGCGCTGGCACGCACCCGTGCCGGGTGCCGGAGCCCCAGAGCTCCCGGGGCACGGGGGCGCCGGGAGCTGCCTGGCACGCAGAGCGCGGCTGAGCCGGGAGGACACCCGGGCAGGGCGGCCGGGCAGGGAGGCGGCAGGTCACAGTCCAGAGTCTGTCCGACACCGAAGCAGCCCTTCAGCGGCTGGACGCTCCTGCTCAGCCGGGAAGCCGACTCCGCTCGCTGCGCGTCACCCAAGATGAGATATCCCCAGGAACAACTCAAGGGGGGAGCTCCTTCTCCTCTTCTCAGGACAAGTCACTTGCTCACCTCCACACAGCAAAGTTCAGAAGAACCTCCTGTTTGACCAAGTGAGCAGTACGAAAGCCAGTCAAGACATCTGCAGTAAGACTGCAGCACGAAACCTGAAGCAGGCAATATTTATTAGGAGTTTGGAACCAAGTGAAAATGCGCCTGACATGAACCAAGAGCTGCAGACCCACTGCGCTGCTGTCAGCTCTCGGGGCTCCGAAGGAAACCAGGCTGCAGGAGACGCTAACCCCAGCGCTGCCAAGGGAGCGCTAGAGGAAGTCAGCGATACTAATTCCTACATTTCAGCAGTCTTAACCGTTCCCGACATAAAAAGTTATAGCTCCTTCTTAAAAAAAACCAACCAAGCAAGCTAAAAAACCAAAACAAACCCCAGCACACCCTCAATTATCAAAAGTAAGTTTCCACATCTGACCAACACTGAACCTCACATGAGATACAATAACCACTACTTCGTGTTTTTCCTCGGGAAAAACGTCAGTGACGTACCAAAGTGACAACAGTATAAATCAGACTTGTATCACCTCCACTGCAGCAGCAGCTCCTGCCACCACCCAAGGGACAGCCAAGGGCTGGCGAAGCAGCGGGGCCCGAGGCCGAGCCGCAGCTCCCCGCAGCTCCCCGCAGCTCCCCGCAGCCGGCACCCCGACACCTCGCCCGGCATCTGCCGCCCCTCCGCCCGTCCCCGAGAACAGCAGACTGCGCAGGGACTGTCCAGGCTGCTCGTGAAAAATCAGGGTTGTACCAGGCTGAACTTCTCCAGACCATACCCCAAAATCCCCGTGTCCTTTTCCTTCCTCTTTGACATAGTGGTGTTGCTGCAAGAAGCTCACACGGTTGTGTCGCAGAAATGGATACTGAAGCACAAAAAAACCCAGCTGAGAATAGCAGATGAGGATTTTTTTGTCCTTTTGCAACGTGAATTAGAATTGCATATAAAAAACCAATAGAAATGGTTTCAATGCAAAGTAAAGCACCTAGAAAGTGAGACTGGAATTACTTAAAAGTTTAAATGGCTCTGTCTACGCGCACATACCAATAATAATACTTTTTTCCCACAAGACGTTTTTTCACGGTATCCCCTGTAGCATTTCAGAGACATGACAGATGCACAATAGCCACAGCTACTGAAGGTGTAACACCATCAATCACATACCTTTTTTTTTGCTTTGTGACCCAGACAACATCTTGACTGTTTTTAAAGTTTCATTACGAGCTTTTTAACTTAATGTTTTTCATTGTATAATACCAATAAACAAACCTAAAAGCTAGTATTTTCAGCGAAAAGCTCCATCGCACCTCGCCTGACGCCCAGGAGAGCCTTTGCCATGCAGGCGCGCCGCAGCGCGGAGGCTCTGGGGGGTCTGGGCTGCGGCAGGACCCGGGGAGCGGCTGCGTGGCACCGGGCTCTGCCGCAGCCCCGAGCGCAGCCGCCGGCTGCCGGCTCGCCTGGACAGAAGCCAGCTCCCCTGGAAGGAGCTCAAGACCACCCAAGCACCGCATGCTGAAAGTTAATAACCGGTTTTTTGCTTTTTGCCCCAACTATTGTGTTTATAAGACTTTTTAAATTTAAAAGAGTAGGACTTCGGGATAAAGCAGCACACGGGATAAGTAAGGAACAGCCTATGGAACTGACGGGTGATTCTTGACAAAGATTTCCATGCTGCCCATTGTGCCAAGAACAGAGCCCGCGAAAACACAAGCAGGACAGCAAGGGAAAGGCTGGGGGAGAAGCTTGTGGAGAGATTAAAAGCGGAAAAAGTTGAAATTATTCTGGAGAAATACATGTAAACGTAAACCTGCTTCTGGCCTCCCCCTCGGAAGGGAAGACCAGAAATGTGACTCGTGAGAGATTAAAACTGTGTCTTCCGAGCAGCAAAAGACCTGCAATCCAGCGGGATGGAAAGGGGACAAAGTCTGCAAACGACACCAAACTGGGTGACAGCCCAGAGGGCCGTGCTGCCATCCAGAGGGACCTCGACAGGCCGGAGAAGCGGGCCTGCAGGAACCTCATGCAGCTCAGCACGGAGAAGCGCAGAGCCCGTCCCTGGGGAGGAAGAGCCCACTGTGCCCGGACACGCTGGGAAAGCAGCTCCGCGGGGAAAGACCTGGCGGACACGCAGCCGGCGAGCCAGCAGCCTCCCGCGCTGCGACAGGCAGAGCGGGTCGAGGGAGCCATCCTCCTCCCGGCTCCGCACTGCGCGGCCGCACCTGCACTGCCGGGCCCAGCACCACGCTCCCCAGTACCAGACACGGACATGGAACAATGGAGCCCAGCACGGGGCCCCTGAGATGACTAATGTCCTGGAGCGTCTGATGCACTGAGAGATCTGGAACTGTTCAGCCAGGAAAGGAGGCGGCTCAGGAGGATCTCCTGAACGCGTACAAATCCCGGCAGGGAGGGGGCAGAGGGGACGGAGCCAGGCTCCTGCCGCGGTGCCCAGGGCAGGACGGGAGGCACAGGGCACAAGCGGACACACAGCAGGCTCCATCGCAACCTGGCTTTTTTTGTTGGTAGCAGTGTTTTGGTTTTGGTCTTTTGGTCTGTCTTTTTTTTTTTTTTTTTTTTTTTTCCTTTAAATTATTGTGAGGCTGTTCAAACCCTGGCACGGGTTTCCCGGAGAGGCTGTGGAGTCTCCACCCTCGGAGATGCTCACCGCCTGACCGCACGCGGTGCTGCGCAGCCAGCTGCAGCCGATGCTGCTCCGAGCGGGGAGGTGGAGCCGATGAGCAACTGCGAAAGACAGGGTCAGGCAGGAGATGGAAAGACTGCCGGAGGAGGCTAAGCGGGCAGCAGCGAGCGGGCGGTGGTGCCGGCGCAGAGGCCAGCACCGCACTGCTCAGAACTGCGGGGCTGCCACCACCACCCAACCCTGCCGGGAGCGCTGCGTGGGAAAGCTGCATCGTGCACGGCGTATTCTTCACGGGGGTTCAAAGAAAGCAACTGCGTAGGGTTACAATACAGCTCCCACTATCAGTGGGTTTTGTGCAACCGGAAACAACCATCAGCAGGATCTTCTAGAAAGAAGCAAAAGAAACATTCCAGAGTTAATCCTTTCCGCCTAATTAGAGGCAGCCCTACTGAGAAAACACTAATTATCCCAACTCTGCCAACCATTGCGTTGTGCTTGCTTCTCTTTTTTTTTTTTTTTTAAAAAAAAAAGAGGCAAAAAAGGCAAACAACTGCAACACATAGCCCCTCTTCCACCAGCAACGGCCATTCACCTGCTGCCCAACAGGACACCCTTTCTGTTGGCAGCTCTCTCCTAACTCTTCCCATAACAGCTGCAGCCTGAAGGAGACGCGCGTTAGCACTACGCTTCAAACCACGCGGCTTTAGAAACAGCAGTCGAAGCGCTGGCCTCTTCCACAGACACGGCCAGCCCTGCCACAGCCAGCCTGCACGCAGCCACGCGCCGGGCACGACACCGCGGCGCACGAGGAACGCGCGGCAGTCGCTACTCCTTTTCCATCGTGAAAAGCGCCCATGCTTGTCATGCACGCACCAAAGGGCTGGAAGCATTTCTTCAACATCACTTAGGAATGGCAAAGCATATTCAAGAGAAAAGAGATTTCACGCATCTCTAGGTTCTGAAAAGAAGTTTAAAAAACAGTCTTACAGTAATGCTTAATAACATTTACCAGATTTTGTAACCTCTGCATAGAAAATCTGATTCAAAATAAGTAACATCAATTAGGTAATATTAATCCATGAACTTATAATGAGGGACACCTCAAAAGACAGAAAAAATAGAGAATTTGATAGTTCAGGCAGCATCCCAGAAAGGTCTCGTGTCAGAGCTATCCCACTTAGGGGAAAATAAGGGTTCATAATGATGCACTTGAAATGAAAAAAAAAAAAAAAAAAAATGGTTACATTTGGACAAAATATTCCAAAAGCAACTTTGAGAAAATTAGATGCCTTTTTTTTTTTTAAGTGAGGAAATCATGTTATCCTAAAGCCATATTCCGCTAAATTTGAGAATGTTGCATATTAAATAGTATTATTTAATGCTTACTGCTACACCCAGTTCAGGCTCTCCCGCAACTGTTTAACAACTGAGTTACAGGTGCAAACCCAATGTGTGACCTGCGGCACTCCCCGCGGTAAAGCCCGGGCAGGGACTGACGCAGAAAGCGTAACCGAGCCCACCCAGCTGGTTACTCCATGGTGCATCGAGCACAGGCACCGGGGACGTGTGTGGTACTTTTAGCTGCCACATACAAAGGACCAAGAAAGACTGAACCCCAGATTTCAGTAAGTGACGGCATGAGGGAAGCTCTCTAGTTTACAGGAATGCTGTACAGATAATTTTTCTCGGAGGCGCCTCTCGGGCACGGTGACGGTGGGGAAGGAAGTCTCCACGAGCGGCGTGTCTCAATGCGGATGTGGAGGGACGGATGGGCTCCCACGTGCGTACCGACACAGATGTTCGCTCGGCATTTGGCAGAGGCTTCCACGGGGAGGTACGCTCCCCAACCACTGCGTCATGGGTCTTCCATGAGAAACGCACAGGAGAGGGCAGGGACAGGACAGAATCCTGGGGACAAGAGAAGCTGCTCCACCAGCAGCTGGGAGCAGGATGCAGCACAGCTTGGCCGGGACCAGGACACTGCTGTTCCGACACACGAGAGAAAAGTCAGGCTGGAATTGAGAGGGAAGTTCAAGGAGGAACCTGAAAACCAAGAAGGGGTTTTTTTACTAGATACTGAAGCAGACGAGAAGCTCCGTGAGCAGAGGGCAGTGGTTCCCATTTCTGGATATGACTAACCAGACGAGCACCGTAAGCCACAGCTGAAGACAGTTATACCCCAGTTCTTATTTTTCAGCCTCTGCCATTAAGCATGGCAGCGTTCCTGTGTCACAGGGAACGAGCACACGCTGTCTGCACGCCCCTCCGCCACCCCTCTCCAGGGAAGAGGGGCAGCGGGAGGGCACACAGCCCCACTGAGGGCCATTTTCACCCCCTCCCCTGCCACCCCACGCCGAAGCAGTTCCCGGTCTGAGGCAGCCGACACGTGCCAGCTGGCTGAGTCAGACACGCGGTGGACACCGCCGTCCCTCAGCCAGCCTTCGGCGGGCACGCAGGAGCGGGCACTCGGGGACGCTACCGGTGGTGCAGAGCACGGCTGAGGCGGGGGCACCCTGCAGCCCCCAGCCCACCCCAGGCAGCGCCAGCGACGCTGTGCCACCTCCTGGGATGGAGATCCACAGCCGCCATGAGCAACCTGCACCCGCGTTTGACCACCCGCACAGTCACAAAGCGTTTTCTTGTGCTCAGATGTAATTTCCCGAGTCTCAGTTTGTGCTCACTGCCTCCTGCCCGGTCAGTGGCCACCATGGAGAAGACAGAGCCGGGCTCCCCCCCACAGAGCCACACGGACTGCGGAGCCCCTGAGCCTGCCCCGGCCCAGGCTGAGCCACCCCAGCTCTCCCGGCCCCTCCGCAGGCGAGAGACGCGAGACTCAGTACGCGATTACAGCCAAGCACAAGCGGCCGTGGTCCTGCAGCACACCCGAGTCTCTGACTAACACAACCCTGGCGCTGCTGCCGGCAGCACGGCATCTCTCGGCAGCACTGGCACAGCGCCGTTCCAAAGACGGGGATGCGACAGCTAGAAAAACGCAAAAATTAAGACAGCGTGCAAGGCACAAGAGAGTAATAGGCACATACGCACTCACTGTAGGTGCGAATTCCAACAGGAATATCAAGTTATTCCACTATGCATTAACATCACTTTAACATACACTTTTAGCAAAAGGGGGATGGACAATTTTCAATGGAGGCCTCCGGGGAAGGACAAGGTGGCAGTGCCCTAGTTATTGGGATCGGGCTGTCTTTCAGTGAGCAAGGAAAAGCACTACGGAAGACCAATAGATGCAAGCAGGGGAGAACAGCCCATTACGGCTCGCCCAGGTGACGCAGTGCAGGAGCGGACTGAAACAAAGCCGAGAGCCGGACACAGGCTCCGCCTGGCTTGCAGAAGCTTTACGCACACGTACACTTCCAGCCTACACCAATGCTTTGGTTTTCCCATAGACCTTCACAATTAACTCAGTGATTTGGTTCTGATGGGCACAGAAAAGAACATAATTGCAGCCCGCCAACAGCAAATTTAATAAACTGCCTCACATTTCTATTATTCACATTAACTCTGTCATTCACCAAACTTTACGGTGACGAATGCAGACTGACTGGCAAGAGGCCACCCATCAAAAAGTCGTGTGCTCAAGTAAAAAAAAAAAATCACTTAAAAACTCTGCAGCCCTATGACCTAGAATACCTAGTCTAGTTCACAAAGGGAATTTTCTAATTTTTAAAAATTTGTAAATAAGATGAAGAAAGAGCAATTAGATTTGAGGATACAGAATTTCTTTAAACGGTGAGGCAACTTAAAGCCTTAGTCATTAGAAAAACTATACAGTCATTCCCTACCCATATGACACCGAAGTCTCCCACGCAGCCTATTATTTAATTTCTCATCTGAGGTTCCATCCGTCATGCATATAAACCAGTCTATCAACATTAGCAGTAAAAGATTACCTCATCTGTGAAACAGAATGTACTTATATTTAATGCAGTTGACAGCCTTTAGGGGAAGGACAGGGGAAAAAAACCCACCAACCGACCAAGTGCATAAACTCCAAGAAGTAAAAAGTATTCTGATGTAAAAAGCTCCTCAAATAAAGGAGCAGCTCCTAGTGCATCTTCAAAACCATCCAAGCAGAATATATTTATACGGAGACAGCTGGTTAAGATGAAATTGGTCAGAAGAAAAGTGTCTGCAGAACTGGACAAACCAACAACTGGACAACCAGTGGAAAACCAACCTCGCCCAGCACAGAAATACCACCTTAAACAAGTAAGAAAGCCACTATCAGAGCTCATAGTCAGTGAGCAATTATAAAATATCTTAAAATACTCTTGAAAGAGAAGGCAGTCTTCACCTCCCCTTCCAAGAGAACTCATGGAAAAGGGTGAATTCTCCATACGGGATAACTTTCTTCCTACTCCTCATGACTGCAATATAGCGGTCTTCATGAGAAGAACTGAAGCTTCTGGAGTACAGGGATACGCCAGATTTGGCTCACGTGAGCCTTGCTCACCCACCCCAGCATGTAAATAACGAAGGCACTCTGCTCCGAGCGCTCTGTCTGCCACGGTTCCCCTCAGCCTGACAGACTTGGGCAGGAAACCACGGAATCACCTTGGGACTGGTGAGTCTAAGCGGGATCACCTCTGTGCATCCAAAAAAAAAACCATCGTCACAGGAGCAACGCTGTGCAGCATCGTGCCCGTACTTCTCTGCTGCTCTGCACAAACCTGTTTGTTTAAGACTTTAAAGCTTCAAACTACAGCAGCATAAGGGAAAGTCTTTAGCACATAATTAGGGCAGCCGTAGTAGGTGTTGTCTCCAACCTCCACCCCATGCAGGCACCAAAGCTCTGCTGAGCTCGGCTGTGCCACCAAGGCAGGCACAGAACGCTGCTCGCGGAGTTTACCTGCCACAGCTTACACTCGTGGAGAGTTTGCTGCTTTGTTTTTCCAACCCATATGTTGTTGGGATATTTTTGGAACACATTTTAACATTAAAACCATCAGGAATAAGATGACACAGATATCCAGTCAGAGGCTTGATCCTAATTGGTCTGCAGGAACAACAAGCCAGCTCCCAGCGTGGCTTCCAGGTGACCTGGATTTCCCCGGGCAATTACGGTGTGGTCACATCGTCACCGGCCAGGAAGACATCCCTCACTGTCAGTACTCAGGGCAGGAATCAGCCAGCACGTATGGGCTTTGCTAAAAGTAAGCAGTGCTGGCGTGAAAAGCATAAGAGACTGGGACGCTGCTGCTGCCGTCACCCACGCAGCGCCTCCCCGTGCCGTGTCTGGAAGGGACGGAGCCCAGGAACGAGCAGCCAGGCTGCTTCAGCACGCGCGGGCTTTGACAGACCGGGGCAACGGGCAGCCTGCACCAGGGCGGAGGAGCTGCAGGGCAGGCACGGAGCAGCGCTGACACTACCACACCCCGAGAGGCGCAGGGGACCCCCCAGAGAGGGGGGACTGGGGCACGTCCCCCGGGGCGGTAAGCAGCGTGCCTGTCCAGGGAGAGCCTTCTGCCGCAGGGGTTTAGCCGTGGCCGGTCCAAGCGGCTGCAGTCCATCCTCGGCAGGGGTTTTCAGCGATAAAAGGACAGGCTAAATCCCAACTCAGACTAACAGCCTGGTGGGTTCAAGTAACAGGACCCAAGAAACGAGACACTACCCACGCGGAGGAAGGAAGCCAGATTGTGATCCACACTGAATAGGGGATCCAGAGTCCTAAGGATGAGGTGGGTGGCCCGTCTGTGCTGACAGGGAAGCCCGGGATGCAGACGGGAACGCCAGCAGGGCAGGCAGAGGGAGAGGGCAGAGATCCCCTGCAGCAAAGGAGCTTTCTCACCAGCGTCAGAAAACACCCACCAGTTTTCTGATGTAAAACAGGAGACAGAACCTTTGGAGAGTGTAGGGGCTGTCTGTACATTCCCAGACACTACCTGCTGTTAGATTTGTATGGTCTTAGTGACAACATCCACCTAAGAGGATGGATGCAGAGGTGGAAAAAGGAAAGAGCCTTTTTTGACAGGATTTAGAGCAAATCCCTTTGGCATCCAGAGTAACTGACGGTACCTGCGAAGTCCGTTCAGCACAGATCTGACCCCCAGCTCCCCACGGAACCCGGCAGCCTTTCCCAGGGTTACAGCACGGGGACACGGGAGTCAGCAGTGGCACTGCCTCGAATCCTGGGGAACACGGCGCACCCCGGGCTGAGGATCCGGGAGAGCGCTTGCCTGAAGAGCCTGACAGCAGGGAGCTTGCCGGGGACCAGGAATTAAGCAAACTTAAAAGGAACTCTGAAAGGCAGGGAAATAAGCATCTTATTTGCCTAAGAAGATAGATACGCATCTTTTCATAAAATCATATATTCTTTTGATCTCGGTGCCTCCTGGGCAAAAAAAGGATAGCTGCAAATTATAAACAACAGCAAAGAAGCGATAGGTTACCGCTCCTCAGACCAAGAGAAAACAGAATAGCTAAAATACTCCGACAATCTCATTTTGGACCGCAGTTATTATCAGAGCAAAAAATGCCACACAAGAAGCCAAACTGATAAAAAGCTTAAAGTATTGGAAATAAACTTTTTACTGATGCTTTAGAACGTAACGATTTGCTTTAGTGCCATCTAGTGACAATTCCCCGCAGGTCATAACAGTGACTATCACATAAAACAAGTTTAGATCTGTGAAAGAGCTTCTGCAATTTTATCATCTATTCATTCCCATGCGAGAGGCAGTCAGGTCTAGTGTAAGTGAAATCTGAACTGCCTTGCTAGTTTTCCTATCAAAACTTGTAAACAGAAAGTGAAACATGGAAAAAATAACGCATTTGCGTACTGCAAGGGTAAAGCAATAGTCTGGAATGTAGCGGTATGAATCAGTATTGTCAAAATTTCTTTGAACAATGTCAAAACGCTATAATGCCATCACAGCATAAATTAGATTCTGCAGGTTTCCAGTCTCCCCTGCAGGCTGGCTGCTGAAGCACTTCATTCAAAACCATGAGAAAGGAACAGGAGCTCACAGTTGCCACCCCAGTTTGCTGCATACATTACAGTTATACACACATATCTCATAATTACATGTAAAATTTTTTTATTCCAAGAAGTGAGAGATCATAAACTTTAAAAATTCCACTCTCAGGCATCCGTCACTGAAATGCCCAAGACCGCAAATAAAGAAACATGACGTCCAAGCACGAGATGCTAAACGGGCTCCAGGAGAGCTGGGGAGGGACTTTTTCCAAGGGCATGTAGTGATAGGACGAGAGGGAATGGCTTCAAACTGGAAGAGGGAGATTTAGATGAGAGATTACAAAGAACTCTTTCCCCGTGCGGGCGGTGAGCCCCTGGGGCAGGGTGCCCCGAGGAGCTGTGGCTGCCCCATCCCTGGGGGTGTTCAAGGCCGGGTTGGACGGGGCTGGGAGCGACCTGGGCTGGGGGGAGGTGGCCCTGCCCAGGGCAGGGGGTTGGACTAGATGGTCTTCAAGGTCCCTTCCCACCCAAACCATTCTGTGGTTCTGTGATTCTATGCTGGAGTAAGGTCAAGGGCCTTCACCAAGGAGTCAGAAACCAGCTGTAGCGGCAGATCACCACAGAGGCATGAAGCCATTAAAGCAGCACGTTCCGGCAGTTAGGAGACAAACCTCACCTACTGCAGGAACTGGCGCGGTACGTTTGCAACTCTCATAGGCTAACCTATTTTTAAAGCTGAGAAGGGTGGTGTAGAAATACCCACCTGGGGACTATCAAATCCAGTACCAGTTTAAGAAGAGAACATCCTTGGCCAGGCTGTCAGAGGCTCACTACTCACGGCCCAGGCTTTCGCAAAGGTTTAGTCCAAATATTTTGAAAGAAATCAAAATAAGGAAGACAAGTTTTAAAGAGTTGAAATCCGACATTTTTACAGAAGTTAACAAACTCGAACTGAAGTTTGCTGGGACAAAAAAAAAAAAGGCAAGATCATGCAGCTAAGGACAATAAAAAGGCCGCCTACACGCTGCCACGATCCCTGTGAAGCACTGAGGGACAGAAAGCGCGTTAGAGCGGATCCCAGCACAGCCGCTTGCCACCTACCTGGTGCAGACATAAGGAGGACCTGAGGAAGTGTTAGATGAGGTGTTTCAGTGGCGACAAGGAACCCAACCACCATGAAACAAGCTTTTCTTAAACCTCATCGGTAAAACAGCGCGCAATATTTGTCAATGGGATTCGAGGAAGATTATCGTAACTGGAGCAGATGCAGAGAAGGGCGTATCTTCAGGTCTTACTGAATTATAAGCAGGGTTCGGGCTGGCTTCATCACGGTACGTCAAGTGTCAGTAGAGTAAGAAACGTAGGCAGAGGGCTAAGCGTCAGAGATGGAGGTGGGTTCGTTAAATAAAAGGCACTAGTAAGAAAATACTTGAGTCAGAAAGTGGCCGCAGAGACATTGAGGCTGGAAATTAGAATAATGTTGCTAAACATTATAGCACTAAGGCTCCAGCACAGCTTTGTCAGTGAGGTGGAGAGAGGCAAATAGACTTCGCAGTGAAACTGATAGGCTTACAAAAACTAAGGTGGCAGGAGGGCCGGCAAGGCCGCAGCGGACGCACGGCTGCACGTGAAGATGTGGCAATGAAGGTCTCGGCAGCAGAACAGCTGTGCAGCGCCCAGAGATCAACCCTTCCACTGGGAATTCCGGAGGATGCTCATTTCACAAAGCTCCTCTCCATGCTGGGGAGAGGAAGGTGGGGTCTTCTGTTTCGCTTTGGTTTTAATTCCAATGTATTTTCCGCAGACCGTAATGCCGGCACAGCCCATGCCGCATCCTGGATCTCCGGCTGCCAGCGGGACTCCTGAGACGCATTTCAGCTGAAAACCTACAGCAACGCAAATGATGGGGTACAATTTGTCCTATGGAAAACTGCCAGGTAAAATAATGTTGAAAATTTAAGTGACTGAGAAGTGTTTAGTGTATTATTATCGATTCCTACCAACATTTTAAAGAAGTCATTCATTTCAGAAAAGGCTCTCTAAAGGCAGCTCCAAGTGCTGCCCCCGTGGGCGTCAGCCCCGGTCTGCCACACCTGCCCAGTTCAGAGCATAAACAATAAGAAATAAAATGTGTTATGGTTTTATGAGAGCATTTATAAGGCTGAAGTTTTTTCACAAACATTTACACATGAAATCTTAAAATCCCCAGAGGCTGCGATTTTTAAATACACTTCAGTAAGCCAAGTTTTAAATGAGTGTTTTAATAGGTCCAAAGTCTCTCCAGTGTCCTGTCTCTCGATAAACGGATCATCTCAGCTCACCAGGTGTGTTCTGTCAAGACAGCCAAAAGCTGACACCCTGTCACTTTGATGACTGGTTCGTTCCCAACACGCCGGTGCGCAGCTGCGTTTGCCCCCACCCCACGCCAGACCAGTGCCGCGCAGCGCAGAGCTCAGCCCCCAACGTGGGCAGCGCCCAGTGCCGCGCGGATGGCGGGCGCACTGAGGGAGCGCAGACCCTTCCCACACATCGCTAACCGGACTCACTGGTTCTCTCTATAGAGAACTTCCAGCCTATTTACCTTCTTCAAATTCTGCAAAAACGTTTCCTTGCAGCCACCCCAGCGGCACTGCTGCCCATGGCCGTGCAGCACTGAGGGCAGAGCCGGGCTCCCGCGGGGCGGCAGCGAGGGCGGGCAGGGAGCGCGCCGGGCAGGCAGGGCGGGAGCCTCGGGGATACACACGCACTCACCCACCGCATTGTCTTCCTGACAAACTATTGGCAGAAACACCTTTCTACTTCCGCGGGAAGCACAGACGTCGTGCTCGGAGGCTGGCAAGCCACAGGCACCTTTGCTTTGACACGTGCAATACTGCGGAGCACTGTCTGAAACTCGGGTTTTCCGGGGTGGTTATCCCAGCAGCCTCCAGGATTGCCCAGAGATAGGACATTTTCTAGAGGACAGTTCTAAAACGGCCCCATTTGTAAAACAGTAGGAACATACTTCAACCGTGTTGTTTCCCCTCATTCCCACAGACGATCCTCTGAGCCGAGACAACAGCACCTCACCCAACTCCACAGCAGGCGCACCCGGGAACGCCACGCACAACGAATTCACCACCATCGTCTTGCCTGTGCTGTACCTCATCATCTTCCTGGCAAGCATCTTGCTGAACGGCCTGGCAGTGTGGATTTTTTTCCACATCAGAAACAAAACGAGTTTTATATTTTACCTCAAAAACATCGTGGTTGCAGACCTTCTCATGACGCTGACGTTCCCGTTCAAGATAATCCAGGACTCGCAGCTGGGCCCGTGGCACTTCAACTCTTTCCTGTGCCGGTACACCACAGTTCTGTTTTACGCAAACATGTACACCACGATTGTGTTCCTCGGACTCATCAGCATCGACCGCTACCTGAAAGTCGTGAAGCCTTTTGGAGACTCCAGGATGTACAGCATCACCTTCACCAAGATCTTATCTGCCTGCGTTTGGGTTGTGATGGCGTTCCTCGCCTTACCGAACCTGATTCTTACCAACGGCTACCCGACGAAGAAAAACATCGACGACTGCATCAAGCTGAAGTCTCCCTTGGGCGTCAAGTGGCACACCGCCGTCATTTACATCAACACCTGCATGTTCGTAGTGGTGCTGATAGTACTGATAGGATGTTATATTGCGATATCCAGGTACATTTATAAATCGAGCAAACAATTTATTAGCTCATCAAGCAGAAAGCGAAAGCACAATCAAAGTATAAGGGTTGTAGTGGCTGTATTTTTCACTTGCTTTCTGCCGTATCATTTGTGCAGAATACCCTTTACTTTTAGCCATCTAGATAAAATTTTAGATGACTCTGCACATAAAATCCTGTATTACTGTAAGGAAATGACACTGTTCCTGTCCGCGTGTAATGTCTGTCTGGATCCAATAATTTACTTTTTCATGTGTAGATCATTCTCGCGAAGGCTGTTCAGAAAATCAAACATGAGAACCAGGAGTGAGAGTATTAGATCACTTCAGAGCGTGAGAAGATCAGAAGTGCGCATATACCACGAATACACCGATGTCTGAAGTCACCCGCGCAGAGACTTTTCGCTGATTCGTGAGAATGTTTGTATATCATGTAAATAAAACGTACCTTTGAGTATCGGACATGGAAGTTCATTAAGGAATGCGCAGACATGTACAGCTTTTCTGTTCCAGCTCACTAACATCCATCTCAAAATTCAAAAGCTTAAGTCCACGCTGAGGTCAGGTTCACTTCAGAGGGGGGCTGGGGGTTGTTTTGGTTGGTGAGCTGGTTTTTTAAAGGCCAACAGAAGCTAAGGACGCCTCAAGCTTGGAAAGCAACCTGGAGCTCCAGCAGGCTCCAGCCGAGATGGACAAGCTCTGGCCTCGGAGCAGGATCCAACGAGACGAGCCAACATGCCCGGGGTCCGGCGGATGGCCACAGCAGGGCTTGCGGCAGGTGAGGGAGAGGGGAGGAGGTGGCACCCACTCCTGCGGAGACCCCTCGGTGTGCCCGCGGGCAGGCGGCTGCCGGCACAGGGCAGCCGCGGGGCTCAGTCTGCGGAAACGGCGCTTTGCCGCCAGCGTCTCGGCTTTTCCTCTCGGGCGTTCATGGTGCTGGCAGCACCGTCTCGTCCACAGATCAATCCTATCAAAGTGCTTCACACCTCTTCCAAAATATCAAATATAAAAAATTCAAGCACAATCCTTGTTTAAGTCTCTTCTCTTAAAAAAAAAAAAAAACAAAACAAACAACAAACTCCCACCAAAAAAAAAAAAACCAAAAAAAACAAAGAAAAGACTTTTGAAATGGCCTTTAATTCCCATTAATCTCACTGTAAGTGAGCACACAACAAAAATGTCCCTTGGCAGACTGGCACGTGACAAGATTGAGCAATCAACATCAAACTGAAAGTTCCACTTCCCAGCACGTTCCGTGTCTGCTTAACACAACAGGAGTGCGGCTTAAAGAATTAGGAACTTTTTGTTCAAAATTATTTATAACTTCGGCTGCCTTCAACTCTTGGAAACAACGATTGTGTGCGATAAGCAGGTGAAATCATTTTTGGAGAGCAGTTCAGGCAACACCTTCAGGGTGTTATTGTACACTGTGGTACATGCAACCAGAGCAGAGGAAATATTAAAGGAGAGCATCCAAAATCAAGGCAAGAAGAAAGGAATGGTAAGAGACCAACACGGCAGCTGCCGCGTGAGAAAGCGTTGACTAACAACTACGTTATTTAAAAGAAGAAACCAAGTCCTGGAGCGTTCCCTCCAGAGCGAACGTTGACCGGGACACCTCAGGTCGTTTCAGTGAGATTCTGGCAGGCTCCGCTCCACACGAGCAGTCGACAGCACTCTGGGTCTGTTTACACCAAGGGCAGAAGAAACCAAACCCACTGGTCACGACCGCTTGTGCAAACACTCCTGAGCGGGTTTTGCGCCAGCTCGTCCTGGCGGAGCGGGGCAGGCGGCCGAGCGGGCCGGGCACCCACGCCAACCACGGCGAGAGCCACAGCGGGGCCCCAGGCTGCTCCAGCAGCTCCTCCGCCCGGGAGGTGGTGTGGGGACCTCTCAGGGTACGGCAGAGGCAGGAAGACAGGTTCCTCCTCTGTTGACAGTGGCCATCTCCCACCGAGTGGCGCGGGCACGCGCCCGGGCGGCCCCCGGGCCAACACCCCCTCCCGCGCTCCGCAGCCTCCCCGACATCCCGAGCGCACCCGCAGAGAGCCGTGGGGAGGACACGTTTGGCCGCTCGAGGCTACACGGATGAGTTTGTGTTTCATCCTGTGAACGGAACAATGTTTATGTGAATAGTTTTGTCCTGTACTTCACCGGGGATTAAATCAGATTTGTTTGGAGTAAAAGCTGCTCTAAAATAAACAGCCAACTCAAAAAATGCAGATTGTAAGGAGTTGACGTGTGTTTTGAGCAATTAATTTTTATGCAATGTAGTGCAACTGAAGAAACAGAAGATGGCAACAGCCCGTTATCAAGTGCCTTATTCATATAAGGGCTTTCCTTTTAACACAGAAAAAAATGGTTCGACAAGAAAATCCCGAAAATGCAGCATTCAAATAACAAGATAAAATACTGCATGAGAACACCTTTGATGAAGTTTTCTACTGAAACAAGGGTTTCTTTTTTCTTTTTCTTTTTTTTTTTTTTTTTTAAAAAAACCACTGCTAGTTTAGTTTTAGATTCTGTTTTATGCATAATAAAAAAGTTGAAGTGTAATTATTATAATGTTTGGAATAATGCAATTCTAAAGCTACTTACGTTGTTCAGGGCAGATCATTTCTGGAAAGGAAGACAGGATAATTTGGATATTTATCCTACTTTAAATAAAAATATTTTAAATGGCTAAAATACCACAGAACAAACCATGTTTTCCAGTCAGCACCGTAGAAAACTATGTTCACACACAACCTCAAAGACTAGTTCTGGGATCCAGTTTGCCATTTTGATCTTATGGGTCTATGCACATATAAAACCATTTTAGGAGAACCATTTTGGGGACTGGGTTGAGTAGTTTAAATTCTCATGAGCACCAAGCGAAACGGAACAGTGGACTGGGTTGGTTTTGTGAGATGGTAATATTTAGGACTGGAAGATAAGTTATGTACACACAGACATTAACAACCAAAGGCTCTCTTACTAAGTCTTATATGGTTAGAGAAAACCAAGACTGAGTGCTTCTGGTCTGCCTTTTACGATGCAAGCAACAGTAAACCACAGAAGGGTTTATGGCTTGTTAAACCGTGCTCAACAATTACTGCGTTAAACGCGCACCCCCCACCCCCGGTCTCTGCTCTGCAGCTCTTCCCCTTCGCGACGCCCACGGGAACAGGCAGGTACGCACAGCTTGCCGCTCCCACGGAGGGAGACTGCTACACAAAGTCTTCCGATAACAGCATCACCGTTTATGCGGCTGCAACTTTTTCCACCCCACTTGTGCCCTCCCCTCCACACGCACATCACCCCGCCGCAGGGCTAACGCAGGTGGCTCGTGCCACTGCACAGTCCCTCACGTGCTCCGTGGGCGCAGCGGGCAAGACAGACGGCTGTCATCGTATTTTTACTTTCCTAGAGCCTTCTCCAGTATGCCATATATTATATATATTTCTATCTATAATGTATATACACGTACACACTGTAGGATTCATCACATATATGCAGAGCAAGAAAGCTTGAACCTCTCAGAATCGCAACCTTCTTCCAGGTGGATGGTGGACTTCCTGCCCACCTCCAGCAAAGCCCGAAGAGCTACTTCAGTGGAAGCATGCCCCTTTGTCCCCAACGAGGGGCACAAAGGACGGGTGAGGAGACCGCAGACCAGGCGTGCAGGACTCGGGATTCCCCCTCGCGCGCCGGTGGAGCCCGCGCACCAAACGCCGAGGCTCAGTGGTGGCTGAACACATGACCAGCCAAACACCTGCATCTCTTCCGGCATGCTGCACGCTCTCCTTACAGGGTGCACATGCACGCGTAGTACGCTCTCTCATTACCTGCTTCTTTTTTAACTAAAATTCACATTTATATAAGATTTCCTCCTAGGGGAAACAGTACTGCTGTTCCCTAGTAAGAATACTACACCAAAAAAATCTGCCACTATTACCCAAAGCAGCTGCACGCGGCGTGGTGCCCTTCAGAGCACAAAGATACTCGTTCCAGGTGACCGGAGGGATAAAGCGACCGGTAGTTTCTGGGAAGTGTGGTCCTACAAGGGAGCAGTGGGAAATCCCGCACTGGGAAGGGAGGGCGCAGCCGCGCTCTCCCAGCACGCAGAGCAGCCAGGGCGAGTCTCTGCTCCGACGCCTGACGGCTTGGATGCGTACAACACTTCACTGCAAAATCAGCCCCAAAATACATTTACTTTATCTTGACAGGATGTATCTGTGATAATCCTTTATCACTGGCTTAAACACGCACTTACATATACAACAATTCTTTGAAGATGCTGTTTGTGAAATATTTTCCCAGGGCCAAAAATGAATTATAAAACAATATCCTAATCCCCAAATACCGGATAACTATATTTAATTTGTGTGGATTTGACGTGGAATTTTGGTCCTTAGAAGTTCTTGAAAGCAAAAAGCTACAGGAAAGTTCACAGGAAAAGTCTCAGGCCCTGATCTTTCACTGTCGTTTCAGAGAACCCACCAGGACAGAAGCACATGTAAGTTTTGCTTGTGCAGTGCGAGACTCCCATTTTCCATATGGAAACATGGTTTTCCAGGTGGAGGCACGACAGCAGATCAGACCCAAGAATGCAAGGAGCACACAATTCATGAACATTTTTGATTTTTTTTCATTTAGGAAGCTTTGCATTACATTGTAATTGAGCAGCCCAGCCAGAAGTCTCCATGCCGTGGGGTTATCGTGGAAGAAATATTATTCGAACGTGGCCGTAGAGACAGCTCCAGGGCACGACTGCACAAGACTTCTGCCACTACTCATACTATGCCCTTCACTTCCCAGGTTTCTCTAGCAACAGCCTTTACTGCGGCTTTCCACCAGTGCAGCTTCCCAGGCATCTTACAAAAGGAAACTAAAACCTCAGAAGTTCTAAAAACGTCTCTTTGTATTGACGCACATCAGAATCTCATTAACTAAGCAATCATAACTGCGTAACTAGCAGAACCGCAACTGGGCTTATTCAAACGTGCGTCAGCCCCGCTCCTCAGGACGGGGCCCTGTGCCACCCTGTAAGGCAGCGCTCGCGGCGTGAGCCACCGCGGCGCCATCGGAATGCGGCCGAAGAGCCGATGACTAAGGTTCAGACAGAGCCTTGTACGGCCTCTGACGGCCATTCAGCCACGATGCACAGACGCCCCCCCGGCAGCATAACACAACTAGGCACAAAGTATTTGCCAACAGCTTTGATAGGGTAAAAAACAAAATCCAGAAGCCCTGCAATACTTCTGTAATTAGAATGCCTTCTAGTGGGATTATTCTATGAAAATATTTATCTTGTTCATCCTGCTTTGACGAATTCACAGAGCTTGGCCACAGACACAGTACAATCTATGTGTTTTCACATTTAGTAGGGTTGGAAGCACTGACTGCTTCATGAGAAGGTTTTCATAACAGGGCACAGACCTATAAGAAGGTCAGTGGTCCGAGATGTTGCTTATATATGGCAACAGTTTGGTGGCATAAGATACTCATTTAGAAAAAAACAAGTCTGAACCCATCAGCCCCATTCCCATTATCAAAGGCTTTAGAGCTGCCGTCCCAACTTGCACTTCTGTCACCAGACACATGAAGAACCAACTCACCACCAGCCCTTTCAGTCACCAGATATGCTCCGATACGCCATCCGCTTTCTCCCATCTCCGTCTATGAATCTGTATTCTCTGGTTCTGATACAGAATCCGTCAGCAGGACCACAAAAAAAGATTTCCTTTCATAGGCACCAAGCTCAGACAAAAAGTTCAAATGGTTTCCTTAGTAAAATGATGGCTAGACCAGCAGAAGTGAATTTTGGATTTGGGGTGAAAAAAGGGCTTGTATGGCTAAAGGCAAAAACACATTATCAGTCTGTTCTTAAGCCACCAAAAGTGTATGACATACAACAGGGGTCTTCGGGCAGTCATGCTCGCTGCTTGCTTTCTAACCCTTTGGAAATAGCAGCTGTATCTTTAGATCCTTAAATGCTAAATTTGGCTGGCATTTTGGAAAAACATCCATGTTTGCATAACAAAATGACCCTCCAGTTTGCCCTGCTGTCTAGAGTCATTCCAACGGGGTGAAGCTGTACACAGAGCCGAGACGTCCTACCCGCCCTTTAAGCTCTTAATCCTCTGCCCCGGACAACTGCTCACTTCTCTCTGAAGCATGCAAAAAATTATCCATGCTGCAACGTTTAATCCATCACAGAGCGGCAGCTTACACTTGAACACGTTGCATTTCTCCTTTGTTTGGGACTTGACATACTCATGGAGAGCTGCACACTTCAATCTTTCACCGGAGGCAGCATTGTGGCTGACGTACTTAGTTCCAGTTTAACAATTCTAACAAGTTTTAACCAAAAATGACATTTCAAACCAAAAAGTACAGCCACGCCATCAGGCAATCCTACAACGACATAATTTCAAAATACAAAGTATGAAAAAGTCATTCCCAAAGTCGCTCACCCCTGGATCCTGTTACCTTACAGGATAGCACCATTTTTAAAACAATTTCATAGCAATGGCTGCGAAGCTCGAACTGTCCGCTGCACCATGAGACCCGCACAACTTTCCAGAGAGAAACCCCACGGCACCCGCACGCGTCAGCACTTCAGCTGGCGTTTGCGGTGACTCTGCCTGCTTAGAATTGCCTTCCTATTCCAATACACACTGGCTACTTGTGATCTTCAGAGAGGAAGACCAGCGACGCTTCACTTCTTGTCCCTCGGCAAGTGGCGTTCTGCTTCCCTTGCTGCGGCGGCCAGAGCGCGCTGCGGCTGCCCGGCCCGGGAGCAGCACCGAGGGCACGGCCGGCACAGCCCCCAGCCCAGCCGCGGGAGACGCAGCCGCCCCCACGGCCCTCCCTCGGCGCAGCTAAACGGCAACGAGCATCCTCCCAACTTGGGCTCATAGCTGCATTGTGGAGTGCTGTAAATGAAAATTCTACCCCCAACTCAAGCCTCGGGAACCGTTTCCATTGTGAGCAATTTTTAAGGTAGACGTATTAGCGCTGGGTAGTTCACAGGGGCTTACATGTTTCATTTTGTGTCTTCCCCTTTCCTGTTGAAGAAGGTAACAAGTTTTGCAAAAAATATAGATGCAAACAAGATCCTGGACGTATCAGGGCAATAAAACCTCCCGGTCCCATGCACAGCCTGGAGCTCTGGCTGCCTATAAACCAGGGAGTGCTTTACAGCGAGAGCACCCCCGCAGTGGGCATCACTGCCTTTTAATTATTTTCTTCCCAAGTAATGACTTCTAACCACCATAAAAAACAAGTTCTGAGCCAATTAGTATACTGGTTTGAGTTACCTCAGCCATTTTATGTTTCTATCAGAATATGATCAAACTTTAAATAATCAAGTGACCAGATTTTAGAGGAAAAAAGAGTGTGTGCACATACTAAACATATGTCTGTTTTACCCCTACATCTCTAGAGAACTACTCACACGCAGCCTTTTGATAAAGTCCTTTGCCAATAGTCTGCCAGAACTATGCGGTGGAATCACTTTTTTCAAATTAAGTAACAAACTTGATAATACATGAAGTCTTTTGTTCAGTTTGTACTGTGTTTCAAGTACAGTGACAGTCATCAGAAGCCCCAAACAATAAACAAAATGGGAAAATAACACCTCAGATAAATGGGAAGTGAGAGGGAGGAAGGCGATGGCACTACCCGGACTGCGCACGGGATGGCTATTTAAAGCCACTGGAACAGCTTTGAACATTTAACATGAAAAGGCGCATTTTGAGGGTTGTTTTTAAGCTTTTCCTCCTTTACCTCAATAATTAAAACACACATACAAAATTGTGGTCTTCACCCACTATTAAAGGCAAACATCGTTATCTTTATTTCCTTCCGGGCAATGCAGTTAGTGAGCGTTAAGCTGCAAGCCTGAGCAGCAAGGCCACGCTGCCCGTCCGAAGATCCCACTCAATTTATTTCAAAATACTTTGGGTTCAACTCCCCAGAAATATTTTGCAAAGCACAGAACACAACCCTCGACTTTGCAAGAACTAAATGGCAACTTTTGACTTCCACCTAAAGAGATTTCCCCTCTAGAAATTTTAATGAATTTAAGATTCCAAACCAAAAAGATTCCAACAACTTTTCGGTACTCTTATTCCGGGGATGCACATTATACAAGCACAGCCAAACAAAAATTGTTCTAAAAACATTTCATTACGTTTCAGCTCTGCAAAACCATGGGAGTGGGAAGAGCGACGGGGGATTACCGCGAAGCCTGCCCGTGCAGCGAACAGGCGCGCTGTGCTCCTTGGAGTATCAGGCTCCGGTCTTCACTGCGTCACTAAGAGCCCATCAGATCAGCCTGCAGAAAGCCAACCGGGTCCCCATCACAGCAACCGCAGCATCAACGCGCTCACCCTGTTACTCTGGGCTGCTCAGTAGAAATGATTTACACGACATTCTACACTAGTCAAAATACGGCGCTGGTATTGTTTTCTTCAGAGAAAGGAAGCCAGTACAAACCCAGAGTTTGTTAAACACTCGCTCACCCCACGTCACCCCCAGAAGCGCTCGCTCCCAGAGCATGGCTGACACAGACGGACGGGCAGCAGTAATTTGCAGCACACGCGTTGCTCGATGTATCTCGACGCTCAGCTGAGAAGCAGCAGCCAGCCCTGCCATATGCACCTTCCACAAGACAGCTTTCTTTGCATGTTATCGGGGTTGACAAGAACAAGATGTTTCACTTTCTGTTTCAAAGCATTCTCCAGGTTTTCTTGGGGAAGGGGGGGGGGGTGAGGAGGGCGCAGCAGCAGGGATGAGGGATGGGAAAGGAGATCCAAACAACCATGAGCCAACCTAAGTAATATATCTATCTAGTTTACAACATCAAAGCCCCGTTTCCAGGCTGCACGAGAGCGTCTCAAATAGAAGAGCCCAGGAAAGGAACCGAGTGTTTGAAAGTTGGAAGTTTTCAAGTCAGACTCTCCATTCAAATCGAGCCTTTCAAACAGGGAATAATAAACACACGATCTAACCCCAGAGAGGCAACAAGGATGCCATCACAACTGTCCTACAGTTTGCCTCATACTGGAGATCAATTCCAGCTCTCTGCTTCAGCGCTGCCCGCCCCGGCATCGGCGTGGACTATCGTCACGCTCTGCCCATGTGCTTTCATTAGGAGCCAAAAGTATCTAAACCACAAGTCTTGTCCCACTGACAAATGAACACCTCATGACCGATGACAACACTCATAACGGGACACATCAGCTGCGTAAGACATACTGCTTTACTACACACAGAACCGGCAAATCTTTTAACCAGTTCCCATTTCCAGCCTCCCAGTCCCAGAGCCTGATCTCAATAGGACTGCGGGGATTTCTCGTGTACCCACACCCCACCTGCCGCAGAGCCCAGCACTAACACTCTGCCACGCGTAAAAACCAGGAGGTTTCTCCATGAAGAAACACCTTTCTCAGAAGATGCCCGCCCACGGCACTGGCCATTTCAAGTCTGTGCAGACTCAGAGGCTTCCAGGATCAGTTAATCAGCGTGTTCGGGCAGATGGTGGGGAGATGACTCTGCACTGCTGAGATGATTGCCAGATGTGACATTTCCAGGAAGCCTCTTGCTAGTAAAGAAAATTAAAGTGTAAACCTAACAGGCGAATCCCCTGATGGCCCACGATATCTAACGCACAACTCTTGAACACCAACAGATAATTTCATGGACTTTCCAATTAAGACGCTGCAGAAAACAGAGGTCTGGCGATATTAGGACTCTAAAAAAGGAAATTTGCAGGCAAAGCATGGAGGAAGTTTACTGTTCTTATTTATAATTTATAGTAAAAGGACAACAGAATCCCATGACTGAAAGTCTCCGTAGCTATTTTCATCGAAAAGGAAAGACAATACACAACTACAAACGGAACTCAAACGTCTCTGTTTCCCAATGGTGACTCAGTTACTGCCTTCAGAAATGCTTATTTGCCAATGGCATCCCTGAGAAAACTGAGATCTCTCTTTCATGCTCAGATGAAGATGTAAGCGGGACGGGCTTCTCCCTCTAACCACAGTGGTGAGACTGCACAGAAAACCAGTCCCGGGCCAGGACGATGCAGAGGAGAAGGACAGTTCTGGTGGCATGACGGAACGGTCGGGTGTGAGCCCTGCCTTCCCGAGCTGGAGTACTGCGAGGTCAGCGCAAGCACCCCGGAGCCCCTGCCTGTGCTCACACCCGCCTTCCCTAGGTGGGAGAGGTCTACTTTATAGATCTGAAACCAACGAGTTCCTGAGTCATTCAGGGATGGAGGCCTACGCCTGGACTGTAAGTCAGCTAACCAGCCCAAGAAGGAACATTATGCTTCAGAAAAACGTTAACGGAGAAACTGCTCTGCACTGTAGAGAAGAGCTAGACTGAACTCAGGCTTTCTGCTCCCAGGAGCAGGGCACGGCTCGCTGTACCTACATCTCCTGGCCTGGCCTGAGCACACCTGCAGGAAGCCCGAGACGCTCCATCACTGGTGATGTGGGTCTTGCAGAAGAGACTTCCGTTCTCACACACGTACACGTAACATTAACGAGCCCTGGGCATGCTGGAGCAGAAGAGCCATCTCCAGAAAACTAAGCAATTCTGGCAGGAGTCCCACTTCCTCACCACAACACTACCTTCAGGTCCAGCAGGGTGCGCAGTCACCTCTGCTGCCGACGGAAAGCTCGTAGGTGGTTTTGGGCCACTTTGGGGAAACTGGAAAATAAAAAATTTGGGGGTAGAAATAACATACTAAGCAACAGTGCTTCCTCCCCACTTTGCCTACAAAACAAAAGGCCCCCGCAGCAAAACTGTCATCTTAGATCTGCTCCGTAACCCCCTTCGCAGCTTCTTTTCAAGCAGAAACAGAGGGTAAAAGCCCTGCTCCTGTCACTACCCTTCACAGGCCACGGGGGAAAGCAGCCTGTGTGCTGGTGCCTTTGGAAAGCAGCCGGGCAGGAGGGTGCGGAGAAGGAAGTAGAGAAGAGCTACCCGTTCGGCATTGGGAATTAAAGCTGGAAGAAACCTGGAGAAGCTGGGTACCAGCCGGGGCTCCGCGCGGGACTTCACTGCCAGTCTGCTTTGAGGCGCGCAGTCGTCAAATAAGTATCTTAGTTTTGTTGCATGGAATTTTAGCCTACCAGAGCCCAGCCCTTCAGTGACAAGTTTGCCGTATTAGCCCGTAGGAAAGGCTATTTCTGTTGCACAAAGGTTGGTAGCCTGATCCAAATTGTTGGCTGCAGGCTCAACTCCTGATTTTCTGATGAATCAACACAAAAGGTTACTCTGCTCTTTGGTAAATACTCGGTCGCTTGAAACAATGGGAAAAACTTTTGAATGTTTAAGCGATTTTCTTACTGCTCAAATTTTCCCTTTTGCTAGGTCTTTAAACAACGGTCTCCTTGGACAGAAAGTTTGGGGTGCGGCCCGTAAAGTAAGAACTGCCCTTGGGAGGGGGAGATTTAACTGAGGTTGGTGGACAATTTTGCTTTGCCAAAAAGTTCCTCTTATCCTTTATTTTATGTTTCTCTTTCAAACTCACTTGTCTTGGCAGACCGCACTTTTCTTCCTCTTCTGCAAGGATTTCATCTGGAAACAAACGGAACACTGCTTATTTTAATTTTAGGCTTAGATGAGGAAGCTATTGGAAAAAGTTTGTTGCGGGTCACACTCTGAGAGTTGACCTTGGTCCCAAAAGGGATATTGAGGCTTCTGCTGCTGTTTCTGGGGAAAAGAAAAACAAAAAAAAAAAAAGAAGGAAAGGTTTTTTTAGAATGAATGATAAACTCTGTCTCAGAGGGCCGGAGGTTTTTAAAGCACTTATGATTAGCCAAAGCCTTATCTGACCCATTCCTCTCCTCCTTGCCTAAAAAATGACAATAGGATGGGTGGAAAGAGACAAAGTTTGTCTGACTGGGTACCTTCTGGGGAGCACCTGAAAAGCCTTGTGCATTGTCCTGCCTGATCCTCCCCCGGCTGCAGAAGGTCAGCCAGAGAGAGGCAAACGGGGCCGCCCTGCCCTTGGGCAGCCCCCTCGCTCCGCAGCCCGGCCCAGAGCCGCCGGCTCCAGAGGGCTTCCCAGGGAACGGGCCTCGACGCACCGACACGGGCAGCCCCCGGCACGGCAGCTCTGGAGGAGACGGTGGCACCGTGCCCCGCGTCCCAGCGGGAGCGCAGGCTGGAAGGGCAGCGCTTCCCCCGCGGAGCCGCGTCCCCGCCGCAGAGCCGACAGCCTGGCCTACCTCCAACCTGCACAAAGCCCAGCTCCGCCGCCACGGGACCGCAGCCCAGCTGCAAAGAAGAAATAGCTCATGCTGCCACCGACTCGTGTCTCATGGTGTGGAACGGGGCTCCCAGCTCACAGGCATTATTCCTCTCTAGCCGATTTCCGAAACGAGAATGAGAACAGAAACAGAATCCATATTTTTCCAAAATGTGCTTCAGTCAAAGGTAATACCCCACAAACAAGAGGAGAAGGAACAGTTTCTCCAGGGCCCCCTGCCCTGCCTGAAGCCCTCACCAACGCATTGAGCCTTGGTACAGGAACACAATCCCAGCAACACCACTTCAACACCCCCCACCATCCCCAGGTGAACCCCGCTGAGTCTGGCGACGTGCTTAGAACAACGGGGCTACTCCCGGCTGCTCACCGCCTGTGCCGGTGCCGGAGCAGAGCAGGAGGCGGTCTCCATCGAGCCTTCCCCAGCAGAGAGGGTGCAGGCAGGCGAGGACGCTGGACGTGCACAGGCGTGCGCACACAGCACAGGGGAGCCGCTGGCACAGGCAATGAAGCGGGGCAGGTGGCACTGGGCAGGCGTGCTTGAAGGGTTACACTCCTGAGACGGGTGCAGGGCGGGGGGAAAGGGTAAAGGGACATGCAAGTGCTCCTGTAAGCCCTCCCCAGGCACTGGGTGCACGTCCCTGTCCCTCACAAGGAGGGTTCAAACCTGCAGCCTCTGGCACTCATCACTTCTTCCTAAGTTACAAGTTTAACTCTCTCTCCTCCTGTGGCACAAAAAATGCTATGACTCTTTAGGGCAGATGGATCTCCTTCACGTTGCTTGAAACTAAAGGCTGATGGCATGAGGTGTGACACACAAAGTCCATGGGACGTGAATCCTAACGCCAGAGCCCAGCAGCCCACGGGGCAGAGGCAGTGCGGAAGCGGCAGCGAAGCAGGCTGCTAGCAAAGCCGGCTGTTATCACAGGAACCCCACAGGAGCAGCCGCAGCTCGAGGAGACGGCCCAAAGAGGAGGGAGCCCGGTGCCAGGCAGCTGAGAGGGGAACAGAGCATTGCCGCTGCCTCTGACACCCATGAAAGTAACTGACACCAAACTTACATCACAGCACCTGCCTACCAGACCCGAAGAGCGCGGATTCAGATTCCCAGAAAGGCTGACTGCTCACACTGCCGTGGAAACAGAATATAAGGCAGGAATAAAAACTCTAAGTTACAGTCAAAACTCATTACCCAAGAGTACAGGGGGATGGTCACTGCCCCAGTCCTGCTGGCCACACCGTTCCTGATGCAGGCCAGGGTGCCGTTGGCCTTCTTGGCCACCCGGGCACACTGCCGGCTCATGTTCAGCCGGCCGCCCACCAACACCCCCAGGGCCTTCTCTGCCGGGCAGCTTTCCTGCCCCTCCGCCCCAGGCCTGCAGCGCCCATGGGGTTGGTGTGGCCCAAGGGCAGGACCCAGCACTTGGCCTTGTTGAACCTCACGCCATTGGCCTCGGCCCATCGGTCCAGCCTGTCCAGAGCCCTCTGCAGAGCCCTCTGTACCCTCAAGCAGATCAACACGCCCCCCTAGTTTAGTGTCACCTGCGAATTACTGAGGGTGCATTCGATCCCCTCCTCCGGGTCATTGATAAAGATATTAAAGATATTATTTTGTCTCTGAAGATACCCTCTTATTTCATTGAGAAAGTTTCAAGGAAATTTGGGGGCAGGAAGGGACATCACTGGCGGGAGCACAGGGTGCACACGCGGCAGCAGTGCATTAGCACAGGGTACACTCATTTCTCTGTGCCGTTGGGCCCCTCCTTGTAAGGTGATAAACACTCACAGAAGGGAAGTCCATGAGGAAACTGTATTTACCAGAGGGTCTGGGTTACACACATAAAGCAGAGCTCAAGGCATGTGCTGAATGCTTATTAACCCTAATGTACGCAACTTACACATTTCACTTGTTTTTAGATAAACATATAAATCTCAATTTCTCTCCCCAAACCTCAGATCTCTCAGAATATCCTACTTTCCCAGATTCATGGAAGAGATATTAGCTTTTCCACTTCCACTAATTTTGTGCTTGATCTCCAAGCCTCCCAAGTAAACTTATGGGAAGAATGGGAAGGGATGAATACCAACAGATGATTAAGGTCAAAAAAAAAAAAAAAAAAAAAAAAAAAAAAAAAAAAAAGAGGCATACTCCAAGCATTTATCACTCACGCCAAGAATCCATCTCAGCCTTTGAGCACGCCCTGCGCAGCCCCAACGTAACCCTGTGTGCTCCAGTTCAGGGCACTCCCAGTAAGACCAGCAGAAGCTATCAGAGCAGTAAACTTCACAGAAGAGGTCACAGCCAGGCCTGGGAACGGTGCAAGAAAAGAAAACACCAGCCCTCAGCTTAAGATCGCTTGCTGCTCTGCCAACTGCACAAATGTGTCTTTCTTGAAACCAGTTCAACGCTGATCTTTGTGGAAGTACGTGTAAGCACACGAAAATAGCACTGACCATCTGCAGCACCGGAGATCTCGACCGCAGTTGGCCAAGCGGCAAAGCACGACTCACCAGCTCGGCGACCGTCTGCTCGGGGAGATACAGCACGCTCGCAACCGCTACCACTGCCCAAGCAGACAATGCAGATAACACTGCAGAGCGCTCGTGGACAGAAGTAAAGCCGATGCAGCCGTGCGGGAGCAGCAGACGGGCGCCGCGGAGCAGCCAGGAGCCTGCACTCCGGCCAGTAAGTAACAGAATCCGCTGCAGCTTGCGCCGCTGCTACGGTGTTTGGCGTTATACGGCAGTTGTAAAGGGCTCATTCTGTAAGTCTGTTTCCCAGCTGAAGAGGGACCACCCCTGCAATTTTAAACTGCTTTCCAGGTGAAAGACTTTGCCTTTGCATTACATGTTTCTGTGCCTTACCAGTGCTCTCAAACATTCTCTTTTTACTTTTAAATAACTACCGCTATAATTTATTTTTTTAAAATTGACAAATAAGGTGAAAAGGAAATCATCCATGCGTTATGCAAACCACAAGCAGAGTACTTAGGACACAAATGAGCAGTCGTAACTGTAAATAAACACAGAAAACCAAGGCAGGCAGACTCCCACACCTACCAGTGGGAGACAGGGAACAGCCTCCAGCTATGCCACCGCAGACCACCGATCCACAGGAACGGGTCGCTCTCTATCGTGTGTCTGAGCAAAAGGTATTTTTCTTAAGCAACTGCTTTTGTTTTAACTTATGACTGAGGAAACGTAACTATATAAAACTCATAGTTTAAACCATTGGAAAATAGAATTAAAAATCAAATATTTAAATGACAAGTGTTACTATTAAAATAGAATATTAAAGGGAACAATTTCTTCATTTGAGCAACATTTTAGATCTTTTAAGTACCCAGTTTCAGGACAATAAAACCAACTAATCATTTTAATGTATTATTAACATACTCATACTATAATAATTACAAATTTGACAGGACAGTTGCTTCTAAAACTGGTCCGTTTAATCCTCTAATACCAAACCATAAACTGACCGTTCCCAATACCATGGTCCTAACTTTCCCTCTTGCATCCACTACTCCCTAATTCAGATACTGTAACTGATAGGAGATAGAAAGGGTCTCAGTGGGGGGTTTCTGAGGCTTAATTAAAAAACTGGAATATTTGGGTTAGATCTGAAAATCATGCGAACAGCTGAGCGCATTGCCCAGCTTCAGTGTGAACACCAGGGTTTACACAGACACTTCATAGGCTGATCTTTCAATGCTAAAAGGTTGTGGGTTTAGAATAATTTAGGCCCTTGTCTAAAAATCAGAAAGAAAAATAGAATTAAAAATTTAACTTATCAGGAGGATTAGGCTGCTAAATTTCAGATTTCAGAAGTAGCATAGGGACTCCTGGACAACAAGAAGGAATGAAACAATTACTGGTGGGTTTTGCAAGACGGAAATAAAATTGTACCCTTGAGGTGTCCTCACACTGACACCGAAGGAGCTGGCGCTGCCCTTCCACGGGCCGGCTATTTTAACAAGAAACAATCTTATCTACAGCTGCTCTTTACCCCGTGGGCTCTGCTCACTCGCTTTGTCCTTCAGAACACCAGAAACTAATCATACGCGCCAAGAAAACATCACGTATGACCTAACTGTCTGCAATAAAACTTTGGTCAGGAAAATCTGTTATGAATCGCTGTCGATGCTGAACGCTGGCTGCCGTAGCTGGTGCCGTTTTACGCGGCACACCGCCTCCTGCCCAGGGAACAGCAGAAAGCCTTTCACCGGAGCCGCCAGGGCACCGGGGCTCCGCACCTCCCCGCACCCCTGCCTCCCGCCGGGGTGGCACAGCACCCTACGCTGCTGGGAACCAGCCTGGGGACAGAAACGTTTATTTTCCTCATTGCTGGACCGCCTGGAAATGTCAGCTTGAGACATTTTATTCAAGGGTGAGCAGATGAGGAAGATGAGCAGAGGAGAGGAAGGAAGGAGGGGAGCAAGCACAACAGAAACTCAGTACTCAGATCTGCATCAGTTTTCGAAACAGATGTTTTATATCCAACTGGAAATGAGAACTCATTCACAGCCATAAAGTCAAGACTTTCTACTGCAATACTGTGTACCTCTGAAAGGTGATAACAGGACTCCTCTCAGCCGCTGGCAGGAAATGTTTGCAGTACACTGAACTCGCAAGCTTGGGAATTGTTTTGGCAAATACAAGGAACGAGAAACACAGATATAACCATTAATTCATAGGGATTTATGAACATTGGGTGTGTTATACGAAGAAGTTCAAATCTTCACCCACGCCACCCCCTCAAGAGTTACACAACCAACCCAAGGAACGCAGGCAGCCGGGGGCAGATACAGTCCTGGCAAAGAGACGTCACAAAAGATGTCAAGGCTTTATTCCACGTTTTTTGTTAAAACAGCATTTTAAAGGTTAGATGATACAGCCAATTTCTTCCAAACCAAGCAAGTCAATTGCTCCCTTCAGTTACGAGATGAGGAGTAACAGTCAGTCCAGGCTCGCCCTGCTGCTGCCCAGGGCACGGCGAAGGGCTGCAGAGGCACACAATGGTGCTCAGGGGGCTGCCGCCCCCCAGGTGACATGGGCTGCCGGGCCGCCGGGTCATTTGAGGGGCTATGGTCCCTGCAGAGGCATTAGCGATGGTCAGTGAGGACACTGGCAGAAGGGGTAACTGTGTAGGGCTTGGGGGCGAGATGCACGCAGGAGGGAAGAGACAGTACACACAGCAGACCCTTCACATGGCCCGACAGCACCAGCAGGACTGGCATGCCATCCTAAAAAAACCTCAAGGATGGCATTCCAAGTCCAGCTGTTTGACTCCTCCCACGTTCGGGAAGTCAGGAGCTTTTAAATAAAACAGCATAGCATGAAAAAAATACCACCCTCCATCACCGACTGCTACCTCCCTAGGAAATCCTGAATTTTGCCTTTTTGGATCAAAAGTGAGAAATACTGTTATGTAGAGAGTTGTTTACGCTTCTGTTCCTCCCCTTGCTAACCGTAGCTGCAGACGGGACTTACCCGCAGCGCCACCCAGGCTCGCCCGGGGCGGCGGGAGCCCCTGCTCCTCCCGGGGACGCAGCAGCAGCCGCCCTCACGGGACACCCGGCCTCTCCCAGCCGCGTGCGCAGGGCACCGCGGGGCGCAGCCCGAGAAGAGAGACGGCTCGCTCAGCCCTCTGTCCCCCCACACCAGACGTGAGCGGGCTCAAAAGCAAGAGCAGGAAGGCACAGCAGGAAGCAACCAAGACCCCCGAGGCGCTACTGCCACACTTATCGGTCCCCCTCTTCAGAGGAAGCGCGCGCTGAGCGCCACCGCGCACGATGCTATCTCACAGATACTCACTTATGACTTCCTGCAACAGGAACACCGTTTTATTTTTCTCTGTCATCCTAATTCGACTATCCATCCTGTTTTCCTCCACTACATTCTATGCATCTATGACAAACAAGAACAACTACCGCCCCACAGGCTGTTTTAAAGGGCTGAAATAGTACATGGTGTATTTTGCATACTTTTATTCTCTTAAGTATTAAAATCCAGACATTGCCTTATGACAAATGTTATAATAAGAACAGAAAAATAATGAAATCTTAGTCTCTTGGCAAACTTGCAAGAAATCAAATGTACCAACATATCTCCACAGTCACGGCAAAAAAAGCCTCCCAAAGGAGAGCAGTGGTTACAACCGCGGACCCCGAACGTCTCCACCCCGGCACCCACCCCGCCGGCTGCCAGCTCGGCACCACCGCGGAGGTGCAGGAAGGAGCAGCCCGTCCCTGAGCACACACTGAGCCGAGACGTGCCCGGGTGGCCGCAGGAGAGGGCTTTCCCTCCCACGGCCCCTGCCAGCTCCCACCCAGCACAGCGCCTTCAGAGAGACACCCAGAGAACGCAGCGACAGGACCCCCCTGCCAGCAAATCCCGGCTGGCAGACCCTGCTCTTATTGCCCGCCGCCGGGCCGGCTCCTAACGAGCAAGTGAGCGAGTCCAGCCCTTCGAGCCCCGCAGGAGGCCCCCAGCAGCACGCCCTGAGGGTTCCCAGCCCGCGGCCGCCCATGCGCCCCGTGCAGCGCAGGAGCTCCATCACGGTGGCCGGGGACGCAGGTCCAGACTGGGGGCTGCCTTCCGACCGGGTCACACCAGTGTGGCCGGGACGGCAAGTTCAGACCACTACCGACAGTCCTACCACGTTAGGAAAAAAAAAAAAAAAAAAAAAAAAAAGACTTAAAAAAAAAAAAGATTCTTCTTTTAGCACGGCTCAGCACAATTCACAATTGCAGTGTTTTGGTGTTTTGCGTATTGCGCTTCCTCTTTCTCTAGATTTCTCTTAACACCAGAGATAACGTTTGGTGTGATCCGCTTCCCTGATTAACTCCATTTTGCAGTTCAAAAATGATTTCTGGGGACAGTGACCATTGTCAACAATTCCTGACCCAGTAATTGCATTGCATATTTATTTATCAAGCAGCTGCGTTAATTTCCATAAATAGCCTAAAATGTGCACTCAGTACTACAGAACCTTTGTTATATTCAGGGTAAAAAAGAATACATAATTGTAAATATTACTCGTGTTCAGTAAAGCAGCCACAAACTTTGAAATTTGACAGGCAAGTTACAGAAGTCAAGAAAAAGTGCCTTAATGACACTGGAAAGGTTACAAATGATACAGCCTAGGAGTTTGAATACAGAAGGAACTAAGCATTTTTAATGGTTTATGCAACTTTCCTTTTGTGTATTTTGCCAAGACAACATGATTTGCAAACTAAGGAAGTTGAAAATGTTTATGTATTTTTACCAAATGAATCTTATTAATTTGGTGAATCAAGTTTGCTGGTTTTGCACACCTAGCCGATATTACTTATGTAGAATAAATACACTTGATGCTGGACAAGGCACTTGAACATGAAATGCTGCGGAGGTATGAAAGGCTATTCTCACACCCCCCCTACAAATTGCTGGATGCTAATACGTTCCCCCCAACATGTGCCAGCAAATAACAGCAGTTACACAGCAGCAAAAAAAACCAAACCCAGCAATGTTTAAAGAATTGGGAGGGGAAAAAAAAAAAAAAAGAATCCTTAATCTTAGTCATCACATTTGGACACACTCAGCCAGCGCATTTGGACAAAAAGGTCCTAAGTTGACCCACCAATTAACATCAAACAAGGAGTATTCAGAGTTTCCAGATGAACCCCAGTGCGGGATGAGTAGCGAGTACCTATGCTCATTTCAAGCCGCGTATCACTTGGTGGAGCCACTGCAAGTTCTCACCTTCTCGCGAGAGAAGAGGATGTTCTCACTGAGAAGGTTTAAGGGGTGCTTGAACAAGAATGCGACCAGAACAAGCATGCCAGGGCAGCTCCTCTGTAAAGTGGAAGCATACCTTCTGCCAACTCCACGCAGCCCATCCCTGCAACGCACCACCCAGCCGAGGCGTGCGGCCATCGCGGTGGCCGTGGTTATGAGGATCCAGAAGCACCGAGCGTCTGCACGAAGGCCGCTCTGCCAGACTGATTCTTTACCAGAGCTCAGGAGTTACACCTCATGGTACCACATTGCCATAGCTCCTACAGGACCCACACTGGGACCCACGACTGATGGGGGGAACAGGCTGGAGAGGCGACAGTGCTGACTATCAATGCTGAATTATTCAGAGCAGTAGGGACACGGCCTTTCAGAACGAGCCGAGCGTGTGACTAGGTGACAAAAAGAGGAGATAAAATTGATCATGAACACAAATGACGTGATGCACTGGGGGGAGGGGGGCGGGACAAAAGCCTCTAGCCGTAGCCATGCAGTGATGGGCTTTAGGTTGAACGTGACTGCTCTATGACTCCGTCCCTAACCAATTTTTAAGTCCTCCCGAAAGATCTGAAGACTTGCCTGCAGTACTGATCATCAGACGGTCTAAATGGGCGTTGCACTGTGGGAACCCCTCAGCACCACAGGATTACGCTGTCCTACGTTCTGATAAGACAACCCTACCAACTGTACTCTCCCGTCTCCCACACAGGTCTCCCAGCAAGAGAAGAGGCGCTGTGCCCGAGAATGGAAGGCACTCTAGCCCCTTAACAAGAACCACCACAGCAGTGAAATCAAGAAAGGTAAGGGGGCGTGCTACTGATACTGAAAGATTTACAGGGTCCAGCCTGGACTTTGGCCTCTTTCTCAACCACAGACAGTTGCCAAATCTGCTGGTGTCACATGTAACGTGTGTCTAGGGGGTCTTCCGTACTGCATAGACACAATATACTTTATGAAGTTTTAACACCCACATCTCTAATCAGGCACTTCTGAAATAATCCTTGTCGTACGATGCCTCAGCACAAGAAATACTTCATGAACTTCATAAGCCATTTAGCATCTGGTACTAAGTCTGAGGGTAGAAAGACCCACCTCCAAGTACTTTGTTTTAGGAAACCCTACAGAAAAGGAACAACTGCTAAACACAGCAGATGCAGAGAGGGGGTCCTGCTTAGCCGGCCGGCCGGGGGGAAGGGAACATGTGCGCACATGTAGGCAGCAGACAGCAGTGGGAAGAGAACTGTTTGTAAATAGTGTGTCACCATCTTTAATAAAAACACCATTGGTGCTTTCCGGTTGTTTGAGTGGAAGGTTGAAGGATAAAGAGGGAAAAGGGGAGATCCTCCTGGTGTTAGCACTACCACCCCAAACCTTACCCGTTATTACCTCCTAATCCTACCATCTGTTCACACGGTAGTGAACACCCACTCTCCACACCATCTTCTGCCTTTAAAAAACCAACCCAACAAAGCCGAATGCCTCGGTGACTTGGGCTTAAACATAAAGAGGATGGCAGGGACGTGTATGGGAGAACTACTGGGAAGAGATTAACCGCAGGCTTTGGGTGTGAGCACGGGCAACACTTGCTCCATCGCCCCCTTATCCACGCACACGCCAGAACAGCCCCTCAGCTCATCAGCATTTATGGTGTCTGCAAGAGAGATACAGAGAACAACATCCCATAGCAAACAATTCTACCTATTTGAAAGAAAAATTCCATTTCTATTTATTGCAAGGCTGCATTCAGCTTCCAGTCTGCTATGCAGAGGCACCAGCTACTGACTCTGAATTGTGGCAATAGGGAAACTCTTATTTTCTAAAAGATGGGGTGGGATTTTTTTCCCAGCTCCATGGCATGTGTTTTGCCGTTGCCTAGGTTTTCATTTGCCAAATACGGCGGCATTGTATCTATATCTGTTCTGCCCTCCCGACAGAGGATAATCCACCCCTGTAAACATTCTGTCAAAGAAAGGCAGACAGCAGATGTGATTTCTTCTTGGACGGCCCCTAAAATTTAAATCTGAATGACTTGAGAGGACAGCTCTAGCTTCTACGTTATGCTAACACAGACACACCCCTGTGCATCGTGCCACTAAAACTTAGAGTTTAAAGCAAACTGTGCTAGCTGCACAGAAGGCTCTCTTTCAAGTGAACGTTAGAAAATATTGACGTACACTAGATATTTGCACGCTTGACTAGGAGAAGAGTGTTTTCTATGCCTGTACGCAAAACAGAACACTCGTACAAGGAACACTCATATCCCTCACACGCTTCCTGGTAAACCAGTGCTAAAAATACATACTGGTCATTAGGGTTAATGAGATGCATTCCGAGTCACGAAATCACTGTGGCTCAGTCCCCCTCCCAGTTCGCAGCGCGTAGGCTCGTACCCGCAGCAGAGGGGCAGCCCAGGGCTGGTAGACAATGGATTCACGTCAAACGGAGAAGCAAAAGGATTCCCTGTTCAAAGCAGCAGCATGCCCTCGAACATCATCAAAAAGCAAGATGGCACCACTTGGAAAATACAAACTATTCATCTCTGCAGGAAATAATATGGTGTGGAAATGTGGTGATTGCTGAGAAGCATGCCAAGTTTGTTTTGAAGAGTAGAAATCCTAAACTAATGACTGGCAAGCCTAGCACCTTTCTGTCTCACTGAGATAATCTTTCTCTGCTTCTAGGACCAAAGACACTGTAAGATGTCCAACTCCAGCACAGACTCCTCGGGAAACAACTGCAGTCACAGCACAGCAGTAACTACGACAGTCATTCCCGTGGTCTACTGTTTAATTTTCATAGTAGGACTCTTGCTGAACGGTGTGGCAGCGTGGATCTTTCTGTACGTCTCTAGCAAAAAGAGTTTTATTGTCTATCTCAAAAACATCGTTGTTGCCGATCTCCTAATGAGCTTGACGTTTCCTTTCAAAATTCTGGCCGATTCAGAAATTGCACCTCCACAGCTCAACACGTTTGTGTGCAGATACTCCGCTGTTGTTTTTTACACAAACATGTATATCGGGATAACATTTTTTGGCCTCATAGGTTTTGACAGATACTACAAAATCGTAAAGCCTTTATTCACCTCCTTTGTTCACACAGTTAACTACAGTAAGGTGATCTCTATAATCATATGGTTGTTGTTAATTCTTATATCATTTCCAAATATGATTTTAACTAATGAAACCACCAAAGAAAATTATTCCAGAAAATGTATAGGTCTTAAAAGTGAGCTTGGCATACAGTGGCACGAGGCATCAAGTTATATTTGTACAGGGATTTTCTGGATTGTTTTTCTTCTGCTAATCATTTTTTACACTTCTATATCAAGAAAAATATATAGCTCTTATAAAAAATTCAGAAGGAACTCAGATGTGACCAAGAAAAAAACCAGCCGTAACATATTCAGTATCATGTTCGTATTTGTCATTTGCTTTGTACCCTATCACCTCTGCAGAATACCATACACCCTCAGCCAAACCAGCTCCCAATTCACCTGCCAGTCAAAAAAGGCTCTGTTCTACACCAAGGAGTTTACTCTCCTACTGTCTGCTGCAAACGTGTGCCTTGACCCCATAATTTATTTTTTCCTCTGCCTACCCTTTAGAGAAAAGCTGTATGAAAAACTGCATCTTGAGCTGAAAAATTCAAGGGAGGTCGAAATTTCTAAATCCAGAAGGTCAAATACTTTTCGGGAAAGTATAAATATAGTATAAGTTCAGGTCTGTAAAATAACACACTCATGAAAGTTATTTAAGAATGCAAACGTCTCAAAGAAACCAGATAGATGAGAACGGGTAATAAAACAGAAGAAAGGTTTCAGCGTAAAATACCAGGTGGTGTTTTCTCTATACAAAACCATTACTGCAAGTTGCCAATACATTTACCACGTGCTATTTCGGCTGATGCTACGATTGCATTATAGAGGGATATGACCTACCAGGATCTGAAAAAGAGAGGAATAACTGGAACAGCCCATTCTGAGCTCCAGGCTGCGGCGCTCTGCCCGCATTATCCACCAGAGCCGGGAATGGGGCTGGTCTGCTGCTGCTCCTCGGGAAGGCAGGCAGGATGGACACGCACGACGATCAAACCGGCCTGAAGGGCTGGGAATGGCGATGGCTCCACCGCCCCTGCAGCACAGCCCGCAGGAGCAATCGCAGGAGGTTCAGCGCACGTCTCTCTGACTTGGCCTCCACCAGCCCCAGAAAGAGGACTGAGACCCCGAGGGGAAGCGCTCGGTGTGTTTAACAGCTCACAGAGCGAAGCACTGAAGGCAACATGCAGCTTAAGGAAGAACTCTCTTCCAACAACTGGGGAAAAAAAAGGTTCAAAAAGAAAAAATACAGATCAAATCCTCAGATGTGCACAAAGCCTGAAAAACTTTTCTGAAATACCATGGTGGGCACCACAAATGTTCATACCAACCTGACTGGGATTTTAGTACCTCCCCTGCTGCTGTTGCAGAAGGAGGTAAGAACGCTCGAGGAGCCGTTTGAAAACGCACACGTACAGCTGTCTAGAAACTCTGGGGTGTACTTAAATCCAGAAAGAATGATTTGTTGGGTTTTCCTCTGCTTTTGGCACAATGATAAAGCATTTCACTCTGTACAAAGGTAATAGCTGAAAGCCACCAACCTTCTATATATAATCTCTTTTTTAACTGTATTTTTCAGTGCAGCCTTTTTTTTTTGATTGATTGATTTTATCACTGTACAGGGAAAACACACTCGTGCATAAAGTACCCACAAGAGCTTTCAGGCAATGGCTCTGGAAGCTGAATGCTTTCATTTTACTTAACAAAGACGACAGAGGAACAGAAATCGCACATGCTTCACCTTTCTGCCACTGTGTTTCATTTTAGTCCTAACAGATAATCTCTCAGGGTGAAGGATTTTTAAACAGATGGTCTTTGAACCTTCTCCAAGGCTGTGGGTAACTTCTCTGGCTCCGCCACCACCGATCTACAGTAAGAGTATTCTACCATCGCACAGGATGGTATTGGAACCAAAGGACCGGAGAGCTCCGAACTCCCGCTGCGTTCCAACGCGCCTCTGTGGAGCCTATTTACCTCCGTGCGCTCCCCGCCTGCCTGACGCGCTCCCCCCAGACCCAGCGAGCCGCCAGCGCCCCGCACAGGGGCAGCCCGCGTGCCCAGCCGGCAGCGGGGGCCGCAGGAGCCCCGGCCTGAACCAGCCCGCAGGCGCTACAGGAGAAAGCTGCACTTCAGTTGTGGTTTTTAAAGAAAATCCATAAAAGATTATTTATATGGATCTTTCAGAGCTCTCTGACTCCTGTCAAACTGAGACTTCGCAGGCTCTTCCCTCCAAGCAAGGGAAATAGTCTGCAGGGGAAGGGAATCTGTTGCTTTGTGGGAGATTTTTTGTCATTTATGGCAAAAACATTTAGTTCCTTACATGGCGTGGCTCGGTAATTGCCTGCGTAAACCTAAATAGTTGTGGCTGCGAAAGCACAGGGGCGTACAGCAATGAAAACACTTCCACAATATATAATTGTGTAACTTTGTAGTTATTTTGCAAGCTTTGAAAAAATTATTTATATTGTAAAATTGTTTCCTCACTCCACCAGATTACTGATGTTAGAACAACGAAGATGTGCATAAAGCACCCAGGGGGAAGTCTGCTGACCAACACACTTTTGAAAAAGTGACACTAAATTTCTAGCTTTTGGTCCGCTGTGAACCAGGACGGAAAGGTATGGGGCCAATTTGTTTTCTGCACTGGGTAAGCTAATTCTTTCCCACCTTTCCCAGCACATCATGCCTCAGACAAACCCAGCCAGCTCCTCCGACACCCACGAGCCTTGTAGTCACACAAAGTGCCAGCTCTTGCCTTGCCAATCTCTGCCTGGAGGAACTTCCCTACAGCTCTTGCAGTGAAAGTTCTGGGTAACCCAGAGCTAACGAGGTTCCCGTTCGACAGCGAGCCGGTCCCCTGCTGCAGCCCATCCTCCTGACTCGCTCCTGACCCCCTCCGCAGCATTACAGCGCCAAGAAGCTGGGTTTGCTCTGGTTATTCTTTGGAGAGCGAAGGTACGCAGCTGGACCTGGAACCTCTTGCAAAGGCGTGGTGCCCTGGGAAGAACCAGCGTGCGTCGCAGGCTGCCGAGAGACGTCAAACACAGGTTTGCACAGAGAGGTTGTCACGCTCATACATTTCAGGCTCCCTCCCCCAAGCCCGGTGGAGTTCCCGGTCATCCCTTTGTACGGAGACGCTGTTCTGCTGCGCAAAACCTTGACGTAAGACCCAGGTGGGCTGGCGTAAGTCTGCTTCAAAAAGCCCATAAACGCTGAGCACGTAAGTCTCACATTTAAACTACACATCACCTCATAAACCTGCCCCAGCCTTCAGCGACACCGCACAGCTATCTACCCAGGAGCCATCTCAGCGTCACACTGGACAAATGACAATGCTGCAGGTACTATGCAATGCTTCTGCTAATACTGTAGCGTAAGACTTCAAAACGGACCGTTTTCTCTGTCACTAACAGAGCACAGCAATTTTTCAGGAAAAGAGCTAAACCCAGCAAAAGGAAACCCTTCCTCCAAACACTGTTTCAGGAGAGAAAGTTCAGTCCACAGCTGCCTCAACATACAAACAACAAAAAATCCTGGTTGGGTAGAAAGGAGCAATAAGACTCTCACAGAGATTAATTTTGCAGGATGTCATCTCAAAAAATGATCTCTATTGTAAAAAAACAACACAAACAACCCACCAAGGAGGGGGCAGATGCCACTTTAGTCTACCTAGCAAGGCCACACGGTCACAACCAGCAGAGGCGGTGAGGTGAGGGAGCACTCCTTGTATTTGCTAACTTTAACCCAAAGGGACAGGAGGGAAGGGCTAGTTTCCCTCTGCCAACACCCTCAACACATATTCTCCCATCTCACCCCAATACATAAGTCCTTTGTTATTTTTATGGGAATATCTTCATTAGCACATCTAATAGTCAGCACTTCAGGGCACTGCATATCTGCAAAACACTGTTTAAACAATTAAAACTAAGTATGGGTAACCGAGGGCAGGCGACAGGGCAGGCTGAGGGGGTACCCGTATTTGACGGCAGGCGGGTGTGCTCTGCCGGCTGCCGATGAGGTTCGCCCCCAGGATGCGGTTATCCACCCGTGGCATCCAGAGCTCACCCAGCGCTGCGTGCCAAGCAGGGCAGGTGCCCCTCTCCGACAGGCTCGGTGACACAGCCTACGCTGAACACATCTTACCTCCTTATGCTCTGAAATAAATACATGATTAGCTTTTTCCTTCATCAGAAATAGCTATTTCTGCTCAGAATTCATAACTACCTCATGCCAAGATTGCTCCTACTTTTCATTTACAATGCAGAAGTTACAATGGGCTAAAAATTTTAATCTGCCAATGAAAGTAATGAAAAGCTGCAAGAGAAGACACTAAACTTGCTAGTTCGTACATGAGAAAAACTTCTTGGCTGCATGATTAAAGGACAGCGAAGAGAGGACTCCACGAGTGCTCCCGACAGACATACCCCAATACCGCCACAGCGAGTGCGACAGCCGTGCACAGAAAGAGGAAAACTCTCCCAGCGCTAATTCGTACCGTTTGCTCATTACTGTGCCTCTGACGCTGATTTGGAATACTTCTGTCACAATTGAAGATAAGCTGAAAGAAAATCAACTCTTCGCAAGTATTTTTGTTTGTTTGTTTTCTCCTGTGTACCACCAGGTAAATGATACAAAGTCATGGTAACACCAGGGTTTCCCATCGGTTCCCTACCATACATCCACTGCAGAATTTCTACCCGTGCATACCTGTCTGGCTGGTACAGGCACATAAACAGACACTGAAGAATCAAAACTCAAACTCAAAATTAAATGTCAGTTTATACAGAGGGAAGCCCGGGAGAGCCACATGCCTCATGCAAGTAATCATTCTCCAAGGCAGCCATCGCAGCCGACCCCCAAACGCAGCTCTGGAGATCTGCCCGCGGGACACGGCGCCACTGCCCGGGCTGGGAGGAGCAGCGGCCACGGGGGCTCTGCCCGTGCCTCCCTCCCGCGGGGGGCTGCGGGGCCCGACCCTCCTGCCGACAGCCTGGTCCTGCTCTCGGGCCGCTTCATGCCAAGCGGCGGACGAAGGACACAGCGGCACGGATGCTTCTCCTGGGAGAGGGGAGGTCTCCCACTCCGCCAGCTCGGTCCCACGCCGCAGGAAGCTTACAGTCACCTTCCCCACCTGAGCACGGGGGAAATTGCTCCGTTTTCTCCCACTGCGCCCAATGCTGGAAAATCTGACAGAGTGTGTCCATGCGGGCACAACGTGCAAATAAGCCTTGCTTTTGTAACTGCACAGAAAGTAGGCTCAAAAACCTTATATAAAGGAGTAGTGTAACTCTATGCTTGACAACCTTCCTGATTTAAAAGACAGAGGGATATGAATGATATAAATTCCCTCATTAGCTTCCTAGCAGGTGTATTAACAGGTTGTTACATATTTTCCTTATTTAGAGAGAGGAGATCACACAGGAACATCCATGCCTGGCCAGTGCTGGCTAATGCTTAATGCTCTCCAGGGCTGAAGAGAAGGAACACACAACCAAAAGGGGCTCGGGGACATCCCCTGACCATAAGCTGCACCCGGCTGGCAGCCGCTGAAATAAGGACAAACACACCGTAAACGCACACTCCTGTGCAATCCTGCCTGTGCTCCTCCAATACAAAATTAAAGAAAGTTGTCCTTTTAAACTTAACTGCACCCCTTACAGTGCATCTTTAATTAACTTTAATCCCAAATAAATTCCACGGGACCCTTATCTGAGGAGCCTTGAGTAATCCCTGAGGCAACCTGCTGAAGGAGCTAGAGAAAACAGAAGGTGACATCTCCTGGGAGGACTGTCAGCCAACCTCGGCACTGGCACACTCCGAGCGTGTGCCGGGGATGTCACCGATCGTCACACAAAGCATTCACCCCCAAGGAGCAGAGCCGGGCCGGGCAGCCGTCCGCTCTCCCACGCCCGGGCAGCGCCGTCCTGCAGAGCCCCTACATCCACACACAGGATGCTGCAACGTACCGTTTCACAGCATCAGAGTCCAACGCCGGGGCGAGGAGAGCCCACAAGGACTCCAAGGTACATCCAAACCCACTCCCCATCCACGCTGGCTACTCTCACACCCTTCCCCTTCGCCCAGCTCCTCTGCCTCCCCCGTGGGTGAGCTGGCCTGCAGCCCCGTGGGTGACCCGCAGCCCCCGTGGGTGAGCTAGCCCACAGCCCTGGGAGCGAGCCCAGGCTCTCCCTCCTCTGCAACACCCGCGTCGGGGCTGCCCCTTCCCCGGGCACCGCTCCCTGCCCCGAGCCAGCGGTGGGTGCTCGGCTGGACCACACCTGCACTGGAGGGTGCTCAGGGCGGGGGGGGAATAAAAAAGTTACAGCCTACTAACAGCAGAGCTCCAGAAAGGCTCTGCAAACTTTGTCCGGAGGTAAAACCTTTCTCCAAATGAACATGCAACACGTGGAGAGGTACCAGAAGTGATCCGGACAGAAGGACCGCCCACATAAACCTTTGGTGTGTCCAATTCAAATCACAAGGCTCCTGAGGCTCTTTTAAAAGTCATCAGATTTAGGGTTTGGTTGTTGGTTTGGGGTTTTTTTTGTTTGTTTGGTTGGTTTTGGGGTTTGTTGTTTTTTTTTGGTTTTGTTTTTTTTTTTTTTTTTAAGGTTTATATGCTATTTTTCCTAGCTTTGTTCTCAGAAATGATTTAATCATTTTGGCTAATTCCCTCCCACACCATCCCCTCTTCCCTTCCCCGCAGCACCCCCCAATCCCAGGAGCCAGCCAAAAAAGCAGGCACACATCGTGGAAATTTCAAATCAAAAGTCAAAAATTCAGCAAAGTTTAAACCACCAAAAATAGAGGTTTATGATGAGAAGTTCTCAGCAACTTTAATTACAACAAAAGCTACCATCTGCATATGTAATTTATGAAGTAAAATGGCCTTTTAAATTAGACATATAGACGGGGAAGAGGATGACACTGAATCACAATAAAAACAGAATTACGACTCAGTAGACTCACGTTCTTGTGTTTCCCGAAACACTTCTGTAGGAAGCGCAGACCAGTTTTCAGTAAAGGGTTACCTAACCACCACCTTGTCTTTTTAGAGCTGGAAAAGTTTTCTGAGCTGTAAACTGACTCAGCAGAAAACAGGAGACACAAACACACACAGAGAGGAAAAAACTGACTGAATGCTACAAAAAAAAAAAAAAGAAAAATACAAGTATGGAAAGATCAGTTTTGCATGATGAGCATAACACCATAAAACTAGTCCATGTTTGCTCAAAACCGAACACAGGATGATTCCACGCTATGAAGCTCTGCAAACGTTTCGACAAATATGGTCTGAACTTTAAGCTTATGACTAAACTTAAAACCAGACATTCTTAACTTGTTTCTTCACAAAACTGTGGTACGTGATTTGTAAATTCCTGTGGATTCCCAACTACAACAAAGTGCTACCATTCTGGGGTTTCAGTATTGTCAGTACCTCAGCCCCCCAGCCTGCCGCCAGACATTTTCTCCTGGTTTTTTTTTTTCTTTAAGAAAAAAAAAAAAAAGCTTAATTATAAACATTTCCCCTATACCCTTAATGTGTCATTTTTATTTTTAATAGTGCTTGGCAAATGTCCAAAGGTTTAGAATTTTAACTGCTATCAGTAGAATCCCTATGTGTCTTTAAATCTGCAAATTAGGTTGCAACTCCAGAAAAAAGTGGAATCTCATGCAGGAATATTGTAATGAATGAGGGCCACATCGCAAACGCCTGATTCCAGAAAGATTTTATATGTTAACCAGGGGAAGGGGGGGGGGGGGGGGAGGAGTTTCAGATTCTTAAAAACAAAAGCAAAGAAACAGCCTTAGAGGTCACACATCTACAGCCCCAGGTCAAGAAGCTGGGACTAACCTGAGGAAGATTTAGGAACTAGGAGGCACAGCCCCCGTGCTGGGGCTGACCAGAACACGCGTGTCTTGTCATCCTTACATACGTGAACACATAACAAACATTTAAACCTAAATCTTCAGGCTTGACGGGAGGGGAGCGTGGGAACTGCAGTGCCTCCAGGCCGGCGAGGTCCCGGCCAGCCGACAGCGCTGTCCACCATCCCTGGCGGCTCCCTGGTGCGGGCAGGGCAAACAACTCTGACCATCCTTCCGCCACAAAAACGTACTTTGAATTGCAGTAACTGTAATAAACCCTGCGGCTGGCCACATCAACACGTCTACTGCAGGTCTGTCGCAGCCATTTTGCTCCCCGTGGCTCTCCGTTTCGCCCAGCCCAGCGCCCACGGTGACCCGCCGTGCCCAGCCGCCACCTCCTGCGCCGGCAACGGGAAAGAGCGGTCTCCCCGGGCTGTTCCGTGAACACTGACAATTTTCTGCCACCTCTCTTTTAGGTAACTTCCACGTGGTTTAGTTATTTGAATGCTGGTTTTAACTGCGTCAATCAGCACATTTAAAAACCACAGACACGGTTTAGAAAACCGGCAGGCGCAGCCGGAGGAAAAGATTAACACGCTACTGGACTGCGAGAGCAGTCGCCGAGAGACATCAGACCTTTGCAGACTAATGCTCAGAAGACCCCAGGGGCCACTGAGACAGGTACGTGCTTAGTCTTTGTTCCAGCCGATCTACAGCAACATAAATACACAGCCCGAAACCCTACCAGTGCCAAGCGCACAGAAATCAGGCTGAGGTACTCCGCAACACAGCCGCTGCCTTGCCCGCGGGCAGCCTTACTGGCTGCGGCCACGCTGTATCCTCGGAGGCTCAGGTTCCCCCGGTATTTTAGGGCTCGATTTGCCGGGCTGCGCGGTGCCCCAGCGCGGGGAACTCCCACCGCCCCAGGATGGGGGCAGCAGGGCCAGCAGCTGCGACGGCGCTGCCTGCGCCGCACCCACACCGCGCTTACTGCCCAAACTCAGCCCCGGTACCCCTCAGTCACGGAACAGTTCTTCCCTATAATTTCTAGGGAAGCCTAAAAAGGAAGCAGGCAAAATTACTTAATAGCTGCTTCTTTCAAAATGTGCTTTTTCTAAAGGCTTCATAAAAACGTGTGATTAATTTATGCTCTGTTCAAGTAGGAAGGGAGAGCAGTTGGCAAAACACTTAGGACTGATTAGAACTATTTGCTCACCTATCCGACACATCCGTGATGGGTTTGACAGCACATTAACCTCAAAACTCCCAATACATTTTTACAGAATAAGACTGCTACAAATATTACCCTTTTTTAAGGCATAGTTTCGATTGTTCAAAAGTTGTGAAGTTTTAGCATGAACGTTATTAACCAGATGCTTAGTCTTAAACAGATTCAAACCTTTTTTATGGTGTTTTGGTTGGTTGGGGGGAGTATTGAACCAAACACTCACACAGAAAGACTGCTCCAGTGGAAAAGTGTCTCAGAGGTCTGTATGCTTTCAAGAACAAATCCTAACACTTTTCCAAACTTCTCCGACATGAGAACAAAGCCCTCGTGAATATCTGTGAAGCAGCACGAAGAGGGAGAAAAATTTTTCTTCCCAATTGCATTTTTTCCATGAAATCAATCAAACAAGATTCTCAGAGAATAACTATTGATGCTCAGGAAAAGCTGATGTCATTGATGTATTCTTGGTTCTTTTTCATAGGTTCTTGATAATCTCCTAGCAGCAAAACCAACTTGCACAAGAAGTTTACAATGTCAAGCAATGTTTCACACTGCCATATCGGTGAAGAAATGGAACCTTTTACCTATTTTTACTACTTGATTTTTCTTATGGGATTTATTGGAAGTTGTTTCGCACTATGGGCATTCACACAAAAAGACCAGAAACAGAAGTGCATGAGCATCTACTTAATTAACCTCTTAACAGCGGATTTTTTATTGACTTTGGCGTTGCCAGTAAAGATTGTTGTTGACCTAGGAGTTGCATCCTGGAAACTGAGAATATTCCACTGTCAAGTTACAGCCTGTTTCATCTACCTGAATATGTATTTATCAATTATATTTTTGGGATTCGTAAGCATGGATCGTTGCCTTCAGCTAATGCACAGCTGTAAGATCTACCGCATTCAAGAGCCTGGATTTGCCAAGATGTTGTCTGCAGTCGTATGGACAATGGTCCTCCTTATAACAGTGCCTAACATGGCTATTCCAATAAAAACCATTGAAGAAAGGCCTGGGGCAGGATGCATCGATTTCAAAACAAAATTTGGAAGAGACTGGCACGTGTTTACCAATTTCATATGCACAGCAATATTTCTGAATTTTTCAGCTGTGATACTGATTTCCAATTTCCTTGTTGTTCGACAACTCCACCGAAACAAATACAGCGAGAGTTACGCAAATGTGAAGAAAGCCCTCATCAACATCCTGCTCGTAACTGCAGGCTACCTGCTGTGTTTTGTTCCATACCACATCGTTCGTATCCCCTACACTTTGAGCCAAAGCGACACCATAACCAGCTGCTCTCTGAAACAAGCTCTCTTTAAAGCTAAAGAATCTACTTTGTTGTTTGCAGTATCAAATCTCTGTTTTGACCCTATTCTGTATTACCATCTTTCCAAATCATTCAGATTGAAATTCACTGAGACTTTTGCAGCACCCAAAGAGGCAAAGGTTTTCACAGACGAAGAGGTGCAACACAGAAGTGACCAGCAGAAGCAAGAGTACTGATTCTAAAATGCGTCAGAAGAGCGTGCAAATCCGCACTACAAGCGGCTGCTGTGCCATCGCAAGCGTGGCTACCACCGTCAACCACATTCCTGCTGAGTAAGCCCAAGCAGAAGGAAAAAAACTCGAGCAACACCAATGGCCTCGTCATACGTCCACATAGCAGGTCTGAACTAGCAGAACGTTCGACAATGCCTTTCAGAAAGAGTTCAATGTATGTGTCAGTGACGAGCTGCCAAGGATCTGCAACACTTTCGAATACAACATGCTTAGACTCAGACATACCTTATAATTATTTATGAACTCACCTTTTCTAAGTTCAGTATTCTATACTTACTATATTAAATTACTTGGTGCAATCAAGTGAAGAGATTATTTAATAGCAGTTCATACACTGCAAAGTTTTCACAGATACAATTAACCCAAAAGCATTTTAGAGGGCATTATTTACTCCGGAAAGTGATTTTAAGCTGCACTGATTAAGAGTTATTGTATCTGCTTACATCACGCCTGCCGCCTTTATAAATAAATTTCTTGTCCTTGCCAAGTTCCATTGCCTTTCCTTGCTGTTGCTTCAATGAATATGAAAAGTTAACATGTTATTACAGGAAATTCAAGGAAATTTTAAAATTAAGACAAAGAGTAAGTATAAATATCCAGTGTGTTCTCTTTGCTTATTTTATTTATAAAAATTTAGAAAACAGCAACTAAGTTCATTCATATTCTAATTTACAATTACTTCAAAAAATAACGCATCTGTAGAATAGTCAATAAGTAAAATTTAAAACACCAAAATCAATTTGTATAGGCAAAATCCAGCTATCTGTATTAGCTCAGCCTGTAAATCAAAAATGTTTCAGGAACAAAACCAAATCAAGTCATCTTTCTTCTAGTCCTTAAAATGGGCAAAATATAAATCAAACTTTAACCAAGCATTCAAAACTGTCCTGAACAGAAATAGCTCATTCAGTATTCTCATAACAATTCACCTGCAATAAATCAGAACCCAAAATTTGTGGTGTCAGAAATGTAATGCAAAGAAAACTGCGGTTATCACACCATAGTGTCTCGTTACGCTTCCTGTATTGGTAGGATTGCATGTTGCTAAAAAGTTATCATTGTTGTTTAAACAAACAAAAAAATCTCGAGTAGATACGTTCCCGTCCGAGGCGTGTTCAGGCCCTTTTCCCAGCTCAGTAGAAAACATGAAAAGTCAACTGCATGAGGGTTTGGGATCTGGAATGGTATTTGTGGGGCTTTCTTCAGTTCCCATGAGCCCACAGACAAACACAACAGCAGCGGCGAAAAACCCACACTACAAACAGCGAGGAGCGGGTGGGAGGAAATAAGACCATTCTGTCCCTTACGTTTCAGAACTACTTTCAGACGGTTTGGCCTTCATGCCTCTGGCCAACTACAATAGCAAATTTTCGATTTAGCAAACTTTCATTAGACCCTGGAACGTGGTGATTTTACTGAGGTGCCTGTCTCCTTACGCGAGTTACTCATCACACAGTATCATACCCCTTACGCGTCCTTCCAGCTAGCCCCCTTCCGATAAAACAGAGGTGCCCGCAGTGCACAGCGTGTGCCACGCTGGCAGCAACAGTGGCACGGGAACCCGCCGGGAGCCCTCGGGCAGGGGCCACACAGCCCAGCTGTCTCTTCAGACAGTGAACTTTTCTTCCTTTAAATGCTTTGCTGTCACATCAGGCAGCACCGTTACGCGCACAAGTACGGAGGTCACTCACCAGAGGTATAGGGAAATGTGTTGCGTATTGCAAATGGCGAAGGAGGTCATAGTTGGATGGGAAAATCAGTTCTCTCAGTCTGTCCGTCTTGACTGACTTCTCGCTGGTAACTGAAATTCTTCTGTCTAAAGAAGAGTTCACATTCTCGCAAGACTCCCCAGGCATCGGAGAAAAAATCTAAGTCATGTAAAACAAACGTTTAAGGTAAGTGTAACCCCTAGCTTTCAAAATCCAGCAACTGCATTCAGAGATAGTATTTTGCTCTTGCTTACAGTTACTTTTTAAACATCTGAGGTTTTTCAAAAATAGACGAAGCAAGGGCAATTGTAATCAAGCCTGAAATTTAAGATACACACATTATACCTCTATGCATATCTCCATTGTTATTAGACAAGTTTTAAACTAGCAATATTCAGTCAGGAAAAAAGCATTATGATTCAGAGCGATCTCCACAGTTGTTATGGTGCTGTGACACAGAAACCGAGATACTCCAGTGACTGAGGGAAAACAATGAAAAGGGTGAAGTGGGAGGTGACAGGAGACATTGTAGGCAGGCATGGATATTCTTGAAACCACCAACGGGACAGACGTCAGGCAGAGAAGGGTCTGGATACCCTGCAAGTGGATCTGCACTGATAGGTCTGGGCACAGGAGTCCGTGCGGCTGCAGAACAAGGACCACCAGTCCATGCAGGGTCAGGCTAACAGTAAGGAGAAAGAGGGGGAAGCAGATTTGGAAGACAGAGCCAAGGCATAGAACAGTCACTTGAAAAACATACGGTATCAATTTGGCGTTCCTCGATGTCAAAGAAGTGGGTAATCTGCATATCTATTCATGCTTAACTACAATACACAGCACTGAATATGCTGGAGGCAAGGGGGAGGGAGGGAAGGAGGGAGAGAGGAGTGTGCGTGCGAGTGTGCATGCGTGTGTGCAGGTGGACAATTAGGGGAAGCAGAGAAGAGCAGTAAGTTGTCATACAGCAGAGGTGCAGCGAAAGGATGCGATGCGCTGACACAGAAGACGGCAGGGACTGGATGCCAAAGGACATCGGCTGTCGATGGAAGAGGCGAGGTGGTGCCAGGGGCATGGAGAGGCATTCAGTGACAACAGCAAGCGGCAGACACAGGCATCAAAGGCATGCAGAAAACCGAAAGTTAAACCTACTGGAAATTCCGAACCAAAATCTGCCTTAAAGTCACTCTTGTCTACATCATCAAAGATACTAGCGGTTCCTGAGTCAATGCCCATGTGTTCCATAATACTATGATCCTAATAATTGCCAGAGAGAGAAAACAAACATCAGTCACATTTTATTGAAGACTCATTTCACTGATCCCAGGAAAACCAAGCATTCCACCTATTTAAGAATTAAGAAAAAGTACTGATGGTAGGAAGTTTTCAGATACTGACTCTATGGTAAAGCTTAATTCACAAAAGTATTTCTCAAGCCTAAATCCACAAAAGCACAGAAAAGGGCAGGAGCTAAAGGGGGAAACAACACTTTACAGTATATCCCAGTGAGTAATTCTGCTCCAGGGACACCTACAGAACAGGAAACTGACTCTTCTACCTTCCCAGGATCTATTTCCTACTTTGTTGTACCAGGAAAGGCAATTTGCAGAAATCCCCTGTATTTCAGGGGGTTGGCCATGAGAACGACGCAAGAGATATATAAAAGAAATTAAAAAGAAGTATCAGAGGATGCTTTAGCTGCCCACAGGCTCCGCATGGACTGTGCAGCAGAACAACAGGCTACATCTCATCACACAAGTACAAACGTGGTCCGCAGTCCTGAGTTTAAAATTGCCTTCCTCTTGCTCTAGTTTTAGAAGAGTTTACGAACTGCTCATCTGATGGAAGACTCAGGATTGCACCTGGACCGCGCACGTACGAGTCATGAGGTTTGGCTTCACAGTCTTCCACCCGGTGGCTGTGTAGCACACAGTAAGCCCCTGGTCGCCTGCGAGCAGATCACCGGGCATCGCACCAGCACAGCCCGCACTACACAGAGGACGCGGGGCTCACTCCAGGCTCCCCACTGCCGCCTCCTCCTTAGAGCTCTCCCTTTTCTTCATTGAAGCACATCTGCAAATAAAGTTTTTCACTGGTACATTTAGAAGTCTACGTTGTGCCTTGTTGTTTGTCCCGAGTTATTTAGGTCACCAGAAAACTGTCAGTTCACTATAATGCACCAAAACAGCAATATTTACAGCTATAGACAGGAATGAAACTAGCAGATCACTTTCAGTCTTCTCAAAGAAAAAGCAAGAGACAAGGAGACATAGATTAAAATACTTAGTATCTTATATCTGAAATACTAATGCTTTGGTGAAAATCTATGTTTAATGAAATGGAGTACCAAGTATGGGAGAAACAGCATGAAATGTTACCTCCAGTTTCACATCATGATCCTTAGAATAGTGTTCATCCACAGCTTCTCCATTAGGTGAACGTGGTCTAGTAGTTGCAGTGATTGACAAGTCTCCGCGTGATATTAAAGTGCACATGTACGCATCATGGGAAAAAACATCATGCCGAGTGAATTCAGAAAAAAGCAGCACCAAATTCACAAATTCTGTCTTCTCATGGTCACTATTGGGGTCAGCTACCCAAAAAAAAAAAAAAAAAAAAAAAAAAAAAAAAGGCAAGTTAATATTAAGGCCTACTGAAAACATCTCAGGCTTCCTGCACAGGTTTCTCTTTGTCTCTACAGAAGAAACCGTTCCCCATCTAATTTGCATGTTTTCGCTTTGCTGTCAGCTCCAGACACCAGACAGACTTCAGAGCACAGTGGCTCCCCGAGCACCCTACCCCTACACATCTGCCCCAGCTGGGTGGGTGGGTGGGTGGGTGTCACCAGGTAAGTACAATGTTCAAATACTTCTGAAAATTAAAAAGAGGGGGGGAAGGACGTTCCTTGGGTGAAGAAAAATTAAAGCTGAAGCTTTGGATTATAACAGACCACCCATAGTTGTCCTTTCTTCCCAAATCATATTACTATAGTAAATGTTACTGTCTTATCTATAGTACTTTCATATTCATAGCAGAAAACCTTCTAAAATATTTTCAAAGAACCCAAGATCTCTACATGTCAGGCCTCCAAGACACAGAAGCGATATTTTATTAAAGCTTGCTAGCGTAGTGCATTTTATCTATTAAACACGCTCACGCACATCAGGAAAAGGTTTAGTAAAATAAATGAACATTATCTTCCCAGTGCCAAAGCAAAGCCTAAAGAAATTCAAGTTTTCTTTTGTCACAGCTACATTTAATTTGACTTGTTCTGTACCACAGAGAGTTCTGCAACACTGCAGTTAACAGAAAATAGTTTTTTACCATGCCAGGCAACAAAATCTCCAGCTACAGAACTACTAAATCCAAATCATCAACATTTATTTAAAAGCAAATTATGCTTTACAAGTTCAAATTAGTTCAATATATAACACTATCTGTTCAGAAATTCTCATTAGCCAGCAGGGCAGAAGCTGCAGCAGTGAGCCCAAGGGCGCAGCAGCTCGGGGTCAGGACTCTCCTCGGCAGCCCCCAGGCCCCACGCGCCCGGAGCTGCCCCCCGGCACCCGCGCCCCAAGCAAGGCGCGCGCCTGGATGCTGTGCGGAGCGGCGCCCTAAAACACGCCTGCAGAGCAGGCCATCTGCCCTCCTTCAAGACATAGCGGTTGCACGCTTTTCATTTTGGAGACACAGAAGCTCAACCACCATAAAAACAATACAATACCACAAAACTTCCCCAAAGCTCGAAAACACCAAAGAATATTTCAAGCAAGGAAACTATTCCCCCGTGGCTCTCCCTGCCCTGCAGAGCTGCCCGGGTGAAGGATGATACCACGTTCGAAACAAGCACATCGGAAACACAACTCCAAATAACACAAATAGTTTGGATGGTTTATTCAAACCAGGGTCACCACTGGCATGAAAATAGAGCGCTGCCAATACCTCAGAGCCTGTAACAAATTTAAGAAGTTTCTCCTTTTTCGGGTATTGAGAGTTTTCAGCATCATGTTTCAAACCACTTAAAATCCCCTTTACTTTAAGGGTACCAGAAAAAAAAATGGTACTGGCAGTACTTAAGATAGCAGACACACACACTACAATATCAGACAGTTTTATTAGACCGAGACATTTCATAGAGCAAACTGCGATGAACAAAATTCCTTTTTTCAATCCACCTATTTGTCATCTAACAGCTTTCGACTTTAACACTTGTGTGTAATTTCCAAGTCAGTCACTTCAAATGTGGATGTGTCAAAAAGAGGCAAGTGTTTGATGTTAAATATGCATAGAGTGCAAGTAATTTCCCCAAATCTCTTACAGGTTAAACAGAAATAAACATAGTTTCTGCCAATTTTCCTTCTGCGAAAAGAAGGAAATAAAAATCACAGAAAGATCCTTTAGCAAAGCAGTTTTTTAAAAAAAAAAATGTGCGTATGAAGATAGAGCAGGCAATCACGGAAACTGTGAAACACCCACTTCAGCAAAACAATAACTTCAGCAGCCAGACAGCAGACCAGTTGCTTCTGACCTACTTTGGAATATAAATTAATTAATACTCACATAATGAGGGAGCTTGTGTATCTAAAAACCTTAGCAGGACATTCTGAAAAACAGGAAGACTGGAACCTGTCAAGGAGGCTGAAGACAGAGATTCCTTTTCATCTAGGACTTCAGATTCACCACATCTCTGCACAGTTAAATAAAAAAAGCATGTATCTACACACAAATGCATATAATATCCCCACAATTTGCATCTGAGGCAACTGTACGTGCAATTGTTTCCTACCTCTTCATAAAATCCAGGCTCTCTCTAGAACAACGGGTTTTCCCCATTACCTAGTTTGGTTATTTCTAAGGTGTTTTACTTAATCACTTTGGAATACTTATTGAAAAGGAATGCCCGAGACATGTACCATCATCTGCAACGACACGGTTTCATGTAAAAGCAAAAATTTAAGATACAGGACTTCCAAGACCAATGTGAAGGCAAAAGGTAACTCCTGTCGTTCGTGTAAATTACACTAAATATAGTAACAGCCAGGGCAAATGTCTCTGCTTCAGGTGGATTTCAGCGCGAGTGAGGCAGAAGCAGCACAGCAAGCTCCCTTCCGCCTAATTACTGCTCTGTGGTGAGGAGAGGACAAAGCAGATAGGCTTTGGAAAGTGAAAGTCTTTTTGCACCTCAGGCTGTCTGTATATCTGTCTGCACTGCTGCACGTCTGCGAGTGCTCTCACCCGCCCGGCCCCGCACCCGGGCTGAACGGCCATCACACCGCGCTTTCTGGGGAGCCCTTCTTCTAGGAAAACACCAAACCTAAGCAGAACGCCCGTCCAGTACTAACTGCCTGCCGGCGCTGCTCGGACGCAGGTGAGGCCGAGGCAGCGGTGCTCTGGGCTACGGGGAATGCCGCCGGTCCAGCCAGCTGCAGTGAACACACTGCCTCCCTTTAATCCTCCCTACACAGCAGATGGAGCAGGACCGAAGCTTCAAGGCGAAGTGTCAGCTCGCGCAAGCCGGAGTAGGGCCGGCGGCCACAACAGACAGACACCAGTTTGCATCAAAGATGCCACTACAGCACCCTGCTTCTCCGGTGAAACGCTTCCTTTCCCCTGAAAACAAAGGAGTTCTATAGAAGGCAAGATTTAGTTACACTCGAATTTTGCCTCAAAATAGATCTTATTTTTGGAACCATCCCAGAGTCCCCCACCAGCTGAACAGCCCTGCCCCACTGGCCGGACCCACACCCGTCTTTTTAAGGGACTCCAGTTACGTGGCACCCCTTTATTTGGGCAAGTAGTTCACAGAAGGAAAACACTTCAAAGAAACAGACATAAATCAGCTAACACAGACCGCTCTGAGTTAGGCTGCGATTTCTTCTTATTTTAAATATAAGGCTTTTTCATTTTAAGTTTATCTAGAATTTTAAAACTGTAAATTGATGACAAAAATCCCCAGTGCTCCAAATGCCAAACTTACTTGTTTTGTAATGAGTAGATATTAAAGTCATGTTACCTGAGAAATACCTAACTTTCTAAGCGTATCGTTCACACTATTGTAGAAGTAGAAATAACTTACTTCTGCTTCAATTTCTGCTTGTCTCTTCTCCAGGAGTTTGGCGACAGCCATGGCCCTGTGCTTACCGGACCTTTTACAGCTCACAGCCCATTCACAAAGCAGCGTTACCACAGCTTCATCATTCGGGGCTACCTGTGCAGTGCAAGAACAGAGACAGAAAACCATTTCACCCACACAGCCAGCAGGCTTATTTCTGAGCAAACACCTCGCAGCAACCACTGCTCTGGGGGACGAAGACAAAAAGCTGGGGTTTGCCCTTTAGTACTGACAGATGCACACATTTGCTTTATTCATAGTGTTTTCAAATGAAATATAATCTGGAAGCTAAAGAGGGAAATCTCAGGTTTCACACTGCTGATACTTAAATCAAAATTTTCCTTTCTCATAATGTTGCTTCACAAAACCAGAGAAGAGTGTTCTGCTTTCTGAGCAAGATAAACAGGAAAAGCATACCATACAGAGCCTCTCAACCCAGTTAACCACACAGAATTTATGCTTTCCTTACATTAGTTCTTCCAAACCTCCTTCGTCTGTTTCCAGACCATTACTTGCATCCCACTGACCATTTAAAAAACAAAACAAAACAACCCTAACCTCTAAACGTGTATCTATTAGATAACCAAGGCTGAAAAACTCCCCAAAAGCTCAATTTATTTCTGACCTAACACAGACATTTTTAAGAAACGGGACACGTCTTTAGAAAAATCTGTATTTACAGAACAGCAATGGGATATAGTACGGTTACATCTATTGAGCGTTCATCCAACCTCTGCTTCCACAACCACCCACATTTTGAAAGTATTTTCTTCTTGTGTGCTACTGAACTGCATCTGCTGAACTTCCTCGCTCCTGCCCCAGCTGGCTACCGTCTCTGAACACTTAACCATAAGACCAACCGGCAAATTAAGCAGGTGTGATTTTCCTTCTTTCCCCAAGATTAGTGGAAACTACACCTACAAGTAAACATTAGAAGGGGTAGAGCCAAGCACGGCACCCTCAGAAAGCGAATACTTTTTTCAGAGTGATTAGGCATTACAGACCCCCAAGTATGGAATTTACTGCTTCAAAGCTATCCCTCCTCGAAAATACAAAAAACCAACAGCGTGCTAAACAAGGCTGGTGTGTAGGTGCACACACATCACAGAGAAGTTTCCTGTGAATACGCTTCAACAGGCGAGCAAGAGATACTGAATGACTAGGGGTGGGGGAGTGGAGGGAAGAGGGGAAAATGATTTTCTCTTACCCCAACGAAGTGACGTGGTAACGTCACCACTGTTGTGGTTAGATGCAGCCAGCTAACAACAGAAGTACGGATACTATATATTTTTGAAGGCAATGCAGAACCCCAGAAAGAGTCTGATCTTCACACTGACTTCTTTCCCTTTCTGCTAACAAGGGAAACCATGCCAACAAAACCACGTGCTTCCGCATCTCAAGCGGGAGACACCAACTCAGAGCTCAGGCAAAGTGCATCAGGTCACCCATCCCCTAAACCTGCGCCCACACCGCATCGCAGCCTGAGGCCTCCCAGGGATGGCAACACAGGACCTCCCTCGCCCTCTTTCTCATGGGAATGGCACCTCTCGCAGAATGGCTGAGCAGCTTGTCTTCTCAAGCAAGAAGCAGGTGATGCTCCTGCAGCAGAATCCCTTCAGAAAAGTAAAGAAAAGCCTTGAAGAGGCACAGCAATGGGGCGCTAACGCCGAAGGTCAGAGCTCACCACGCTGGGGCAAACACAGAGAGGGAAATCCTGGCAAGAGACATTTAAAGGAAGACTTACATGGGGGTACTTCTGAAGGAAAAAACAGTTATCAAAGTGTTCTGACGTGCTTTAGTTCTGACCCAAAGAAAAGGTCTTAGGTTGTTTTGGGAAACGTCAAACCATAGAAGAAGCAAGACAATTTTTTTGGCTTTCAATTATTATCCTCTTGAGAGAAACACGGGTGCTCTTCCTCCAAGGAATAGGCACACACTGTGCAAACATTGCCAGCACGCAGACAGACACCGAGGTATACATATGCATGTGCACATGTGCAAATATTTCCTTCAGACACTGCCTGAGATACTAAGCCAAGAATATCAGGCTGTTACTCAACTGTCCTCAGAGCTACGCTCAACTATACCGAGCACTGACAAGCAAAAGCACCAAAGCCGGCAGCCGGTGAGCTAACCACTTCCACTGCTGCTGCTCCCGCTGCGCAAGGCAACGGATGTTTAAGCCTTATGACAAATGTGAGAACAGCCCAAAGTAAAACTCTGGTCACCACATACAAGAACACACACACGCAAAATTCAACCCAAATTTCCCATGCCCGTGTTTCTGGAGTCCCAGCGAGTAGTATTTGCAACTTCGTGCCTGTGCCGCTTCCCTCTGAGCGCCACGAACACACGACTCGGCAGGGCTGGGCTTGCCTCCGCTGCTCAGCCCTCCAGTCCCCGATGGCCATCGCCCTGTTCAAGGAACAGGCGCGTCGCGGAGGCAGCTCATACGAGACTGACCGGGGGCTCCCACAGCCCCCGAGCCTGTGCACCCCCGCGTTACAAAGCCAGATGCCAGGAGGGCGCAAGCGTTTCTAATCAGACACGCTGTCTGTACTTACAGGTTGCAATTAACAGGCTACCTCGTCTGAGCTGCACACCCGACTGTCTGCCATCAAGGGCTACAGCTTAGTCACCTAAGCACGTTTCTTTCACGTTTGGTTGTTTGCTTTACAGTCTTTCATGAAGCTCATTCACAATGAGCGCAGTGGAAACTAAACAACATTGTGATCAACAGCAAATTGCACATGTAGAGTTTTAGGTATTAAGCCAGCAACAGCCACTGTCTTCCTATTTTTTTAAACTAAAGATTGCATAAATGACTTATTCGATAGCCCAAAGAAAAGAGAAAGCCCAGGGCAAGCTGACCTTTTTCTGTTAAAGCTGGATGTTATTTCAGAAATGCTGTGAATCCTTACCTGTGAACAGCACTTTCATGTGTAGCTCTGTATCAAAATTCTCTTAACAAAAGGGATTAAAAAAAAAGGACAGACCTTTATGCAACACAAGAAAGTAACATGAAATTATCCTGGGCAGGACTGCATTGAGGTCTACATAAATTAACTATAGATTAATTTCTCGTCTGTTCTACCTGAACTTCAGAAGATTTCAGAGAATGACTGATCTGCTTCTAGCAGCTTATTTTCAAGGGACAATCTGTTTTTTGAGGTGGGAGTGGTGGAGGTGGCGTTAAAACTAAACAACTAGAGAGAGACAGCTCTACAGTTAAGAAAACACAGACAGTTAATGCCGATTCCAAACGAGTCATCTGCTAATGCTGTGATACTTATTAGTGCAAAAATATAAAAATAAGTCCCCAATTTTAGGCCTATACTACATTTTCAGAGATGCAGAATCCAACGTAACCACAAACCAAACAACTAGAAGTGATTACAAACCTTAAAAATCAGTGTTGATGCTGCAGTTTCCCATGTATGGGGAACATAACCTCTTTTGAAGGGAAAAAAAGCCACCATAAATACTTGAAACATCAAGGTGTTTATCCATCTAAGAATTTCAACCACACCACTTTTAAGTGCCTAAAAACAGTGAGTTTGGTTCTCAGGAACCAACACATGCAGCAACCAAAAAAAAGTTATGCGAGCACAGTAATGATTTGAACCCTCAAACGCAGGATTTGGTCGACCAAGTTGGCCTCAGAGCCATGCCCACACACTGGGCTGTTGGAACACAGGGCCCCGCAGCGGCTGAGAAAAGTAACGTTGAAATGTCTAACCGTCAAATACTTTATTTTGCTTTTGACTGAAAATAACAATTCCATTTGAAAGCTGTATTGAGTCCCTGCAATATAAATAATTACCGAAAACACATACAGCAAGTTTGCCTCTAGAGCAGTAGACAGACAGTGGAAGATTACGCTAAGCAACCCACAGCTCATCTGTAGGGCCACAAACTGGAAAATGAGTTAGCCCACCGCTGGAAACTCCCGTGCCGAGTGCTCGCTGCCTTGCTGAGCACGGACAGGCTGTGCTGCTCCCGGGAGCCGGGGCAGCAGCAGCCGTGACGCTGATGTCACACGTGGGAAAGCCCGAGCTGCCGGCCCCGCTGCGCAGCCGCTGCAGCCTGCCGCACGACTTCCTTCCTCCCCGTGCCATCTCACCACAGCTGTACCTCACGGCTCCCTCCCTTCCCGCACTGAGCTTACTTAAACATGCTAAGGATGCAATTACGTTACACCTCTCAGAATAACCAGGTTCCGGGTTTGTCTAATTTGGGATCTCGTACCTGCAGATGGTCTCACCTGGAAAAGCGCAGACCACATTTCAGAGGGGCTCAAACCACTGCCTTGAAGAGCAGCATTAAGATCACATTTGAACCCTTAAAATTTCAGGGGCAGGAACACAAAAAGATCAGTTCGCACGTTACTTAATGACTATGTTTTGCAGGGAAGACAAGACATGAGCTGCCGGAGCAGAGAACAGGTGGGAACTGCACCTCCCTCGGGCCAGGGGAAGCTCTCCCACAGACGAGACCCTTCCTCGAGATTCCCAAACCTTCCACAGGTCCTAATGAAAGAAAAACCCTTCAAGGAGGCATCAAACAGGAGATATTACTACACCAGGTAGCACACACCTTTGAAGCAAGATTTCAAGTTTAGACAACTTGAAAACTCGTTTTGAGGAACGACTGAGGGATCTGGGGTTGTTTAGCCTGGAGAAGAGGAGGCTGAGGGGAGACCTTATCACCCTCTACAACTACCTGAAAGGAGGTTTTAGAGAGATGGGAGCTGACCTCTTCTCCCTGGCGGCAAGTGATAGGACAAGAGGAAACGGGTTCAAGTTATGTCAGGGCAGGTTTAGATTGGATATTAGGAAGCATTTTTTCACTGAAAGGGTTATTAAACATTGGAATAGGCTGCCCAGAGAGGTGGTGGATTCACCATCCCTGGAGGTGTTTAAGAAAAGGGTAGATGAGGTGCTTAGGGACGTGGTTTAGAAGTGGTGGTGTTTTTATCAGGGTAGGTAACGGTTGGACTTGATGATCTTAAAGGTCCCTTCCAACCTCACTGATTCTATGATTCTATGATAACTTGCTCACAACCCAGAACAGCTGCAATCTCTGAAAGCCACCAGGCAGACCCTTTCAGAGAAAACCCAAGGCCTCATTTCCACCAGTGTATAACTGGAGCAGAAGGTGGGTGGAGAAAAGAAGAAGAGTTGGTTTGGTTTTACTTTTAAAAAAGCACCACAATTAGTAACACAGGAAAGTACTAAAAGGAAAGTATTAAACGTTACTGTTCCTGATAGGTTTGGAGAAAGGAAGCCAAAAGTACTAGTAAAACTCTGTTTTCCATAACTCTGAGCCCTTTTCCCAGTAGTCCTTGCTTTTATTTTTTAATTAAAATTTCCTACGAAGGAACGGGTTTGACTTTGTGCCAGCTAAGGCCACCGTTGAGGCACCTGGACTGCAGCAGTTACCCCTTTGCGGCGGAGGCAGGATGAGCGGGGCGTAACGCCCAGCAGCTCAAATCACTCCACAAAAGGAAACCCCAACCTCCTCTCACCTCACGGAAACCTCCCCAGAACGCAGCCAGGTGTGTGACTCAGTGCCGCCGGGGAATGCCCGTGCCGTCAGTCACCGCTGCTGGCCGGGCTGCCATGCCCGCCGGGGAGCTGCTGCCCAGCCCAGCCCAGCACCCTCCTGCGCTGGGAGCCCCTCACGGGAAATCGCCGCCTCTCACGGCGCCTGCTGGCCCCTGCGCCTTTCGAGGGAGAGAGGGGAACGGCGCCTGAGAAACCCTCCTCCTGCCCGACACGCTGCTGCTTCTCTGGTCAAAAGTGAAGAACAACCACCGCGTAGCAGGCGTGCTCTTATGTCAGTCATTGATGCCTGCGGAGGATATAAATCAAATACTTTGTAAATACATATATGTACACGCAGAGATATATGAGTGTGTGTGTATATATATTTATATGGCTATTCCTGTCCCTTTCGAAACAGGAAGATATTGAAGATGTATTCAATCAAATCATCCAACAAATCTGAGCAGGTGGTTATTGCAAGTCAAGTCTGTGTCGCAGGAAGCCAGTCTGTCCTTACATCATGAAGAAGCTTAACAAAACAACGACGAAAACTCCGATTCCTTCCTAGTACGGTAGAGTTCAGTCTCAAAACACAGACTGCTTTATTTCTAATGTTGTAGAATTTTATCATTTAAGAATGTTCCCTTTAAATACTAAGCTATTTTTTTTTCCAAAGGTAGACTATCTAAATAAATTTTTAATCACAATTCCAGTTAGCATTTTCATGCTAGCTAGGAGTTAGCATTAACTCCTCAGTGAAATAAAATTAACGTTTTAACATTAAACTCCACGTCTGCTTTCTAAGAAGACAAGAAAGGGTTTTCAGAAGCCATATTTTTATTAAAAGAGACAAAGAAGGGCTACAATACAGCAACATTTATTAGTACAACCCACCTTTCTACAGAGAACCGGTGAGGAAAGACAACAAGAGCCAGGAACAAGAGCACTATCGGATTTTTGTAGGAAAAAAAATGGGCCTGTGCCACCTACAAATGCCTGGCTCAGAATCCTAAAGCCACACAAATCAGCGCCGCTCACAGAAACAGTCAGGACAGCTCACTCCGTCTGAAAGCACACCTGTGTATCTGTAACAAGGGAGCGCTCAAGGGGTACTATACTCTACGGAAAAAGTCTTCAGAAGTTTGGGGGTTTTAAATCGGGTAAATACACTGACACTAGCAGTGCAGACTAAAACACGGAACGTGAAGAGCAGCCTCTGACCGCAGCCCAAGAGGGACACGGTCCCTGCAGGATGGCAGGCAGGCTCTGCCTGCACACCGCAGCACTGACGACAGCTCAGGGACAAACCTTGTTACTGGAGTACCATTTGCGTATTTGCATTAAACTATGAGACCGCGTCCAAGAAAATATTAACCACCGCTTTGAAGTTGTTTAATATAAAATGAAAAAACAAGTTGTGTGTTCTTTCTAAGGACCCCATCTGTTATTTAAGTCATCGAATAAATTTTTCCCTTCCAGAGAGATTTTGTACTTTAACTCCCTTAGACGCCTAGGTGAGCAGGAATCTGACATTGGATTTACTGAAATAATAAAGAGTGAAAATACCCACACAAACTGGCTTCAGCTAACTAAGCAATTCAAGCAACCGAACTAATGCTAACCGCATATTAAAAATACAACAAGAATGCTCAGAACATGCTCTATTTTCTCAGTGCTTATGGAAATAGACTCCGATTCTGCCGATATTTCAATCCGTACAATTTTGCTCCTCTTGTCCCTCCTACCCGTCACACACCCCAACACACTCAGATTCAGGTCTCTTATGTAGCAGCAAACTGTTAAATTGTAGCTTACTAACTAAAAAGGCATTGTTAGACCTCCTTTCCCACAGACACAGCGGGGTTGGGTTTTTTGTTTGTTTGTTTCATTTCCAGCAAAGTGATCTCAGAGAGACAAATATTAACTCCCTGCATTTGTAACAAGTCCTATTCGTGAGAACCAAGTTCAAAACCAGGACTTTTTCACTCTAAAATGAAAAACATCTCTTGGCATCAGAAGAATTCAGCTGCATTTCAAAGACAACATGAGAAGCAAGACCTAAATACAAGTTCAGAGATCTAAACTTTAAAAGCAATCCAAGTGCACGAGTACCCATGAAGTTTCAGGACTCTACGTAATAATTTCAATAAATTCAGTATCAGTCCTCAAAAATGAAGCACTCTCTCCTTTCATCCAATTACTACTGCATACTAGCTAGAAAATACTGGTATGAAGTTTCATTTACTAGGTATCCCTCCCGCTTAGCTGTATTTCAAACTATTCTTAACCAAATTGTATTTTTTACACAGAAGACTGACAAGTTAAGAAGTCTTGCCAACCATTCTAAAACAAAGCAAATTAAGAAGAAAAAAAAAAAAAACAAAACACCAACCAACCTTTCTCAATTTTCTCAATTCCCTTCCTTAGTTGTAGCTATGAAAGACTATAACCAAGAGTTAGGTGAGAGTTGAGTGGGTTTAAGCCACAGGAAGATGAGAGGTGAACTGAAAGAGGAGTTTTCACAGACTTTATGAAAAAGTTGCTATTGCATTCTCTAGCTCACTCGCCTGAGGACTCTGTTTTCGCACAAACTGACTCAACCCTTCAGAGAGAGTGATCTTTAAAATGGGGTGGAAAGGAATCAAAGGTGTTCCAGATCTGGATGAGTGCAACACAATTTTACTGTAATTTAAAACTTTACAGTAGCAATACAAACTGTTTACTGGATTTACTTATTTAAAGATACCTCCACAGTAACCACTACAGCAGTAATCATTCTGGAGCTGTGCACAAGAGATGGTTTGAGTCAAGACGGAAAATACCTGTGGCTATAAATAAGGCCAGTAGTTTTCTCTGCAATACCATCTCAAATGAAAGTGAATTTACTGCTTTATGCCACGTCATAGATTTCAAGATTTCAAGTCCTCCTACTCAGCCAAATCTACTGAGAAACTCTACACAAGTCAGTGAAGCAGAATTAGAAATGAAAGGTCTTTTGTCTGAACACTGTGCACATGGTCACACTCACGTGGTAGCATTGTTCTTACCATATTAATTGTGGTATTTCTATTGTCTGTCAGACCTTCACACCAAAAGAATTCAACAACTGTCATCATTTGGAACTTCATGGATAAAAAGCTGAGCACCTGACCGATGTAATAAGCGCTACTTTCTGGGTTGCACACGGAGCCTGATGGAAGCCCTGTGCCCGTAAGGAATCCTACCCCACGACAGCACCCAGGCTGTGATCTACGATTTAGGCTCAGACAGTCCTACAGGATTACACAGGGACCATCGATCTTAAGACACAGAGACAGTCAGTGAGACACTGCAACACTATTCTTATCTCCTATTTAAAGTCTGCTTAATAATGCAATCAGCGCTCCTCCATGCAAAGCCTTCTCCAAGTCACTGGAGAAGCATTGGATTCTCCTCCCACTTCTGGGAGATGGAACAGCTTGTGCTGGGTATCACCTCAAAGCACCTGGATGAAAAGAAGGTTATCAGAAGTAGTCAACATGGATTCACTAAGGGGAAGTCGTGTCTGACTAATCTGATAGCATTCTATGATGAAGTGACTAGATGGGTGGATGAGGGGAGGGCAGTGGATGTTGTCTACCTTGACTTTGGCAAGGCTTTCGACAGTCTCCTACACCATCCTTACATGCAAGCTTAGCAAGTGCGGGCTAGATGGAATGGACAGTGGGGTGGATTGAGAACTGGCTGACAGATAGAGCTCAGAGGGTTGTGGTTAGTAGTGCAGAGTCCAGTTGGAGGTCAGTAACAAGTGGTGTCCCTCAAGGGTCAGTACTGGGTCCAGTCCTATTCAATATATTCATCGATGATCTGGATGAAGGGATAGAGTGTACCATCAGCAAGTTTGCTGATGACACTAAGCTGGGAAGAGTGGCTGACACGCCAGAAGGCTGTGCTGCTTTACAGCGTGACCTGGACAGGCTGGAGAGTTGGGCAGAGAGGAACCTAATGAAGTTCAACAAGGGTGAATGTAGGGTACTGCATCTGGGGAGGAATAACCCCATGCATCAGTACAGGTTGGGGGCTGACCTCCCGGAGGGCAGCTGTGTGGAAAGGGACCTGGGAGTCCTGGTGGACAACTGGATGACCATTAGCCAGCAATGTGCCCTGGCGGCCAAGAGGGCCAATGGCATCCTGGGATGCATCAAAAAGAGTGTGGCCAGCAGGTCGAGGGAGGTCATCCTCCCCCCCTACTCTGCCCCAGTGAGGCCGCACCTGGAGTACTGCATCCAGTTCTGGGCTCCCCAGTTCAAGAAAGACAGGGATCTGCTGGAGAGGGTCCAGCAAAGGGCTACGAAGATGATTAGGGGATTAGAACATCTTTCATATGAGGAAAGGCTGAGGGACTTGGGTCTCTTTAGTCTAGAGAAAAGAAGAATGAGGGGGGATCTTATTAATGCTTTCAAATACTTGAAGGGAGGATGCCAGAGGGAACATGACAATGTTTGACAATCCAGGAGGAAAAATGCACAGGAAAGAGCTTCCAACCATGTTCCAGCCAGGCTCACATCAAGACAGGGGTAGCAGATAGCTGTCCTTCAAAGCATGTTTTGCTTTAACTAAGGATGCCAGTGGGCAGACACCCTACCGATGGACATCTTATTTACAAAATAAAAGCCCTTAGATGAGTTGCCAGCTGAAAGCAGAGCATACACGACCCCTAACTTACGGCCTTTTCTGCCAAGAAAAAACAGCCTACGTTTATTAAGGGGGAAAGGAAACAGACAAAAGAGACAAACAGCATTGCATGTGGCGACATCCTTGTGTGCGTAACCTTGCAGTGCCGCAGCCGATGCGCAGTTGGTGCAGGGAGGCGCCGACATCCAGTGGCCACCAAGTGGCTCCGCAGCCCTTCTCCGGGACGCAGGGCAGGGCTTCGCCTGCCACAGGTGCTCACCACCAGCCTGCCCGGCAGGTAAGAGTTAAACCCGACACTGGTAACTCAAACATAACTTTGGAAGTTCAAATGTGAAAATGCACAAGTACCATCAGTCGGACAGTGAGCACCCCCAGGCAACCTCTTGATAGCTGCCAAAAGTTAAGCTTGACCCAAGCAACAACTAACAGTCTTGAAAACTCCAGAGGAGCTTAAGAAGGTGCAGATAATTTAAAATTTTTATTTCCTATCAGCCCAGACCCACTAAGGTAAGACCAAACTTTCAAAGTTAAGTTTTCTCTTCTCAGAAAGAAGTCAGCATCTTCTTTGCTTCTGCTCTCCCTACAGTCTTCTGTGACCACTGGGCAAACATAGGCACATTGTCACTTACATATGATAACGCTTTATTCCTCCTCTGCATTCTTCAGTCTGGGAGGAAAATGTTTTGCCATTAGAAGATAGCTAGCCCTGCAAATTAACTAGACAGACCTTCATAAAAATGTTTGCTACCCAGAACTGGGGAGCACATCTTTAAAGTGAAGGCAATAATAGCAGAGAACCTACAATAAGAACAGAATAACAACCTTAATTTCAGAAGTCACCCTACCAACGCTGTCTTTTGAACACAAATAAATCGTTCGTTAGTACAACTGTAGCTGGAAGTCAGAAAAACATTTTGGAATACAGACAGGGAGAAGGGAAACAAAAGATACAAATACAACAGCAGAAAGGCAACAGCACAGAACCATGTCACCTGACCCCAAAAGCAGATGAAAACAAAAAGCCGGCACTCAAATGATAAAGCATATCACACCCTACCCATTTTATAAGTACAAAAAAACATGTGTGTTGAACTCCTGATTTCATCCAAGCATTAAGGTTAAGAACTTTCAGCAATTTCATCTGCCTGCTCTAACAGCTCTCCTTCCTCTGGTTCTCTCTCATTACCGTAACAGTGTATTTGAAATACAAAGACAGCTCTGGCAAACATTTCATTCCTACCTACTGGTTCTGAGCTTCACATCCAGAGTTTGTTTGCAGGTATAACATCTCTGGAAGTACTTCCAGAGATGCTATCCCCCAAACACAATATTCTGCTTATTGCAAAGTCATGAAAACGCTGATTGACAATTACTATGCAGTATTTCTGTGCAATAAAGGGTCTTGAATTACATCCATCCATTGCTGAGGACATACAGTCATCAACAAAAAACAGGTGTATTCAAAAAACAAGCCATTCTGCATACAAGTTTTCAAAACATTAGCATGAATATCTGAGATATTCACTAATATTCTCCAGTTTAAAATTTTACTTGAACAGTGTATTATTAAAGCTGGCTATTTCATCTTTTCCCTAAACACTTTCCAAGGAAACTTAAAGAGTTTGACATTGTACATAGGCCCAGAGGCATTATCATCTACACCGCACCAAAAAAAAAAAAAAAAAAAAAAAAAAGTAAAACATTAAAAATTGCTGATAAAGTTTTTCATGATCTCTGAAAATGGTTCTAGAAGCACAGGTAAAAATATCAAAAAGTGTAAGAATATGTAGTGTTAGAATGTTTTACTATACTTAATAACTTACTAATTTACTACTTTCTACAATAGATGTAAAAGTTATCAAACAATAATCTGAAATTTTACTTAGCAGAACCCAAAAAACAAACCACAAAACCTTGATGGATCATTTCTCCTAAATGATGTTTACAGTACGTAGAACTGAAGAATTCACTCACAACAGCAAAGAGCTGTTTTATTCTGATAAACCAAATGTCAAGTAGTAAAGAAAAAACACACCAAGAAAGCATGAAGCTTTTGTATCAAATATACACATAGACACAATTCTCGTAAGTAAGAATAAAATCCATTTTCTACAGATTATGAAGTGAGAGGAGAATGTAGCCATTACCTCTTGGTTATCTTTATTCTGATTTGCCCAGAAAATCTTATGGTAAAGTGTCTCCATTGAATTGCTGGAGTCTGATCTGTCAAAACAATGCCGATCCAACACCTCTAAGGTGTGCAAAACTCGGCTGATGGTCACCCCTAGAGATGGGAGTTAGAGGAGGGGAAAAGAAAAAAAAAGTTTTTACACAGGAAGACATTGTATTACATCCATCTGTCAAATTTATTGCTAGAATTAATCATGGTGCAACAGGATTATACTCAAAGAACAGACGTAAACCCTAAAGCTCCCAACGTTTGTTTCATTTTGCGTTGTCTTACCTGCAGTTGATTCTTGGCACTTGTCAAAAGACCACCGCACCTCCACAGCACGACCTCTTTGTTTTATCTGCTGTTCTACTTCATAAATCTTTGCCCGAACCTGTACAAAAGATAGTTGCTAATTAGCTAGTGATGGGAAGACTCAATTTGCATTTCAAGCTTGTGACAGCTTTCTCAGCAGGAGCAAGGTACCCTATGGTGTTCCACAACACCCCCTACATTTGGGAACAACAAAGTGAAGTATGTCCTGTTCAAATGTTTTTGTCTGTTATGAATCATCTTGTACAATAAAACATCTTTTCCTTACATTCAACCCAGCAAAAGTTAACGTTCGCGTGTCTGAAAAGTCACATCTCACAATACGGTACACCAAGCTTCCTCTTGTTTGCCATTTTACATCTTAAAGTCATTTGAGTTTAGTAACAGAAAACATCTGAACGTAAATAAAATTCCTGACATTTTCACAAAACCAGTACCTTAATGAAGTACAAAGTAAGCTCATCAAAAACTAGCACAACACTCTTGAAACTAGACCTACAGAAATACCTGAACTCGGTTGTACGTGGCATTAAAAGTAGATCTTAATAGATCTTTGGGATATAAAATAGATCTTAATAATCTGACAATGAAAAAAGCTTACCTGTTGATTAAACGCTGAATTTCCACCTGGCATAGGTAAACTAGATGGAGCAACTTGAAGTAAATCCAGAGGTGAGCCTGGATTAACGTTCTTATTTTCATTTGTGGAATAATTCCACACCAAGGCACTTGGGCAACAAAGAGTTACAGTCTGCAAGCAATAGTACAAAACAGAAGTAATTTCTTTCTCTAAACCTGTGTGATAGACAATACCAACAATAAGAGAGTCCACGAGACCAGAATCACTTTTGGTCTAACTACTATAGTGAAAGAAAAAAGACAGGCCTATGCTCAATTACTTTAAAACATCCATTTGAGAATATTCAACTACTATGTTATTTTCCTTCTTCATTATTAAAAAAAAAAATATTTAAATATACACATGTTCAATTTCCATTTGTATTGCTTTCATAATGCCCCCAAAGAACATCACCAAAGGTTAATTTCAGTCAGATCCTTTCTGTGAAACGTGAATGGGCTTTAGAAAAAGAAGTCATTTTTGTGTTCAGCCTACAGAAAGAAGCTACACGTGAAAAATTAAAATCTAAGAAATTAATTAAACTCAACTCTTCTGTCAAGATTTTAAAGCACAAAAGAGTCATTGAAATGCACCATGAACCTAAGACTTACCAAAAGAAAGAATTTGCACTGACAGGCTTCAAAACAGCCATTTTACATCAGCTTGTCAGCAGGTACCTATTACCCTGTAGCATTTGGTATCATACAGAGCAAAAGCAAAATGCTTTGGTGTTTTGGGGTCAGACCTTAGATATTCTCTAAAATGATGGAAGTCAATTAATCTTATAGATGTTTATTTTTGAGACTGCTGGATTACTTGTTGGGAAGCTCCCCTCGTCCAGATCTGGATGACATGCAGCACCTTAGCAAAACCGTTGCCTGGAGAAATGCTCCTCTGAAAAGACGGAGAGCTTGACTGAATCCAGGCTGCGCTCTGGACCTGCTTGGTGGCCCAAGAAAAAGGGGTAGAAGAAAGCAGACACACACACACACACACACACACACAAACCCAAATAGTACAGGAAGAGCAGAAAGATAACCAGTTGTGGTGCTCATAGAGAAAAGCTGTGAAGCTGCCAGAGTACACAAGCACACCCCAGCAGCTCAGGATGGAGACAAACGCTGACGTTCCCAGGACAGATCCGTGTTTAAGAGTAAAAAAGTCACAGCATGCTGAGAGCCAGGTGGGATCTAACTTCCTGACTCGCGCATCCTCACCAGAAAAGGGATATGGATGCTCTCTCACTTTTTTTACCTCAGATAGCCCAACTGAGCCTCCCCTGCGTACAACCCAGCCTGCCTCCGGGCGCTGAACCTCCCATACTGCCACGACTGTGGGAAAGCAGCAGCCCTGGAGAAGGAGCTGCGTACCACAAGAAAGTGCTCTTTTACTGTGGGGATGGTCCAGCACTGGAATAGGTTGTCCAGAGAGGTGGTGGAGATGTTAAAAATCCAGCTGGACGTGGTCCTGGGGAACCTGCTCTAGCTGACCCTGCCTAAGTGGGGGGGTGGATGACATCGTCTGAAGAGGTCCTTACCAACCTCACCCATTCTGTGATCCCGCGAGCATCAACACACTCCTGGTACCACCACCAGGGCATCTCTGTGCAACCCCCAGAGACAGACAACTGAAGAGGCAACAGCAGGAGGGTTTGAGGAAGTCTCACCAGGTCGGCACTTAGGAAGGCAAAAAACCACAGCTCATCATACAAGTCCTTTTTTAGAAAATAATTACTCTCTTGACAATCCTGCTATTGCCAAGCAACAAGCGCAAGTGAACAGTCTCTTCTGTTCCACAGTTTTAAAAACTGTGGAAGTTGATAAGGCAATATAAATGGCTCGTAATTCTGGCAAAACCAAAATGAAGTGGCCTGCAGTGGCACCAAGCATCAGTGATGAGCTGGAAGAAGCAATGAAATCCCCAAAGGTTGGAGCTTGCGGGAGTCAGTATGGTGCTGTCTTCTGTCCAGCGGCAGTCAGCAGACAGTCGGGGTCTGCGCAGGTTCCCTGGTGATGCGAACGTGATGAGATGCGTAGAGCATTACTGCAACCAGCAACACTCCATCACAGAGGGAAGGCTTGGCCTTTCCTGGCAGCAGAGTCACTCCTTCCCGCAGCAAAGGTGAGGACAGACACACAGACAGCAAAAGTTTCTCCAGGTGGTTCCAGCATCACGTCTCAGCCGGTGTGGAGAATCCACCCTCCTGCTCCCCCCAGACCCACTCAGTCCTCATGCTTTAATGGACATGGGTGCATTTCAAACCATAACTACCATATCTTGTCACACCGAAAAAACACTCTGTTTTCCAATAAACTGAATGGTTATGCCCTTGAAAACAAATAGCAACAGAACATACCTGCAGCATACAACTAAGTCCATACACCAGTGGACGGTGTTGAGGGCAGGAGAGGAAGTCGGAGCAGGCCAGCTGTACCGGGCTCACCACGGGCCCGGGGGCAGTCGGACTTGCGGCTGCCAGAGGAGGGTTACTCGGTCCAATTATCATATGGGGAGAGTGTGCAGCTACAAGGTTAGGGCCATCGCTTAGCAATAAAGATAGGCGTCTGGCACAAAAATAAGCAAGGCGACGGGATAGGTAAGCTGACTGAACAAACTCTTCTGAATACTGAAATTTAAAAACAACGCATAGTTTACTACACAGCCTACCCCCTGTATTCATCTTCTTTAACAATCTAACATTCAACGTGCATGAACTAGAAGGGATAACCTCCAATATTTGAGTCCAGAAGTTAAAAAGGAAAAGAGCAGCTCAAATCCGAATTTATACTTCTGTCTCTTAAAAATTTCATCTGATCTCCAGGACCAGTTACAGTAACAGAATCCTTCCACCAATTCAGATTAAGGATCATAAAGCATCAACATTTTAAAGGTGTTTATAAATTCCAAACATGCACCATGCAATACATTTCCCTAAATGTCCTAAGTAAAAATTTTTATATATATTTTACCGCCACAAATATTAAAATCATGTAACACGTATGAATCACACTTATATTGATTTTGGCTTTAAAACATGCATGTACCTGCAACATTAGCGGCAACAACAGCTTAAGAAGATCATCATCAGTGGGCCTGATTTTTTCCAAAACATCCAGTATCCACGTCAAATACTCGTGTCTCTCGAGCATTCCTTCCTTAAAGGATTTAAAATAATACATCACATATTGACTGGGAGCACAAAACAAGCAGGTGTGTAATTATAAGTTTTATTTCAATTCCGGTTTACCTCTCGTCACCCATGTCAGCACAGAGCTACCAAGACCCTCAGCCCCCGCCACACATGCAGGCACCAGCCACCATCACGGCAGCCCTGTGGATGGGGAAGCAATTGCGCACAGCACCAACGATCTCTGCAGCTCAAATTCAGCAGGCCGCCTGATTTACTGCTGACAGACAGACTCCCTCCCAGCAACCCTTCTGCTATTTCTATCCTTAGGTAGAAAGAACCAGAGAGTTATTCTGGGCTAGAGCTGCATGGAACTGAACAGCCGGGCCACCACTCCAACACCCAAAGCTTCATGCGCCACAGTGACCTCAGCCTGATCCATAATCAGTAAAAACACCCTTAAAAGATGGGGTAATACGGAAGAGACAGAATAGTCGAGTACACTGCTGCCATCGCAATCAAGCACACTAAGCAAATCAAAGCTTTTTCAGCTAGCAAATCTTAAGTGAATTAGCATTTACAATTTATGCAAGTCTTATGACAAAAGCTACCAGTAAGTTTTAAAATTGAACTTTCCAAGAATGGTAACCTCAAAAAAAAAAAAAAAAATCCATGCACTTCTTGAAGTATTACCTGAAACATATAAAATGACAATTTTTCATTATATTCCCACTGCTTCAGGGCTTGTTCCATCTCTTGAGGCATCACTACAGAGCTGTTGCCTTGGCTGGAAGTCACATGATAAAACTCTGCAACCTTTGCCAGCTGCTCTCGAAGGTATCTGGTTATAATTTGAGTCCATTCTACAAAATAAGTTTACAATTAGAGCTCTTCAGGTGATGAAAGCTTTCTTTCACAGTGAGAACTGAAGCAAACTTATATCGCCTTTGTCGTCAAGAATACTCCTCCAAAACATTAACCCACAGTGCATAACACAGCGCTATTGTGAATTAATGGGCATCTTACGTGCCATGCCTCTCCTGTGCATTGGTCTCAAAGCACACGCTGTCAAGTGGGCAAGTAGCCTGCTAGCTTAGTGTGACGTAAAAAGCACTGACACAAGGTATGCCTTTAGGGAATCACCTGTCTCTTTCATCAGATTTCAGCATTCAGCCACAAAACAGCCTTGAAATAGGTAAAATAAATATATTTCATTACTTCCTTCCATCTGGACCTTTACTCTCCCCTTCCTTCCCCCTCCAAATATAGCCAACATAGAAGTCAACGGGACTTTGCACAAGCAAGGGGATATAAAACTGTTCTTTCTATAATCACTCTGAAACAGACAACTCCTCCAGATTTTTACTCCGACAAGAATGCAAAAGCTCAGGAGCAGTTTCTTAGGTCAGAGTGACCGGCACAGTGCAGAGGTCTGCCAGTAAGACTGATTATCTTTCCTTTGTCCTAGATAAGTCAGTTGGTTGGACTCAGATAAGTCAGTTCAGCAAACACACAAATGTAAAAATTTCCATTTTTTTCTCTCTGCTTCAGCAGTGATTCTGTATTTAGTATAGCTTGGAGAAATTAGTGAACAAAAGTAAACTTGCTTGGTCATATACATAAAGGTTTGGGAAAAGAGGCCTTGTAAGGAAGGCATTCTCTTAACAGTAACTGGAACAACCGAGGATATTTGTTAATATCTCAGAGACAAACATCTGACAGAGCTGTATTTAATCAGCATGCAGCATATTTTAGAAGAGCACACTTTTATGAATACATAATGCAGTTGCTTTGACAACCTCAGCCTGTTTACTGTCAGAGTTACAGGAACTACCACTCTCAAACACAACTATTTTTGCTGTTTACTACCCACCTCAGACTTCAGCTAGCATGTTCATTCTTTCTTCCCTTTGCATTTGTAATTGACAGTTCTGTCAACATATACAGGCTATACGTTGAATGCTTTGCCACCCAAATCCACTGAAATTGCTGTACGAAGCTAGCAGGTTTTAGCGTTTTCATAGAGCAGGTTAACTACATTCACCTCAAACATTCGCTCATTTTTGGAAAAACAATTCCAAATCCAGTACTTCAAACTTATTTCATGTGACAGCATGAAGGAATAATCTTCCCAAAGCAATTACCAATATCTCTGTGCCACTGAGTTAGAAACAATGCAACTGCCTTTCTGTTACCTGAGGCACAGATATAAAACATTTTGGGAACTGTCAAAGGCTGCTCAGTAACACACAGCAAACTACTTCCCAAAAAGCTCTCAGCACCCTTTGCAAAACAGGGAATTTGCACAGAGGACATAATCCCCAGTAATCTGCCTCAGAATACTCGCTGATAAAAGTCACGGCCACCTCACGAGGACCACAGACATTCCTACTGGCTTCGTTCATCCTCGCTGTGAAGCGGGTGCCACCATGGTGCCAGCCCGAAGCAGAGCCAGAGCTGGAGTACCTGCCTACCCCACAACGCACACCACTGCCCTGCGCCTTCCCAGTAAGCATAAACACCTTTCATTTTAAAGAGCTACTACTCCCAGCCAGAGCAAACTAGGTCTAGATCAATTTATCACAACAGAGCAGACAACCTTAGCTTTCCTCACCTCCTCCTTACTGCCCTTTCTCCCCCACTCCCAGTGTTTGTTTCAACTACACCCTAAGGAGTACACCCCAGTCTTGGTGCACAGCATCCCCATTTTAGTCCTCCCAGGAGAGCCACAGATGCTCTCCTATCACTAGCAGATAGATTAGGAAAGCAATCAGCCTGCTCTCACTGCCTACTCCGAGCATCCTGCTGGGGTCTACCCCCAAAAATGCGTACATCATTCAAGAAAAAAGGGGAGACAACCTGGGAGTCTGGAGAGGGGCTGTTTCAGCATCCCGTGGTGCAAAGAACAGAAGAGGGATTTGAGAGAAGGAAAGAGCGCGTTACCCAGCCCCGGTCAGCAGTGCCAAAACAGCTCAAAGGAGCCTCAATCCATCCCACGTCGGAAGGAGGAGTGAGGAACTGTGCTAATCTCCCACCATGATAGCACTGACCTCACTACGGAGAAGCTAACCCCAGCACAGCAGCCACCCAGAGTTCATACACCAATGGAAGCACCAACCTGACTTGGTATCTGCGCAGCTGTCTCTTTTCCCTCTTGCGAGCCACACACATTGCCTCCCCCTTACTCTCTCTCTCTACAAGTCAGAGTGATTTTTTAAAATATTTTTAAAACTATAACCAAAGAACAAACATAGGATGTTTGCTAGAAAATAGAAAATAAACTTTTGGGGCTTTAACTAGGAACTCCACAGAGTTTTGGGGCTTTAACTAGGAGCTCTACAGAGAGACTTAGATAGATTGGATCATTGGGCCAACATCAATGGTATGAGTTTCAACAAGGGCAAGTGCCGGGTCCTGCACTTGGGCCACAATAACCCCATGCAGCGCTACAGGCCTGGGGAGGTGTGGCTGGAAAGCTGCCTGGCAGAAAGAGACCTGGGGGTTCTCATTGACAAGCGGCTGAATATGAGCCGGCAGTGTGCCCAGGTGGCCAAGAAAGCCAACGGCATCCTGGCTTGTATTAGAAATAGTGTGGCCAGCAGAAGTAGGGAGGTGATTGTGCCCCTGTACTCAGCACTGGTGAGGCCACACCTTGAGTATTGTGTCCAGTTTGGGGCACCTCAATACAAGAGAGATATGGAGGTGCTGGAGCGAGTGCAGAGGAGGGCAACGAAGCTGGTGAAGGGCCTCGCAGGCAAATCCTATGAAGAGCGGCTGAAGGAGCTGGGACTGTTTAGTTTGAGGAGGAGGAGGCTGAGGGGAGACCTCATCACTCTCTACAACTATTTGAAAGGGCACTGTAGAGAGGTTGGTGCTGGTCTCTTCTCACAGGTAATTAATGACAGAACAAGAAGTAGACATTTCTCACAGCAGTACAGAGATGTTGCTAAACAGCAGTGAAACTGTCTGTTCCAAGCACAGTTATTTTGAGGACAGAGAAAATGTTCATTCCAGACAGCAGAAGAGCTGTAGGTAGTGTATGTAAATTGAGAGAGTAAAACTACAACTTTGACAATAGTTAAAGTACCTTTAAACACCTTAAAGGTGGTCACTGCTCGGCCCGCTGGCTTGGTGCCAGATAGCATCATTTAAGGCTAATATTTAAAATAAATACATTGCCACCTATGATCTAATAAATAAGCTTTGAAATTCACACTTCATCCCAGGCTTTCTAAATTAGCAGTTCTGTTCATTCCCTGTTAACATTTATCTTAGTACAGCCTTTGCCACTCCTGCCGACCCCACAGAGAGCAGTGCCAGTGGTGAAGTCGCAGCACAGTCATCTCCTCAGATGCTGCCCCTGGAGATTTAGGGAGGAATCAGCTGGGAGGAGAAGCAGCCAACAGGGCAGTATTTATGCTGCACGGCTCTTTGTACTCTTTGACACACATTTCTAAGCAAAACTGATTTAAAAGAATTTTTATTCCCCTTCCCACTAGAAAGATTCCTCTCCAGATGCCTAGTAACACCAAAGCCAGGAACAAGAGGAGCAGGCCTCTTCAGCTATTATTATGCATTTAGACATTAGAGATGTTTATTTACCAATATTTGGGTCAGTGGCCTGGCGTTTCTTGATTTTAGCTTCAGAAATAGCAGCGTAGTAGGCACATGTCATTTTGATCAGCCATGCCGCTCGCAGCAGTGGCACAGAGTATTTTGCTAAGTAAGCAAAAACATCTTCTTTTTTACTGAGAATAGGAACCTGAAATGAAACAGGAAGCAAGTTATAGCACACAGTCCAAACAGCAGCTGGCACCTGCAGGTTAGCCCAGGCCTCCTCTGCTCAACCCCACACTCCCTGGAGAGCAGCAGACCTCTTCATCAACCTGGGAACCCACTACACTGACACACCTAATGTCTAGGCACATAGAAACCACAAGACTTGACAAGAAAGAGATACTGCCCCACACTTCCCCCAGGTTTCATCAGGAGCATCCCTCCCCGGCTCAGAGATGCCTACAGGGCTACTAATAAACTTCTCGACACAGCCAAAGACATCCAAAGCGCAGAAGCAGTCCTGCAAGCTGATCCTCAGAACTGCTGGAAAACAGAGCTATATCAAGGTTTTGGGCAAGGGTTCAATTACACAGACACTGCCAGCTACCTGGGTGCCCCTGGTTCAGAGGAGTCCGTAATAACCAGAGCACACCAGGGAAACAGCCTGGCCAGCTAATATCGCCTGCACTGGCCAGGCATACAACAGGGCTGGTCCCACAAGACTTCCAGGTAAAGACTCGCCCTATTTAGTCACAGCAATCCTCACACCTTTCTGCATAAAAGCAGAATAATTTTAAAATGCATTTTTACAGCAACATATATGAGAACAAGACATTTCAGACCCATTGGAGACACATGCTACACTTACTATCACCTACCAAAAAATCCTCATTACTCCTTCAGGCCTACTCAACCTTTCTAACAGAGTGTTGGGAGAACAGAGGTGCACCAATGCCAAAGAGAGCAGCAAACAAAGCACTGACCCTCTCCCCTAATGCTCTTCAATGATCAGTCTAGGGGCTCTACAGCATCAGTTTCAGTGTTCTTAACGTGCTTGTTATCAGCAGGTTTAGAAATCTGGTTATTTAAAAAAAAAACACTTTTAAATAATGAAAGAAATCTCTGTAGCACTTCTAGTCACAAAGTTAACCTCTCAGAAAGTTAGAGGGAAACTAAAGGTACTGGCATGCTTGCCACAGCAGAGCTCTTGTTTTTCTGGTGGCTCTATTGGCAGCAAAGCAGAACACATTCTTCACCAGCCGCACAGCAACACACCAAAAACTGATGAGAGTTGTACCTTCTGTTATTTTGATCCATTTGTGCTCAATAGCCTTCAAACAAGAGTTCCCCATTTCAGTTTAACTTATACTCAGAATAACTCCCAGACACTGTAACATTAGATGCTTTTACACAGAGCTTCAGGAAGGAAAGGCATGAATAACAGCACCTTTGTTACTGTGTTCTAGACACCACCTTCGATGAGTTTTGATGACCACTTCAAATTTATCTTGTACTGCTGTTCTTAACAGCACGCAGTATCCAAAGCGATAGCTCAGAATTGCCTTTTCCAGTTATGCAAAGACTGCCACAAAGCAGCAAGAATTCTTCTCCTTAATTGGAAACTTAATAAAGAATGCAACTAATAAGACTGTTGAACAAAGATTGTTAATACAAATTTAAATGTGAAGAGCATGCAAAGGGGTTGGAGTTAGCAGGCAGGTTCTTTTAAGAATGCATTGACTTCCTAGACGATTACCTCCTTGCCAGACACGAGAATTTCTGTAAACTGTTCCTTTGCTTGAGAAAGGCCCTTGAAGTGAAGCTTACAGGCAAAGAATCTGGCTGTCAATAAGAGAAACATCCTTGAGCTGAAATACAGTCATTCAAAGGAACTTTTTACCAGCTAGATCAGAAGTTTCTCTTTGCCCAGGTACCCTCCTCCTTGCAGGGAGGGAACACACTGCACAGCAGCGGCTGCCTCCAGCACCACTCCACATACAGCACATTCAGAAATACTGCCCTATTCTTATAGCCCAATTAAGTACAATTCAATATCCAAGAAACAGAGGAAGGAGTATTTTGATACCTTTTTTGCTAAAAGAGTCAGTGGTTTACTTCCTGCTAAATCTGTGAACCAGTTGTGAATTGCACTCTGAGACCGAGCAGTAACCAGCCAGTAGTTGTCTTTGGCATTTACTTGTGGTTTCTTCTTTCCTGTGTCCTGGAAAGTGTTAAGTTTTAGCTTTTCCGCTAGTATGCTGCTAAAGTAAGCGCCAATCTGGTGGGATAAAAAGGCAAAACATATATGACAACCCAGTAAGTAAGCATCTATCGTACATTAATGCACAAAGGATTCCCATCTGAATAGGTACAGTCATCACTCTAGTCCAGGTTATCAACCTAATAAGATTACACTTTAATTCCCTGCAGCTAGGAGATGGGGATTCATGATATTACGCACCCGTGCAACTCCTCTGCATTATCACTGCAAAAGCTGCAGGTCAGCAAAACCAACCCAAAGATGCCCAGGGCCCAGGGACACCAGAGATGCAGCTGCCATTCACGACGGGTCACTGTGAATGCCCCGAGCCACATCCTACCAGCAGATGAGTGTCTCAGATTTAGGATCCAGTTCAGTGCATTCTAAGAGCGCCTCAGGACACTCCTCCCCTCCTACACTTTACCATAGCATAAAGTGCATAAATACGCGCTTTTCACTTCTATTTAGAACAAACTACACTGTCACGAGAACCGCATTCATTGTCTTGCTGTCATCAGTTACAGCAGGCAAAACTTCAAAGATTCAGGTAAGCCAGGAAGTGTTCTGACTTCTGTTCAAAACTCCTCTGCTACCAGTTGATACCTCCAGAACAAAAAGCTTTGTCAGATTTGCTTCCCCAGTACTTTCAATCCCAAAACAGCAGAAAAAAGCCCAGAGGTTTTACTTCCCACGTAAGCTAATTTACTTCTCAAAATTACTGTAATAGAAATGAATTTTTAGGCCTGACAGTAAGAATAAAATGTCTGATTTTCTAATAAATATATTCATAGTTGGGTAATTTGAAATCTATGAAAAGCTTTTAGGAGATTATTTTGGTAATTCAATACTTAAATCTTCCGAATAACCATAAGCACTTCCTTACGAATTTCTGTTTTACATCTCAAACTGTTATATTCCACGGTCAAAACAGGACTAATTAAAATGTAAGACAGAAAGTGCTCGCAGGTAGCAATTCCAGAAAGCAAAATCAGAAGAACGTAACAGGAAAACCTTTAACATTTCAACAATAGCAACCTTGTCATTTACTTGTATCTCTTCTTCCACTAAAATAAAAGAGCATCACTCTATAAGTAAATTGACGTTTTGCAATAAGCTGTATCAAGTTATATATTTTACAAGTCAAACAGCAGAAAATTACTTTGTCTGAAAATGTTTTTATAAGCTCCTTGATAACATTCTCCTTCAAAATTGTTTTCTCCTGCTTTCCCAACAGGAAAAAAAAAAAAAAAAAAAAAAAGTGTACATGAATCCAGACAGATCCCTCAAAGAAATACAGGATGGGGTTTTTTTCTAAACAGCTACTATTTTCCATTTGGAGGATAGTAACTAATGTTTTAGTGATTTTTATTGCTCTTTTGCATCTCACACTTCTTTGACTCTCAAAAAAAACACAGTAGAGCTACTAAAAAATCCAAAAATATCTTTTCAAGAGACCTGGACCACAATGACCAGTTTCTCCTGGCAGAAAACAGCCTGGTGAAAGAGACACAAGACCAAAGCAAGTCAAAGATGTGTAAACACTAGGGACTTTCAGGGAAGGAGTCACTACTGTCTTTGTCAGTGAAGCGAATAAAAGAACAAGAGCAAAAATTCATATCTCTTCCACAATGAAGTGTGCTAGTTACACTTTGTTCTTGGCATCCATGTTTTCCTCTGAAGACTGATAAGACGAGGTCGCAGAAACACAGCTCAGCATTCTTATATTAGTTCTGTAATTAACTTTAATACAAAGACTTCCAACTGGAAAGCAAAGCAGTCAAGAATCAAATACAACCACTGCCAGCTTGGTTCCAATTTCAAGGAGTATACTCAGATCGAAAAGCCCCGTCTTACCTTTGAGGCATTAATGACAATATTTCTAGCAGATCCATGCTCATCTCCAGAGAAGGCAGGTTGATTACTGAAGCCTTGCTTTACGTTCACTGCAGTAAGTTCATCCTGCAAAGAGTGTTTTAAGGGCAAAAAATAAAATGACAATTTAAGAAGCCACATTATTCTGAGAAGCATTTTATAAAGAAAATTTATGTATTTGCTAGCACGTCACACTCTACATTCACCTGAACCCTCAAAGCACTTTGCACATCCACGGGATTTCCGTGAAGGGGAACACGATGCCACTCCTACCCCCCAGTCTCCATTAGTGTTCACCTTACTACAGGCTTCAAAGCCGTAACTTGCTAAGGATGCCACTTGTCTTGCTGCAAGAGGATTGCTGCCCATGAGAAGGTTAGCAGGAAACAAGGCCGTGGCAGCCTTCGTAAAACCTGTAGTGCTCTCCAGCACCCAGCCCTAAGTCTTCCTCATGGAAGTGGTGCCAGCCACCAGCCGCCCTGACCAGCGGAGGGAGAGCAGCGCATCCTCCTCTCCAGATACACTGAGATCACTGGAACCACCTGCATCGCTCCACAACAGAAAGCTGCACATCCCTCGTTACCCCCACGCCCCAACATGTCCCTTCCCCCAGCACAGAACAATCTTTGCATCGTTGTTTTCTTGAAGTTTAAAACATTACTATTTCAGTTTGTGGCCTCACAACAACAGTTTGAGAATGTCTACTGAAATAGGAAACAGACCACCTCCAGCAGAAACCATTTCAAGTAAATGTCTGTCCCTGTCGCAACTAAACCCACTTCTGCTGGATTTACTTTCATAGTGGAATTATTACTACTCTCCTACCACACTACCAACACACCTTCATTTTGCTGCATGTGGGTATTTAAGCAGGCTTAGCTGGGTCATATTCGCAGCAAGAGCACACAACAGACATAAGTGGGGTCAGTAGCATTAGCCACAAACATGTAACCAAGTCTTCACAAATGCAGAATGTAACTCCCTAAGCATGTCCCACCTTCACCCCATCCTGCCCTGTCTTCACTCTGTATCCTCACCGAAGTCCATGTTCTTCCACGGAGGCTGTGCAGTTTATTCCCTTATTCAGGATCACATGCCTGTCAGACTGAGGTTCGCTACGCCAGATGAATGGGAACATGGCTTGCTTGTTTCCCCCAACCAATCAGTTACTTGCCACCAAAGGTACTTGACACAAGCTCAAGTGGTCCACAGACCACTGGTAGCAAGCAAGATATCGGAACAATCCCCAAGATGATGCTGAACTAACCTATGAAAACAAAGAGCGACTGCTGTGCCAAGCAAATAAAATAGGAGAAAATAAAGTTAAGAATGCCATATTTTACTAGAAGATTTTGTTACTAGTTTTGGGCAACATCTCTCCCCCAAAACCACCAACCCAGAAGCTTCCATTCAGCTTATTCTCTTACGCTTCGCAATGCATTTTGCTTTTCAGTATTTTTGCAAAGTTTGGGAGTAACACAGAAGACAGTAATGTATTTAGAAGACATCTAAGCTCTCTAGGGCTTATGAAGTTAGCAAGCCTCATCTGAATTTTAAATGAAATCAACAAGAAGTGCTGGAACACTCCTCCACCCACACTAACCCCAAGACAGCCTTGAAAACACAGATAAAGGCAGAGATGAAAGTGATCAAGGATATTATAAGCAAATAAATAAAAGGTAAATGGCAAACAGATGGAGATATATGTTACTATTAGTGCCATTTCCACAGATGACCCCAGTTCTGTTGTCTTTAAACTTCTCCTCCTTTGAAAAAAGCTGTCTAGATATCATTTAGCTGAAAATAACCGAGAACCGTATGTTGTATTGCTATATCTACCACCACTGTAGGAACAAGCTGCGGACGGACTGACAACACAAATACATCAGTGTTTTGGTTTTGTCTGGCTCAGATTATTAGCTCAGATTTCTCCCTGCCTCCAGCAGCAGTTCAGAAATTTTAAACACGGAACATAGGACAGTTGCATAACCGAACACCAACTAGAAATGAAAAGACATGTCATCTGTGAACACAATGCACAGAGATACCTTTACAAACAAATTAACAATAAAATGGATGTTCACAGGGGCTCTTGTTACATCTCACTGACACCAGCTCCATTAACAGCTCAGGGTCATTTTCTAAGAGCACAGCTGTCCCCAGGCAGAGGGGAAAGTTTCCTGGCCATCAGCACAGCACAATCCTGCATGTCCCTGAGTTAAACATCCTTTCCCGTGGCTTGGTTTGCAAGCCCTGCCCGACTGACAGGCACAGGAGCACCGCACGCTGCTGTCACTAAGAGACGCGCTCTGCGCCGCAACGCGCCGGATCCTCTGGGCTCCTGCAGGGATGTCAAGCTTCCTTTCAAAATGTCAAGCAGGGCCCCAAGCGAGCCCAATCAAGGATTAAAACCCATTTACAATTTTAAACAGCCAAATGAACATTCAGGCCCAAATTGCATTAATTCGCTTCAGAAAGAATTTTCATTTTTTCGTGTGGAATAGACCCACCGATACACCTGCAGCACTCGGTTTGTGAACACAACACGTACAGCTGGATATTTTTACAGAAAGCAAGCCCACCAAGTTCAGGTCGACGTTCACAGGAGCTAAGCATCGCCAGCTCTGCAAGAAGTCAGACCCCAACTTAAGTTTGTGAGCGCTCACTCCATCGCAGCTGTGACTCCTGCACAGCGTGTTCAGAGGAGGCCACCTGCAGCACTCACCCAGCCGGCTGCAGCCAGGGCACTCCATCTACACTGAGAACAAATGAACCCACTGTTAGGATCAAGCATTGAGGCGTTATTGTTGGGTGTTCTGGACTGTATAATTCCATATTAACTTGCTTTTAATGAATAGGCACAAGCTCTTTCAACTTCAGCATTCTCCTGCTTCTTTATTACTGCAGCTACACTTGCTTACTGCAGCACCAGGCCACTATGAGAAAAGCAGAAAGCTAATGATGTATGAAGGTTTGGAAAAACTAGGAACTGGCCGGTTTATTCTGACCTTTAAGCTAAGCAAAGTATAGAGCTATACTGGCACCATTTGACAGTCAAAACCAAGGAATTTTTGAAAGACTTTCTTTTTCTCCCTAACATCAAAAATTTCCTTCTAAAGAGGAATTTAAAACAAGTTCATATTAATCTCATGAAAGCAACAAAACGGTTCTTTTTAACCAGTCATTACTTTTAGATCCTCTCACATGCTCCATCTTTTGCTTTGTGTCTCTCCATCACAAGAGGGCACCTCCTCTGAGCAGCTTGGAGCAGCCGCAGCGTTAGCCGGGAGACCCAAACCCTCTGCGGGAAGGTCCAGGATTTCAACCTGTGGTGTAGCTGCTCAGCATACGCCTTCCACTCACGATTAGCTTCTGCTACCTTGGGCTTGGTTTGGACAACGAGATCAAAAAATAACCCCCTAAAAGAGACAGTATAAAATACTGTGTCGGTTATAGGTTACTAAACAAGCTGTATTTTGTGATGAAAAGAGGAATAACAAGATTCAGAGGAGCACTGTCCACTCCAAATCAATGGCTCAGAGGTCACAAACAAGGATTAGCCATACCCAACAGCCAACCACACACAGAAGCAACTTTTGCTGGAGACTAGGAAGAGGACATACTGGCCATGTTACAAACAGATACTGAGAGCAAGAAGGAAGACTGGTCTTTCAAAAGATGCGTCTATTCCCAACCGGCACAAGGGGGATGATACTGGAGAGGCCTCTCTGACAGAAATTTCAACTTCTTTACCCATCCTACAGGTGAGAAGGTGGTCTGGGCTACTGGCAAGCATAGATGTCAGAGAATTGAGCCTTGGAAGGGTCAAACCCTGTGCACTATGTGTGGAGAAGGTGGTGAAATTTCTTCTGTCTGAAGGCTATTTCTCAGCATAAAATTACATCAACTGAGCTTTTTTGTGCTTTGAAACTGAATTCAATTGAAGTTAAAAACATTACTGACAGGTAAAATCATGAGGTTGTGGCCCTGATGATACGGTACATTCAGTGTTTGTACCTTTGGCTTGTAACAAACACAATTTACATTATATTTTATCCATTTTAGAGAGATAGTAATGATTTAGAGCACAGGAAGTGTTAGAAAAAAAAGTTGCTTCCAATTCCTGCCTTCAGATGCTCCTGCCAGGGCATGATTTCCAAACCTTCCTTTTGCTCCACAATCAGCAGCAGGGATGGCTGACCATACAGAGAAACTACATGCAAAGCGCTGTCCCACATTAAAAAAAAACACATCACAGAAAGACAAGGAAAGCCAATTCCTCATAATCTTTCTCTCTTACAGCAGTGTCAGGTGTTGAAAGCAGCCCCAGCAGGTAACTGCATTCAAGCCAAAGCTATGTGCTATGCAATTTGAAGACTTCCCTTCTGGTGCCCCATTATTTCTGCAGAGGGCATTCTGCAGGCAGGGCACATGCTCAGGGGCTGAGCCTTACCCCCAAGGTTTCCACAGAGGAACCTTGCAAAGGATGCAGATTTCCACCTGGCGCACAGGTGAAGGGGCTCTGGAGCACGAGAGCCCAGGGTCCCTGGAGGTGGTAGCTCCTAGCAGAGAGGGAAGTGGGAAAGGCACAGGGCAACAGTCGGCAACACCAATGTCACCAGACAGCCCGTTCCCACCTCAACTGGGACCTGCAACTCTGCTTTTGTCTCCTTGGACAGACTTCACCAAAGGCTGGAATGACACAGGACTGTATCCTGTAAACACCCTGTGTGACACACGCTAACACTGCCCACACACACGTGAATGCACTTTCCCCAAGCCACATTTCAATCAATTATGTTACGGCAAATAACAATGAGCCCGTTACAGTTATTTTCTACTTACTAATGCACCCATATAACATATTTTAAATATTAACCATCTGGGCACTCACCACTTCCATTCTTATTGTAACTGGCTGCATATTTATAAATGTGCCTGTAAGAATCAATCCACCACCTTACTAAAAATATGCAACAGTCCAGCACTAAAAATTCATTTCTATCCATTATCATGGCTGCATTCAGAGGCAGTTCTGCAAGCCTGGTCATGATCACACATGAAAAATACACGTTAGAGAAAAATTTCTAGGTACCGTAATCATCAAGTCCATAAGTATGATGAGTGGTGGCATAAAGGTGAAATGACAGAAAGATGCTAGAGGTCAAAAAATTGAGCTGTTTCTCAAAGGATTAGTAAAGGACTTGAATACACATCTTTTATTACATGTTGCCCAAGCCCCTCTCAACCAGCACTGACCAATGGTTTCTCTCTGACCAGCACTTGCCAGCCTACGCGAACCAGATAATACTCATATACAGCCAACAAATTACCCTTAATTAGTCTCCTTTCTGGAAACTTCACAAGAAGACAACAGACTAGGAAGACAGCACAGCACAAAGAATGTTCAATTGCTCAATTTAACTAGAGTTCATCCTCTAGACATATCAGACTGACGACTTCTACGAGTGCCGATTCCCCGGGACAGAAGATGGCCAGGAACACCAGAAGAAAAGGACATCCCAGACCAACCATGGGAGAGACAGGGCATCTGGCACACACAGCTTCGTGTACGAGTCACAACCCAGCACACCAGGCAAATCTCAGAGAGACCCGTTGACTGCTGGGGTAGATCCCAGTCACCAACCGAACCCGAGGCTTCTTCCACCCACCTCTGGAGGGCTGGTGGCCCAGAAACGAGACTGGGAAGCCAGGCCACAGAGCCTACAACCAACCCCATGGCTTTGCTGGACGTGTCAGCCATGTCACAGTGCCCACCCGAAGTATACACTTGCCCCCGGCACCGACCGACAGCAGGTCTCCATGGGTTTGGTTGTGGTACCCAGGAGTAGGACTGCCACAGCCTGACGCGAGAGTACAAGCTACAGCCCCGCTCACCTCTGCCTTCTGCTTTCGCGTACATTTCCTCCCGAAACCCTCCAGCCCTTTCATTCCTCCAACCATGGGTCCCTGCTGTCAGATCAGGAACACAGGTGGGCAGCTGGGCAGCCCACGCTCACTCCAGCTCACCCTCTGGGCAGCCCCTGACCGTCATGGGCAGTGGTGCCCCTCACGGGCCCGTGTCCCCCTCATGGGCCCGTGTCCCTCACAGGCCTGGGTGCCCCTCATGGGTCTGTGTCCCTCATGGGCTGGGGATGTCCATCACAGGTCCAGGTCCCTCAGGGCCAGTGGTACCCCTCACAGGTCCATGACCCTCAAGGCAGGTGGCTGTACCCTGCATAGGTCCATGTTCCTCATGGGCCGAGGGTGGCCCTCACGGGTCCATGTCCCTCACGGGTCTGTGCCCCCCATGGCAGATATCTGTGCCCCTCACTGGTCGGGGGTGCCCCTCACCGGCCAGCTTGTACCCCTCACAGATCCATGTCCCCCATGGCAGGCGGCTGTACCCCTCACGGGTCCACATCCCTCAGAGGCCCACGTCCCTCACGGGCCAGAGGTGCCCCTCACGGGTCCACGTCCCTCACGGGCCCGTGCCCCTCCGCCCCCACCGCCGCCGCGCAGGGCGAGCCCGTGTGCCGGCCGGGCCGCGGGGAGGGCGCGGCGGCCGCGGTGGCGGTGAGCGGGACCGCCGCCCCCGCCTCGCCGCAGAAAATGCAAGTCAGCGGGCGGCTCCGCGGCCGCCCGGCGCCGCTCAAAAGTTTCGGGGGAGGCGCCGGGCCGGGCGGCGAGGGCGGCGGCCCGCCGCGGGCCGGGGTGGGGGGGGGCGGGAGCGGGGCCGGCGGCCGGGGCCCGGCGCGGCCGGTCTCACCTCCTTCTGGCGCGGGTCCTGCGGGTAGACGTCGGGCGGCCCCAGGCGCGGCCGCTTGAGCGGTCTGTGCTCATAGCTGAGGAGCCCGAAGGCGGCCATGATCGCTCATGTTCGCCGGCGCGGCGGGCGGGCGCTGGAGCGGGCTCCGAGCGCCAGGGAGCAGCACTCGGCGGCTCACCCCCCGCCTCACCCCCGCCGCGCCGGGGGCGGGCTGCGCGCCGCGGCGGCGGCGGACGGGCGCGGGGGCGGCGTACCGGCCCGGCCCGCCCCGCTCCGTTCCGTTCCCTCCCGCCGCAGGTGCCGGCCGCGGCCGCCCCCCGGCGATGGCGGGGCCGAGCGGCCCCGGAGGAGGGCCGGGGAGGGCAGCGCTGGCCGGGGAGAAGCGGCGGAGACGGCCCTCCGCGGGGAGCGGAGCCTCCGGCCCCTTCCAGCCGCAGGGACGCGGCACCCGCACCGTCACCCTATCGTCCGTTCCCAGGTTTAACACCATTCAGTTTAGCGGATAAATAATTCACGCCGGGGAAGAGCCGCCCACCCCCCACACCCCGGGGGGCTCGGGCCGTCCCTCCCCTCCCCTCCCGGGGAGCGCTCAGCCGCCGGGAACGAGCCGCCCTGCCCGGCCACGGCGGGGGAGGAGAGGGCAGCAAATCCCCCCCAAGTCTTCCACCCGCCCGTCTCCCCTCGCCCCGCCCCCGCCAGCCTCCGGTGGCCCTTGGGCGAGCCGCCGGCGCAGGGCGAGGGGGACGCGCTGCCCCGCCGCCCCCGGGGCGCTGCCGGCACCAGCGGGGCGGGGGGGAACGGGGAGCGAGGGGAGCGGCGGGTTGTGCTTAACGGCTCTGCAGAACAAAAGTAACACGACGTTAAAGCTCCGCCCCCCCCTTTTCCCAGCGCGCAGGTGGGGGTCCCCTGCTCGCCGTCCGGCACCGGGGGGCGCCCCCCCCCCGCAGCCCCTAATTAGCGCCCCCCCCCCCCCCCCCCGCAGCCCCTAATTAGCGCGGCGGTAGCGGCGGCGGCGGGGACGTTCTGTAGCAGCCTTGCAGTGAGGGAGCAGGAAAACTACACCCCCGCCCACCCCCTTTTTTTTTCTCCTACCCGTTATGGTGCCGGGTCCGCTCCTTGTGCGACCTCCGGGACAGCGCAAACACGGGGCGCTCCGGGAACACCAGATTAGACGGGCGGTTACAACTAAGTCCAAATAAAATTAACAGCGGCACTCTCCAAACGTCCAGATTTAGCGTGGACGAGAAGAGGAAATACAGGCAAACCACAGTTCTGTTGTCTCTAAGCAATTCTCTAACCAAACCACAGTTAAAAGCCGAGGTTGAACTAGATGAAAGCAATAAAGTTGGATAGTAATGCCATACGCTGTCCCGTACGTGTTAATGCATCTTCTGCTTAAATCTTTGGAACTTCTGGTTCCTGAGCTCCCCTTCACACATCCAGCCGTGTTGCTCAGCAAAGGCAAGGCTCAACTCCTCTGACACCTTCAAACTTCACAGTCGCGCTCCGAGACGCCTTCTGCGGCAGGTTTATCAGACGTCGTGTGGGATCCAAGGACATGCTCTGAGGACCGGCAGTGTTTGCCAGCCCTTCTCCTTCCCGCCACCAGCAGATATAAAAATGCTTCAGATATAAAAATGCTTCAGAACAAGTCACACTGGCACGCTACGCGGGTGCTGGGATCCCTGGCTTCAGCAACATTAGTGTCGTGCATATTTTAAGATCCTATCATTACATTTTATTCCCTAGACTTTGTCAAACACATCTTGACATATTTAAACACACAGATCCCAGCCTTTTGGTGGTTTTTGTCACGCAGAATGGTCTGACAGTCTCATAATGGCACTCGCTGTTGTTGATCCGCCTGCGCTGTACAGCACCTCCGCAGTGCAAGCGTCCCGGCGGAGACGGGCCCCGTGAAGTCCATACATGGGGTTACAGATCTGGCTGCGGGTTTGCGCTATCCACCGCCCCGGTCCTCAGTTCAGGCACTGATGTTTGGGAGGCCCAGGTTCAAACCCAGTTTCTTTAAACCCTCAAGTCTGCAAACACTCTGATCTGGAGTCTTGGTTTGTTGTTCTCTGGAAACACTGCCAGGGCAGACAGGTTTGGTTGTGCTGTCTCCGTTCAGAGGGTAAAAAGTATTTCATGTCACCTTTAGTCACGTGAGTAGTGCCTTAAGCCACCACTTTAGTATGGGAATTTGAGGAATAAGCTCTGAATAAGGAAAAATGGCAAATACCAGTTCGTAGTATGTGTTTTTACCATCATGACTAAATTCTTGTCCTTTGCTGTGGCTTTGCTGATGCTAGCTAAAAATAGAAGGTAACTTCTGAAAATATTGCCTTAATTACCGGTTATATGCTTTCTCCTAGGACACTTCTTGCTTTTAACATCTGCAGGTCTATGCAATTCTCCTAGTAGTGAGGGACAAACAGCACCGCTCATCTGAACTGCGGCTGACTCCAGCCAACGAGCAAACTTCCCACATGTGTTTCCCCTAAGATGCACATCACTATAGGTCCGCATCACCCCTGGTGGTGTCATCCCGAACATTTCTACAACCAAGGATGGCCTTTCAGGAAAATTGATATCACCTCTACAGCAGTTGGGACATGGTGGAAAAGAGCAGAACATGCTCAGTATCAGTTCTACATATATCACAAGTCACTACATGACTGTGGCTATACAGAAGTTTTCATCCACGGGAGTTGTAAAACCCAAATCTCTTACAAAACTTGGTGGCAGTTTTGGTGATCCCCAAATCTTTTTCCACTGTCCTTACCATAGGATAAATTTGATTGATAAAATTAAAAAGAATGTGTCCATTTGACTGCAATGATTGCCAAAGATAAGTTAGCACAGGACATTTCAAACTCTGTGAGAAATGGTACGCTGTTACTGCTTCCCAGGTTCATGTGTACAAGCCACTGCTCTTCATCCATCTATACCTCACGTTGCATATTTACCCTTAAGTATCATATACTGGAGTTTCGGCATCTGTGGGAGAAAAAAGGAGGTGGTTCTCTTCCACTCCGCTATTAATGGGCACTTGCTCTCATCAAAAATACCTAGTCCAGTGCATTTTCCTGCGCTGTTGGCCGGCATTGGCTGCTGAACGCAGAGTCCGTGAACTGGAATGGGATGTGGTGCTGCTGCTCCAGGCACCAGCTGAAGCAGGAGCCGAGCATCCGCTGCTGCGACCAAAGTCGCATGGACGGCAGCACTTTATACACCACCACTAATACTCACACAACATCCTTTATGCTTACAATGAAAAGTGAAATTAATTAGTTAATCATCATACAACACTCCAGTGACTTGGGTTGAGAAGTATTATAGTCTATTTCTTTAAATTCAGGGTTTTTTAAAAAATTAGTGGTTGAGAGAAAATTTGAGGAGAAAGTGCATCGATGACAATTTAAAACAAGCCTTTTTCAGGAGCAGATAACACTGTGTTGAACAGGGAGGAAGAGTACCGAGCTCTCTACAAGGTAACGGCACGGGTGGAAAAGCCTCCCAAGGCCATCCTGGTGCCACTGCACAAGTACGGCGTAAGAGACAAGACCCCCGTATAGCTCAGTACGCAGTCAAGATTGTCTGATGATATAGTTTCGCCTTAATTATTTTTTTTATAAGCTAAACAATGACAACAGTCTTTCCTTTAACTTTTTTCACCATATGCAGGCCAGCAGGGAGAAGTGAGTATTTACGGGGACAGGAACAAAAACATCCCATCAGCAATCCGCTCGCAGGAAAGCTGGGAGCGAAGAGCAGGAGAAAGAGGGGGAGCAGCAACCGGGCAGGGCTCGGGGAGAGCCCCCGGGGTGCTGCTGTGCTCTGTGGGGACACGGGCGAAGGAGCTGACGCAGGGCAGGTTGCAGGGAGGAGCAGCGTGCAGCAAAGCCCCGAGCAGCCAGAGTGCGGAGAGGAGCTCCGGCAGCGATGGGGACGACCGCGGTCTGCAGAGCCAGCGCGGAGAGAGGCGCTCGCTTCCAATAGGACATGGAGCAACAGCAGCGGGTTTGGTAGCATCTTGGACATACGGGGTGGGAGAACGGACTTGAGCGAGACGAGTCCGCTGAAGAGGAAGGCTCTTCTCCGGTGGACGGGAGGGGACGATCAGGCAAGACCCGAGACTGCGGCGAGGGCTGTGAAACGGCTCACGGCGCTGCGTGATGTGCTGCTCCCGAAAGGAGCATCCAGCCGCTCGGGCCAGGAATTAAATATCATCCCTTACCGCCGTAACACCCGGCCACGGCAGCGGTTTTGCAATACCCCTTGGTTCCTTCTATTCGGTTTCTAAGCTTGGCCTTGAGCAGCGACGCACCTAAGTCTTGCTTCCAGTGTCATATTGCCAGAAAGCGGGGAATCTACTGCTTCTGAAAGAAGAAACAAATGTTTGTCTCTCCTTTTTATCCTGTGATTTGGTGCGTCTTCTTTGCTCTTGTCATACATTCAAAGCAGTATTCGTTGTGGTGAAGCACGCAACATTTGCAGTGAAATATTTTCTGTGATCATCAGATACCTCAGCTTCACTTTTTCAGTTAATTATCTGAGGGAAAAAATAACCCATTATTTGCTTCACATGTTCCAGAAGAGGGAGGATGTTACAAAAACCTGTCAAAAAGTTCATTGTAGGAGACCTTCTTTTCTGAAACTGCCAGTCTGTACCACGAGGGAGCGTGGGTTCCTTTTCCTGTGCTTGTTTGATAAACACCGTGCCCCAGAAAGCGGGAAATATTATTTTAACCGTCCAGAAAGCAACACTGCCTTAGCATGCAGGCACAAGCAGACACTGCCAAACGCCTCCTCAGTGTTCGCTGCAGAATTCACAGCTGGAGTTAGAAAGGGACTTGCAGTGCCTGTCAAAGCGCGTATCGACTGAGTTGCCTTCAAACAAATGCAGCCGGGACCCGTGGCCGGTAACGAATGCTCCAAGAACAAGTTACTCCAGGGCAAACTCCAGGACAATTTTCCTCTCTCATCTCCAGCTTGCCCGTGCACAGTGTCATCTCCTGCCCGGTCTCATCTCCGCCGCCTGCCCAGCCCCAGCCGCTGCCCAGCCGCCCGCGAGGCACAGCCGGACGCGCTGCGTGCTGCTCCTGGAGCTCCACCGCCGCTCGCCCGGGGATTCTCAAACATCTGCGCTCATTCAGAAGACTACAGAATTTTCCACGGCACAAACTACTGCTCCATGTGGAAGGACTGTCAGAGAGCTGACTCTTGAGAAAAGCAGTCACCAAAACAGGTAAATGCAATAAGTTTTTTTTCCTGTCAAATTCTTCCTAGGACATAGTCACTTTTATACACGTGTTCAAGTCTGTTGCTTTCACTGCTATTGAGCCGGTGATAGACATACTAATATATTACAGTCCCTCTTCAGGGAATGATAAATGCATTCTGCTCAAGTAAAGTGTTTAAAACCATCTTTAAAAATAAGCATTTTCCCAAACCTGTGTGTGTTCGGCACTGTGTGCCGTGCAAGCTGGGTGGCAGGGGACCCCAGCGATACAGCGGTGTGCCGTCCTTTGGTTACATGTGACGATCACAGCCCCAACCACAGCTTTATTTAAGCAAAAAATCATTTGTCTGCACACAGCCCCGCTTCATTTTAATTCCAAGGTTGTCTTAAAACATACGTAGTTAAACCAGACTCAGTCTTTAACCCTAACTGATACGATACTCTCAAACCACCTGAGGAGTACTCCTGCCATGGACACACGTCCAGTTAATAAACCACTTTCTAAGCTGATCTGGTTAGGAAAACCCCGAGCCCCGAGTTTGCTGAACTCAGTAGATGGAGGCAGATGGCCATGGCTCTGGTCCTAGCCAGGCCCTGAGCTCGCCACGCTCCCAGGGATGGGTTATTCCGTGCCCGTGACTTTGGCTGGCGTGAGAGCAGGGCAGGTCCCCGGCAGCGGCGGGAGCCCCACGGTGCCGCTCCGGCATGAACCCCGGGGCGCCGGCATGCCGCCCGGCCTTGGGGCAGAGGGGGTCTTCTGTGAGGAAGTAAGAGAAAATGTATTTGTGTATATTTGACACCTGAACCAAAATGTTTGTCTGAGCACCCCGCAGAGTGCAGCCAAAACAGTACGGTCGGTACCAGAGACGCTGCCCTTCTCGGGGAGCGCCTCGAGAGGGGAACGTCCGTGCCCAAATGCAGCCAAGCACTGCAGAGGGGCGCCTAGCTCGGCCGGGGCGCAGAGCCTCGCCTCCGCCGTGGCCGTAGGAACGACAAGAAGAAAAAAGAAAAATACACATACCAAAAAAAAAAAAAACCCGAGCAGCTCAGCCTTGCTAGCTTTAGAGGAAAACCTGGAAAAATAAAACCCTCTGCAAACTTCCTTTTTGGAGAGCAGATAATGGGAGGCGGCAGGCGAGGCTGCCTGAAAGCCCCCGCTCGCCCCCTCAGATGGGGGCTGGGAAGAGCGGAGCGCTCGTCAAATTACCGAGAGGCTCCTTCTGTCATCTTAAACCCTGTTATCAAGTGACACAGAGGATGCACTGAAACACTCCGCAAACTGCGCTATTCCCCAGCTGGCTTAAACGCATCAGTGCGCGAGCTGGAGCTGTACAGAAGGGGACGGGGAAGAAAGAAACCTCTACAGCATCTTTCAGGAGCCGCGTGCCCGGTGGAGGCGGCTGCGGACGGTCCCTGGGAGAGGGCTCCCCGCGCCGGCGGGGCTGGCTGGGCGCCGGGGCTCCGCGCGGGCGGCTCGGCTGCGTGCCCTGCTGATGCAGAGCTTGTCGCTGCCGTGCTGAAAGCTGCGTCCCTTAGAGGACGTCGCGTGCCACCATGCCAGCTCAGCAGAAGAAAATTATCTTTTGCGTCGCCGGGGTGCTGAGCCTTGCCTGCGCGCTGGGGACCGCGGCAGCCATCGGCACGCAGCTGTGGGTGAAGGGGACGATACTCTGCAAGACGGGAGCCCTGCTCGTCAACGCCACCGGCCAGGAGCTGGAGAAGTTTATTGGCAAAATCCAGTACGGGCTTTTCTACGGCGAGCGCGTGAGGCAGTGCGGGCTCGGGGGGAGACCCTTCCAGTTTTCATGTGAGTAACAATGGCATTTGAATTATTTAGCACCGCGCTGCCGCCGGCTCGGGGAGCCAGGGGATAGCCGCCCCCGCGGCCCCTCGCCCACAGACAGAGCCCAACAAGCACGAAATACCCTAAAGCAAAAGCTGCCGTTCCGGTGCTCTGATCTTCAGGTACCAGAATCTTCTGCTCCGGTACTAGTCGAGCCAGGCTAGCATTTCCAACAGTCTGCATTTCAATTACACCGATAGCTACACTGCAACCTGCTGCGTTCATTGGAAAAACGGCGGGTTGATGGTAGCTGACACTGCGGCGGCTGATCTACAAACCAAACTTGGTAACTGACATACAGAATTTTATCAAAAACTCTCAGCAATGGTTTTGCTTTACATGTAATATTCATCACCTATTTATCTTCAAGGATAAGGAGATCGATAAAATGATCGAGTGAACACAGAGTTTGTATATAGCAGCCCATTAAGCAGCTAATAACAAACAGCCACTTGTTATATGTACAATATGTCACCTGAAGGGATTACAAAACAGAGTTCAGAAGCAGTCTGCTAAAAGAGCACTGGTGAATTGCGTACAGGAGTCATTTTAGGCGAGGTAAGGTTACCAGATTAGGCATCACAAATTATTTACTACACAACCCTTTTCCAAAGTTGTAGATTGGATTAATTTAATATCATATTAGTATTTGCCATCTCTGATTAAATTCCATCGCTAGTCTATTGCGACAGCTGAGGTTCTCCTCGGTTGGGTTGCTTTGCGTGCTGCCACAGCGTGCGGACACCCCACCCGCCGGTTATAGGATGGGGTCGATTTTCAGAGGGGTCTCCTAAATCCCACAGAATTCGTTTTCTGCTGTAGGTGACATTGTTATGAGCCGCAGCTGACAGGGGCGCGGGCGAGGGGCAGCGCTGAGACTGCCATCCGTGCGGGCTCACTGCGGTGAGGAGCCGTGCGGCACAGCTACACTCCCTAAAATGCGGACCAGATGCAGCGGGACTAAGTCCGGCCACGACAGACAGCCCCCACACCGGAGGCGGCCCCTCGGCTTCTGGGTCTAAGCATTTTCCTTTCACATATTTGTTACTTAGATCCTTTTAAACCACTTCATTGAGATCACTTGCATTCAGGCTCCCATCTCTACATTCCTTCTGCTATGGCTGAAATATTTTAATACGCTGCTAGGGTGACTGCAGCAATGGTTACAAAAGAATTTTAATTTTGCGGGCGTTGTGAATTAACGTTACGGGTACGAGAGAGAATACAAATGCACAGCTTGTTTGTGATGATTTAATAATAGCAATCATCACGTATTTTTAAATATCTCACAGTGCTCCATATAGGTAAGCTCTGATCTGTGCAGTACTGCGGAGCGTTTCCAACCCAAAGCACTCCGGGGTGAAAGGTGTTTGCTCTCCCTCCGGCCATACGCTTTCTGTCCGTGCTCTCAGGAATCTCACACAACTGAGCTTTCCTATCCAAATGTTTGCCAAACTTGAGTTCCTAAGTGTTATTGGAGCACGTAAACGCAAATATAACCAAAGAACAGAAATAATAGCACGTGAAGTTGTTATTTAGTCCCAGCTAAGCAACCTGCTTTGGAATGGTCAAAAAACCAAAACCTGAGTGTTCATATGCAGAATCCTACTGCACAGCACAATATTAGAAATTCATTTATTTAATTTGAGTGCCTAATGTACACATCCAAAGAATGCCAAGGAGTCACATGAGGAAGAAAACGCTGAACAAGTAATTCAGCCAACATTAGTAAATATCACCGTTCTCATTCTCAGACAGAGAAAATGAGGTTTGAAGTGTGCTTTAATGCCCGTTCCCAGGACCTGAAATCCAGGCTGGATTCCATCCTATGCCCGAGATTCCTCAGGTGTCCCGGGACGGAGCAGCATCCCTCCCCGAGAGCAGCCCCCGCGCCCACGGCCCGGCCCCCCGGCCCCCGGCGCAGCGGGTCGCCCCTGCCGCAGCAGAGCTGAGGCGTCGGGGTGGGAAACACAACCCCGGAGCATCGCCCGCCTGGCGGAGCGTGCGGCTGCCCTGCGCTCTCCTGCCCCGCAAACCCCGCCTCGGTAGCGACAGGCTTCAGCACGTCTCGCTCACGCTATCGCGCATCCACTGGACGTCTTATTGACCCACACTGCCGTCCTTTACGCGGCACCCCAAAGAGGTGACGCTACGAGGTGGTCTTTGGCACCGGGAACACCCGAAGCGTGGCCCAGTCGCAGCCTGAACAGCTCCACAACCCCGTGGTAGGGATCGGGGCAGTCCGCAGGGCGGGCTCTGCCTCCCCGGGCTTTCACCGACAGCTGGGGCTGGAGCGTTGATGTCCTCCTGGCAAATTGCTCTCAGATCATCTCTTTCTTAGGTTAAAAATCAAACACAACGCTTACTTTAAGAGGATTTATATTCTGAAAAAATGGTTGGGCGGCTTAGCAAGGTGTGCCTCTCCTACAAGCGGTGCCCTCAGGAAGGGGCTGGTTGGCGTTCTCCGGGGCTGCGGCAGACCCGTCCCGTGGGGGTCAGTGCTCTCGGGAGCTCAGCGATACCCTGTACGACGGACACATCCATAGGGTAACGCACTGAAGCGCTCTTCAGCTTGTCTGAGAAGAAAAGGCACGGAAAATAGGCTAAATGATTTAGTTCTATGTTTGTTCCCATTGAACGCTCCCCTCTGACCGCTATATCTCTTTTAATTGTAAAATGAATCTGCTCTGCCAGCAAACCCGGCCGGGCCGGGGAAAGCCTTCCGCCTCATTTGCTCTCGCTGATTCTCATCAGCTTCTGGGTCAGCAGTTCGTTTTCTAAAGGTCGCTGGCATGCATACCTAACACACCATTTCATTCATTACAGCGAGGGAATGTTTTCCTTTCAAGACAACATAGCTGCTGGAATTAATTTTTCCTGATATGTCACATATAAAATTTTAACGACATAAACCACTGTAAATGCCGGTGCCAAGGGAAAGATCCAATACAATGCAGTAATATGTTTTCTTAAAATAAACATTACAAAACTGTATTATTAAAGACACAGTTTTGTGCATTCTCCCAAAAGATCAGCGGGTGCTGCAGGAACTAACGCTATTCCATGTACAAGTGCTGCACAGGTCGGGACTCCGCAGCCGTTGGTTGGGGACCCTGAGCCGTACAACGGCGAAATTGTACTTTACGCCGCACTAACAGTGCGACTGCTTCTCGTGCTTGTAAACACATGAAACATATAAGGTCTAGTTTCTAAAACGTGCTTTGTGTTATACTGGGATGATATAAGGAATTTAGGCACCAGTGGCACAATGGGACAGTAAGTGGCCATCAGCAGAAGTAACCTTTTACGCGATGCGTGATGTTTATGCACACGGCTTCAAGAATAGTTTGCAAACATTTGTTTCATTAATTTCCCGTTCATTTAGTCCGGGAGATAGATTGACTTGACGCCACGTTACCTGCCCCTGTGTTTGCGGCGTGGCAAGCTGCAGCACGGGCTGCCGGGAAACGTTTTACAGGGCAGAGTAATTTACGTGAGGCTTTTTTACTCTCTGCGCGTTACAGCTGCGGCGAGGCAGCGCCGGGGCGTTATTACCCCCGCTTTAATCGTGCCCCTGTGGATCAGGAGCAGTTAAGTGTGTCTGATGATTCCTTCTGAAATACCCGTTGTTGCCAAACAAACACGCATGATTAAAAATTATTCTCTCGTACCGAGACTGATTGGCTATCCCCTTGTGCCTTAGCTAAGGAGGATCACAGTCTGAAATAGTAGCTAAAAAGCTGCATAAAAATATCTAAAATAAAGTATTCCTAAATTTTTGCATGGGCAGTGACCCCGGCCATTGCACGGCTGGAACTCGGCGCAGCCTTCAGCCCGTCGGGCAGAGCCTCTTCAGGCAGCGGTCATTAACAAAGCGCAAAAGCGGACACACCATTCGGCCACCGCTTCCCACCGCGGCGGTCCCGACCTGCGCCCCGGGCTCTCCCGGGGCCAGCGACGCCATGCCAAAGGCAGCGGGGGCGAAAGTTTCCAGCTTTTGGAAACTTAAAATTATATAGCACATGGTGACAGTGTTCCATGAAGCGCGTGACACACGCAGCGCTCGCACCTCCCGAGCAACAGCCTTCCCACTCCCAAGGCCACGGAGCAGAGCGCCGCCGCAAACAGCCGGCGCCGCTCCCGCCGCAGGAGGAGAGACGCGGCTGCACCCGCGCGCTGTGCGCTCCGTCTCGGTTCAGCTTGGTGCCCCACTTTGTTACCGCCAGATTTCTCCAGTTCCTCTCACTGATTTATCATCTCCCCTTTTGGCCTTGGGCTTCCAGACACAAAACATTCCGCGAGTGTTTTACTTGGGGAAATACAGGGGAGAAAATTTTGATCATATAAAATTCGCTTATGCTTTCAAAACTTCATTCAAAGAGTTTGTTGCAAGTAACTCTGATATAACTTTTATGAATTTCTCCCTCTTCAGTATCATATTTCATTTTAAAAATAGGAGATTAATGTATGTACAGAAATATATCCCTTTTCCATTTTCAAGGATTTTTATCAAAATACCATATTCTTTTTCTATTTTCTAAAAATAGAAAAATACCAAAGGGAAGGAGGTTAGAAACCGCCAGTCCTTGTAGGTGTCTACACGTCTCCGTGGCAATAACTGTTGGTGGATTTTCACAGGCAGTCTCCATACTATAGACAACCGCACACCTTATCTCCCCCAGATATCACAAGTTCCCGCAGCCCTGGAAGTCTCCCAGCAACAGGCGGAGCACACCACAATTAACCTGCCCACATGGCAGCACTGCGGCATTGCTGAGGATTTACTGCTTCTTCATAATAAAACGTGGACATATTAACTTACAGATTTATTGCTTAAGGTTTTCAGAAAAAAAACCCCAAACACATATTCAGAAAAAAAAAAAAACAAACACGTGATTCCGTGATTTTTAGCCAAAACTCTTTGGGTACAAATTTACCAAAAGAGCGCTGTATATCTGTACAGATCAAAGTGGTGGAACAGCCGCCCTGAGACGGGATGGGAACCCACATCCCTGCCAGGAGCAGCCCTGTGCTTCCCCGGGGGGCGAAGCGGCCAGACCCTCGCGGTTGTGCCCTTGAGACACATCAGACGTAAATAAACCACCCACGCTACTGCAAACCAAACGAGGGACCCCCAGGGACCCTGTGCCCACGGGGACACCGCTTCCCCGGGGAGGGGCAGCCAGGAGAAGCATCCCTTGGGACGGGGAGCCGCCTCACCCCATCCTGGGTACCACAGGACACACGTGGTGCGGATACTGGCACAGGGTCAGGGACTTCTCATCCTCACCCGACCCTCCCTGCACCTCCGTTTTGGAAAATAAAATAAACACAAGACTCTACTGACCAGAGAAAAAGAAAAACCCGTTTCTAGTTAATAACTTCATTTTCACCCTTGGTTGTGTTTGGAAGAGCACAATTTAAAACAATTGTCACAACCCAGCAAGAAATCCCCGGGCTGACTTCTACACCAGCTTTGCCTGATGTGTATAGTAACGTTTTGTTTGTTTTGTTTTCAGTTTTTCCAGATTTGCTCAAAATTATCCCTGCAAGTATCCATGTTAGTGTCATTCTCTTCTGTACAGTACTGATCATCTTTGCTCTGGTGGGAGCAGGTTTCTTCATGTTCAATGCTTTTGGCAGCCCTTACGAAACCCTGCACGGCCCCGTCGGGTTGTACCTCTGGAGCTTCATCGCCTGTAAGTACCAGCCACCCCTGGCTACCGGGCTACCGCCTGGCCGCGTTTGCTACTGGCCACGACCGATTTATCGGCGTAGGAGACTGCATTAAGGACCGTGGCTGCACTGACCCTAAACCGGCAAAACAAAGCTAGGCAGAAAGGTGGAGGATTTTACTGTGTCAAAATATGTTTCTTTCCAAACTGGAGTTGAGAGATAAAATGTCGCAATCCCCCGCGAGGGCGGGCGGTGGGATGGGTATGGGCGGCCCCGGCAGCTCCGGCCCTTCTGGCAGAAAAAGGGGATGGTGCCCAGGAGCCCCCCAGGACCCGGAGCCGGGGCCGCATCACGGACACACAGCACACGGTCAGAGCCGGGAGTCGCACCAGAGTGGGGAAAGGGGGAAAAAAACATCCAACAAAAAAAAGTCAGCGACGCAACTGCTCGTATTCGGCATGATGGGCGGCTTCCAGCCGCGTGCGCGAGATCCCCACTTACAGCAGCAGCACGTTCTGCGGGCAGGGAGGAACCGGGAGCAGAGGGAGACTGACAGCATCGCGCTGCAGAGGCAGTCTCGGAGCAAACACCGCCAACGGGGATAACAGAGCAGCCCTCTCCCTCTGCCTCTTGGAGAGGGGAAAGCCCCTCCTCGGTCTCGCTGGCTTGGCTGACAAGAAGATTTACCACTATTTTATGAGGTATTATGTATTACAATCATAATTTAATAAAAGACTTAAGTACCTATTTATCTTTAAACACGCAGACAGTTCAGTTACGTTCCATGGGACAATGAGCAGCTTAAAGCTGAAAAAGAGCACAGACTCTTTGCTGGATGAGGGCACTAAAGCAGCCGTGCTAAATATTATGGGTCCCGAGCCAAATTCAATTAAAAAAGCTTACCAATTTCAATAGCCGTGGGCTTGGGGTCTAAAAATAATCCCTGTTAAAGCTCAGGTACGGTGGCCATAACAACACTATCAATATGGCATGTGCTTGGGATGCCCATCACGTGGGCTGGCTGCGGGGATGGCCACGGTGATGAGCATCTCCCCCTCCGTTTCAGGTTCCTGTGGCTGCCTCATCATGATCCTCTTCTCTTCAGAAGTGAAAATCCACCACCTCTCGGAGAAAATTGCTAACTTCAAAGAGGGAAGTTTTACATTCAAGACTCACAGCGAACAGTTTGCGAATTCGTTCTGGATCATCCTGGTTTGCTCCCTGGTGCACTTCCTGAACGCCTTGCTGATACGATTTGCTGGATTTGAATTTCCCTTTTCAAAATCAAAGGATTCTGGGACAATCACTGGGGCGGCTGACCTGATGTATTAGGATTACATCATTTAAGAACGTTTCAAGCAAAGAGGTTCATCACTACTACATTCAGCCACCACCAGATGTTCCCACCTGTAAATTATTAACTCTAAAGAAGTTTAAAGAAAGTGAAGGTTTCAAATAAACAACAACACGGCATACGCAGCAAACAAAAGAAGAGATGCGATTCGGTAATGTCTAGATCAAAATACCCTCTCTTTCTTGGGGGAAGACTTTATGATGACATTTGCCTTTTTTTCCAGTAAGTAGCCGGTATGAAGAAAACTAGGAATATCAATAGCGTTGGACTGCCTCTGGGAAGTAGAACAGTGTGTTGCAGTAGAGGCACACGCTATCGCCAGCACCGATAGCCCCGGTGAGGGCGAGGACGCGTCAGGGCAGCGGAGCACAAGGACGCCCGGCAAAGCTACAGACATCAAACAAGAGAAAAGCAGATGTGGGGTCTTTGCTGGTACCACACTCCAGGCTCCGCCTCGGGAGCGCAGTGCTGGGAAGGAGCACAGCACGAGAGCGGGTGCTTGCAGGACAAGACCCGGAACCCCGCACCCACCACTACCGCTTTAGCCTGGCCTTACACGCACAGCAATCACATCACCTCTCTCCATAAAGCTCTCTTTTGGTTTTTTTTTTGTTTTAACAAACCAAACTGTAACTCTTTGGCCCTGAAGTCCCTCATTGCACCGCGCAGTCACTGCAGCCGGGGGCTTCGCGATGTTGGGCACAGAGCTGCACGCAGCAGAGTGGGATGAAGAGGAGAAGCGACACGCTCCCCGGCTTGCCCGAGGGACGCAGCCTGGCTCGGCGCTGCCCAGCAGCACTGCGAGGCAGGGAGCCTTTCCCAGGGCAAAGCGACGGGAACGAGACCGGGCACCCTTCACAGCGCACTGCATCCTCCAGGGAGGACTCTGCCCAGAAAACAGCCCTGCGAACTCTCTCTCATCCAACACTACCAACAAACAAAGTCAAAACCTTTGGCAAAGGGCAGCGATGGAGTAACACCACCGGCCGGCTCACAGGGCGCGCTGCGGCTCAGCAGAGGCTGATGAAGAAACGCACGAGGTTCTCCACCTCAAGGTGCACGGGAAGCCAGAACGGACGGGCACGTCACCCCTCGCACCCATACACTTCTGCAAGTCAGTGAACGGCACCGGCCGGCTCCCCCCGGCGCGGCTGGGGCAGCCCACCCACGAGAGGAGCATCGGGCCACAGCCACCACCCGCGGGGGACTACGTGGGTACCTCGGGGGTGAGGCGCTCCTTGCAGGCCGGGGAACTGACGGTCAGGGCAGCGAGGCGAGGAGGCGGCCAGGGGGATCGGAGCAGTGGCACAGGCTGCCCAGGGAGGGGGGGAGTCCCCTTCTCTGGAGGTTTTCAAGACCCGCCTGGATGCAGTCCTGAGTGATGTGCTCCGGGCAATCCTGCTTTGGCAGGGGAGTGGGGCTGGATGATCTCTAGAGGTCCCTTCCAACTCTGAAAATTCTGTGATTCTGTGATTCTGTGCCGCCCCTTTATCCGCGGGGGCTGCAGCCCCCTCCCGCCCAGCCAGGGGCACTCCCGCCGGGCCGCTGACCAGGCCCAGGTGCCTCCCAGGGCCGCCTCTGGAAGCCGTCATCTGCTTCAGGCTCTGCCAACTGGCCGGGTGACCTCACCGACTTTTCATGCCATTTTTTTTTATACTTTTACTACCAATGGCAAAACCTTGCCGGGGTTTTTGTAAAAGGTTTGTCGGCGACACCCCTCCTCCGCAGGCCCCGGCGCCGAGCGGCTCTGCCTCCCCACGCTGTGCCACAGCCCCCGAAATCCTAACAACGTGCAAGGGCTACTGCAAGTTGCCACAGCCTTTTTCTTCATCGTTTTCTTCTTAATTAACATGCAGATTATTCTTAATATTAGTGTATCTTCTTAACACATAATTTGTATTGCGTCTCATGGCATTGTTTACTATACAGCAAATAATGAGGAGTAATGCTTCATCCTCCTCCTTCCTGATGTTCCGTGAAGCTGCTCCGCTTTGCAGCGCGGTGGCAGCTCTGGCGACGGGCAGCGTCCCGGCTGGGACATACCCCCGGCTCCCGGGGGTGTCTTTCGGGGTGACCCTTGCCGGCCCTGAAGAAGGAGCTGGCCCCTGCCTGTAAAACAGAGTTGCATGGCCCTGCCTCAGCACAGGGGATAAACCCATCCCCGTCCCCGTCCCTGTCCCCATCCCCGTCTCCGTCCCTCCCGCTGCGCAGGAGAGAGCGGCCCCTGACTCGGGGTCCCGGTGCTGTCACAGGGGGGTCACCTCTCAAAGAGCCCATCCCCACTGCTCCCCCTCGTCCCGCCCCACTCACCAGCACGAGTTCAGCCGTCACTGTCATTCCTATCCAGTTCCTGAGACAAACATAACAAATCCTTACTAGAAAAATAAAATTGAGACAATATTTGTGTGTTTGAGCAGCTGAAAGTAACAGTCAGCGCAGGCGTGACTGTCTCCGCCGGCGCTCCCACGGCAGCACCACGCACCCCGCGGCTCGCTCGCAATCCGCGAGCATCAGCTGAAGAGGTTTTGCCCTGTTTCGTTTCTAGACTAGCATATTTCATGAGTTAAAAAACAAGAAAAATTGTGTAGTGAGGAGAAATATATAAATATATTTTGAAGGTTATTGAAAAATCGGGGTTTTTCATATCCCAATAAAAAGTTAGTATGCAAGTGTGTCTGTATGTGGATGCGCATACATTTAAATGCAAATATATACAATAAGTATCTATATAAGGGTGTGTACCAGGCTTAGACCACTGGCCCACGATGCTGATGCAGGGCTGAGTGGAGGAGCACCGTGTCGCGGATGTGGGGCTCACCGCGCTCTCTGGACCCTTCTCGCGCCCCACCGCTGTGCCTCCCTGAGCAGGGACGCCGGCAGTCACGCTGCTGGCTGCCGTAGCGGCCCCTTCCAAAGCATACCCACCTTGGTGGGTTCTCCTGTCAAAGTTACTGCCCCGAGCAGAGATCGTTTATCATTTGGAAACAGCGGGAACAACAGACTTAGTCGGCTCCCCTGCAACGGCACGAGCCATACGCCCACGCCGGCACCTGCGGAGGTGGTTCCCCAGAGCGCAGCCGAGAAAAGGCAGATCTCAGCAGGGCCCCGCGCACGCAGCAGGTCAGGCACCGGCACAGTGGGTGCAATGCTAATGAGGCCGGATGCCCCGCAGCCCGCCCGGGGAGCGGAGTGCCGAGGGACGCCTGGCACGGGAGGGATGCTCAGCGCCGGCTGCGGCTGTGGAAATGCCAGCGCCACCATCCCAGCGAGGAGCCTTTCCACTTGGAGTTACTGCAGAGCTGAGATTGTGCTGGGGAAGAAGATAATTAAGCTTCGCAGCCTCCCCTCCGACACCTCACAGCATTCACCCACATCGTGGAGAAGGCGGGAGAGGTCTGCGCCAAAGCTCTGTTGCCGCAAGCGGAGGTTTCTCCCCTGGGGCCAATATTCCTTTGTCCCTCCAGGGAAAGGGCTTTGACATCCGGAGGCAGAAGCTGCCGTGGAAATGCAAAGTTGCATTAACTTCTTAACTGCGTTATTTTTGCCACCAGCCGTCGTTCCCATCGGAGGCTGAGGTGTGGGTCCATGACCCCTCTGGCCTGGCGGTGGCACGCAGATGGGGTGTCACTCAGCTGCCATCACCCCGAGGTTGGACTTCATCCTCTCCCTGGGGGACGCTGGGCAGACACACAAATTGGGTGGAGGTGGTAAAGGGGGCGAGGGGAACCAGCCCCTCGGGGGGACAGGGTGGGACGGGACGGGACGGGACGGGACGGGACAGGACGGGGTGGTGTGGATGCTGCAGGCGGCCGAGGGATGGGGTGTCCTGTACCACATCCTCCCGCCGGTCGTATTTCTCCAACCAGGTGGGGGGGTCTGCCTCCCGCAGCCAGGTCCTGGGCTGTTCGCTGTCCTGGCCCTGACTCTGTCATCACCACCAGCACCAAAAGGTCTGAGGATTTACTTGATGGGTAAAACCACATTTCAGTCCGGCGTTCTGCAGCAAGACACAATGTCAAGTGCATTCTAGACAGGCTGGTGCCATTCCTGATGGAAAACACGAGGGCGGAGTACAGGACGCTGCGCCCCACCACAGCAACTGCTCTGACGTTTCCCCTGTGTCCCCGAAAGGGCACAGCTCACCGGGGACCCGTCTGCACAGGGGGAGAGACGGGTAACGACGCTTCCACCCATTTCTCCAGAGTGGGTGCCTGGTCCCAGTGATGGCCAGTTCTACAGAGCCAGGTTCGTTCTCCTCTGCCATAAAATACCCAAATTCGGTGAACTCTCCAAATCCGGAAAGGCAGTGGTCCCCCACCCTGATCTCTGAGCCCTGGAAAGGGACGGCCTGGTCTGCATCACCCTGCTCCGTCCCAGTTTACTTACCAACGTGGGGTTGATTTGATCTATTTTACTCTAATTACAAAGCCACAGGTAAATCTATTCTCCTTATGTCAAAAACCTGAAGAAATGACAAGTGCTAGTAACGAACCAAGTCATGAGATAAGCCAGCGTTTATCGGGGAGGGAAGGACTGACTGGTTTTCCAGATCAAGCCCCTTCTGCGCCCGCGTGCCTCCCCGGGAGGCGGGTAACCGAGGAGGGGGTGCGCTCGGCAGAGTACCCTCCGCTGTCACCGCCCAACTCCTCAGGGGCATCTTTCTTTCAAGCCAAATTCCGTTCTAAGGTCTCAAGAACACAACTCCCACTGACTGCAGCGGGAATTGTCCTCTGTTCCCCACACTCGGGAACACACAAGTGAGAAGAAGAGGTCAGCCCTGACTCCCTCTGCTTCTCCCCATCGGTAAGCGCTCCGGCAGCCAGGACCGTGGGCAGCAGGGTGGGCAGAGCTGCTGCTGCACACCCCCCTGCGCACGGGGGAGTTTCTGTGCGGGAGCTCTCGCCCCGCGAGCACACGGTGGTGCTCAGCCCGGCACGCTCGGCACAGCACTCCCAGCCGGCTCTACCCAGCCTTCCCCCAGCAGACCTGCGTGGCTCACACGCAATTTGTTGGGAACCTGGCGGATGCTCCACCCTTTCTATAAGAAAGTGCAACTCCAATCGAGGCAAAGGGGGTGAGGGATTTTATGTCAGTTTTTAGGAAGCCAGAAGACCGGAGCCTGGGTAGCACTAAAAAGAGAGAGCAGCTTTTTTTACTGAGTAAAGCCACGGCTCCTTCAGCTGGAAGAAGAACCCGGGCACTTGGTGTCTCACGCGCAGGCTGGCCCGGATCGCTTCCGTTTTCATAAACCAAGATTTGAGCCAAGCTGTTCCCACTGACCCTGCAGAGAACACAAAGCCGTCGGAGCCGAACCGCAGCGCTGCCCCGGAGAGATGGAGCGCAGACACCCCTGGGGAAGCCCAGAGCAGCTCTCCCGCGCTCCAGCCTCAGCTCATTAACAGCAGCCCGACCTCGTGGTTTTTTCCACTGAAACTCAGACAGATACACCGGGTCGGTGTGTTCTCACAGACCGAAAGAGGATAACACAAAGCGTGAGGTTTCTGTGACCCCAGCAGCATGAAACCAGTGGGTTTCCCCCGGCTCCGCCATGCAGTGCCTGACGCCCTCCTCTCAATGCCAGCCCGGCTGCAGCGGGCGGCACAAGCCGAGGGACCATCACGGCACCATGTTGCCTTTCTCCAGCTCGTCTCCCCAGTGAACTTGCTCAACTTTACAGACATCTGCTAAGTCCTCTCTTTTTTTCCCCCTTGAGCTACGCAGCTCCCACCCGGCCCTGGCAGCCCAGGCTCCATCCCGCGGGTCGCCAGCCCGTGCAGAGGGAGCTGCAGCTGGAACGCCCCCGGCTCCTGCTCCGCACCACGCCGGGAGCCAGCCCTGGCAGAGCGGCGCTCAGCCTCACACAGCTCTGTGTCTGCCATTAAACATTCATGCTGCTTACACAGCGAGCAGAAAACCACAGCCTATGACGGGCTCTCATGAGAGTTTAATGGGGGCGTGAGGGTGGGAGCTGACAGCGAGCGCCGGGGGGTGACACGCAGAGGGGACCCGGGCGCACGGCAGAGGCACGGGGCGGGGGGAGCCGCTACCTGAGCAGTCCTGTGCCCACTTACCTCGGCAGCGCCCACGTACCTCGGCAGTGCCCACATCCCTCGGCAGCGCCCACGTACCTCGGCAGTGCCTGCATCCCTCAGCATCACCCGGAGCGCGGGCGGCTGCAGATGGGGGACCGGGAGGCTGAGCACACCCTGCCACGGACAGAGCTAGAGGAGATCGCCAGCAAAATTTCAGATCTAAACAAATGGAGAGATATTTTTAGTTTCCCTGGGTAAGATTTTTATTCTGCTTCATTATCACTTCTTTAATTCCAGGTGGTTTTTTAATATATTTTTTTAAGTTATATTTTATTACAATACTTATGTGATCATGGAAAAAGGTCTTCATGTACTCAGTAATGTAAGTACTACAACTTTTGCTCTTCCTTTCTTTAGGGGTTCGTTTCTGGCTTGTCTCCTGTTTCTTCATATATTAGCAATGCGTCTGTTGTGGGGTTTTTTTAATTTGTATTTTATTTTCCCTTTTCAGTTTGGAAACCAGCAATACGACTCATCAGGTAACAGTTTCCCTGAAATGTAACATGTTGTATTCGCCTGGTGGTTTTGCGACTGTTCCACCAGGTCAGCATATTAAGGAAATCACACATCTATACATGAGGCACAGCAGACCGTCTTTCTGGAGGTTTATTTCTCAAGCTCCTCCTTTAGGAAACATGAATTTTCTTCAGATCTTTTAAAGGAATGTCTTCTTGATCTAAATCAAAGTGGCAGAGTAGTCTAACATAAAGTAACCTTTCTGTCTACAAGAAACAATTTTCATGGCCAGTTTTAGAACACGAGAAAAAAGGATAACAAATTAAGATCTCTAAAATACAAGTACTTGGAAAATCTGCTGTGCCATTAGATTGAAAAGCACTGAAGTTTATTCCCAGTAAGTCAAACAAACACAATGTTACTTTCATAGAATCATAGAATCACAGACTGGTTTGGGTGGGAAGGGATCTTGAAGCCCCCCCAGTGCCACCCCCTGCCCTGGGCAGGGACACCTCCCCCCAGCCCAGGTCGCTCCCAGCCCCGTCCAACCCGGCCTTGAACACCCCCAGGGATGGGGCAGCCACAGCTCCTCGGGGCACCCTGCCCCAGGGGCTCACCGCCCCCACAGCCAAGAATTGCTTCCTCAGATCACATCTCAATCTCCCCTCTTTCAGTGTCAAACCGTTCCCCCTCATCCCATGGCTCCCCTCCCTGACCCAGAGTCCCTCCCCAGCTCTCCTGGAGCCCCTTTAGGCACTGGAAGGGGCTCGGAGGTCTCCCCGGAGCCTTCTCTTCCCCAGGCTGACCCCCCCAACTCTCCCAGCCTGTCCTCCCAGCAGAGGGGCTCCAGCCCTCCCAGCATCTCCGGGGCCTCCTCAGGCCCCGCTCCAACAGCTCCGTGTCTCTCCTGTGCTGAGGCCCCCGAGCTGGAGGCAGCACTCCAATCATTAGCTTGCAGGGGTGTATTTTTAATGTTTGAAAAAAGCTGGAACTCGAACTGTCTGCCCCTCTCTCTGCCCAGCCAGGCCGGGGCAGCGCCGGCGATGGACCACCCGGAGCTGGAGACCCCGTGGGACCACGGCCACCTCCTCTCCCTGCCACCGTGCCCAAGCCCCTCCTGGTCCCTGCTGGCACGGGTGGCCGGCCCATCTCCTTGGAAATGGCAACGGTGAGCAGCCCGCTGAATTAAGCATGAGCTGTAATTTAATCTCATTAACAGAAAGAGACTCGGGAACCTTACCTGGCGTTACGGGAGGCTCAGCGCATCGCCGGGCTGGAGGCTGCAGCCTTCTGTCAGCTGTAACAGAAGTATATCATCATAATGACTTATTTATGAGACTTTTAAAGAACACGGTTGCAACACAACCTTAAAACTGATATACTATAATTCTCAATAGATAATAGGTCAAATGACAGTGTGTAATGTTTCCCTGCTCCTTGGTGCTTCCCTAGCGAACAGCCTCAGAACAGGAGGCAGACGTTCAGGAGAACAGCAGATGTTCCTACTCTCCCCCAGTTCCCGGGTTTGAGAGCGCTAATGACGGGGTGAAGGGACCTGAACCCAGTCCCTCTTTCTCCTCCACAGGGGCTGCGAAAGCTGCTCTTCGGAAACGTGTCCCACCTCTTCAGCTGCCAATGGGCACAAGCGTACTTCAGGTTTCACGAGCCCTACTCCGACCTGGCCTATGCTTTGGAGGCAGAAAAGGTAAATGTTTCAGGGCAGCAACTGGCACCATCTCCCCAGTGCCTCAGCCACTCGTGGGAGCCGGCAGCCAGCCCCGGGTGCCTCGGTGGTGTACATGCCTGCATCCCACGCCCTGCACCCCACGGCAGCACACCACTCTCGGCACCCCTGCAGCCCACCCCTGCAGCCCACCCTGCAGCCCACCCTGCAGCCCACCCCTGCAGCCCACCCCTGGAACCCACCCTGCAGCCCACCCCTGCAGCCCACCCCTGTATCCCACCCCTGCAGCCCACCCCTGCAGCCCACCCTGCAGCCCACCCTGCAGCCCACCCCTGCAGCCCACCCCTGCAGCCCACCCTGCAGCCCACCCTGCAGCCCACCCCTGCAGCCCACCCCTGGAACCCACCCTGCAGCCCACCCCTGCAGCCCACCCTGCAGCCCACCCTGCAGCCCACCCCTGCAGCCCACCCTGCAGCCCAGGCTCTGCACCCCCGCACCCTGTGCCCGCAGGCCTGCCCGGCTGAGCTCTCTCCGCGGGGCCGGCTGCAGGGCCATCCAGCCCCAGCCACGCTCCACAGCTCTCCTGAGAAAGCGGAGATGCTGATGCATGTCTGGAAGTGGGGTGAACTGTCCTGATCCGGCAGCGCGCTGCAGACACAAACCTTAAATGCCGCGGTATTGCACGCTTCTGAGGTGAAGGCTCGAGAGAGAAGCAGCAGGTTGTTGTAGGAGGGCACAGCTCAGCGGTACTTTCCCATTTCCTTTTTGGGAATTACAGTTTTCTTCTTCTTACTGCCCTGCCTGGAAATCAAATAGGTGAATTTACCTACATTTCCATTTACTGAAAGAGGGAGGTTTTCTTCTTTCTTATTTACTATTGTAATACCGCCCCCAAAAAAGCAGATGGCCAAGGTACACACTTAAAACTGCAACTCCCTTTAACCCGCCAGGAGACCGAAATGCGTTTTACAAATGCAGGTGAAACTCCCTGAGTTCGGAGGGTCTGTGACTGCAGAGGGGAGGGCAGCCCTGCCCTGTGCTGCCAGCACGGCGGGGAGCGGGGCACGGTCACCCTCGCGCACGGCCCCGCGTCAGCCCCACGCTGCCTCACCACCCCGGTCCCGTTGCTGCGAGCTGGAGGAGGGAGAAACCAAGCCATGTGCCTACAGGCATTCGTGGCAGCCGGAGCTCGGAGCCCTTCCCTGTGGCTGCAGCGCCGCGAGCTGGGACCCCCCCCGCCGGGACACCCGTCCCCGTGCGCACGCAGCCAGGGCCACCCGGAGTCTTTTCTTGCGTAAAGGCTTCTTGGCTTTAGGCACATAAGATCTTTTTCACTTTACTTTTCCGTTTATCTCGGGAGCTGTCAGCAGCGCTCCTGAATTCCCGGGGAGGAAAGAAAAATTGCCCCCCTGATACTGACAGCGGGATGGCTCAGACAGGCCAGGCACTGCTGTGATTTCCAGATGGACATCCCACGTGCTCGTTTGGGCTCCTTAGAAGTGGGAAGTGTTGTCTGTCTGCTTCTCTGCTTCTAGGGGGGAACAAGACCCATTCTGATGGCTGTACAAGCGCACATCATTAAATACCTGCTCTTCGTAAGAAACACAGAATATACTCACCTGGAAAGGTAAGAAGCTGAGCCTCCCCAGGGGACACACGGGAACTGTTTCCTTGCGTTATTCGGGCTCAGACTGACTAGCACCAGCCTCTGGGTTCAACCGAACTAGGCCCAAGTTCAGGCTTGCATCTGCAGGTGGGGATTTGCACCTGGGAGAAAAGCCTTGCCTGACCCCCAGGCAAGGCTTTTTCCCACCAAAACGTTTGTTTCTGTACCGGTGGCACTTGGCCCCTGGTCCCGCTCCCCGGCACCGCGGTCGCAGCCTGCGGCAGCGCTCGGCCAGCATCGGCACTGCACGGCTGCTCGCCAGGCTGCCGGCCGACCCCGGCCCCGGGCGCGCCGGGATGGGACGGGGAAGGCAGAGCTCAGCCCTCGGTGCCGGGGACGCCCGGGCACCAGCCCCAGCCGGGATGAAGGCCCCACGGCAGACACGCCGCTCCCCGCGCATGTCTGCACCAGCAGCGGCGACGGCACCAAGCGCAAAGTGGAAATGCCGAGGAAGATGGGCAACAGCTCCATGCGCAGCCGCCTTCTGCACGAATCCCCGCGCCGCTTGCAGTGTCACCCGTCACAGCTGCAGAGCCCTCGGGGCCTCCGGCCCACCCAGGCGGGGCAGCACCTCGGGGTCCGATCCAGCCCTCGCTGGGAAGGGGCCCGTTTGGCAGCCAGGGTCAGCCTCGGGGGTGGGGGGCTCTCGGCACCCCCTGGGAGGGACCCTCGGCACAGCCCCCCGGCCCAGCCCATCTCCCGGCCGCAGGCTGCGCAGGACAAGCCGTCGGGAGCAAGGGCAGGCGCTGGCAGCGGCGCTGGCAGACACCCTGTGGGCCGCAGGAGGCGGAGGGAGAGCCGCCATCTGCCTCCTCACCCCAGACCTCCATCTCACGCCCGGCGGAGACTACAGACCCGACAACCTCACGGAAAGAGTGAGTATGAAAATGTCTTCCCCAAACAGGGTTTTCTTTAAAGTCATGTCGGGCCTGAAATTTTTAAAGACAAGAAACACAAAATCTCATAACCCTGTTCCCTAACTTACGGGGCACCACAGACTGTGAGCACTTTAGACCCACGTCCGGCTGCAGCCGGTAACACTTCTGCCCCCCCATTAGGTGAGTCCGGAGGCTGCCGTTCCCGTTCATTAAAGGCTGATCTTTCGTCTCCCACAAAAAGGAGAAACCAGTTAACATAAAGCTGTTCCTCTAACTCTTTGTGTAGAGCGGAACTCCTCGGTTTAGAACGGGGCAGAGAGACTCTTGCATTATTCTTTCATCTGTCTAAAGGAAACACTGGATTAAAGTGCTCGGCTTCTTGATATAATTAATGTCTCCTTTACCACGTCTTCCCCTGCGCTCGTGCCCGACAGATCCAGCTGTTTGAGTTCCCTGAGAAAGCAGCAGCTCAGGAGTTCATCTTTGACCATATAAACTGTGTAAGTATGGGATATTTGCTTTGTTCTGAGTTATTTTGTTGCTTGCTTACATCTTACTTCCCATTCAAAAGTGGACCTTACGGAGTTCAATAGCATCGCCCTCAGCGGGACACAGACTGTTAACCTCCAGTTCGTTCATGGACCATTTCTAATCTTTCCTATGGGAAATGATGCTGCTCCCCCAGGACTTTACTGTCAATGTCAGCACTCTCAGTCCACAAGCACTGGCTAAACAGGGGCAGCACTTTGTATATTACTCCAATATGAAATACCGTTCCTTGCGCCTTTAGCAAAATCTGGGGGAAAAAAGTGTTTAGCCCATAAACTGGTTCAGCCCACAACTGGAAGTTTCTTCTTTCTTTTTTTTTACCTGATCCTATTCAACAAAATTACTTACGAAATCTTCCCAGAATAACACCTTATTTGTTTGGCTCAACATACTCACCTGAGGTTGTATTTAAGCAGCAGAATTGTTTTAATTAAACATCATATACCTGCCATAATTCCTTCCCGATGATTGCTTCTTTCTTTTTCCAGTTCAAAGGCGAAAGAAGTCACGGAGTGATCCTATTTTTATACAGTTTACTTTTCTCTAGGACACTGGAGAGGTATATTTCATATTTTTTAATATTTTCCTCTACTTTAGTTACATTGCCTGAACTGGTCTTTTCCTTGTTTTACTTAAACGTCCATTCTCAGTCCAAGAGGGGCTGGTGGTGGTTTATGGGCAGGGATGCTGCGCCCCCCCGGAGCAGGCGGGAGGGCAGCAGAGAGGAGAGAAGCCCTCTTGCACACACAGCAAAAATAATGCACTTGTTAAAACCAGGAGTGATCCCACCAACAGCAATGGGCACCATCACAGCCAATTAAACTCAAACAGGAAAATCACAAGAAGTTTACTTAAGCACAGCAGAACTCTGCCAGGGCGGCTACACAGGGGCCTGACGCTGACCCCGAGTTCAAATTTCGATAGGAACAGACCCGAAGCGGGAGAGCTCCAGCTGAGCACGGGACGGCCCCACCAGGGCAGCGCCGCGGCGCCCACCGCAGAGAGAAACACACCCATCTGGGGAACTTCTCCCTGTTGGTCACTCCGCGACGCGCAGCGATCGCCCCGGGCGCCGCACCGGACGCTACCCTGACACTTGTGCTCGGTCCCACAGGGTCCAGGAAGATTTAGACTGCACGGCAACCCCGCTGTTAAACTGCAGTTTTGGAAACATCACCTGTACGCAGGTAAGATTAGCCTCATTCCTCTGGTGTTCTTTTTTTATTATCCCCACGTTTGATTTAGGAAAAAACACTCACTTGTTAACCCAATGAAAACAAAAAGTCTAAGGCCCTAGAAAAACATATTGCAAATTTTAATCATGATGGTCCATTTAAAAAATGGATGGTGATGATGAGGACGATGATAATCATCATCATCATCATCAACATCAAGGCAGAGGTAGCCTGGCGTCCCTCTGCTCCCGACAGACACGGCAGAGACGGTAGTGTGACGACGCGGCCGTGTTGCAGAGGGCTCTGGCGGCGGTGCCCCGCGGGGTCACGGTGGGCCGTTTCCCCACAGGCCGTGCTCAGCCTCCTCCTGACAGGCCGGGCCAGCGCGCGCGAGCTCGAGGGCGGCCAGCAGCCGGGGCATGGCAGCGGGGGCGGCGAGGCACAGCGGGGGCAGCGGTGCCCGGTGGGATACCTGCGCTGGGACGGGGCACAGGCAGAGCCGCAGGTGAGCGCTGGCGGGGCCGTACCCGTGGGCACAGCGGCGGCAGGGCAGCGCCGGCCCCGCAGGACACCGCGTTCCCCCTCTCCCAGGTGAGCCACAGGCTGCGGACACCCCGGCTGCCCCTCTGGCTGTGCAGCCTCCGCGGCAGGCACGGAGTCCTCTTCGGCACCGACGGCCAGCTCCTCTCCCACTGGAGAAGGGAGAGAGTTTTCCACCTGTACTTCTACAACGGGCAGAGGGAGCAGGCGAAAACAGCCCATCTAACCATAGGTACGCACCCGAGCGCACCGGGGCAGGGCAGGAGCGGTGGGTGTCACCTACAGACCACGCATAGAGCTGCATACGTGCATAGCTAGGTGCGTCTGCTTACACATACAATTAAATGTTTAATATATTTTTATATATATAAATATATCACAGAATCACAGAACGGTTCGTGTTAGACGGGACCTTAAAGCCCCCCCCAGTGCCACCCCCTGCCCCCGGGCAGGGACACCCCCCCCAGCCCAGGTCACTCCCAGCCCCGTCCAACCCGGCCTTGAGCACCCCCAGGGATGGGGCAGCCACAGCTCCTCGGGGCACCCTGCCCCAGGGGCTCACCGCCCCCACAGCCAACAAGTTCTTCCTCAGATCTCATCTCAACCTCCCCTCTTTCAGTGTCAAACCGTTCCCCCTGGTCCCATGGGTCCCCTCCCTGATCCAGAGTCCCTCCCCAGCTCTCCTGTAACCCCCACATATATGTGTATATATTTAATATAGACATATATACATACACTATATGTAATATTAACCTTTTCGGGAATGCAAGGACCCTACTCCAAACAACAGCGTAAAAGACACGAATAAGAATGTGGCTTTGAAAGGACAGAGCACGTTTCAGGAGGGGTAATGCTCTTGGGCAGGTGGTGGCCCATCGCTGGGAAGGGCTACCGGGGTATTTGCTGTAGCAGCCGTAACTCCCAAATCCCCACATGAAGCGGGGTTCTCTGACGCTGCCCCCCAGCCCCCAGCTGCCTCCGGGGCATGGTGGGAGCTCAGCACCCGGTGCAGTGGGACAGGATCCACCCCACCCATGCAGCACGCAGGGGGGACGGCCACCGGGGTCACCTCCCCCAGCACAGCGCCCACCATCTCGTCCCAGCACAGGGCCACCCAGGACTTTGCCGTTTCGTCCTCTACTCCCAGATGCAGCCAAAGAGCTTTTATTGGAGAAGTGACAGTTTTTCAGGACACAAGATGCAACTGTCACTTCTGTGTTAAATACTCAACACGGAGGTGCTGTTTAAAACTGTGTTTCACCCTCCGTCGCTATTAAGCCCTCATCAGCCCCATATGAGTGCCCCGCTGACTAAGTGTCCCAGCACAACTCGTAGGAGAAGGGAAACCCACAGACACCCACTCCTCCTGCAGCACAGATCCCAGGACAGAACGTTCCCATAACTGCAAAGTCTAAATATAACAGGAAGCAGAATCGTTTCATGACTAATTCAAAATTTTAAAGAAACTTATGTCTAACGCAGCGATGCTGGCGTGCAGGACGGGTTAACAGCCTGTTTTCAGCACCTAACGTAGATGTAAGTTGGTATTTTCCCACCCAGCAGCCAGGTTCCACTGTGGCCCTCGTGTTCCCCCTCCAGTTTTAAATCCGCACTGGGAGGAATGAACTGCTCCTTGCAGCATCAAATGGGCTGTGAACCAGGCTGTGTGCTTAGGAGGCGAGTTTCTTGTTTCTCTGTGCCATTGTGCACAATCTGCCTTCACTTTCGGAATGCCCGGCCCCTCTTCCTCGCTCTCCGTTCACTGCAGCATTTGAAGTAAAATAAGAGACTTGAAAACACCACACTAAAGGCTAATTTGCAGGAAAAAAAGGGTGAATCAAGATTCACAGTCGTGTTAGGCAGCGTGGCCACAGGTAACGATGTGTGCGTCTGTTCAGAAAAACAATATGCACTCACACGTCACGAGGAGCCGAGCGCTGCATTTCCAGTGCCTGAATTTCCCAAGGGGGGTCCTGTGGGGCACAGGGGCAGCCCCCACCGGCCCAGGGAGGCCAAGTCGATGTCACCCCGAGCTCCCTCCTTTTTTAAAACTTCGGGGGGGGATGGGGGGGGGGGTTTAAACATTTTTTTAACTGTTTCCTTTTCAGACACTCACTCGCATCCCTGGGAAGAGGACCCACGGGAAGACCCAAGCAGCCCAGGGAAGAGGCGTCCTCCCCTGGAGATGGCCATCAGGACCAAGTGGGCGGGCGCAACCGTCAGCTGGAACGGGACAGACCCCTTCTTCTGAGGAGTCCCCGCATTCCCCGCTCGCCCCTGACCCCACCAAACACTGCGGTCTGCAGGGGAAAAAATGCTTTCACCAAGAAAACAGCCTTTGGCACCGTGAGCCCTGTTGGGTATCACTGCCACTGCGAAGCCCGTGCTGGGGAGGAATAGTCGCTAGCAGCGGTGCCTCACTGTGCACATTTCCCAGCTGGTAGGATGCAGGTTCCTCTGCTTCCCACGACAGATGGCAGAAAAAGGAAAGAGGGTGGCAATTTGCTTTCCTCCCGTGCCAGGCAGAGATGTGAAAGAAATCAAGGTGTCTCTTAAGAGTGCAGTGGAAGCGAAATCACTATTGAGCATTGACAATACTGTGTGCATCTAATTTATTTAATCCCGTGTGTGCAACTAATTTAGCTGTTTGCAATGAGTCAGGTTTCCTTCCAGCTCTCGGCAGCTGTGACTTCTGCAACCGGGTCTCTCTCCCGCTTCAGCGACAGCTCGAGCGTGGACCCCGGCCAGGTCGGCTCACGGAGCTCCCCGGCACACCAGCAGGGAAGCACAGCTCACACATGGCAAAAGACAGTCTCCTGTGGTGCTCCTTGCTGTGAATTCAGCAATGTTACTGACTCTGAGCATGGCAGTCCTGGCACCCCGTGACAGTCTGGTGACTGCAGGCAGGGCACATCGCTCCTCGCTCGCGTTAACCACTTCCCACTTCCTTTTTTACAGACATCACCCAAAAAAGACCTGTTAGTCATACCCAAAGGTGTGTTGCTAATGACAACTGTACTGAGAACAATAAACCTTTCTGCAAGTGATCCAGAAGTTTGGTTTAAATGATTTGAATTTAAAAAAAAAAAAAAAAAAGTGGTGACAAAGAACCTGAGATTCAGCCCGGCCGGGGCCAGGAGCACGTTGGTGAGCAAGCTAATGTGGCGTCTGCACTCGTCATTGCCCCCCTTCCTCAATGCAGAGCACCCCCGCGTGCGTGGCATCCCCGCTGCAGAGCTGTGGGTCAGCCGAACCGCTGCAGTTCCTGGGCGCCCGCAGCCCCGGTGACACCATGACAGGGGTGCCACCGCCATCCAGGCACAGTGACACCCTCGGGAGAGCTGGGAGCACCCAAATCCTGAGGGCCATCGGCGAGACGGCAGCCCCCAGCGCCAGCCACCGAGCTGCAGGCACAAGCCAGAGGCAGAGGGTGCAGGCAGGCAGCAGGCAGGCTGCCTGCAGGCAGGAGGGCTTGCCCCCTCCCCACCAAAACCCCCCGCCAGGCCAGGGAGGCTGCGCTGCCCACCCAGCGGCACCCAGGGCTGCCCGTGCGGCTGCACGTCGGAGCTGGGGACGAGGGAGTGGAGGAGAGCCCACTTGCAACGAGACGCCGCAAGACAGAACCTGTTTTAACTGGGGAATACCAGCATGCGCTTATGCAAATAATGAATTAATAATGAATGAATGAAACTGTGCGGTAAATGCTAACGAAGCTCGGTCAGCCAGCACAACGCAGTATATTGCAGGGCTATGTATGCCGTATAATTGCTGAATGGGTTACTGCGGAGATAAAAGGCTGCAAAGACAACTGAAGAAAGGTCAATAAAGTCCTGGGGGTATTTCAGCCCACGCTGTAGCAGCATCAGTATCAATCCAGCTTACAGACATAATTGCACTTGGTGTTGGCATAAAGCGTATTGCTGAAAAATGAAACAACAAAATCGTTTTGCAATTTGCAGGAGATTGTGAAGACCACACCTGCTAATATCTTACTTCTGGAGAACGTCAGTAATGCATATCTGGATTTTACCATATATTTAGCAGATATTAGGAGAAATTTCTCCACGGAAAGGGTTGTCAAGCACCGGCAGAGGCTGCCCAGGGCAGTGGTGGAGTCGCCATCCCTGGAGGTGTTTAAAGCCGGGCAGCCGTGGTGCAGAGGGACGGGGGTTAGTGGTAACTTGGCAGTGTTGGGTTAATGGTTGGACTCGATGATCTCTTCCAACCTCAACAGTTCTATGATTCTATGATTCTAAAGGTCTTTTCCAACCAAAACAATTCTGTGATTCCATGAAAGACCAGCCTTCCAGAGCCATTTTCCATGGGGAGGAGGCAGCGCTGGCCCTTCCCCTTGCTCCCAATAAGCCGTGGGGACAGTCAGTGCGTCTGGCCCTGCCTGCACCGGCTCACCCTCATGCTGCAGAGGGGACCCCGGGTCTGCGCCCACCCCACACCCCGCCATGACACACACTTCAGCCACCGGCGCAGGCAGGGGAACGGAACATTGGGAGCAGTGTCCCCCATCCCTTCGGCTGCGCCACCGCCCCCGGGGCGCCCCGTCTCCCACCCCGTGCCCTGCTCACCCGCACCCCGCTGCTCCCCGTCCCGCTCACAAACCCAGGTGCAGCAAACACCCACCTGATGCTGCAGACAGAAAAGGGAACAGAAACCGTGCGGCACCAGACTGCAGGAACACACGCCCTCGCTGCCTCCCTCGGGCTTTCATCCTCCTGCCCCCACGTCTTCATCTCTTTTTATAACCCTCTTGCAGTGCAGGGCTAAATTTAAGCTGCTAATTTCCCTCAATGAGAACTAAGCCCTTGCTCATTTCTGCGAGGCAACATCACGCTTATGGATGCTTTAAAAATAAAGAAGCAATAATGACACAACCTGGCTATTAGACAAACCTGCCTGAAAAAAAAACAGGTGAGGGACAGGGGAATTCAGTGGCTCCAGCAACTCAGAAAGTTCTGTCCTCGTGACAGCAACAACAGCTACAAATTTTCACTTCTAGCATGGAAATTTCTTTGCCGAAGACAAATAAACCTTGCAAAACCCCACACTCATCCCACAGATACTCAGGGGCGCTGTCACGCACTCAAATAGAGGAATATTGGGGGGGATCAGGGGCTACCCGTGAAACCATTTAAAGTCTTGGCAAGGAATGCGAGAAAAATCCCGACACACACACTAATGAACCTCACACCATGTTTCGGCACCGTGCATGAGCCCATCTCAAGGAGGAAACAAGTACCAGAGCCTCCAGCAGCTCGCGGACACACTGCAGGTTTTTACCTCTGAGGGAGTCGCACAAGAAGGAATAAACAGGACCAGCGGGGTGGAAAAGCTTTTGAGGCCACCCGTTACCCCCCGAGATAAACCCCGCTATCTTCCCCGGCGGGCAGGGAAGGGTCAGCTCTGCCCCACACGGATGTGCCGGTATGGCAGCCAGGCGCTGCCACTTCCCTCCCAGCCCAGCCAGTGCCCTCCCGGTTATCTCCCGAGCGGGGTCTGTGTCAGCGGAGGACCAACAACCGGGGCAGCCTCACACCTTTCTGGTGCTTACTCACCCAGCTCGGGGTCTGACCTGCGCTTTCCCCTTTAGCCCGAGCAGAAGAAATGGACTCTATGCAGAGTACCTTTAAACCAGACACCAAGCTTCTAAAAACTATTTTGCACATCATTTATTTATTTAAGAGGAGTCTTTGGGGCTGCTAAAAAAAAAAGTGGGATAGCCACATTCTGACATGTAAAAAAAATAATTCTATATATATGTCTCTCTCTTAAATAACGTATTTTTAAATTAGCCTGTATTATTGAAAACACAGGAAAAAAACACATTTTATATGTATAAACATCCACACTGTTCCAGTCTATTTGTGTAAAGGCTCTTATTTTTCCTCTTCCCTACACCACAGAATACATAACAAACCACAAACCAAGCTAGAGGTCTTCTCCAGGACCACAGGACTATTCTGGCCTTGTTTTCACGCCAGGCCGTGGGATCAAGGGGGAAAAGGGCTCAGCGCTCCAGGATGGAGACTGGAACCTCAGGGCCTATGAGCTTGGATTCCCTGATCTCCAAAGACACACACTCATATGCCTACGGCAAAGTTTCTCAACAGCTTTTACAACCAACTTCTCTGTTTTGTTTTGATATAACCTATAGATAAACAAGAGAGAGGCAAATTTCTCAAAATCTTAATAACTCTGTAGCCTTTTATAGTCTGTATATCGTATGGCCCTGTAATTTCTAGAGAAAATGGGACAAACATCTCAACTATACAGTGTCTGAATCTATTAAACATTTTTTTGCAGCAGTCAGTTATCAAGAGTTTGGCTTTCCGTTGTGAATTCAGTTTTAACTGGAACCGGTTTGGCAAGCCATTGGTGAGGATTTTAAGTGTAATATTATCCCAAGATGCCAAAATACTGTCATTCTTTGACAGTGATTTTTCTTTTAAAACTACTCGGTGTAACTCACAAATCTTTCCTCGGTGCCCCCTAGCTTGCAGGGCTCGTGGCGAGCCAGCTGCCATAGGCTTCACTCCGGGCAACGCTCAGCTCCTATAAAAATGCAGGAAGAATTCAGGTGCTCATTCCCATTTGTACTTTCCTGGTGAAAACTTTCCAGGTGAAAACCTTCCGGGTGAGATTCACCATATGACCTTGTTAATTTGTACCTTATAAAGTGTAAGACTTTTTCATTATGCCTGAATGCACTGCGCATTATTGAATGATTTCCCAAAACACCGAAGGAAAACAACATTCCGTCAGGAGAACTGTATACAAAAGGATTTTTTTCTCATTTCTTGGCGTGTGCCATCTTGCAAGGCTTAATGGAACTTCACAAACACGAGAAAAAAATCAGACTTCAGGTAATGAGGCACCTTCCTTTTAATGAAAGCTGAGTACAGATAGTGCCTTAATTGAAAATGTTATGAGGCCCGGAGTCAAGAATGAGTCACACAGCTGCACATCCCAAAGGATCTTTGGTAACAACACCACTTTAGCGAAGCATTAAAAATGCTCAGTGTGGGTATCTCAGAAGAAAGTATCGATTGTTTAAGGACAAGAAGCCTCGGAGCCAAATTGCAAGGAGAACTCTTGGGAAAATAATATACGTGAGAAAAACTTGCCCATTTTGCTGACAGGGGAAATAACCTCGTGTCCGGTCACCCTGGTTGGATGTGCTGCATGGGAGCACCGAGGCGGGATTTTGTACCAAACAGGTGAGAATTGCCTCTACGGCCAGAGCAAGGAGAGCCATGACATCACAGGGGCCAGATGAATATCGACTGTGCCTATATCCAGATATACAGAAGGCACGTACAATATTGAACAACATGCCTACATACAAATATGCCTATGTAACGATGACTCTGCCACCTACAAGCAAACGCACTTATTTCTTCCTCAATCTTGCTATAATAGAAAAGGGATTTTGGAAGATTTTTGTCCTGAGACTTCAGTGTCTTCACTTCTCCAGTGTTACCGAAACACAAGATGTTTGAAGTAATGAACTTTTTTTTCCCAATCTTCTTTTATCTGGGGAATGAAAACAGCCCAACTTCTTTCCTTATCTGGTCCCCATATGTAAAACCAAAACTAAGAAAGTACCTCATTCTGAATCACATCTTTAAAAAGCCCAAACCATCTCCTGTTGTTCTTTTTCACATTTTTACTACTACAACTGCCCCTGCCTGTGCCCAGTTCTCCTAACGCACACTCGCACTTTCAGGCATCGCCTCCGTTACCCAGTTCAGTCCCGTGGCCATCATGCACCCACGCTGGTGGGCGTCACCCTCCCACACACCATGAAGTGAGATGCAGCCCCAGGGGGGAGATGCCCCTCGCACCATCCCAACCATCCTCGCAGGGTGCCCCATGCTCTGGACTGCTCACCACCACCAGCACCGTCCCTTTGCTAGAAAGGTTTGGGTACAGAACGATACCTGTTTAATTACTGCCAACAATGATATGTGCTTAATTACTGCCAACAATGATCATAGAATCATGGAATGGTTTGTGTTGGAAGGACCATAAAGATCATTGAATTCCAACCCCCCAGCCCTGGGCAGGGACACCTCCCCCCAGCCCAGGTTGCTCCCAGCCCCGTCCAACCTGGCCTTGAGCACCTCCAGGGATGGGGCAGCCACAGCTCCTCGGGGCACCCTGCGCCAGGGGCTCACCGCCCCCACAGCCAACAAGTTCTGCTTAATATCTCATCTAAATCTCCCCTCTTCCAGTGTCAAATTGTCCCCCCTTGTTCCACGGCTCCCCTCCCTGACCCAGAGTCCCTCCCCAGCTCTGCTGGAGCCCCTTTAGGCACTGGAAGGGGCTCGGAGGTCTCCCCAGAGCCTTCTCTTCTCCAGGCTGAACCCCCCAACTCTCCCAGCCTGTCCTCCCAGCAGAGGGGCTCCAGCCCTCCCAGCATCTCCGGGGCCTCCTCTGGCCCCGCTCCAACAGCTCCGTGTCCTTCTGCTGTGGGGACCCCCCGAGACAGAGGCAGCACTGCGGGTTGGGGGGGTCTCCCCAGAGCAGAGCGCAGCAGAGGGGCACAGTCCCCCCTCGCCCTGCTGGCCACGCTGGGGGGATGCAGCCCGGGGTGCCGGGGGCTCGCTGGGCTCCAGCGCACACTGCCGGCTCCTGGGGAGCTTCTCACCCCCCAGCACCCCCCAGCCCTTCTCAGCAGGGCTGCTCTCCATGCCTCCATCCCCAGCCTGTACGGATACCGGGGGCTGCCCCCACCCGGGTGCAGGACCCTGCGCTTGGCCTTGCTGAACCCCATGAGGTTCCCAGGGACCCCCTTCCCCAGCCTGCCCAGGTCCCTTTGGATGCCACCCCGTCCCTCCGGCGTGTCACCGCACCGCTCAGCTTGGCGTCCTCCGCCAACTCGCTCCATCCCACTGTCCGTGTCACTGATGAAGATACCGAACAGTGCTGCTCCCAGTACGGACCCTGATGAGATGTGCTTAATTCCCGCCGACAATCACGCATGTTTAATCACTGCCGACAACCCGGCGCGCTTAAGGACTGCCGACAACCACACACGCGTGATTCCACCGAGTGGTCCGCGCCTGACTCCCACCGACCATCACCGGAGCGCCCCCGCCGCCAGCGCGCGGCAGCGAGTCACCGCGGACAGCTCCGTTCCCCGCCGCCGCCGCCCCCGCGCGCCCCCGCCGCCGCCCGCCCGGAGCATGCCGGGACCGGGGCGGAGGCCGCGCGCAGCCGCCGCTCGCGTCAGCGCCGCCTCCTCCCTCCCTCCTTCCCTCCCTCCGGCGGCCCGATGGTGGTGGCGGCGGCGCGGCGCGATGAGCCGCCCGTCCTCCGCCGGCCCCGGCGCTAACAAGCCCTGCGGCAAGCAGCAGCCACACGCCTCGTCCCCCGCCGTGCCCGCCGCCGTCCTGCCGGGTCCCGGCGGGGCATCCCCGCCGCCTCCCCCCCCCCCTCCGCCGCCTCCTCCTCCTCCGCCGCCGCCTCCTCCCCCTCCTCAGCAGCAGCATCACGAACTGACCTCGCTCTTCGAGTGCCCCGTCTGCTTCGACTATGTGCTGCCGCCCATCCTGCAGTGTCAAGCCGGGCACCTGGTCTGCAACCAATGCAGGCAGAAGCTGAGCCTCTGCCCGACCTGCCGGGGCTCCCTCACCCCCAGCATCAGGAACCTGGCCATGGAGAAGGTGGCCTCGGCCGTGCTCTTCCCCTGCAAGGTAAGGGGTTTTGGCAGGGGGATGGGGATGGGGGGGGTCCGGGCGGCCCGGCAGGGCCGCCTGGACACCCCCCCATCCCCATCCCCCTGCCCGGCGCCTTCATGCTTTCCCCCCTCTCTCCAGGGGTTGGTATGCAAGCGAGTAGACGTTTACCGGGAGCGGGTCCTTTCTATGTCTTTCCGGCCCCCCTCGATGCTCGTACCTCCGTAATATCAAAAGCGCTTTAAAACCACAGGTTGAAGTGACGGAGGGACAGATGCAGGAACTGCTGGAGCGGAATATGAGAAGAAAGTTTTAAAATACAGAGCTGTCCGTAGCAAGGTGGAGAGCCGTGGTCAGGCTGGCAGTGGGACCAATGGAGCGGGCACTTGCCGGGCTCCGGCGGCGTGTGACGAGCTTTCCGGTGAGAGCTGCGAGCAGGCACTCGCCGTCTCTGCCTGGAAAAGCCAGTCCCTAGCAGCAGCTTTCCCCGGCCAGCCTGCAGGAGCATCGTTATGGATGCGCGGGGAATAACAGCACTTGCAGAGCGAACAGTCTGTGTCAGTTCCGGCAGCACGGTGTGGACCGTGCCGAGAGCCCCATCTACCTCTGGGGGCTGGCTGGGTCACAGGATGCGACAGCTGTCCCCGTTTCGCAGAGATTTTGATAGTGTGGGGCTGTTTCGGTGCTCACCCTTGAATGGGAGTTAACCTGACCGTGGCAATAACAGATGGAGCGCGGTGGTGGGACGTGGCTCCTCTCTGCTGAACGCAGCAACAAGTGCAGCGTGCCACACGCCCAGCTGTGACCCAGTCTGAGCCCAAGGGAATACAAACAGCCAGCGTGGGGGGTTCACCGAAATGCTGGCCTACTTCTCATTTTCTGAAGTGTCGTGTTGGTCTCATCTGTGACAGCTGGTATTCCTCGCTTGTCCTAAATGAAACAGATGCGTCCAGGCTGGAGCCCTCGCAGGACCGGGGTCCTCACGGCCCTTCATCACACTGAGGGGCAGCTCTGCTGCCTGCAGGGTGCCAGTTTGTCGGCCAGCAGCCGAACTGCCGGGCAGGACTCCCGCCAGCCCGTCCCCACACATTGCGGGTAAACAAAGGAAGAAAAAGCCTACAGACTCTTTCCTGTAAAGAGGAGAAGATAAGACATTCCTAACTTTACTCACTTGGTAACAGAAAGGTTTCTTAAGCCCTTAACTGATGGGATTGGCTTCTTCACCCCTTGAGATTCGCGTCCTCCATGGGTAGAGGAATAAGCATCAACAGAGAGAAGTACATCTAAGAGCACTCCCTACCCCATGCCCCCCCGGGAGAACTGAATAGTGATCCCCGCGTCTGTCAGGCAAGTTCTGGTTCAGGTGTGTCATCTGTAAACACTTGTCCAGTTGGGCATTCTCTAAAGATAAATAATAAGGCAGCGGCTAGCACATGTCAACCAGTTAAGAAAACAGCATTTCCTAAAATTCCTCCCAGTGTTGCTCCTGTGGTTGACGTGCTCTTCAAAGCAGTGACTTGGTGAAGGACGGATGCTGGTGAGGTTTGCAATGGCTGAAGCAAGTTCTGGGGATCAGGCAGCTCAGCATCTTGGTTATGGGGCTGTGAGTGTTTCGCCTCGACCTGGGGGTGTTTTGGTGTCTCTGCAGTAACCCAAGGTGCAGGTCTGTGCTGGGTGGCCTGTCAGAGGCTGCAGCAGGCAGAAGGCCATGGACTGGGCTCATGACAGCTCGGCGCTTGGTTTGGTTTCTTGGTACAGCGCCTGCAAGGCAGTTCAGAGCTAGGAGAGCTGGAGGGAGACTGAACCAGCCGTGGTCAGCGTGCTGCACCTCGCAGCTGCCCGGTGAGACCCTAGTGTGGGCAGGAGCCCTGGGCCCCGGCACTTGGGAGGAGACAGCTGGGGCCAAGCGGTGTCGCTGGCAGGATGTTGAGTTCCCCCGCGCCACGCTGCTGTGGTCACACGTGCGCCTGCAAGTTGCCTAGCTCGGACCCGAAAACACGGTGCTGGCAGAGCCCCACGTCCCAGACCGTGCCGGGCTATGACCTGTGCGGGAGCGTGTGTCCTCCCTGCGCACCAGTGCCCATTCATGAGCTCTCCACCACTTGCTCGTTGGGCACTCAGAAGCTCCTTGTAGAGGTGTAAATAAGTCTGCTCTTCCCTCGCACGCCCTCTCTTTTATGTGGATTTTTTTCTGCCGTAAGCAATTCCTGCTCTGCTGCTTTCACTGTTCCCAAGAGCTGCAAAGTGAAATTAGCACATGTCAATGCTTTTCACCCTTACTTCTTGGGCCCAGAAACAGCAACCCGCTGTAATTCTTAGTCAGTGTTATGTAGGTTGCAGGCAGCCAGCGGGGAGGTGACCCACCGTACCCCTCGGCAGTGGGTGCCCATCACGTCCTGCAGCAGCACCAGGGGTTTTGGCAAGAACCGCCCCGCTCTGCAGCTGGCACACACCAGCCCACCACACGCCAGGGCCGGCCCTCTTCTGACTCACCTGTGGTTTTCACTGCGTTAAGGGAACCTGACATAAGCTTTCGGGGGGAAGTCAGAGCTCCAGAAAATGTGAAAGAACAAATAGGTGGTGTGTCCGGAGGAGGTCCCTGCACTTCTAGAGACAACTGTGAATGGTACTTGAAATAAGTAGGACTGAGACACAACAGAGCTGACAGAAAATGGGGGTTTGGTGTTGCCTGTGGCTATAGCTGCTTTGAGGGCTGTTCTTCTTAAGATGCTTTAAGAAAGAATTACAGTTATTGCATCTCTGCACTTTACAGAGCTTCTGAAAAAAATCTATAGGAGGATTTAAATCTTAAAGTCACAGTAAAGTTACTGAAAATATAAAATGCCTTTTAAGTACTCTAAGCAATCTGCAGAAGAGAAAACGCACATCATATACACACTCAAACTCTTAATTAATGAGTGCCAGAAGGAATTAGTTGGTTTTCTTTCATCTTTTAAGTAAGTGCAAGTGGAAAACAATATAAAGGTGCTCTCTAGTTATGAAGCTGACTTAATTTGGATACAGGTTCTTCTCTAACTTTGGGGGTTTCGTCCAATACTGGCTATGAAAGAAAACAGATCTTATGAATTGGAAGCTTCCTGAACAGATTTTCACAGCAGTCGTGTGAGGTATGCTGTGATCATTAGCTGCTGAACTTGGAACTCTGACCTGGCTAACTGAGCAGCATACGGTGGGAGAGGCATTTCTTCATTTACCCACTTCTTCCAAAGACTACAAGAAAACAAGTAGACTTGTGAGTGTTCTTGGCTGTCATCGGCAGAACTGCAGTCCTCATGTAACCACGAGTATTAGCCAAGATCTGTGCCCTGCCATGTTTTGCCAGACTTTTGTGGTGGGACTTGACAAACAAAGATGTTCATGCTTGAGTGATCTTGGCGTAGCCATGGAAATGACATGGGACCAGCACTCCTCATCTGCCCTGTGTGAAACTGTAGGCAGTTCCTGCTTGCGTTTCGGTTTACAGTAGAACTTACCTCCAACATACACAGGCAAAAACTAGCCCAGCACTATGGAAAGAATATCTGACAGCAAGTTCAGTGTTTGTTTACACACCAAGAGCAGCCCAGTTGGGCAGCTATATGGAGGGCATTTAGCAATGCATGACAGGGGAAAAAGGAAAAAATAAACCACCCACCAAAAAACTCCTGCCTAGGTACACCAGTGAATTCTCACTGCTGTGATTAATTCAACCTAACAATAAGTTTTACTTTTAATACACGAAATTACTTTTCTAGTTATTGCATACATTTAAAAAAATCTAAGTACATGGAGTTTTATTTTTCAGGGGATTGAAACCCCATTCTTACCAGCTTTCCTAGGAGTGGTGATGCTCTGCATCTTGGAAGCTAGGACAGATACCTCGCATGAGGAGAGTCTTCCAAGATCCTTGACCACAGCCATCTCTAACTGGAGATACTGCCATGTTTCTGAGTCTCCAGATGCTTCTGGTCCTTTTGAAGAAAAGTGAATCCAGTAAATTCATTGCACTGTACTCCTACACTTTGCCTTGTGGAGAAGTCTTTCTGCACCTCACAACCAACACTTTGTATTTCAAAAATGGAAGGCACACTGAGACTGTATATAAATGAACAAGTCTTAAATAATACCAGACTAATCACTTTCTTTAATTTTCTTTAGACAGGTGGTAAGAGGTAGGCAGAACCGCTCTATGTCCTTAGACCACTGCTGCTACTCCATCAGTTCAAGGGAAAGCATGACAGGTTTCCCATGTAAGCAAACAACTTGCAAACAGAAATCACACCTTCATGTTGTTATTGTATACAAACTTACCCCTATATGTTGTTCAATGCTGCCTCTACAGCCTCTTCAGAGCTCTTCTTTAGTTTAAAAAAAAAATATGTATTTTAAAGATTTTAAGCAAATATACTAAACCTAAATAAGGTCACACTTCCTGTTTCCAAGACATAGTAGACACTAATAATCAAACTGGTGGGGCTTTTTCCTGATAAAATGCAGTTTATTTGGTTTTTAATTGAGCAGACATCCCTTATGCACAGGGGTCTGCTTACATCCCCCTACCTGCACACACGCATAGAGCTTGCGTGCTGTACGTGAAACAACACGGCGCGCTCTGGTCTTTTCCCAGGTGAGCTGTAACGGCAGACCCAGCACTGCTGGCAGAGCAGAGTGTATAAATGCACCCTGCCAGGCAGCTGGCAGTGGACTGAGCCGGTTTCCTCACTGGTGCGAGGCTCTGGAAAGCACAGAGGCACGCCATTTTCTGGGCTGGACCTCACTGTGCGTCCCGGGGGGGGGCTCCCTAGGGTCACTGCTGGACTGGGCTGAGCACCTGCACCCAACTTGAATGTATGCCTCAGAAAGCCAGAGGGACCTTAAAAGCAGGGACAGATGTTTTACAGAGCACTGGAGGAGGGAGAAGCACGAGAGGGTCTCTGTACTCATTGGGTCCCTGAACATTGCTGACACGCATGCAGGAGCTGGCAGGCCTCTTCTTTCCAGAAGTATTATTTGTATCTCAAGCTACTTGTATACTGGAGGGAGTCTGTTGGCTAGCGCAGGAGGGATTTGGACTCAGCAGTCTATTCCCAGATCTGCCACTGATTTCCCATGTGGCTTCAGACACGTTACTTTAATCCCGTCTCCCTGCCTGACTTCGTTTACAGGGTTGGTAGTACTGGCCTGCCTCTGCTGAGCACTGTCAAGCTTAACTGATGTTTTCCAAATGCTTTAGGGCACTCAGAAAGCTATCCTGTCACAGGGAAGTTCAGAGCAGCACACACAGGGACATAGGTGGCAAAAGCATGGCATGCTGGGTCATGTATATGGTGATGAGCTCTGAGCTGACCGTTTTCTCTTAGGAAAGAGAATACAGTGCTAAACAAACGACTGTGAAAACAAGCACATAATACCTTCCAGCATGGAATACTAGAAATGATGAGAAGGGCAATGAAGAAGCCAGCCGATGAAAGAGTTGTGCCAGCCCAGGCATTGATGTCACGCCCGCACTGTTAACACTGTGTGCGGCCCTGGCTCACCGTCTCACGGCGGACACGGTAGAAGTGGAAAAGGTGCACAGGCCAAGTAGCGCAAAGGTGTTGTATAACCTGTACACAGGGAGAGACGAAGCAGGGTTTTGGGAGGTGCGATAAAGATCAGTGACGTTTGCCAAGCAGCATGAAGATGGCAAGTCAGTTTTTGCTGTTCACAGTCTCCCATCACTGGTAAGGTTCCCCACCAAATGAAACCAGCAGCGATGGGTTTGGGAGCACACAAAACCAGGTACTTCTCACAGCGAAGGGCAAAGCCACCACTATTTGCTCATCTTGTTTTTATGCTCTCACTCGTATAGTCACCACTGGTTGCTTTCGCATAGACAGCTGGTTATGCCCAACCAGCAGGTTGTATATCCCTACCAATTCTGTTAATGAAGTTAGACTCGGAGCTGCTCTTCAGTGCACCGCACGATGGAAGTGTTAGCTGGGGTGTGAACGTGGGGAAACACCAGCTGGCCAGTGGGGCTGGAAGCGCACACGTACCTGAGTCGCTGCGCTGCCCTTTGGCAGGAGGATGCCTTGTTTCTCTGCAGCGCCCTGCGATAAAGCTATTAGCAGAGGATTAAGCAGCAGGGGCAGACACAGTAAGTGAAGGCTCATGTTAACTCTTTATGGCTTATAAAGCAAGCTCCTCCAGAAGCACAAGGCCAAGTTTCTGTCCCAGTATTCCTAGCACAGTATTCCTAGTGTTTGCAGCGTGGGTGATTTGCATCTTGGGCATTTAAACCTTTGAGCTGAAACTTCTTGCACACATATTCGCCCAGAAATAGTCATTTGTACCTTGGTTATATCTGTCCTCAAGGAAGTGCCATAGTGTCCGTAAGCAGTCATGCACTCATGTTGTAATCTGTGTGACAGTGTTAGTGGTGTTGGTATGGCTACAGCTACCTACAGACTGGGGGAGCTGTGCTCTCGGGGAGAATAGGAGAGAGAGACCTTTTTCTCTATGGAGGTAGCGTGAAAGCAACATGGTCAGTGTGGACAACTGAACTGACTAGAAAAAGGAAAAGCGTCCCCAGTTGTTTAAAGCAAATTAACGCTCTAATGTGCCTAATGACGTTAAGAGAAGTTAGATGGTACTTATTTGTGCGCTAGCTTTATGCTCAGTGAAAAATTGTCCTCTCTCTTTCCACTTCTCACAACTGCAGTGTTGAAACTGTTCCAGTGTTTAAAAAAAGCTGTGGGGAATCTGCATTTGAATTTAATGGAAGTGCTTTTGCTCTGTGATGGTAATAAGGTACATCTATTAAAAATACTTCACTCTAGTAGCTGTTTGCTGAAACTAGAATCCTTTGTTCTTTTTAAAGAAAAGAAAAATCCAAACCAGGACCACTTCAGCTGATCTGGACCGATCAGATCTAACTACAACAGCAAATCTAACTACAACTCAGCCTTGCAATCCATTTTATCTAAGTGCTTGCCTTAGAAAAAAAAAAAAAAAAACAACCACAAAAGACAAGAAGAATCCATTTTTTAAGTGGAAACAAAAATAAGTAAAGCTCAGCTCTGGATCCAGGGCTAAATAGAAGTATCTAATGTAAAATTTGCAATGAGAACAAGAGTTCTGGTTGATCACCAGTGTTCCCAGTTGGCAGGTGGGAGCAGCGAACACTAGTGCTGGGGCCTTTCCTGACGGCTTGTATTTGGTCTTTTTCCAGTACGCCACAACAGGCTGCTCTCTGACACTCCATCACACAGAAAAGCCAGAACACGAAGACATCTGTGAGTATCGTCCCTACTCCTGCCCATGCCCTGGTGCCTCCTGTAAATGGCAGGGATCCTTGGAAGCCGTGATGTCCCACCTCATGCATGCCCACAAAAGCATTACCACCCTTCAGGGAGAAGACATTGTTTTTCTTGCCACAGACATTAACCTTCCAGGGGCGGTTGACTGGGTCATGATGCAGTCGTGCTTTGGTCACCACTTCATGCTGGTGCTGGAGAAACAAGAGAAGTACGAAGGTCACCAGCAGTTTTTTGCCATCGTGCTGCTCATCGGCACCCGTAAGCAAGCGGAGAACTTTGCGTACAGACTGGAGCTGAATGGCAACCGCCGCCGGCTGACCTGGGAGGCAACACCCCGCTCCATCCACGACGGGGTGGCTGCGGCCATTCTGAACAGCGACTGCCTAGTTTTTGATACGGCTATAGCACACCTTTTTGCTGACAACGGAAACCTCGGCATTAACGTGACTATTTCTACATGTTGTCCGTGATGTATTTGTGTAGCTAGCAAAACCTAGGCTGGCTGGACATAGCGCTTTACATTCAGCAAGGGTTTTCTTTTTGTTCTGTTTTTTTAAATGATACTCAACTACGTCATCGTGTATGCTAAGGTTCCTAACTAGCCAACATTTTTAACTTTGGAGAGAAGAGGAACAAGAGTGTCCTGTCAGTAATATGAGTGGGAAAAGGTGGTTTTTTTTTTTTTAAATTCCTGGGTGCCTTAGGAAGATTCCCCACACACAGTCACCTTTTTTAATTTAATTGTATTTTATTTAAAGAGTGCTTCCATTAGACATGTGGCTTAAGAGACTTGAAGAACTGCATTCCTGTTTGGAGCGCACCTAAAGGCCCTTTCAGCAGGAACACAGGCTTGCTCTCTCACTGGTGAGCTTTAACAAGTTTTTAGTAGGTGGGAAAGGAAAGAAATCCAAGCAACCTCTCGCAAGAGAAGTTGTGACTCAAAGGGGAACAATAGGTACTTCAGTGTTGATACTGCATTTCCTGCTACCTTATTAAAAAGGGATGGGCATTGAATCGTTTACCATGTTTTTAAAAGAAAAAAATGGGAGGGGTAAAGCATGGCAGGGTTCACAGAGCATGGGAGTTGCTGGCTTCTGTCCATTTCAGGGGGATCAGTGAGCCCAGCAGACGGCACAACCGCTCACAGCTCACTGGTGAAAGCAGGAAGCACACATCTAATGTATCTCAAACAGCTAGAGCCAATAATATAGAAATATATTCGAGCTGTTCACATGCAGCTTCCCTTGGAGACATACTTGATTATTGATTATTGTAAAAGACTAATAATATAGCAAGAGCTTTATGGCCAGTGTCGCATCATTTGCTATTTAAGTTTTGTTGCCATATTTACTTTTATTTTGTAATAAATATTTTGCAAAAACTACCCTGCATAGTGTGCTGTGCTAACATGCGTGGCAGTAGCTGTTGCTTCCCGGTTACTTTGTGCGCTCTGCCTTGCTGCATCCGCTGGGTGTCCCCTGGCACAGGCTAGCTCGCCCAGGCGAGCGGCAGGAGGCCCAGGGCCTGGGGGGATGCTCGCCCCGGCCACCTCCCAGCGCTGCTGCCAGAGTGGGACACTTTTCAGCACGAGCAAGAGTCTCCAGGGGCAACAGTGACAGCCTGGCTTGTGCAAACTGAAATCACGGTCTGTCACCGAAGCTGAAGCTGCCTGCAGCTCCCCCTCCACGACCAGAACCTGCTGTCTGAATCACTTAAGAAAAATACTAGCTCCACATATGGCTTTGCTGAATATTAAGATGTTTGCCATTTGGAAGAGGCAATGAGTTGTGAGGTGATACAGTCCGCTGAGTTATTCAGCAGTAAGAAGCCTCACGATAGTGGAAAACTACATGTAAAGTGGCAGATGAAGCTTGGTGTGAATAAATATAATATATAGGGAGGAAAAACAGCCCTAACTGCATCCCTTCAGGGAAGAGCTCTTTGGAGTTATGACAGAGTCCTATGCAAACATCACCCAATGCCCAGTGGCAGTCCCCAGAAAAGCGCATGAGAGAATGACAAGGACCACATCAGCAAAGGGAAGCTTGTTCCAGCCTTGACAATTTTGAAGTGACCATGGAAAAAACCTCCCAAGGAATTACTCTAATCTTTTCGTATCCAGTTCCTATAAAGATCCTACATTTGATCTCATTTATACTGTGCTGGCAGAATTCCAGCAGCATCAGCTGAGTGAACTAATTTACTCCTGCTTAAGCAGGATCAAAGTCAAGCTCTGGCTCTGACAGGTGTTAAGACCTGTGCTTTCAGCAGAACTTGTTAAGCAAGAATTCCTAAGGATTTGATTCACTTTCCCATATTTCACCAACATTTACAGTGGAAGATAATTTTTCTTATTGACAGTTGGGACATAAGAGCTTTTTTGTGTACAACAAAACTCTGAAGCATGTCTTTGATTATAGCAGGATTAATTAAATTAATTACTCCAATGTTGCCTATAACCCACATTAGATAAGTTAACACACATTATTGCATTAGATCTTTCCACACCACTCAGTTCTGAAGGAATGACAAAAAAAAAAATCAGCAGCAAAAAAAATCCAACACCCGGTATCTTTTCTGACTGTAACTGAATTTAGGATAAGGAATACCTCAGCTGGTACTGCCAAAGCATGATGAGAACGGTGAATGAACAGGTGACATTCGTTCCAGCACTCAATCAAAACGTTTCAGGTTTTCTTCCCTACACAGCTGGTATGACTTCCTGAGGGCCATGTCCAAGGGCCAGAGAGGCTTGCAGGGCACCAGCACCTTGCCAAGGGAAGTGGCGCATCAGTAAGGGTGTGAAAGCTCCTCAAAATATTCAGAAAACATTCCTGAGGCCAGCCTGGTTTTCTTAATGACCACCAATGGTTTTTTCCTGACCACCAACAAAGCAACCTGACTTTGAAGTGGATGGTGAAACACACCCTGGGAAAACTCTGCCCAGGAGCTGGCAGCAGCGAGGGAGCCGCAGCAGGCAGACCTCCCTGCCGCGGGGGGCTCTCCCACCGCCCAGCCGGGCTACAGCAAACAGCACGGGCCCAACAGCCCCGACACCGCCCGGGGGTGGTTAACTGCAGGCAGCGATACGAATGACGAAGAGTTGTGCCTATGAAGCAGTTTTTCTGTTGAGTTCAACAACTACATTGTTAACAATTGTCCCTAAAAAAAAAAAAAAAAAAATCCACTTGAAACACCAAGAAAAACGCAAAAACTCCTAGGGACTGGTGGATTTTTAGCAAGAGTACAGCACAACTTGTGTGGTGTCCGCCTGCAGCTGTGCTGGTGTCAGGCTGCGTGCGGTTAGGACGGGCGCTTGCCTCCGGCCGTGCCGCAGCCAGAAGCGACAGCTGTGGCACTACCAGGATCCGCACCAACCACCCACAGACACAGCCCCAGGACCCCACTGCAACGGGGAGCTGCGGGCACCACCGCCAGCCGAGCAGCGTGTCCCACCGCAGAGCTGACACCACCGGCTGCGCCTCAACATACTCCTTCTGTTTTTAAACATGAGTAAGATTGACTTTGTTGTAGAACTCGTGTGCTTGTAAGACAACTGCATATTCTTACACAAAGCCCAGATAACGTAGCACATACGCATCATCCTAAGGTGACTCTACAGCCTGTGCTCGCTTGCAAACCACATACCTGAAGGGCATCCCTTACTTTCGTTCTCCCAGCTGTGACTGCACATTCCTTGGAGGGCCTCAACGGCACCCAGCGCTACGGGAGACATCAGCAACTGATGTGCACCGAGAACATGACGCAGACGTGAGAAATCTGCGTGGCGGGCGCTGCAGGTGCAGCAGGAGTCCGTGTTGGAACAAGAGAGCCATACCAGGTCCTGTAAGCCGCGTTTTGCTCTCCCCCGGCTCCCGTTGGGAGCGAAGGCTGCAGCTCAGCCCCGGCGGCGGGCGGATGCCCGAGAGCCGCCATCACCCGTCCCCGCGGGTTTCTCCCCCCCCAGAGGCCTGGTCACCTGCCGCGCCCTCGGCGGGCCGGGCGGGCGCTCCAGGCCCGGCCCCGCCGCCGGCAGCCTGCCCGCTGCACGGCACACCAGGCACGGCTCTCTCCGCCTTGGCGGCCCGGCCCGAACCGGCCCCGCAGACCCCAGACCGCGGCGGCACCAGGCGCCCACCGCTCCCCCGCCCCGCCTCAGGCGGAGCCGCCGCCCCGGCAGCCCCCGCGCCCGCCGCGTCGCCATGGAGACGACGCCGCACGGGGCCCGGGCCGGGCCACGGACGGGGCGAACCGGTGCGGGCCGGGAGCGGGGCCGGGCCATGGACGGGCCGGGGCGGGGCGGGAGCGGGACCGGGCGGCTGCCGAGAGCCGAGGCCGGGCGGGACAGGACAGGGCGGTTTCTCCGCCGCCTCCCCGCTTGGCCGTCCGAGGGGAGGGCGGGCAGCGCGGCGGTGCCGGAGATGGCGGGGGGCCCCCGGCCGGCCCGCGGCGCCCCGCGGCTCTCCGCCGCACCCCGAGCACGGCAGGTGCCTCCCCGCCACCCGAAACACTGCGGGGAGGCACCGGCGACGGGCTGCGGCCATCCCGAGGGACGGACGGCAGCCGGCACCGTCAGCCAGCAGCAAAACTGCGGCCGAGCCCCGCTTGCTATAGCGAAAGTGTTCGCATTTTTAATTAAATACGTTTGGAAAAGTCTCCTTCATTATTATAACCGTCAAGGGCAACTGCTTTGAAGTCCTTGCGTGTGACTAATGGGTGGGTTTGTGTCTTAAATTAAGGGAAATGGAAACGTTGGGCAGCGTTGAACCCATGGCCCCGCAGAAGCTGCCAGGAGTTGCAGCGTCGATGCAGACGGAAGCCAGCTGGCTTCAGGAAAACGCCCACAGAAAATCAAGTAAGAGCCAGGTTTGTTCAAGAAAGGTTGCTCACTTGTACTGCCTGACACTCAGGCTGCCGCGTACCCCGGTGTTTTTCATAGAAGACACACGACTGCAATTTCCCAGAGATGCTTTTGCAAACTGGCAGCAGACCTGGGACCAGCCCCCAGGAATCCCCCTCTGCGGTCCCCTCGTTAACCTCTCTGCAGAGCTGCTTCTAAACAAACCTCTGGGTCCCCGTTAAGTGTGCGGGAGTGCTCTGCCAGCCAGCAGGCGTAGGAGTGCTCAGCAGATGGCAGAAATAGCGTATTGTATTCCTGTGAGAGGTACTGGCAACGCCTCTAAGGAGAGCTGAAAATATATCAACCTTTTATCTCCTCCAGCTCAGCTGAGTCATCCATCCCCGCACGTGACCGAGTAACCAGCTCCCTCGCTTGCCCGCTGAAGTACAGCACTGTACCTTGGCACACAGCACATTAGTGGTAGTTGCTGCCTGATCCCATCCCTTTTGGGCACCACATCAAACAGCCTTTGTGCTTCGCTTTCAGTGCCAGGCAGCCCTCCTCTATAGGAGAACGTCTCCTGCATCCCATGTGCCTCTCAGAGCAGGAAGAGTGACCTGGGCCACAAAACAGAGCACACCAGCGGAAAGTACTGGGGAAAGCTGCTTGCAGATCCATCCCCATAGAAGCGGGGCATGCAGAGCCCACTGCAGATAAACAGCGCTCTCTTCTAGGCTTTGGGGGACATTTGTTTAGAAATGCACTGTGAATGTGTTTGCAAGAGAAAAACATTGTAGGCTTTGTACTTTAGGTGGAGCTTCATTAGTCCTTGGGAAGACTGTTGCTGTAACAATCAAAGTACAGAATAATCAAACTTGTGCGAGTGGTAAATCATCTACCTGGGTCTGGATGCAGCAGGGGTAGATGATACAGAAGCTGCAAAACCTGTTAGAGCGGGCAGAGTAAAAGCGTGGAGCATCCACCTGCACTAAGCACTGTGCTACGGGTACCAGGCTGCCCTGTGTTCCTCGGTGCCACAGTGCACCCAGGGCCGTGCCCTGGCTCCACTGGTGCACTTTGCACTGCCTGGAGTCACTTCTTGTCGAGTGGGGTTTATGATCGGTTACTGTCATGACACAGGTTGATTGCAGAGGGTGATAACTACATGTCTTTGAACCGCAATTTTAAAAAACCAAAGTTAAAGCAAACCAGCAGCCACATCATTCAGCCTTCTAAAAGTATAAGTGAATCCCATAGCATCGCTTTCAGCTTTGCCTCCTGTGTTGGTGCATTCATTTCCAGATGAATTCCTGAGCTGTGGTTCCCACTGCAGGCCTGGGAGCTAAGTGCTGACCCGGGGCTGGCATGATTTTTACCCCATCCTTTTTAAATACACTTAGAAGGGCAAGACAAACTGTGTGGCAACAAGGGGAACTGAAATTCAAGATTAAAAGAACTAGGAACGTGTTTAGTTTGCCTGAAGGGGAGGCTGTGGCAGCTGGCATTGCTGACCATGGCAATATTCAAACAGAAGGTGATGTATGTGGGCCAGCACACAGCTGCGCACCTGAGGCGGCTGGGTGTCGCTAGCACTGCCCGCCAAGAGGCAACCTGGGACTGCTAAGCGCAGCGATAGACACCCGGTCATCTGAGATGTTCCTGTTGCCCCCTTAGTTGCACTCACACAGCATGGACTGCACTTGGAAATCAGAAAAAACTTCAGTAATCTCTACAGCTCTTTCTTCTTAGGACAAGAGAGGTTGGAAATGCTTTAGAGGATAATGCAATATTAGATTAGTGCTACAAGTCACTGACCCTAAGCAATAAGCTGTCTCCATGACTTCAGTGGGACGATTTTGTAAAGCCCTGATCCAATGTCAGCGCCCAGTTCAAGTCCCTCAGGCACTGGGGAAGGGTCACAGGCAGATCCAGAGCCGCCCTTCTGAGAGCGTAGGACTGAGTCCGGCAAGAAGGTCTCGGGCAGCGCACGTGGCTGGTGAGAAAAGGCTGGGATGCTGAAAAAGGAACAAAACAAATGTGTCTAGGAGATAAGCTTTCTGAGAACACAGCACTGCCATTCAGTAATTCTCATTATCGCTGTTACTTGCAGCCCTGGCGGAAGAGTTCAGCAGCTTAGATGTTTTGTGTGACACGGAGGTAAGGACTCACCCAGGCTGCATAGATACATTTATGCTTAATGGTTTTACCCCTGAACAAAGATATGACTCCACACTGCTTTCGGTATTTTCCACTTTGAGTTCGAAGAAGATTTTGTGAAGCTGTTCGAGCAGTCACTGCGCACACTCCCCTCTGTTGGCTTGCCTACCCTTCTGGCCTACAGACCCGAATCCTCACGAGAAAACATACAGATTGAGGTGAGTCAGTGGTGGGTGTTCCCTACTCTGTGGCTTCTTTTGTTTACTTTAACTCCTACTGTTCCCATGTAGGAAAAATAAAAATAATGCCCTTTTTCAAGCCAGTGCAGGACTTCCTCTATGAAAGGGTTTTTCTTCTGTGAGGCTTGTTCTGCACACCTAAACAGCAAGAGGCTGTGCAACTCCTCCCCCCACTGCTGCATCCTATATTGAGAATTTCCTAGCAGAACATTTTGCCCTTCGGCTAAAACAGAGATACAAAATTTCTATAAATACGAGGCATACAAAGAATACAAGCAGGGCATAGGGTTCCCTGTAACCCTTAGCAGAGTAAAGTCATCAAAGAGAGTCAATCCTAGGCATGAGGTGGGGAGCAAGGGAATTTCCAGGAACTACACTCCAGAGAAGCCAAGTATTTTAAAATAGTATGTTCAGAAAAGCATTTGAATGAAAGCACTAAACGCGTATTATAGTAAATGAGGTGCAAGTGAAGCGCACCAGCTACGGGGCGCTGAGCGAGCACCCTTCGCCCCTTGCTGCTGCAGCGGGATGGCTGCTGTCTCTGCGGGGAGCGCCGAGCTGGCCGTGCTGCCCTTGGGAGCAGAGGCATTAGACACGAAGTTCAGCAGCGTGCTCTTGGCAGCTGCATCTTCTATAACTCAGTTTCAGAATGTCTTCAAAAAATAGATATTTCTTTCAGAATATCTAGTAGCCATCCTCAAAATATATCCTGCAGCAGCCCTGGTTTGCATATGGTCACATACGCTCAGCTCTTTTGTCAACAAAACTGCTGGGGGCTCCTCATTAAATTCCCCACAGATTTTCCTATGATCAACAGTGCAACAACTGGGGAGCTTTTTCTCTCCAAAGCCCCAAGCAATGTATTTGAAAGGGTTAATGCATCAGAGTACTCAACTACAGCGTTCTGCATGCTCTGAGGCTTTCCCTTGGAAGGAATGGCTCTCGTACATACTAGAGTCATTCCATTTCTTTGAGGGTTTTTAAAATTTATTTACTACAGATTGGCTTTTCTTCTCAGTGGTTTCCTGAACCTAATGTTTTGAGTTAAATCATTCCAATGTATCACAGACATAGATCTGTTTTAACTGCTCTTACACACTTTGTAACACTGCACTTTGAGCAGAGCCCTCTTTCCCCAAGATAACACGAGGATTTGTGTGCCGATACCGTATTTCTGTCCTCCCCGTGTTCTCTCTCCCCACCTCCACTTCAGACAGAGGAGGACTCTGCTCCAAGGTGCGAGTACTGTGGCAGCCTGCTGAAGCCGTTCCCTGCCTTCGAAGACGTTTGCCCACCGTCACAGGATTACGAATCAGTAAGCTGGTGGGAAAGCTTGGCAGAGGTTTGCTGTGGAAGGGCCCACTCTCATGCCACCCCTCTTCTGCCTTTCAGAAATTCTGCTGCGAGCGTAATCGAGACCTCTATGAGTTCATCGTAAATGAGAGGAAGAACCACGAGGGCGTCTGGAGCGCTCCCATTGCTGTCAGCCCCCGTGAATCCCACGGCACCGAAGCCGACAGGCTGCTGTCAAAGGAGATGGCGTACCAGAGGTACCGTGAAATGACTGCAGGGAGAACTGGGGATCAGGTCTGTATAAGGAACAACGGGCGACCTTAGAGGGATAAGAAGCATTAAGAAAGTGAAACTGCAACAAGAGGGAATGAAAGAAGAAAAAAATATGCTTTAGGCAACACAAGTTTGTATCCTATCTGGACCCTCTTGGCTTTCCTCTTATGAGGCTGTGTTAGAAGGTGGGAAGGCATGTGCTAAGTAAAGCATCAATGCTGCTGCTGACAAGTAATACCGAGAGGCAGGTAGAGCCAAAAACATAATTGCAGCTTTGGGATATGGATAATATTTGTGTCTAGCTTCTACCTCAGGTTCTGAAACAAAGCTTGAATTTGTATTTCTCTAGTTTGCTGCATAAACGCTGACATGCATTTGGATTCCAATTTCCAGAGTCGTCAGAAGTCTGCAAGTGGGACTGCTGCTGGGCTCTTTAGCAGGAGGCCCAGAGCTTATACAAATATCTAAGCCTGTGGCACAGCCTTACAGAAAAGTAAACCGGCATACCTGGAAGTAAAGCGTTAGTTTCCTTGAATATCCTTTGCAGTCTGATGGTGCGAGTACCTGACATTACGTACAGAGCATAAACCAAAGCCATTGTCAGACACTGGCAAATGTATAGGAAGCTAGATAAGAAGAATAGTGAAAATATTCTTGGAGATTAGCTGCTTTCTTGATCTTATGGGCAGCTCTCCTTCTCTTTTACATAAAATCTTGACACAAAATCCATTACAATGTTTAGTTCTGCTGTCAGTAGAGCTGATGCCATTGCAGTCGCAGTCTGTTCACCGAAATCTCTGTTTGCTGAGTTATTATTATTTTGGTGATATTCCATTGCCTCGGTTATTTGCAATTATGCAAGTGGAGAGAAAAACAGGTTCAGAAACTCGTGTTCCAACAGCAAGGATATCCAGTACTTTTAGCTTTCAAAACAGGATATATGAAATGTGTATCAGGAATACTTTCATTTTCCAGGCAGCAGGAGAGACAAATGGCCAGACAGTTAGCTTTCCTGGCGGCGGAGCCGACGAGTGTAGCTGAATGTGAGTTTGTATTTCCTTATGCATGTATTTGCCTATTTATTACAACAATGAATTTAATGGAATCGCTTGTCTTTAATGCTCTCTAATTGAACAGGAGGATTTATACAGCAACATGTTAGTTCATTGTCAAGTGTGCAATCCCATTAAATTAGATACTGCCATATTAAATAATCCCTCACATGAAAAAAAAAAAAAAAGCAGTTACATTCCCATTGCACAGAGAGGATCTCCTATTTATATCTGAACGTTTCAGCCGAGATGCACAGAAATTGATCTTAGAGTATAAGTTGGCAAAGCCAAGGCCTTGGAAGGTAGGAACTGCCAGAATTAGGCTGAGCAATGTTTTGCCTAATCAGGTGAATACTCCACTAATTCCTATCCCAGGCTGTGGATGACTGAGCAGCCCTTTGGATCAAAGGCTTTCTGACTAAGAACAGATGAACTAGATTTACAATATGGGCATATTTTCACAGAGGACGGCAAGGCACTGAGGCTTTTGTGGCACCAAGGATTTCAGATCGTCAGTCCTCCAGAGCATGGAGCCACAAATGCTAGCCAAAGAGTCATTCTTGACTCACACAGATGTGTATATATACATAATTGAAAAAAACTACATCTTTTTTCATAATCCTGTTCTCTGAAATAGCTGAACATTTTGGACTGTCCTTGTTAGATAGAAAATACTGCGAGACAGACTCCCAGGATGGAGCATTTCAGCCAGAAATTCCCACTTCCTCAGGTTATAGCCCCCCTGCAGAGGTGCCAGGCAGCCCGCATCAGCGCTGCCAGCCCTACCTGGTGCACACAAACCCTCCCTTTGTTCTCCAGCTTCAAATCAAGCTGGCACAATTTCCTACCTGCTTTCTCGGGAGCCCCCATCGCCAAAGGGCCGGACGCTGGTACCTGGTCAGAGAGCAGCAGAGCCCGAGGAGGAGCCCGTCTCCTGCAGCATCACCTGCTGTGATTTTACCCTTGTGGGTGGAAAGGCAAGTAGCCGCTGCCCGACGGTGATGGGCTGCGCCTCGGACGTGTCCACACTCCAGAGCAGCTGGAGCCTGGCACCTGCCTGCCTTTACAGGGCAGTTGGTGCGGGACTGCTCTCATCCATTTTATCATTTCTTTTCCAATCTTAGGTAGTGAAGAATGAATTATTGGAAAAATACTACAAACATGGAGGGAAGTTCCTTACCATGCTTCCAGATGGAGCAGCACAGTTATTGTATCCTTTATGGGGTTCATTTGCCTGTGTTAGTCCAGGGTTGGAACTGTAATTTTGAGCGTGTCCTAGTCTGCTTTATCACCGAATAACCTGGTCCACCACTCACGCTCACTTTCACAGTCTGAAAAAAAAGCAGTAGTGAAACCGCTTACATAGCTCTTGGTCTGAAAAACTTCAGACCAGCCAGTAGCTTTGATGAAGGACGGGCACTTGTGTCTTCAATACCTAGCTTAAGAAATGCACTAGCCCAGTGTTCAGACCCACTGCCGAGCTCTGGCCACCCATGGAAGGGCGCCGCTGGTCACGCAGGCTCCGAAAGCGCTCAGTCCCGTCCCTCCCCGGGGACAAACAGCACAGTGTTTTGCACCAGCATGGGGCTGATGTCGCTGTCCTGTGGGCAGAAGTACTTAAGAGGTGCAAAGAAAAACTGAAATTACCAGTGTAACTGAGTCCTGTTTGAAGAAACAGAAATGGGGCAGTTTCACCAAAGGACCCCACAGCTTTCAGGCTGCCTTTGCCATTATTTAAGCCATAACGCTTTAAGTCACCCACCTTATTTTTCCTTACTCTGGCTGACTTCTTTCTGCCCCAGGGTGTATGCAAGTGTACCTGACCTCTGCCGCCAAAGCAAACGGGCTTGAGACTACCTCTCTGCTCTGCCCTCCAGACTGACTTTGTCCCAGGGATGCTGCTCGTTGCGGCAGTGGGAAATGACACAGTGCCATAAACGCATATGCTCACAGCAGCAAGTCTTGCTGGAGGGAAACCCCAGTGAGGCACAAAATTCCTGCTGTTTGCATACGTTCAAGTCAGGTTTCTGGGGCAAGGGCCTTTTTTCCCTCTGGTTGTTTGCTTTTTTTATCTGGGAGAGTAATACCTGTCCCTGTTTTCTCTGCTGTCATCCAAGCTGCGTACTTAGATCACTTCACTTTGCTAGGCTTGTACTTTCAATCGTAAGCGTTGTCCAAGAACGCGTCTCTAAAATAAACTTGCTAAGTGGTTCTGCCTGGGTTATTGGTTAGAAAACAAGAGAAATGTATTCTGTATCTATCTGCTTTTTTGGCAGCGTATACAGAATACTTCAATGTAGGAGACAAGCACTGGCAGCGTCCCAGGTAACACTGGCAGCTCACCACCATTCCACCTTTACCACAGTGATCTGGGTAATATGTCAGTTTTTATACTCCAAAGTAGCGCTCTGAAATAATTAGCATGTAATAATAGACCAACCAGACAAACAAAGGGGTTATGAACACCTTATCTGACAACAGCTATCCATCTGGAAATCTGGCAATCACTGTTGTACGAGAGAAAAAAAGGCTTCTTTGCATAGTACAGGAAGACAAGCCGAATAACGCCGAAATACAAGCAGTATTTAAGTCCAATGGCAGAAATACTTGCTATTATCCGAACGGAGCTGTGTGGTATGTTCAAGTTGGTCAGAGCCGTTTTGCTCTCCACTGTGCATTTTAAATTTCAAAGGTCATAAAGGGTATTTTTAATAGCATTCAAAAATTAAAAGACAAATATAGCAGGTCATGGACTGCTTCGGGTGGCTCCCAGAGGAGCAAGGCTACCCCAGCTGTGTCTCGAGAGGTGCGGGTTAGACCCCGAACTAGCTGTGCCTCAGCGCCATCCCTCTGGGGAACGAGGGACAGAGGCCGTGGAAGCTGCAGGGCTCAGAGCTTTGATTTTCCTCTCTTTTAGGATAAACATGAATATTCAGGGAGGGCAGTATTTGGACCAAGCGGGCAACAGGGTGAGAAGGTGGACGTGGCTGAACAGCGTCATGTCATCAGGACCCCACGTCCCACTGAGCCCCATCTTCCTCTCCCTGAACCAGCACGTGGGGGTCAGGATCCTGGGCCAGGACAAGATCACCGTTTCCTTCCTCGCCATGGGGCAACAAGCAAAATTCAATGTGGGAACCAAAGTGCAGGTATTTCTCAAGCACACGGGCAGCTCCACGCACAGTTGCTCCCACAGCGGGAGCAGGGTAGACAGGGAAGCTCCCATCTGTGGGGAAGCGCGCTCATCCCACAGTGAGTGCTTCCCTGTTGCCCCATGGTCTGCACCCCCAAAACATCAAACAGTGGAGGTGTACCCATGTGCAGTCCCATGCAGACGGGGGGCTCACCAGCCCTGGCAGCTCTGGCTCTCTGCAAGGGGCTGCAGAATGCAGGAAGCACTCCCAGGCAGGCCCCTGGTGTCCCTGGCTGCGTCCCCAAGGGTCACCCCCACTCTGCCCAGGAAGGAGAGCCGTGAGCCGTGCGGGCAGGTGCGTGGCAGCTCCCTTCCTCCATGGGCTGCTACCGCAGGGGCAGGTCTGTCTGCTGGGTAGAGACCAAAGCCCCAAAGGCCCATCACACACTGCTGTGGCTCTACTGACACCATTCGCCTCCGCTCCCCAGGTCAGTGACGTCGGCCGGCTGCCTCCCCCTGCCCGGCTGGGCGAAGACGAGCTCCTGCTGCTTGCCTTCAGGGTGAGGATTCTGCGGCTCTTCGACAGACTGCGTGGATGCTTAAACTTTCCTTCTAATGAGCAATGGGACAAAATTCAGCCTCCAGCGTACCTTATCACACAGACTTTAAAGATCTTACAGCTCTGCACAAATTCTGACATAAGCGATGAGCTACGCAGCTCGGTCAGGGCAATAGTAAATGCTCAAGTCTGACCAGCACATGTGTGGTGTGAAGGCAAAATGAGCCGGAGACGCTCCCCGACGCTGCAGCGCCTGCACACACTCAGCAAGGTTTTGCCTGCAGCCCTGCCCTGCTGTGGCGTGGAGCAAAGGGCAGCTCGCGGCCCTTCTGCACGTCCCCTCTCCGGGGCCACCCCACCCCAGGGGGGTCTTGCTCAGCATGAGCGGAGCCGTGGGGCAGGGAGTGTCACACCACAATTTCTTGTCAGCCCGCACTGAAGTGCATCTTGGCCGTGGAGGCACGAAGAGAGGCTTTGCTCGGGGCAGAGTAAATCTGCGCTTGATGTTGGCGCATTGCTCCTGAGCAACCTCCCTTCTGTCTCCTGGCAGAAACCAGCCCGGGCTGACCAGTCGTTTCAGCCCGTGGATGTGGCACAAAGGTAAAGCAAACAGAGCACAGCTAAGTCATAGCCTGTGACAGGTATACGGGAGGAGGTGTTTGCTCAGAAGTCACCTGCACAGGCACCGCTCTGCTCAGCCAGCGCTTCTGCCAAGGACAGGCACCGGGGGGATGCCAGACTTCCCTGGCGCAAGCGCTGCACGGCAGCTCAGCCTGCTGCAGGTACGAGACACAGTGGCTCTCTTTGCAGAGAGGGACAAAAGCCCACAGTTTGTCCAAAGCAATCAAAGGTCACTGTCTTGGCAACACTTGTGTGGACGCCAGGGACAGAAGGCTGTAAACGTGGACAGCAGAGAGCATGGATGAACCGCAGCCTCTTGGCAGCAGCTCATAAACAGCTGATGAAGTGGGAATGCTCTGCTGCACCGGGCACCCCGCATTCCCCTCCCGCTGTGGGCCCAGCAGCCACAGCAGCAGCACGGGCAGAGATGGTGGGGCACGGACCCCTCATGAACCGGGTGCCTCAGGCCAGTCCCCAACTCAGCTCCCAACCGTTTGGACGTTCGAGGCCAGGGGCTTCACCTGGCCCTTCATCCTGCACCTGAGCAGCTTTGCGAGGTGGCTCCGGATGTCTTTGCTGTACAGGGCATAGACGAGGGGGTTGATGAGGGAGTTGGTCTCACCCAGCAGGAATAAGGCATCCTTGAGCGGGCCGGCCAGGTTGCAGGAGCTGCAGGCGGCCTGCACGGTGCCCCCCACCAGGTAGGGGCCCCAGGAGAGGCTGAAGCCAACAAGGACGATGAGCACCGTCCGCAGCGCCTTGAAGTGGCGCAGGCGGGTGCGGGGAGCCCCCGCCTGGATGCAGGCATGCCGGAGCCGCCTGTGCTGCACGTAGGCGATGCTGCCCACCCAGACGTGCAGGCACACCAGCACCAGCAGGGATGGAGCAAAGATGCCGAAGCAGATCGTGTAGAGGTACTCGCTCTTGGCCGCGTACAGGAGCCCACAGTAACCCGTGTAGTTGCTTCGCTGGAGGGAGGGCAAGATGAGAGGCAAGTGCCCGAAAAAGGAGGAGAGCATCCAGAGGACAACAAGGGAGAGGACCATGGGCGTTTTCTTCAGGAGGGTGGGGTAGGAGAGCGGCAGTGTCACCGCCAGGTACCTGTCCAGGGAGATCAGGAGCAGGGTCAGGATGGAGCCGATACAAGGTGTCATGCTCATGGCGATGCGCAGGAGGCAGAAGGACTTGCTGCGGTCAAAATCCCCATCAAGGATGTCATCCAGCGCCTCGGCGATGCACATCACACCCACCAGCAGGTCGGCAGTGGCCAGGTTGAGGATGTAGACATAGCTGGTGCCTGGCTGCTTCCTCATCAGCTGGTAGACAGCCACGATCACCAGCAGGTTGGCCGGGGGGATGAGGCAGCTCAGGAGGGAGTGCAGCACCGCGTACAGGAGGTTGACCATTTTCCCTGGCGAGGAGGGTTGAAAGACATGCGCAGGAAAACTTGGCCCCAGCACAGAAAAACCCCACCACAAGGAGATGTGCGGCTGAGCTTAGAGGGATGGCACAAAAGTGCCTCAGCCCCTCCAGCTGCAGCCCGAGGCCAGGAGCACATCAGTCAGTTCTCTAAGGGGCACTTTGTCCATCTCAGGAGACCTCCAGGACCTTCCCAGCTGCCACGAGTTGCCAGTGGTCTTTCTAGGGCTCTTGGCCTTCATCGTACCCATCTGATTTTGCTCCATGCCCGCAGGGGTGCTCTGAGATGCAGAAGAGCCAGAGTCCTCACCTGTGCTCAGCACGAGCCGCTGCAGAGTGAATGCGCCCAGTCGGCCGGCTCCCAAGCACGCCTCTGACGCAGAGCGATAAGGAGCAGCTTCGCCAAACAAAGCCGAGACGAGCACTCAGCGAGGATGGGAACGCGGGTGGCGTGCGCTCCTCCCAGCGAGCCAGCATCATCCCCTCCCAGCGCAGCGCCCGCAGCCCGGCAGCCACAGCACTGGCTTCCTCGGGCACTGCCTCTCGGCCACAGGGAGGTGTGGGGTCACAGGAATACCTGCTGCGCCAGGACACCGCGCTGAGCGCTCGGCCCAGGCTGCCACGTGCAGCATCCGACCCAGGGACACCTCACAGTCTCCGGACCCCGCTCATGGATGGGAGCACACAGGGAAGGGGAATGGCAAAGGAAGAGCCTCCTCGGGCCTGGGGCAGCCGGGGCACAGCCGGGCAGCGCTGCCCTGGCTGGTACAGAAAACCTTGAAGGTCCCTCTGCTACGGCCATGGGAAATGAGGGCACACTAGAGACAGCGGGGAGTGGGGCGATGCTTGAGGGGTTCCTCACTGTCCCACCTTTTATCAGGTTCTCCTGGCCACAGGTCAGCACGCACGCACTAAATGAGCTTTTACTCTACACGGCTGCAACCACAACACTAGTAGGAAGTTGCACAGTAAACGAATCAAAAAAAAAAAAAAATCCATTTTATGTCAAATTAGGCTCTGGATAAACATACTATATTCATTAAGTTCACATTTATTACAGATTTGGAATTTACGTCTGCCAGTCCAAGACAGCTATTAGTTGCAAGTTCTTGTTAATGAGCGCCACGATGGCTCTGCTAACAGCCCTGCAAACACCACTCGGAAGGGGCTCGGGCCACGCGTCGTAGCCAGGCAGCCGCGCACAGCGCCGGCCAGCCCCAGCGCCTGGAGAAGCCCCATCCTCGGGACAGGGATGGTGGCGGGGACTGGTCCTGCTCGCACAGCCGGGCTCGCGTGGCTCTGTCCACGGGGCTGTCAGTGGGGTGCAGAGCCTTTGGGAGGGGCAGGAACCAGATGTTCTACAGAATAACTGAGGTTTAGTTCCACGCCAAAGCCTGTAACGCAGCCCACTGGGCAAAATCGCATACTAAAATCACCAGAACTGGGGGGCATTGACACATGCCCACTGCCAGCTGCCCCTCGCCGCTCCGTGCCCAGGCGATTTCAGAGCTTTCCCCAAAGAGGGACTGAGGGACCATCCCCCCACACCACAGGGCCCAAGGCTGAGCAGCGTCCTGCTGCCGCACGGCCCGTCCCGCAAAACTCTGCAGGCTCGGGCACAGTGGCTCGGGTGAAAATCTTTGATTAGATTAAATATCGTCTAGATTCTAAATCTTTGCTTTAGGAAGAAGAACATCACACCTGGGAGTTTGATTTTGACTTGCTATGCCATTGTCATTCCAGTTTTTAGCAGGTTATGTCTGATTTACACCAGCACAAGATGAGACCCAAAGACAGATCTCTGCTGCAAGCGGCTTACGCACAACAGCCCGTTTCTCTGCACTCACAGTGGGAAATGCGAGACACATTTTTTTGTCCTTCCCTAGTCTGCACCCAGCTCACAGCAGCTCCACCGGACCTGTATCATCTACCCTCGTGCTTAACAAGCCAAGATCAACGAGCTTGAATCTGCCCCTCAGATTTATTATTTAATATCCATTTTGCATATGGGTGAAATCAATCGAATGGTCAAACAGGGCTTTTTTAGATAAATGGGTCATTACACCTTCATTTTAACATTACAAAGTAGCATTGTGCAGGACAGGAGAGCAAAAAGCTGCAATTTTAACACCAGGACACCACATGGGTATATGGGTTTCCCGCCGCGCCGAGCAGTGATGGTTGTCAGACCCAACTCCACAAAAGAAAGACGAGTTAATAAGATGATTCAAGGAGAAGAAACCCTTTCAGGGTTACCGAATACACAGAAAGCACCGAGGGCGCAGAGAGCCCCGTACTGAGTATTTCTGGGGGCAGGAAGGGCAGGAGGGTGACTGGGAAGCAGCGTATCCCGCCCAAGGTCTGTCCCCTGGGTGCTGCTGGAGGCAGGCTGGCAGGCTCCGGCTGCCTGGGACCCAAAAACTGCCCAGCTGGGCTTGTGTCCTCGTTCCACTTCAGGAAGCACCAATTTCAGACTAGAACGAGCTCTCCTGGCTAAAGCACCACAAACACCGAGTCATCAACTGGTGTTTGGCAACTGGTTTATAGGAAGGTTGGTGGGTATTGCTGCCTTTAATGACCATCAAGGTTCTTTATTTCCATTTTATTGTTCTGTTCTTCTGTTTCTAAGTGCTCTGTGAACAGTGACCGTGGGGCTTGGTCCAGCCCATGAAAAAAAGCCCCCCAACGGACAAAGCTTCTGGTACATTTAAGGGATGTCAGCAAAGGTTTTCGCATAGCTAACCCCAGTGTACCCATAAACCACCTTGCTCAGATGGAAGAGCAGGAACATGGGAGGCAGCAGGCGGATCGTGAGCAAATATTGTGAGGGTGATAACACAAACGGCTCACGGAAAATCTTAGCCTAGCAACACATCTGTGCATTTATTTGTTTTCTGTCTAATTTGTCTGAAGTGTACAATTAATGAGAAACTAAAACTGTATCCACACTAGAAAACTTTGGTTCATCTATTTCAGAAGAGAAGGCAGGAATTACCTAAAGAGATGATTTCATCACAGAGTCAAAGTGGCCTTTAGCCCATTGTGTCTTAACGGTTGTGATGGGCAACACCTTTATAACAACTGACATTGGCTTTTCTCTCAGCTGGGTGGGCAGAGCCTTGGTTACCCAACGCATTTCTGACATCAGTCCCTAAAGCCTTGGGGAGGGTCAAAGACAGTTCTCTCATGCCGTGACAGCTGCCTTTGTCACTGCTCTGCAGACTCCCTTCTCATCTGATCACCACCGCAACAGAGAATCTCCCTCCCCATCCAAAGACAATGTTAAGTAAGAATCACAGAACGGTTTGGGTGGGAAGGGGCCTCAAAGCCCCCCCAGTGCCACCCCCTGCCCTGGGCAGGGACACCTCCCCCCAGCCCAGGTTGCTCCCAGCCCCGTCCAACCCGGCCTTGAACACCTCCAGGGATGGGGCAGCCACAGCTTCTCGGGGCACCCTGCCCCAGGGGCTCACCGCCCGCACAATTTCTTCACAATATCTCATCTCAATCTCCCCTCTATCAGTGTCAAACCGTTCCCCCTCATCCCACGGCTCCCCTCCCTGACCCAGAGTCCCTCCCCAGCGCTCCTGGAGCCCCTTTGGGCACTGGAAGGGGCTCTGAGGTCTCCCCAGAGCCTCCTCTTCTCCAGGCTGACTCCCCCCACCTCTCCCAGCCTGTCCTCCCAGCAGAGGGGCTCCAGCCCTCTCCTAGGATCCAGAAGTATCCAGACAGTACTCCAGCTGTTTTACAAGGTGTGTAAAACCCTGTAGCTCGGAGCAGGGACAAAACACGGAGTGGGAGGCAGGTGCTGCCGGGGCTGCACCTCCCCACACAGGTGCCAGAGCAGCGGCCACTCGGCCACTGGTGGTCAGGAGACCTGATGGTGAAGAGAAACTGCAGCGCGGGAGCTGCAGCCCCCAACGCCTCGGGAAGCCAACCCGAGGGTCGCCCCCCGCAGCAGAACTGCATTCAGACTTCACCTCAGCCCAGCGGGGTTCCCCGGCACAACAGCACCTCAGCTCCAATGGCAGCCGAATTCTGGCAGGCGCGTGAAGGGGAGGACAAAGCTCCGTGTGTTCCTTCCAGCACACAGAGGTTGTCGGGGGCTCAGACAAGACAAACACAAGATTAATGACTTTGGAAAGTAGGCTTTTTATGCATTTTTTCAATTGCAATTCCAAGAATATCCATCAGTGACTCAAACAAGGTAGTTCACACAGCAAATGAGAACTCTCTATTTAAATTAACCTTCTCGGTTTCTATTTAGGACAGTAGGAAGGCCCAGCTTTTCATCTCTTCAGAATGGTCGAGGAAAAACCTCCTGAGCTGGCCGACGCAATTTATAAAGCAGTTGATCTTAATTTTTACTGAAGTCACAAAATGATGTAACTACTCTGCATATAATTTTGTTTATATAATTTAGTATATAATGCACTGTTCAACTCTGCCATATATTTTGAAAAATATACAAACCTGCTTTAACCACATTGGAGATATTTGATAGACAGCTGTCAATTACTTAACAGTTTAGGACAATATCCGACATTCCTATAACTTCATTTTAAACTACAAAAAGAACATAAATTCATATAAAATACAACAGATTAAACAAACGTTTTTTCTGAGGAAAAATTAGGTATCAACTCAATCTGCCATTGTGTGAAACATGACTATAAAATAAGTTACAATTAGTAATGCCTGCATTGTTGAGCTATGAACTGGTCGAATGAAATCTTAAAAAAACTATACAGTATTATTGCACTCCATGACTGTGCAGTATCTGGAACACGCCAGCACTGAAAGAGGTCTTTCATTAAGTTTTTTTTCAGGAGGCACAACGCGGCTGCGAGAGAAGCATCCAGTCTGTACCAACAGCGAGCTGTCTTCAGTACAGGCCTTCATGGGTCCGAGCCGCGCTGCCTTTGGAAATCACCACTTAATGCCTGGAAACGGAGACACAAGCATTACAGTCGGCAACCTCTCCTGCGCTAAACGAGCGAGCCATCTCCCACACCGCCGGAACAGAGCGCCGAGGCATTGCTGGTACACTACCGAGAACAACAGGCCACGCACGCTTCGCGTTATAAAACCCGAGTTACAAGCACCATCTCTTGGGAGGTGGTGACTCACGACAAGAAAGTTCTCTTAGTATTTCATTCCGGGCAATAGCCTACAAGGATACCATCAGAACGACATTGCATTAGCAGGAATTTAGCTAAGGAGACATTAAAGCAAAAGCCACTAAGTCTCACTATCAGACTCTGCTAACCGGTAGTGTTACTTCCCACATGGATGGAAATACAACTGAAGGCATGGGCGTTGCTGCTTTTCTAAACTCATATCCCATTAAATAAAATTCTACACAAGAGTCGTCTTAGCATGCTTTGTAAGCTTAAAAGTGACATCAATCTACTTTGCAGCAAAGAATACTGCCCGAGACCCTCCAAATCCATACCTACAGGACGCTGGGCTTCAGCAAGCCCATCTGAAAAGTACAGGAAACACCAAACTTTTTAATACTAAGTAATACTTCAAAAATACAAAACAACTTATTTCACAATTAAGATGTCTTTTGCTAAATTACTGGGACAAATCAGACGTAACGGAACAAACAGGACATGCCTGCAGGCATCGGAAGTCAACTGCTGCTCATGTTCCCCGCATGAAGGCTCGGAGGGAACAATTTCTCTGAACTGCTCTCCCCAGCAGGACGCGCAGGAGCGTCACTGGAAGGAGAGATCCATAGGGCTAAAAAGTGGGGTTTGCAGTCTGAGCTCTGAAGCAGTGAGAAACAGCAGAGCGCCCGGGTTACAGAGCATGGATTCCTACCGGGAGTGAGACCTGACAGAGCTCCTGTTTCTCTCAACGTACACCTCCATGCACTACTTTCTTGCTGATGTAAATACAACTTTCCAGAAGCCAAATCACGTTAAACAGAGCTCCAAAGGAAATCTGTGCAGGTGTTTGCACAGAGCCAGTCATTAAATGCTACAGCTGGGGCCCACAGATGGGTTTAAGGTGGTGGGACAGTTGCAAGATGTCAGTTGAGAGAAACGGGAGCGCAGGGTCTGTCCCTTGAGAGCGGGGTGTCTGTCGGCAAGGTAGCGCCAAGAAACCAGTCTCTCAAACCAAAGTGTTCCTGTGCCAAAAACTGCACCACAGCTAATCAGTACTTCACTTAAGTGGTCTCCCAAGGGTCAACTGCCAATTTTTGCACCAAGATAGTCTTTTTGTAGCATATCAATGTTCCTATGAAAAATCATAATAAATGTTTTGAAAGTCACAAGTGATGTAGGAACACAGAATTGGTTTGTCATAAAATATAAAAGTACGGATGCGAACCCTCTTCTAACAGTCAAGGAATATGTGCCAAAGGTTACAACAGCAAAGCACGCAGCTGGGAGCAAAAAAGTTTTCTACTTTCTAGGGTCCTGCAATTCATTTAGGTTCTAAGTTACAGAGAAACCCTTTGCACATAACTATTTCAAGGCACGTAATGCAGTGTGTTTTCTGATCCCTGCATAATACAGGTCACTAACTTAAGGCCTTCCGCACACAGGAACACATTTTTTCTGCCCAAAGGAATGCCAGATTCCAGTTTAAAAACGGGCAGAGCAAACCCCAACCCAAAACCTCCCACCAAAACAGTATCTGTAAAATCATACACGTCAATTCACTGAAAGTCACTAGAGCTGGTTCTCCAGTAAAACACTTCTAAATGAACAAATATACTATTATAATGTTCAATCTGCGACATGTGGTCCTTCACATCCGCGTCAACAGGCAGCTGGTGACTGGAAGAAGACTTACAAGAAGTTTCAGTGCTGATAGATGGGGCTATGATCGATGATGAGGCATTGACTCCATGTGCACATTGAGCTTCATTTCGTTATCGAGAATTTGTACAAGCTGCTGCATGGAAGGCAGGTGGCCAGACTCTAGCTTGGACCACACTGGAACATCTACCACAAAACACAGGGAGGGGAGAAACGCACCATTACATTGACAAAGTCAGAAAACACACAGGGCTAGTTTAACCATAAAATGTAAAAGATCTAAGAAGCTATGCAAGTTGGTACTGTTTTATATTGAGAGAAATGTCCGGGTCAACAATGCTTCAAACCTCTGGTTATACTAAACCCAGTCCAACGAGAGCAAAGAGTCTAATGCTTCCATTTAGAAGTACATCATATGGATTTAGAAGTTCAAAATAGCCATAGACAAAACATCTAAAAATAGATCAGTGACTGGCAGAATAGCATATTGAGTTTTTAAACCATCGCTAAATGTTTGGAACTTGTGGGTCTCATTAGCGTTCATCTCACTTCTACCTAACGTCTAAGGCTGACCCTCAAAAGTTCCGCTTACCAAGATCTGGCATGGAACATTCCACACAAAGTAGCTGCAACCATTCCCCCCCCCCCCCCCCCAATATAAAAGTCAGCACAGTCCATAAACACTTTAGGGTAAACACAACATTCATTTCTGATGTTGACAAATACTTACTCCCTCAAATATCCCTCACTGCTATAGCACTTCATGAACCCACACTGAAAAATACAATTGCTGTCACCTACATTAAACAAAAGCCAGACTGGAACCGCATTGCCCCAGAATCTTACAGATGACCAGATGTAACTGTTCCCCCCAGGGAAGGCTCTGCTGCCAATTCTAATCTGAGATTTAGGACTGGAAGTGCAGCAAGTTCAACTACTTTGGTGCAATACAGTCACTCTTTAAAAGGTTCTGCAGTGTATGACTTGACCTAGAATCCACTATATTGAAATGCATCCTGCACAATCATAAATTGAGATTATAAAGCACAGAGCTAGATTACAGACTTGTACCTAGAGCCTGAAAAATTCTGTAGTCCATCCATCTTTAAAACCATAAAATTATTTGAAGGCTAAAGGTCCACAGACTCTTTAACCTAAAAAAAAAAAAGTATTGCTGTCCGCTGGTACTGAAAATCTGGGAATAGCAATGGATTCAACAGGATTCCAAGGCTAAACCACATTAGAAAACAGGATAGGGAAGGCATCTAATTAACTGGAGAGTACGCTTCCCTAGTTGAACATTTCTTACTTAATGCACATCACAGGCAAAGAAAAAACATAATACAGTTACTCCAAGTGACCGAGCATTCCTCTACATAAGTTTTTACACAGCTATGTTAAAATATATGTAACTGACATCTGTATAAACTGCTTAATAAGACATTTATTGTGATACATAACACCTGAAGCTTCAAAATGGATGTCAATTACCACATACAATCACATTTTGAAACACACGTTTCATAACATCATCCCTCACTCCCCAACACAACAGCTCTCAAAAATCTGTGCGTACACATAAAACGCAATGCGATTCCCTTAAACAGAAAGTTCTCTGCTCACCATTCAATGTTATTTCAAATGCACCTGTTGACATACACTGGTTCTCAATCATGTTGCTCAGGAAGAAGACCATCATACAAGCATAAACCTAGGAGAGAACAGAGAGAGAATCCCTGATCCTTCAGCCGTGTGAGCCACAGCTTATTTCATTCACTCTCACTAAGCACTGGAAGTTTACAGGTGTCTCTGAATTCCCCTCTACAACTTATCAAGTAATCTTCCAATCGCATAGAGATCTTCCTTTCATCCTCTTTTTAAAGAGATCGTGCACGCTGCTTTCCCAAGACAGGTATCAAAATAGTTCTGAAACCACACAAGTCATACTCCTGATTCAAACCAAGTTACATCTTCCCGCTCCTTTCCTCCACAAATCTATGCACATCTCAACAGCCAGTTTGCAGAAGTACGTGGCTGTGATGGCACTTGCAGGATGACAAGGGAACGCAGCCATTCCTGCGTGTTGCCTGTCATTTTCAGAATAACACTTCATTTCAACGAACCAAAGGCCTAGACACAAAGAGCAGAGCAAGTCAAACTGCATTTGTTCACAAGAACTGTCAACCCTCCAGCATTTCTTCAAGCTAATCATCTGGAATTTTCTTTGCATGTTGGTGCCTCAGGATGAAATGATGCGATCTCCAGCAACACAGCATCTCCCTCCATCGCCAACATCTTTATAATTCCCTTTTCACGCACAAGGGCACATTCACACAGGTTACTGCAACACCAAAGAATTTAGCCTGGGAGAGATGTTGTTTACAACAGAGACGCTGTCCTGGTTTCAACTGGGAAGGAGTTAATTTTCTGCCTGGTGATTGCTGTGAAGGGAATGTCAGTAATACCTATCAGTCCCAGCTGTTGGCAAGTGATGTTTACGCTGTTCAAAGACTTTTTTCAGCTTCCCACAGAAGCCCAGACAGAACGATGGCATGGCCAAAGGACTATCCCATACCATAGACCTCAGGCTCAGTATAGAAATGGGGGTCAGCCGAGGGCGGGAATCCGCAATCACTGCTCCAGACAGCGCCAGTTCACTGGGTGGTGAGTTTCCAGCGTCATCATTATTATTACTACTTTTCCCTTTCTGTTATTGTTTCTATTAAACTGTCTTTATCTCAACCCACCAGGTTTTTTTTTTTTCTTTCCTTTCCCTTCCATTTCCCCCCCTCTTCCCCCTCACACTTCCTGTGGGAGGAAAAAGGCAGGGGGGGTGAGCGAGCGGCTGCATGGTTCTAGTTGCCAGCTGGGGTTAAAGCACGACAGACACCGCAGCCAGCCTAGCTCGGTAGTGTACTTGGCCTATTTAATTAAACAGGATACACTACAGCTTCTGTATGTTCAAACTGACTGGTGACAGAGACCCACTGCGCTGGGTAGCTCAGTTTTGAGGATCTGTGCACCAATAAAATATATAAAGGTTAATAAACGTAAATTGCCTTTTTTTTTTAGTAGAATAAATCTGGAACAAGGTCATTATAAATCAGAGTTCAACAACATTAATCTGTTAGCACCGTTAGTACTGACTCACAGGGATATTCATCCCACAAGGCACAGTCTGTCATGCCAGAGTATGTTTGCCAAAAACACCCACAAAATTTCAACTCGATTTTTCTCATCACCATCAAATTGCACGCCTAATCAATTAAAAATCTGACAAAAGCAACAACTGTGAAATAGTTATTAGACAATAGAAAAGGGAAGCTGTAATTTTAACACGAACAATACCAGCTTGAAACGCTACTCTTGAGCCCAAAAAATAAAGAAATCTTTTATCTTCTTTGTCAGTAACGTTAACCTCAGCTGTCCCTCTGCAGCATCATCAGCTTGGAAAGACAGATGCTGAGAATGAAATCTGGGTCTGTTAAAAACACGAAGCACTACTTATGCTACTGTAAGAACGATTATGCTACTGTAAAATTCTCAAGTATATTTAGATATAGAAGCCGAAAGGCCCTGTTAAGGCTGCAGCATATGAAAGTTAAGCCAGTAACAATTGTGAAGTACTCCCAGAGCAATCTCATGAAGTCATTCTAAAACTACTTTTTCAAAATAAAAGAAGGAAGTATGCTGTTTACCTTATTTTCTTGGCCCCACTGCCAGATGCTTGGAGCTTGCATGCCAAAGAAAGCAAATGGATCCTTGCCAACGATTATTAAGCCTATTAATACTAGTTTGAAGACAGACAGGAAGGATGCTATGTGCCTATCAAAAGACAACACATAAAAGTAACTTAGAAGGTTCACAGTTACTGCTTCACCACTATATAGTTATAATTCACCTAATTAGAAGAATTCTGATAGTGTACAAGTGTTTCAGAGGACATAAAAAACTAAGTAAGTTTATCTTGCTGCAAAAAAAAAACCCAAAAGCAGTCCACATTAACAACCACACACATCCTCGGGATACCACTCCTGTGTACCATGCATACAGATAATTTAATATTTTTTTTTCTAAGCAGACATCAAATAGAAATTTGCTTTTAACCAATACATGTCTAAACTGGATAATACATTTGGTTTCTTAAAGAAGGTGTTCCATCTTATAGAGACATGTTTAATTGACATACACAACTTCCTCGTAAAGCATTTTCCCAGCAGATGCAGAAATCCCTACAGTTCCTTGTAAGAATTAAACCTATAGTCAGAGAGCAAATTTACACTGAGGTATTCAATCTTGTAGCATTCTTATCATTGTAATTATTACAGTAATTAGGTCAAGAAGTGGTTCAAAAGCCACCACAGTAACTACGGCATCGCTCTCTGGCGTGCACACAATGGTTTAAATAATAGGAATAACACTATTTTTGTTTTGTCTTTTTCCAAATTTCTTCGGGCTTTCGCCCCCAGACGAAGATCATCCTGGCAGTCTCTCCAATGAGGTTAGCTCTCCCTGATTTAGATGTTAAAAACAAGCTCTTCCCTCCTCTGCAATCTCAACCTATTACAGGAATTTCTCACTGAGTGCATAAGCTGATCAACAAATATGAATTTATGCACAGATACCTCATGAAGGAAAGCTGCAAAAATTTGCTGTGAAAAAAGTGGATTACGTAATTTACTTTAGGTTGGAACACAACAGGTCTCATCATAGATACCCAGATAGCAATATTTGTATGGAAAACTAAGGTGCCTATCTGCAAGTGAAAACATAACCGAGCTTGTATGTAACCGTAACAGGAAAGAAAAAAAACCACCTAAGTTTCCATTTTCAGTATTATTTAAGTGTAAGTGCACACGTTCACCACTCACCATGCTGAACATACATATTGGAAAAAAGACAATTAGTGCTGCTAGTCGTTTGCTTACCTATATATAGGTTGAGGAAGGTAGTTTTCCCCTTCAATTCGGATGTCTGGGTACCGCTGGCTAATAACCCGCATGTACTCCTCAAACACCCGCCTGTAGCCTCAGGAGACACTAAACAGACAGGGATTGTCACCGAAACTGGAGTGCTGTATGTTAAAGTCACGGAATCACGGAATTTTCAGAGTTGGAAGGGACCTCTAGAGATCATCTAGACCAACTCCCCTGCTAAAGCAGGATTGCCCAGAGCACAGTCACTGCTAAACTGGCAACACCAGTACTCACATCGCTCATAACCAATTTAGTATAAAGTAAAACTACAGTTCTTCATGCCAAAGATGAAAACTGATTCACAGCTAAGTTACACATCAAAAATCCTGACAGCTGGCCAGGCACTTGGTTTTACACAAACTTGTTTTCACTTACTAGCATAGACACAATGCTTTGGTACAGCCCACTGACCAAGGAATCGCTTGTTTCCCCCATAAAGAGCTATTAAGTTAGAAAGTCAGCGTAAGTAATGCCTTGCTCCCTGTCCAAAAAAAAAAAAAAAAAAACCACGCAAAAGTTTCACACGATACTGTTTTAATTCCTCGCTAGTTAAATTTAACTCCTTCTGGGACTGCCCACAGACAGGTAACATGGCTCCCAGTTATTGCTGTGTAAGGATGACCAGATTAACTACAAAAGAGTTAAATATTACAGAGCTGTACTTTGGCTCGCATTTCTACCAGCTGTCTCTGTAATAACTGAAATAAAAATTATCTGGTCTCAGTTTACTGCTAAAGAAACCAAAGTACTTCCTACAGAGCACGCCTTTTGCGGTGCTTCACAGATGCCCAAGACACCACCCGGGCCAGACTCTGCTCCAGGGTCTGCAGCGAAGATTCCGGTTCCCCTCCGCCCCACCGAGGAGCCCCGCTGCAGTGGTCTGTCCGTCCGGGTGAGCTCGGGTGGCGGCTGCTGCTCTGCCCGTCCTCACAGCACCTCAGAAACACAGCGACGGGCACTGGAGGTGGCTTTTTCCCCCGCAAGGCAGCTGCATGTGCTAGAACCACCTCACCCCTGCCTGCTCCTGCTGGGTTTGCTCTGGGCAGCTGACACCATATTTTTCTTAGAATCATATGAAGGTGCCTGATGGCCCCGACTGCTAGCAATGCCGAGTCACTGAGAACGTAACCACCTCACCCGAGTCTTTGCTAAAACAGCAACTCCTCCTAAAGGTAATCAATGCCACGTCTGCTATTAAAAGGGCCTGAAAAGCGCGGTTTCTATCGCGGGCGGCCATTTTTCCAGAGCCATCTTCTCCAGCGCTGTCCGGTGAGCACCCCAGGCCCGAGCGCGGTCCGGGGGGCCCCGGGGGCGAGGGTCGCCGTCGCCGGGGCCCTCGGGACGCTGCTCCCGCTTGCCTCCCTCCCTCCCTCCCTCTTCCCGGCGCCACCGCAGCTCACCGGGCCCGCGCAGCCGGGCAGGGCCCAGCCGGGCTCGGGCGGCCCGCGGCGCCTCGGCATCTCGCCCGGGCGCTCCCCGGCGGAGAGACGAGCGAGCGCAGCCCGCCCGGCCCGGCCCGGCCCGGCCGCCGGGTCCCGCCGCCGCAGCGCTGAAGGGAGGACGGGGAGGGAAGGGGGAGGGAGGGGGAAGGAGGCGTAGGCCCGGCCGGCGCCGCCATCTTGCCGGGCGCCCTCACCAGATCTGGAACTTGAGCAGCGGCCCGGTGGCGTAGGCCATGCGCAGCTTCTTGGCCGGCAGGCCGCCCGGTTCCGCCGCGCCGCCGCCCGGCCCCGCCGCCAGCGCCAGCCCCAGCGCCAGCAGCAGCAGCAGCAGCCGCCGCCGCCCCGCCGAGCCCATCTCGCCGCCGCCGCCGCCGCAGCAAGGTCACGCGCGCGCCGCCCCGCTCCGCGCAGGCGCGGGCGGCCACGTGACCCCGGCAGGCCCCGCCCCTCGCCCGCTCCGCGGAATCCCCGTTTTGGTAAAAATTTAGCGTCGGAAAAAAAAAAAAAAAAAAAACCCAAAAAAAAACCCCACCAAAAAAAACAACTTCTGGTTTTCAGCATCTATCTCCACCTCTCCGCCGCGAGTGGAGGGGCGGGGAAAAAAGCGGGAGAAAGGAAAATAATAAAAATCCAAGCAAAAACCCTGGAAGTCAATTGTTTTTGATCACGGCGGCATGGCCTCCCTCTTTCAAAGACTCTGCCCAGTACAGAAGTACTTATTAAATGCTCTTTATTTTTATCTACATCCCATTATTGCATAAAGATGATGCCTTTTTAAGTAAAATAAAGCTTTAGACTGGGCGCATCCCATCACCGCCCCACCTCACCCCTCAACGAGGAAAACATCAACCAACGGGTGGCGCCTGGTTTTTAGGCAACACGCTTTAAGAACACAAACACGCTCCTGGTTTGAACAGCAGCAGAAGGGGCTGATGTGATGCGACGCTCGTTACTGGTTCGTAGTCTCACTTGCACAAAGCTTTAGGAAAGCTCTTTACAGGGCACGTGTGCAGGAAAGCCGCGGACTTTTGCATCCTCAGCCACTTACTGAAACATTTTATTATGTTCAAGTCAATACAAATTATGTTTTTCATGAACTTTTTGTTAACATTGCATTGGATTTCCATGAAGTTTTAAAGACCCAGTTCTAGGTCTTCCAGCTCCTGAAGAAGAGCAGTTTCCTTCTGAATCTTCTCCAACTAGAAGAGAAAAGCACAAGGTATCACAGATGTAGCTTACTATAAAATGAAACTTGAATAAACTGCATACATCTTAACAGTACCTGATTTTTCTCTAGCTGTTTGCCAGCAGCTGCTTGTTCTTTCAGCTGCTCAATTGCCTTTAGTTTCTGTAAAAACAAACCAACACAAAAACACAAAATACTGGTGAACCAAGAATAGAAAAAAGTCTTAAAAGTCCCTGCACTTGCAACTCCCTGATTTATCAAGAGGCAGGTCTCAATAGGGAAGGCACATTTCATTTCAGCATCTCCAGATGCTCAATCCAGAATTCCCCACCATAAAAGACATTTCTTTCAGGAACAAAGCCTAGAGGACAGAAGCACTGCTTAGTTTCTGGAGCACAACCACCACGCACTCTCTCACTGACGGGCTAGATCCAAATTCAGAAATTACTCCTCCACTATCAGTATCCCTCTTCACCACACCTTGCCCTCAGAAAAGCCTGGAATATTAGTCAGAACAGAGGACCATGACAAGCAGGAGGCAGCCAAGAGAAGAAAGCCCTGCTGGATTATGCCAAAAGGGTTACAAATTCAGGAAATTACCATCAATGTAAATGCCATCCTACTGAGCTCAAGTCACCTTACAATCAGACTAGATCTTACAGACCACCTCTTAGAGAAATCTCGTTTGCTAGGAAAAAAAAACAAAACCAAAAACACCCTTCACCTTTTTTAAGTTCTTTATCTTCTTGTCGACTTCAGGATCTCCTGACGTGACGGCAGGCACAGCACTCCACGGGGCATTCTGTGATGCCGAGGACTGCGCAGGCTGCTGGTTCGCATCAGCTTTGGCCTCCTGTAGACAAGTAAAATAAACGCATTATCTAGAAAATACCTTTGATTACAAAGGAACTGAAAAATGTCTTTAATAATTTTAAGGGATGCATTTAATATTTCTTCTTCCACTAGTCTGCTGGTGTACTACAAAATTCGAGAGTGACTTGCTCTGATGTATCCCATTACCTACATAGATACTTTCCACAAAAGAAGGGTTATCTGTAACAACTCACATGCTGTTTCTTGTTTAACTTCTACTTCCTCAAGACACCAACCATACATAGCATAGGTAAACATCGGTAAGGATGACACGACAAATACATACACAAATATCTTATAAAGTAGACTGGGGGGTCATTGTCTCTGAAGTAAAACCACTGTAAGAAATTTTAAAAAAATCTTATTTAAAGAAATTATTGCTTCAGAATTCTCTAGAAATTGGAAGCTGATTTTTATCTACCTAGCCAAAGAACAGCAAGCAAAGCGGTGACCCAGACCAGGCTGTCTCTGGTCTGCCCTGATAACTCGCCTCAGCCCTGACCTGCTGGGGGGACACATCAAAGTAGCAATTCCCTTCTTACCGCTCACCTAACACTGAGAAAAACTGCGCAGATTGTCTGAAGGTAAAAAGTCAGAATTACTTAGTCTTAAGACTGATTTCAGCTAACGTTCACAGCAACTAACCAAAGCTGTTATTTTTATGTCATACCTGCTTTAGTCTGATTAAAAAAGTCTGCCACCCTCCCCACAACTCAGCACGTGAAGATGTGCGGAGGGCTCCCAGTGCAACCAATGGTCACTGCTCTGAGACTCATCAGTGCCGGCTGTGAAAACTCATTAATGTTATCCTTGAAAGAACTACTTCTGCAGTACCTGTTTAGCAGCTTTCTTTGCTTCATGTTTCCTTTGATTTTTGAGAGCTGTTTTCGAGAGTGGCTTATCACTGCTTCCTGGTGGTTTCATATTCTGAGGTGGCTCGTCCTCATGCTGCAGGATATGCAAAATTAACCGTTACAAAACCTGTACCCCACGTTGGCAAGTGTGTTGGTACAAAAAACCCAACATTGAACCCCCAAACCTACTTAAGACAACACCATATGCAAAGATGAACCATAAAGGAAGAGGAAGGAAAAAACAAAGAAAGAAGAAAGTATGGGCCTGTCCTGCACTTTCTCTTTTGAGAAGCAGAAGCCTGTGTGAAAAGGGTTTCATGCTCATCCATTCTCAAGTTTGGATGGGACTATTCTGTATGTCCTAAACACTTCAGGGATTTCTGATAAAATAACAAAATCATCATGTTTTCTGTCTCGGGGGGGGGGGGGGGGGGGGGGGGATAAAATCAAAGAGGAAAAAAACAGCACAAAATGACTGAAACTTGGCATTTTGTTTCTGTCAACAACTTTTTAACTCAAACTCCTAGTGACAAGAAAAGAAAAATAGGTTGCTGGGATGGGAGGTGGGGTCAGGTTTCTTATGGGGTGGTGGTGAAATGGAGGGGTTGTTTAGTCTTTTGGTTATTTAAGAAACTCGCAATTGAGGAGCTGGATTGTTTTAATGCGTATGACAAAACTTCTTGTTCATGTAAGTAAACAGAATTATTTTATCTAACGCATCTTTTCTTTACTACCTCTGCTTGTCGATCATTTGCAAAATCAGACATTAGCATGATTAATAAATTCCTCACAAACGAAGCAGCAGTCTTCAAAAGCACAAGGCTCACAATCAAAGCTCTAAGACTTAAAACATCAAGGGTGCAATTGTTAAATGTAATTAGTTGCTACTCAGCCTACTTTGAAAACCTGCAGAAAAGAAATTAATTAGACAAGTAGGTCACTATATTGAAACCTGTTTAAACTGTACTGACTTGCCAACAAATCTTTTTCTAGCAAGTAAGCTTACCTAAAAAAAAAAAAACCTCAAATAAAAAGCCCCAAACCACCATCTGTCTAGCTGGGTTCAGACTGGTAAGTCGGGTCACACAAATCAGAGGCTGCTACCTTAACTAGAGTATCCAATTTCACTGTACACCAAATTTGCAGTTTATTGTTCCAGTGCATGTTGTAGAGAGCGTTTTAAGGTTTGCAAATGACTTTGTAAAAGGACAGTATTTGGGCCAAAGAAATTCCAGTTTTGCAGCATACATTCTTGCCAACAGTGAGCAAAGTGAGTGAGGATTATCAAGAGAACTTCTCAAAAAACCCACAATACTACTGTCAGTCCGATTAGTCTTCTAATGTCTCTCATTAAATATAGATGGGCAAAGCAAGGAAGCAGAGCGATTTAGTTCATATATGAAACTGTGTACTTACAAGCTTGGAACTCGTTACAGGTTTGTTTCTCAGGGCTGGAGGTCTGTACGCTTGAGCAGGCTTTGGCTCCGCACTGGGCAGTTCGCTCGGAACTGCCTGGTACTTCACCGCTTTCGCCGGGAACACTCCATCCAAGAAGGGCTGCCAGGAAACTTGCCACATTTCTTCGTTTGACGGAACTTCGTAGCTGTGTAACAGAGAGCCAGTGTAGTGCCATATCTTGTAGCCGTTACTGACTCGTAGCCTGGGAGCACACGTAGCTGTTACAATATGCTCCCCGTCAGGACACCAAGCAAAGTACGTGGAATCCGAGGCTACTGGTTTGGAAACGAGTTTGTAGTTTTTAACGTCCCACACTTCCATCTGTCCCCTGAGATTTCCAAATCCTGCTAGCACCAGGATGTGTCCATGGGGGCTGTAGTAGGCAGCATTGCGAGGACCGGTTCCAAAATCAAACACAGGGTCACATTTCAGATTAAAAACTGTTGCTTTGGCAGGCATAAAACCGTACACAGCACAAAACTCGACAGAATTGGGGTTCCAAACAACGTCATAAATAGGACCATTTTTTGCTAAAGAAAAAGGAAAAGGAAAACATGCAGCTGCTGTTAGGAGATTGTATCTTTTCAGTGCAAGCAAAAATAAAATCAAAAGCGATTCTTAACGTCATGCTTTGCTAAAATGCTGTGATCTAACTATTGACAGTGAAAATTAATTCTGCTAACAACAGAGGTAGAAGGCGGCTTTATCCCCTCATAATTTTTGTTAAGGTTTGAAACAATAACTTCAGCCATTCCAAATGGCCCTCCGTAGGGTCAACATCAGCACTTTAACAGTAAGCGTATTTTTTTCATGTAAAAAAATGCCTTTTTTTTTTTCCCCTCACTATGCAAGTATGATCTCTCAGGACCTTCTCAAACTGCCCCACTGTAAACCTGCAAAACCAGGAGTTTTATACCAGCTGGATACTAGTTCCTCTTTTATAAATCTACGAAATACTGCATAGCACAGCTTTGTAGAGCTATGAAACATTGATCTAAGTTATCTTTAGATTGTGCTCACGCACGTGTTTTATAATACAGATTTTAAAGTGAGAGAGCACAGAAAAATGGTCTTACACGTAATGATTAAAACTTGGTATTGTTAGAAGCTATTCTGGGGGTTAGAACATTAGGAGATACTGAAGAATGATGAATTAGAAGTGGAAGCTCATGTAAAATGTACAGGGGTGAATAAAAAACTTAAGTCATTATAATTTTTCATAATCTGGATATCTTTACCTGTATTTCAGATAAATGCTGAGTGCATTACTGACAATTCTTAAATCCAGACATTGACCCAAAATATCAAACTGATTTAAATTGTTATTCTAAAACCTCATTATCTTTAGAAACTAGGCTGTGTAATCACACTGTCTGTGTGTTTTCCCATGTAAAGGAAGACTTTTTAGATGACGTTAACCAAATGCAACTGCAGAGACAGAGGTCTGGCAGAAAATTACATTTCTGCACGTTTCATGACAGAGGCAGCTTCATAGGGGCTTCAACAGCTAAGGCCAGGGCTGCAGAATAAGCACGTGTTAGTCAAAACCAAAAAACCCTCTACAAATGCTAGTGTGAAAAAAGCTTCAAAACCCAACCTCAAAAGTAACCAGAAGATACAAATCCATGGGAAATGAAGCACCACTCACTCCAAGTGCCCACTACTTGGGTTTTTTGGTTTTGTTTTTGTTTTCCTTGAAAAGGAATAGCTAAATTAAATGAAAAATCAATGATAAACTTTATGTTAAATAAAGATGCATTGGAAATAACTAACTTCAAAGGGCAAAGAAGGTTTTAATAAGCATGTAATCAAACAACTAGTGTTCTCAGTCCAGGAAACTGCTCACGGAGAGATTCTAGTTACTGAGTTATAATCCTGATTATTTTTGCACAGTGAGGTTAGCAGCAAAGGGAAATGGGGCACAGTACTTGCTACCACAAGTTTTGCTACAGAAGGCAAACTGGAGATGTTTGCCTAGTCAACACAGTTTTGAAATCGTCACAATAGACTAGCCTCTACAATCCCAAGCAAGACAGGCGTTTAACATAAAGAGCAACAACTCAAGATAATGGAAAAATACCCCCATGGGGAAATTAATGGGTGGACTTCCACTTCAAACAAGACACCGGAATTAAGAGTATCCACTCGCTTCTCCCCAACATGTCATTTTTATGTCTTAGAACACTTTCCATTTTACAATACAAAATAAAGGTCTTCTATTTTCCAATATACTTCAAAAATTTGCTCTCACTCTGCCTCGGTTCCCTCAGTAACAGTATCAACTGCACGTCTGTAAGTGCGGGTAGCATTATTCTGTTTGGTAACACGCTGTCCTGCCCATTTTGGTTTCTCAGAGGGTAAGCTGGCTCTGTTGTTCAGGGGTTTCCTTAGTAAACACGTACAATTCCCTTCCTGTGCACATGAACACCCTCCCAAGCAAATTCTTTGTGTATATTAACTGAAAGTGTCTGCTCTCTGCCACTGACATTAAGATGACAACATAATACAGTTATTGGAAAAAAAAAAAAAAAAAACAAAAAAAAACCAACCAACCCACCTTACTCCAGATTAAAAAAAAAAAAATCTGGTGAAGATTTTTTTGTTAAAGAGTACTTCTTTTTTCTTTTAAAGGTTACTTCATTACACCAACAAAAAAAACCCTCATACGTTAAACACAAGCTGGTGAAACAGCAATTCCCACTATTGAGAGCTGCAACATAATGAAAAAATGCCCTAAGAGCTACTTACGCAATTGTACGACCGCACTTTCTCCATTAGTTGCGATGTAGTGCAGAGTTTGCTCTCCATAGTACGAAGCACCTGTTTTATCAACTTCTGTACTAGCTATCACGAGCACAGCAGTGGCTAACAGAACAGACATACAGTTATTTCAATACAATTATTGCAAATCATATAAACTATTTCACAAACTACCATGAACAAAGAGAAATTAGTTTGATTATGAATTCTATTTAGTTGCTTGCGTAACAGTGCCGTTAACATTCTCTTCTGAATTTAATTCTTCCTAAATGTTACCCCAAACAGAACAAGTACCTTCCGTTCTCAGATCAAAAGTATAAGCTAAGTCTATTCATTCACCGTTGAATTACAAGAAAGTGAACACACTTTTGCAGCCAGAAAGAAAGATACTCATCTAAGGCGGGAACCAAGCATCCTAATCAATCCTTGAATAAAATGTTTCATCAACAGCTTTTGTGTGTACATCTATTTTATCCAAAACTGTGTGCCCACATGTCATTTCTACACGTATGTGACACCTTCCCTGTATTACAAACAATGTGGGTTGAACTGTTTTTACACAATTACCATGAAACACCTCGTTGCTAACAAACAGCAAAGCACACAGAGGACTGTGCAAGTCATCTCAATTGGGATACATCTGTGCATATACAATTTTACAGATTAAGAACAGTTTACGCTCTGGTATAATCTGACGTATACAGTCTAAATACATTATCATTGCAGAGTGCAAAATTAAATTTGAATTTGCTATTCAACTGCAAAATCTACTAACATGTAGAATATTTTTAATTACAGTATACAAATGACCACGGAAGCCAACACAGAAAAGTTATGAGCACTTTAGGGTATTCAGAATTGTAACCTTAACACTGCATTGCCATTAATGGCTATCTTCAGTATTTATCTGCATCCGCAAATTAAACGCAAAACCCACACGGCAAACAAAGGAATTAAATCCAAAATGGGTGAAATATAAAAGTTTAAACACACAACTGTTATACCTTTTTTGTTCCATAGCATTGTCACTTTGTCAGCTTTAAAGAAACTTTTATTGGCTAGTGCAGACTGAGGGCCGTTGAAGTTGGGATACTGATAGAGTCTAACGAACGATGGTGCGCCTTTACTGCCCGGAACATACACGGCCACCTAAAACAAAGCCATGAGATTTTATTGCAGATGATATTCTTGGTAGCACAGGGTCTATTCACTACTAGTATGTTGTACTAAAGTTACAGTAATTTTTTGAAGAAAACCAACAAAGAAATTGGAAACGACGTCAGAAGTACCTTGGTTGGCTGTGCTCCTGGAGATAACACAAAATCATTAACCTTTTGCAAGTGCAGTTTATTTGCAATAGTATCTGCAAAAAAAAAAAAAAAAAAAAGGCCACAGATGTGATGACGTTAATGACAAACCATGTTAGCCTGGATTAGTAGCTATACCTTTTTATGGGTCGTTATCACGGATAATAAAGAACAGTATATATAATGATAAATGATTCCTTTTACTAGACAAACAACCATTACTTTCCCATTTTATCACACATTTTTATGTACAAAACCAACTTGAACCAAGCCTAGGTCTGAAATCCAGTATTTGGAAGTTCAAACAGTAAGGGAGCTTCTGAACCCCACGTGAACACAGCTCGTGCTTTAAGCAAGGCGCAGTGTTCCTCATCTTATCTGTGCTGACTGCAGAGGAAGCAGCATCAGTCACGGCCGGATAACACGCACCATTACACACAGCCAGGGGTTCCCCCTCGCAACTTTACTGTGATTCTTCCTGATAGGAGGCATTCATAAAGGCCTGATCTGTGCTGAACTTTGCTCCTTTACGCAAACAACTTATGGGAATCATAGAATCAGTGAGGTTGGAAGGGACCTTTAAGATCATCAAGTCCAACCGTTACCTACCCTGATAAAAACACCACCACTTCTAAACCATGTCCCTAAGCAGCTCATCTACCCTTTTCTTAAACACCTCCAGGGATGGTGAATCCACCACCTCTCTGGGCAGCTTATTCCAATGTTTAATAACCCTTTCAGTGAAAAAATGCTTCCTAATATCCAATCTAAACCTGCCCTGACATAACTTGAACCCGTTTCCTCTTGTCCTATCACTTGTCGCCAGGGTGAAGAGGTCAGCAGGGAAATGCATCTTTAAAAAGTAAATGAGCAGCAGCAGCAACGCACGACCCCATTCCAGAAGGAAGTCTGCGCTGAGCAGCAGACCTCGTGCTGGAACAGACACTCTGTGCTTCCAAGCATAGCTTCACTAACACCAGTAGGACTAATCCTCAGGAAACTGCACATCTACTAGGCTGTATTTTTAGCTGCCAGACTAATTCTTGTATCAGCTTTATATTTAAAACAAAACAAAAAACCCACCAAAACCCCAAAACACACACCACTGTTATCCCCCCAGCAGTTTTCTTTTATACCTTTAGATTTTTGTTCTAATTCATTTTTATCTTCCTGCTTTTTTCTTTCCCTTTTCAACTTCTATTCACTCCAAATATTCTACCACTATTAGTAAATTTCCTTGAAAAAAATGCTCTAGCTTCACAATTTCATTTTTACCATCAATGTAAGTGTTTTAATTTTATTCTGCCCCTCTACTCCACTCCGGGGAGACCCCCCTACAGTGCTGCCTTCAGCTCTGGGGCCACCAATATCAGAAGGACATGGACCTGTTGGAGCGGGGCCAGAGGAGGCCCCGGAGATGCTGGGAGGGCTGGAGCCCCTCTGCTGGGAGGACAGGCTGGGAGGGGTGGGGGGGTCAGCCTGGAGAAGAGAAGGCTCCGGGGAGACCTCAGAGCCCCTTCCAGGGCCTAAAGGGGCTCCAGGAGAGCTGGGGAGGGACTCTGGGTCAGGGAGGGGAGCCGTGGGACGAGAGGGAACGGTTTTACGCTGACAGAGAGGAGACTGAGATGAGATCTGAGGAAGAAATTCTTGACTGTGAGCCCCTGGTGCAGGCTGCCCCGAGAAGCTGTGGCTGCCCCATCCCTGGGGGTGTTCAAGGCCGGGTTGGACGGGGCTGGGAGCGACCTGGGCTGGGGGGAGGTGTCCCTGCCCAGGGCAGGGGGTGGGAGTAGATGGCCTTTAAGGTCCCTTCCAACCCAAACCACTCTATGATTCTGTAATTTCCTGGATCTTATTAAATGAGAAACAATACAGAATCAGGCCTCTTTAATTCAAAATTAGATGCATTTTATACTAGGTAAGTCACTGAAAAGACAGACAAGAAACTGAAGACATACTTCATTAAAACATAATGATTCTGAATCCCAAATTCAAAAAGAAAGTAGGCAATATTTAAAATAAAAAGCAAGCAAAAGAAGACATGAGGAACAAAAACAAAAGAAAAAATCCATCCAAAAGAAAATGCCTATATAGAATGCAATGAAACATATAGAAATACTTGCGTACTAAAGTTGTTGTTTTCAAAAAAGTGCACTTCATTGTTTACATTCCTGGCACAAATGCTTTCATCATCTGCCCAGCAAGGACACCTACATTTAAAGAAAATAAAATAGAAACACTGAATGATGCTCATCTTTAGCAGTCTAGGATTTTTTCCCCTCCATTTTTACAGCCAAGAAAGTTCTAACATGACACATGTTTCAAGGGGACAAATGACAGCTGCATAGTAAAGAACAGACAACTAGGCTTAGCTATTGTCTACCCTGCTTTTCTGTAGTGCATAACGATAGGGAATTTATACTAAAAAACAAACAATTACGATTACATACAAAGATACTTACAAGCACAGATACTTGCAGGCAGTATTCGGAAAGCCAACACTACGTTAAAAGCTTTATTTACCTGGATCAGATTTTGGAAACCACATTTCTTTGCAAACAGTTAGCATCTGGAAATGTTATTTACCAGTTCTGCATCTTTTTCTGGATGAAAGCTTTTAAGCATTTTCCAGTTTTCACATCATGAAGCTGCAGGTTGGGCACCCCCGCTGTGCCGTCTTTAGCAGCTGCAACAGAAACACAGATTACAGCAGTGGTCTCTGGGGATTAAATCTGCTTCACCGTGATGACATTCCACCTTGTGATTCTACAAGCAACCAAACACACATAAACTTCTTACAAGAAGCATCCCACCCCCGAGGGACTAAACCCTAGACTGCTAATTGCTTTACCTATTAACATAAGTCTTTCAGTCTGCAGAAAAAACTAACGTTTGGAAGTATAGGGTTTCTACTCCCATTACAAGACTAGGACCACCAACACTAGCACAGCTTTTTTGATGCGTGTTTTTTTAATCACAATAAAAAGCTGTCCTCTCTGCAAACAATGAAGGTGTGTTCTCATAGGAACGCAATGAATTTTGTCCATCACGCTGCAGTCACAGCTTTGTCTGCAAGGCATGCAAAATGGTTCTGCTGGTTTTAAACTCTCTGTACCCTCCTCCTTATTCTGGATACTACCGCCTGCCTATTTCTGCCAATGATTCAGAACAGACCTCCTAACAGCTCTCAAGCAGTCCACAGTGGGCATCAGTTCTGTCACTTGTGCTGCCTTGTTCTATTGTACAACCTGCCCCGGACCACTTCCAACACCCTCGGCTTACGGCCAGGAAGCAGTTACAGCGTCTACTTCAGACAGGCAGCTCAGATGAGACCGAGGCTTTCTATATCGTGATCCTGCACTCCGCAGAGGGGCAGAGGAGAGAATAAAGCCCTCTGGACAATTGAGAACACTCAAGCCAGCTATGCCCAGTGGAGGACATGACTACTCTGAGACAGCTCACAATTTCCTTCTCTATACATGAATACAAACTGCTTGAACAGCATATTATTCAAACACACTCTTTGCACTAAGATCAGTGAGCAATTTTTAGAAAGCTGTGATTTACTTAATAACGTAATTGTTAGTACATGCACTCTGATTTACTGTTTGTAGGAACGGTCGATACCAGATGCTTTCAAAAGATGCCATCCCTCCCTCCTCCACTATACACTTGATTACCCATATAATTTTCCGTACACTCTCTATACTGCTCATTTAGCCGATAAGTATGCTGCAATGACAAATCAGGTAATGGAAAGCTGCAAACCAAATCAAACATGCAGTTACCCCATGTACTTTTACAGCTGATAAAACACTCACTTGTATAGGCCTGCCACGTTGCCAGAACATTATTCTTTGGCGAGAATTCAAGGCAAACTGCCTTTGGAAGATCAAAGGAACGCAGTAACTCACCATTGGTGACATTAACAATATTTACTCTGGAATGAAAAGATGCTATTTCAATAAAACATGCTTCAAATAGTTAATTATTAGCCAAGGTAACTTTTCACGGATTTGACTCTTCTAAATCTGTTCCAAATTTGGCCAATGTAACAAAATTAGAAGAGCTTTTTCCCCCTCCTGCTTTAACTAAATTTCTGCAAGAACACATTTTAAAACCAGATACCCAAGCATAACAGAACCTGAGTGAAAGCACTGGGCAAAGCATTTCACATATTTTTATCCACAACATTTAAACTCTGAACCACAGACAAGATAAGCTCTCTCCATAGAGAGTCCAGTCCATCCACACTTCCACAGTGCTAAAGTTGAGCAGCGGCCAACAGAAAGATTCTAACTGAATTATCCCACATATTTTTAAAAAAGTCTTCTATCTATACGGGCACAATATTTACGATATGGGCTTTTTCAAGTTGGGAGATGCAGAGAGACACGGGCAATAAAAAGCAAAGGTGAGATGGCTGAACAAACAAGGTGAAGCAGCACCTCTGAACACCATACATTAAAGATCTGCCACATACAGAACACAAAGAAACAAAAAAGATCACATCACAATGTGTCCAAGCCACTGTTGTTCTCAGAAGCTGCATTAGGAGCCTGTTCCTCACCATCTCATTAACTGCTTCCCCTCAGAAATGAAGGAAGACGGACAGCCCCCAAAACAAAGAGGCATGGCAGGACTGGAAAGAATTGCCATTTGGAGTATTCTCATTTAAAGTATGGGTACCTGGATATACAACCTGGTTTCCCCACAAACATTTTCTGGAAACAGACCTCTCCAGTTGGCAATAATAATTTTTTTAATGAAAAATTAGGAGTCTGGATATTTTTGAGAATCGGAAATAACAGTGAAAGTAATTAATCCTACATCTAAGTTACCTACTCTAGAAGAAACGGTTAAATGGTATTACTAAATACTTTTGCAGAATTTTTTTTTTAACCTGTTAGTAAGAATACTGACATTTCATAAGACGACTTATCACCTCTTTACAGCAGCAACCCCATGATGCACTCTTACGTAAAGGACAATCTCTAGGGAACTCTACAACGCACCTGGTTTATAAAAAAACCCAACCTTGTGATGCTTGTACACGAGGTGCATAGAATCTTAATTTTCTGTGAACTTTGCTAATAGATTAATTCCAGAAATCCAGGTACTATCATACTGGGAAATATTAATAAAAACCCAAATAATGCATATCCAGATTCCATGGGAATGGGTGCATTATAAATATGAGAAAAACAGTAAATATTTAATCTGATATTCAGGAAACAAAGCCATTACTGTGAATAATGCAAAAATAAACTGCATTTAAAGCATGCATGCAAACATTAACATTAATAGCAATAGCCTTTACATAGACAAGAGTAAGTAGGGCATAACTGATTCAGTTTATTTAATACAAACTACTTGATTAATATCATAAAATGCACCAACTTTTCTCCATTGCACCAGGCAAAGAGGGAACCATCCTTGCTAAAAGCAACAGCTTTGCAATTCTTTGCAGAGTCCCTAAGGAAATAAAAAAAGCACATTAGTATTCAAACACACTGCATAAGTTAAGGTATTTTTAACAAAAAGAAAAAGCAACACACCAATTTTCCTACTGCGCTCCTGAGTAGCACTTTGTAACAGTGCAAGCTACTCTGCAATTGTTCAGTGATTATTACTGGGGCAATGAGAAATCGTGCAAACATAAAGCCTTCAAAACCATCAATTTCCTGAATTACTGAGAGTAAGATAAAATTCACTTATATTTATACATTTTTCAATTCTAGAGCCTACCTTCACTTTTTATAAAATTATTTCTTTCGTGCAAAAGATCAAAAACAGTGATAATAACAGTACCTTTGAAACGCTGTGCTCTCTGTGAAACTAGGTGGCCCATTCACCATATAAAGCCCTTCGGATCCTCTCACTGGAAAAGTAAATAAACAACTACTCATTTCAAATTCGGAAAGTCATCCAAAGCAAAAGCTTTATCTAATTTGTGACCCTTGAGATCTCCACGCTCTCTTCCCCAGCTTGCATTATAGAGTAAACGAGAGAGAGGGTTGTAAAGGAAATCCAGAACGTAACACGTGCTGAGACACCTGGCTTTACCCAAGGCAGCCGCAGGATTCAAACACAGGACAGAGGCGGTGAAGGGGCAGAGCTGAGCTGAGCTCTCGGCACCAGCACCAGCAGCTCTGACACACAACGCACAAGTAGCTGAGGTGCCAGTTTGACCCAGCCATGCGATCTGCTCCCCGCTTTGACCAGCATGGCCCTTCCAGGGTAGCCTTCCCAATGGGGTTGGTCTATGAACCAGTTTGTTCTTCTGCCACAGGAGCACTGGTGCCAGTGCAAAGGGAGCAGCAGCACTGCCAAGGGTGGTGGGGCAGAGCAGCGCAGACCCAAAAGAAGTGTGTGGTAGAGGGGCTGACGTGGGGGCACCCCTGGAGCCCCCATCCCAACCCTGATCCGGCAGGGCCAGAGACACCAGACTGTGGGGCCGTGAGCGGCCAGGAGGCGAGGATCCTCAGGGACGGAGATCCATAGCCTCTCTGGGCAGCCTTGCGCCCGTGCTCAGTCTCACAGCCAAATAGTTTTTATGTTTAAATGCAATTTCCTACATTTCAGTTTGAGCCCGTTGCCCATCGTCCCCTCACTGGATACCACAAAACAAGAGTCTGGCTTCGTCTCGCAGGATGATCTCAAACTACAGAAGAGCTGCACCTCCATAAGGAAGGAGGACAGGACAATATCTTGTCCCAAAATGGCCAGTGGTCCTCAGCTCTCAGCCCTACTGCAGGAGGCACTCTCACAAAGCCTAGCTTGCAGAAACTGAAAATTCTCCATCACTGCAACAGCTGCACCAGAGTCCTGCACACTGGAGTTGAAAAGGGCTGCCTAGATACTCCCCAAAGCGAGGATTAGCTGCCTAAACACAGGAAGAGGATCTGCCAAAAAAAGATTGTGTCAGACTGATTTTTTTTGCTGACTTGAGACAGGATTTGCCCTATTGTTAGTTCCAACGCTGAAGTTCAACTTGGAAAACAGAAGGCATGAAAGAAATAGCAATATAAAATGTGTTTCAAATGTCATTTTTTTTCCAGAGACATTGCCATGCTTACTGCACCAGGAAAAAAAAACAAGAAATAAAGAGTTTAATACAAAGTCATGCAGTTGGAATTGTTATGTAGTGAATAAACCAAGTCTTTTTGCAGGTAGTTCTATTACAAGCATATTAGAACTCAAACCACAAAACGGGCAATTATCACACAGGCATTAGCTGTGTTTTATGCATTTTCTTGGGACACCAAAGATGCCTACTGAGGTGACAAGTTTTTACTGACAAACATACTCAAGAAAGGCAGATCTGTACTAGCTCAAGCTGCAGCTTCTGCAGCTGTATTATTTTGGGCAGCAGTGCGACCAGCAGCATGCGGGAGGTTTAACAGCACAACAGCAGCACTCCTGCTTGGCTGGGTCAGTCGGTATACCAACGACAGGATGGTATCCACACGCAGATACAGCAACACCTGGACGATGGCAATGTCTGCCACCAAACATCCTTAGAGTGCTCTTCAGAGCTGCTTTTCTAACTGCCAACTAGCCTTACTTCACCTCTCTCACTGCATTTTAGAAATTGACCAGTAGAAAACATTTTAAGCAATAGTTTATTAGCTTAGAAAAAAATACTACTTTAAGAGATTTCACCTCTCCACCTGCTCTATAGGCCTGTACTTCACTGGGTGTAAATCATACCCCTAATGAACCTCAAGGGTATGTTTTAACAACATTTTAAATATAATCCATTAGCGCCGCACCCCTGCCTGGAATCTATTCTTCAGGTCTTCCATCAGACTCCCAAGAAAAATAAGGAACAATTTACAACAGATTATAGACAGCAGCCAGCAGCCCAAAATCCACCCTGAACAACTACAGCCCCCTGATACACCCAAGTGAGAATAAATATGCTGATGTCTAAAGCTTAGAACCACAGAAAAGGAAAAATACTTACTGCTTATGTTATGGACAACTTAAAAAGTAAAAGAGAGAGAAAAGGAAAGACTTTTAAAAGAAACTCCACAAAGCGCAGTTGTGAGCCCGCACAATGAAGGGACGAAACCCCAGTCAACTGCGAGCTCCTGCGAGCCGTCAGGCAGTTTGCAGAGGTCCACAAGGACGGTCCCCACGTCCCGCAGGTCCCCGGCGCTGCCGCCGCCTGCTCGGCGCCCCGGGGACGTGGGGCTGAGTGAAGAGGCCTGCCCTGCTCTCACCCAGCCGTCCTCCCTCAGCCGGCGCAGCATGTCTGTGCAGCTTCCACCGTTACCAGCGGGCCACAGGAGAGAACGATCCCAGGAGCGACAAGAAGCGCGCTGGAACACAGACTGTCGGCGGAGCCGGAGGGGTGGGGGGGCGCCGACAGACCAGTAGCTGCTCAGGAGAGGAAAGGACGGGGACGAGAAGCCGGCACCCCCAGGAAAGCCGGGCCGCGGGCCCGCCCGTGCCCTTTGCCAACAACACGGCCCGGCGAGACCCTGCGGGACTGAACCCCCGGGAGCGGAGAGAGAGCCCGGCCCGGCGGGCAGTGAACACCAGGGCTGGGCCCGGCCACACCGCGGCGACCCACCCTAGAGAGAAAAACGACGGAAGGCACAGAGCCACCCTGTCCCGGCCGGCCGCCCGCCACCAGCCCCAACGGGACCGGTCCCCACGACCCGAGCCCGACGCACCTGCCAGCAGCGGCGTGGGGGGCGCCATCTTGGCGCGGCGAGATCAACTTCCGCTTCCGGGTGAGCGGCGTCGCGGCCGCCACAGAGCCGTCCACGTCGCTCGAGGGCGTGAGGTGGGGAGCGCCGGCACGTGACGCGGGGCGAGCGCGCGGATTGGCGGCGGGTAGCACGGGCCCCGCCCCACCGCGTGTACGTATTTCCGGCGGGCGGTGCCGCGCCGTGCTGACGCTGGCAGCGAGCGGTTGGCGGCGGCGGCGGGGGGCCCGGGGCGGCCCAGTCGCATCATGGTGGCCAAGCAGCGCATCCGTATGGCCAACGAGAAGCACAGCAAGAACATCACGCAGCGCGGCAACGTCGCCAAGACCTCGGTACGCGGGGGGGGAAGGGGGAAGGCCGTGGGGTGGAGAAGAGGAGGGGGCAGACCTAGCGGGTAACCGACAGGGGGTAATGGCGGTGCTGTGCCCGCAGAGGACGGCCCCGGAGGAGAAGGCTTCGGTCGGGCCCTGGCTGCTGGCGCTGTTCATTTTCGTGGTTTGCGGATCAGGTGAGCGGGCGGAACGGGAGCGGGAGGGCAGCGGTGAGGCCCGATGGCGGTGGGGTCCTGGCGGCGGCCGCCTCTGCCGCCGCCGGAGCCCCACAGCCCCACCGCCACCGGACCCCACCGGTGGAGAGCCCTCGGCGAGCGTTCCCCTTCTTTGCTCTCTTGCAGCCATCTTCCAGATCATCCAGAGCATCCGGATGGGCATGTGAGGGGCCTTTCGCCGGGCCAGGCCCATCCGTGCCCTCCCACGGTGCTGCCATGGGCTGTTTGCCCCCTCCCCAGTCAGCCCCGGTTCGTCGTCGCAGCAGCTGCCCGAGGAGCGGTGCTCGGCATCGGCCGTGTCGCATTCCAGGTCCCTTCAGCAGTCATTCCAAGTTTTCTAGCCCACAGTGCCTTGAACAGCACCAGATGTACAAAGCAATAAAATTATGTTGTTGATCTACAATCGTGGACCTACTTATTCGGTGAAGTGCACAGCCCTGTCCTCTGTAGAGACGTTAACCTGTACGCCGTGTCGATACGTAGGAATTGACATCTGTTATAAACACCGGTCTTGAGATCCAAGTCTCTGTATAGCTGGATATGGTTTTATTTAAATTCAGAAGCCAGGATTTTTATAGCAGCTGGAGTACGAAGCATGTTCATAATGGGCCGTGCAGCGTTCTGTAGCTTACCCGAGTGCGTCGTCCTCTCTGTACGCGTAGAGTAGTCTTACTGCAGCATGTGGCAGTGCATTAGCGCTCAAACACTTATCACAACAGAAAACTTTATCCCATACCTCTTGTCCTAATAAATGCAAAATGCTTGTTTGTATAGAGTTAGTGGGTGTTACTTAATTAGAAACCGGCATGACCAAACAGCAGCTGTTTCTGACATAACCTGACGCTGAAGTTTCACAAACTGCTGGCTGACTGAGCCTCTCCTGGCTGCGGGCTGCGACTGTGCTGTAAATACTTCTTGGACAACTTTCAACAAGTGGTGATAGTTTTGAATTTTACGATGTTGTATAGGAATGTTTGGTGCAGGTACAGGGACCCTTCCCCTCCTGCCCATGGTTCTGCTTTTATGTGCAGCAGAGTGTGGTATGTCTTGCAATATATATTTAATCCTATTTAAGGTAAATCTTGCTTTCAACTCTATTTCATCTAACGATGGATCCAGTAATTAACTGCTTCCCTACGGATGATCACAGTTCCTTCTTAGTGATGCTGAAGAAAAAAGAAAAGAAAAAGCCCTCCTTACATTTGTAGTCGACTGTAACTTGTAACAGTGGAAAATGCTGCTGTTGATCATACTTTATTGCTGATGGCCCTGGCTTTGCGTTGGCCTCTTGCTGTCTCTTGTGGTAACAAAGGCAGTCCGAAACGGGTCTGCTGTTGTATGCAGCTGCTAAAAGAAGATTTCTTTTTTCAAGTTTCTTAGCAGAAGACAAATTTAAAATCTGGTTATGCTAGAAATAGTAGAGAAAAGTTTCTGTAGAGATTAATTAAATGCCTGTTAGCTGTGGAGGAGCAGATATTTTGTATGAATTGTCATATTTACATTTGAAATCACTGGGACTGGTGTAAACCAGCGTGGCTAAGAGCACCGCTCCAGAACCGAGCCGGACAAGGTAACATGCGTTCCCTGTTCTTGGATGCTCATATTTTGTAAGTGGTGGTGGGGGGAAGTATGTACCATCTCTGATTTTAAATAAAGTTCTTTTCAAATGCGAGCTGTGTTTGTTTTGAGGTTGGTGAAATGGCGCCTTACTGGGTGTTGAAACTAGGCCACTTCATGCTGAGTGCAGCTTCATTAGCTGGTTCTCTGAGAGGAGCCACTTTGCTGCAGAAAACCCCCGTCTTTGGCCATTTGGTGTCTTGGTGGTACTGGTGACTCCAAGCCTTCAGCTGCCAGGGCTCTGGCTGTGGAAGGGACCTGGTGCTGCTCCTCTTGCCCCCGGGGACCAGCCCCACTCTCAGCTGCTCCCCCACCTGTCCCTTCTCTGGTCCCTGGGTGCTCTGACCAGTTCCTGCCTGTACATGAGATGTTTCCTTTTGCTTTTGCAGGTGCAGTAGCTCAGTGTGCTTTTTCCACTGCCAGCATCACTGGTGTCAGAACAGAAGCGCGGTGTGTGTCATGTAACTGAAGGGATGTGTAGTGGCTGCTTTTGTTGTAATTGTGGCATGAACAGCAACCCTTGTCTGACACACCAGGGGCCAGTGATGGCCTCCGTCAGATAACTGCAGTTTGGCATATTGTGCCACTTGAAAAGTGCTATTTGATTGAAACCGAAGTGTTCTGGGGGTGCTCCGCATCAAAAAGCGGTGAAAGAGGAGTTACAGCCAAAAGCAGGCAATTGCAGAAGGGATGAGAAGGACCTGCAGCTCACAGCTGCTTTTGTGATGAGCTGACAAGACCAGAGCGAGGTCGTTCTGCAGGTGATGTGGCATTAAATATCAGGGAAAATGCAGTTAGAAGAGGGCTATGGCAAAATACTGAAAGTTTTGAATGATGAGCATCTGCTTTGTCTGCACCTGGTGGCCAAAGCCCCGGGGGAGTCTCTGCTTCCAGGCGTGTTCCCAACAAGGGACAAGGGACTCTGCAGGGCAGTAAAGGGCAGGTTGGTCATTTATCGGAATGAGGAGAGGAAACAGCGGTGGTTGGCGATCTACCAGTGGGTCATTAAGATCTGAGGCATGCATAGTTTATCATTAGAAACTGCCCCGAGTGGTGTTCACGCTAAGGTGACAGTTGAGAGGACATTATTCATTTCAGGCAATAGGTCCTTATCTTACTTTGCATCAGACTGAAAAAGCAACTTGAGCATATGCAACTACTACGAAATTTCCTTTGACCAGCAGACCCTACGTGCGTAGAAAGACCCAACCGTGTGATACTACACAACCTGAAAAGATGAAAAAAATAAAGAGAATAACCCGCTGCCACCGGCAGCATGAAATCCCACCGGAGGCCGGTCACTGGTGGAAGTGGCTCTGCAGGGAAGAGACTGGGGTTGGAAGGAGCATCGCCAGCACGTCGAGGTCTCCCTCCCCTCTGCTCAGCACTGAGAGCTGCACTGGCTGCTGCTGGGATCCCAGTACGGCATGGATGGGGATGCACTGGAGCCCAGCACAGTGCTGCAAAGTCGCTCTGACGCACTGGGGGGCTGAGGGTGCCTGGAGGAGGGGAGGTTGGGGGGGATCTGAGAAGTGACAGGACAAGCAGCCATGGGCACACACTGAAATATGAGACGTTCCATTTAAACATAGGGGAATAAAACCTTCTTTTGCTGTGAGGGCGATCAGCCCCTGGAAGGGGTTGCTGAGGGAAATGGTGGAGTGTCCGTCCTTGGGGACAGTTGCCACAAGGACAGCGGGCCCTGGGCAGCCAGCAGTGCCGGGGCACAAATCGAGGAGCCTGCCGGCCCCGGCTGTGCTCCAGCGCTGAAGTACAAATGGTGCAAAGCGCCGGGCTTGTTTCTTTTCGAAAGCCTCAGGGAGCAATAAACAGGTTTATTTCCCCTCTCCTCAGACTGCAACTTCTCAGTTCCAGGAACTGAGAGAGGTCTTGTTCGACGTGCCGGCCTGTGGCAGCGCCCAGTCCCGGCGGGGTAACAGTGCCGCAGTTCACAGGAACGGTCACGTTCTTTGGTGCAGCTGAGCCCACTGTCCTGTTGAGGTGACTTTATTAACCACCTGCAACTCACTTTTATTTCTTTTTTTTTTTTTTTTCTGTGAATCCTTCTCAAGGCTGTCTGTGAGAATGCCCTTCAGCAACACGCGCCAGCATCGGCGTACGTGTTGCCCGCCGAGGCGGTGGTCCCGCTCCCCCGCCGGGCCCTCCCGAGCGGTGCTGCGCGGCTCACACCGCAGTGGGTGCAGCACAGCGGCCGCAGCCCCCCAGTGCCGCCTCGTGCAGCGCCAGCTGTGGCTGCGACGGCGCTGCAAGGCTGCTGTTGCCTTCGCCGATGCCTTCACCTTCGCCACGGTACAGCACACACCGGCGTGAGCGCCCCGCTGCCCGCATCAAAAATGTCCAGTGATAAAAGCGATGGTATGAGTCGACGCTGACTGTGTGTGCCCACTCACACGGGGCGTGCGGAGCTCACCCCGTCACCCGTGAGGGAATCTAATAACCTACGGAAGCGGAATAATCCCCCCTTTTAGCACAATCCTTTCTGCCGAGCCTGAAGGCCGTTGCGGGGGCGGCCCGCAGCGCGCCGGGGGCGGTCGGGGCCTGGAGAGGCGGCGCCCGCCGAAAGGGCCGCGGGACGAGAGCTCTGCCGCCACAGCACCCCGCGGGCACCGGGGGCTCGGCCCCGCTCCGGAGGGACGCCCCGGGGCACCGCCCGCCCTTCTCGCAGGGCCTCCCCCCGCCGGGCCCCGCCGCCGTCCCCGCCCGCCCGCGCCGCCCCGCGGCCGGCGGCCGCCATGGCCCAGAGCCGCCGCGGCCTCCTCCCTCAGCCTGCCCCAGGCCCGCGGTCGCGCCTCCACGGAGGAACTTTTTCCTCTTAAATGTATTACAGAGGTGCCAAGCGCGTTAGGGTAACCGCACACAAAACACCAATCCTCCCGTTTTTCCCAGTGCCGCTTTCTGGTGCAGCCCCTGGTGAAGTGTCCCCCGTCCGGGGGGTTTGGGGATGGGGCCTCCGGGGCCCCCGCACTGCGTCCGCCGCCACTCAGCGTCCTGAGGCGAGCGCGAATCACCCCACCGCGGTACCGACCTGTGGGAAGACACCGACAGCGCCATGGGCTGGAGCCGGCTGCCCCGTCACACCCAGGTCCTGCCCGGGGCCACAGGCGAAGCCCCTCAGCTGCGGAGGGCCGAGGCACGCAGCCCACGCCATCGAGCCGCAGCGCGCTTGGGTCCGGCTCCAAGCGGTGAGCGAGAGAAGATATGGCGTTACCGCCTGCATGGCCACACGGCACAGCCCGGGCTGGCCTAGACACCACAGAAAGACAGAGGGACATGGGACTTCGCCAAACGTCACTTCTCCAGTGATCTCCGGACAGGAAAGGAAGAACTCGTAGTCCTTTAACATGAGCGCAGGCTGTCCGCAAAGAGAAACACAGTTGGTAATCACAAAAGCAGCACAGCACGTGGTATGAGCAGAAATAAATGCCCTTGCGTGCTCATGGAGGAGGAATCAAGGACAGGTACCAGCTCCTGGAACTCAGACCTGCTGCATCCCACCCCTCGGGAGGATGGATGTGCCTTCCTGGGGCACATGAATGGAAACACAATGGAACTTGCTCAAACTAAAATTTGAAGGGGCTGAGGTGCTAGACTTTCTCAACTGAAATCTGACCTTAGACCACAAAAGGTTGTGTATTTGTTACTGAAGAGCAAAGCTCCTTTGCAGCACAGACAGGCCCCGACCAGCCCAGTGCTGTCTCGAGCAGTGGCAGTAGGAGATGCTGCGACGGACAGGCACGTTTAGCCGCCCTTTACAGTTTGTTCCGCTCCTGCTCCTCTCCTCACAGCCAGAGGCGGTGCGTGGGGGTGGTCAGAGGGTAAATCCCTGTGTGTCACCCTGCTGTCCGTGAATCTGCCTGACCCCTTTCAGAACATCCTACCTGCCTCCACAGCATCCCGTGGCAGCCAGCTCCAAAGGTCACTTTCTGCTACATGAAAAGCTGCGCAGCGGCAGCTCTGCGCTCGCCTCATCCATCCCCTTTGGACACTCTGAGCGGCTCGTGTCAGCCCTCCCGCGGCCTGCTCCCCTTCCAGACAGGGTAACGGCCATCTCAGGCTCTCCTTATTAAGCATTTCTTCCACTGTTTTTGTAGCCTTTCCTTGCATGTTCTGTCCCCTCTTGGAGACGCAGGGGCCAATTCAGAGCCACCACAAAGCTGAGCCTCATCACTCTGAGGCCTTTCTGCTCCAGCGTGGCCCTGAGACACCATGGCTGCACCACCACCCGCACCAAACACACACAGCGCAGGGGTCGAGCCCGTTTCAAAGTGCTGCAAGTCCAGGAGCTGAATTACTTCTCTATTTGTTACACTGAAGCTACGGAATGATTTCAAAGAGTTGTATTACAGGAATAGGCAACAGCGCGGCTTCCCAGAGAATGGCATCCCACCTGAAGAGCCCACTTTCACACGCAGCTCCTGAAACACAGTAATTTCCCTAAAGAGCAGCCGAGAGCCACTAGCAGACACGCAGCAGTGGGCACGGCTGCCTGCGCCCACCCACGGCGCCAGACGGACCCCCGAGCATGGGGAGCGCAGGTCTGTCGCCCCGCCTCATGCCATGCAAGCGCTGCCGGGTGGCTGACTGACGTCGCTGGTGCCGTCACGCGTAAGGACGACAAAGAGCGGCTTTCCAGCCACGGGAAGCTGACTGACACCTGGTGCACAAAGCAGCACAGCCGCCGATACAGCCTCAGCAACACGATTGTTTGTCAACGAGCCTTTCTTCCCCCTCTCAGAAACCAAACGTTTAATAACAATGAGATGATGTTCTCACTTTGAGGAACTGCTCTTCCTTCCTCTCCCCAGGCAGCAGCCTCACCGCCTCTCGGGGAGAGACAGCAGCAATTCAAGGACCCTTTTCTGCCATTTTACAGTGTTCTTGCACAGCATGCCGAGTCGGCATTTAGAGCAGAGTACAACTTACCACTAGGAGAAAACTAAAACCAAACCCAAGCTTGACAGGAGTGGAGAGAAGCAAACAAAGGATTTCTGACAGGATCAGTTTAATCTTTGTTTCATCCCCTATTTTCAGCAGATTTACTAAACGCTTTTTTTCTCTTTAGGAGAAAAAAACCTATCCAGACCACCTGTGTGTAAGTGATCCAACTGTCGCTGTGTGGCAGAGCTCACACAGGACAACCCCACACACAGAGCTCACAAACGTCACACGCGAGGGAGAGGCGATGCAGACATCAGCTCCACAGGAAGGCAGAAGTGCTTGGGACCGTCTTCTCATCGACTTGATCCTCTGCTTCACCATCAGCAGGACATCAGCAACTTCACGTTCCAAGGGTCTCCTTTCTATTTCACTGCTCAAGAATGAATTGACAGTTACAGTCTCCTCTCCATAGAAGTTTCAATCAACTATTCAGCTGAAGGGCTTCTGTTCCCAGAAGTCCCCCAATTTGTCCCTTTTTACTTGCTCCAGCTGTACAGGAAGGGTGTAGCTGGTAAAGTGAGCTATCAATCACACTTTGGGGAAAAAAATACACTTAGCTACCAAAATGTTTTGTTTTCTAATTTGCATGCAAAGCTCGTGTTTCCCTAAAGGACTTACAGCAGTACACACACGTGCCTGTAGCAGGCCAAGAGCACCAAGCACAGCACCGCAGAGTGGCAGGGGCTGGCGGGGACCTCTGGAGCTCATCCAGTCCAAGCCCTGCCGGAGCAGGGGCACCCCGAGCAGGCTGCACAGGAAGGCGTCCAGGTGCCTTTGGGTCTCTCCAGAGAAGCAGACTCCACAGCCTCCCCGGGCAGCCTGTGCCAGTGCTCCGCCACCCTCACAGTGAAGAAGTTTTTCCTCATGTTGAGATGGAATTTCCTGTGTTCCAGTTTGCGCCTGTTGCCCCATCGCTGGGCACCACTGAAAAGAGTCTGTCCCTGTCCTCCTGACACCCGCCCTTTAGATCCACAACTGAATCTACATCTGAACTGAAGATAATTTTAGTGTATTACTTCAGTTAGTACTTTTTAATAGATATGTGCGTGTGTGTATATATACATCCCCTCCCCCCCGCCGTGGCTCTTCCCAGCCGTGCTGTGAACTGACACTTACCAGGAAGGGGGGACACTGAATTTCTGGAACACAGGACAGAGATGCTTCCTTGAGATCTGAAGACACCAAAACTTAGTTTCCAGTGTTGCTTGTTTTGTTTTGTTTCACCTAGGGCATAAACCTGGCCCGAGTCAGACACACACAAGGGTAAGATACTGAAGCAGAGGCTTGCAGGGGCGCTGACAGCACAAGCCCAGGCTCTGCGCGAGCAGGATGGCAGCGGCCCGGGGTGTCACCTCCAGGCTGCGCCCTGGCGCCGGCCCGGGAAGGCACACCGTGCCCTCTGCTTGGAGTAACCTCTTGGTTTCAACACTGCAGCACAGGGTCAATTGCTATTTTATATGTACCAGCGCAAAACCAAAACCAAATGGGTGACTGACAGCATCAGAGTTACGCTTTTCCTAGAATAAAAGAAAAGCATCTGTTACAAGAGAAGCAGCTGTCATTTCGTCATTATTCTGTTACTGGGTCACTGAGGTTACCTTTCTCCAGTTTAAGAAAAAAAAGTGCTACTGAATTTAGTTACACTGTAACAACATCTACAGCCAAAAAAAATTCAACAAAACTGCAGTTTAATTTCAGAAAATGTGTTAAAATATATATATTTATACATCAATTTGACACACTGCGTTAGTTTACACAAATGATGGTCTCTCTTGAAAGTGTATTTATGAAATGTACATTTTTAATTTAAATACTCAGTATACACTGCACTTAATCTGCATGTTGCATTTATTAAATACATTAAAATCTGCAATGTAACAAAACGTTTTCTGCATACGAAATTCAAAACACCATTTTAAATGAACAAAAGATGGCTCACTTCATTTATTTATTTTTAAACAACTAGTGCATAGCACACTAGCTCAGCTCCACCAACACCAGCTGTTCTTTCTTTTTTATTTGACATTGTTCACAGACTATTACATATTACAATAAGAGTGCTGGATAAAAACATGAGGTACGAAAGTGGTTCAAAGATTATAGGTCATGCAGATCATGCGAGACAGCAAAGAAAGTTGTGAATGAGAAAACACTAAATAAAAATACATAAAGAATGTGCATTATAAAATAAAAAAAAAAAAAAACAAAACAAACCTCAATTACACAGCTTTGCTTCTTTGGTTACAAAGTAGGTTGAACAATTTCACAGCTTTTTATTCCCACCCAAAAAAAAAAAAATTATACGAAATGTCAAAAAGCAGAGGAATCATGGCAATTTCTCTCTATTAGAAAGTAGAAACAGAAATGAGCAAAGTTTTCTTCATCAAAATAGCCCATCAATTATTTATTATATCACAATAACTGGTGACTACCTGTACAGATGCACTATGGTCTTCATACTTACACTCTATACAAAATTTACATTCAAGCTGGATCTTTACTACCGTAAATAAATACCAAAGGTAAATTGCCATTAGTGTTAGAAATATGCCAGGATTCTTTTGTTCAATTATTGCCTAAACAATTTATCTATTAAACGCAATCCCATCTATCATTTTACTGATACATACATTTATTAAAAAAAAAAAATTAAAAAAGTTCTGTGACATTGTTCATGTACATTATGAAAATAGCAGCCCTGTAATAAATAAAACAAATAAATGAAACTAATGTAGGCAAATGTTACTTATATCGAAAGAACAGTGGCTCTTCAGATGAATTGTTACCTCTTACCAGACAGCAAGGCTCAAAGTAATCCACGGGAAATGGAGACCCTGGAGAGCCACCAAAGCTCTGAGAAGACCTCACTCCCGCACGCCAAGCGAACGCACTCGCTGCCTGAAAACCTCCTGCTCCGACCTCCCTTGTGCGCCCATGACGTGGCGGACACCACCGCGCTGCGCGACATACCCGCGAGGGACAGCTCTCGGAGAGTGATTGTCTAATACTGAAAAGGCCAAACACACAACAGAAGCATGGCTGCTCGCTCTCGTATAAAGTGGGAAGGACGTCAGTGGCACACAGGGACAGACTGCTCTCGGGTTTTTTGTTCTCAAGGGAGGCAGGGAAGCTTTACGCTGAGGAGACATTCGGCTGCTGTGGAGGCTGCGTTGGCTGCGGAGGCTGTGCTATCGCTGTCTGCGCTTGTGAAGTGCTACTGGGATTGGCCTGTTGGGTTGAGAGTTGGGATAACTGATCGTTGTTTGAAAGAGATTTTAACAGTGCGTTTTCTCGTTCAAGTAAAGAGTTTCTTTCGACTAATTCTTTTATTTGTTCCTTCAGGACTTCCACTTCTTCTCTTACTGCATACATCAAATGGCTTTTCACTAGATCCTGCGGAGAACAAGTTAACAGTTACACCGAGGGAAAGAACAACGGTTTCGTTCCACTCCAACCCTGGAATTTACTATTTTACGGCTTTCACTGAAGTAAGCGGTAAGCCTGCAAAACTAAAGCACTCGTCGCTAAAATTATATAAATAAATTAGCCTTCAAGAGCAAATAGAATCATAGAATCAGTGAGGTTGGAAGGGACCTAAGATCATCAAGTCCAACCGTTACCTACCCTGATAAAAACACCACCACTCCTAAACCATGTCCCTAAGCAGCTCATCTACCCTTTTCTTAAGCACCTCCAGGGATGGTGAATCCACCACCTCTCTGGGCAGCCTATTCCAATGTTTAATAACCCTTTCAGTGAAAAAATGCTTCCTAATATCCAATCTAAACCTGCCCTGACATAAATAACCAAGCTCTAATTCACTGCAGAGTGGCTCTCGCATCAAAAGCTTTGTTCCCAGCATTAAGTTCTAGTCACCTGGGTCACGCCGAAGACAAGGACTGGCATTATGCTCCGGCTGCTCAGAGTGACACAGCAGCTCTAGAGCTCTGACCTGCAGGTCCCGGGCACTGAGGTGCACGAGAACTGAGAAATAAGAAAGCCTCTAAATCAGCAGAAGTTAAAAATTAAAAAAAAAAAAAAAAAAATAAAAATCAAACAGATGTAACAAAAATGTCGAGGATGGCACAGCATTAAGTGACAATTAAGAAAAAGTAGTAATGAACTTCGCTAAAGTAAGAGACTTAAATGTGCTATTTATTTTCAGCACCCCTTCAAGTTCAATCAGCTAGTTCTCAGAAATTCGTAGGAAAATTCTTTTATGAACACTTCTGGGCCAACAGTAAAAGCAATCCTGGTCTGTGGTCACCCCGTAGTTGACGCAGGAGCGGCTGATACAGGGATGGTACAGGCTCACAGACGCACAATACAGCTGGAAACTTATGCTCAGTGATGAACCACCAATCCTACTAGAAATAACAACTTAGTTTTTACTTACCATTGCCTGTTCTATTTTGTTGTCAATGGCAACAACACTCGCACCAGATGCACTGTAAATATAAGGAGAAAACTTTGTGAGCATTACCGTATCATTCAGTTAAAACTCTGCACCCACCGGCACTCGCAGGACCCTTCCAACGGGCCTTCGCTGAGAGGCAAAAGCTTCGGGTTCGGGAATTCAGTACCCAATCACGGGGTCGCCCCCCCGCCACTGTACCGCCCAGTACAGCTAGAGCTCTTCAGAGACACTGCTCCTTCAGTTTATAATTCCTCAGGCTATGCTTATGACACCCATAACCGGAAAAATGCATTAGAATAAACAGCAAATTAACTGCTTTGATTCCCTGCCTCATTTTCCAGCTTTCTTCACTGGGGAAAACAGGGATTCAGGGGACATTCATGGGGTCCTTTATTTCAGTTTTATTTCTGCTAAACTGCTTTTATAAAGCGTTGTTATAGTATTGGTTCTCTGGCTTTACTTGAAGACCACTGTGCAGTTCAAAGGTTCCTGGATGAGCAGTGCATTTACAACTCTGCAACCCAGCGGCAGCAGTCCGTAGGAGAGCGAGACGTGACCACAGCCCCAACTCCACGAGCGCTTACTCGGTTTCAACGATTTCTCACAGGATCACGTTTTAACACCTAAGAACTGCAGGGGCTGGTTACAGTTAGGGTCAGTCTCGTTCCAAAGACACGCTGGTGCGGGACCGTCCAGCAAAACACCTCCGCCGTCACCCTCAGAGTGTGTATTTACTGAGCCAAACGAGACACTGAACTACACCTTTGAATCCCGGGTTACGGCAATCCAGGCCTTCCTATTTTTGGCCCGTTTTCAAGTCACAATACCTGAACACCAGCCAGTCGCTCGCTCCTCACTCTCTGGAGTCAGAATTTCGGGAGGGGGGTGTCCCGGCTCTCAGGCAGACCCCGATCTCCCCGCGAGAGAGGAGCTGTCGCTCTGCCCGGGGGGTCAGACCGGGCACCCCCCACCGCACGCCCCATCCACACGTGGGCTCTGCCACCCCGTGCCCTCCCATGCTACATCTCCGGGGTCTGATTTTACCCCACAGCCCCGTGTCTGACACCAGACGGCCATGCTTGGACTATTTACCAGCCCCACCAGTGACGGTCGCTGATAATGCTCCCCCAGCGACGGCGGCCGCTATCAGCGGCGTGCAGCTACGTTGAAAAAAGTTAGCGTACGGGGAAAAGGCAAGGTTTGCAGTCATGCCTGGAAACTCGCCTCTCTGAAAATACGTAACGCGCTGAAGCCAAGCGTTAAGAAAAAAACTACCGAAGGCTTTTTAAAACGAGTATTGGCAATATGCTCAGCAGTGTTAGTTACATACGTGACACAAAGCTCAACTATTGAAAGAATATGACGCTATTTAGAGAGAGCCATTTTAACAAGCCTCGCAAGAGACAGTACCTACCACCAAGCAACAAGTAGAGGGAATCAGCGTTTTAGACTGAGGGAGTAACAGCCTCTACTTCTCAATTGAAGAAAACTTGTAATCTCAATCCAAAGTGCTAAACACCCATTTCAGAAGAAAATTGTTCCAGTATGTGCCTTCTAAGCCTCTTTCAAGCCCTACTCATGGTAAACCCCCTCAGAATAAGAAGTATCTATAATTCATGACAAGGTTAAGCATTCATTCTAACTTTACATTGATGTGTTTCAGATCTATCTGGAACTGTTAAAAATGTCTGTGGTGAAGAGCCACCAAAAGCCCCGAGAGTGCTGCATGTCCCTGACACAGCCTTTCACAAACAGCCCTCCACCAGCCCAGTGAGGCAGGTCTGATGCAATAGAGGAGCAAAATTAAAGCAAACAGCACACTTTGTAGTGGGATCTGCTTCTGCATCTTTACAGTGTAGACACCTTTCCTCAATACGTTTCCAGTTAAATTTGAGACTGGGACTTTTCTTCTGTTCCCGTTTCGCCCCTTTTGCAGTAGGACTGTTTAAGAAACGAAGCCCGTTACACCGCTCAGAGGGAAGGCATTCCAGCAGCTCCACGAGCGAACCTCTCCCGTGGGAGACAGGCAGTCTTCCCCTTCACCGCCCGCAACTCTGGTCCCTGCCGGCCACGCTGCAGAAGCACCTTTCCCACGCCAGACCTCGTGTTCCACGGTCTCACCTGCCTCTTAAACTGGCATGGTGTTCCCGGCTGGATACAGGACCTGTCCCTCCCCGCAGGTGGGATCTGAATGCAGCCAGAGAACTACCGCTCTCCCACCAACAGTGCTGAAAGCCAGGAGTAGTTTGCACACTACCATTACTCGTTTCAATGTTCTTGTTGCCCTTAACCCCAGAGCAGCCGGTGCCACCGCCGAAGGACCGAGTCAGGATTCCAGACGTGCTCCCTGCCCAAATCCAAATCCCGGTGTCCATCCTGCTTCCTCCAGCAGGCAGAGCCGGGACCCCCAGACCGCCCCGGGCGAAGTTCCACGCCAACAGAGCAGCCTTCGGCTCGTCAGGTGTGGTTTTAGCCTGATGACAGTATTGCATCTCACTTTCTGAAAGCATACAGGAACTAGGTTTTATGCTAGCACGGCTAGCACAAACCCGCACCAAGCAACGCAGGGCAGTGGAAAGGGATGCATTAGGCATATAAGACTTTTTTTGGTTTTGTAACTGCAAACGTCCCACTACCCCCTCAAACTGAGCTTTTGCAGCCAACCACCATGCGTACGCAGGGCCATCTAAGAGAACAGTTCAGTTTGACTTGGCCCTCCGAGTTAAGGTCACGTGAATGAAGGCGCTAACCAAACACAGGTTATATTGGTACACCACTTTCACTCTGAAGCCCATCAAGTACAAGGCAAGATTTATAATGAGTAAAAATGACAACGATTACCAAGTACAGTTTGCCATTTCCAGAGGTGGATGGTAAACCCAACGTTTTTCTACCTTACACACCAGATAAGCAGAACCCTATTTCATCTGGGAAATCCTCATTTTGAATGTTTAAAATACCCTAGTGGCTTAAGTGCATTTTTTTTTATATATATTTTGAAAGACCAAGGGGAAAACTAGATTTTGACTGCTAGTAACACCGCTTAGCTATAGCTCACAATCAGGTATACAGTGTTTGAAACAAAGTGTTTTATCAAATACTTAGAGCTTGCACCTCGGAATTCTTTATGTCATATTTTAGGAATATTTCTCCTATATGCCTACAACTCAAGAATAGCACTACAATTTTTTTTTTTTTTTTCTCAAATATCTTGCAATCAGAGCCAGAGAAGTGTCTTGGACAATCCCACACATATGAATTAGGAAAATGTGAAGGGAACCGGTGAGTCTAAGTGCAAGTCTGATTTCTAATGCATGTTCCACAATATGCAGCAGTCGCACTTTCCATCATGCATCGCATCCTTAAAAGCCTCCGTGTAATTCTGACTTAATTGCTGCAAAAACCTTTTCCTATGGAGACAAGGTATCCCAAGAGTACGGTATGATATTATTTGAAACAGGTTGCCCAGAGAGGTTGTTGAGGCCCCATCCCTGGAGGGGTTCAAGGCCAGGCTGGACGTGGCCTTGGGCGACCTGGGCTGGTGGAAGGTGTCCCTGCCCAGGGCAGGGGGGTCGGGACTCGATCTTCAAGGTCCTTTCCAACCTAAACCATTCTATGATTCTATGATGAAAGATGTTTCAGTATCATCAACAAGCTATATTGTTAAAGAAAGTGTTTGGTAGCCCTGTTAGCACAACACATACCAGTGTGTAACTTCACTGAAAATACAGATGTTACATCATGATGAAACAAGTGTTCTTTGTAAAGCATAATTTCGCAGTTCAAGAAAGCTTACTTACTATTCCGAAACTTGAACACTGTTCACAGAATGGGACAGTGAATAAAATAAGTGACTAATAGAAAAATTGAGGAGGAGTAGATGAGAAGCGAGCAAAAAAGGTTAATGTCTTCATGTTAACTTGCTAATGGCTGGAGGAAACTTGACCTTCAACATCACCTCACGTTGGCAGGCACCAAAACCTTGTTCAGTGGCAAATCCAACAAGCGCCACTGCACTCAGCTTGGTCTTGTCACCGCCAATGTCTTTAGATATAACTATCACCCCTTGAAGAGACACGTTCTCAACTTCAAAAGTCACTTCAAAACCGAGGTAGAAAGACTAGGAATCAAACTTCAAACTAGAGGTATCTGCAGCTTAATTCACTCCGTATGCTTAAAAAAAAGAACGCAGTGGCTCATCTTCAGAGATTCCACAGTCCTCAGTAACGTGTGTATTTTACACCAACGCAGGTGGCACGAGGAATGCGAGTCACAAACAGCCCTGCTTGGGCACTGTCAAGCACATTCAAATGAGACTGCGAATCCTACTGACTGGATGATACAAACGAATTTTGAAGCTTCAGGGTTTTCGGTCAGTAACAAAAATACATTTTCTGTGTTCAGCTATATTACTCACTACCCGCATACTACTTTCCCAAGGAATTTCTTAGCAGCAAGTCACCCCCCAAAAGACTGCCCGAACGCACGTTTTCTTGCTTTTTTGTGCTCTTGATATTTCTTCTAAATTTTAGCATCAAGAGTTACTATACTGTTCACCTCATGCGTTTAGATACATAAAACCTATCACTCGACATTGCTAATCCTGCAAGAGGGAAAAGACTGCCTGCAGAACAGACGACAAATGGGTACAGCGATGCTCGCGAGAGCCTGGGCCAACAGCCCCCGCAGGGCAACTCCGCCGGCAAAGCGCCACGTCTCCTTCGCTTTGGGTTAACGGGGCAAAGATGTTACACACGGCAGTCTCGGGCAGACACCCCTGAACCAGGTGATCTCCCCTGGCTCTTTTCTTGTTACTGCCTTCAATCAAATTAGCGAGCAACCTTTCTGGAAGGAACAGCGAGGGACCTCGAAGCGTTCCCGCGTTTGCTTTGCTGGCAAGCCAACTACAAACTGAAACAGTAAGCGTGTTAATTTATTCTTTCCCCTCATTGGTTTACTCATTTACAAGCTACCGTAGTGACTTAACCCGCCATTCGTTCATGTCTTACCACTAGTCGAGCTATTTAGGCCGTCCACAGAAACCCCGAAACAGTTAAGACACGTTTAATTAGCTTCCATCCAATTATGAGATTTTATAATGACAGCTTCCCAATACGATCAATTATCCAGCTTTGAAAGAGTATCTACCCTAGTATTTCAGATTTTCACCATTTTTCCTTGCGAAGCCACCTGAGAAAGTCTGAGGCGGTGAATTCGCAGACTCAGGGTTAGGGGCAGGTGCCCGGCTTCTCCGCAAGTCCACTGACGCGCCTCCGCCAAAGAGAGGAGAACCTGCTGCCATAGGGCAGGAAAGTGTTCTCCAGTTTCACTGAAGCTCTGAAGATCAATTATTCAACACAACATCGTAACTCATCTCAGAAGCAACGCGTGAGCTCTATAAAAGAATACTTCTGGGGAAAACCAAGATGATGTTTGAATTTAATTGGTTTGGATTTGTTGGTTGGGGTTTTGGGGGTGGGTTTTGGTGGGGTATTTTTTGACATTAAAGACAAATGTGTCTCCTTTATAGTTTCAGTAAGTTTTTGAGTTACACTAATGAACCAAACGCTCTTCCCTATGCATGAAGACCATCACATCGCCCACCGCTTCCATGAGAAGCATCAAAGAAACACATTTAAGCACAACACCGACTGGATCAGTGTGTTACATGAAATGTCTGCCTCGTCCTAAGACTCTTTTTTAAATTTCACATGGAGTTTTAGACTTTTAATTTCAAATCAGAAGTTTCACCCCTAAAAGGGCCTCCAGATAAGGCTACAATCGAGAAGCGGGAGATGTGTAACTCTTGACTTTCTCGTGCCTCCAGGAGGAGCATCTCATTTTGCAGAAAGGATTGGAATAGGGAAACGGAAGTTTGGCAAAAATCCATCACACAGAGAGAAGCAAATTTGTCACATCTACACACAAAGAAAGATGTTTACCAGCAACACTTAGAATACACTTATCTGGGTGTTAAAGTAGGGAGAAAATCCACATTTTATGAGTTGATTCATATTGTGAAGGCTTAACGCTTCACACAAAAATGCAATGGAAACACAAATCCAAATGCTTTAAGTTCAAGTTTACCCAGAATGGCCGTGTTCTAGGCCAACCCACCCAACGCTCCTCCGGGACTATCAGCAGCCAGAGGCAGGGCAGGCGCGGCGGGGCAGGCGCCCAGGCTCACGTCAACGCGCCAGGAAGCCCTTGTTGCCCTCCGCAACCCTCCCAGCAACCGCGGCAGCTGAAGAGGCAGTCCCACCAGACCCAGAGCAGCCCTGTGAACACCGCACGCCACCACCGGCGGCCCTTCGGCTAAGGTGTCGGTAACAACCAGTGTTTCACTAACACTCAATGCTTCGATCCTTACCAGCACTCTTCCCCACCGTGGCGTGTTAGTGAAAAACAAACAAGTGTCTGTTTTACTGCAGCAATTTAGCAATCTCTCACTGTCTATTGCAATAGCACGCGGTTAGCTCTGCTGACTTCAGACGGCCCCAAGAGAGGGCTGCTCAGAGGAGATTAATCCGCACTTGTTAGGAAAAAAATACTGAGATTACACAGGAAGATTTTCTATTATGTTTACGCCAAAGTCTCCTAACTCAAGCTCCTGAGCTTCACAAACTACTTGTGAAGGAGATGCAAAATGTAATTAGCCTCTACTGCCAGCAGGCCCAAGACCCTTGTGCTTCGCTGCCTGTCATCGTGTGTTACCCCCACGTTTTGGGACAGGGAAACACAGGGATTCAGAGGAACTCAGGCGAGCTTATCCTTTTCACGGCAGAGACTTCTTTCACGAACTGGAGATCACAAGGAGAGTCCCAAAGCCCCGTGCGGGTCCCCAAACTACTCGAGCCTGAGAGCAGATCCCCCCTGCCCGGGCCAGCCCCCCCGCTGCTGCCAGGGACCCCCACCCCTGGAGGGACCCCCACCAGCCTCAGCGCCGGGCCCTCGCCGCCCCTCCACTGGGTGCCCACGGGAAGGTCACCGCCGAAAGCTTTTCACCCATCTGGTGAAGCAAAACTACAGGACGTGGTCTTAAGGAAATCTGACAACGGGGTTATAAATGCAAAACCCGCTAAACCCTGTCAAAGACTTTGGAATCTGAACAGATTAGAAGTTTAAAAACTTGCACCAATCCTGATGAATTTGCTTCTATGTTTTTACAAATATTTGTTTTTACTACAAAGTGTTCAACAGCAAAGATGCAAGACTATTTTTAAAGGAAACCATTTACATTCTTCTACCTGAATTTAATGTTTTTCTATATCCCATGCTTCCAATTCTTGCTTCAGACACTGTACATAAACCTCAGATTTGTGAAGCCTCAATCTCAATCATTAATTACTTTAGAGTTTTTTGATTTAGCTTCCTCATCTTCAGAGTTATTTCAAGTTAAGAGACATGCAAATGGAGAAACAGATGAAGGCTAGACCTTAAAGGGAGCTTTTGATCTAACTACCAAATTTGTATTCAAGGCCCTGAAGTTTAGGTTCCAAGGACTTCAGTATTTAACTGAAATAAATACAAACTCTGTCCCATAAATACAGAAAAGTAGCATCATCCAGAGCTTAAAGCAAAAATGCAAATTTGTACAGGTTTCTGCTAGAAAAGGAAGATGTGCTTTTGAAACTTAGCCTAACGCTAGCACTTCAGCAAAAACCGGAGCAGGATGCATCAGCGTTACTTTTAACCATGAGGGTTGTACATACACAAATTGTTGCCAGGCAAACTTTAAAGGATTCAGTTAAGCTTTGCAAGTCAAACAGCCTCTCGAGTCAAATACAGCCAATACAGTGATGAAACAGTTATCGATACTTCGACAGCTTCTACAGAGCTTGCTAAGCAGAAGTATTATGACAAGCCAGAGCATCACAAGGCAGGAAGTCACACCATCACTAGGGCTTCAACTGACAAAAAAAAAAACCAAAACCCAAACCTTTCAAAATCATTAAAGTGCGGGAAAGAAACAGTTTGCAGCTACTGATGAATTAGTAATGCACCTTTGACAAGTCATATCCGTGACAGATATGACTTTGTGGCACTTCATTGCAGTTTCTCGCCATGAGTTCAATTCTAACTTAGTAGGTTTACGTCGCCTTTGTATCTCGTCACGGTTCACGTTTGTTCCCCATCCAGCTTTACTTCAGCAGAACGAAAGCAAGCCAGAAAGCTTCCTTTCCTGGTTTTGAGACCCAAAGATTTCAACTTTGCCAAAATTGTGTTCAAATATAACATTTTCACAACTTGTTTTCCAATATAGGACTCAATAGCCACAATGCCAAAAAGTTTTCCTTTTTTTTTTGGAAAAGGAAGCTGTAAACATTTTGGTGCAGGTCAGCTAGTAGCTGACTAGCATTGAACTCTCAGCTTACACATTATGTATGGTACGTGCATAATGGAAGGAGGAAAAAGAAAACATCGTGTCATACTATTTTAGACTCAGTTAAGTTTTAAGTTTCAGTAAGGATACTTCACTTCCATGACTGCCTTCAGACCTTCAGGCTGCGGAAGCCCGATATGAAGCTCTAAACACAAGCAGCAGTTCTGTGCAAACAAAAATGCCGAGAAACTTGCATAGAGCGAAGCTGTTCATGCATACCTCAGCACGTATGCATTCCATACATAAGCATTCATACCTATCCCAGAAGGTCTTTGACTCGCGTAACTTGTTGAAATGGAACGCTTGGTAGAATGCAGTTGACGGATTCCTATGAGATCCAAGAATCAAACAGACATATTGAAAATGGGTAGGTAATAAAAATACTCTCTTATTCAACCTTCATTACAAAGTAAATTAGCTGTTCAGACAGGTTAAATTTATCTCCAAAAGTTTACAGACTTCACAGAATGCCTAAAGAATAGTTTAATGACTGAAAAGCCCTACTGTTTCTCTGGGTTTCCATTGAGGACATACTGATTCAAAAAGAAAAAGTAAGCCTTGAGCCCTACGGATTTTCATGCTTTTTCAAGTTGCTACTGTAAAAAGACAACTGTAAAGCCATTAACAAGACACCTCATGTCACGCTGACGATCTTGGCTAGGTAAGCTGTATACGCTCTGATGCTATATGTACCTGAAGTCAAGAGATACCTCTCACATTTTTCATATTTCACAAAACGTCTCTGCAAACAGTACCCAGTATTTCTACTCTACTTAGCACCCCATGTTGTGTTCAAAACACACAAGTTCTCCAAGGGGACCTAGAAGTCGGAGCTAAATACATTCCAGGCTACGACAGATTAAGTTACAACAGAAAACCAGATCAAGTTAAAATTGAGAAGTGGAATCTAAGATACCGCTAACTTTGCAAGCGGTTGACAGCCACCCTCATGCTTCCCCCTCCGGGGGTGCAGCAGCACAACCGTTGTGCGGAGGCGTGGTGCCAAGCGGCACAGGGGAGCACTCCAGCAACCGCCCGCCGGCGCCAGCCACCCTGCCGACAACCGGACACTACGGCACAAGTGCCGTCACCAGTGCCCAGCCCCTGCAGCAGCCCGACCCGTCTCGTCCAGCATTTGCCCCACAGACAGCCACTATCCCAACAGCATCGCCTGAAGTGCTGAGATCTCCAAAGTCTCATCTGAACACTTATTGTTTACAAGATAATAGAAGAGTGCTCTACTGCTAGTGGCGGTCTCAGAGCATTATACTCCAGCTTAGAAACTCCTACCTTGCTGTAGCTATACCAGCCCGAGAGATGAATGCAACAGCTTAGCTGAAAGATCCTCAGAAAAGCTAGTATTAGTCCGAATTCCTTTTAAAGCCAGTTTTAAAATTAGAAGTTTATACCAACATTAGAAACACACATGCTCATCCCTTTTCTAAGTTCACGGCAAGAATATTTCTTAAAACAACTATCTTCAAGCTATTTAATTATTTCCATTTAAGTCAAATTACTGTATAGTTGAAATAATAAAGCAAAACAAACAAACAAACAAAATCACAGAAGCAGCACCATAACAAAACGCTATCTGACACAGTGCGATTCCCATGGCAGGTATATACCAAAAACCTCCCAGGTATGACGATATTTGTGCATCAGCAATGATCGGGGATCACTTGCTTGAAGCGTTTGTCACTCCTCCTTCCACCTTCACCGCTCTACCCTTCAAAACAAAAAATCTCATGAGCCTGGAATTTAGCTTAAAACCTGCTACGGGAGTTGCTTGATCACGCTGATAAATACCCGGCTCTTGTGTTGGTACTACTTATGTTTTCATAAGAAGCACCGCACACTTGAGTGACAACTAAATACAGCTAATTATAGGAAGAGCAACACAATAGCTAAAGGACATTTGCGCGATACAGAGCCGTAACGTATGGAAAGCAGTTGGCATCCGCAGAGAACAGAGCGTGCCTTTGTCGAGGGGAAGGACTTCTTTCTAATTCAGCTGTCTGTGAGGAGTATGTAGAAAGTCTCTTCCTCAGAAAGTGACTGTAAATAGAAAGCCATTTAACTTCCAAGATAAATTTACCTGCAGCATAGAAAACCCCGTTGCTATTATTAGGTGTAAAAAGTTGTGGTTTATAACCACACGGCATGTATTTCATACGGTCTATTTTTATGCTGATACAGTATACGCTCTTTATTCTGGTACTATTCTTAAGCAAGTATCCGGAAAGGTATGAAAGAGTTTTCCTTGTTAAGTTCTCGTTTGTATCCCCTGCTGTCGAAACTGCTTTTGCATTACTTCAGACAATTAAGAGAACATTTCCTACTCCATATGTTCGCAGACGTTACGGGGGGCGGCTATCTAAACAGAAGCTAACGCACAGAGGTAACGCGAGTGATGCTGGATGTGCAGGTCTGAACTAATACGACGGAGTCTCAGACTGTTGAGGCATCTATTTCTAACCACGGTAAAGAGTAAGCGTTAGAGAATTGCTGAGTTCCTTTCAGTTTGCAGAAGCTATTGAGAAAGGGGCTGGCAGCAGCAGTACGACGGAGCCCGCTCTGCTGTGCAACGCCTGAAACACTGCAGGTCCCTCCGAGACCGAAGGGAGGGACGGCCTGGACCACATCAGCAGATCCGCAGACCCCCCCAGCAGACCACCGGGTCCGAGAGGTCACGGCTCAGCCCCGGGGCTGGCAGACTGGCACAGGCAGAGGGGGGGTCCCGCCGGGGAGCCCCGCTCCTCCTCCACAGCGGGTACAGCAGGCACTCCTCTGCCCCGGTGAGAGGAGAGCGGCCATTCCCAAGGACAGAGGGGCTCCGCGCGTCCCAGAGAACATGGCAGACCACTGGCTCAGCATGTTTAAACATTCAAACTGTACCTCGCTTGGTAAAAAACACCTCCGTTTCTCTATAAAGAAGTCCTACGACACATACCTTATTCGTTTCCTCAAGCTCACAAACGTCAACATTCACAACACGCTCAGATGTTACGGCTTCTAACAACAGTCTTCATGCAACAGAAATTAGATGGAATTTTAAAGGATGAAAATTGTACAAGTTCTGGGAATAGCTGAAGCTGCAGGCTGTCCCTTTAGACGGGAAACCTAAACCCCATCCGAAGTCTCACCTCGTATTCGAAGGAGTCTCCTCCTGCTGCCGTTAACCAGGACAAGCACATGCCAAATACAGACTTGATTCTAGACAGCCCTACTTCACTGGAAACCATGCCATGAAAGTTGGCAAATGTTCAAGTATACAGATAAATGCCTTTTCGCTTAAATAAGGACAGTGGCTTTGGGAGCGCTGGGTATCAGCCCGGCATTCGGAGGCTGCTCAACAGATGCCCTTTTTCCAGCTTCTACCTTTGAGGGAGGAATACGAACAGCCTTGTTTGCGACACAGCCGAAGCTATGCTTCAGTCTCCAAACTACTAATCAACATCCGCAATTAAGGGCAACAAGAGGCGGAACATGTGAAGAACACCAAGCTTTTTTCTTTCCCCCCCAAACAAAACAAAAATTCACACTTGACCACCTCAGACAGCTCTCTCTCAGTGTCACCAACTATTATTTTCATTAACTTTGAGAACAGGAATGATCCGAAAGATTAAAAGGGCCTAAGCACCTGTCTTTGAAGAACATGAAAATAACAGGTCGGCCAACCCGGGGTCAATACCTCAGAGGAAAGCCACAGCAAAGCAGAACCACCTCTTTATTATTACTAGACAGCAACCAGCCAACATGGAGGGCCTTTTCAGAAGCTTAGGTCAGGCAAAAGTTCCTTCTGAGAAAAATTAACAGGGCTCATATAGAAAGAACACAGAAGACGTGATCACGTTACAAAGCTAGTAGAGCTTTTAATGCCATCTCACATGACGTTTTCATAAGTAAGAACACGGCTTACACAAAGCAGGTCCACCACTGAGAACTACTCCGTGGCTGAGTGGAAGGACGCCCCGAAAGAGCTCTGCGGGGGTCTCCTCCGAGCGTGCCACAGCAGACTGTAACCCACCGCTTGGGCAGCCGCGTACAGACCATCTCCATACCCGCAGAGGATCTGCAAGTACTCTGGAGAGCAGGAACAGAATCCAGGACGATCGTGCCCGACTGGAGCAATGGTCTGAAGTAAAAAGGATACAGTTCAATAAGGCCACGTGTGAAGTGCTACGCCCTGGCAGCAAAAATCAGCTGCAGACGTACAAACCCCGGAATGAGCACCTGACCGCAATGCCACAGAAGAGAATCTAAACAGAAGCTAAATAAAAATCTTGCAAAGGTGTCAATTTTGCAATACTCCTCTTACACACAGGATGTACACGCACTAACTGGATTCTTGTTTTATTCGTCCCTTCTGAGCTCTTAACTTAAAATTTTATCACCAGTTTTGGATACCAACTCTCCAGAAGGATCTAAGCCTACCGAAGTCCAGGTAAGACCACGAGAAGACATGTCATATTCTGATTTTTTTCCCCGGTAATCAGAATCACTAAGTAGGAAAATTAAGCCTTTAAAGGAGATGAAAGAGACACTTAAAGGCTTCACATAGTTTAAAGTATCTGCAAAGGAGAAGAAAACGTGTTCTCATACCTGTTAGGTATAAGCACAGCACATTTAACTGTAGCAAAGAAAGTTTAAGCCACACATCAGAATTGTTTCCCACACGAACAGCAAGGACTGGGAAAGACTTCTTACGGAAGTGGTGGGATTCCCACACTTGTCATTCTACAAGAGACGGAGCCGTTACTTCTCCACAAGATTTCTGGCCCTTTAAGTCTCCAGATCAGCCCCTAGGCCCATCTTTCACAATTCTCTGGGAACTCAGGACATCACTAGCAAGGACTTTAAAGCGGAAGTTCTGCTTTGAATGGGATCAACTCCTATGGGAACGAAATTTAACTATGAAACAGAATAGAGAGAAGCGAAGAAAGCGGCTAGCTTGTACTTTGAAATCAAACTGCCTTTCCATTCAACTATGAAGTTCATGTCTCTTTTTGGTGGAAAGTGAGGAATGACCATTCTAAAACAAAATTCTTAGTTGCAGACAAAGCTCATACCGGAGCACCAAGTTTAAGATTAGAAAGTGTCAGTAAAACATCCATTGCTCTTGTGTTCCTAGTCTTAGAAGTAAGGCCGCTAATCAGACAGCCATGCACCATCGGAGTGGGAATTCAACAGCAACTTCCAGCGTCCTCTCCTTTGCGCAGAAAGCTACAGGAGCCTGACAATATCCCTGCAAATAAGACTGTGTTCTTCAGCCACATTTATCAGAGAAAAGATGCTGGTATGCTACTTGTATATCTACGCTGTTTCTACAGTGCCAAAAGTGAGCTAACCACTTTGAGAAAGAAGTGACTCAAAAATAGCCTAAAGATGAAGTCAGCAAATGAAAGTATTTAGCCTTTATGCAACATCTGAATTAGTATTTAAGAGTCAAGAGACCTGATGGTAAGCACGCAGCCCGAGCTTAAGGGAACTGTCAGCACATACGCACGTGTTCTTACTACGGTGATCAACAAGGCACCGGGGGGGGGAGGGGGGTAGAGCCATCAACTGCCCAATTTGATGTGCACTACAGGACAACAAATTAATCCCTCCTTAGTTTCTGCAGTTTATAAAAGATTGGCTGCAGCCCAGAAGCTTTTCAAACCCAAGTTAGTTTTGAGGTACACGTCTTACTGATCACCGACAGAAGGCTGTGTTTAACCAGGTTACAAGCTGTGGCCTCCAGTGAAGACTGATTACAGTTGGTCTCCAAATTAAAACACTTGGGGTGGCTTATTTATGATCTGAACCAGGGGGTTTGCAATCACTTGATCACAGCTTATCAGGAAACTCCCAATAAAGTTTATGGCATTTCAAAATTATGTTTACACTAGTAACAGAAGTCCTTCTCCATCCCTCTTTTTTTAAGACACTTCACTTTATTTATATCACCTTCTATTTAAATCAACTGCAACTCTGAATCAGCTTTATTTCGTAAGACTCCACATGCAAAACACGGTAACCGGAGTCTAAAGCTCTGAACAAGAGAACTGACAAAGACTAAATGTGGGGAAATCAATGTAGAATTCAGGAAAAAAAATCTCAAGATTAAAGCCCTAAAGTTTTGTGTTTAATTACATACTCTGTTCATGTAGTTCCTTAAAGCCATTATACTTGAAATACCCTGAAAAACCAGCAAGAATTAGACGCTGTTACATTCAATTTTAGGTGCACGCTAGCTAGAGGTGACAGACAAGGCTGACTCGGTTAGCAGCCCGCATGACAGTTCTGGGGACAGCGGCTCTCAACCACCACGATGGACTTGAAAGGTGTTGACGGGCTACTTCTAAATGAAAACATCGTGACAGCGGAGAGAAAGCATACTGCACGGATCTGATCTCACTGGAAAAAAAATCAAGAGATACACTAATTTAAGTGCTAAAAATCACCAAATTAGGACATGCTTAACAGCAGTTTTGTAATTGAATTCAAGAGGAAGGAGATGAAAGAACACCCAGATCATCAGCAGCAAGACAGTGCCAGTGGCACCAGCACTCAGTTTCAGCTGCTTTCAAACAAACTACACGCTCCCTCCCACCACTTTCAGAAACGACGAAAATCCCTTTCAGGTAACTTTACTGAGGGAACTAAAGAAGGACCCACCACCTGGAGTAAGACAGGAAAGTCTGACACCAGCAGCTCCACCCCAACCAGCAGCATCTCAAACTCCCGACGTTTGGATTTCAAGTACCAGAAGGGAAAGAACCAGACGCTGCTACCCGAGTTGCATCCTCCTTTCCACAGCGCAGATCGGGGCGGTAGCCCATACCTTCTTCGCCTTGCTCTCAAAAGAGGATTTTTGAAAACAGCTTTCTGCCCTGATGGGAAGTCTCGAAGGAGAAGCGAGCGAGAGGTGACGGTCCCGAGCGTGCCGGGTTAGCGAGCCCCGCAGAGGCAGCGCCCTCACCCCTGGCGTGCTCTGCTGAGGCGCTGGCACCAGCCCTCCCCTGCTCTGGGGGCTCGGCCCTCCAAAAAAGACACCGGGAACGTTTTTTAGTCCCCATGAATGCTAGGGAAAAGAATAAAACCGCTTTTACAAAACCCGGTAATGAGAACGCAGCACGGACAGAGCAGGTTAGATCAACGTTAGTAACGGTCAGACCAGAGGGGTGTAGCAAATAATCTGAGTATTTACTGAGCAACAGTTGGAAGTTCCTCAAATGTTCCAGCCCACCCTAAACCAAGAGAAGTCACTGGTATCACCACATGCCCTCGCCCAAGGACAATCACCGTGCTCCTCAGTTATACAGGACATGCACCAACAATTGCTTCTCTCGTCCCAGCACCGAAGAGCTGCAAACCCCACCTTTATACTTGACTCACCACTGCATTTTAAAAACATACTCAAAGCCTTGAACAGTCTTGTACCAAATTAGAGCAGATGGACTACACCATTCCATACCATAACTGCACTGACAGACCTGAGGTGATACTGATGTATGAGACAGAAGGTGATCTGGCTCCACTTCTACACTTTATTATTATCTAATTGATAAAATAACAGCAAGTTTGGGTTTGGGGTTTTTTTTTGTTTGTTTCTGGCTTTTGTTTTGGTTTTTGTTGATGTTGTTAAGGATTTCACGATTGACTATGAAAGTCTGGTCTAAAAAACCAAGAAGCGTTTCGACACAACATTAAATTCAAACTCACTTAACAGGTTACAATAATTTGGTATGAACAAGTCTTCTGGAAATAAGAAGTTCCCAGCTGTGAAATCAGGATAGTTTCGTCTATCCTCTACTCCAGAGAACAGCTAGTACAAAACATTTTTAGCACAGACATTTCATAAAGATTTGCTGTACAGAAGCTAACCAGCCTAGACGTTTCAGGTGGAGATGCACCTAGTTATTCACCTAAGTCTACCAAGTTCTGCTACTAGTAATTCAAAGCCTTCTCCGATTAACATCACTTCGTAGTTTCTACTTTCTAAGTCCCTGGTAGACACTACATCAGCAGAGCACAAGAACATGAAAAACAAAACAACATTTCCCTTGATTTTATTACATCCTTTGAAAGCATGAATCCGAGCTCCTACAAAGAAAGAGTTAAAGTTTACATAATACCGGCCAAAATTAGCAAGGCCAGTAGGACATCGTGGTTGCTGTTCAGAGAGCCTTGGATCGAGAAAACAGTGGCACCCTGACTTAACACATAACCAAACAGCAGCAGTCAGTAATGATTTTATTAATTAATTCAAATAAAATTAGCTGTGTTAGGTAGTAATCATTCAGTGTTTCTGAAGGAGCTTTGCTGAAGAGTTCAAATAGTAAATTCTGATATGACAATTTGACAGTAATGAGGGAAATAACAATGCAAGTGCTCATCTTCTAAATTTCTTTCCTCTCCTGATTTCAGCAGCTGCAACTCAAAACTCTAGGGTTCAAGTCTCTCGGGTCCCAGAAGTTGGTCTCCAACCCTCAGGAGCCCTGGACAGTAGACAACCCTGTAATTGTAACAGCTTTAACGCCGCTCAGAACTCACTGATGATCTTTTCCATCTCTGCCTCCTGCCTTCCCACCTCCCAACGCTTGGTCCACTCCTGACCAAGTACTTCTGTTCCAGCCAGGTAACCAACACGCTCGTGCTATTCCTCCCTGCAGACAGCATCGTCACAGACACGCTTACTAGAACACTTGCTAATAAAGCAAGGCTGTTTTGTGAAGCCTGTCGTGGTTGTCAGTCAGGCCGAATTTTAATTACATCATCTTACAGACTGCACAAGGACTAATCCGAGCGATGCTCTTCTCAAATCAAAACACATAAGTAAGATTTCTCATACTAATGACTTGCCTTCTCACTGGGTGGAATTAACCTTCAGTTCTTGTAGGGAGGATACAAGACAATGTAGTTCACATGATGCACAGCGTAGCTTCAAGGAAAAAACACACAGTAGATCACATCGTCAAAGAGAAACAACTGTGGAATAGAAGTTGATAAGCCCAATGACAATGACAGTGCAGAAAGTCTTAGCTTGACCCAGTCAGGGATTCCTGCCACTATTAAGAAGCTTTCAAGAAAAGTCACAGAAAGGCCCGTCAATATTATCCATGTTTGGATTAATTGAGACAAGCTTAAAAAAAAAGAAAAAGGACTTCTTGAAAATAACTTACATGGTCTCACCAAACTTCTTGAACTTCACCTCACAAAGGACAGAGTCCTTCAGCATCTATTGTAATGTGCCAGTTAACATCACTATGCCGTACTAATTCTTTTGTAAATTAACCCATTCAAGAGAACAAGCTTGGAGCGCATTTAAAAAGAGACCCTAATACGCTGGATGAAAGGACATAGTAAAAAACAACATAAATGCTGTAATTCTGAATTAAAAAGATCCACATTTGCTTGCACTGCATTATACAGATAAAAATCTAGAAGAGATGTCAAAACCCTTAAAAATACTGACTTTTACACAACTTGGCTGGTAAAGCAAGAGGCATTTATCAACATGTACGAACACGCTATCGTAGAGGATGAGGCTCCTACCGCCTGCTCTGCCCGCTGAGCCAGATTTCCTCAAACCTACTCTTGAAGGCGAAGTTGCTTGTGATTACTGGTGAAAGTGGCCTTGCATAGCGGAACAGCTGGCTTGAGTAGTCATTTTCGAAGAAAACAGCCTAAAAACGAGATATTTCCCCACCCCCCACCAAGTTGCAGTAACACGCTTTCAGATACTGCAGTTATCTATAAGTCTAAGCAATTCCCGGTTTTTTGACAACAAAATATTTCAGTATCTGTGGGGAAAAATGGCAGTAGAAGAAAACAGATTCAGACAGACTCAGCCAAATCCCACCTGTCCTTATTTATGTGACGCTGCTCAAGAAAGCCTCTCTTAGCAAGCATTTTAAATTAAATACTCAGCTTTTAAAGAGATATTAGAACCTAGACCCCGTACGGCACGGTTTATTAGACAGTATATTATAATTGTATTCGTCTGTCTTTCCACACCATTTACCGGTTCTTTACAACTCCGCAAGTTTCACGCCAGCCCGCACCCAGCTGCAGTCCTAACTACAGCACTGCCAGTGCGAGAGCTTATTGTTGGCTTAAAGAAACAGTATTTTTAAAAAGGCATTTGTAGAGTTGGTCAAGGTATTTATGGTCCTTGCACCCACGGAACAGTGTTCCTCATAGGAGACGTTCCCAGGAGTTGTCACCTACACCCTTACAGAAATAGCTGAAATCGCCTGACAGAGAGGCAAGCGGGGTTTTTTTTCAGCCCTCACTTTTGACCACCCCGTCCTCCAATAAACCAGACAAGTTAAACTTGCTCTAGACGGATACAAAAATCTTCATATACTTCACCGAAACCGCTGTCTCATTTCTTACCCATTCTACGCTTCTCCACCGCCGCCGCACCTGCGCGCCACGCTCGCCCCCTCCCAGACACGCGCGGGGCAGGACTGCGCCCCTGTGCGAAGACAGCGAAGGGTGCCCGGCTGCAGGGGCAGCGCATGGCCAGCAGCTCCAGGAGGGATCCCTCCCCTCCGCCCAGCCCTGCTGAGCAGGGGGTGGAGATGACGGCCCCCAGAGGTCCCCGCCAACCCCAGCCCGCCCGCGCTTCTGTCACTGGTTCCTGCTGGTGACATAGATCCCCACTTCGGTTCGTAATCTTTAATGAGTACCAGACAAACACGCCACTTGCCATCGTTACAGACAGCTGACACCTCTCTGTGGTACTAATTAATATTTCTACCCTCTCTCTGCACTGTTAAAAGCATTCAAGCAAGCTGCCACGATACAAACGCGCCGCTCCTAGCTTCGATGGCACAACAGATATATACAAAACCCCTCTTCGAACAATTTTATTTTGCGTGACAAAAAAATGAAGACAAGCACCCAGTTGTCCTTTAAGTGGCCAAGCAACTCACCTGCCCTGCATGAGTACAGATTATCTCATGATGCAAAGAATTTATCAGCACTCGATACACATTTGTATTTATAAAGCATGAAGCTGAAAGACCGAGGAATTTTCAGAGAGGAATGAAGACACAACCTTACACTGCACTTCAAGTGACCTTCTATGTCTGGAGAACCTTCTCAGAAGACAGTAGCTTTAGCAGTTACTATAAATACTTCTATCTTTATACTTTGTCAAATATAGGAATAAAAGCAGACACCTGTGGCTGACAATCCAGATTTATCTACCAGAACTAAACCAGTTGTACTTTAGCAGGAGTCTCACAGAAGTTTCTTCTGGAGTCTTTGCTGACACACAGAAAGCACAAAAAAGGTTTGCATTTTCCATGGGCCACAGAAGCTGCTAATCACCAGCTGTGAAGAACTGAAAAGATAATATATAGCCTCAACACGCAACAGGCCGATATTCAGATATGCAGTACAGTAACAGGGAACAAGTCTCTTGTACTATAGTGTCACCTGAAGTCATCGGCACCTCCGGTAGAAACGCACAGCCTGAGAGAAATCCCAGCTCTTCAGCAGTCTGACAGCAGTCTGGTAGTCCTGCCTGCTCCAACAAAGCTAACACTTGAATATTCAGCTTTTAACAAGAAGTTTAAAAAAAGCTTCCATGAAACATATGCTGTTATTTCTGCCACACAAGACAGCATTCAGAAGCAAGCTGACTATGGAACACTTGCACTCTTCTATAGGGGAGCAGAAAAAATTTAACCCACAGCAGCTGAGCAGAACCCTTCAGACTATGAGGTACAGAGAACCGTTTATGTCAGAGCTGGTACACCACAGCCTTTAAAACAAATTGAACTGTTATGCTTTGTGAATTTCTTCCAAGTGTCTTCCCCCGTCCTCCTTTTAATAACTATCTCACCTGAAACACAGCTCATTAATTTTAAGAATGTACTGACTCCTCCTTAACGAGGACATTTGAATGTTTAAACTGGGAAACGGGGCTGCCAAACGAACAACAACATTCTTCTGTTTAGGTGTCTCATAACGCTCGGAAACTGAATGCACGGCAGCGTAGGTTCTCCATAATCTAGAAACTGGTGTGGTGCCGGAGTTACCTTATATAATTTCTGTTAGAGGAAGTACAGCAAAAAGTGAGCACAACTCACTGGAGTTTTGTTTGCATTAACCATCATTTGATATCACCAACTGTGACGTTCACCCCAGAAGTCCTCTCTCAACTGTTTTTCAAATGCTGTAGTTCTGGCGGTCGAACGGCAGGCACCCGTGACTCCGGAGCTGTCTGTCCACCGTCCGCTCTCACCTGCTTCTACAAACACTGGGAAACACAATCCTTCAGGATAAGAGCTGAAAACATTCGAGTCTGCAGCTGCAGTAGAACTCAAATCTCCAGTAAGTTTATGAGCAAAGCAGAGAAAGGGACAGTATTCAATAATAATGCAATTCGAGTATTGCTTACTGGTATGGATTTGCAGAATACTTTATCTTTAGGAGTACAAGAAAATACGCACCACGGGCGATACCTAAGGAACCCCTTACGGAAGTTACATTAATGCCCATGCCTAGTTTTGTCCTTGCGTTATGAACACGCTCTCAAGAGCTCAGTTTTATCAACAGTTAGTACGCTACACAAATATGCGATTTAGCGGAGCGGAGAGATCTGTGCTGTGAAGAGGTCTGCACAATCAGGTTTTCAACAGTTTAGCTGCCGTAGTTGACAGTTCACAATTGCAGCCATTCATTAGCGTCCCTGGAATACAGCCTGCACAGTTCAAGCTGGTCAGCTATCTCTGGACAATGATCTATGCTCTGCTCCTTTTCCAACATGCCTAGTAATATTTTGCCCCAAAAGTCTGCCAAACATGTAGGAGGTTTGAACAAGCTTTCTCAGTAACATTCTTTTAACAGAGGCAACATATTTCTTTTCCCCCAAGAGCCAAAATAAAGTTATTAAGCCAGCTGGAATATTATGCTTGTCAACTACAAGTTTGTGTACACAGGGGCATAAAGGCAGTAGAGAAACTGATGTACCCTGATCCCGCAATCCTGGCAGGTACTCTAACTACCCTCCACCCAAATAATCAGAACCGCTGCTAAAGGCCAGCAAATGAGGAGTCGAGGCAATTTCGAGATCCAGTTCTACTTGTGTTTTTATAACATTTCTCAGACTCCAAATTCAAAGTGGATTGCAATATTCACATCTGCCTCAGTAAGAGCACTATTTCCTCCATCCTTGAATACTGATGCAGTTGATCCTACTTGTAGCCACATTTAGAGAGGAAAAGAAAATAAAACTATGTTATGCTGTAGATATGGCATAACTTCCACAGAACGTATTTCTCTTTTTAAGAGCTTAGCATTTAGACACATCAGCTAAGAAAAACAGTGTTGCTTTCTAAAGGAAGGTCTGACATGCCAAAAGCGCTCCCCCCCCCCCCCCCCCCCTTTAATTCTTTTGGACCACCTACCCACCCTCTCTTCCCCCCAGAGAAGATTTCTTGATTGATTCTTCATTGTTCATCAGGTCAATACAAGAAGCCATAGTTTTGTCTAAACTACTGTAAAAGCATACTGGACTATCAGAACAGGGAATTAAAGGTTTTCAGGCAAGTTCTTGCAAAAAAGGCAGTTCTACATCTACAGATACATAATTCTACGTATCTATCTACGTATCGGGCTAAATAATCTTACACCCCCACCTCTATCTCAGATGTAGTTTGGTTTAAAACAGGGTACCATAAGACAGGAATAACACAAAGAACTCTTTCAGAAAGATGGGAACTGACCAGCTTTTCACATCAGACCTGTCTCATACTTGCTGTATGTCTCACATTCTGCTTTCAAAGAACTCCCACCTGAACTATTTTACCTTTAAAACAGTTGCTCTTCATATTCAGAATGGTGAATGACTTACTAGATAAATCCAGGATATTTAGAGCTATACAGTATTCCTTGATGAATCATTATTTTAGAAGATGACTATAGGAGAATGATCTACACAAGTTTGTCAAGCTTCAAGTATGTACAAATATTTAAATATAAGTGAAGGTATCAGAAGAAAGGTTGATACCTGCCTACATATTGACAGCCCCCCTCCCCTTCCTGGGTATGTTACACATTAACACTAAGAGAAAAGAGAAAAACGCTTTCCACAAATTTCTAGCTCTCATGATCACAAAGTAAACTCTCTAAACAAAACCAAGGGTTAACTTCCTGAACCTGCAGGCAGCCTGAAACAGTGACTCATGACCTGTGAACTCCCTTTGCGCCCTATTAGTTTTATCGAAGTGTCAACCCTCTGCCTATTAAGGACACTTGAAGGTCTTCATTAACTATTTCACCACTGATTTCCGCAGATAAAGCAGCTGGGCATAAGCCCGTGGGAGTAGTGGTGCAATCTCAATGGCCAGAAAAAAGGAAAAAAGCAGGAGCAAGAAGAGATCAGCAGACAAGCAGGAGACAGTTTTATAATGAAGGCTTCTCAGTGAGTAAAGCGAATAAAAACAAAGTGGTAGAACAGCTTTAACAAGCTGCTACATTTTTATTTTCTCCTTTCTCTGTCTGAAGCCAGCAGAAGTCAGGCTACCGTTTGACGGGAGCAAAGAATGAACTTGGATCTACCAGCTCTGTGTGTACCTCCTACCTTGTACGAAGCCTAGGCCTGTTTAAATTAAGCTTTTATTGCTTATCAGTATCACTACTAAAGCAAGCTATTCCAAGCTGGGAGAGACGCTCACATACCATATAGCTCTTTGCCTAGTGTACCACTTCAGCAAACGACGCGGTTTTATCACCCAGCGCAGAAGCGAACAACTGAGAAGCACGCATTCCTTTTCAGATAACCACAAGTTCGTTTCTCTACTGAGCATCATGATGTGGCACGTCAAAAAGAGCGCTCTGCGTTCAGAGTCCGTTCCTATTGCTTACTTTGAGTTTTCATAGCCAAGCTTCTGGAAATGCTTCTTTAGAAACAAATGTGTGAAGCAATGCTGCAAGGTGGCTCAAGTTCAAAGGCAAAACTACAAAAATAGCATTAAGAATCACTGTTCAGGGTAAGAGTACCAAGAACCGTCTCACTAGGGTGCGACACAACGTTAGCAGCCTACAGGTTTGAATAAGTAGGACAAGTTTTTCCTTATTGTTATATAAAGCGATTCATTTGTCACAGATAATCATGTCTGTTACTACGATTTATATAAAGTATTAGAAGCTATACAAAACAAATGCAAAATACATTCCTTTCTTTCTGACTCCAATCATCAGAGTGATTAAACACGAGACAAATCACCTTCTGATAATATACTGAGCTATGAAAAAAACCTACCAGCTTGAAATCTAACCTTATTTGCACAAAGAAGAGTCTGTCAGCTGGGTCAGCAATCCTCTTAAGGTAGGCACAACCGCTGGAAAATTTTAGCTGTCTAACTTTTTCTTCTAAGCCCTTTACTGCTTTAATCAGAACTAGCGCCACTCTCCAAAACACGGCTTTTGCTCGCATAAAGGCATTAACAGAGTCACTATCCCAAACGCAGCGTTAGTCAAAGCCCCAGTGAGCACAAGGCCTGCATTATGGGGGATTTAACTCTCCAAACACTAATTTGTCTTTGACGTACCTTCTCCATCCACTACACCCTAATCCCACATATGCAGTTGCTTTACTAAAAGGTGCGCTGAGCGACACCAACTGTGTTATCTTAAAGTCTGGTACTCTCCCAAGGTGAGGGAAGGCTTACAGCATAATTCGACACATCAGACCTTCTTGTAATGGTGTCACTCCTATTTTAAAACAAACTCGTATAACCCACATGTATTTCATTCTTCCAAATTGCAGTAATCCCAACAGTAAACATTAATGACATAAATTCAGTGCTCAAACACCGCTTTCCCTGAAAGTCTTCTCCCAAAGAAGTCAATTAAGAACAGTTTTGGCCACGACACTACCCTTCAGAGCAGTTTTGGGGAATAAGTCACATACCTCCTTTCTCTCTCAGGCCCTTTGATGAGTCTGCTCATGCTACGCGCCTTTGTTACAACTAATAGTTCCAAACCACTTTCCTATAAGGAAAACTCATTGCAAGGTTCTACTTTCCACTGTGTCCACATCTTTGCCCAAGTAAGTGGTGTCTGGTTTTTTTTCCAACGCAAAGGACCATTATCTGTAGAGCTTTCACTGCGTGAAGGCATAAAAATTCATACGCGGATGCATGCACCTTCCTAACTGATACTGTACAGCGCAAACTCAACAGCAGGATAAAAACCAAGAATCTGCATTATAAGCCTTGAAATTTTCCAAGATACCCCTCACCTGATTGCCCTGAGATAGCACTACACTTCTATTTTGAACAACACTGCAATATAGCGGTGTTGACCAACTCTTTTGAACCTGGCAGTCGTTGGATTGTTTTATGATGCGTTCAGGGGAAAGGAGAGAACATACAGAGCAACTGGGTGCAGGACAGTTTTCAGTCTTTGATTTGGAAGAGGTCACATTATTTGTGCATTAAGCACCTTTCGGGCTACTTTCTGTCCTGTTTTGTAAGAAAAGTAATCACGCTCATAGCCTGAGATCGAGTACAGTTTACTACTTGCCTAAACACTTTGCTATGTTTTGTATTCTTAACACACACAAAAAAAAAAAGTAGCCCAGGTAAATTTCAGTATGACTTTCTGAAACTACGAACTTACAAAAACCACTTGACAATAATTAGAAAGTTGATTTTTTTTCCCCTTAATAAAAGGTATTTTTATGGCATTATAAAATAATTCATACCTGTCTTCATCACCATCAACGGGAATAGATATGCCAAACACGGAGCTGGCAAGACTGTTCATAGGAGTACTTGCAGGTAACTGAAGAGGATTCGCTAGAGTGTCTGGAATGGGAGGCTTCACAAGAGGTTTATTTTCAGCTATAAGAGAAAGTGGTGGCTGAGGTAGGGGTTCCGATTTTCTTCTAGTATCATCAATCTGGCCTACTAAGGATTGAGCTTGAGTCTGAAACTGTCCGAGGTTTGACTGTGGCAGATTCGCAGGTACATTAGGCGTGCCTTGCATTAACGAGTGTCCCACATGCTGTGGCTGGACAACGCCGGTACTTCTGCTGACAGAAGTGTGGCTAGTCAGCTGGGACTGGACTAGCGTAACAGGGACATTTGGCATAGTAACAGAAGTGGTGGTAGACACACTAGGCACGCTTGTACCGGGCACAACCGCAGGCACGTTCTGAACTCCAGAGACCACAGCATGGGGAGCACCAGGCATTCCGGACACTTGACTGCTTCCACCCATTTGATGCTGAGTCACAGATTTCGGTTGCACAACCCCTGTATGTCCGATGCCTTGCGGCACCACACCTCCTGGTTGCGGAACGGCAGTCTGACTAGCTTGTGTCTGGCCACTCTGCATTAATCCCGATCCCTGTCCGACTGCTTCGCCAGACTGCGCTGACACCCCCATGGCTGGCGCTCCCACAGGTGAGGGATTTTGGCCGGTCACCTGCCCCACAGGAAGGCTGGAAGCCACAGTACTTGGAACAGAGCCCGTAGTAGCCTGCTGAATAGCTCCTTGAGACTGCATAATTGTCATGTGCTGCATGTATTCGGTCTGACCAGAAGGTTGCGTCGGCAGTAGATGCACTGGTGGAATCTGGGACTGAGAATAAGCAAATTGTTGAGGCTGAGTCACCGGTATGTTTGCCTGCTGCACCTGCTGCTGTGCCACAGGAATGCTTGGCTGCCCTATTGTCACATTTGGAGGTGCCATGCCTTTCCCGTTGGGTCCAGCCTGTGCAACACCCTGTGTAGTTACCTGTGGCTGCGATTGCTGTGGCACCATCATTTGCTGATTTGCTACTGAAGCCCCAGAAAACATAGGCTGAGCAGTACTTTGAGGCATGGCCCCACCTATGGGTTGTTGCGGCTGCTGTTGTTGCCCAATGACAAAATTAGGTTGCTGTAGAGAAGACTGGTTCATTTTCTCTGTCTGAAGCAGCTGTGACACAGCAGTCAGGGAACTGTCAGCTATAGAATCAGGGCCATGGGCCGACGCTGGCACAGCCGAGACCACAATGGAACCTCCTGTGGCACCGAGGCCACTGTCCCTCTCTTGGGCAGCCTGCTCAAAGGTGCTGCTGTGCCTAATGCAATCTCCAGTCCTGCCAAGGACACCACCACCATCCGAGTCCCGGTCATAATACTCCATACACGTCCATCGTCCTCGCCTGTAGGGCTCCCCTGTACCATGGTCCAGCTTGATCACCCTGAAGCGTGAGCTGCACGCAGCAGCCACCGTCTGAGACATCGTCCCAGGAGCGGCAGATGCAGAAGGCCCTGTGGAGGGCAAGGCGGTTTGAGCACTGCTGCCTCCTGCCACGGCCGCGCCAGGGGCGGCAGCCGGCAGGGGCACAGCAGAGCTCTTGGGCACGGCCCCCCCATTGGGGGCCACAGCCGGCGGGGCCACAGCCACCCCTCCAACAGCCACAGCCAGCTGCCCGTCCAAAAGGAGGTTGGGAGAGACGCTGCCAGGAGTTTCGGCCTCGCCCACGTTGTTGAGAGTCTCCTCGGAGGAGCTCCGCTCGCAGACATCCTCGGGGCCGTAGTCGGTGGCTCGGGAAACATCAAAGATTTCGGAGGACACGTCCTCGGTGCGGGACTCATCCGGGTCGTCCAGGCTCTCGGTGTCCTCGGTGATGCTGCTGGCCACCTGAGCCGTGGTCACGCTGGTGATCTGGAAGCAGCTCTTCTTCTTGGCCGGCATCTTGGACATGTTTCCTCCGCGGGGAGGGGCTCGGCCAGCCGGGGCTCGGCGAGCGCGGTGCCGGGGCGGGCTGTCACGGCGTGCCGGCCGGGCCCCCGGCTCTACCGCACATCCTCCGGCTGCTTCCTGCGGCGGGCGGGCGGGCCGCGGCGCTACCGCCGGCGGGCAGCGGGCCGCGCGGGGGGCGGCGGGGCTCCTCCTCTTCCTCCCCGTCCGCAACCCTCCTCCCGCCGCCGGGACGCGGGCCTCCTCCTCCTCCTCCTCCTCCTCCCCGCCGCAGCCCCCGCTCCGAACGCGGCGGGACCGGCCTGGGCGCGGGCCCCGGGCGGACGCAGAAGCGGGGGCCGGGGCTCCGCGGCGGCCGGGCGAGGCCCAGGCGACCCCGTCTCTTCCTTCCTTCCCTCCCTCCCCCCCCCCCCCCCCCGCCGCCCTGTCTCCGCGCTCTACCTGGAGACCAGGCGCATCCTGCTGGGAACCAGCCCGCGGGCGAGCCCCGCGGGTAAGCCCTCCCCGGGGGGGAGGGAGGGAGGGAGACCGGAGGGCCGGCGAGGAGGAGGTAGAGGGCGGCCCTGAGCCGGGCGGGCGGCCCCGCTGCGCTGCGCCGGCCCCGGGAGCGCGGGCTCCGACTGCGGCTCCCCTCGCCCAAGATGGGGCTCAAGTTCTCCTGCGCTGCACCCTGGGAAGGGCCGCCGGCCACGCCTCCCCTTGCCTGCGCGACGCTACGGCGCGATGACGTCACGCGCCGCCGGCGCTACGGCGCGGCGGGGGGAGGGCGGAGCGTGCGGTGGCCGTTTGGAATGTGCCACCGCCCGCTAACTCCCTCCTCGCCGCCCCCCCGGCTCCGCCCGCTTGGGTCCGCCCGGCCGCGCGCGGGCCGCCGCCGGCGGCGGTTGGGCGCGTGCGCAGCCCCGGCCTGAAGAGAACGGGCGACGGCGCTCCCAAGGGGTCGCCCGCTCTCCTCAGGCCGGGGCTGCCAGCTCACCCCTCTAAATCACCGTATTTTCCAGCCCAAACGTCTCTGCGGCCCATTTCCAGTCATGGTTTTCTCTTCGTCGGGGTAACCGCCTCCTAATTCTTTGTCGCGGTTCCCTTGGTCGTTCTCACAGCGCCGCCTCGGCGCGGTTTGCGGTTTAAATCGAGCCCCTCACACAAATGTGCCGATGAGGCGCTGCTGGTGTCGCGTTCGGAACACTGTGGTTTTTTTTTTTTTTTTTTACTAGGTCCGTTCCCAATGGGATTCCTGATAAATCTTCTTTTGTTGTTTTTTTTGTTTGTTTGTTTGTTTTTCCACAGCTACGTCCTAGTGGTGATTCATGTCCAACCTGTAAGGAGCCTACTTTTGTTGTCTTCAGGTGCTCACCTCTCATAAATCCCTGATAAAATATGTAAGTTAACTTTTTTATTGTATCTCATGTCTCTTATTCCAGCCACCAATGTCATAGGTCCCTGTTTAAACTCTCATGCCTTGCAACTGCACCGTTAACCTATCCTGGCTTTTTTGAGTAAGGTCACAAAGTGTTTTAAGGACCGGTTCTAAAATACAGAAGATCCCCACTACTAGCTTCCCTTCAGTTCAACTGTTCACTGTAAATGCAACAGTTCAGCCAAGTTCTGATTTATTTTGCAATTTTGTGTGCTAATCCATCTCTTCTGTATCTGTTCTTAGTAATATTTTCCAGTAGGATATCATACCAAATACTTCTCTAGCTTCAACCTACTGCGTTATCAGTGTAAGAACTCATTTATGTTAGAAAAGAGTTTTGAGTTAATCTGACATGAAACACCTTGGTAAATTTCCATTTATCCAAATATCCATTAAAATTGGTCATGCCAATTACACAATCACACAAAGGCAAATGCCTTTCCACTTTTTATTTTTTAACTTTAATTCAAAGTTCTTATCACTTATCACTGTACTAGCCCAAATTCCAGAAAACTTCCGCAAGAGGTGTTTGGGTAAGTGTCTGTTCATGTTATTAGCGTCTTCTATTAATCAGATATTTCAAACGGCCAGAGCCTTCATCCTTGAACTTTCTGTCTTCATTATCCTGTCACGCCTCATTTCTTCTCAGGGAGGAAAGCATTCTGATGATCGCCCAACTCTCCGTGTCTTTGAGCATTGCCGTCATTTTCACCAGCCTGGTGAAGATGTTCTGGGTGTGATTCAGTGGGAATCTGGTAGCGTTGTTTGACCAGATGTAGAAGATAACCACTGGGGTTTTCTCCATTAGCCTCAGGTCAGCGTCCCACAGACTATGGCCTGGCAAGTAACAAACCCCAGCTTTTCTGGGTGTACTCTGAGTAGAGGACTGGCCCTTCACTTCTCGCCATACACACTGGGTAGTCTCTTTCAAGTCCTGAATCTCAGGTTATACCCCATTTGTTCTGCTTTCAGTAAAGCATTCTGTTCTGTGGTGTCTGGTGAACTCTCCTTATGTGTGTAACATCCTTAGTTTCTGTGTCTGTGTGCGTACAGTGTGCCAAGACTTGCTTTTCCTCTCATCTTCCTTGGCACCTTGTCTTCTGCCTGCTTCTTTTTATGCTAGTATAAACCTTTTTTTCGATTCTGTTTCTCTTTGTACGAGCTCATCCCTTACTATTTCCTGTCCTCATATTCTTCAAAGTCTGCCTTCTAGAGTTTCTTCATTCTGCATATGTTAGGAGATGATGAACTGTCTGTGCAGCATCCTATTTCCTCCTTAATGATTTTGAATTCCCATCTGAACGCCATTTGTAATTCTTGGATTTCCTCCTGGTATACAGGAGTTTTTGCTCCTGATACGACATGAGTTCTGTCAGGCAACATTTTCTGGAGTAGCTTCTACCAGGTACCCACTGGAGAGGAGAATAAAGCATATTCTTTATCTTTACTGCCATCTCTTAGCCCTCTGATCGAATCTATGTTCTTAAAATTCATCTTTTCCGTACAACCCTGACGTTGCAGAGAGAATAAAGACAATCCTCCAGACTTCCTCCCAAATTCCCTCCAACATGCAATCCTTTTTTTCCTGCACCCTCTTCACTGCATGATTTCAAATATACAAATGTTAGAGAGGAAATGTAATGTACAAAGTACAAGATCTCGAAAATGAGTGATATCATCTTAATACCAAATTGCAGTGTTAAAACTTTGTATTTCAATCTAATAAATGTCTCATGTCCATGAGAAAGTGTATTTTTGACATGGGATGTGATGAGGCATTAGACCTTAAACCTGCCATTAGCCCAGGAACTATTACTCCTTGTCCTGCAAGTCAACCAAGTATAATTTGATAAAATAATGGAACTCTGTATTTGAGCAGAGAGGGCGATGCTGCTTTGACAAGGTAAGTTTCATTTTAACAAGCAGCATGTGGATGTGTCTGGGAGTTTTTAAATTAGTCACAACAACGGTGGATTAAATAGCCAACAGAAAGTCATGTGGCCAAAGAAAGATGTATAATAATGCAATATATTGTACAGGACTACTATTGATACCACAGATACCAATGAGGTCAGCAGGAGTTCTGGGGTTTTTTTCAGGTTAGCATGAAAGCTGTAGGGCGGTGAAGCAGCTGGGATTGTATGTGGCGTAGATCTTCTATAAATGATGATGACAGTCTTTGGAGAAAATGTCACAAGGGCAAGGATTAGCTAGCTACAGGAAAGAGTAAAGACTTGGGATAACTTTTGTATGTGGATTTTTAAAAATGTCTTCATTTTCAAACTGAAAGCATTTGGGCATATTAGTCGAATACATTCAGAACAACATATGATGAAGCCATTCTGGATAGGAATATGTTTTGAAAAATCTGTCCCCACACAGTTAAATAATAGGTGTGTCAGTGGAAAGATGCAGGAGACCAGAACATAAGAAGTTATTCTACACCTACCCTATAAGTGATATTTCAAAATTATTATAGGAAGGAGACTGATAGGTAATTCAGTGGGATGAAATTCTTTCCCACCATATAGGTTCGCAGACCCATAACAGGTAGGGTAGCACTTTTTTCAGCATTGGATAAGTACCAGTAGAGTGTTGAACAGTAGGCTGCTAAGCTGTAAGAACAGATGTTTTTCCTGACAGTGCAGCAAGCCAAAATGAAAAGTTATTTTCTTCTAATTTTTATGCAACTACTGTATTACTTTAGTGTATGAAAATACGTTTTAGTGGAGCAGAGTGGTCTTCAAATTTAGATAGAACTGAAATCTAAAATAGCAAAGATGCTATTTTAGAGTCCATTAATTTGTCACTGTTCTTGTTCAGAATAAATTAACATTTAAAATTATAAAGTTCTGAATCCCAGATTGAAAGAGTCATTTGCTAAACCCTCTGTTCACAAACTGCATATATATGAATATTTTAGTGTGACCTAAAATGTAATGAGGAATGGGCTATTTGGCTGATATTTCATGTGGTCTAGCAAAAGAGAGAGGGAAATTAACAAAAGGTAAAATAGGGAAAGGATAAGGAACAAGAATGAACAAGATTTCACTAACAAACCAGAAAGGTTTGTGAAAAGTCAAGTATAAAAATTGCTGCAGCCCGTGGCCAGGTTAGCCAAGATATACACAAATAATCCACACAATGGCCTTGGCAGCATTACACTGATAATATTTTTGCAAGGTTGAATTAGAGCTGAACAATATTCTAGTAGGTTGGGCACAAACATACTGATATTTTTATTAAGTGTCGAGCATGTATATATTCCTTTTTTGCCTTCAAGAAAAACATCTGCCACAGTTAGTTAAAAGAAATTCCCACATGACTCCTGTTTGAGTTTCTGTGAGTGTCAACTGTGTGGGACTCTCATGGTTTCTGTGTGTATGCATGCGTGTTCCTGTTTTTTGGAGATCTGGGAAGGACAGATTTAGCAGGCAGTGGTGAGGGCAGCAGGCTCCTTTTCAGTGCTCCTATGTCCAGAGTTTTGTCTAATGTTTCCACACCCTCTCCATCACCTTCTACCATTACACAGTTCTCTAGGAGGATCCCTTGACAGAGTTTCAGTAGCAATGAGAGCCATTAGCGGTTTTCCACACTTGTGGTTTTACTGTTTGGGGACTGCAGGTGAATTTACATATTTTGGCATTTAAGGACCATGAACCAGTCATGCAAAAGACGCATATCTTTCACAAAATCTCTCAGCCTCAGAGACTGACAGAGCAGAAATGCTATCACAGATGACAGAAGACCAAAAAAGAAGCTCCTCTAGAGTGTAAGCTATAAAGACTCAAATACTGACTGCATATATGTATCCAGTGAAAATGGTACAAAAATGTTCTGTTTGTTTGTTTATATGATTTTAAATGGGCAAAAAGTGATCCTTCCCACTGATCATAGCTTAAATCTGTATATCGTTCAGACAGGGATAAAAGCTGCACTTTAAAAACCCTGAACACTTATGGAGTTTGCACAGGCACACACATGCTCACATCTAGAGATGTATATGTGTGTGTATAAAGATGTATATTAATAGGTGTATGTGTAAATTTTAAATTTTGAAAATCACTAATGATAACATTAAAAATACAGTTTTTTTTTTTTTAAAGAAAGCTGTAGGAATTGTCAAAGGGAGTTGGACTATTTATTGGTATCTAGAGTTCATGGGTTCAAATTTCTTAGCCATTAATAGCATTAGGTGATTGTTGTCGGAGATTAAAAACTAGCCTGGGGAAGCAGTGTGATCTAACAGATAGGGCATTTACCCAAGTATCAGGAGTCCAGATTGAAATTGTGTGGAAGTCAGTAGAAAAACATTCAGGGGATTAGTTTTTTAACTTCAGTCTTACACCTCAGTTGGTATTTATCAGCAGTGTGGCCTTGTGCAAGTTATTTTTCCTTCTTTGTGCCTCTGTTTTTTTCTCTCCCATCTATCAGCCTGCCTTGTCTGCAGATACAGAGAAGTCTTCAGGGCTCTGCCTGCGTTTTTCTGTGTGTTGAGTACTGAGACCTAAATTTTGGTCAGGCTATGTGATACTCTTTGAAATAGTAGCATACTAGCACAATAATGGACAAGTGATAAGCAATTCGTTCACCACTAGGTTTTTTTCAAATTTGAACAGAAATTTAGGAGTTACTAAAAATCAAACTTTCACATATGTGAATTGAGGCTTACCAGTTTGGTATTTTAAGAGGGCGCTCCCTTTCAGATGACTCTTGTATTAAGATCCTGCATTAATATCTTAAATTTCAAAATAAACAGTAACATCAGAAATGCCTTTCCTTCACTGTAAACTGTACATTTTCCATTTTTATTAAACTAGTGGTGTTAGACAGTAAGATGTTTATCCAAATTATTCTTGTTTTTAAAATGCATCTAAATTACCACAAACTATCTCAAACCAGACTGAGATGCAATGGTAATTTGAACTTCAAGTCCTTTTGAGTTTCAAGCTGCAAGACATTGACGGCAGGACCTGGAAGACAAATTCCAGGTTACAGACTGCTGGAGGGAAGAAGGCATAAAAAAGGGCAAATGAGTTACTTGAATGTCTAAGTAGGATTTTTGCATTTATAAAGGCCACTAACTATCAAGAGAACCAGTGAATAGTAGCTGCAGTATTTAGCTTTAGGCTCTTCTTAAAGTCTCATGTGACAAAAAGCATGGAAATTTCCTCTTTCCTAACCCTAACAAAATTGCTCTTTTTTGTCTGTTCATTGTCTTCTATATGGAAAATAATAGGTACTAAATCCAACAACTAGTGAAAAAAAGTTAATACTGAGAATAAATGGAAACTGTTACACACATACACGGAAACACATTTAAAGTGCAAATACAAATTAATATATGTTATGAATCTCAGCAGTTGTTGTTAGCCTGATCCTGACCCCTTTCAAGTCAATGGCAAACCCCATTAAATGTCAGTGGGAGCTGTCTTTTGCTTAACTGAGATATGGTAAAATCTAAGATGAACGTTGGTACAGATCAATGGACAGGTCTTTAGCATAATACGCTCTTCTTCACGGTGAGTACCTTTACTTTTTCCATACTATCTTGTGCTGCACCTCATTCAGCTGTTTGGGAGCACTCTGGGGCAGAACATTTCCTCTGTTCAGCATAACGTGTCAAAGACAATTGTGCACACTTAAAGAATTTAGGTGTAAATAATTTAGAGAAATTACATCATTATATGTAACAGTTGCCTAAAGAGTGCTTTTTCACCAGGGGAGTCTGAGGTTGCCTGTTAATAGACTAGTTACTGTCAATTACTCCTGGGCTGTATAGGCCCCTGTGTGTTTTTTATATGTTTGATTTGGCTGTTCTCATTTCCATAGTTGTTCTCAGCCTTGCTCTCTGCTGTATTTTGAATCATTTGTGGTTTAGAGGCTGAAAGGAGAAGAGAAGTATAAGTAAAATCTGAGTTGCAAATCCAGTTTGGGACTGTAGTTTGTTTGCGATGCTGAAAAAACCCGATGCATTTTGAAGTCAGTATAAGGCAACTGCCATGTGTTGGCACTAGCAATGAATTATTGCTGCAGGAACAACACTTTCGGGAAGGCATAGAGCAGACCTCTATGGGTTTCATACACAGTTTAAAACCCAGGAAATAAATCCTGGCTTTAGGATAAATAAGTCAGGTTGGTCTGTGTTTTCTTTCTCAGTTTGAACATGGAAGAGTTTGTAAACTGTCGATATTTAGTTAATACACTGGAATGCACAAAATTTCTTCAATTTGATGCATAAATAGATTACAGCATTTTCAGCATTCCAGTCTTATGATTGAGTGGAATCCAGATCAGGTTTCATTCAACCTATTTAAAAGAGCAATGTGAATGGTTTCGGATATCTTACATGGAGTTCAGCAGCATATTGTCTCATGTATTTCAAAGTCATATTGAGTAAAGACTAATATCAATAATGGAGAAAATCCACCTATCTTCAATAGACTTTTTATGTCTTTCTGTTTGGCATGAGTGTATTTTAATGGGACATTTCAGTAATTCATTGCTGGATTTCCCAGAATCAGGGTTGCTCGTTTTCTTGAATAATTCTTCTCTGAATAGTAGGTAATCGCTGTATTCTGTGTATAAACAATTATTCGGGTTTTTTACCAGCTATATTAATTATCTCTCAGTGTTAAAAGCATGAATAATGGCACGGCATTTATTTTCTTAATTAACATTGGATGTTGTCTAAGCAAAAAGGGGAATGTATACAAATTCCAGGTAGCTAGTCAGATACTTTAAATAACCTGCGGCATGACTTGATCTATAGTTATATAGATCTGTTTGCAGTACTGAGTTCGTAAAGTGTAGGTCCTTATGTAATATTTGTAGCATAAGAGTAAGAGGAAGTGTGGAGTAGGAAGATCATCTATTTTTAAGATGAGAGAGCAGTTACAGGGTAGACATTAAAGCGATCGCAACTCTGTAACAGTAATATTTAGATGGCCTATTTACATAGACTTTCCAGGGAGTCCTGATTGTTCGGAGTGGTGATGTCTGTGCTCTCTGACTAGCTGAGACAACATTCATTTGGTTCAAGTATGCGAGATAGTCAGGTTCAAAGGTGAACCTGTATCTATGCCCCTCACATTTCCCTTCAACAAGCGCAATGCCTTTTCTTCCCCTTTTTACTGGTTAAGCATGCATTCAAGAGCAAAGATTAGAGCTAGATAAATAAAGGTGTGTGGGAACTTCTACATATTTAGGTTCTGAGTAATTTTTGACAGATCTATTACTACCATATCGTGTGGGATACCTGTTAGCCAAAACTGGTTCCCTGGCCTTTTTTGCATAAACCTGCTGCATAAAAACTAATATTCCGCAATAGCTGCAACTTTTCTACAAAAGCACAAATACTGGTTTTGTAGCGGATAGAGGATTGATGGATTCTCTGGCTCCAAATGGAAGCTGTATGCAGAATGTATACATTCTGTGGCTAATTCCTGCTTTTCTCATCAGACTGTACAGGTACTATAAAAACCTGTGACTTTGCACCTACTGAAACACTCATCCTGTTAGACACTAAAATGATGTGGCAAATATAAACCTAAATTCTGTTCACGTAAGTCTCAGTTTTTCTGCTGTTAATTTTCTTTTAAAACTTCCATAAATAGTTCTACTGAAATCCCACTGAAACAAAATTGTCAGTGAAATAGAGAGATTACTCAGCAAAAATAAAAATGTTAGAAGTAGACAAGCAATAGTTGTTCATGATGGTCTGTGTTTTGTATTGTAATTATTTTATAATGGAACGCTTCCATTGTAAACTTGATTAAAAGAACAGGCACAATTTGTTTTCCTTCATCATTAATGCTAAAGAAGTGATCACAGTATATATCCATGTGTGCAACTTCAAAACCCTTTCAGAGTTCTGTCTTGGGAGCCTGAGAAAAATGAGACAACAGAACATTTGGGGAAGTGAATATTCTGAAGCTTGTCAGAGTAAACGGATGGAAGTGGTACAACTTTTCTTTTTTACTTTTGGGTAAAATTAAAAATATCACAATACTTAAAAAAAATCACTACTAGGATTGCCATAATCATCACCTATTTCATGGCAAGCCCTTAGCAGAGCCTGCATTAGGAATTGATCAGTGGAATTGTCCTGAAGGTGTTAAATAGTGTAGAAACTCATTAGTAATACATTGCAAAAGCAGTGATATACTAAGCTTTTTCATTTGGGGGAGGATTTTTTTTTTCTCAGTTGCACTATAAATAATTTATAAATTTATAAATAATTTTATAAATAAAATATTTTTCTTCAGGGGGTTATATTCTGTTAAGGCATCTGAAAATCATTAAAGGCTATCGATACAGAGTCGTCTCCAAGAAGAGGAGCTGTGGTCTCTGTGTGGAGTAGTAAGGACTTAGTGACTCCCTCTTACAGAAAGAGTGGGATGCTTGCTGGGTTTTTTTCCAGCCACAGTCACGCTCTCGCTGTTGTTTGAATGAACTTGACAGCATCTGAAGCGAACTGGTAGAGGGGCTGCACAATGCTAGCATTGCTCTGCAGCAAACGCGACATCACAGCAGCCATGTTTCAGTGCGGAAGGTTGTACACAATATATGCAGTAGATACAAAACAGATACAGAAACATCGGAGTTAGGTCCTTGGCTTTATCCCCAGGGAAATCTTGTGGTAGTGTTACCATTCGTGGTGCTGACCTGCGCAATGCACACCGGGTCACCCGGATACCCATGTCCTGTATCCCAGTGCTGCAGCTGACCAGATGTCCTTGTAACAGCAGTACAGAGGCCAGAAAGTAAAGAACAGCGGTATCAGAACCATGAGGTTAGTGTAATTGGGGTGGCTGCAGCACTGTGTGTGCGCTACTTAGGCAACAGGCAAGGCTTCTTGAACACGCAGGTCTGCTTGCGGGCCGCAGGGAGTCTTCCCCTTCTTGACACACCTGCCCTGCTGTTACTGCCACTGCTGTTCCTAGTGCTCTTCCTTTTGTGTGTAATGCAGTAAAAACCCAATTTCTGTTAGCTATTGCCATTCCCAAAATAGTAGTTGTGGATCTCAGAAGCTCAGTTGGAAGGTCACAGAGAGAGCTTGTAACAGGCTTTTATCAGGAACCCAATCAAAGGGCAGGCAGAAAAGCACTTTCTGGTACAGCGTTGTCAAGAAGGATCCCATAAGAAAACAATATTTCACCTTTACGCTACCAGAAGTAGTCTCCTAATTTAGTATTCTCTCTCTTTCCCCACCCGTTAGCTTTTACAGTAGTTCTAAAACAGATTTATATATAAAGTCCTAGTTGGAAAAGTGGTAACTGATTTTCTTTTGTAGCTGGTGACAACAAGACGAGAGCATATGAATCCATTTTATACTGGCTTTTGTGATCATCAGCAAGTACGTTATACGAGAGAATGGAGAAAATATTTGTCAGAAAGAAATATTTGTTCCCCACTCATGAGAGTAATCCTGATAAGAAAACCATGGATTCACCTTCAGAGCTTGTTAATGTCAGACCATGCTATTCTATTGCAAAAAGGCAGACATTTTCGCTTAGTTTAACAAGCAACTATTGTTTTCCCTTCTGCTTAACGAGGTTTTATTTAATGTAGTGAGTCTCAGGTAAAGCTGTTTATTCTATATTCTATTTATATCAACAGAATTTACCTTACATTAACGGTCGCAGAAAGTAAATAGTAATGTGCTGAGAACATGGAAAACAAAATATGGTTTCTGGCTTGCCAAATCTTCATCACTGAGTATATTTTTCCTTAGTGGTTGCCTTGCTGTAGTAAACAAAGTTAAGGACTAGGCCATTTTATTAGTAACAATTCTGTATTGATGCATAAGAGAAAATTGCTGTCCTTCCTTTTCAAAAGATGAAGTTGCGGTTTCGCTCTAGCATGACATACAAAGCCATAAAAGAGAAACAATCAAATTTTGTTTAGGAAAAACCAAAGCATTTATTGATACTACAAAAAAAAATGTAGTTCTGTGACATCAAAAAGTGCAGTTCTTATATGGTTGTTTAGTTAGTGCTGGAATTAGAAGCAACACTATGACTTCCTTATTTGTGGATAAATTTACTGAACAGTACAAATATCATGTGGAATTACATCTTGAAGTTTTATTGCTCTCTACTGAAAATGTACGGAGTAACTAAAATTAATACTAGCAGGCATACATGAAATGCAGGAATCAAGCTTGAAATCCTTGTTCAAGCAGAATTCCCAGCAAAATCCAGTTTGGAAGTAGGTGTCTGCAAGCACTTAACAAGTTTTAGCAATGTCTGTTACCATGAAGAAGCTGTTTCTAAACACTTTGTGATGTATAGATTCATATTTTTTTCTTTCATTAATATGCTAGTCAAGTGCAGGCACTGCTGATGATTTAACTTAAATCTGTATTGGTGACAAAGCCTGTGGAATTCTCGAGAAGTTTTTAATTGAATCTGAAATTGAGATGAATGCACAACCAGAGTGTTCAAACATAATATATGTAATAATAGTTGCTGGAACTGCAGTGAGGATAATGGATTCTTACTGCCTTTCCCATACTGTGGCATTGTGCTATGGTTTGGTTTTGGCAGGAGATGACGCAGAGATTAAATATCGCTCTGAACGCTGCCTGAAGTTGCAGGCATCAAATTGTTATGACTGGTTCTTTTAATACTCTTCCAAATGCTAGAAAAAGTGTCAGATGCATTTATATTAAAACCAAACATGGTTTGGAAAAATAGTAGAAAATAGAGGTGAATCCCTCTCTAACCAAAGTGAGCTGCAAGTTTTCCTTTTACTTCAACGTTGTGGTCACAAACCTGTAAAGATAATATGCATTCATTTGAGAATGGGCCACCCTAATAAAATGAGATATTTGCAATTATTTTGTGACATACTATCCAATATCTCCAAGGAGACTTACTCTGTGAAAATATATGGACTGTTTTTCTCTGAATTAGTAAATCTTACACTTGTTTATTCACCTCTTTTTTTTCACCTTTTCTCCCTTCCTCTTCAGAGACAATAATAATTTCAACTCATGTAAGAGTGGTTCCCATGGGAATGGTTCTAAAATGCTTTTGGAGTTATTCTACCACTTGAATAACACTATTCCAGGTCAGCACAAATTTGGCCTGTATTTTTTTAATTTGTTTTCTTTTTCAGTTTTTATATAACGTTTGAAAATTGAAAAAAAAAATCATCTGCTTTACTTAAGCAGTAGACAGATGGGGTGTGATTATTGAATACCATGAGTGGTGTAGATTTCCTTCCTTGGACAATAGTATTTGTTTGTACTGGCTGATACTTGCACTCTAAGATAACTCACTTCTACAGCACATAGTAAAGTACATTATGACTAAGTCAGCTTGTAAGCAGTTTTATTGTGGTCTCTCCAGTATAGGAGGTTTGGGGTTTTTTTCAGCATTAAGTCACACACAATTTTTAGATGATATGGTCATACAAAGAGAAGGTCAGTTGAAGGAAAAGGGAAAAGTTTTTTTCTGAATTTCCTAGTCTTTCAGCATTATCACCTTCAGTTTGCTTTACAATGACGGCATAAAAGCCATTCGGTTTCTCAGTTTTTCCCCTCAGTGGGGCACTTAGAAGATTCCATATCTTACTATGAATTGGGCACTGTCTAGATCAAAGATCTTCTGTTTTTTTGAAGTTTTAGGACATTTCTCCATCTAATCGGAGCTGATGTTTTTCTTCTCATCTGGTGCCAATAACAAAGGGCAGAGATGATAAGTGGAATCAATATTGTTCTGTGTTACAGAATTGCAGGTTGCACAATGCTATACAGTGGATCAAACAAAATTCTGAAAGAGGGTCTGGTCTGCAGCAGTCCTCCAAATCTCAAACACCTTGATGGGAAAGTTTGCCTGCAACTTGCGTGGTCCTTACCTGACAGTCCTTACTATTTAGAGACGCTAATTGAATGCTGGTTTGTGTAAACCAATGCAAAACAAACTGAGCACAAGATGTGAACTATAAATGGAAGTTTTCTGAAGGAAATGATGTAGGCTACGAGAAAATGTTACTGTCAGAGTGTGGGTGGCCCTTGTGCTGTTTCAGCATGGGGCTCGCCTTGCCAGCAGTGAGAGGGAGGTGGTGGGCATGCTCCTGCTCTCTCCTGCCCTGGCCGAGGGTGACTATGGCAAGCAATTCCCTTCAGTGAAAGACACACAGGGCGTAAGTATTGGTCTGATGGCTATATTGTGCTTCAGTGAATCAGAGTTTCTTCCCAGGGTGATACTAGGGGTGACACTGTCCAGTCATAGTCTGCTGCAGTTGGAAGATTATCATATCATCAAGGTCTTTATGACTACACATAGGTCAGAACGAACTGGAGACAAAGATGATGGTGGAAGTATGATGCTGAAACACAGAACAACGGTGCAGTGGAACTGTATTTTTATTCTATGTTGACCAGTATCACGGTTAACCTGTGTAAATATTTCAGTATTGACTCATGTGGTAAAAGAATTTTATAATGGTAAGTAAATATATAGTATGATAGATTCAGCATGTGGGAAAGTTCAGGGTGAGCTCTGTAAGAATATGAAGGTTAGCGATATCAATGCTCATGCAAGTAGCAGAAAGGGGTTTTGGGTATTTTTGCAGGTAAAATGTACAGGCAGGCATGTTGTTCAAATTGGCATGACAATATACATATAATAATTTATTTGAAATTACGCTTTTCAAGAATGCTGACGTGTTCAAATTTCTTAGTCTATAGCTTGACACCTAAGAAAATTCCCACTTTTCTTCCAGTGTACTTCACAGAACCAGGCCTTCAGCACCATCATACACCCAATTGTCAAAGGAAATATGCCATATCTTCTGTATCATATACTGTCTGTTTCTGTAGTGGTGCTTTGGTGAAAGGTATGCAGAGACATTTCAGCTTCTGTTGAAATGTAATTAACAGGTAGATTTTTAGGGGAATTTCCTGGAAATTCTACAAGGCTTATAAATAATATCTCCCAATTTTTTCAGGTAATAAAACTGAAACATAAATTGCAAATTATTCACTCAAAGCTGCAGACCAAGTCAGTGTCCAAAGTAAAATTAAAATCTAGGGTTTCTTGATCTCCTGCCTACTACTGTGAACACTAAACAATGCATTGTGTAAACTGTCTCGAGCATCTGTGTGCATTGTGTAATATGTGTTGCACTAGTCTGTTGTTTCTGCATCTGTATGTTTGCAGATGCATTGACACCACATAGGATATGGGGGGAAAAGTGATTTTGAGTGTTAAATTACTAAAGGATTTTTGAGCCTATACTTCTTTGTGTGTTCTCAGACAAGAAGGGAAACAAAGTTCTGCTTATAACAGAGGTGGTGCAGAGCAGAAACTTGGAAAGCTGGAGGTAAAGTTGTGCGAGGAGAAGGGAGGTGCTTTCAGTTCCCTCCCACATTTTCTGTTTATATCTTTCCCTATCACATTTGCTTTCCCATTCCTGCTTCCTCCTTTGCCTGTGTGGCAGCAGGAGGAAATTTCTAGGTCCCCAGTGTAAGGTTCCCCGCTGGCAGTCAGTGCTGCTGACTTCCGTGGAGCTGCAGTGGCTTCCCAGAGCTGGTGGTCTTATGCTCGGTCATCGAAGTTCTCGAGCACAGCACTTTGAGGACTGCAAGCCAAAGTCTTCTGTCTTCCTAGCAGATTGCTAGGGATTTTACATAAGAATGTGCGTCTAGGTCATGTCAGCATAACTGAAAACAGTAGTTAGATCTGGGATTTTACTTTGGCTAATATTCACAAAGACAAGCTGTGGGATGTGAAATGAAGTCAGCAACAGGAACCTGACAGAGACTTGCGTTATGTACCGAGAAACCCCAAGTGACAAGTTCATATGACTTTACCCTGTAGAATGTGTAAGGTGTATTACTTCCTTCCATGACTCATATACAGTTGCACGTAGATAGGAACCTTGTAACCTTGTTTTCGCTTTGTAAATCATTAGACTTAATATCTTTCAGCCTCATCTTGCTAAAAGGAAAAGCCACACCCTCGCAGTCCCTGCTGACCCTCATTCCAGCCTGGACGAATTCCTCTCTGCAGTAGTTACTGGCACTAGCCCACTCAGCTGTGAAAGAAAAAGCTTTATGGCCGGGCACTGATGATAGGATCACGACTGCAGAACAATCTTTCTTCCTTTAATTTTGAAGTTATGTTTATAGGAAATAACTCATGGTAAATTAAGCCATTTGGGGATCTACAAATACAGAGCAGAAAAAGCTGGGTAACATAAAGCATAGTAACATTCGGGTCTGTAAGGAATCTATCTAGACAGTACACTCATTCAAATAATAACAAAAAGTTTTAATGATTAAAGTGATCAGGATCTGATAATATATCTGGGTGGGTGCAAGGGGCAGAGATGAGTATTCTACAGTTTTTCCCAGATGACACAGAACCTTAATTACAAGTTCACATCACAGCTCTGATAATGAGTAAACTTGAAAGCACTTCTCCTCAGTCTCTCCATGCTGTGCTGCAAAGAAAAAGTATCAATATCTTGGAAGGCATGGAAGTTAAAGATATGTTAGGGCTTTATGAGCTTATTCCCACAGGTTCTAAAACAAGAAGAAAGGAGTTTTTCCTCATAAATTTTATGAGCATTAGCAGAGTTTTTAAAAAAAATTACAGTAGTGCATTGTATAGGTGCTTAGAAGAAAACAACAGAGGCAAAGAAATTTGGTGTCAAGAGTGCTTCCAAATTCACTAAATAAGACAAGGACAATTCACTAAGTAAGACAAACCTTGTTCTTAATTGTGCTGGTATCTGTCTGGAACAACTGCACTATCAAGTGGAAGTAATACAGAAATTGTGTACAGTCTGACTGTAAAAATTGACTTCTGGTAACACTGTCTCCTCAGTGGCTTCCTGAAGCTTAAAAGGACTACCAAAACCCACACTTCTGTATGTAGAGAAAAGTCACCTCTGTGTAAATATGATCCTTGTCTTGAATTTGTATGATCTTTTGAAGAATCTGAATTTCAGTCCCTGAAAAGGCATGATAGTCTAAGCTAGATAACAACAGTCCTTACTCAAGCAAAGCCATCCTTGAAACAGGGCATTGTCTTTGTGCTTGAAGGAGTCTCGTTGCAATAAGCCACAATCTGAATCATTGTCACTGGAAAAAATGTGCAGAACTGCCACTCAGAAATACTGAGGCTGGAGCTGTGGCCCTTAAGAAATTCAACAAGAACTAATGCAAAATCCTTTATCACAGCTGTGTTGGCTATGTGCTATGTTCCTGTGAGGGTCACGGACTGCAAGAATTCTGTCATAGCAGTGTCACTGTAGGCCTTAACGCTTGGTTGGACCCACGGTTCTTCTGGAGGATGGAGTGAGGGAATGGAGGGGTAAACCTGTGAGGGGAACGATGTGGTGAAAGAGCACACATCGTGGGCTCTTTTCTCCAGCTGCTGAAGTCCTCTTTTTAGTGATAACAGAATTTCTTAAAAAAAAAACCTGAAAAGTGAAGGACATTTAATGCATAGTCCTTGATGCCCTAGTCTGTTGAAACATGGTGAATGGTAATAAGTGGTTTTGGCATTCTTGTGCAGTGGATTACGAATGGCACCAGGAATAAGGAAATGTGTTCTAATCCTTGTATGGACACTAATTCATTCAATGATATCAAGCGAATTTCTTCATCTCATTACATCACAGTTACTCCATTTTCAAAATAAGGTTGATGAATATCCAGTGTTGTTAATCATCTTGAGATCTGCAGTTATAAAATAACAGCAGCATAGGCAGATTCAGGATGACAAATGGTCCACATGTAGTTTCGTGATCCTGGCCTGTGGCAAAAGCTGTATGTTGCCATGATGGTTTATTCAATCGCCTGTAGCAGTTGCTAAGTAAGCACTGTGGATTATGAAATAACTAATACTCAGAATTAAAAACTGTGGAAAGATTTATCAAGTTCACCACAAGACCTCTCTAAAGACTTCCTCACTTTCTTGTTTGGAGAGCATTTTAAATTCATCACCATCTTCATTATTTTTATGTTGCTAATTCCCAGAGCCCTATTCAAATTTTATGCATTGAAAAGAATAATTGCGTTATCCAAGTAGGTCTTCAGTAATTAACTTCTTCGTTTGTTTGTTGCTCAATATGTATGGTCATTTTGTGGGTGTTAGGGTCTGGCTATAAATACAGAAAACTTATTACATGTATTCATCACTTTCTTATCGAGGTACTATCTAGCTTAGCTTTTCACTAGTACTTACAAAACATGATTCCATAAAAGCTTTTTCTCACTACATGAGAATGTTCATGAATAAGGCTTATTCATGGGAGCAAGATTTCAGGGCTGGCCCCAAAGGTAGCAAGTATGTTGAGGTTCTGTAGCTTTTGTAAAAAGAATAGGAAACTTTATCTCTCAGCATGGAAAGTAGATCCTGAACATGAAATCAGTGGCAGTCTCTATGAAGACGATCCTTTTGCAATGAAACATGATCCAAATGGGTGCAGAGACATGTTTGCCATTCACCAACATTAACTTCAACTCTCACATGTGGCGTGCTTAAGGAGAGTCCAATGTTTTTTGTATTAAACTGGAGGAGACTTGATGCATTCCTGTTTCCAGAATCAAGACCATCCAGGCCTTTAAGACATTGTCCAGTGGCTTTGCATTCCAGTAGATGGGACAGCTCAATCCTGACAGTGCCAGTGTTACAGCCCCTCTTGTCTGTTGCCTGCTCTTGCATCCGACAGACCCGTGTATATGGTGTCCTTACAGTGTGCTTGCAGCAAAAAAATTTTCTCCATTATCTATTACAGCGTGGCCATCCATACAGGTACACACCGCAGAGTCTGCGGCTGGGGACAAGCTCCGTGCCCACATCACTGCCAGTTTGCTGCCCGTCAGAGCTGGATGTACGCTGGCCAGACCCAGAGCTAGCTGCAGGGCTGTGTCCGCTCTAGACAGACTATGTTGCGGCAAGCTTGCTTACAGAGAGCAGAGGTGTGCAAAGTGGAGTCTCATCCTTTGGATATTGCCAAAGTGAATAAAATACAAAGGTATGCTTTACCCATACCAGTTTTGAGCAATTCCCATCCTTAATACCAACCTCTGTATGGTATGACGTTTGTTCCCTTAACCCAGGACATGTCTTTATACCCATAACTTGGTTTTGCACACATATGTATGCCTCTGAAGTTGTCTAGTCCTGTCTAAGAAGCATATAAAACCTATCAGAATTATATTCATTTTGGGGACATGTACTTATACCTTGGACCAGACCAAATTTATAAGCCTTCGGGGTATATAACGTATCTCATCCAAAGCTTCATTTTATTTCCAATTCTGTTGATGAATTTACGGTACTGATTTCAAAGTCATAGGGCATGTTAGCTGGATGGCTAAAATTTCTTCAGAAAGAGGTTTGTGTATTTATAAGGGTAACAGTAATATTCAGAGTGACATCAGTGAGGGTTATAAAAATAAACCAATGGGTTTAGTTAAGGAATTAATACATTACCACACAGAATAACTCATGAGGAGTGGGAAAATACGATTCCTCTGTGGAGGTTTTGCATAGCTGTCTCCCACTATTCTGTTTTCCTCTCCCTCGCTGATCTTCAGGGCTGGACACTAGTTCATATACATCACTTTAAAGTGGTAGACCTTTTTTGCCTACCAGATGGGCAAACAGCAAGCAAATGTGATCACTAAGATCTTGCAGTCCCTCATAAATATGGTGTGGTTTTACTAAGGAGCATGAATGACTATGGTAAAAATATCATAAAGACCAGGCATTTCAGGTTTTTTGGAGGTATATACTGTGAGCTCAGCTGTTTCGTGTTGTGAGAAGACCAGTGTGCTTGTTCTCCGCTGCATTCTCACCTCAAGATTGATTGTGCATGTTTGTTCCTTCCAGTTTGTTCTTCCAAGCAGTGCAGACAAGCCCTCAGTCCCATCCTGCCAGAGCAGGAACAATGTGTCGTCACGTCTTGTGGTGACTTTGTAATGTGGAGAAACTGGCATGGGGATGAGATCATGCTTGTTCTGTTTTCTGACCTGAAGGAATGTAAACCCACTGACCTCATATATATGCAGACGTTGGCAGATGCTCTTATTCACACCACTTTGTAATTGAACATTATAAATGCATCATGAGGTGCAGAAGTTAACAGCAAGTGGCCTTACAAGATGCTGCTTTGACACTGTCCTGCACAACATCCTTGTCTCCAGATTGGAGAGACATGGATTTGATGGATGGACCACTCGGTGGGTAAGGAATTGGCTGTATGGCTGCATTCAAAGATTGCAGTCAATGGCTCCATGTCCAAGTAGCACTCAGTGAAGAGTAGTGTTCCTCAGGGGTTGGACGAGGTGGAATGGCTTCAAACTGGAAGAAGGGAGATTGAGATGAGATATTGAGAAGAAATTCTTGACTGTGAGGGTGGTGAGCCCCTGGTGCAGGTTGCCCCGAGAAGCTGTGGCTGCCCCATCCCTGGAGGTGTTCAAGGCCGGGTTGGACGGGGCTTGGAGCAACTTGGGCTGGGGGGAGGTGTCCCTGCCCAGGGCAGGGGGTGGCACTGAATGGTCTTTAAGGTCTCTTCCAACCCAAACCATTCTGTGATGATTCTATGCCACCATTGCATCAAGAATAAAAGCAAGCTCCTCAGGTAGGCTGGCCCACGACATGAGAGGTGACCCAAGGGTGGACCAGAGTCACTTGCTCCCTGGTCAGGCCCATGAGAAGGGACCAAGAACAGAAAACCTGGCTGCCATGTTAGTTACTGCAGAGCACACCTCAGAGGAAAAAGCGATGGGCGATGGAGTCTCTAGAGACTACCACCAGAATCCAGATGAGCTGTGGGCAGATCCTCTTGAATGTCCAGTTACCTGCCTCCATGCAGCTGTGGGAGGCCCTGTAGAAGGTGCTGTATCAATTCCCTTTGGAATGTATTCATTCCCGGTGTAACTTCCACATGGAAGTCTGGCAGTCAACAACCTCACAAGTGTGCAACCTGCATGTGCTGTCTTACCTGAAACCAGCAAAACCAGCCTTCTCCATGCTCTATTGCAGCTCAGGTTGGCCCCAGAGGCAAGTCTGTGGCATCCCAGTTGAACAGGGGTTACTCCTGAAGAAGATGACATAGCCCTTTGTTCTGCTCAGGCAGGAAATGTTTCTGGAGAGGGTCTGTCTCTGAGCAATACATGGAAGGAACAAGCTGTCCATGCAAAATAACGGCTAGTGCAGGCTAGGACAGTGAGAAGTTGGTATTAACATCTAATCACATATCCTCATTTTCTCCTGTAAAATTGGGTGCTCGGGCAGCATGAGCTGGACTTCAAAGGTAGAATTTACTTGACTTTAGCTCATCTGACTCTAGTTCTTCACAGCATAGGTGGCTGAGAGCAGGGTGCTGAGTTTCCTGGTGTGCTCAAAGGATACCTTCAGCGGCATTTAGGGTAGGGGCATTTAGGTGCAGACTCATTGGTGGCAATCACTTCTACTGTCTGAGAAGATTACGAACCCTGAGTAATCCTATTAATTAACATAATTATGTATAAATATAATTAATATAATAACATATAATGATATATTAATATAATTATTATATGAATTCTAATGTGCAGACAGAGAGCACTCCCTGCTACTGGTGCACAGAGGATGTTCCAGGGCAGGATGAGGCAGGGGAGCACATGGCAAAGGCAGTTTTGTTGCACCACCTTCTGCACGAGCGAAGAGTGGTGAAACGCCACTCGTCTGAGCTGACCTTGCAGAAGGGCTCTGTGCCCCCAGGGAGCAGGGCAGGGACCAGCCGTCCCACTCCCAGCTGGGGCCAAGCTTGGGTGGATCAGTCTTATACTGTGATGATGGTGTGTCCCCCAATTTTATTTTTTTTTTTGCCAGTTGAAACAATATCTTACTTTGGATTGTCTATAAATCATTTTCTTTCCTCCAGTGAGGTTGCATAAACAGCTCTAGAAGCGAATAAATAAACAGAATGAAAATATGTACACATTGTGCTTAAATATAAATTATTTATTAATATTACTTCAGCTACAATAAATAAAATTATCTCTTACAGAAAAATAAAATGTATAAAATTACTATGGTATAGCTACAGGGAAGGGAAAGTTGTTTCTGCTCCAGCAACAGTGTTTTTTTATTTCCATAAGAAACCATTTACAAACCCAGTTCAGTCCCCGCTAACTAGAGAAGTCTGGGGAACGGAGAAGAGTGGAGATAATTAAATGTTTAAGGAAAAGCTCTCATGAGGATAATTTAGAAAGTAAGCAGCATAATAAAAGACCTGTCCATTATGACTACAGGTTATTATCTCATCCCAAACCAATCTCACAACCCAAACAATTTTATTTTCAAGTGCCTTTGAAACAAAAGCAAGCATGTGCTGAAAATAGAATGAAAAAATATTATAAGGTCCGTCCGTTTGCATGCTACGGATTCACGAAAGATACTTCTGTATTTTTACAGGATATGTTTGTGCTATGCTATAAATTATCTAGCTTTACTTTGATTTCAGAAGCTGTAATGAGATGGCTCATGGTTCAACTACGTATTAGGCTGTAGTAGTGAGAAAAAACAAACAACTGTTCTTGCGTTTGACGTTTTAAGTGCTTTTTTAGCAATGTTGAATATCCACACAAACCAACAGCACTTTGAAAGCTACTGTGGAAAATCATCAACGATAATATAGCCAGAGAAGGTTATAAACATGTAAAATAAACAAAACTGGCATTTTCTAAATATGCCTCTAAGGTCTGATCATTTGCTCTGCATCACATGCATTTCAAAGGATTCATAGATGTGCTTCGAAGACTAAATTTGTATATATAGCCAAATTAAAAAATAGGTCATAGTTACATGCAAAAATAACACTTCTCCTTTAAGAATGAATAGCAAAGAGTCATCATACCAGGTCATACGTCCACAGGAGCAGAGTTACTGACTCCAGTGAGGATAGCTGTGGGAGCAGAGGGATGTGAACTCAGGTCCAATTTTTGTTTGCTTATTCTAGCATAGATCTTCCTTAGAAAAGCAAGAAAAAGGCTCTTTATTCCTGCAAAACTTGTGGCATTATCCTCCGTAACCTTCATGAGGGTGGGGAGTTAATACCAGAACCTTTGCACAGCTGCTTCTAGCCCGAGGAGTCAGCACAAACCTGGGCACTCCTTAATGCAGCACTGGGTGACGCTGACCCCCAAAAATGCAAAGGGTTATTCCTGCGGGAATAAATCCTCCGTCTTAGAAAGAGAGGCATAGAATTTAGGGGGGGAATGAAAAGGTTTGGTCATGTTCCCACTGAAGCTGCTTGAAATACATAAGACTGAATTATCTAGGGAACATGACAAAAGTCTGGCAAAACCTGGCAGTTGTAATTGATAGCCTCTATTCAGCTGTCAGAATCCAGTGGGTCTGCTGACGAGACAGAGAGATGACAGATCAGTCTCTACTAACGTCCTGTGTAGATGCCTTTAAGGTAGTAAAACATATGCTTAAAAACATATACTTGGTCATCTGCACAAATCTTGAAGTCTTTCACAGATGCACAGAGATTTGTTTTTCAGTTACAATTTCCTTGAACGAGACACTCAGTTTAACTCCCTAAAACAAGTCAAACCTGACACAAAAATGACTAATTATTTAACAAAAAGGTATCATCATGACCAACTGTGAATAAAAAGAAGGGAGGAGTGGTTTTTTTTAAAGCAACCAGATGAATAATAGATTTTGGAACTGCTAAAATGACAACTTAACATGGTTTTAGGTGCTGCTGTTGTGTTTCGCAGTGACAGAGATTTCCGTAGGAGAAAAATGTGGAATCCCAGCCTAAAGTCTCACATTGCAGAGGTAACGTCTTCAGCCCCATATTGTGCCAGACCTGGCTGGCTGCTAGGCCATGTCATTGAAACGCTCGCAGCTGCTGGTGAAAGCACATCCGCCCCTGTCACTAACTGCAGGCATGGCAACAGGGATTTCTACCCGGTCTCCTCTGACGGTGAATGCTCAGCACAGCTCCCTTTTATAAGAAACCACACCATTTCTCATGAGACACATGCAGCGTCGTGTACAGGATAACGGTTGCATCTGACCAGACTAAACCTTGTGGCGTTAGCATTATCTCAGAGTTAGCAGTTGAATTACCATGGGTAAGCTCCTGCTTCATAATGGAGCAGTGCGTCTCGGGTCATGGGGAGCTCTGAGCTGTAGGTACCCCTATACCCTATATAGGGCATCCTTACTGCAACTGCCTTCTTGCTTTGGAGGAGGTTCTCTGTTTGGAGAAGGTCCCCTCCATGTTGGAGCCCCTAAAAGAGCTTTTCTTTGTGGGAGAAAGCAGATGTGTGAAAATCCTCAGGGCAGCCTGGGGATCCCCCGTTTCAGGAAGAAGCCGCAGAGCAATTGGGTAACAGCCTACGCCTGTCTTCTGCAGGCTGTGGAGGAAAGTTGACCTGCGTCTCCTGACTGTGTACTGATGTGTGCTAACCGTGTTTGTGGGTAAACACAGCAGAGAGTGTACTTCCAGCTTAAAGGAGGTGAGGTCGGCAAGGCAGGCTGAGGGAGCAGAGCCGAGCTTTAGCTTACAGCTGAAAAGGTCTGGTCTGGTCTCCACTGCTCACACACAGAGACAGCGATCGTGCATGACTGGGACCACAGATGAGTATTTAGCCAGTGGTAAGCACTCTTGGCAGGAAAGAGAAAGCAAGAAAGTGAAAAGTGACAGAAATAGGCCTTCAGGTTGGTACTTCAGTCTCCGTATCATGCCTGCGAGTGAATTCGTATACCCTCAGCCGATCAGTTTTCTTTCATCTGCATAGCTGTGTTGAAATGTACAGGGTAATACAGGGTCCGCCTGCACACACACCTGCCCGGCATGAATGCCTCTTGTGCGGCTGCCGGGAGATTTTGGAGACTGTGAGCCTATGGCAAAAAATAGGCGGGTCTGGTTTCCCTAGTCATCATATTCAGTATTCTACATGCCATGATGATGAAGCACTGTAAATCATGAGTCTGCTCGTGTTCACTGATAAACCGGTCATGCAAAAGGCTCTTCGGAGTAGGAATTCAGCAGAAGGCATTTCACATCTGTCAAAAATAATTCAAGGGTGTGGAGTGACTCATTGGGAACTGCATGAATAATCAGGACTTCATTTTCAGTAAGACAAAGCCATGAACTTTTGTCTGGCACATCAGTGGGGAACGTGTTCCCTGTGTTAGGGATTGCGTTCTGGGGACTGATGCTAGCAAAAATACCAGAAGGAGGGTTTCTTCTCAGTGAAAACAGACCAGCCACTTTTAAAGTGCAGTTTTGTGTATGCCAGTATAGCACGGATGTAAGACTGCAAAGCTGCGAGTGGAAAATAAAACTGAGAGAGCTGGCAAGGCTTGCACTGGTGTGTGGTCAGAAGAGTTTCTGCTGTAATCAGACAAGTGATATCACATCTCAAGGTGTGTCACTTTCCTAAATGAAAACAGTATTGCAGTGAACCAACAAAAGAAATCCACAGCCTCAAAGCAGGCGTGGGATGGGATCAGTCCCAGAGAAAAGCCCTTTCCCACCACCAGGTCATTCTTCCCTCGGGAAGGCTCACAGGGGACCCGCCCTGCCGCAGGACTGCAAACCTTCATAGAAATGACAAACAGGGGCTTCTCTGCCCAAACAGCCTCTGACCCCTGCCTGTGTCTCCATCTCTCTTCCCAGGCATCTCTCCTAAATGAAGCTCTTTTGCAAAGGGGCTGAGGTGAATCTGTCAGCGACGTCTTACTTACCGTAAACAACTTCTCAAAATATATACTTTATCCTGTCATGACCCTCATATGTAATGGTCAGTAGGACCTGCATGCACAGAAAGGTGGCTGGCAGAAAATGAGGGTAATCAGTGAGACATCTTTCCCACCCAGAACCTGGGGACACCTTCTCTACCATGCAAATCTCGCAAACTCTTCATGAGATACCACTTCTTAGATTTTTTTTTCCAGAACAGAATACTGTTTTAATTATAATCAGGTAACATTTAAGGTAAACAGCTAATAAGTGTAATTAGTGGACAGAATGAATAGTTTTGAGAAGCAGTTGATGCCAGGTAAACCTTAAAAATAAAGGATTAAACTAAAAATCAAGGCATGAAATTTGAGACTAGGACAGGAAAATGAGAAATGAAATCAGCCTAAACTGAGTGCTTTAACATTAGTCAGGGACTCGGATCTTTCCCTTGCCCCAGTAATAAGCAGAGAGATTTGTGTTTCAAAGGAGTGATAGATCAACTATTTCCTTTGCCCTTGGCCAAGGCTAGAAGGTTGCCAACCGCTGCTGGTTCCCACTTGCTCTATGGAAATGTGGAGCTTGGTGGTTGTTTTTTTTTTCTAGACTGCAAATCAAGCAACAATAGGAGTTGTGCCAATCTGAGGTCTTGATTTGCTGCACCACGTAAGAAAAACCACGAGAAGGGGGGAAGGTGGTTTTTTTTTTTGGCTGGCCTGTGCCAAGGCCCAAAGTCAAGGTGGACCAGGGTCAGGTGCTGTGACCCCCAGCTTGTTCCGTCCGAGCGACCGGGTACTGCATCCCCGAGAAGACAGAGCTGTCTGTCACAGAAACTCTGAGAGCTGGAAATACCAACAGCGCTTGGGAACTGGCGACTTGGTAAGCATAAGAGATGGTAGAAGCAGCTTTATAAGCTGAAAAAAGGCTGGGAGAAAGCTTGCAAGTTCCAGTCACAGGTCGGAGAATAGACAAAAAGGCATTAAGTGACAGATGTTAGCTTGTGTTATGTGTATAGTAAGGTCCAGGGGTTGTCACCACAGATCAGGTACTTCCGGCACTTGCTATCTTTATGTAAGTTGTAAAATACTTCCCAAAAGTACTGGTTAAGTGACAGGACAATATACCCTTGATCTGTTCTTGCAAGGACAAGGTCACCATGGGCTAAATTCATCATGACCACAGCTTAGCAGCACTTCACAGGACCGCATGAATAAGACCGACAGCGAACGTGAGCTCCAAGGATGCAAGTCCATGGAGAAGGCATGTCTTGGAGCAGGGCGAGGAATGCAGAGGCGTGTGCTGGAAGGTGTGGCAGGTATGTGTGAGCTGTTAATGACTGTGCTGAAGAAATCCTGGTGATGCAGAGGTGAAGGAGTCCAAGAACTGGAGCACAACCCGTGCTTTGGTATCAACTGAAGGACTGATCTGTGGCCATAGCAGCTGGTGCAGGTTCCTGGCATGGAAATGCTGTTCCGCAGCAGCAATTCTGAATCTCACACGCTAACAAATATACAGGCCTGCCTTGTTGTTATCTTATTTTTCAAAGACTTTATAATGCCCTGCACAGCCATCCTGTCTTTCATTTGGGACTTTACCAGACAGGGCACTTCACAGCTATTAGCACCCTCCTCTTCACAAGGCCTCTTTGAAGCTGACATCCTTGTCACCTATTTACAAGTGAGGAAAGGCAGCAAAATTAGGGGTTTAATTTAGTCTGATGGAGAGTGGGTAAAACAGAGAAATCGGATAGATGAAATGTGGCAAAAACACTGTCTAGCATTCATAAAGCTGAAATATGAAAAGCTTGAGTTCTGCAGCCTGAAATGTATGGACTCTGTCAGGTTGCAAGTCAAAGGTGTGGCAGGATCTGAACCTGCCTTTTCAGCCCCGCGACTGAGTTGTGAGTCTCTCTTTCTTCATTGTATGTGCTTCAGCTGTGGCATACCAACGGGACCTACACAATCCATATGTGAACGCTGCTGTGCCTGCCCATGTTGCCTCCCTGAAAGAATGACTCTGAAGTATGGGTGGTCAACATTGCAGCAAAATTGCTTCCCCCCCAGAAAGTTTGGTGCCATTCACCTTGTTTGCTTCGTTGGCTTCCACAGTCCCCCTCGGTGGTCCCACGCCTCAGTGAAGTGCTGTAGCACACTCCTGAGAACAGTCACAGCGCAGCAGTGGACACGCTGTCCGCAATCAGTGCTTCGCACCCGGGAACAAGGTATGCCTTGCCTGGGAAATGAACCATAGGCGTAAGTGGTCTTTCCTCATGCCTGGCAGTTGTCCCACCCAGGCGTCACCTGCTTCTCCCACAAACAGAAGGAGGGACAGGGATCACGCAGCTGGCAGGGGAACGGCTGTGGGCTTGGCCCCGTGTCCGACCAGCAGTACGTGATCAGGCATGCTACCAACAAACACTCCCAGGTGTTCCATGCGGGAGCATGCCGCGTCCATCTCATCTAGGCTTTCGAGATTTTCCATCCCAAAGACCTGACTAGGTGATTGTTGTTTGGTTTTTTTTCTTTTTCTGTGTGGTAACTTAAGATGTTTACTGCCAGACAGGATTTTTGGTTCCTTAAAAAAGCCAGCCAGATTCAGCTACTGAAAGCGGACATCTTCAGTGGTTGCACTGGGTGTTTGCCAACTTTGGGCCTTATTCTTTTATCTGTCTTGTCACTAACCCAGGTCTGCTGATGTGGAGGGATTGAGTATGTGGTGCCAACAGCCTCTTGGGGATGTATCCCCTCCCTGCAGTACCCAGAGTCACTGCAGGCGCCTGCCCTGCACTGCACAGCGTGGTGGGAAATGGGCACATCAGGAGGAAGGGGAAGCACGTGCTGTACTCTGTTCTGGGGTAATGCAACGAGGGCTTTTTGTTGGAAATGTGAGGTATGTGCCAAATGTTATCATTGCCATTCAAAAAGAGGGCAGCTCTGGTACAGTCATATATGTTTTAATGTCTGGTTATTGTGAAAGCTAAGAAATGCCATCCTGTCCACAATAAGAGGCCATCTCTGAATCATATCCTTCAGTAGATGTGCCATGAATGCAAAGGAGGTTCTCATCACTATGTATGTCAGTAAAAAAGTTTCCTGAGAATAAGTGAGGGGTCTAGAGGCTCAGGGTGTTTGTCTCCTAAGTTCTTTTGTTCACAAGGGTTGATCCTTGGAAAGCTGCTGTAACGCACCAGGAGCACAGCACGTTAGTCATTCCTTTACAGGAGCTCTGCATATCCCTACCCAAGAGGAAAATGAGTGTCATCACAGCGGTTGTCTGCCAAGTCTCTGGCTTTTCTGAACTGAACAGACGTGTCAGCTGAGACAAGTGAAGCTGACCTTGTATGTGGACAGTGCTGTAACACCGCAATTAAATTCTGATTCTTTACATGTATGCACTTAGGGGTATTCTCTCAGTGAAAGCTAGTGCATCCTGTGCTGCTGATTTCTTCCAGGTTGACTCATATTTAAATCTAATTGTTGCAAGAGAAGAAGAACAAGCCTAGTCAGCCAAAATGGTCATAGGAGGAAGAGAGAAATCAATTTAGGAAATGTGAATCACTTGAACTTCACAAAATTCCTGAATGGGGAAGCTGAGGCTCAAAGATAATATAAAAAATCTGTTCAGTACTGGAAACAAGCCAAATCCCGTGGCTCCTAAATGGGTGCCTAACCACAAGACTTCCATCTTCATCTAAGTAAAAGCGCCTGCTCATCATTCTTGAAAAAGATGCTACTCTAATCTTTTTTGTTCACATAACGGTGCAAAGAAACTTAGCTTTGTGTGTTACGTGTCAGTGCAGTTTGCGATGTGAGAATGAAGCAAAGTAACAACTCCATCGTGTGCTCTAGCAAAGGCCAAAGTAAATGTAGTGTTGCAGCTAACGTTACAGAATAATGATTTCCTGGTGGGCTCTAGTATATACAGTGATTACAAAATCACCTGCTTTGGAGAAAGAGGGGATTATAGTGACTGGTTTAAAATGGGCTACCTGGCCTGACCGAACAGCTTTATCCACTGCAGAAATCATAAAGATTTTTATCACAGTGATAAGGTATTGATTTACCTCTGACAGTAAATTAAACTGAGATGAGTGATGCTGTAACCATCGCCAGTTTCCTGCCTTGACTCTCTTGGATGTTGCTAACCCTGGAGGGAAAATGCTGAACAGGGCTTCCAGCAGCTCCTGACTCAGTGCAGCTTACAGCCCAGCGCATGAAAGATTACTAGCGCTTATTTCAATATGTTGTAGTAGTAAGAGTTGACTACAAAGAAATGCGTAAGTCCCTAGCAAAACCGAGTACAGGGCAACGTAACAGCAATTTAATGTGTATAACTGTAAGGTGATGTAACTAGAAAAAATTATAGCTTCACCTATAAAAAGTTAGCTGACCCTTACCAGGCAGGAGTGAGGCCTCGAGCTTGTGCTAGATAGTGTGAAAATCTCAGCTCAGTGCTCTGCAGAGGTCAAAAAGACCCAACAAATTTAACGATGGCAATTATTAGGGGGCCAAAACAGAAGACATAATTATGGTAGGGCTCAGCCACACATTGAGCAGTTCTGGTCACCTCATCTCCAGCAGATACATTGGAACTGGAAAACGCAGAGAAACGCACCACACTAGAAGCCATCGAACAGGGTGGGTAAAGGTGCCTACAAAGAGCGAAAGATCGTAAGAACCAGGTTCAAAGTAAATCAGAGGAGGTCATTCCTCATACGGCAGCACCAGCTCTGCAGAACACTTTGCAAAGGGCATTTGCAAAACATGCAAAAATTTCTCAGGGACTCAAGGGGAAAACAGAGAAGTACGTGGAACAGAGCCCGTGGCAATTACCGAAGAGACCACAACCAGCTCATAAAATCCCCTGAAATGAAAATATCAAAGGCTGGAAGACTAGCAGGGGGGAAATAGCAGATATGTTTGCCATTTTCTTACTGGTTTGTAGGTATCTACTTGCAGCTGGGTTGGGAGAGAGGACACCGAACTAACGGGGGCCTTGGTCTGATGCAGTATGGTCTGTGCTACATCATACACCGGACTATGAAGTGGGGCTTTTCAGAGGCTGCTGTGTGTCCTACTCATCTGTTCTTGATTTAGGGCCAGCAGCCTCCAAGAGAGTGATGTGGAAGGCAGCCTGCGGCTGTGAGAGCTTTGGGCGCGCATTTCAGTCCACCACTGCACATGAATCATCGGCCGACTGCACCATGATAGCTTTAACAAGGAACTGAATACCGTCCTTCGCAAGAGTCAGTCTGAACAGCCCTGCCTCAGCCTGCACGTCTTCAGCACGGGGAATTGGCCAGTAGCTGTCCTGTATCCCATTTACTGGCTTCACGCTCTGTAATTATAGAGAAGCCATGGAAGAAAAACAAGACTGATCTCCAGCAGGGACCCAGTGAGGATCAGGCAGCAAAGAATGTCTCTGGGTTGGGTTCAAATTATGCATGAAGAGGGAAGAAGCATGTTGGAGTGATCCAGCTCTTCACCACGTGGCCTTGCCATTGCCGAGATAGCTACAGCTGCAACGCCAAGACTAAACCTATGAGAAGTCCACAGCCATTGAAACATATCCAGCCTCTAGGTCTTCTGCCTGCAGAAATGTAGCTGAGACTCGGTTAAGAGCATGATAAATCTCTGACATGCAGCTGAAGATTCAGGTAGTTTACCCGTTCCACTGTAGCTTGCTTTTTTCTCATTTTGTGTTGCTATTCCCCGCCTGATAATAGTCGCTCCTTGCTGACAAGTCTGGATGACTGTTTCAAAACACTTCCCTGAAAGAGACATGTGGTGGTGGTTGTGGATATTTAGAGCCACTGCTCCGAGTGGTCACTGACGCTCAGAGATGTGAGTCTGTGTAAACAAGCAGGGAGACAGATCTGCTGTCATGTGCTGACTGACGCCGTGGGTCTCTGGTCTCAGGAGCAGCATCAGGAAAGACATCCCGCAGAACAGTATCCTTATTTAAGCAGTGACTGCCTTAGCACACTGGCTTCACGCCTGCACCTTCACTGGGTGTTACTGTGTTCTGGTGTTCTGTGTGTTGTTCATTATGGTTTCTCAGAGTTGTAACTGGAGATCCAGCTGTCCTCTGATGGCACAGATTCTAGCTGGTGGCAGTCACACTGTACCTGTTCCCCTGTCCACTGGAATGCGCACAAAGCTCTGCTGAAAGCTTCTGTGGTGTGACCAGGAAACACCAGATTCGTAATTGTCTCTGTTTACCTGTTCTCTTTGAAATTCACTGATTGATGTCCAGGCATGAAATGAAGTGATTGTTTGGAAGTTGTCAGGAAAACCCTCACATTTCAGGTGTGAGTCATCTTTCTGGGTTTTGGCTAGCAAAGAGGCGATGTGGTTCGATGGACTTTTCCTCCCTCTAGCCTGAAGTGATACTGGCATCCCCTCAAGCCGTGAGCAGGGAGACAGCAGGGCTGTGAAAGCCTCCGGGCCCTGAGTGCTTCCTGCGCACACAGAGCAGCGCAGCTCCGCACCGCCTGAAGCCAGCCCCGTCTGCGGCCACAGCCTCTGGCTTCTGCAGGTGCAAGGGCTGCCCCGACTGAAGACCCCGGCAAACTGGCCGCCCAGAGGACTGGTGCCCATCCTTCACCTCTGGTACGTATTACTCATCTTTCTAAAACTTGCCTTTATTCTTATTCCCAACTTTCTATTATTTGAATGGATATACTGGTTTTTCCCCTCCATCTATATTTCTTTCCTAAGTTACCTCAAGTGTAATTCCACAATTGCTCTAAAACAATTCTGTAAAATCTCTTTAAAAGTTTGCTACCAAAACATTTTGTCTATGGTGTATATTAAATTGTATTCCTAAGGACTTCTTTTACAAGTGTTAAAAAAAAATAATTAAAACACCTGAAAGCTGGCCAAATTCTGCTCTTTTTGTGTGCGAGATAATAGACCGGCATAGCCTGATGCTGGGCAGGCTCAGCCGTCACTCCGAGTAGCACAGCTCGTCCTCGTTTTGGTGGGAGCTGAACCTCCCGTGTCCGTGCGCCGCAGGGATGCGGTGGGACGGGGACCGCAGGGGCCGCGGGAGCCGAGGCACAGGGGCGCCGGGGGAGATGGGCCACGGCTCTGGGTGGTGGAGCGAGCGGGAAGCGCTGTCCGTCTTGCACAGGTGTCCAGCCGTCCTCAGCCGCAGTTTCTGGTTAAAGCCCTGGGATGTCGGAGGAGTTGGCTGAAAGGGCTCATGAGGCTTTCCCCCTCCGCTGCAGCACCCTCGTCCAGCCGTTCCTTTGCCTGGAGCTAGTGCTGGCTCGAGCTGAGCGTCGATGGCAATCCTCTGCTGAGCCTTTTACTTGGGACGGTCCCTAATTTCCCTCACTTTTTGGAAAATGCCTTCAAACTTACTGTGCTGTGCCAGCTTCTAGAGGTGCCACAAGGGCACATTCCCCATCCCTCTGCTGCTCCCAGAGGGCTCATGGCTCCCCACAGAGCGAGCCGAAGTCCAGAGGCACCACCAGGGTGATACCAGAGGGGAGTGATGCAGAGAAGCATCCGGGGAGCTGAAGGAGAAGGGGAGAAGCCAGGAGCCCAGCGGGGGTTAGGAGGACCTTTGGCACGGGCACATCCTGCCAGTGCCGCAGTGACAGGGCCAGCAGCGGGAACGGGCCGTGCCAGGGGTGCTGCGGGCCTGTGCTGGTGGCACACGAGGTGACCCTGTCTTGGATGGGGCGATGGCAGGAGCTTCTTGTGAGACAACTGCTGTCACTGCTGCCACCTGTCCGGAGGAGCGGCAGTGGAGATGTTGTCTCCTTGGCGTCCCGGGGAAGGGGCCGGGGCTCCGCGCACGCCTCCTCCTGCAGTGGTGCACAAGGAGTGCTGGAAGCAACCGCTAATCAAAACAGAACAAAGAGGAAGAAAACGTGACTGACTACCATGAATATTAAGATTTTTTTTTCTAGCTGTTCAGAGAGCCTCCAGGGTAATTCAGAAAGGCACAGGGCTTATTTCTAGACCTACTGCACTTCCCTGTAATGCTATATGATAACTATGTACCGATTTTGCATATAGCTGTTAATTTTAAGTGACGCTGAAGCCCCACGTGGTTAATGGTGGGGTGAGGCAGCCGGCGCTCGCTGCAGGAGGGGAAGGCCAGCGGTGCAGGGAGGGCTGGGGGCCATAGCCGAGCCCGGCGTTATCTCAGCTGTCACCGGGAACTCTTCAACCCTCGCATACGTTAAACAGCTTCATGTTTGTCCCCTCCATCTCGGATTTTCTCTTTCAAAACCTCTGGCAGCGCAGGGCCACAGCCCAGCTGGACGCTGGCTCCTGTGAGCTCAGCCCCGCTCGCCACTGGCCACTGCTGCGGACAAATGCGGCAGGTCGCTGCTTCTCCGTGTCCCCCCGGCGCTCGCCGACCTCCCTGGCCGGGCAGTGGGCTCGGCACAGCGAGTGGGTCCCAGCGCCTCCTCCCCGGGCTGGTGGCACACGTGAGCGGGACGGGGTTCAGCTCTGCCTGGAGCACTGAGCCTTGCCGGGAGGCTGGAGAGGGCTCTGCCGTCCAGTCCTGCCGCCCGGAGACACGGCTGAGCTGCAGAGCGACTGCGGCCGCTCCTCCGGATCCTCCCGGCGCTCAGGCACAGCCGGGGGCCAGGGGCTGCCTCAGCCGTGTTCCTGGCTCTCTCGGTGGAGAGAGAGACCCCGTCCGGAGAAGGAGAGTGGATGCCTCCAGGTGCCCCACAAGGTCCCGCAGCCCCGGGCATCGCACACCAGGGTGAGCCAGGGGCTGAGGTGGCGCCGGCCGGGGAGGGGGACGCCCCGTCCCCAGGGAGCTGCGGGGCGGCTGCGGGGGCGGCGCGGGCCAAGGCCGGGGCGGCCGCTGGGCTTGGGCAGACATCGAGCGCGTTTGCAAGAGGATTAAGCAAAATAAGCCATCGGGTTCCTCCATCCCCCCGTTCATGGAACCTACTCCTTCACCTTTCTTTGCCCGTGTGGTATTTACGGGCCGTATTTTAAGCCCACTCGTCCCCTCAGGAGCTCGTTACGGGCTGGCTGAACATTATGTGGTCGCCTGCAATGCCACAAGGACCTGAGCTGCACTCTCCCCCTGTACAATAATGCTGCTTTTGGGAGCGTGCACCCAGCGGGCACGGCTGTTGGCGTCTGGTGTCTGCTCAGCTTTATTTTGAGGTATTTAAACTTAGCAAAGTGGCTGTTTTTAGGTCCGTATGCACAGATCAGGTGGTCACCTGTGGCAATATGTTTATTCACAGATTCTAGCTGCTTTCAGGGAACAGCCTTCTCTAAACATAATTAGGGCTATTTAAGTAGCTGCTCACAATTACCTCTCGGTTGACACAAACCACCACGTACTCCCTCCTTGAGCAATAACTCCTGGAGCTGTAAGGGGGAAAAGCCACAGGCAACTTGCTGCTGAGTGCCTCAAAGATTTTTATGATCCTGCTGTAAATGGATGTTGACTTTTGAAGAGCTGCACCCCCAGAATTCTCTGCCATTATATTAGTTTTCAAACTAGCAGATTTACCTGGCGCTCGGACAGTTGTTAACATCCTTTAGCCTCCTTCGCCTTTGCCTGTACTCAGTAGGCAGTAGACAGATGAAGAAAAGCCTGATTCGGGGATGGACGAGCATTTGACTGGTGGCACAGCACATCCTTCCAGCCCTGGCAAGTGAGCCCGGGAGCAGGACTAGGGACAGGCTCGAGGAGAGGAGGAATGGGAAAGCCGTGGCACAGAGAGGAGGGGTGAAGCCTGAAAGGTTGGACGACATCAACAGAGGACAGTTTTCATGTCCTGATGACCGTGTTCCTTTCCTTGGCACCTCTCCTCACCCCAAGACCACAGTGCTCCTTTTTCCTCTCCTCCTTGCCCTCTCCTTCCCCTCTGTATCCTCTGCTGTGCTGTTTCTTGCCACCTTTTTTTGCCCCTCAACATTAGCACCCCCCCCCGGCTCCATCCGTGGTGGCGGCTGCTCCCTCTCCCACGCTTATTCCCACCGTGCCCCTCGTGCACGGCACCTCCCTCCACCTGCCTGGCTTGTCCCTCGCTCACCGGCGGGCCTGGGGCTTGGTGGGATAAAGGGTTGGAGTCCTTCAGAAGACAACTTCTTAGCACTGAGAGGATGGAGAGTAGACACAATAATTCACCTCTCCAGGGACATGACTGCTCCCTTTCAATGAAAAATAGTGTCATCTTCAGATCTGGGGGGTTTGCTTGGTGCCTTCCTGTCACCAGACCATTTGGTTTTGATGAGTAAGAGGAAAATGCCACCATTTGGGAATGCTGAATTTGTGTCTCCAACAGAGAGAATTTCAGCCAGAGAAGTTTTTGTAGGTCCAGAAGGAATGTGCGGTTCATCAATGCATGTAATAACACATGTAAGAACTTTCCCAAGAAACTCTGTAATACTATTTTAGGATTTCATTATTTTATTATACCAGGATTTTCAGAGTGACGCAAGAACCAGGAGCTTACGCATCTTTGGTAGAAACTTTGCATTCCCTGCAGACACATCATCGCTGCCTGACCCGCACAGAGATTTGGGAGCCCAGGGAGCACAGAGCCAGGGCCGGCGTGTTGGACCATACCGCGGAGACCTGCCACAATCGCGTTACTCCAGCTCGCGCCGTTCCTGCATCCAACCAGCACTGTCACAAATACAATTACTCTAACACCATCAGCGAAATAAGAAACGTGAAAGACACAAAAGCTGTTTATAAAGAGCTCCCCTCCCTTCCTAAAAATGTTATTAACTACTTCATAATGTAACATCAAGTGGGAAACTCAGTGCCAGTTTCCAGCGCTACAGATGCCACTGAAGAACAAAGGAAGTTTTCCAAGCAGAAGTGGGGGCCACAAAAAGGTGTGAGCCATGCAGAAACCCTCCTTGTATTTCATGTCCCTCCTGCTCCAGCGGTAACGGTATATATGTATATACACCCCCTCCAGTCTGCTAAGGCAAAACACAGATCATTTTCTCTCTTTGTTCTGCCTATGAGAGGACTATCAGAGCAACCAGACTGTCCTTGTACCAGCTCCACACTGAAATTTTAACACTTCTGAGACTTAGTAATAACATTTTTTCTGAAATATCCCAGGCTAAGTCCTGGAAGAGGATGAAGCTGAGCTGACTGCCGGCAGAATTACACACAATGCTATTTACCAGGATCTTTTCTAACAGGATGTATCAAACAAACAAAAATCCCATCATTGTTTTTAGACCTTTTTTGCCATATTACCTGCATGTCTCACATGATCTATGTTTCATTATTTTCCTTCCTGATAACCAGCCCCGTCTGTTAGCCAGCCATTGCAAACCAGTGCACAACAGAGGCATCTGAAGAACAGTACTGCACCGAATTTCTCTGTGTGTGCTTGACCTCATCGTGCCAGCTGCACGGCGAGGCTGCGTGAGAGCTCAGAATTCACCCCTGTAAATCCGGGTGTCCGCGGTTATGCCGTGCCCTGCATGCCGGCGGCGCAGCAGGGGGGAGGCAGCGGCTCCGGCCGCTCCCGCAGGGACTCGCGCTGTGGGACCGGGGCGGCTCACATCCCGCTGCCATTGTCCCAGCGTTAAAGGGCGCACTGGCTCGTGCATCGCACACATGAGACGATGCAAAAAGAGACACGGGAAGGTTAACTCCGACTGTTTCCTTGGCGTTTCACTGCTGTTTGGACTCCCCACATTTTTTTTTCTGCGAGTTGCCTGCATGTGGTTTCAGTGGAGAAGCTCTTTGGCTTTTGTCCTTCTTCCCGCCCTAAATAATTTCATTTCTGGGATTCCAACAAGGCCATCATACTAAATGGATTTTAAAACTCACTTGCTCTTTAGGCTCAACAGGAACAGCATTGCCCCTGTAAGGGCTCACGCTAGTTTGAGCGACGTTGCCCTGGGTCTGTGCAAGCGCCCGCGAGCAGGACCTGGCCCCAGACTCGGCCCCAGCGGGTGCTGAGCTATCAAGTCATCTGGAATGAGCCTCATTTTCAGAGCAGCGCAATTTTCTCCACAACGATGTTATCTTTGTTCCTCGGTTTCTGGCAGCAGAGCTGCTCACACATGCTATTAGCAGATGGCAAAAGACGTACATGGAATTTGCTCTCCGAACATTTCTTCCATTCTTCCTCTCAGACTGAAGAAGTGCAAATTCAAGCTAAAAGCTTGTACGAACTACAGCCCTTTTGCAAACAGGGCTGCAGGGAGTTAAAAGCAGGCTCCAGCAGAAACCTCTCGAATATTTCAGTCTCTGCTGCAGTTTAACTACTCAGCACATACCCTTCAGTCGGAATTGCAGGGAGTGCATTTCTGTAAGGCCGTGCTCCTCGGTGCCCTGATGTCAGCCCCTTTTCGGGATCAGCTGTTAACAGGCAGCAGGCGTTGCAGGAAGGCAGCGAACTTCCACACAGTCTCGCCGGTAAGTTGAGGCGTCCATCAGCTTGGCTGTGGGCTCGGCAGAGCGTGGTGCACTCGGTGTAGACCGAGATGAACACATACATTTAAGGATCAGGCGAACAAATTGTCTGAACGGGCATGAATTCAGGAGCATGGGCGTGTGTGTGTGTTCAGCCTCCAAAAGGAGTAGGCAGGAGCCTGACGAACTCCACTTCATCCCATATTTACGCTGCCATGAGCCAAAATGAAAGTGGCCTTCCAGTGGGGCTGCTGTCAGAGGGAGTCGGAGAGCTGTCATATCCGTCTGCTCGAGCGCTCTCCTCAATCACCAGTCACTCTTGATCAGGATGTCTTATCTAGGAAAAGAAATGGCCTTTTGAAAAATCTTCTTATTCAGGGTTCTTCTTTTATTCTTCTTCTACAATTTGTTTTCTTACCTCCCTAAACTGAGGCAAATCCTGCTCAGAGTTGCTCCTGCGTTTGATGGCAAACACACACAAGCACTTTGAGCCCACCTCAGCCTTCAGATCTCACATGAGCACTTCTTTGTCATCTGTTCTGCTTTTCCCCCAAAGCACAATTTTATTCCAAGTTCCTGAGCTCGTGCTGAAAAACAGCAGAACATTTCCAAACTCCCAAATTCTGTGGAAGCTCAAGTCTAACGCTTTGGATCCAAATTTAAACTCGGCACGTTGACCCCATGTGGCTACAAGTGGAACAATCTCGTGTCGACAGGAATGGTGCAGCAGTTCCAGCCTTTCGGGACAGCTGTGCTCAGGTACCCGCTCCGCGGTTCACCGCGTCTCTGCCACGGCCGGCTCACGCTTCCCATGGTGGCCTCACTCACGCCCGTGAACTGCCTCCTGGAGGGGGGCACCCAGCCTGCAGCCAACCTCCTTTCGCCCAGTGACCACCGTTAGATAGAGCTCTTTGCCCGCACTCCGGGCCTGGAAGGCCTCCAGCCCCCCATCTTGCCCCCTCCAGTCGTGCCTCAGTGCGAAGGTGAGCGGCTGTGCAGCACGCAGCCTCTGGCTGGAGGTGCTCCACCCCGCGCTGAGCACCACAGCATCGCTGGGAGCGGCGCTGCCATGGGGTACCGCCATCTCAGGCAAAGCCACCGTCAGCCCTGCGACAGTGCCGGGGTCTGCCTCTGGCCCCGTGGATGGCTTCGTAAACTGTGCACGGCAGACTGTGCCAGCCGTGGTGACAGTGGTTCCTCCGCTGGGGCGTGCAGCCCGGCCGTGCCCAGGCGTCCTCGGCCCTCCCAGCCACAGGAGACACGGGACCCCGGGTTTGCCCGTGCCTTGGGTGAGCTCTGCAACTACCAGGTGAAGAAACCACTGCAAACGGCACCGCTGCGGGTCTGCAGCACCAGGCTCTCTCACCCCAGAAACATCGAGGGTCTTGGACCCGCAGCGAGATGCAGAGAAGGCCCAGGAGTGTGAGTCCCAGCGGGCACAGGGCTGGGCGACGCAGGGCGCACGTGGCAGGGCCGCACAGCCGGGCACGTGCCGGGCCGCCGCAGGAGCGGCGCTGGCGGGCACGAGGCTGACGGAGCACCTTCAAATTTGATTCGGGATTTAGACGCTTATCCGCAGTTCCAGGGGCCAATGCCATGCCTGGGAGTATGAGCCCACTCACCCTTAGTAAACCATGGGTAAATCCCCAAAGAGACAGAGTTCAATCCCAAATCAGATACACGCTGCAGACCACAGTGGGACACAATCAAAAGCTGTCTTCAAAGGACTTCTCAGGCAGAACAGGCGATGATGCCCCGTGGATACTGGAGGTTACTGCCATTTTATAAAGCAAGATTGGAAGACTGGAGTACTCAAAAATTCTGATTGCTACCTGTCTGGATTTAAATTTCGATTTTCAAGCCACTATCTCAAACGTAAAATCTGAATATTTTTTTCCACAAAGATTCTCAGTCAAATAATTAAAAACTGCTTTGGTGGTACGATTATGTCGATGCTCTTGTCTTTCTACCCTGCGTCAGAGAATTTGCTCCTTTTGTGAGATAATGCAGACCGAAGGGGTACTGGCTACTTCCTTTTGTTCATTAAAGTCTTTAACTTCCAAGATGGTTTAAAAATTGCTTCCATACAAATGTTCTTCCCAGGGCACGCTGCGCTCTCCCATCAAAGATGGAAATCCAGTTCCCTAGCCTCAAGAATGCTTCAAGTTTTCAGGCGTTGCTGTTCTCACCGCGTACGAGGGTCCGTCTCTCTGCGCACCCGTGCAACTCCGCCAGCAGCTCAGGGCGGAGGGCCGGCACCTAAAATGCTGCTTTGTGTCTCTGCCAATATTAAACTATTTAAGTCAGTACTAAACTATTTTATATGCACCCGGTTATACCTTCCACTGAAAAGAGTGCATGGCAGAGGCGCTTTTGTGCCAACCGTGGAATTTATTTCCCTAAAAAAGTGTTTTCCCTAAAGCCTAATAGAGATCGCAGCCCTAGATAACACACTTGCCGTGTTCCAGTGTCAGGAGCACACAGTGGGAAGAGCTGAAGCTACTGCAGAGAAGGCATGGCCGGACCCCGGCGCGAGCACCAGTGCCAACGGATCTCCTGCGTGCGGGGCATCCATCCGCACAAGGAAAGAAAAGACATGGAGGGAAAACAGGATTATTGTTATATTTTTGCTGTACTTGAGGAAAAAAAAGCATTTGGCATCTGGCTAAGAAAGCAAAGTACAATGTATTCTACAATTCCTACCTGCTTCTATGAAACAGCTTTTACCGAGTGCTGTTGGTACCCCACATCTCTCCTCTGTTACTGTCTTTTGAAGTTCGAAGCCCAAAAGCTACTTGGAGTCGGCTACATTTATTTGCCCTTTCCTTCCCTTGAAGCAAACCTAACCAGTAAAATTCCCTGGCATATTTCTCTCCTTCCTGAGGTTTCTGTTCTCATTTGCCCTCCTCCGCATAATCAGACCCCTTTTCACACATGGGTGAACCTAGAAAGTCATTTAGAGCGGGAACCGCGGAACCAGTTCAGTGAACATCAGGTAATTGTGCCTCAGAGGCCTTCATGAAGGTCAAATATTTCTGGGTAATTTTTCCAGCTACTTTCTTTGTTAAATGCAAGCCCACTGAAGCCGGGAAAGAACAAGGTGGCTTTGTAGAAGTGTCTAGTTCGTTGGCCCCGTGAATCCGCCTGCCCCGTATCCCTACATGTTTTCCTTCTCCGTTTTCTCCCCAAGACGCCCATCTTCACAAGTCTTCACAAGCCTGGGCAAAATTGGTATCGTTTCCTGTTGCCCTGGGAATGGCTGAGATTTTCGAATACACTTCCCAATAGATTCTTACTCTTCTAAGCCACTTCCAAACTCTTGCAAAAAAAGGCTCACTTTATGTGCGCATCATGATACGAACAACAATCTCAAACTCACCCGTGAAACAGACAGACAGACGAACCGCAGTGCTTTGAGCCCGGCGATCTGTGGGTGCTGTCTGTGTGACTTCTCCAGCGTCAGGTGTTACAGGTGAGTTCTCGCTGCAGCTTTGCCTTCCGGGCATTACATATTTGGGTATTACCACTAACAAACCTATAAACTTTGTGATAATAAATAAGAAATTAAAACATTGATTTAAATGAACTGGCAAGTGTTACAGGCACAAGATGGTCACATAATCCCAACTTTCGTACAAAACTAGACAAAGAACATCAAACAAAATTAAAATACTTTACGTTCTCCTTTAATATGTGCAATTTCAACTTCAGAAGTAAATACATTTGTTTTATACTAAGAATGGAAGCACAAGAGGAACTTTGCTAAATAAAATGTCTATTTTAGGAGAGATTTTAATCTAACTGGACTTGTTTTCTGAAATACAACTTGTAATCGAGAACAGAACAATGCCACTGAGGCTGTAAATTCATCAAAGCAAAGGCTTTTTTAGACCGCAGAACCTAGCACAACGAGGCCCTGGTCTGTCCTCTCAGGAATGCAGTACCAACAAACAACAATGCGGGCAGTTCCCAATCCCAAATTCTTTGCTGTTGCTCCAGACGCTACAAAGGTTATGCAGAGTTTGCGTGGCACAGGATTCCTTTCTTGCACATAACGGTGAATGGGCACACGTATTTCCAGACTCCGGACAACACAAACTTGGTGGCGGTCGTGGTCGGATATACGTGTACAGATGCACGTGAATGGGCGGTGTATGCTGAAATGGGCTCATTTTAATTAAGGAAAACACAAATACTGACAGATGGATTTGAGAAGGGAGGTTTAATGTAACGCAAGTGCATTTACTGCCAATCCCCAGTGCAGCTGCACCGGGGAGCGCTTTGGCTGCTGCCGGTGACCGAAGCAGCGAAGGGCCGAGCTCTGCGCCCCGCGCCCGGCAGCGCTCCCCCAGAGCTGAGCTCCACCTCCCATCGCGCACCGCACCGACCGTGACCGGGCACAAACCCTTCTTCCCCACAGACTCCATCCCCCGTGGGCTCTGGGTGGGGGACGTGGGACCCATCTACCTGCTCGTCCCCGCCGCTCCTCCAGAAAGGCAACGGTGCCACCGCCGCCGTGTCTGCTGCCCGAAAGCCGTCCCCGACTCAGCCCCGCTCGGCACTTCGGGCTCGCTGTCCCCAGCGCGGTGCTCCGCTCCAGCCACAGCTAGAACTGTACTTAAAATACATAAACGGAAAACTCCACACCTCATTTAAAGATTTAGCCCAAACTCCTGTGCCATCCTGCTCGGGAGAGGAAGGGGGGCTTTTGTAAGAATTATTAACAAAAAAGAAGCTGCCAAATGCCCTCTCAAGGTGGGAAAGGAAAGGAAAGCGGTCACCGCCCCGCACAGCCCTGGGGGTCAGGCTGAGCCGCGCTGGGCTCCCGGGGCTGTCAGAGCTGTTGGCCTCAGCGATGGGCCCCACCAAAGCCCCTCTGAAGCTTCACCCTAAAGGAACGCGGTGTCCAGCGAGGCCCGATAGTGATCGGAGAGATAAAGCCCCCGCAGGCATGAGCTGCCAGGGAACGACGGGAGCTGTGCAGGACGGGATGAAGCCCCTCGGCAGAGGGGAAGGGCAGGGCACGGAGGGCTGACAGGTACCGTTGGCTCAGAGGGAGAAAATGAAAGAGCAGGTTCAAGGCTGGAAGAAATCCGCTCTTCAGTGGCAACATGCTATTGCCCGAGAACTGAACTACTCGTTGCGCTGTGTTTTCTTTGGGGATGCTGCTGAAGAACAAGGAACACAAACAGCTCTCCTGTGAAGCTTCACCGCGCTTTCCATGTATGCCAGATGACTAACGCCGGCCACGTGTCTATGCGGCTGTGCTGCACAGACGGTACTCGTTGTCATCCGAACCTATTGCTGCTGCTCTTCCTGGGCACAGCGTCACTAAGGCGGTACTGCGCAAAGTAGTCATCTGCCACACGCCTCAACAAATCTGAAAATCCAGCATTTATTTACTACAGTTGCTCCAGATTTGAGCTGAAGATGAAACCCATTGGGTTTGGGGGCATTCGGATGCTTGCTAGACATTTTTGTTGCTTTCAGAGTAGCTGTCAGAGACAAAATGACTGGAAAAGCTCAAGGATGTCCTTTGGGGGCAAATCAAGATATAGTGTAGCAGTGCACCGCTCTTACCTCCTCCTGCCTATGGCCCCGCACTGCTGAGATCTGTTGATTATTTCTAGAGCTTCCACAAAAAGTAACTCTTGCAAGCTGTCGTTATTGCACAAGGATCTGCACCTCTGCTGGGAAAATGTTGCACAAATCAGGATGATGAAAGTGACTCCACTGTACGGAGCCCTTCTGGAGAACACAGGCTGCCTCTGGCATTCGACGCTGTCAAAGACATAAGGACAGAAAATTTGTCTGAGGTTCATCCAGCCCAACAGCGTCTCCAAGAGCTGTCTTTATCAGCTCCTCAGGGGAAGGCAACTGAAGAACTCGGGGATGACTGCATCACTTAACCACATTCTTGCAGACTGTTTCAAAGATTTCCAGTAGTGGCACAGGACCTCAAAAATATTTCCAATCTTCTGGAAAGTATTCGCTATTCCCAACATTTTGCAGACCGTAACGGAACAGAAGCAACGATTACACAAATGCAGCTCCCATGAGGCTGTTTGATAAAAAAGCTTGACATTAACCAGCAGGTCCGTGGATTACCTCTGAAGCCTTTTAAAAGGTTCAGCTACAGCTGCCGACTGCCATCTCTCAGCCATCAGTGCTGACTTACACGCTGAGGTCCACACTGCGGTTAGCTCAACAATGCCGGTTTCATGTTCTTCTAGAACTCTTGAGCAGAAAAGCCCTAGTTTGGGAGGTTTGTTACTCAACTTACTGATTTGCTGCTCCCTGGCTGGCAGCTGAAGTGGAGACGTGTCCTGCTGCTCACCCGGTAAAGCGTGGTTCTCCTGAGAGAAGGTCCTCCCCACATGTCCCCCAGAAGGCGCAGACACCGGGATTCGTGGCACTTTGGAGCTGCCGCTCGGCGGCGCACGCGCTGAGCTGCGCCCTGGACACGTGCTGCTAGCGGCTGCGAGCAGCAGCTCAAAGACAATTTCCGAGAAACCCCGTTGGAGACATTTAAGGAACAGGAATTAATTAGGTACCTTTCACAGACAAAAAATTTGCATAATGCCGCAGATACCGCAGATATGGTCGACCCATCTTGCCCCACGCAATAGTCACAGTGAGACACGCTGCTGCTGCGGCACAAGACTTACCAGCCACAAAGCTCTGCACTTCGCATGGGCTGGGAAGAGCCTTGGGTGCCAAAATAGACGGTGGGTGAGCTGGAACTGCCGGGCTCCATAAAGGAGCTGCAGGTGAGAGAGCCTGAGAGAGAATGAGGCGTTTTCAGGGTGGTTTTGTCAACAGGCGAGTTCCAAGGAAAGGGACCGGGTGCTCCTGGGCTGGGGGAGTGCTGAAGACATTCAACTCTTGGTAGGAGGAGGGCAGCTCGAGGAACGCTCACTAAACTGGACCCTCCTCGTTCGTCGGAGACATTCATCTTGCCAGACACTGCCGCAGCCTCCTCCCCTTCTCCCCTGGCTTGTGCTGCCCGGCTCTGGCAGGGAGCATGGCCCAAACGGAGGGTTGCAGGCTGCACAGCACCTTTTTGCTGCTGTGGGCAGAATCACAGCCCTCTCCTGCGGTGAGCGGGACGGGGCAGCCCTGGCTGAGCTAGGTCTGTGTGGGACGGCGCATCCCCCGAGCGACAGTAACGCACGACGCAGCACGCGTGCCAGCTGCGACCAGTGCCCTGCCCGGGTACGGCTACAAGCTGCGGGCAGAAGGAACCACCCAGCCGCGCACCGCGTGCTGCTCGGGGTCGCTCACAGCATCGCCCTGCACCGGCACCGTTCCACAGAAATACGTGTTCTTTAAGAAATGAGAAAAACTGTGTTAACTGTAATTATTTCTAATATTAAAACTGTCCATCACATGCACACATCAACAGTTTTCTCCATTGAAGTGAAAACACAGCATCTTTTAATCAGTCCTTCCTGCATGTTTAAAGAACTGCTGTTTGACGTACCCTCTTCCCTTCATGCCTGCTTTGATTTCTTTATACGAGTCAAGATCTGCTCCAACTGCATTTATGTTGTGTTTGGAATGAAATATTTCATAACATGCACATGGAGATCTATTTTGAGGAAACATGAAATTCTATAATTAGAAAAAAATAGAGACCAAACTATTTCAGTATTCTCAGACTACAAACATGTTGTTTGTCCCCATTAATAGCAGTCTAAAACTATAAAATATATGGCATAGCATCTGCAATATTTATATAACATATATATATAGCATTTGTTAAAGACACATTCTCTTTAACCCATTGTACAATAAGCTACATTTAATAATACAGACTATATTTGCAAACTGTAGTAAATCACGCAATTTGAAAAATGCAGGGAATAAAATACTATCTGTGAGTATCAGCGCTACCTAAAAGAGTATGGCATCCAGATACTAGACTTCAGCTTGCATTCCTCCCACAAAATGTATTTATTCTGTGCATTACTTAGTGGTTTGGGGTCAAAATGTAACCCAAGCTGGAAGAGGTCCAGTGGCGTCTCTTCCAGGCTGAATGGAGATGAGCAGGCACTTTGGGGCACCCCAGGGGCTGGGGTGGTTTTGGCAGGCAGGGCAGGAGTCTGTAGTTAGCAGAGGTGGACCTGACCTCTCCTCTCCTCTCCTCTCCTCTCCTCTCCTCTCCTCTCCTCTCCTCTCCTCTCCTCTCCTCTCCTCTCCTCTCCTCTCCTCTCCTCTCCTCTCCTCTCCTCTCCTCTCCTCTCCTCTCCTCTCCTCTCCTCGTCCTCCTGCCCCTCTCTCTCCCTCTCCCTCTGATGCAACCCTGAACTGCCACCACCCGCCAAGCGTGTGTTCCCTGTGTAAGTATGGATACCTTTAATGAATGATTCGCTGATTTCCCCTGCTGGGGTGGATTCCAGGAGCTCTCTTTAATAACAGTACCGGTTCATTCAGGATTGCAGCGGCTCCTTCACGGCAGGAGCGCAAAGGACCAGGTGCCCGAAGCCAGCGGGCTCCTGCGGGGAGCGCAGCAGCAGACGCCCCGCAACCACTGCTGACCAGAGAACCCGCTGCAGAGTGGAAAGAGAGAGTCTTAATTAGGATTAAAGGGAAGTAACTGGCTTAGTATAATATGACAGCTGCACCAAAGAGAATGCCACATTTTATAGCTGCAATCCCTACTGTCAGATCTCTGTGCTGTATTTTGGGTATTGGCCAAATTGTGCTGCCCGCAGAATATTCTGTTACTGTAAATCACTGGAGAGGGGCAGAACTGTCTATATTTAGGCCACCAAGTCCCCCGTGTTAATCTTTACTCCCTCTTTGTTTTAGTACTCTGCTTTCTATTTTTACCTCGCATATTCTGCAGCAGGTCTGGATGCTCGCAGAAGGCAGGCCGTCCTTTCCCCACAAGAATTAATGGCCATGCCTGTAGTTTGTTTCCCATTTAATAATGCAGACTATAAAACATACTCCAACCAGAAAGCAGCAGGCCTGAAATGGAAAGCAAATGATCAGTCAAGTGGAGGTAGTAGAAAAGAAGGCAAGGGGTAACATTTGTGGTGCAATTTTGCCTGGAATTTCAGTCGCAGCTGAGCTTGTTTAAGATTATGAAGGTACATTCGAAAAAGAAAGCAAAGGATTCGTGTATGACAGATGCAAATCATAACAGCGCAATTGCCAGACGAGGACAGGAGCAGTGCTTGCTGCGTACCTTCATCCTCCATCAGCCCGGCGCTCCGCCGTGCGCGCAGCCAGCCGTACCGCGTTCAGCCAGGGAAACGGCTCACGCGGTAGGAAGGGTGGTAAAACTTAGCACCACATAAATGAGACAGTTGTATACTTCTCATCGTAAGCCAGTGTTAGTTCTCAATACCTGATCTCTACATGACTTGAAACATGGGCCAATGGGAAAATTGGTATTTTCCATTAATGTGACCTTCAGGAGCACTGGTTTGCATCAGTCAGTCAATCTGGATACAAGTCCACAGGACCACCTCAAGGCACTTTCCTTCTGACAGGTCGGGGCCTGGCTGGCCGCCTCCTCTCCGAAGCGATGGAGCAGCTGAGGTGCACTCGGGGAAAGCACTGGGACTGCCGCCGGGCGCGGGGTGCTTCGCTCGGGCTCTGCCCATCGCTGCTGGACCGCTCCTGCCCTGGGCCTGACCACCCCCCGCTTCCTCCAGCTCTCCTCAGAAGGAACCTGGTGTGGGCAGAACATATTTCATTTCCTCCGGCTCTGCCGCTCCGTGAACTCACACACAGCGGCGATGTGAACTCACACGCACGCTGCGCTCCCCTGCCATCCCCGAGAGTGCCGGCAGCGCCAGGAACAGCCCCTTCTGTTTGCCCTGAGCCCTTTCTGCTCTCCACTGGGGTGGGGACAGCAAGGAAAAGAGGTGAATTCAGAGGAAGAACAGCTGTTAGAATGGTCCTGGAGCCACCTCCCCTCCCAGACAGCACAGGGGTCTGCGTTGTTCCCCTGCCTTCCCCGGTGCTGTCCTGGGACACTCCTCCAACAGCGGCTCCTGGGCAGGTTTGCACCGAAGACCTAGAGGAGAAAGCTGCAGCCCCCAGGGAGCTGTCTGCACTGCAGGGAACCCCAGCACAAAATGGTCCGTTGTGCATCCCTCCCCTCGGCATCCCTTCCTCCCCCTCGGCATCCCTTCCCTCCCCGGCTGCTGCTGCTGGAGGCACTCTGCAGGGCAGGGAAGCCGTGAGGAGCAGAGCACCGGGGGGGGGGGGTGGGAGATTCAGGCCGTGGCAGCCGTGATCAGCAGTCCCAGAGCCCTTTCGCTGCAGGACATGCTTTGGAGCAAACCTTGCGTGGTTTCATGTAATACAGATCAAAGTGATATTCCCCACTAAAGAGGAATCCACTAACCAACAGTGATGCTTTCCTCAAAGTAGGAAAGGTATGAAGAGGAGCGTAGGCCAGGGGAAGAGAAGAAATATCTTTGGATAAAAGCTCCAGGGCCACTGCTGATATGAAATGCACAACCTCGAACCTGGTCAGTGCACAAACAGCACTCCGGAAAGACAAAAAAAAAAAAGGAGAGAAAAGGTTAAGAAGCATCTCTGAGCAGTGGCAGAGGCACCCCGTCTATCTCAGTAACTGCCAGCAGCAGGTCAGTAACTCATGTTCTCACCTGTCTCGACAGACAAGAAAAGAAAAAAAGAGACCAGAAAAACATAAGGGAACAAGGCATTTTCCTGGGAGCGAGGAGCAGCAGCGTAGCAGGCTTCAGACTACAGCACAGAGAGTTTCTCTTTCCCTGCAAAGGTGTTCGCAGGTCCTGAGTGTTTTTAACTTCCATGGGGTTTGCTGGTCGTCGATGCTCACAGTGTGGCAGCAACACCAGGTCGGAGCGTGCTCCTCGGTGGCGGTAACCCCGCTCAGCCCTTCACAGAAGGTCCCCTGTGTGAAATCCGGCCGGGCGCTGCGGGTGTAAGCTCTGCCCTCCCAGCGCTGGAGGGCCGTGGGTCCTCCCTGCCCGGCCCCGTCTACAGACAGATTTAGCCGTCATCTGCCTGCACAAGTTTCATGTTCCCACCAGGGACGTGTTTTAGACCCCGGCACTCCCGTCATGGCGAAGCGAAAGACCATACGGAGCGGGCAGAGCAGCACAGGCGTGCCGGGCACTGGGATGCCCGCGTCCGTTTCGTCCGCATCGCTGCCCGAGCTGACACGGAGCGCGGGGGCCCTGCCCCGACGCCGGGCCGAGGGGATGGCCGCAGGGACGCACAGAACGACTCCGGCACGGATCTGTACCAGACAAAACACGGCAGCGAGGAGAGGTAGTGACACGCAGAACGGAAGGGGGATAGCACGGGGAGGGTGGGGACAGGAATTATTCCAGAGCTGGAGCTAATTTTGTAGAATCTGGCTGTTAAACAAAGAACCGCGGTGTTTTTACAATTCTGCTTATTGAATTATGTCACTCTCCTGCCAACTGGATTACTTCAGCTGGCCAAACAATCTGACACCTCTTTTTAGAAAAGAATTTGCTAACATGACCCAGTATGACGGCATACCTAACCATCTCCTCCACTGCGCTCTCCGGCAAAACCGGGCACTACAGCTGAAAACAAAGCCCTTTTATGGGAAACTTCTATAGAATTCAGAAAAGACTTGGAAGAGAAATTAAGAGACAACTCTACGCATCTCCATTTTAAAGCCTAACAGAATCATGGATTGGTACCTTTAGTCTGGCACTTTTAATGCATTTGCACTAATGCACAAAATGTGTACTCTTTTGCATTAAAATTTAAAAAGGAGTAATTTTGTTATTACATATTAACAGGTGCTTTGAGGTTTCTCCTTGGCTTCTGCGAATGTTCTTCATAGAAACACTCAAGATCAGGCTCTGAAGTCAGGTAAATGCTCTCCCTTCACCCTCTGCGTTGGCGAGCATCGCACCGCCGGCGCGGCTGGACGCTCCGGTCGCCGTTTGTACTGCAGCAGCACTCGCAGACCTGAACTGAGGTCGGCTCTTCATGGTGCCAGCAACATTTTTGTACCCTGAAAGGCAGTTTTAGAACCAAATAAGTCTGCTTGGGAGAAGGAAATTTGTCTGTGTTTCATATAAGGGAGCAGACGCAGAAAGGTTATCCGCACCACCTGAGGTTGCTGGAAAGCTTTTTTTGGATGCCAAAGCAATGGCTTAACCTGAAGATACATGTCTGCTAAGAGGAAACAGCTTCTAAACTTCAGCTTTTCTTAACTCCTTTACTGTTACAATTTAATTCCTGTGCAGTCCAAACCCCTGATATAAACCATTCTCTCCCAGAACTGCCCTGCAGACACGCTTCGGCTCTCCTTATGGCCTGGAGCTGTGACAGTGGGACAAATGCAAGCACACTGAGTTTTGGAAAGTTATGGGCACCCTCTGGCTTCTTCTATGGTATCTCCAAGACATCGTGACTTCTCCTTTGCCTCCAAGACAGCTCCATCAGTCTCTGAGGGCCTTTTCACTCCTCTGCAGTCCAGTTCTGCCTTCTTGCCCGCTGATTTCTTGCTCAGAAATAAAAGCAGGTGGTTTAGCCCCAGACAACACTTTCAACGCTAAAATACTTGAATATCACAGGACAGTATTGAAACAAAACAACGTAGCTAAAAAGAGCTGGAACCCTTTGGGACAGAAATCCCAACAGGATTTTTTGGGATGCCATTTGTGTGAGAGGTTGCTGTTCTGGCGAGTTCTTCATTGGCTTTTTTTGTATCTCAGATTCATTGATGGAAATCATCAGACTTCATTAGATCAAACCGTAACATCTCTCTCTGCCCTCAGACAGACAGATCACAGCCTTGGGCCACAAGTTGTACCAATCATCGGTTCTTAAACTAAAACGAACTATTCAATTGGCATAAAACCTAGCACAGACATATTTAGATCAGGTAATGACTTTAGCTCGAAGTTATTCTCAGTGAGCATAATCTAATATTCCCAAGACAGGTCCATGTTAACTCAGGGCAAGATTTGATGGGGATTTTGCACCAGCTTAGTGAAATCAATTTACAGAACATGTCTGCAGTTAACCAGTTCAACTTCACACAGTTCTTTAAATAACAATCATTTTTATGGCTGGTGTTCATCTGAAAAAGGGCCTGCTGCAATGCAGCATGCTTTACTTGTCCCTTTTCTTTCTGAAACTTGCTCAAAATGAGAGCCGGAGGAGCAGAGACATTTCCTTTAACCCCCTTTCACTGCTGGCAAGCCGGACCCCTGCACTCCCCGCAGACACCACATTGGTTGCTGGCCTCAGGCGCAGAGGGAAGCAGAGCCGACCGGGGTCCCCACGGCCGGACCAAGGGCAGGAGAATCCACGATGTGCTCAGACGAGGGGAGAGAGCAGAGGGGCTCTGGGGGCCCTGGGGCTTCGCGGTTCCCATGCTCCTGTGCCACAGCCCCTTGTGACCCGGCAGCGTCACCCTCCTCCGGGGAGCGTCCGAGACACCAGCCACATTCAGGAGGCGGTGTGGGCATCCGCTCACTTGTGCTGTAGCCTTAACGCAAAGGACACGCAGGTACAGAGCTGCCGGCGGTACAGCAGAGGGGCCCCCGCACAGCCACAGCCGCAGGCTATGCCCACACCGCAGTAACGCGGCAGTGATGGAGTCTGGCTGGAGAGAGCCTTAACGTCGACCTGGAGCCCTCGGCTGTGGGTTTGTTGCCCATTGTAACGTGCTGGTCACAGGGTGCACCACAGTGAGCTGTGCACCTTCTTTAACACCGTAATTTGAACATATCTGCTGTTTCACTCAATACAGACAACTGTTGTTTCAGCGTCCCCTCAGGACATTATGTTCTCCAGAGAAAGGCCGCGGACAAAGAGCATCTTTTGAAGGCTCTCATTACCTCTGTGCCATATTTCTCATATCTGATAAGCCTATCTGTGAAATTCCAAAAGGAGATGGTTATCGCCTCTTACACAAATAGCTTAGGCTAACGTTACTTTGATACAAACCTTCTGTGATACTTTTCTGTAAGCAAAGAACTACTTAAGTGCTACCCTTGAGGAAATACTAGCATAATGTTTCACATCTGTCTCATTTTGACTCTAATGAAGACTATTTTTTGTAACCAGCTCTGCCCTTATATCATTACAGTGTGTTTTTAATTTCAGTAAGCAGTTATAGTTCTATTTACCAGTTACTGCAGTTACCGCTTCGAATGCATTTCTCTTTGGAATCGGCAAAACACCGAGGATATTTTACATGAAAGAAACATTTATGTGATTTTGTCAAACAGTACAAAAGGCATTTTGTGGATTTTTGCATTTGCTTAAGTCCCGTTTATGTATATTTCCTGATAACACTCCAGAGTATAAGAGCAATTAACAACTGTGCCTTGGAAACTACCAGCCCGGGCAGGCTGGACCGCAGCTGAGGGGCCGCCACCTTGGGCCGGCGGTCAGCACCACACTGACCCTGCTCTGAACCCTATTCCCACCGCCACAGAACATTAATTCTGACTTATCCATGAGAATGAACAATTTTCCAATGAGAGAAGGGACTGAAGCGGGTGCTCTCGGGCAGGCAGGCTCTAACCAGGTGAGAGTCGAGGCCTGCTGAAGCCTTGCGAGCACGAAGGAAAGTGGCAGCCGCTCCTCCCGCACCTGAAAGGTGTGTAATGGAGGCTGCGCCCCGACGGGCTGGCTCGCTCTGCGGCGTCCGCACTCAGTAACGAAAAGGCTCCCGCACGAGCAAAGCCCGTCTGCCGCACCGGGGGCCTCCCGGCGGGGCTGGGACGCTCCTTCAGCCCCTCACAAGCTGTTCTGCACAGACAGAGTCGATCCGGCGCATCAGTCTCGTGTGGAAGGGGCCCAGGCAGAAGGTCTCTGTAGGCTCATGCCCCGGGGCAGCTTTGCCTCTGGGGCTCACAGGATGGTGCAAGCGAGCCCGGCGTGTCAGAGCATCACTGCTGCAGCTCCTGACCTCACCGGAGGCTGCGCGCCGTGCCGGTGGCTGTGCCGGCCTTCGCCGAGCAGCATAGCATAGAGTAGAACCAGCAACAGGTTTCTTTGTCTACTGCATTTGCTAGACTTACTTCACTGGCTGTTGTGATCTTTACCCTTTTTTTAACATGCAGATGGAACTGCACATCATAAAGGGCAAAAGAGAAAAAACTTCATGGTGTTGCCAGAAAATATCTATATTTTTCTACAAAACACGTATTGGACCGGTCTAGGCTAAGCTTATCATACATCTTAGATCTCTGCATGCTCTCATTCCAATGCAGAATCTAGGGCTAACCACAGCAGAGAGAGAAATAACAGAGGAGAAAAACACAAGAAGAATTTTAAGCATTCACCACTAAAATACAGTATATATTAAAAATCCTGTCAGTGTTTACTGCTAAAGTCAAGAGCATCCCTGGATTTACGCTTTGTTCTATATTTCATGCTGAGTTCAACAATAAATATTCAATCACAAGAATTTAGTTTGAAAGTTCAGAAAGTTTTAAGGCCCCTCAAGAAGAGTTTAAAACGACTCCCTAAAGCAGAGGGCCTTTCACAACATTCAGATGGTGTTGAGGTTATTGTTGCAAATCACGGACTCGCAGCGTAACTGCAAAGCCTGCTGCACAGGGCTTTTAAGAAGTGGTTTATGGAAGAATGAATCCATGGGGAAACCTAGGCTGAGGGTCCAATGTGGAACCACCCCGGCTATTTTCACCCACTGTGGGCCAAGCCCAGCATGGACCAAGCTTTGGCGCACAGGAGCCACAGCTTTTCTGGCTCCTGGCAGGACTTCGCTATCAAAAAGACGTTATCAAAAGGCTCAGACTCACCCGGAGAGACTTCATGCAGTGACATCCAACAGGACTAGGAACTGCTCCAGCTGTGGGGACGGCCGGTCTGCTTCTGACGCACTTCCCAAAGCCCTGTGTACAGCCTGGCTTCAGTCACCCCCCATAAACCCTGGATGGGGGAAACGTTTGAGTTCAGCAGCTCATGCAGTACTGTGGTCACTGGTTCCGCTCATTAATTAGCGCTCCCAGGCCCAAGAGTGCAGTTGTGTTTCACTTCCAGGTGGGCCACAGAGACCGGGTACCGCTGTAGGTGGGATGCAGAGAGTGGGTACTGCTGTGGGTGAGACACAGGCACTGCTGCAGGTGGGATGGGGGTACCGCTGCGGGTGGGATGCGGGTACTGCTGTGAGTAGGAGGTGGATACTGCTGCGGGTGGGAGGTGGGCACTGCTGTGTGTGGAACATGGGCACTGCTGCAGGTGGGACATGGGTGCCGCAGCCCACTCTGCTCTCTGGGACTCTGCAGGGGCACGTGCAGCCCCCCAGGATGGGTTTCCCTGCATAAGGTGAAAAGCCTTTCACAAAGGGATCCTTCACAATTTTGCCTTGTTTCCTGTTTTGCTTATTTATAAAACTGAACAAAAGTTTGAAATGCTGGGGAGCAGAAGAAGGAACAAGTTGTGTGTCGTCGTCCCCCCCCCCTTGTTTAAGAAGTATTTATGGAATGTTAAGTCTGCCTTGATTTGCTACAGGGTCTCTTGGGGTCCTCAAGCATGTTACTTTTCCCATTGCTTCCTCAGTAACTGTACAGACTGTCAGGACCGCAATTTCTCATCCAGCATACAAAACAGTGACCCCCCACTCTTTCTGCAGTAGTTAAGTCTGTTCTTCTTTATTTGTTGAAGCAATATCCCACCGAATCAAAAAGCCCAACTCCTCCCCCCTGCCATGCAAAGTTCACAGGACACCAGCGAATGCTCACGGCCAGTGACTCAGCCTGGCAGCGGTCACTAGCCACCGCGTCGCTCACTGCTCTCCAAGGCGCCCCGCGAAGCCAGACACGAAGGGGTGGAGAGTGCGTCTTTCGGAAATGTTGTCAGTCAGAAAGATGAGTACATCTGTCTCACAGGTTTGCAAAACCCCTGAAAACGCGAGTGCAGGTTGCCAACTGAAAAGAGAAGATATGAAACACATTAAACTATTCGAAGTGAGGAATGAAACAAAATTATTCCAATGAGGAATACTTGCATTTTAAGAAACTGATACATATATTATCAGTCAGAAAGGCTGCTGTCTCTTCCAGAACGTACTGCCTCTGACGAGACCATAACCTGCTGGCTGGTACCACCACTAACACCTGAGACAGCAAACAACAGCTAATCCTGGTTTTGTGTTAATGACTGAAGCAAGACAACTGGAGGCTCTGGCAAGCTTCCCGTTTAATTCAATTAACTCCAGCCAGGCCTGTGGTGATCCCACCCGTCAGCATAAGAGAAAGGCAGAAGGCAGATCCCTGGATTCAGATGTTAAAGCCCAAGGAAGTCTCCACCGTAACTTTCTGGTACAGTTACTGGCAGTCTACCCTCCTGTTACTGAGCGGCCCTGCACCCTCAACAGTTTCTACAAAATGGTGTGGAAAAACATCATTTTTCTCTGAAACTGCTCATATTTTTGCTGAGAAAATGGAAGCAACTTATTTCATTGTATATTTTTTTTTAATTTATTCTGAAATGCTCTGTTACGTGTCAGTTCAAGCAAACGTTACGCTCCATCTCCTTGCTCGTATGCGGTGTTGGAGCTGCAGAGCCTCCAGGAAGATCATGTTTCCCCTAACACAAGGCAGATGTCTTGACGGCCAATCTGCTCAACGCACCCTGGGAGCTGCTGACCTCCCCCTGGGGAGCCCGACACTTGGAGGGATTTAGGTTCCGGAGGTATTAGCTGAAAAATGCATTTTAAGAGGGAAAAGACTTCAAGTGGAAATTGACTTTGAAGCTGCTTCAACAAACAGAACACTATTGAGTCTGGGAACGTCAAAACGTTTCACTTAAAGATGACATTCCTGACTCATTTGGAGTTTTATTCCCACAAAAAAAAAAAAAAAAGAAAGAAAAAAAATCCATTTTCTTTGGTTTTGAGATGAAAACAAATGGAAACTATATAAATGTCTCACCAGACAGATACCCGATTTCATTCATCTGTAATTTCATTTCAAGGTAATATCTTTAGAACTCAAAACCAGAAAATCTAAACAGTGTCCAATATACAGTTACAGAACCGAGGGGGCGTAATACTGGGTCTCTCTTTCCCCAGACTCACAAAACATCCGATTCCGCTCACACCATTAGCTGCTTTTTGCAAACAACTGTGAGGAAGAGGAGGAAACACTGTGCTGCCGGCGTTTGCACAGATGCAGCTCTCCAGCGCATTTGGGTACCAGCGCCAGAACCAGAAGAACCTGAGGCCAAACCCGAGGAATGCAGGAACGCAACGGCATTGGCGCAGACCCCGTGAGCCTTTGCGAGCTCTGTCAGAACGCACTTAAGGCTCCTCAGCTGGAGGGGCGACGTGGCTGCAGGGACATCCTTGACTGCGGCTGTGAGTGGAGGGTGCCCTGTGCTGCACAAGGACTTCTGTTACAATAGGCTGATCTATACCCAAGAAAGGAAATTAGCTGCCCTATGGATCTTAACGATGCAAGAAAATGTGCCTGCAGTGAGCGAGTTACCTTCTTAGCACCCCGCTAGCATGAATCAAGTTCACAGTGCAGCTGCATTAGGAGAAAAAATCCTGTTAATACAGGCAGGGCCAGCGATGGATAGCGATCCCACCAGGTCACTTCCAACAGGCAGTATATTTAGCAAGCCAAGGCTGCACAGCACGACATACCATTGTTCGGCAGATGGAAAATCCTGCCCTCGGCCGGGTTCATCAGGTTCCACTCTTGGGCTGTGTAAGGGCTGAACTCAGGGGCTGCTTTTGGCAAACCCCCCAGCCACGGCAGAGCTCGGGGTCTCTGTTCAGCGCCCCCCGCCCCAAGCAGGGGTCCCAAGGCCAGCAGCAGCCCACGCGGAGGTGTGCAGGAGCAGGGCACCGGCTGCCCGCTCCGCCCGCAGAAATCTTGTCACACAGTCTTCTTGTAACATTTAAATGAAAATGCAGTGATGGCTTTTGCCAAAGTGTTGACCACTCATTGGCAGCTGAACTGTCAGTTCAAGAGAAGTGTTAGGAAGGGCGTTGGTTTGGTACCTTGGAATTCTGGTAATTTATTTTTCATACAAATTAACCAGGGAAAATTAAGCTGCAAGAAGAATTGGTATATCCCCTCAGTAGATATAATTTCCAGGCCTGTGTGACAGTAAAAAAGTACTTTCCAAATATTTTTCTTTTGCTTTTGAACTTTCTTCTACTTTAAGCCCCACCAGGCTGCAACATATTTGCCCAATCACACTATTTAGTTAAGAAGTTTTGAAATAGAAAGAGATTTGCATAGATGTTTCCTCGGTGGCGCTTTTGAAGTGTTATGTCTGGGATATCTGGTAAAATCCCTAGAAGTCTGTACACTGCCAACATAAATAGAAAGTATATTTAAGGATGGGGGATTATCCATTCGTTGACAGGGCTGTGCTACATACCACTAGCTGTCATACATAGTCTGCTGTCAGCTCCTAGCAGCAATTTTGTTTGAAGTTCAGTCCAGCACAAATAATGCTCAGACGGGCTTTTCTCCTGGAAACAAAACCTTCAGGAGGAGCTGTAAGGGCTCAGATGTGACCACCATCTTGGATGCATCTCAGGAACAGCACGAGCCAGCGGAGATTTCTGACGCTTCAGAAAGTTTTGTTTTCTTTGTGGAAAACCTGTTCCGGCATTCCTGTCATCTTCTGGCCTGTGCCTGCATCCTCCGAGACTGCTGGGAGTATAACAGGGAAGCCGAAACCGGTGTTAACAGCTAACGTGATGCTGTGTTCCCACCTGCAAACTCACTGGAGAATAACATTTCTCTGCAATAAAGCTCAGCTGCTCCATGTCAGCAGAATTTCAGTGCAATCAACCTCTGAAGTTAGAAAACCTATGCTGTGGGTCCAGCTCATTAACATTAAACACTATGTTTAAATAAACCTCTACGTTTTTTGGAAGTTTTTCCCATCCCATGGCTCCGATGGACGGAGGTGCTGAGCGCTCCCAGCAGGGACGCTGGGCACTTTCTCCCATGCGCTCCCACCTACATGTTCAGTATCTTCCTGAAAAGAACAAACCTCTGCGCTGTGCTCCAAAACCTGACCTTGTCCAGGTGTTTTCCAGAGGGCAGAGGTTACCCCGTCAGGCACCGCTTTTAGGCTTGTTTGAGATCCATGAGGGATAACGCAGGGGAGACGAGAGTCGTGCAGAAATACCTGCAAGGAGACGCGAGGCCGCGAGGCAGAGTCACAGTGGAAATTCCCACGTGTGGCAGTGCCGACAGTCCCTCTGCAGGCTGGGCTCCTGCGCTGCCGTGGCCGTCGCAACCCGGAGCAGCGCTGCACGCAGCAAAGCACATTACGCCCAGAAGAGCGCCAGGCCGCGCTGGGACGCGCCAGCGGCAGGAGCGGCCCAGAGCTGAACCACTGCTGCCCTTTGCTCTGACACCCTCCGTCCCGGCCTGTCCCAGGGGTCACACAGCGGAGACCCACTGGTGGCCGCAGCCCAAGGGACACTTGTGTCCTTCCCCACCGCTCACAGGTGTGGGGCCAGAGCAGCGCGTGTCTATGGCTTCCTGAAATCGGCAGCCTCCCTGCTTCAGATTTGTGACTTAGATAGCTCTAATATAATTGCGTTGAGCAAACCTTTACCGTTTGCCAAACGGGGGGTCGGCCGTGGCTGAGGCGAGATTGCGCCTGACCAGGGCTGGTGCCTGCGAGGGGCCGCAGTGGGATGGCAACGAAAAAGCAACATAAAAAAACCTCCAGGCCTTTTAAAGCATTTCCAAATGCTGCCCTGACACTCCTGCTGGGTGTCAGGTTATAGGGACTAGACAATCCGCTCGAAGCAGCTGCAGAGCAATGTCTAAACTGCATCACCTGCTTCACAGGAAAAGCTGACAATTGCATTAGCATGAAACTAAAATTAGAGGCTTAATTGAGCTCTGCAGTCACTGAAACTGATGATGACAGTTCAGCGATTCATATCCCTGATTTTTCTTGACTGAAATAATCATAGAATCAGCTCCCATTCGTGCTTCTCCCTGCTCCACAAGGAAAAGCCCCAGTAGGCTGGCACGCCTCACGCACGGGGAGCCCGTCAGACACCTCTGCCACGGCTCTCGCCATTCCCAGCAGTTACTGTGGTAGGAACAGACCTGGAAAGGGATCGTATGTCTGCAAATCAGCATCATTTTACAACAAAGGGATGTTATATTCAATGCCAGGGCATGAGAACCATCACTAACCATCACCAGCGCAGGAATACGTACAAGATACAGTACATTAGAAATGGACAAATAAAAACACATGCAGGACGACGACAGAAGATGAGGGGAGCTAAGACAGAAACAGGAGGAGAGCAGTCACGCTGTCAGTTACAGGCGGAATCTCCAGCGCACTGCAGTTAAGGGGGATGTTATGAGTGCTGAGTTTCCTTCATCATTTGAGATGGAAAGAGCTATTTATTCATTTACCTGGGTCATCAAAAATGAGAATTCAAGAATCAGAGAAAGAGACTAGGTTACAGGACGCACAGCCGTGAGCACACACATTAGGTGTGTACTGGAAGAGCCTCACAAGCTGTCCTGCTGCCGAGGCTGAGGGGGGATTCCCACCCCAAGTCCCCTGCTCTGCAGGACAGCTAGCTCAGCGCTACGCATTCTTTCTCAAGCAGCATCTGGGTTCATACGCTAGCTCTAGAACTTACTTCCTTCCTTTTTTTGCACTAATATTTTTGGGATGCAGTTCTTGTCCACCGGAGTTGAGCAAAAATTGAAGAAAAAAATGAGATTTCTGTAGTTCTTGGATAATTTCACGCAATTAGTTCTTCACATGATAACAAAGAGTTAATTAATATATAGGCTGAAAGACAGTGAGCATAGATTTACATTAATACTATTGTCAAGACTACTTGCTTCCCAAGAAGTGGATCTTGCCTAGACCCAGGCAAGTTTCCCGTTTCATTGCCACCACCTTCTCATGCGGTGTAAGAGAGCAGGGTAAGAGAGCAGCAGGGACCTGATCGTGAGATGCGGTTGTGCGGTGTCACTTGGTCCTACGTGCAGGTAGGTCTGGAAGCGGTGTCAGACTTGCGCTGCTGCTGCCGCTCCTAGCAAAATAAGGAGATGCTAATAATTAACAACTAAGGAAGTGAAAGCATCTCCTGCTAAACACCAGGATCAGGGTGCGAGAGTGGAAAATAGGCCCAGGCTCTATGAGCACATCTCGTAAATAAATCAGAAGATCTTCTTTTAAAATCAAAATCTATTGACCTCACTAGAGCATGTCACACATTAGGCAGAGGAAAATGCACCCCGTTTAACTGTATATGTTATTTACAAGTTGAGGGGGTTGTTCTTTAAGACCCAGAATGAGACCCGGAGTTCCTAACATATTGCTGTTACAGCTGCGAGGTCACAGCACCGAAGAAGTAAGCAATTGCTCTGTTTCTATCTCAGAGAGAGAAAATGTGTTGAAGACCTGCTGTGAAGTATATGGCAACACGCAGACTCTTGCAGGCTGTCCATGCAAGTACTCTGAGTACGCCCTTCTGCCCGTGGTGTGCTCACCTGCAATTTGCGCGAGATTGCTACTGCTTTATTTTTAGTTCATTGTTCTGTACAACATTCGGAGTTTCTGATCCATAAATACGTCTCCTCATGGTGGTACATTTGGAAAAGCCACAGGGTGCTCCCGCCTCCGCTCGCACCTCTGATCGCTGACAGCGTTGAGCTTCTGAACCAGTCCCTCTTCTGTTCTTTCCTCAGCAACGGGCTTGCTTTTTGGTCTGGCCAGTAATTTTATCTGCATCCTCTGGTCCCAGTGTTGCCCATGGCTCTTGCAAGAATCTCCCAGTTCCGCTGTGACCCGTGTGGAAGGGAGGAGCATGGTATGAGACCTGTTCTTCACCTCAACTGTGGTAAGGACCTGCTGGCACAGCCAGACCCACACGGCTGGGCCCCTCCGGTGCTGCTCCCGCTACGACACGCAGCCATGTAATTCAGCTCACTGCAGCTGTTGGTTGTCCCTCCTCCTCCCTTCTTCCTACACTTGCTGCAGGCACGACATGTTCCCAGGCTCCCGCAATCATCCCCGGGGGTATGCCGAGTCCATATGTTGCTGTCCCCTTTCACACGCATTTCCAAAGACCCAAAAAATTCACTCCTTGGAGATACACTTCTTTGTGCACAGTCCATCCTGCAGAACAAAGACACCTAGCCAAGATGGCCACGAAACCATGTCATTGCTCAGTAAGACTTCACTTGACATTCGGAGATTATAAGTACATTATTTTGGGGTAAAGTAATATAACCAGCCCTATTTCCAACGTAACATGCCTACCTTTTTCTTCAGTAAAACCTTTTCATAGTCTTTTGCTTTAAAATTCTCAGTTTGCCCGGAACAGGAATGTCCTTCTATATTATACTACAGACATCTGTTCGTTCCACCGTTTTTATTAGAGTTTACGGCTACGATCAGAGGACTCCGACTTTATTGTAAAAGTCATCCATGTGTATTATGAGCAATCAGGTATCTATTTATTAAAAGTCCAGAGTTTACAGCTGTCCTGGGCTACCCCAGGTAGCTGCGCTGTCGGAGGTGTCTGCCCCATCTCGCTGCCGCGGCCGACCAGCAGAGCGGTGCTGGGGCCCGTCACTCTCCCAGCGCCCTGCTGCCCTTGGTGGGCTGGTTGGGGCTGTAGCCTCTGAGCCCAACTCTTCAGACGATGTCTCTGCCCCTGAGGAGAGCATCGGCAAGCGGACTGAGGCTTTACTTAAAGCTGGCTGCAAAATATAGACCACTGATCAGTATGTATTTTAAACGCCAGACTTTTTTGACTGACACTCCCAGCTGATGGGTAAGTTCGTGTTTTAAGGTGCATCACATTCATCAGTGTCAAACAATCATGGCTTTAAACATCACCAAAATATTTCTCTTCATTAAGTATCATCTGCAGAGTCCCCGCATGCAGGAAGACATCTGACACAACTCTCTCGGATTCCGAAGCACAATCAGTGTAAAGAGCTGTGCTTTGAATGAAAGTTTAGACTTTGGGCTGGAAACGTCTTCTCCTGAGCAGCAGCAATAGCAGCTCACGTCACAACATTCTCGACAACAACAGCTGAAGATCCCCGTTTCAAAAGTGACTGAATGTTATCATGCACAGCTAAACACTTGTATTCATGGCTGTGACAGCCTCGTGGGGCTCATCTCCCTCCCCGTCTCTTAATGTATATGAATTATCCTCCCAAATAGCTCCTTTTCTATCAACAATACACACAACATCTTTCCAAAGGCAAAGTGGAAATCCCTGCAAGTATTTCTGGTGCTGCTTCCAGCCAGAAATAACAGTAATCTGATCCACGAGCAAATTCCATTTCTGTTGCTGAATTCCTTTGTACAAATATCTTTGCTTTGAAAAGGTTTGGCAACAGCAAGGCACGGGCTAATTTTACTTATAAGGTGTGAATCAAAGAAGATTTGCAAGTTTCTGACTCACAGAAAGGAAGTGTCTGTGGCCTCTCTTACCACTTCTGTCAAGAGAAAACGTCACAGTTCAGCTATTTTAGATGCAACTTCAGACCTCCTTGCCGCAGCCCTGCGGATCCCCACCTCCCACCGCCCTCACGCTCTCCCCAGCACAGCGACGTGGCCAACTCCACTCTTGCCTTGGGACCTGGAAACTTCCAGCCTTACTCAAACCCTCTGTCCTTAATGGGCTGCATTACCATGGGCAAAATTTAGTCTGCAGTGTTAAGAGAGTTGAGTAAATCATTAGTTCGGGAGGCTCCAGCAAATGCTTTGTGAGAGAAACAGGTGACCAAAGACAGGCCGAGCGGCTCTGCAGGCTGCACAGTGCCACAGGCCCTGCGACACGCCGGCACTAAGCTACAAATACTGCTGCAGCAGAAGCAAACTTCCAGGGACTGCATAGTGCCTACGGCCTGACCCCACTGCCACGTCAAAGAAGGCCTATGACCAATTCACACCTTCTGTGCTCCTTTGCTGCTGAGAGATCTCCCACCCAAGGCGAGGTTGGTCGGAGGACGGGGACAGCGCTGCCACGCTGGCTGCAGCAGCCTCAGGGAGCACGCAGAGCCCTTCGGCTTCCCTTCCTCCGGTCCGCAAGTTTTCACAACTTCCGAGACGCCGTTCGTGGCCGTGTTTAGTCAGCAGCTCCGCTACAGGGGTCAGTGGCAAAACCCGAAACAATGGGAGTTTATGTCCGTGGGAGCTGCGGGGTTGGCCAGCCTGCTTCTGCAGTCCCCGGGAACAGGCGCTGAACCCGACACGGTTCGCCAGGGCCAGAGCTGCTGTGAGCACTCCCCCAGCATTTTACTTCTTCTTTCAGTGCTTACCACACACTGGATCTCCTCCAGCCCTGCCGGGACCACCCCAAGGGCCGGGAGGCTTTGATGGGTCTTTCCAGTACCACCACTCATCGCCCTCCAGCCTCTATGAGACCATTTCACTGCCGTGGCCCAGATCATGGGTGAACGACACCGTATCTTCTTCTTTCTTAAAACAGGTCCTGAGGATTTACGGATGACAGTCACAGTATAAAAATTAAACAGCACTGTTTGCAGGAGCGGAAGGTCCTCCATCTCCCAGCAGTCTGTGGGATCTGGCCATCAAATATATGGGTGAATTCTCCCATGAAAATCAGTACCAGGCATGCTTAATCTTGCTTAATTATTTTTGTACACTGCAGCCTGATAGTTCGTCTTCTGCACAACTCCATGGTAGATCACAGCCATTTGTCAAACCAAATTGTTCCCTGACAGTCTGCAGAGACATATATTTGCCATCTGCAATCTATTCCTCGGTTTCTGGCGCATATTTTCAGTGCTTTCTTTTGAAAGCTGTTTCAGATTTCCATGGGCTTCTTCATAACCTCTACTAGCAAAGCCTTACACAGTTTAATTGTTGACAGCTGTGTCCCGAGCAGTGTTTTACGTCTCTTTTGTTGTTCCTCTTGCTGCATACATACGAGCTGCTACGCTTGGGACTGCCTGGCTGTGTGACACGCACCAGGATGTGGAAAGCAGAGGATGACAGACTTCTGTGTTTAACTGTTTGTTAGTTTTACAGAGATAGTTGCAGCTCTATACATTAAAGCACTAACAAGTAAAAGGCACTTGAGCAAACAGGTGTGAAGCTTTGAAGTTATGGATTGTTGATAAGGAAGTACAGAGTTAATTAGTATAACAACTGTACGTGATGTGCTCAGACAGCTATAGGCCATTTCACCAAGGAAAATCCAATACCGATACCACATTCGTCAGTCAGCAAAACTTGCAAAATTATTTTTTCCTGCTCAAGCTCTGAGGACCAGCAGCTCCCGTCTCTCTGACGGAGACACCCACCTCACGCTGCAGCGCAGGGGCTGCGAACAAGGGGCACGCAGGCTGCTGATTAGGGGCAAGCCAAGCACGGCCACAGGGCCTCTGCTCGCACCTAGCTGTAGCAGAGAGAAGAAAGGGGCCACAGCTGTATTTCCAGCCCAGACGCAGTTACGGGCCTGGTATGGGCAGCATCTGTGCCTCCCTGACCTAAAGCCCTACCATGCTGTGACTCGTACTGTCCTTAATGCATCCTGTATCCACGGAAAGTCTCACTCCAAAGCAGTCAGACACATACCTGGATGCAAAAACCCCCATATGTATAGCAAAGGCCAGCATTAAAGTAACAGTCAGGTCCTGGCCTCTGTGACTCTTGGGACACTCAACACCCTCTACACACACGTTTCCCTCAGTAGAGTGCCACACAAGAAGTACGAGGCTGGATAAAAGGGAATCTTTCCTTTTCCTTTCAAGGAGTTTGCATTTCAGTTTCATGGTAAAGAAAAATCCAGTTAAAAGAAAATAAAAATCACTGCTGATTTTTTTTTTCCAGGCACAAAAGAGACTGCAAATATCTGCAGAAGATGTGGTATCTGAGAGCAGATCTAGGAAATGTGAGGCTGTGGTAATACTATGAAAGATGGAAAATGCTGAGAACTAGACTGTTCTCTCTCTTCTGCCAGGCTGAACTCAAATCTGAAACATCTGTTCATATAACTTGAGATGAGCTCTCACAGTCAAGTAACAGAAGCGCACACTCTTCCTGACATCAGCGCAGAACAACTATCAGTTAAGCTTTTTGGGGAAATCTAAGAATCCAGAGACTTCTGATGTTCCCTGCAAGCACAGAATAACAACATGTTTTCACTACCAGCAAATCACTCGCAGAAAAATATTAGTACTTTTTACAAGTGTTCTAAATCCTGAAATCTTTGGGTTTTGTAGAACTAGATTGTACACACTGTTCCTAAAGGAACTATTTAAACTGGCCAGTAACGGCTCTATATAAATATATCCCAAGCTAGCACAACTGGCACTTGAACAGTGGGTCTTAATTCAGTCTATTACAAAGATAAAGATCAGAGAAAAGTACTCCGTTTCAAGCACATGCTACCACTATTAAAAGCACAATCTGAGGGCAGAGAGTAAGATTTTAGCTGAAAGTATTGAGGACGGAATTTACTTGCAGAGTTTGCATCCAGACCTCAGTTCAGGGCTCACATCCCTCGTTGCATCCCCAAGCTTGGTAGAAGAGGGATACGGGTATTTCGCAGGGCTTAATTCTCCTGCGAATGCCTGTGTATACTGACATAAGAAATGCTTCGGCTATCCAAGATACAGTAAATTCAGAAATAGCACAACGGCAAATCAAGCAAAAAGCCACAGAACCTACCTAGAGCTATCCCTGCTTCTGGAGCTCTAGTGCAAGCGTTGCCTGTAGCCCACCGAGAAATCTCTGCATTCAACACATTTTGGAGAATGAACCCCCTCCTGTGAGGGTAACAGACTAGAAATTGCAGCCAGTTTCTGTTCCTGCTCCTGATTCTGTACGCGCATGTAAAAGTCACTTAGTTTCCACACTGCTGTTCTCAAATCCTTTGTCTGCCGTGCCACGGCAGTCCCTGCTTAGGACTGTGCCCAGCTACTGCACAGTGCCCAGAGCAGGGACCTGGAGCTGGAGGGGAGGGCTCTAAAAGCCACAGGAATAAAGGGGGGGGGGGGGGGGGGGGAAGGGGGAGAGAGAAGAAGAGAAAAGAAAAGAAAGAAAGAGTAGCACATGGCATCCAGTAGCTTTGCAGTGTCGTGAGGGAAGGCCGTTCTAGCTATTTTTGCCTTCTCTTTGTACAACAGTAGATGGAGCTCTCCTTTCACCAGCCTCAGGAGCCCATTAATGCCTGCAGTATTACAAATTCGAGCAGTGTAATTATTCTGTCAGCACCTGCTGGGGCTGCTGCATGTGACGTGTGGTGGTGGTTACAAAGGAGGGCTCTCGGGCTCCACGGCTGCCTGCCTGACATCATGCAGCAGCATGAAATTCTCCGAAACTTGTAAACGACAAAAACGTTTGATTAACCACCGTATTGCCTTTCCTTCCAGTTATCATTGTGTAATATTCTTCCTTTCTTTTGTAAATTGTTACCAGCATTACACGGAGCTCAGCACAGTTTGGGAAATGAGAAGGCGCGTTTTATTTCTCTTGCAAAATAAGGAATGACAAGTTTTGCTTGCCACGTTTAGAGAGAACGTATATAAAAATTGTATCATGTCTGTGAGCACTGAAGACTATATTATCCAGAGGATTCTACAGGAAAGGTCAAGGGATCTGTGGCCAATTTCTCAGCCACTGCTTGCAGATCTAACGCCTGCGATCTGTATGTACCAGGAGGACAGAGGAGGAGGGATGAGGGGGAACACTGGCATTTACTTGCATCTCTGCCAGCTGGGAAAAATTACAAATGCATATGTTGATTTTCTCTCTTCCCCCCCATCTTCATGCGTTACTGGAAGCGACTCCAGGAGGACCTTGCACGGACACAATGGGCCCTCCTAGTGCTTGCACACCACAGGAGCAGAACTACAGGTTGCAGGTTCCTCAGCACGTGTTAGCCAGATCTTCTGCAACAGCTGACAAATTAAATACTGCAGAGAAGCGAGAGCAAAATTAGGCTGCTCTCTCTTTTTTTTTTGGTTGGTTGGTTTGATAGTGCACCATGCACATCCCGCTTCGTTCTGCTGCACGTCCAAGTGCAGGCTTCACTAAACAAGAGTAATCACATGCTGCTGGCTGCCAGGGAAGGCTATCTTCAAAGCCAGTCTACAACTTGTTAGTCTCTGAAAACATGTACTGCTATATAAGTAATATATAAAAACATACTTTGACTTTTTTTTTTGATTCTTTGAAGAAGATTTCACGTTATGCAAGTAGGAAAACAGAGAATATTGTAGAGTTACATGAGATGCTGGAGATGATATTTACCAGCAAGGTAATTCAATACATATCTATTCTGGCATTCAATAATTAAAGAGAGGCCCCCAGCAGTGAATTGCTGGGTGATTATCTCACAGCAGCAGCTATCCTCAGCCACCAGAGAAGTGCCAGCACCTGCAGACAGGTGCTGGTAACTGCACACCACACCTTCACAGTCAGACACCGAAACACAAGTGGGCAGTACTTTTAGCAGAACTGATTTTTCATGTCTCTGGAGAGAATTTAACAGAAGAAGGGAGACTAGACACCCATCTCTGAAGACAAGGGTTTTCTACTGATTAGCCAAGTAGTGACTGACTTCCCAGACTTAAGACTTTATCGTGCCTCTGATTCTGCATAAGTGTAATGGTCTGTTCAGATAGGATCTGTGCTTCAGCCCTAACGGAGCAAAAATCTAGGTAGAGACTTTGAGGTTTGGTCTTTAATGAATAGAAGCCAACAGCTGACAAATTAAATACTTCAGAGAAGTGAAAATTAAACAGTCCTGCAGTCACGAGTGTTGGCATATGGAAAGCTGCCACTGAGCTAATAATAGAAGTGTCTACCGCAGCAGAGAGGGAGGTCCCAGCGTCCTAGAGCAAGCCATACATCTGGGCACTGGGAAGACAGCCATTAGGCAATGTATGTTTAAGTAGCACATACTTGCTGCCTTCCTGCCAGCTATTCATCTTTTGCAACCACAGGCCGAGGGCAGCAGTCCACCAGGAACAATGCTGCACTGGGGACAGAAATCTGACTGGGCTCTGCTCACCAGGCTCCCATTTTAGCAGAGAAGTTTCCTGTGGCCACAGGAACAGAGGCGGGTCCTACCCCAGCACACTGCCTGCTTGAGTAAAACTGCTTAATTCACCAAAAACCATACAACTGGTTCATTTGTCGCGCATTTGCATTGGCATATTCTGGACACCAGCCGCTTCCTCTGGTCACTTCAGGTATCTGTGAAGAGCATAAAACCACCTGGGGACAGAGTCTTCCTCGCTCACTCCAGCCTGACCCCTGCATAGTTTCCTTGGGCGCAGCGGAGCCATGCTGCTGAGAAATGGGAGGAAAGTCAGGGTCATTACATGGAAGATGAACAAGGCATGCAGATATTAGTCACAACCAGAGATGGAAAATGATTTACAGACAGGTGGTTATGAAGCTAATCACTAGTGCTTGCATAAGGTATTCACCTGTTAATGAATGACAGAGGAAAGCCAATCGGATGGTGGAACTGCAGACAGACAGCAGCCAGGTTACTCAGCTTCAGTTCCCTGCCAACAACCACCCAAGCAGAGATGGAGAGACCAAAATATGTGACGTGCTACAGTAGCCAGCAGCAAGATCATGTATGTATTATACTGCCCTAGGAGAAGCACACTCAGGTGAAACATGCATCACCCACACACGCGTAGCTCTCTTGGAGACGACAGACAAGCTAGATTCACAGCGCTCCTCCTAAATAGTGTCCTACACTCTGTAATGCAGATAGCTGACAAGAGATAATGGGCACTAAAGAGCAGAAGTGAGATAAAGCACTAAAGAGAAGAGGGAGATAAAGCACTAAAGAGGAGATATGCATGAGTGCGTGCACACACAGAGGAACAAGCTCTAATACAAAGTACAGGCAGGCTCTGCCAGCTTCACCACTGAATCACTACTTGTCTTCCTAGACTATCTGGCCCGTGTACTTTAGGAGACTTTCAAAGGTACCAAGCTGTAGAAAGCTTTTGGCTGCATCCCTACTGAGCAAGCTGGATAAGGGGCAAACCAAGTAGAGACAGAGCAACTCTGCTGATGTTAAGGATCCATCAGCCGAGGGAAGAGCAGCTCCTGGTGCCTGAGGGTGGCAGGGAGCAGCTCCCGATCCCAAGGAAGGAAAAGGAAAAGAAAGTTTCCAAGAAGTCACTTGGCTGTCTGGTCCTGTACCCACTGACATCCACTGCAAGGGGTATGTGCCGGCTCAAGATGATGCACCATCAGTTTGGGTGATGACTACAGAAGTGATTATCAGGCCATCTTCCCTCTGACAGAAGAGACCCAAGCGTCTCAGATTCAGTAAAGCTGATTTCTGCCCAACTGTCCCTTTCAGAACACCTGTGAAAACAACAGCCTTAGGAGCGATCAGCATCTTGTTCTTTGAGTTTGTGCACAAAAAGGCTTTTATATCATATCCGACTGGGGACAAGAGCTTCAAAAAGCTCAGAGCTGCATCAGGCTAATTTATCGCTTGTCTTTCGCTACCGTCCCTTCGAGCTTGCCAGAGCAGGAGGTTTGAGTCCCACAGCGCTGACTACAGCGGACACACATGGGATGGATATTTTCAGGTCTGGCCAGGTTACTCCACCCACGAGGAGGAAGGAATGGCGCTCTATCCTTGCTCAATGTACAGACTACTGCAGCCAGGCTTGTCGCCAGCCAGGAAGGATAGGGAACACTTCTGAAGGCCTGCTCTTCCCTCAGCACAGGGTGCTGACCACAGCCACAGACAGATTTTTGGCACCAAGGATGGTGCCCTGGTCTTCTCTACCTACTGCTCCTGCATCTCCCTTCCCTTTGGTCCCTTCATGCCCTCCTCTTCTGCTGCCACCTTCAGTCTGTTCTCTCCCACCCCTGCTTTGGCTCTAGCTGTGTGCTGTACAGCAGAATGTGAAGAGGAGCAGGCAGGCAGAAGGAGTACTGGGAGGGCTCATGCCCTCTGTCTCCCTTCATGCCATTCCTGAGAAGGCAACACTTGACCATGCATAGCAATAGCGTTGATACCACACAGGGCAGTGGCTCATAAATTAAAATAGCAGCAACGCTGACAATACTCACAGGTCTCAGAAAAGAAAGGCGATGTGGAATGGGCTTGTTCATCTTTTCCATGACAGTAAATATTTCAACCCCTGTACCAGCACAAACACTGTCCGCCTCAACCATTCTTTGCAACCCACAATACTCTGCATCAGGACAACACAAACAAGGAAAGCCACAGTATTCCATTTGCTTTCTATGGAAAGAGCTCAAAATGCAACAAAATCCAACCTCGCCGTGTCATTCTTTGTATGCTCCAAAGCGTTCAGCTGCTCACCATTTATCGTGTTACAGCCTATGGATGTACCAACCTTCTAAGTAAAGCAAGCTGGTCACCCAGCAGTCAGCTGCTGCAGACCGCAGGACAGGCAGTCTGTCCGGGGGCCAGGAGCTCATGGGCCAGCAGAGGCTGCCAGCGACAGCGCCAGGAGGAGCTGTCAGCCAGCCTGCCTCAGCGAAACAAAAACCTTCCGCTTTCTATCCAAATCCATTAACAGCAGAGTAAAGAGGCAAGAAGGAGGAAGGGTAACCAGCTCTCTCAAGTACATACACAGCACTGTCTCAAGCTACCATTTTTCAACTACTTTTCTGCTTTATGGCCCTTAGCACAAGAGGAAAAAGGGAGGCAAGATGCAGAAAGCAATCAGTTTCTCTTTCAGCTTCTCATGCATTCATACCAAACCAGAGCTTGGATCAGGGACACCCCCAGGAAGTACTGGAAAACACGTTCAAAGCTTTGTGAAAAATTGTTTTTACAGGACACAGGTTGTTTTGGAAATTACAATCAAAGGGCACCAAAGTGTAACAGCTTTTTGAAAGGTACCCTCAACAGAAAATTCCTGTGGCACTTCAGACACCCAAAATAAAAGTTTATGACTTCATTATGTTAATCAGGAATACCTTAAAGAAGCCTTGCTAGAAATCACAAGTGAATCCTAGGGACTTTGATCTAAGCTGGAATCCGGCCATTTCAAATCTTGCTGCAGAAAAGTTCATAATCCTGAAAACAACAGAAAGGACATAGCAATGAAGTATGTGTAAGAACAAGATCCACTGGGGGGAAAAAAATAAGTTTGATTTAGTAAAATCAGGAAGGTATATGGCGTTAGCCTTGTCGGAAATGGACGTGAGCTGCAAAGTCCCTCTGCGTTTCGCCCCGAGGTGGCCTGCCCGCATTTCACCATGGCCCACCCTGGAGCACCATCGACCAGAGACCCCGAGAGGGAGGCGAGGTCCATCCCAGCGCTGACCAGAACGCCCCGCTGCTGCCCCAGCGAGCCGCGGAGCATGGACAACAGCAGCACCACTCTCCTTACCCTTCTAAATTCTCTGGGGAAAAAATAGACACAATCCATCCCTGTTCTGACCCCGAGTTACAGCAGGCTGCCAAACACCAACCCCAGAGGCCAGGCCAGAGGGCAGCACCATGGCTGCAGACCCGGCAGAGCACTGCCCGGTGGCGCAGGGAGCGCGGGCGGCCCCAGCCCGCATAGAGGGGCCACACTGAGCCCTCCGCCCGCTCTATCCCCGGACTCGGGGCCAGGGACCCCTGCGGCCCCTCGCCCCGGTGCCTGTTCCGCATGGTCACCAAGAGAGGGACGCTTGGTGAGGCGGATCCCCACCATCGCGCCCCACTAAGCCCGATGCCCCAGCAGCACGGGTCTGTCTCCACGGCGTGCTCCCAGGCTTCCCTTCCTCAGACTCAATTACAGAAGCATGAGGAGCAAACGTGCCCCAGGGGCCTGCTGCAGCACTGGGGCCATCGCACCAGCCTCAGCTCCCCCAGAGCCCCGATCTCCTGCCCTGGGACAGGCCTGGGAGAAGGCAGGGCAGCGTGGATGATCAGGAGAAAGGTCTCTCCTCCGACGCACCCTGCACTGTCACTGCAGCACTCGTCCTCACCAGCTGCCCGGCGGCATCGCAGGCCATGTCCGGGGAATGCCACTGATGACATGGGGCCCTGCTGCGCTTGGGCCACCTCCCCCCAGCAGAGCCCGCAGCGCACGGTGGCTCTGCGGCAGATCCCAGCATGGCACGGGAGCAAGACAGCATCTTGGCTCACTGCAGACTTGCTGCGTTAAGGAACGCCGGCATGCGCCCCAAGCAGCCGGAGAGGCTCCAGACAGACAAGCCACCGGCCCCGAGGCCAGGCACCCAAGCACAGGTGGCCTGGGACATGCTCAGACCATCCACACAGGCACCTCTCACCAGGGGACAGCACGTGGCCCCCGTGCCACCAGGCCAACACGTGCCGACATACCCCATGTCCATGGCAAGGCACGGCTTCCCAAAGGCCATGCGGGTGCTAAGAAATGCACAGTGTGGTCCAGAACCCTCCACTGTGCAAAAACAGAGCAAGACGAGCCAGCCGAGCGCTCCAGAGCTCATGCCCAGCTTTGGGAGGTCTGCAGCAACCCAACGGGCCCTGGGGCCAGCTCCTCGCCTTCCAGGGGAGGGCCAGGAGGGGACAGACAGCTTTGAGACAGAGAGCATGTCACCAGCACCGTGACCCACAGGTGCAGATCTCTCTGGAGCTCTCTCCCTTAAGCCATGCTGCCCATTATCACCCCGGAGAGGCAGCAGGACCCCCACGGTGCGAGCACCGTCAGCGGCCTGCTTGTCTCCCCCACACCCGAGCAGTTTGCGCTCCAGTTTAAAAAGTCTTTGATAAGGACTGAAATATGCCATTTCTTTGCAGGTGCACGGTGCACACTCAATCCTGGATGCTACTGGGAACACTAAGAAGGAGGTGGCAGTGAAGGCGATTTCCCTTCCCAAAAGTGGCTCAGACTTGCTTTTTTTGTGTTAGCTTTTTGTTCATTTGGCTTTAGTCTAAATTTAGACAATGAATTGGCTAGACTTTTTAATTATCAAATTCTTTGTATTTCTCATTAAAAGCGGTCTCAAACAGCATTGTCTCTAGTGAGTGCATACGTGGCTTTCGGTGTGTTATGTACCTGTGTTTGGCTGAATTGCTATAGCTTACCTCTTTACTGCCAGTGAAGGTTTTCCAGGGGAAAACAGCTTTTGCAGAAACAAGCTGTCCCTTAGGCCCCAACAGCACAAACTGCAGTTTACTGTAATTTACCAGCTGTTCCAGATGTCTTTCTAACCTACATTATATGCAGCATGGAGGTTTCAGCAGCCGTAATTTTACTTCATGCAGAATGTGTTTTTCTTTCACGCATCAAGAACCAGCTTGCACAATAACCCAGCAGTCCCGTAACGGGGCTCCTCATTTCAGAGATTAGAGCAGGTCTCCAACCCTGGTCCCATCGTGTCACAAGTAGTGGATATTTGCGTGTATGAATGTCGTGCACAGTTACCCCAAAGCTGGTACATCCCTGTGCAGCTTAGAAATATAAAAACAAAATGCAGAGTTTTGATAAAAACTTGGCCATCAAAACATGAAAGCAGGAGACTATCCGGGTAGAAATCTGATTTCAAATCACGGTAAATGCGTGTTAGTTTTATGGGTATTAGTTATCTGCGTGGGCCTTGAAACACATTTGTATGGAATACAGCAGGTCGGAGGTCCCGTGGTTCTCCTTACCACCCAAAGACTAGTTGTGAAGCAAGTGTAAAGCAGCAGCTTTGGTGATTTATGTTCTTGAGTTTCTTGGATTATTATGTAAGGAGCAGAGAGAGAACCACGACAGACATCTTGCTACCTGCCTCTCCTCCTCTCTGCACCCTGGCCCGCTCTCAACCGAGCGCTTCCTTTTTCTTTCCTCCAGCCCTGACGTCACGTCACTGCCAGTTCTGGTTTTCCTCCCAGATGGCAAACATTCATCTCCTGGCTACATTCACTTGCAAGAAGAAACAAGCCTTCTGCCTTGCTCTGCAGAGTAATAAAACAAATGACACGAGACTGAACTTCACTGCTAACCATAAATGCATCTAATCCACTAAAAAGCTGAGGGACCAAGCTTGCAAGACAAGCTGCTCTCAGAGGTCTCAGTTCTGTGAGTAAAATGCAGAGCACCGGTTTTAAGAGTATTTTACATGGTAGACAGAAGCCACTCATTCAGCACGCTAGAGGTAGATGAACACAGAACCAGCACTAGCAGCTGATCATTTCCACAGTGGGAGAGATTTACCCTGTAGTGCTAGATATTGAAGTCTTTACATAGCGTGCCACCTACTCAATAAAACCAAGATCAGAAGACACTGGCACACATGTAAAGATGATAAAGAAAATCCAATTAAAAGACAGAGATACAGAGACATCTTTAACTCCCATCATGACAACTAGACCAAGGATGGAGGCTAGGAAGTTCTCTGTTCAGTCTACGTGCCCCCCCAGCCACCACTATGCTCCCTCCTCTAAGGGGTTCTCACCTGGGTAAACATCACCCATCTGAGTGAAGTCAGGAGCTGTCTCGTAAGAGGCAATGGCAAAGGCCAGCAAAAGAGCACACAAGTCTAAAACCGTGAGTCTAAAGTTATTTGAAGACGCAAGCATATATGGAAAAAGCCTCCGGTTTAAAACACAGGTTATAAACGCCAAACAGTTGTGCCCAGTACTGTAATCAAATGCCATCCTTATTCCATCACAGCTTAAAATAGGTTGAGCAACAAGGCAAACAACTGAAAAATCCCGAGCTGCTGCCAGCGGACACGCAGCAGGCCACGGCTTCACACTGTTGCGCTTCACTTCCAGCAACTGCGGTGCTCATAGAAGGAAAGCCTCCGTTATGATTCAGGAACACATTGAGCCGAGTGTTGATACAGTCAGACGAACTCCATCAGTAAACTACAGCCTGCAAAAGGATCCACAGTGCTAACCCAGCCCGGCCCCAGCGTCGTCGCAGGCAGCGCAGGCACGCATGGCACGGCTAACCTCTCGGGAGTGCCCTTAGCCGCCGGTACGCAAGCGGGAGTCCCCGTACTTCATTTACCCAATCCACAGAGCAAAACTGGGCTCAAGTTCATGACCCGTGATCTTCCCAGATCCTCTGAACTCTCTCTGTCAAGCCCAGGTAGTTCTTATATTTTAGTTATTGACTGCACAGGCTTTGTTAGTGCTGGAGGCTGAGGCTTTGTAACAAGCCCCGGGAGTTCGGTACATTCTGTTCAGCGTGCCAAAGGCACTGAATAACCGCTTCCATTTGCATTTGCCTAAACATAGCCTAAACACACTGCAGGCAAATAGCAGGAATAGGTTTAGTACTCAAGAGCACAATTAAAAGCAAAAAAAACACCCATCAATAATTTGGTACTTTTCCAGAAAGACCAGAAAAAGCCAGTATGAATCAGAATCATTGAAATAGTATTTTTGTACTGCAGCAAAACCAAAGAATATAAAGTTTGAGATGTGTGCCAAGAACTTTAAAACCTATTTTTAACCAGTGAGTACATTTTATGACCTTATCTGTAGATAAGATAAGCTGTTAAGTACCGTTTCTAGAGTTTAGACTTTTTGCTACAGACGTGTGCAATCTCTGTTGCTGCCTCAGCCTGACGGCTTTTCTCTGCAGCAGCAGAGACAGCTCGCGGAGAGGTAGCCAGCCTTACAGCAGAACTGCTGCATTATGAATCAGATCATGCTCACCAGGAGAGAGGCAGGCTGGAGTGTTTAGGGTGGGCTAGAGAGAGCCAAGAGACTCGGGGTGCTATTCTTGGCATTGCCAATGATTTGCCGCGTGACCTTGTGAAAGTGACTTAATTGTTGCATACATCAGTTTCTCAGCCTCTTCACATTAAACATCAGTAGCACTGCAAAACACCCCAGAGGCTGCTTGCTTTAAGAAGAAAGGGAGGAAAAGAATTAGACTATCTGGGAAAAATAAAAAAAAGGAAATAACGTGGTGCACCTGGGTGCAAGTCACATTACTTATTTCAAAGGCAGCTTGGACTGTGTTTGGAACAAAGGCTCTAACCCAAGCAATAAAAGAGAAATTAAGTGTTAAAAAAGGAACAGCATCCCCTTAGATTATTTTGTCCCTTTGGGTGTTTGATGAGGATCACTATAATCAAACACCTGCAAGGGGTCTGGATGCTGTGGAAGTAGGTGCCTCTGACATACCTGACCAGATTCATCCTCACAGCATCCCTGTGCGACAGAAGCAGGACGCCAAGCACTATTTGGTGTGGAGGTGGTTATAGAAGAATACTCCCATCGTTAAAGATAGCCCATGTCACTGGATCTGGTGATGCATGCCACTGATTTTTTTAAAGCAGCTCCGCCTGGTAACAGCATGGGAGGCAACCTACCGGCAGCGGAGAGAAATTCCCTCTCACAACTGATGTTACACCAAGCCCCAGGCAGCAGCGCAGGGAGTGCGCTGGTGCTGACACAGCCCTTGCCAACCGGCGTATCAGCCAGCCCATGATGATGTCAGCTGAAGTGTCTCATCGACAGGAGTTTCACTGAAACCGTCTCGGCCATGCCAGACGGCACGTCACTCGACACAGCTCACCCCGTATGGGCCTGCAATGCTCTGAGCTATAGGCACAAACAGCCTCCGGAAGAAGCACCAGATGTATGTTGAAACCTGGAAAGTCCTCAGTTCCCGCAGGTCTTCATCGGTACCTGCAGCAGAGGTTTCCTTAGCACAGCTGCAGGAGCAGAGGGGACTGTTACAATGGTGTATCGGGTTTGCATGGCAAGGTTTTGAAAGCAGGGGGACTACAGGGGTAGCTTCTGTGAGAAGCTGCTAGAAGTTTCCTCTGTCCCCGACAGAGCCAATGCCAGCTGGCTCCAAGAGGGACCTGCCGCTGGCCAAGGCTGAGCCCATCAGCAACGGTGGTAGCATCTCTGGGATAAGATAGTTAAGAAGGGGAAAGTTACTGTGCAACTGCAGCTGGAGAGAGGAGCGAGAAAGTGTGAGAGAACACTCTGCAGACACCCAGGTCAGCAAAGGAGGGGGAGGAGGTGTTCAAGGCCAGGTTGGACAGGGCTTGGAGCAACCTGGTCTAGTGGAAGGTGTCCCTGCCCATGGCGGGGGGTTAGAACTACATGATCTTTAAGGCCCCTTCCAACCTAAACCATTCTGTGATTGTATGTGCCTGAAGGCTGTGACCCCAGAGGAAGCCCATGCTGGAGCAGACTCCTGGCTGGACCTGTAGAGAGAGAAGCCCACACTGGAGCAGGTTTGCTGGCAGGACTCGTAACCCAGTGGGGAACCCACGCTGGAGCAGTTCCTGAAGGACTGCAGCCCGTGGGAAGGACTCATGTTGGAAAAGCTCGTGGAGGACTGTCTCCCGTGGGAGAGCAGGAGCAGGGGCAGAGTGTGAGGAGTCCTCCCCTGAGGAGGAAGGGGCAGCAGAGACACCATGTGATGAACTGACCACAACCCCCACTCCCCATTCCCCTGTGCTGCTCAGGGGGAGGAGGTAGAGAAATGGAGAGTGAAGTTGAGCCCGGGAAGAAGGGAGGGGTGGGAAAAGGTGTTTTAAGGTTTAGTTTTTAGTTTCTCATTATCCTACTCTGATTTGATTGGTAATAAATTACACTGATTTTCCCCAAGTCAAGTCTATTTTGCCCGCGACAGTAATTGGCGAGTGATCTCTCCCTGTCCTTATCTCGACCCACAGGCTTTTCGTTGTGTTTTCTCTCCCCTGTCCAGCTGAGGAGGGTAGTGACAGAGCGGCTTTGGTGGGCACCGGGTGTCCAGCTGGGGTCAACCCACCACAAATGGCCAAACCTGTTCCATCCCAATCAAACACTGGCAACAGGCACCTACAGTCCCACTCGCTCCCCGTTTCTGGCCAGTTGCACCAGATAGCTCCAGCTGCTGCACAGAGCCAAAACCCAGCTCTGCATGACCTCAGGGAGCCATTAGTTCTGCTGCTGTGCCATGGCAGGATTTCGTTCCTCCATAACAGAAGCATCTGATCTGCACAGCTTACCCCAAAACATCCACGCTTCAGTATCAGAATACACCACAGACCAAATCTGGAAACTGTTTCTTTGCTGTGGCCAACCCCCGGGGCTGACTCAGGTGAGAAACATCCATTCTCCTCTGCTAGATGCACCGTGTGCTTCACTGGCCACCCACATGCCAGAGCCTGGCACTCGAACAGGAAGGTGGAGAAGGCAGGCAGGAGGAGGAGATGATTGGAAGACAAACTAGTAAGTGAAAAAATACAATTGGAGCATGAAAGAATGTGGAAAATGGGAGGGAACACAAGTGTAAAACTTCTGTAAAACTAGAGGGCACACAGAACTGTTAAAGGGCTACTGGATAGTATGTGGAAGAAGGTGGTTAGAATAAAAAGGATACGTACAGCACAAACATCAGAAACCTCCATGTTTCCTCTCCTGCTCTTTCCAAATCCAAACAGCAAATGCCCAGAAACCACCAGAAGAAAGTTCTGCCACAGCTGGTGTAGACAAGGCAGGCAGGCAGCACTGAGCCCAGGGACAGGCTCTGCACCCGCGTCCCCCACAGCACAGCAGGCTCTGGGACACTACCCCAAAACACAAGCCTCGGCCCCCACTGCAATAAACGGGAGTTTCCACACAGGAGAAATGAGTCTTAATCTGCTGTGCTCTGGGTTTGGGTTTTTTGGGGGGCATTTAACTACATTCATGAACCCACTGTCATCAGATATGTATGTTTGCGCCAAAGCCTTTTTCCAAAATACTGGCAGCCATGGCAGCAGAAAACACGACCCCTGTCCAATTCCCACGTACACGGGTAAAGCTCAGGCAGATCCTCGGCTGCATTCTGCAGACCACATTCACAGCTCCACCTCAACATGCCACCTCATGGTTGATTGGGACGAGCTGCCTCCTCTTTCTGCACACCACACAATCTCACACTTACTGTTTTCACTCCTTTACTTCTAGGTTAGCTGTACCTTTGCCGAACAGAAATACTGCGATTCCCAAGAAAGGAATTGTAACAAATCGCTTCAGACAGCGACAGCAGCTCTGTGGCTGCTAACGCTCGGTATGGCGAGGCTTCTGGACAGGGACCGTCATTCCTGTTTTGCAGACAGGAAAATAAGCCCCTCCTGAAGGCAAGGACAAAAAATGGCACTTTCTCAGTCACCAGATCAGCTGCTTTTGAACGCTAATCATCACTTCTGTTTGCTGTGCATTTACCACGTTAATCCCACGGACACACAGGAGTACCAGCCATTGTCTCTCTCCCCCTCTCTGCTCCTTCACAGCCACAGTTCTCTCCCCTTGCTCCGTCACCAAAGACCCTCTTATTGGACACCCTCTCTGACAAATCAATTACATGATAAACTCAGCGCAATTACTGTACCTATACCCAGCTTGAAGTCCTCCGCTGCTTCTCCAGAGGGCTTTGTACACCTCCTGCACTGTTTTTTCCCCCAACCGCATCAGTAGAGCAAACAGAAAACAGTATTCCTTCTCAAAGCATCGCTCCAGTGGAGGAGCGATCACAAGTTACAATGGTCCCATCGCTGCACTATTTCGTCATTGCCAACAAAACCATTTATAAGATCCCAGAGCTGCAGATTACACAAGACCTAATGTAAGGAAAACCGCCTGTGACACTGGACTGGTGCGCCTGACGGCATCCCTGCTCCAGGCAGAGGCCAGGGACACGCTGGGGACCCGGCGTGGGTGTCAGAGCCAGCCTGCCTGAAGAAGTCAGGGCGCAGTCAGCTACAGCACAAACCGACAGCAGAGAAATTCCTCACACAGCCTCAGCATGCACTGGGTGGAAGGCAGCTTGCCCCACTGTCAGGCACTGTCTCCACGAAGACTTAAATTAGGATAACTTGTGAGCTACATGCTCGTGTTCTGGCATCCTGCACACAGAGTTACCCACATGGGGATCCTGGCTGGGCTTGCTGAGCTGGCAGAAAGAGGATGGGGGGACGGATGACGACACACAACCAAAAACGCAACAAACAAATTGAAAACCCTACCCCAAGTAAATCCCATCCACCCAACCCTGCCCAACCTTTCCGCTGCTCCCAAACCCAAGCCTCACAATGCAACATGGCCTCTGCACAGCTGAGCCAGCCCATGTCTTTCTGCGCTCTTCTCCAGTTGCCTGCCCCACCACTGTGCTAACACGGACACGGCGGTCATCAAAAGGCAGTACATCTGAGACTCCACTGGGCCCTTGCAACAGAACGACTTCCCAGAACAGAGCTACGCTTGCTGAAACTTGGTCAAGATCAATTAGCAAGGGAGAGACTGAGACAAGGACTCAAACCCTTCTGATTTGCACTACCCAATTCTGTTCGCCACACACAAACCTTATTTTAGATTTGCTGCTTCTCTCATTTAGAGAAGGCCCCTTGACCAGCACACACTGCGGTTCCCCCAAACCCACAGTAACCTCAGCTGTTTGTGAGAGACGAGTTCTCTACCTACGGATGCGCCAAATGGGTCCCAACTCCACCGCAGCCAGAAGCAGGAATTTTTTCCTAGGATTTCCTAAATCTTTTAATCTTCTACCTCTGAAATCTACTTTTTAAAGTCCATATTCATGAAGGGAGATTGAAGTGACCAACCTGCTGGTACCAGGGAGAGAAGAAATCCTATTTTTCATTCTTCAGCCGCAGTTCACAACATCTCATTTCACAGTCACCGGCCAGGAAAAGGCTTAGGTAAGAGCTAAGGCAGAGACTGAAGTGACTTACAGAGCGTTTCCCTACAAGAGAAACGCCCAGCAAAACACTGAGAAGGAAACGTATTTGTGTATATGACTCTTGCTAGGGGACAGAAAAGCATTTGGGACTGGTGCGATCTCAAGATTTGGCAATATTAAACATCACTTAGTACCAGAGAGACTTGGACATGCCAGAGAGAGTCCAAAGGGCCACAAGGATGATGAGGGATAGAAGCACATGACATACAGGGAGAGGCTGAGAGCACTGGGAGCGCATATGCTTGAGAAGAGAAGGCTTGGGGGGATTTTATCCATGTATAAGTACTGATGGAGGAGTAAACAGGACAGAGCCAGACTTCTCAGTGGTGTCCAGTGTCAGAACAACAGGTGACGGGCACAAACTGAAATACAGGAAGATCTGTTTGAGCACAAGAGAGCATCTTTTTCCCATGAGGCTGCTCAAACACTGGGATAGGTCTCCAGGGAGGCTGTGTGGTCTCCATGCTCGGGAGATATTCAATTTGTCTGACAGTGCTCTGCATAACCTGCCGTAGTTGCCCCTGCTTTGAAAAGAAGAGTTGGACTCCATGATCTCCAGAGGACCCTTCCAACCTCAGCTGCCCTTCAATTCTGTGAGAAACAGGAGGAATGTGACTTGTTTAGTCTAGAATGAGAAAGCCAAGGGCGGGCATAACAGAACTTTTTGAATAAGACAGTGTTCCACGTTTCTTCTTCTCAGTATAGATCAAGAAGTAACAGGCTAATTTTGGGGAAAGAATATGTAGATTGAGTTTCTACGGATAGGACTATCTAAGTGCTGAAAGAGACTATGGAACCCCATCAGCAGCAGATTTAAAGAGGAAAACAGGTGAACAGCTATCACAATTGCATAGTTCATAGAATCATCACAGAATGGTTTGGGTTGGAAGGGACCTTAAAGGCCATCTACTCCCACCCCCTGCCCTGGGCAGGGACACCTCCCCCCAGCCCAGGTTGCTCCCAGCCCCATCCAACCCGGCCTTGAACACCTCCAGGGATGGGGCAGCCACAGCTTCTCGGGGCAACCTGCACCAGGGGCTCAGAGGGAAAAATTTCTTCCTAATATCTATTCTAAATCTCCCCTCTTCCAGTTTGAAGCCATCACCCCTCGTCCTATCACTACATGCCCTTGTAAAAAGTCCCTCTCCCGCTTTCTTGTAGGTGCCCTTCAGATACTGGAAAGCTGCTATAAGGTCTCCCCGGAGTCTTCTCTTCTCCAAGCTGAACAATCCCAATTCTCTCAGCATCTCTTCATAGGAGAGGTGCTCCAGCCCTTATTTATTATTACCCCTTAGTTATTATTAATCTTGCTTCAGAGAGGACCTAACTTCCCACCACATTTCAGCGATTTAAAATATATTTACCCCCCTCCCCCAATCTTCTTCTCCCCTACAAACCCAAGCTTCTGCGCTCCAACTTTTTTTTGTATCAGTGGCATGGGAAAGACTCTGAAATGGCTTTATAAAGGCTCAGAAGAACAATGCATCTTTTTAGAAACATTATTCCAGTTGCATTGGTAGATTTTATCATTTCAGAGCTAGAAAGGCTGATTAAAAAAAAGTGAAAGTCACCACCTTCTGAAAGCTGGAAACTCACATTTTCCCAGTTTACAGTCAGTGAAGATGCAATTTAATCCAGTCTACGAATTCCTCAAAAACTGGAGTTTTCAAAAATTCTTTTTCACTTCATTTAGTTAAAACTAAAGTTTACAGAAGTGTGGTTTTGTTATAGGCTGCGGTTTACGTGCTGTTATATGCATGGTTTATTATAATGCAAGGTAAGCTGTGGTCATCTGAATCATACGTATTGGCTCTTCACACTTCAGCACTTCATCTAGAATCAGCCTGTTGAAGGATGGCCTCAATAATGCTTCCTTTGCGCTTGCGCAATACTCAGCCAACAGCCACCAGAGCTGGACCACGGGTAGGGGCTATAGGGCACGCACGGATGTTGCTCACTAGCTCTCCCTCCTCTTCTCTCTGATCAGCTGAGCTCGACATTATGATCCTACCTGGCATAAGCAGGTTGTGGCATAATATAGACTCGGTTAAGGAAAAGAGTCGAGGTGAAGCTCTGGTGCACGCTGCCAGATGGACCATCTAGGTGCCCGGGAAGCTCTGCCTCCTCTGTCAAGCTTAGACCCCTGCACCTGTGATTGAAGCCCGGCCCTAGACAGCACACCAACAGCGAGACAAATCTCTGCTGCAGCAACCACAGCAAGAGCAAAGAAGTATTTCACCAACCTTGTAAGTAAAACACTGTCGGGCTTAAAGGCTTCAGTGGCAAAGACAGGATAAATACCCAGTAACACATCAGTGAACTGGCCGCTGGTATGTATCTGACATGTCCCCGCTGCTGGGCATTACTGCAGGCTCCTGCACCCCTGGTCATTATTAACAGTACAAAGGCTTACTTTTGTCACTTCCACAGTGTAACAGGAATGCATCGCTGTAGGTACAGTCACTTTCTCATCATTGAGACACCGAGCACAAATCTTCTGACTCCAAAGACTTGTGTCTTGGCCTCAGCGGTAGCAGTTTCATAGAGTAAGAGAAGCGAAAGTGACATCACCAGAAACCCTAAGCGCAAGTGATTTCCTTTTTGAAGCAGGAGTTCGGTCCCCATTCTCTGCTGAACTAGAGCTCCTCTACTTCTTCTCCTTGGACTTCAGCCCGTGCTTCAGTCCTTCCTGCTGCCCCTGGATGTGGCAGGACTGCAAAGCCTCCCTAAGGAATCAGCTGAGGATTCCTTTGCAGGCAAGGCCACCAGCAGTGTCTAGGCACTCTCTGCTCTCCTCTTGGCTCTACCCCATACAAAGGGAGCTCAGAAAAGCGCTGACCACCAACGTGCCCAGAGCCCAGCTACGCCACAGGGCTGCCAGTCCACACCGACACACAGGAAAACTCAGCCAGGAGCAGACAGTGGCTTCAGTAAAGCAGCCTTCACCGTTTGGATGGTAGAGCAGAGAACAGGCGCCTTCAGCCTAGACGTCTCCAGTGAGCCCTGGCCCAGGTGGAGCCACCGTGGCAAGAATCTGGCAGCAGGCAGGAAGACACATCTGTGGACAGCGGTTCTCAAAGAAGGAAGGTGTGCACAGACAGATGGAGCACTGCAGGAGCCAGAGGGCAGAGTCATTCTGTCTCATCAGCAGCAGGCCATGAGCCAAAATGACAATGACAATGCTCCTTAAAATGACAGAAAAGAAAAAAAATCCACTAAACTGGGTAACTGAGGAAGGGAGAGACACCGTGACCTTGCTCCTGCCAGCAAACTAGCTGGTTTGAAGCTTGGCAGCAGAAAGCATCATGACATGTTTTTTTTTCTATCCCCTGGGAAAAAAATCTTTATTCTGTATGAAGATTTTGCAATCTTAAAGAAAGCTCAGTGGAAGAGACAGGTAAGAAAAGAAATCTGATCTCAAGACTCTGATGAATGTAACTTGATAGTATAAATGTGCATACTGCACATCCAAGCAGAAATCAAATACCCTAAAAATACCCCAAATGCAGCCGGAGAACAGAAAATTTCTGCCTAGCTAAATACTAACTTAATTCCAACTAATGCCTGCATTTTTATCAGGTACCTTGCACATGGTGAATTTGCTTTCAAAGCATAGACCTTTCAAACTCTAAAGTAGCAAAAATAGTCAGTTTAATTATCTAGAAGCCAAGTCTAGGTGAGTTGGTGGTCCAAAGGGACCGCCTACTTGAAGCCCTGCCCTACACCCACTGTTTGCAGGATCCACCTTTAGGTGCTTTGTAATTTGTGGGGTTTTTTTTTAAGTTTTCTTTTATTTTAGTCTACATTTGTCTTAATAAATTATCTTCAATATTGGAAGTGGTGTTCCTGATAGTACCACTTCTGTTGCTGCACTGAAGCCACGGAGAAATTCAAACTAAGGTATCCTCCCAAGTGTATGACACTCAGCCTCACCTTGTCCTTTAGAAGGCACTTGATAAGTGACATTAGTCAACGTTGCTATATGCTCCATCACCTCTTGTTTCACAAGAAAGCTGGAATGCTCCATGCACAATATGGGATGCAACAGGGCAGTGGTCACTAGGGGAAGAAATTCAATTAACGTGCAAGCTTTTGTCTGCCTAGCTGCCTGGAGATCCATTTGTGCGAGGTTTTTAAAAACAGCAAATAAACCCGTAGCTACAAATAGAAAACTAGCTTTTGCAGGTGGCAGCTTTTAGGGAACCAGCAACGAGACACAGCCTGTTTCAGCGGCTGACACCTGCTCATAAGCAATTGAAAGGCATGGCCAGATGATACAGCTACTGCAAGAGGAGACTGAGCACCCCGGCCCGGCTCTCAGCCAGCAAACGGACGATGCACAAGCATCTTCCCCGACACCTGCCTGCATTTGTCTCCTGCTTCGCATTTGTCCAGCAGCCAGTCCAGGCTTGATCTTTGGTGGAGATCCTGCAGCCTCCGGGAACGCAAATAACCCCCGAGATCGCCGCCGTCAGCCTCGCACGCAGACTGCACGCCAGGGCAGGCAGCCGGCGGAAAGTCAGCAGAGTCTTAGTGACTTCCTTGGACTTTGGACCAGGCTTGAAAGAGGCAAAGAGCGCACATGGGCAGGCAGGGAGCTCACAGGTCCTCCCGGCAGGACTGAGACTCCCACGGGGTCAGCACGGGGTGACGGGAGCATCTCGGAGCGAGGGCTTTTTGGAAAGCCCCATGGCACCGAGGCAGCGCCATGAAGCCTGCTCCGCCGAGCGGCACAGGGAGCCAAAGCTCATGCCTCAAGGTGCAAGGCAATGCACCGCACTCTCCTTCACAAACACGTGGAGCTTGCTTTCTATTTACACTAAGGCCTTGGGCAACGAAGAGTAAGAAAGAAGCCTCAAAGAAGCATAATATAATTTCCCCTTACACTACATACTTTAATCCTGGTGTGACTTCCTATAGGGCAATAAAAAGTCTGCTGCCATTGTCTTTTTTGTTGTTGCTTATATGCCATCATTCTTTGAAAAACGCAGAATTATACACAACATTGTTAGCATTTTTTCAACTAAACCAACTTGTTAAGCAGATAACATAGTGAGTTATGTACAAAACAAACAAACCCCCTATTGAATAACGTGTTGGATTTCTTTGCCATTGTAAGATGCTTTACTCTCACCTACTCAGAGGTAGAAAATAAACGGATAGACAGCTAAAACCAAGTTATCTTTTTCCATTTAAGAGAGAGGTTGTTTCCGCTAATGCAGCTAACGACTGCTAGCCTGTAAGCAAGGACTGTCCCCGAGCCTCGCCGAGACCAGCCTAGCGAACCAGAGGTTTCTTGGTCGTGCAAACTGACTCATACTTGAGAACAAGCAGAGATCTTTAATGCCTGTTTGATAGCAGAAATAAAGCAAGTCCTCACCAGGCTCCATTTCACGTTATGGGCCAAACCCCACAGTTAACGTTAGCCAGTGAAACTCGTGCCAGCCTGGGAGGAACACTGCGATCGCGCAGCTGAGCCCCAGGGCTCGTCTCGCAGGTTCCATCCACCCCCCTCTGCCCGCGCAGCACCAACACCGCAGCGCAACAGCACCCATTCGGGGCGGAACCGCAGCACTGTGACTTTCTACATACCGAGAGGTGATACAATTCTACATAGGCTGGTATAACGCCGATGTAGTCCCTTCCGTTACAACCCACGTCTTCTGAAGACCCAGGCTGTTGCTGAGATGCAGGTTCAAATGAACTCAAGGCAAAAATAGATTTAAAAACCAAAAATCAGTCGCTGCTTTACAATTCAAATTCACGTGAAGAAACCAACCTGTGAATGCAAAGTTAGATCAGCTCAGATTCACAACCAGATTTTGTATGTAAACAGATTAAGCTTGTTTGGTACTGCGATCCTGGATTTGTCCCATTTTCAGTATATTTCTAGTTTTGCCACATTCTTCCTAAACTGCGGACCCAGGAGTGCAATATTTTAGATGTGTTACAGTCACACGTGTACCGTGGTGCTCCCCATGTATTTTCTGTTTTCCCCCTGCGTACATGCAGGGAGATGTACTTGCAGATACGACATTTCAAACCGCTCTACCTACTGTCAAGGCTTCGCAACACAACTGTTTCCAGTAGTTTATAGCATCGCCAGACTACAACTGTTCGACCTGTATTTTCCACACCAAAAGCCTGTCTCAAGTTGAAGTCTTTGGATTTGCAAAAAACCAATCAGCTATTTTGAAGAACAACAACAGGGAACAGTATAGTACCTTCAGCATAAAACCATTAACAACCACAACCTCAGAGGAGGGTTTGACGGGGAGGCAGGGGAGGAACTGAGAGGCCACAGACAGCAAGTACTGTGTAACTACTGTACTGCATACACAATGCTGATTCTTCCCCAAGGAATGATGTCAAACCAAAGTTAATTTTTTCATTAGGACTAATACTTTCATTTAATTTATTTTTATAAATCAATCTGCATAATGTAAGCTGGCATCCTTCACGTTTCAATTTTGCTTACAGTAATAAAACTAACTCTGCAAATCATGCCCAGCTATATGTTATTTTTATATCTAAGAGCACCAAGTGATAGAAGCTTGGCAGGGCAGATCTGACTAAGAGAGAAAAAAATTGTTCTACTTCCCAAACATAGCAGAACAAGACCATGCTCCATAGCCTGATTTTAAAGCAGTAGGATGAAAATGACTCAGCCTATGTTAAAATTAGAGGCATGACGAGATTGAGACTGCAAGTACTGAATTAAATGCATTTTTACTTGACTTCAAGAAGGTTTTTTTGTTAATGCCTGGTAAAGGAAATACTGAAACCTAGCAACTTGGAAAGTCTGTGGAACAGTCAAACCTACGAGGATGGAGCCGAGTGCCACCTGGCATCGCCGCCGCCGCAGGGGAGCAGGGCTGGTGCCGCGGGCCTGGCTCCCTGTGACGCTGCGGCCGGGCGGCCCAGCCTCCCCGCACCCCGGGGGACGGGGTGAGGCTGCGACGGAACGACACAGTGGCTGCACCACGTCACACGCATGCCTGTCGGCAGCAGTGTCCCAGCAGCAAGGGCTCCCACCAAAAGCCTCCACAGCCACCTCCAGCCCCCCGTTCCCCCACCCAAGCCCACCTCTCCCCTGGCTGCCAGGAAGCTGCCCCAGCCCAGGAAGGAGACGGAGATGCTGCAGGCGAGCGCTCACCTCCCTGCTCTCTGTAGAGAGCAACAACCCGAAATGTGCGGCACCATCGCTCACCAACAAAAGCTTTTCTTGAATCAAATACTGATACAACTTACACAGCTGTGAGTCATTCAGCTCAGAGTAACCCTGACAGGTTTTTCCGTATCTTGTGCCACTTCTCTTTGTGCTCAGAGACAGAAGCACAGTGTTTCTGGGGCCTTTTGTAATGACTACTTACTCAACCTCTTCCATATATTCATCCTTTTTTTAAAAAATATATAAAAATATAAATCCCTCCAACATTTTGAATGCTAGATAAAAAAAAAAACATTAACAGGGAGAGTTCACTAGGTCAAATGACCAAAGCGAGACATTTCCGTTCCCCTCCTTGCAGACACAGTACCCAGAGCCAGCAGGAGTGCGTCACAGCTCAGCGTTCCTGCTGCTGCCTCCCCAGGCTTCTCCCTTCTCTCACAGGAAACCCTCCAGCTGGCCCTGGTTTGTTCTCTAGTGCATTTTAAATGCAGCTTCTTTGCATCAATTGAATTCAGGTGCACGGAGGCACTTGGTACCCGCACGTGGGTGTCGCTCCTGCTGAGATTTCCTTACTTTCCTCATCGCCTAGGTTTCCTTCTAGCAAATCCCTAATGACCAAATTAGAAGCAAAAAAGAAAAGAGTAATTCTTTCAATTATTTTCTGCCTTTCTGCAATACATATATATACACACGCACACGTTCTTTAAGGAAATGTGGGAAACCAGCTGCCACCAAAGGACTCTGCATCTCCCAGCATGGAGCACGGATTAACAAAGTCCCACCTAAGTTCATGCCGAATGGTTTGCACAAATAGCTGTTGGTGTTTTCTCCCTAATAGGAGGACATAGAGGACAATATGGTAATAAATTATGATCCCATCCCTACAGTCAGTGCTGGCTGTCCCCCTGCGGCTCTGGTACAAGCCCAGAGGGTCACAGAGCTGCTAAGGAGCAGCGCGCGCAGTGCTCTGGAGGCTGGGACACCAGGCAGAGCACGGGTGACCAACCTTTCGGGCACAGGTCACTTTTACCAACCTGGTACTGGATGGTTCTGGTGCGTAAGCGAGGATGAGAAACCACAGGCCACCAGCATTTTGACGCTAACAATTTTAAAAGATCAGCAAGACTAAATCGCAAAGAATCTGTTACTGACTGAACAAAACAGAGCCCTGTTTATCTGGATGGACCTGTGTGAAATAAAGGTTCCACTATAAGAATAATTTGCACCGGCCGCTTGTGAACTTTGTGTTCCAGACTGAATACGCTGCTTGAACAACGAGGGCGGTTCATCACCACTACATCTCATGCTCTGTGACTCATTATGACAATGGGGCAATCTAGCTTTGCTCCATCTAGAGCAGTGGAATGTTTCATTTCCCCAAACCTTTCTGCTTAGAAGCAAAATTATTTACAAGTTGGTGTCATAAAACCATGGGCAAAATTTTACCTTGGACATTAATTCCGTGAGGACTTAAGAAAATGCATATTGTGTCTTTCTAAGGTATTCCTGGGGAAGGTCATGTCCACAATGGGCACTAGGCTCTCAGGGATACAGGGATGACTGAAAACACAATACAAATGTGAGTCAGCAATTGCAGTGCACAGTTCAGTCGCCGTATCAGTGTGATTCCCATTACCTGTTCCACAGTACGCTCACTGCCGTCACACTGGGCGTCCCAGTGGGTTGACACCAGCTCAAGCCCATTGCTCTCTTTGAAATTCCTCTGCTAGTTGTTCAGATATTTTACCCTAGGCTGGGCTGAGCCACATAATCCCCCCGCCATGCCAGTCTGGCCAACTCAGGGAGATATTTACACCACCAGCTGATCCGCTCAGCTGTTGATAGCTGTTTATTTCAAAGGCCGCCCTCTGGTCCCCTTCACGAGGAGATCAAGTCAGCTTCTTTGCATTATTCTCCGAGCTTGCTGTCACCCTTTCCCATCTCCACCGTCACCCTTTCCCATCTCCACCATCACCCTTGCCCACCTCCACTGAGCACTTTTCCCCAGTGGGGTTCATTTGGAGAGGCACCATCCACCCTGCAGGGTTTACTGAGTCACACGCTTTCTGGGAAACCCACCTGTTGTATTGACCTGTGGAAGAGGGAGGATAGAGGTCAGGAATGACCTGCAGCGCGTGTGGCACGGCCTCTCCCGAAGGGATGCCTGTGTGAATGCCAGGTGTGATTTTGTGGCAAAGCTTCACACCCTGTCCCCCCGTCCTTCGGGAGGTAAAAGGAGGCCACATTCTTGGCAGATCCCGTATCCCCCTCCAGTGCGGCAGTGTGGGGGTGCAACTCATCCCTCAGCCCGGCCGGAGCCGCGTGACTCAACAGAGAAGTCTGCATTCCCCCAGAAAAGTCTCAGGGAGAAAGAACATGCAGCTCGATTACTTGATGTGCCCTGTTCACCCACGGTGAACTTGGGGGGCAGAGCCCCTCGGGCTCCGTTCATCCCGCCCCTCCTTGCTTTCCCGAGGCCATGCGGGGACTGCAAGAAATTACTGATTGTGCACGTTTCATAGCAGACCACTGGGAGGGCGGAACGGGAAAACCAACCCGGAGGAGGCACTCTGTGGGTATAGCTGGAGGGGGTGAATCACTCTCCTATCAGAAGCAGCATCGTTAGCCTGGAGCTAAAAGAAGCGAAATAGGGAGTAAGGGAGGGCACTTGCCAGGAAGAATATCTCGTTTGGGTTTTTTTCTGTTTGTTTTGTTGTGGGTTTTTTTGATGCCTGACAGCTATTACCACTAAACAGCAGAACCTGTGACAATACAGAGAATATACTTGTTTTGCTCTGCAAATACGGGGCAGCGTTTTCACCAAACAAGAATGGACGTGTTGGGTTGTTTTAATTCCTGGCATAGCTGGGCATGTCTTATCTCCGGCTTGAAAAAATGGAAATGCAGAATGAAGACAGCCAGTTGTCTCCTTAGGTAACTACACACAACTTTCACCACAGGATAGGAACTGTTGGCAAGATGAACAGTACAGAGAAACTTAGTATTGCCAGCTGAATAGATCTGTCACATTTCTTTCTGCAAATGTTATGTCTACTACTACTACAAATAGCACAGCTGAGTGATAAAACCTAAAAAATGTGAAAAAATATTTTCTCTATTTTCAAGTCTGAGTGCCTTGTGAATCTGACAGCATTCTGTTTTTGTCAAAATCACGTTTCAGGCCCCAGCGTCTCTCCAGCCGTTACACCCGTGCTTATCGTTAACAGCCACAGAGCTTGGACAGACTTTGCCGCAGCTCACACGGGACAGAGAAGGCAGTCTCATTAGGTATCTTTTAACTAGAAGGAAATAGGAATGATATAACCTTATACAAGAATATTGCCCTTAAAACACTGACTCGTGCTCTTTGATGTCCGCTGGCTAAGGCCTGGCCCTACGGAGACTGAAAGAATTTCACAGTGCCAGATCCTTCCTTCCACGAATAGTCACACTGATTTCATGTACTTCTTTAGGATCAGGTCTTAGATGACACTATTTTTAACTACATGAAGAACAAGCAAGTCTAAAACACCTTAACCCTCCAGCTGAGTCTCTGTATATTTTAAAGCCACTCTAATATGCACAGAATTAATGTGCATATTACTCAGCAAAGAGTAAACAGCAAGTGCTGCAGTGTCTCATGTCACTAATTTCATGACTGTACAGAAATATGCCACTGTAAATTAACTAGTCCATTACGGTGTGTTATAAATAATTAAAACTAAAACTGCAATTGACAAAATGAAGCAAGAACATTCTGCAACCCAGTGTTCTTCTTACCCTACTTAATAATTTCCTAATTTGAGTAAAACACTAAATGTGAGTCTGTTTAAGCATTCGTTAGTATCATTTACTAATTTGGAAAGCACCTTGGTCGCAAAAAAAATTAAAACATGTTAAAACCTACACGTAAGTCAGTCTCAGATAAAACAGCAATCTGCAAGCCACCCAAAATAAACCGGTCCTTCGTCATCTTTCATAGGTCTCCGAGGTGAAGCCAAAGGGAGCGTGTCATGGAAGTGGGGACCCACCCAGGGCAAAGCTCCGCCGCTGACTGTGGGACATCAAGACCCAAAAAAAGAACCCGTCCTACCTGATACCAGAGGACGAGGGAAAGAGATGGGCTTCTCCGGTCATCCCCGTTGACACCACCTGATGCTCAAGCAGGCGAACAGGAACTATGTGCCTCTTGTCAGCCACGCTCTTCCACAGCATATCTGCTTCACAGCATCGCCGGCAAGACTGACAGCCGAGTGCAGGGCACAGTCAGGAAAAATAGTTTCTGCTTTGGCATGTGAATTTAGAGCAGCTCAGCTTTTGAGACCTAGAGATGAGAAGAGACAGATAGGTGAACGGCATATAAGTAATATCACTGTATTTTTAGAGGGATTTTTAAAGCAGACCAAAGATGCTTTTATGCAACTTCTTAGAACTCTGCTTGCTCCATTACTTCAATCAATAGCGACTGTCAAATTGTTTTTGCAGAGGTTTTCAGGGTTTTTTTAAATTTTCATTCTTCAGTTTCACTGAAATAGCAGGTCTCTTTAGAGGTAGACATAAAAGGGTCTGACAAAACCTGCTGCTTCATTATCTCCAGATGAATTCAGTTTTCTGCTCCTTCACTCCTCTCAGCATCTTGTTCTGTCTCCTCTGGAGTACCACAGAGCTTTCCACCTGCTGGTTTTGGTTTGTTTTTTTGTTTTTTTTTTTTTTTTGTAATTTGTTGGTATTTATTCACAAGATAAAAAGTTTTATCAACTAATCTACTGTTTATGCTGTCTGAGCTAGCCCTGACCTTCATCGGAATGGAAAACAATCCCTACTGACAAGTTAGGGCCAGACCCTGTGCTGCTTCCGTGCAGTGCAGCACCACGGAGATGTCAGTGCCCACCTTCCCCCTCCAAAGCAGCAGGTTGGCTGCTGAGGGATGGATGGAGTCCCCTGGATGAACCTTCAGGGAGAACTCCCCATGGGGAGAGGGCTCTGACCCTGTTTCTGTAGCCTCCAAGAAGGGGGTTCCTGCATCTTGGAGTCCACCACGCATGGAAGGCTCCTTGTTGGTGCTGGCTCAGGTGGGTCCGCAGCCCCTGGGCTGGTGGATGGATGGTACACAGCACCCACCTCCCCATCACTGTGAAAGGGGAGAGGCAGAGGGAAAAGCTTTAAATATCTGCATAGCCTTGGCTTGTGCAGTTCCGTTGGAGCAGATGGAAACCATAAGGGACAGGAGTCCTCCTGCTTCGTACTGTACAGCAGCTTCCACCTGGCGGAGTGGGGGCACGAGCAGCAAGTGGGAATGGCCCAGGGGAAAAGCTCATTTGTAATTGTCCTCTGACAGTGGGAAAAAGGATCCTCCACCCATCTGTTACTGCCTACACCCGCTATGGCACCCTTACACGGAGGCTGAGCAGAGGACCCGACAGCCTGTTCTGGTACCAGACGCCCCACAGGCTGCCCCAGGGAGTCTCTGGACCACACGAGGAGATTCGTCAGGCACTGGGTCATGCTGGGAGAGAACGGGACGCTCCTGCAGGGATGCGCTTCCCCAGGAGATCCTGACTTCTGGACAAAGCCCCGTAGCTGAGAGCAGAAGCCTGTAACACCATCCTGCCATGGATCAGGACACCAGTGGGTCTGCACTGGGTACAAGCAAGGACAGTTTATAATTCTCACTTTTTTATAGTAATGACGGTTAATCCCGTCTTTGCTAATCCGCCAGGACAGCACAGCCGACACAAGACTCCTCCAGGCTGCAGTGGGTGCTCACAGCTGGGTGAGCCACAGATTGTTAAGCACACTGTTAACTCCCACAGACTGACTATTTCCTTCTTTTTTATAACCATTTCTTTAGGCAAGTCTCTCCTGGTATTTTAAAAATTCATTTTAATCAATTTAAAATTAATAAAGAAACAGTGAAATCCTTAGGGCCTGAAAGCCCCAATCCCTGCCGCGCTGGAAGTGATGAGTCAGCTGCAGCACGGCCCGCCATGGAGCTGCCGCGGGACGCCTCCGAGGAGCCGTGCGCGCTGAATTAGGTCACTTGCTTTGCTATTTACAGAGAGGCAACCGTCACTGCCGTTGGATGCCTCCTCCTCTCTGCCATGAAAGAGCGGCTGTGCCGGGAGGGCACTGCGCCGGCGACACCTCGCCCTCGCCGCAGAGGCTGTGGCTCCGCGCGGTGCAGACCGAGCCCTGGGCCGCTGCCAGAGGAGGGAAGGGGCCAGCGGCCGCCAGCAGTGGCAACACGCGGGGTCCCGTCCCACTCCTGCAGTGCCATGCAGTGTCCCCTCGGGGGGACCCAGGCCCTGGCTACCGACGCGCGCTCGGGCCGGGAGTCTAGACCAGCCCCGGTGGCCAGCCCGGCCACCGCCTCGCCCAAAGCCGGGGCTCGCGGCAGGCCCAGCTCCGCTCCACAGCCGGGACAGGCGCTCCCTGGCGCCAGGGCAGAGCTGTGCTGCTCCCTCGCTAATCACCCAGCTCTAATTGCTGCGCCACGGTCTGAACAGGCAGCTCCTGCAGCAGCTCTCCAGGGGATTAACATTAAGCCTCCGCTTTCTCTAATAACGTGGCACGTGAGGAAAAGTGGTTCCCACCTCGTGTGCCCGCAGCACGTGGGACACGCAGGATGGTCACCTGCGCGTCTGTGGGCCGCAGTGGTGCCCGGGTGCCAGCACCACAGCAGGCCAGGCCAGGGCTGCAGCGGGAGACTGGAGTCCATGGGCTGCAGGCATGGAGAAATGCTCTGCTGGCGCCCCAGGGCCAGGGCCAGGGCATGAGGGAGGCTTGAGGAGCTGTTATGGTGCTCTCGCAGCATGAAGGTTCCCAGTTTGTAGCAGAGGAGCAGGAACACAAGAAGGACATGGACCTGTTGGAGTGGGGCCAGGGGAGGCCCCGGAGATGCTGGGAGGGCTGGAGCCCCTCTGCTGGGAGGACAGGCTGGGAGAGGTGTGTGGGTCAGCCTGGAGAAGAGAAGGCTCCGGGGAGACCTCCGAGCCCCTTCCAGTGCCTAAAGGGGCTCCAGGAGAGCTGGGGAGGGACTCTGGGTCAGGGAGGGGAGCCGTGGGACGAGGGGGAACAATTTGACACTGGAAGAGGGGAGATTGAGATGAGATATTAAGCAGAAATTCTCGGCTGTGCGGGCAGTGAGCCCCTGGGGCAGGGTGCCCCGAGAAGCTGTGGCTGCCCCATCCCTGGAGGTGTCCAAGGCCGGGTTGGACGGGGCTGGGAGCAACCTGGGCTGGGGGGAGGTGTCCCTGCCCAGGGCAGGGGGTGGGAGTAGATGGCCTTTAAGGTCCCTTCCAACCCAAACCATTCTGTGATTCTATGAACAGGACTAATGAAAGGGCAGGAGCACTCATAGCCTGCCCATGACACCTCTGCATTTCGTCCTCTCTACCTGCTGCCCAGGCCCAGGCTTCCCCAGCACACACCTTCCTGGGCACCCTAAGGACAGGCACAGGGATCCCCAACGCTGAGGGATCCTCTCTCGTTCCCTAAAGGCATGCGATGCAACTGCTGTTCCCCTGGGCTGTCAGAAGGGGGACAGGAAAACTCTACACCAGCCCTTTTGGGAACAGCCAGGCTCTGCTGGAAGGAGAAAAGCTGCCCATCAGCTGGCAGCTATGCTGAAAAACAGATCTGAATCACCACCAGCTTACAGCACTTATCTGAAAACATTGGTGACCCACTTCGGAAAGAACAAGCATACAGTGTCCTGCGACTGCCGGCACCACCTCCGCATCCCTGCCCAGCTCCACTCCAGCGTGGAAAGAACTGCCCAGATAGGAAAGTGGAGAATTCAGCTCCCCTCGCCCCAACAGCCGCCCAAACTCTCCTCTCATGCTGCTCGATTTCGTTCCCAGGTACAGTTTGCCTAATGTCAGTTATTCCTCCCCAGTGCTGGAGCACCAAGAGCATCAGACACAGCGAGGGTCTCCCCTCGGTGAGAGAGGAACACACAGCGCTGAGCTGGGCTGTGCAGCAGGGAACAAAACGCTCACAAAGAACTGCTTGCGCTGTCTCAAAAGAAGCAGTTTCAATTCCCCGACAAGCAGTGGCTCCAAATAACAAGATGCCTTGAGTAATTAACTGAATGTTCTTTGGATAGAGCTTGTAAAAGGAGCTTATACGTATCAAACAAGAAAGATCTACTGTCTATAACTTGTTCTTTACTAACAAACAAAAGGTTTGGACTGAACCCATTTTAGAGCAAACTTTACAAGGGCCTTATGCTGAAATTATTCAATAGAAAGAACTGAACAGAGTCCAAGGCATTTGTGAGGGGCTGACCACAAAAAGCAAGGTTTGTGGTTGGTTTGTTTGTTTTTTTAAGAAAATCAAATACTCTCTCTTTTTTTTGGCACTAACATGACAGAGCTGTAAAGATTTAGCAGTCGCACTGCATTACCCTCCAAGAAACACACAAAACAACTGCTCCCTTAGCTAGATCAGCTGCTACAGCAAGTGTTCTAGTTGCCGTTGTCAGAGCTGAAAGAGGAAAGGAATTCCTCATTAATGCACTGAAGGACAAAGGATCTCCTCTGTAACAAGGGCCCTATAGTGCTAGGTGCTGGTACTACAGTACCTTTGCACCCTGACATACGCTTGCCCAACGTAACCTGCTGCTCCGTCGGGAGAAGTAACACTTTGGTAGTAAAGAGAAATACTTCTACTCTATGAATCGCTATTTTTTACTTGCAACAAGAACCAAAAGCCAGTGTTCTACAGTCAAGATAAGATAATCACAGCAACATGGAGCTCTTCTAGGTAGAAACACAACAGCTACTGAGCATCAGCATTATGATGGAAGACTCGGATGCTCCACTGCATCTGGAATATATTGCAATGGCAGGCAGCTAATACTGCCGCGTGGGCTGCGAAAATGGCATGTAAACCAGGACAAGGAAATACGGGGGAAATGTTGTAATTATTTAAATGGGTGGGTTTTGTTACCACCAGAAAATAAACTGCCTGAGTAAACCAGTATTTAGCCCGTTTATTTTTACAAACGGCCTGTAAAGAATGAAAGATCTGCTGCTTTCCTGTGCCTCTGCCCTCAATCTGGTATTACATCCATGTGGGAGCAGGCAAAATGCAGGTGCCACGTAGCAGCATGAGGCACCAGGACGGCCTTGGGAGACCACCAGAGGCAGAGCTCACCATCTCCCCTCCCCCAAAAAACCCAGCCCAAGAAAAGCCAAAGGGGAAAGAAAATCCCACAACAGCATGAAGCCTGCTGAGATTACCATTACAGCCCCACAATTCAGTGTGCTAGCCAAACACACCTAGTTTGGCCAGTAAACCGTTAAAAGCAGCCACATTCTTCTACAAAGGAGAGAAAGCTTTGAGACGTGACCTTTCCCAGCTGTTGGCAACTGGCTGAGTACAAAAGGTCGGTCTGGGAGTTATCCCCAACGCAGGGCTTTCCATACTCCTGGCAGCCTGTCTCATGCCAGCTACCCTGGAAACCAACTCAAGCACAAGTGGTACGTGACCTGGGAAGACACAGAGACAAACCAGCTGCCACAGAGAGAAGAGCAACCGGAGGTGGGAGGACTGGGCTCACTTCTGAGTTCAATTCCTGCATTGACAAACGCAGTTTGTTGTGTTCTCACAACAGCCTTCAGAAGGGTCCAGCCACTTCAGGGACCCAGAGCTCTAACATTCCTGCTTACCAGCTGCCTAAACTCACAAATCTCTGCGTTTCTGAAGTTACAGTCTCCAGAGACCTAAAAAAAGATCTTCTGAATGTACTGGGAAGCACATCAGTCTTAACAGTGCAGGGCAGCCTAGTGTCTGTTTCGTGCCGAAGCCTCTCACGTTCGGGAAGTGGTTTTGTCTCTTCCAGAGAGGAGCAATGTGACAAAATTATTTCCTGCTCACCTATTCGGCTGTGATAGAGACAAAAGATTTCGCTCGTGCCCTCATTTGCTTACTGAAGAGAAATAACGATGAGCCAAAATGGTTGAACGTGTTTCTGTTTTAAATTAATAAGTGGGGTTTTTTTAATGATAGAAATTGAAGTGCAGCTTCACCAGAAGGCTGCAGGGTGACTAAGACCCAGTGCAACGGTAAATGACAGAATAAACCTGTAAAGTTTGTGCGTGACATTTCAAAAAGCTTTTCTTGAATGTCACATTCTGAGCATCACAGGCATTCCCGAGGTAATTAACAGAATTATTTAAGGAAGCAAACAAAGCTTCCTTTACGTGTCAAGAAGAAGGTGAGAAGAGAACACAATGACAATTTCTTGTACGTTCTTTGCAGGTCGCGTCTAACTGCATACAGCAAACAATCGCATGCCTTGCTGAGGACTCCCGTGCACCCTACTCGTCCAATTCATATACTCCTACTGCTCACGGCAGTGTCTCTGAAAAGACAGGCCAGCAAGAAGGCTGAAATTCAAGGTCAGGTTTTGTAGTGAAGCAACAAAAAAATATTCAGTGCTTTAATGACAAAATTTGTTACCAGTGCCATCATATCAGTGCCCAACTTCTGTTTTTTCCTACTACTGAGATTAGGTCAGGGTAAAATACAAACATCAAAGCACTGTCGTAATCAAAGAACAGTTGTTTTGCTTTCTTTTCTTGGCCAATTAACATAGCTTAGCTAGGAGGAAATTAATACTCAGAAGCAACCTCAGCTTTAGGTCATAAGCCGCTTTCTATGGTTTGGGTCGCCACAGTTACTATGGAGCTAATTCTGTTGAATCAGGAATCATTTGGAGATCAGGAGTGATCAGTCCTCCCAAACTGCCAACACGGCAAAGGGAAGAACTCTGCACTACTTTTTCTGAAGCAGTATTCGTAAACTGCATTGTCCTTAAGCATCTGATGCATCCAACCCAAAAAGCATCTGCTACAGAAGGTAAATAAAACATTACAAGGCTCAGAATTTAATAATAATTAATAATTATCAGGAAGGCAAGCTTCCCTCCCAGGGTATGCTAACACACACTGCTCCAGACTCACTCCATTCGAGGTTGCAGTACTGCTTTGGGTTTACATCAGCAGAGGTAGGAGCGTGTCTGCTGCTTCCTTGTTTGATTTCTTTAGCCTGATCCCTGCAAGTGGTGAGCATCATTCTGAGTAGTTAAGTGATTTATTTTCATTTCCCTCCGTGGCCAGTTTGAATTTACCATATTGCGCATTCAGTAGTGCAACTGTGCAAAGCAGTCTTTAAAGGTGAAAAACCTTGACGAGAACCTCATTAATTACACAGGAATATTTCCCCAGCATGCTGCAGAAAAAAAGATGGATTTCTTCTCCAATCAACTTTTCCATTTCAAATATCCGTAACTGTAGGTTTAGTCCTTGCACAAAAGGATACATATGGATAAAGAAGACATAGCATAGCCTAGTTCTTCCAAGTGCGATGGACCGGTCTGTGTTAAGTTTGACCTACTGCTCTCCAGCAACTGGTTGTGCACAAACCAGTGCAATGTCATAAGAAGGAACAAGGAGACGATTTTAGCTCTGCTTGTGCCATTGGCATGAACACCACTGGAGTTGTACCTGCTGGTTTGCATAGCCACATTTAAAGGGGGCACTAAAAACGCAGCCATGCAGACAAGAGCATGCTCGTCAAGAATAAACCACACCTTGGGCAGTAATTAAATGCAGAACAGCAAAGCAGTGGACAAAATGTATCTATATAAATATGGTCTTGCTGCCACATTCTGTATAAACTAATCAGTCCTCAGCCACCACAGATTCCTTTGTTCTGCATTCCCAGAACCTGCCTAGTTTACTTGCCAAGATGTTATCCAGACTTCAGGGCTTACAGTTATTTATCTGAACATTTACATCTAATCTACAATCTAACCTCCACATTTACAAAGGGGAAACTTTTCCAAAGCTTTGGGTCTGAGGAAGCTTTGTGGGTAAATCCTACACTCACCTTTGAAAACAGAGAGTATGCATCTTCTTTTCCACTTGCAAGGAAGAAGGAAGAGTTGCCCAGCCACATTAATTGGTATCTAAGACAATGAGATAAAGAGCATCTAAAAAAGAAATAAAAGTCAGTTTATGCACTGTGCAGATTTTATGGCACTTATTTCTGTAGATATGCTTTCTATAGAACAACGGTGGTGCCAAAGGACAGCTTACCAGCTACATCTACCCATTTGATGAAACAGCGTCCACATACACAACAGCAGAGGAGCTGCCAAATATAACAGAGGATGCTCCAGCACGCTTTGATCCTTAGTAACTTCACGAGCTACTTCTGCAAAATGAAACGAAAGTGTAAAGAAATAATGACCTTTAACCTTTTCATGCCCTGCATCAGTGATGCCACCAGGAATTATAACTTCTCATTGCTCTCCAGATGCATTTGAGGAATCGGGTATCAGTGCGTTCATTCCTACTACTTATTTCTTTCTTCAAAGGGCGGCAAACTACTTCCCTTGAAACCAGTACTAATGAAATGTTACAGTCTGAATGCAACCAGTGACAACCTCATAAGAACAAATTCTTAACAAATACTTAAGCACCAAACTTCCATTGATACATATGGAAACTATGACTTTGAATACACTTCATCTAGTCACAAGTAGCAATTAAAATTTTGCCAGGTCAACTATGAAACCACCTTCTAAAATTACTTTCTTCAGCAGGGTCTTTTTCTGAAAGCTGCTTGTGCCGTTTCCCTACTCGGTACGGCCAATACTGCAATCAGATTGCCATATGCAAACCGTGTCATCTACAATACTGCATGTACTCTTCCGTATATAATATGGTTTTGTAGTACAGTAGACATCTTCCAGAAAAATGAGCTTTTGCTCATATTGGCAATACTGCATTCACGCAAAGTATTCTACAAAGGTTTTTCCTTCTGTGGTATGTGTGGAGTCCCCCGGTCCTGCTGATAAAAGGTGAAAGACACTGAAGGATTAGACCTTGAGAAGGCGATGGGAGTGAGATGCAAGACGCAGCCATCTTCTTTATCACCCCCAACGTTCTGAGCACAGCATGCCTCTGACTTTTCCAGAACTACGTATCTCTGGTTTACTATATAAAACCATTCAATAAAATAGCAGAGGGGCTGGAATAGGAACTGATTACACAGTTTGCTGCTTCAGTGTCTGGACAGTGGTTTTGACTGAACCAGTCTCCTGCTGGTAAGAACATGGGCACCCAAGAACAAAACCAAAGCTGCTTCCAGTTATTTCTGTGGAAGGCAGAGATGGCCTTAAATTTCTGCTATGTACTGTGCAGCCTGTGAGACATGATGCTTGCTAAATGAAAAGTATTAAACCCTACAGTTTCAAAGCTGCTTTTTATTTGTTTCTATTTGTTCAATATTTTCAAGGGTAGCACATGGAGAAAAAATGAAATGACTGATAACAGATGATTCTGGATTGTTGGCTTTGGTAGCACGAAGTGAAAATGCAAATGCGTTATTGAATGAGCAGAGCAAACAGAAGGCTTGGTCACCCCCACCCCGTTCTGAAATACAAACAGAAACTTTGTTCAGAATATGGCATTACCTTTATTCACACAACCTAGTTATTAGCTTAAATATGCAGCACATCTTCAGCATATCTAACTTACAGCAACTTCTCCCACGAGCCCGAGAATACATTAAAGGGAGCTAGTAAGAGTGATTATAAAGCACCTACTGGATCAAGGAGATTCTGCTACAGTGTTTTCATTTCCATTGAAATTAAGTTCAAATTATACTTTACACCGCTCTGCTAACAAAAGGGAAAAAGGGCACTGTAAATGTAGCAGCAGGCAAACACATCTTCATTTATTCTTCCCTATTTTTAACTTGTGGTTAAACTTAATAGACTTCTAAGTGCAAGTAGATTAAAGCTCCATCTAGTGCCAGGGTCTTGGAAGTTACTGAGAGACTTGCAGTCCAAAAATAGCAAACACGCTCACAAAACTATCAAGAAGCAGCAAGCCCAGCATCTCAAAGCTGTCGCACACAGACGACGAGAATTCTGTTGGAATCATTCTTACAGCATATAAGGGCTTAACTTTAAAGCTGCCGTATCTTTGACCAAGCAGAGAACATGGCACTACCTGGACAGGGACGTACACGAAAATACTCAAAATACACACCTGCAACAGCAAGAGGAGCGCCAGCCTTCGGAGCCACGCACATAGCCAGCACCTCTCCGCATGGGGCTCCGTGGGCATCGCTGCAGTGCTCGGCACTGCTCTTCCTGTTTGGATGCCGGGAGCTGGGGAGGGAGCGGGGGAAGGCGGCACAGTCCTCCCAAAAGCCAGTCACCAGGAGCTAGGGCATGCTCAAGAGAAGTGGAAAATTTGTTAACTTCTCAGGAAAAGAAGGGATTTGAATCCTGGGCTTCCCATCTCTTGCCAAGTGCTCTCAAGGGGTTGCGTGGAATGGACAATGGCACCCGGACTCCCCCCAGAACCAGACAGCCCTTTATTTTACAGGGGGACCCCGGCGCTTGCAAGCCGTTCCTGAAGAACAGCCTCCGGGTCAGGCTCTCGCAGAAGCCAAGCTGGAGGAGAGCTGGCTCCGGCTGCCTGTGCCACGGTGCCGGGATGCGGGGCTGTGTCCCTGCAGCCCCCGGAGCCCGGATATCACCAGGCTCTGCGCCTGCGTCACGTCCCATCACCTAAAGATGAGCCAGAAGCAAAGCAGGTCTCAGGATGATCTCAGGACTGAAACTTTGTATTTAAGCACTTGAATGCCATTTTTTGGATCTATGCCCCAGCTACATTCTCTTTGCCTTCAGCAGAAAACACTCGACAACACCAGCCGCCATCCGTGAAGCAGTGTGTAAATCAGATCGCTGGTTTAGTTCTGGAGAGGAACTTCCCATAGTGGTGTTTAGTAGTAGTTGCTGTGGTATTCCTGAATAATACTGAAAACACCTGAAGAGTGGGTTAAGTTTAACCATATTTTAGTTATATTTTGAAAACTACCTGGGACATCTATTTATTTATTTACTTTTATACCATTCCAAAAAATCACCTTACAACTACCTGGAAAGCCATCAATCAGTATTTTGTCACATAGTTCAGGAGGTGTTTGCACACACCAGGCTGCTGCTCTGAAAGAAGGACCAAGCACGGGGAAGGGCCGTCAGGGAGGGGAAGGGGAGGAGGAAGGAGAGAGGAAGGAACTGCAGCAGAGATGGCAGAACCGCTCCATTGATCTTTGCTAAACTCAAAGTACCGTTTTGCACACTGTAAGGTGATCATGGTCATACTATGCTTCTAAACTTCGGTCCTTTTGTGGTGTATCTTCTGTCATAGCTTATAGTTTCTAAAATAGCAAAGATAGAAACAAAAATATTTAGTTATTTAAATTAAAAACAAACCTTTTTTTTCTTATAAAGTTGGCTTTTTATTGCCTTGTCTTTAACAATCATTTGACAGGGATAATTATTCTCTCACACTACTGAATAACAGAAGCTCCCACCAAAGCCAGTGCAGTTACTACACCTTAAGAGTAGAGAACAAAGTGCAATCTTGTTTCGCCACAAACTACTCCAAAAAAAAAAATCATTGGAATTACAGAAAAATATGTAAACAAAGAGAAACAACTGTCTGATAGAAAGGCGTTATAAAAGGCTGAAGCAGAAAAGCATACAACCCAGCCCCAAGGAGGGGTGCCATTTCCGCTGCTGTGGCCGTCACTGGGCTGACGGCTGTCCCCGGGCCAGTGCCCATGGCAGGTGCTGAGCCAAGCACACCTTGGCCAAGGCCACCTCCGAGCTGCCCCATTCCAGCACAAGAGTTCAATTTCCTGCCAATCAAAGAGTGTGCATTCCAATTCACTCCACTAACCCATATCTAAAATCCAGCCATCGATGGTCTTGAACAGCTGACACCCTTACTGTTCAATACACAGCCACAGTCTGCCATGACCTTCTCCAGAGGCATCTACTAATGGTAACACAAAAAGATGGGTGCCTATTAAAACAAACATGCAAAAAAGTCTACCTGGTGCTAATGTTCCCTTCCTCTGTTTTTCTGCCTTTTTTTGCAATGGCAACGGCTAAAACGGCACCTGTTTCTAGCTCTGTAACCAAAACCATGCCGTACGTCACAACTGCCTTATGTACGCTACTCTAACCTAATGGGGACAAGATTTGCATAGCAAAGGACAGTTATTCTGATTGTTCAGTCAAAGCAGGAACATGGTAGACTTTTTTTTTTTAAAAATACTGAAGTCATGTATTTTCATTTAAGGAAAGTGGTCCTCATTCTGAATTTTACATTTGAGTTTCAAAGAAAACTGAAATAGGAGGAATCCTTTCACTCTTCTAGATAAATGTAACACACCTGAGACACAAATCTTTAAAAGCACTTCACCAATTTGGCGTTTTATCTTCATCAAGAGCACAGATAACTATATTAGATGCATCTTTCCCATGTATGTTGCCACGTAACCCAAGCGTGCACTGGGAGATACACAGTTAGAAACACGTACGACCAAAAAGCAGGCGTGAGCCACCATGGATGCTCCAAGTGTGACCCGATGATGTGGTGCAAGCTGCATTGCTGGGTGAGGACACCAAAGACAGACAGGGGAGCACAGAAAGCCACACAGCAGATGACTGGATTCTTCTTCCCCACAGAACACCACCGTGAGTCCATTCCAACTTGCTGTAAAGATTGATAATAAACCCCAGCATCTGCCTCAAAAGAGCCTACAACCTGAGATTCAGACGCTTGCCTTGGTACTTACTATGTAGACAATTTTAAACCGGTGATGCTGGGGGGTACAATCCATCGGAAAGACCCATACACAATCAAAGTCATGACCTGCTGAAGCCATCTACCAGGTGTCCATGGATGCCAGCTTCCTGTGATGCTGGAGAAGACCTGCCTCAGCTCCACTGTTCTCTGCAACATTTCTTCCCCGAATTGTTCTCAGCACGTTTACTTTTCATTATGAATAGCTGTTTGGTCGAGATACGGTATTATTTGTTTCCTTCAGTGAGGTATTTAAAAAGAAGAGAAAATGTTCTAAATGCAACCACACCTGGCGTACTGCCTCCAGCTCTGGGGCCCCCAACATCAGAAGGACACGGAGCTGTTGGAGCGGGGCCAGGGGAGGACCCGGAGATGCTGGGAGGGCTGGAGCCCCTCTGCTGGGAGGGCAGGCTGGGAGAGTTGGGGGGGTCAGCCTGGAGAAGAGAAGGCTCTGGGGAGGCCTCCGAGCCCCTTCCAGTGCCTAAAGGGGCTCCAGGAGAGCTGGGGAGGGACTCTGGGTCAGGGAGGGGAGCCATGGGACGAGGGGGAACAATTTGACACTGGAAGAGGGGAGATTTAGATGAGATATTAAGCAGAAATTCTTGGCTGTGGGGGCGGTGAGCCCCTGGCACAGGGTGCCCCGAGAAGCTGTGGCTGCCCCATCCCTGGAGGTGTTCAAGGCCGGGTTGGACGGGGCTGGGAGCAACCTGGGCTGGGGGGAGGTGGCCCTGCCCAGGGCAGGGGGTGGGAGTAGATGGCCTTTAAGGTCCCTTCCAACCCAAACCATTCTGTGGTTCTGTGATTTTTAAGCTGTTTACCCATTTACTCAATTCTACTTTTCCCTGTTCCTCCCATTTTTAGATCCTTAATGTTTCCTTTCATCCATACCAGAGCGGGTGCTCTGGAGTTCAGCAGTATTAGACTTTCAGACTCAATGCACTTTTTCTAAGCACATAATTCGTGCATTTTAAAACTTTTCTTTGATGTTCTTTTGTGATTATGTAGACATATTTGAGCTGAATAATTCTCATATACTTTGTTTCTCAAAAATGTGATATTTATTTGACTGGATGTAATTGAGAGAAAAGCACTACAGCTATTGCTGAAATAATTTCCTGGGTGCTGAAACTAAGTAGTACTTCAATTATCAAAAACAAACAAAAAATATTCTAAATATTAAATATACATATACTGGCTCTTCTTTGTTGAGCTGACAGCGAGCAGTGTGACTGCTACTCATAGCTAGAATCGAGTACTTTGTGGCTAGAGAGAAATTTTGTACTAAATTAAAAAAAATGGAAAGAAAAAGAAAAATGTTTAACCATTTATGCTTCATTCAAAAAATAATGTATATTCATAATTTTACAGAGTATTACAAGGTTGAAACTGCATAATTTCTCTGGGAAAAATATAACTTTTTATACTTCAGAATTATTATTAAATGCTTTTGAAGGCAGTGAATGTTTTGGGTAGAAATTACATACATTTATCTGTCATATATATATCTGTGATCCAAAAATCCTTTGGACTTTTAACAAATAACAAGCATTAACAGCAAAATGGTTTGTGATCAGAGGATGAAATATCATCCCGCAGATACTGTCACTGAAAGAAAGATTAATGAAGGAAATAACGTACTAAAGAGAACTTCGGAGTTCCTTGGCTAAATCACGTGGTAGATTGAATAAACAGCAGAAATCAGTGCAAAAACAATTCCACAAAGTAACTGGGAGCTAAAAAACCATAAAGGCCTGCCAGTTCAACGGGCAGAAGATGAGCACTACTGGTGGCCAAGAACTGGGAAGAGACCATGACGCTGCCCGGCTTGCTGGGACGGCGCTGCTGCCCCGGTGGGCACGTTCAGCCGGAGACAGTCCTGGTGTGACCGCAACGCACCCGCAAGGTAGTATGGCTTTAGGAAAGGTTTGGGGGGTTTTATTAATGCGTGCTAGCACAGTGCAAAAATGCAGATCAGCTATTAAAAAGGTAAAATTATATACCATTCAACTTTGACAGGAAAAAAAAAACAACAGATGAAGCCCGGGAAAAGTTAAATGTTGTTCTTTTTCATCTAACATCATTTCTCAGCGCGGTCAGTGAAGTTTGCACAGAGATCGGGGGCATAGACTCCATGCAGTAACAAGACTGTTAGCCACTCTTGTTTAACCACGATGCACAAATATCCATTAAAAAATGACTGCATTGAGAGCCCACACTTGCTCTGCTCCATTTTCCACCTTTCTGCTTTCTCTCCCTCTAACTCTGTGCTTCTCCAACTCCCTTACCGCATTTCCTAGTCTTAGTTTTCACTTTCCAGATTAACTTCTATACAACCTTTCACTCACCACAATAATCAGTTAACAAAGGCATGTGACAGTCACCACTGAGCCTGGAGAAAACAAAATAAATAAAAGAGCTTGGACTGAAGACGCTACCACCTTCCCTCCACTGTGTCAAGCTATCTACAAACTTCCTCGGTTTCACAGTAGGTACCCTTGTTTCATAACTGAAACATTAACAGAGGGCTACCTATTTGAGTTCTGTTTGCTTTATTTAAAGCAAAACAAAATATTGCAGCATCTAAGAACGCCGAGGAGCCTGACTGATAAATCTGCATACCCAGACAGCTGGGTCATACAGGCCTAATCCTGCACATCTCACTCATACAGGTACTCTCACCGAAGACACCGTTATGAACTGGAGACTACCTGTCCGAGTAAGAATTTACACATAATATACTATAATATTTCTAGGATTAAGGTTTATTTTTTGTTGGCCGCTGGCGAGATCGAGAACTTTAATTAAAAACCCAAAAGCTGAGCAAAGTCCCATGATTTCAGACGCCTTTTTTAGTGCTTTGGCCAGTCTATAAACCAGATCCACAAAGAACTGTCCCTCCTCAGATTTAAAGCATTTCTGGAAGCCGCTTGCATGGAAGCAATCTCACACCCTTATCATCTGACAAAGCCATACCCCGAAGCTTGCATCTGATTTGAAAAGTTACGTTTTAGGTTTGTATGTTTGAATTGGATGGTTAAACAAAGCATAAGGAAGGAAAAGTCTTCTTAACTGCATACCTAATTAATCCTCAGAAAGACAAATGTTTTGCAGAGGTATCTATACTGGTAAAACCATACCAGGCAAGACTCCTCTATGGAGATGAAACTCTCATCCGCACGTGGAGTTAAACCACCTTTCCAAACCACCTAAGGTACACCAGAAAAGCATCTTTTCTTCAGAACGTTCTGGATGGTTCCGAGCACTGCCGTGCAGGGTGCTCTGTAGTGCAGCCACGGCTACGCCTGCACTGCAGGACCTTTCCCTGCCCGGGTGCCACGACACAATAAAACTTTGCATTAGAGTGTTAGTCTCATGATTTTGTATCACCGTATTTTTTAAAGCCAGCTTCAAGTTTTCAGCTCATTAATATGTCATTTTTACCATTCATTTCAGCCTTTGGCGGCTTCCTCGTTTTTCAGCCAAGTCACTGAAGCAGCTGCAGAAGGACCCCACAAAGCCCGTTTTCTAGACACCACCCCGAGGTTACGAGGCAGACTGCTCCGCGCTTCTGGGCTTTTAAAATCAGCAGAAGTGAGACTGCGAACTCGCAAGACTTCTAAATCAGCTTTACCCTCTGCACTTCCGAAAGCACTTGTGGTAAAGAGAAAGACTGCCACGGGAAACCCGGTATGGTCTGGAGAGGAAGCCACCAGCGCCGCACCGCAGACTGGCGGGAGCAGCGGTAACGCTGGAGACAAATGCCACAGCCCGTGAGCTCCGGCTCGGTGAAGTTCAATGGTCGCAAAGAAGTCAGGCTGCATTCTGCTGGTGGTCACTTGCCCTTCCTGTCTACACGTAAGTGCCAGTTAAAGTTATCTCCAAAGCGGGCAATTTGGTGAAAAACAGGAAGAACCTGGGACACCACAAGAAATCTTACCTTTGGCTGTCCTACCCTTTTGAGCACAGCAGCAGCTCTGGTAGTTACGAAGCCTGACAGAAAATGACGAGTTATTCTACTAACAAAATATATGTCCTCCTTCAAGTTTTTGGCCAATTTCAACTTTTATGTTACTAATATAAAAGCAGTTGAGGTTTCTCACAAAGCTATAAATAGTACACTGGCTAAGTCCAGTCGATACTTTAAAATTCTTTCAAGCGATTCTTTTTCTTAGATGCTATCCAACATAAATTTTGGACAAAGTTCTGAACCAAAGCAAAAACACTAATAATTGTTGCAAGCTGCATAAAAAACCCAAACTGTGGCTGTAGTGTGCAAATACCTTCCAGAAAAAAGAACTGCTGGGCAGAACGTAGAGAGAGACTAAAATACGAGAAATCACTATTTAACAACTATTTATCATACACATATAGCTGTATGTTCAGACAGATCCATTTCGTGCATCAGTCCAGGTACTGATGTTAAAATGACCCACTACATCTACTAATTTTAACAATATTTTTGTTTACTTACAAATCCTTCATTTAAGAAATATCTCAGATTCCAATGAGACTCAAAACAAAAAATAAACCTGGAACTCCTCTCTCTTACAGTCTTTAACCTACAGAGCACATCCTCATTTTCTTAAATCAAAGTCTCAAAGGTGCTGTTGCAGTAGTGTCTATACAAGCAGCATGATAATGATGGTATAACACAGAACACGACCAAACGAGGCACCTAACGGTGAAAATAGAATTGAAAGGTTATGATTTTTAGAAAAAGCACTGGTGACTGCTGAATCTGCAAATTATACAAGCTACCTGGTAGCTTCGTAGCATTAAAGAACTATAACCCAATTTAGACTTCACTTTCTAAACATATTGCTAGAGTTACTTCACAAACACCACAACTAAAAGGCAAGCTACCAAGACGGTGGCAAATCCTCTACTCTCATCCATCTATTTACGTTCAGGAGATCCCAGACTTCCACGCAGTTATTTCCAATTTAGATCATTAAAAGCAGACAATCGCAGTCCCTGTAATGCTAACACAACCTGCCCATCAAAACAGCACTCACGCTACTGATCACCTGGTTTATGCAGCCATTAAAAAAACACAATATTCCCCGCAAAGCAGTGGTAGCATTACCGGACCCACTCCGCATTCTTTGACATCCGGGTGAAACGTTTGGTTCACCAAAGAGGTGAAACACCAAACGCACCACAGATTAGAGCGGCAAGGCTCTGGAAGCCCGGGGACTGCTACGCGGTGCCTCGCGTGCCGGATTGGCGGCTGCTGCAGAGTCCCCCTGGACCCGGTGCAGCCCCCAGCCGGCAGGGACCATTGGGTCTCCACCTCCCATCCAGCAGGGCTGGACATTAGGTCGCGAGGGCTCGGAAACGCACGCTTGGTCTTCAGGCAGAAGGGACAGACAAATGCACAGAAGGGTGCGTGCAAGAAGGTGAGATACCTCCAGGCAAGAGGTGGCGCAGCCTTTGGCTAAAGCCCTGGAAACCCATGGGTTCTTGCGTGAGATACCTCCACACTTTTACCAAGCAGCCTGCCATCCATGCGACGCCTGCCTCTCATTAATCAAAGGATAATGACGCTAGCAAACAGGCAACTCTGAAATTCCCAAGGCCCACCCCTGGGTTCAGGGTCACAAGACGTCTGCCTCTATATTTAATAAATCCACTTAGTAAAGTGAAACAATTTGGAGTCCTTATTGCAGCTTGCAGAAACAACAAATCCCAGCCACATATACACAAAACCCAAAATGCATTTCGGTTGAACTCCAAAAATAACGAACCCATCAGCCTCTTGTTCATTTAAGACAGATGCATTCCATTCTGTGCAAGTAACAGTGTTAAACTGGGACCTCCTGCCGAGGAGCATCTAAAGAGAGAAGTGTCCCTCAACAGCAACCTTGGCCAGAAGAGAACTTTTTCTGCTTCTCGTGGAAGGAATCTGCGGGGTGAAGATGATGAAGGCAATCCAAACTTCACAAAAAACACTAGCTATTTAAAAAGCCGAAAGCAAATTCAAGGCCTGTAGCTCACTGGTAGACACATGACACAAGGATGTTTTTGGTATACATGGATGGGCGGAAAAGGATAAAGCAAAGCTCTGGTGCTGTCCAAATTCAGAGGGGGGAAAGGCACTGTGAAAATAAAATAAGAGAAAATACTTATGGAATTAAGCTAAAAGCGGCAAATAAACTCTTTTGTAAGTATCTAGTAATCTAAGCAATCTCTGCTAGTATCTAAACAACACTCAATGGTGTGACAACTGAACTAGGTTTTAAAAGGACGAAGAACACCCTGAAGTATGCCGTGGGGATATTCGCTATAAATACCAGGGGAATATTCTTCCTGGGGGATATAACCTCAGGAAAAGGCAGATTCAATTACTGTACACTATGCCTTGGCGTATTCAGGTGCAAGATCTAACTTCCCGAATTAAAGCTTCGAAGTTAATTACAGGGGCAGCCGCTTCCCGCCCCGCCTGTCTCCACTTCCCAGAGAACCACAACAGACACCGACCGGGGCAAACCCGCCCCGCTCAAGCGGGAGGTGACCCCCACGACGCCGGGGGCCAGCGGCACCCAGCCCGTGCCCCAGACCTGCCCTCAATGCCGCAGCAGAGCGTTCCCGAGGCGCAGCGGCGCAGCCGGGGCGGCGGTGGGCCTGCCCGGGGCCGGGGGTCGACGCAAGCGCAACCCCGCTGCCAGGCCCGGGCGGCGCATCCAGGGACAGGGGAGGTGAGTCATTTCAGCAGAAACTTGCCGGAACCTGGAAGAATAACACCTGAAATCACCACTTACAGAACCACGCAGAAATGACACACGCCAGACGCTACTGTGTGAGACGGGCAGCCCACCAACTGAGCAGAAAACCAGCGGTTTCATACAGAAATTCTCCTCCTGCGTCCAGGGGCCGCCGGTTCGGCCCCGGAGCGGGGCTGTGCCGGGGGAGGCGGCGGCACTTCTCGCGGGACAGGCTCGGGGGCGCGGGCCCGGCGGGGGTCCGGCCGCCCCGGGGACCCCCGAGAGGGCTGAGGTCGGCTCCGCCACCGCCACCGCCCCGCTCCGCCCGTCCCGGGGAACGGCAGGGGCCGCCCCGGGCAGCGCCCGCGCCTCCCACAGCGGGGACCGGCGCGGGCCCTCGGCCGCAGAGCCGCGTTGGAGCCCCCCCGCCCGGGGCGCGGCGGGGGAAGGCAGCCCGGCGGCCGGTACTCACCCCGCCGGCCGCACTCGGCGCTGCGGGCAGAGCGGAGGGGTGTGGGGCAGGCGGCGGGGCGCGCGCTCCTCTCCCGGGCACCGGCGTCGGCACCGGCGCGCCCGCCCCGCGCTCCTCCGCCCGGCGTACGGCGCCGTTCCCCGCCGCTCCGCTCCGTCCCGTTCTGATCCCCCCCCCCCCCCGGCGGCGCGGGGGGCGGTGCCGGGCCGCGCCCCTCCTCCCCTCCGCCCCTCGGCGCCGGCAGCGCGGAGGGCTGGGCTGGGCCGCGCCGCGCCGCCCGCTGCAGCGCTCGGCTCCGCTCCGCGCCGCTCGACTCCGCCGCCCAGCCGGGAGAGGAGAGGGAGCGAGGAGAGGGACGGGACCGCCGCGCCCAGCCCCGCCGCCCGCCGCCCGGCCCGCGCCCCGCCGCCCGCCCCGCTCGCCCCCACCGCCGCCCGCGCGAAGATGGCCGGCTGGCAGAGCTACGTGGACAACCTGATGTGCGATGGCTGCTGCCAGGAGGCCGCCATTGTGGGCTACTGCGACGCCAAGTACGTCTGGGCAGCCACGGCCGGCGGCATCTTCCAGAGCATCACGGTGAGGGCGGCGGCGGGGCGGGAGCGGGGAAGGGCGAGACCGCCTGAGGCGGCGGCCCGGCCCCGCGGGAGCGCGGCGGCGGCGCCCGGGGGACGGGGGCACCTTGCGGGGCGGCGGCGGGAGAGCGAGCCAGGCCGGCCGCGCCGCCGCCGCCTTTTTGTCTGCGGGAGCGGGATGGGGACGGGGATGGGGCGCGGGGGCCCTTCCCGCCGTGGGGGGGGGAGGAAGGGGGGGCGGTGGGGCCCGATGCGGCGGGGCCCGCCCGTGGGGCCGCCGGTGCCGCCGCGCGGGGGCCGGCGGGGCGGCGGGAGAGGGCGCGCGCGGCGGGGCTTGCGTAGGGCCGCCCGGGCCCGGCGCTGCGGCGAGGCTTACGTGCGCGGCGTAGGAGGCGTTCGAGAATGCCCACCTCGCCGCTGGCTCCATGTTTTTCACCGCCAAGATGGCGCACTGCCATTGATTCCTCCCTTCCCCCCCCACCCCCCCCCCCCCTCCTCCGCCCCTGCCCGTCCTTCGCCCCCGCCGCGCCCGCACCGGCCCCGTGCCGCCCTCGCGTCAGGGCCTGCCCCGGCCGACCCGCCCCGGGCGCGGCGGGGACCAGGCGCGGGGCCGGGGCGGAGCGGGGCCGGGCAGGGCCCGCGGCGGCGCAGCGCCGGGCCGTGATTGTGGCGGCCGGGCCCGCCGTGACGCTGCACTTTGAGGCGGACGGGCCCCGCCGCCCCCCCGCCCCCCTCCGCCTCAGCGGGCCGCGCTCCCGCCCGGGCCCCGCCGCGCCCCCTCCCGCAGCGGGGGATGGCGGCGCGGCCCCGCGCCCGCCCGCCGCCACTGCGGCGCTGCCGGCCGAGGGGACGGCTGCCGCAGAGCGCGGCTGGGCCGCGGCGGGCGGGAGCTGCCCCCAGCGCGGCGGCGGCGGCGGCCCCGGCTGGGCCGGGCCGAGCCGGGCTGGTCCCGCTGCGGCCGGTGCGGGCACCGCTCGGCTCCCCGCAGGCCGTGCCCGCCCGCGGCGCTCGGAGCCCGGCGGGGCTGCGGGCCCGGGCGGCGGCGTGCTCCGGTGGCGGTAAGCGGCAGAGCCGGGGTAACAAAGCCCTGCGCCGCGGAGCCGTTCCCGGTGCGAGCACGGGCAGACCGACTGTCTGAGCCGCTCCAGGCGAGACGGGGCGCTTTCTCTGTAGAAATGGAGCAATAAAATACTGTCGGGCTAACTCGGGGTTTTTTTCTTTGACAGCCGGTAGAAATAGATATGATTGTAGGAAAAGACCGAGAGGGTTTCTTTACCAACGGTCTGACCCTCGGTGCGAAGAAGTGCTCTGTGATCAGAGATAGCCTGTACGTCGATGGCGACTGCACAATGGACATCAGGACAAAGAGTCAAGGTGGTGAGCCGACGTACAATGTTGCTGTAGGCAGAGCCGGCCGAGGTAAGCGTGGCTTTCTTCGCTTTCAGATCGCTGAATTAGGGATGTGACCGTAAGCGTAGAGCCCAGCAATTAAGACGACCAGGCTCCTGTATTTAATGGCTAATTTCAGGAAGTGGCATGCGGGGGCGGATGGCCGTGGTCTGGCTGACTAACTAGATTTCTGCCTCGGACTCACACTTGTCCCTGTTCCCCACCTGTGATGGCAGCTGGGCACTAGGCTGTGCGGTGGTTAAGCACATCTCTGACAAACAGGAAAGAGCAGACTATAGCTTGACGTAAGCTCACCAAGTACACGATAACTTGGTATCTAAAGCTTACGGGAGGACACCGCAGGGATCTGTTAATGATTGGCAGCAAAACTAGCTTTTGCTCTGTAAGCTTCTCAATGGAAAGTTTATTCTGCAAAGATGTGCGTTCCTTATATGAGCTACTCCTACTTGCCTTTTAACAAGTTCTGCGCTAACTCCTCTCGCCCTTCCTATTGAGCTCTCCGAAGTCTGTCTTCAGGCAAAAAAGCCCATCCAATTTGGTATTGTTGAGAAACTTGCTTTATGCTAGTATGCCTGCTCCTTGTGCTCCTCATTTAACTTCTAGTAAAATCTTTCATGGGGAAGGCACTAGGTTTGGATATAAAAAATGTGCCTCAAAACACTGCCTACGAGTAGCACGCCTTGTGTTCTAAATTTCTGGCCTGGCGTTTTTTGGCTGGCTGCGGAACAAATTGGTGAGCAACAGACTTTTGCTTATCACTATAAAACCAAAACTGGAGCAAAATTTGTCCATAGGCTGAAGCAGGGTGGCAGTGATACAGGCAGAACACTTCCAGCACTCAAGTGAAACAGGCAGAGTTCTGACTCTGCTGCTAATTGTGAAATGCCAACGAGAACTGTCTGTCTTGAGCTTTTTGTGGGCAAATTGCTATGGAGATATACAGTCACCTGTAGGTAGGCTGACTGCAGTATTTCCAATCACGGTATTTCGAGCCGGCGAAACAATTACCGTGCTTGTGGAAGCAGCACAGCGCTTATTGTGTCTGTGTACCTGCTGGTGACCTCTGCTGGCAACTCGCGAGTGGTGTTCGCTGGTTGAGGAGCCTTCGGATGTTCTCAAATTTGTGGGAAGAGAGAGGGTCAGCATTAAAATCTTCCCTGCGTTTTGTCTTATGCAAAAAGCATGTTTTACAGTTGTATTGTTGCATTAAAAGTCTCAGCCCAAGTCTGATCCCGTGGGCTGTTTGCTAGCATCGAGGCAGTTGCGCCAGTTCTTACACCGGTAGCGGCCACAGCAGATAAGACTACAAGAATATTCCCTCTCCTGCTCCTCAGAGTCACAGCTCTTTGCATATACCTCCACCTTTGTTCCTGACAGCACTCCTTTTTTTCCCCTTGTTTTTTTAAGATGCAGCCAGGTTTCCTGGCTGGGTGATGACGGGTGGTGCTGATGCTGGAGAGGCACGGTGATGCTTTTTTGAGATAGTTGGTGGCGTTTTTCTTAGCAGCGAACTCCTATGACTTACCTGGTTGTGCAAAACCCCTGAGGATAACTCACGCCTTCTCCCAGCCCCATCTACGTCCGTATTTTTACAAAGCTCCTGTTAAGCTAGCTTAATACCCAAATACTAAATCTTGAATTTGAGTGTGTTTATTGCACTGCCTAAAACTTGCATTATTTCCTTGTCTAACACACTCTTTTTAAAACTTTTTTCTTTTCTCTTTCAGTCTTGGTCTTTGTAATGGGCAAAGAAGGGGTCCATGGAGGCGGATTGAATAAGAAGGCATACTCAATGGCAAAATACTTGAGAGACTCTGGGTTCTAGTTGCTAGGCAGACTGTTAAGTATTAGGGGAAGATTGCTATTAAACTTTCCTGGCGGTGAGCTTTAAACCTTACATTCTGGAAACTTTATTAGCAATGCAGGGTGATGGGGTATGAACCTGTGTCTCCTTTGTATCCCTTTGTTGGTGGGGAAAGGTGTTTTTTGTTTTTGGTTTTTTTTCTTTAATTCTGTTCATTTCTGTTTTGTTTCCTTGTGTACTCCAGCATTGGTTATAGTCATGGGAAAGGAAGGTGTCCATGGAGGGACACTCAACAAGAAAGCATATGAACTGGCTTTATACCTGAGGAGGTCTGACGTCTGAGCAGCCTCTCCCCATCCACCTAGCAACTGTCTTCACCACCACCCAGTTGTGTTCAGTGCTACCAGACTGTAGATGGTAGTTTGTGTTTTTTATTTACCCATTCCCTAATGTCATAATTCCAGTTACCCTTCGTTCATTTATATGTTAACCACTGTATGTAACCAAGCCCCGTACCTGGCACCATCACTGCACCACAAAGATGATATGCATGATACCTTGAAAAACTCTTGGGAGGGGAATATGCCAAGCGTAGGCTTTGCTTTGTCTTAGCAATTAGTGTGATATTGACAACTAAAACAACTTAAGTACTAAACAAGGTGCCGATTGTACAATCTAATTTGATCAATGCCTCTTCAGCACTTTGAGCAATTACACAGCTCACTAGTCTTCCTTTCATAGAGCATGGTTGGGAGGAAAAAAGTGCATGCATATCTTTACTTCTGTCCCTCTTTTTTTTTTTTTTTTTTTTGAAAATCCACGTTTGTTTGCTTACACCCATTTTTATAGTGCCTGGTTTGTTTAACCAATTTGCCACTCAAAAGCTATTAACGTTACACTAGTTTTGTCGTTGCACTTCACTGTAGGCTGAAGTCTTTTTATTTTTTCTTCACAATGTCTGAAGTTCGTACTGCTTAACAAGTGCAATCACAAAACTAAGGAAGGGTACAGATGCACTTCCTCCCATGACCTTAACAGCACCATCCCGAGCGAATCCCCAGAGACATTCCATCATTGCAATAGCTCAGGCACTTTTTTTTTTTTTTTTTTTTGCCAGCTCCTGTTCTGTAGTTGAGCTGTAAAAGGCTGCCATTGTGGACATTAGATATCCCAACATAACCATCTGGAGTGTGTCTGGTTTCAGTTTTTCATAGGACCAATTTTAATTTGCAGCTTGGGGGTCGTGGGTTTTTTGGTTTGTTTTTTTCTTCTGTTTTTTAATATGAAACTGCAATGTCATTGTGGAAAACTGCCACCTTCAGCTACACTGGGAGCGCTGACCAACTCCGGTCTTTCTGCCAGACCACTTACTGGTAAAGAGTTTTGCTGCTCTGAAGCCACTGTTTGGATGAAGGTCGGTAGTTTGAAAGCTAAACTGTCAAAATTATGCCATTTCAAATTTAAAAATCTTTTCATTTGGCCTGTCACACCCTTGCTGCAGAAATCATGGAGTGAACTGCCTTGTGCACGAGTCATCTGAAATGTCTGTAACCAAACGCTGAGTTCAGGCACGGTACTCACCTGTATGTCCATTCAGAGAGAACTGCAGAACTCTGTATACAAAGAATAAATGGGAGATGGTATTGGTTGGAATAACTGACTTGGCTGTCTTGTGATGAATTTTTTAATATGTATTCTGTGCCATACTATTGTTTAAAAAAAAAAAAATGAACTGTTGCTATTGTGAGATGGATTTTAACTGACTACGAGGGTTTCTTTCGAATGGCACTACTTTAGGGACATTCTAGTATTTGCTTCTATTGTTGGGCCTTGTGGATAATGTACAGATTTAAACAAATTCTTGTTGCTGATTTGTCCATTTCTTTCCCTGCACTTTGTTACATCTGGGATACAGTCTAACTCATCTGATTTAATATGCATTTCAAAAAATGCCATAACTATTAAAAACACCTTGTTTACAGACAGATGAAATAAATTTATTCCAACCAAACAAAATCAGACTGTTGGTGATTTTTCCTCCCCCCAGGGATCCCCCGAGGCCCTCGCTGGGGCATGGCTGGCTGTGCGAGGCCAGAGGCGCCGCTGCCGGTTCTGTAGGGCAGCACTAATCTGATGATACAACTTAGTCGAAGGCCGGGCAGTCTTTGGGGTAGACCTGAATTAGGAGTGATTTCTTGTCACTTAACTCCTCATTTCTCTGAGTCCATGGAGGGGGTTCCCCTGCCCTGTGAATACCTGCTCTGCAGTCCCTGGAACTGAAGCTGGAGGAGACCTTTGCCACGCGACCTGTTCCTCGGGGTGAGAATGCGTGAGGGGGGGCGAGATCCGAGGTCTGTTACCCCGCAGAATCCCACCTGCCTTTTGGCACTTCTGCCACCCAAGAGCTCTGCAAGGGGCCCTGCGCCCAAGTTCCTTCCGAAGGGCGGCACTGGCGAGATGCGATCGTGGCCAGCGGGGAAAAAGAGAAGCCCCAGGCGCAGGAGGTCAGTCTGCAGCTCGGTCTGCGCTTTTCTGAGCCGACAGGGCCAGTTCCGAGCTGCCCGGGCACGGCCATTAAATGCCTTTGTGCTCCCCCATCTTCCCTACAGCTTCAGCGTGTCACAGCCACTCTCGCCTGTGCCTGCCCCGGCTGCCGTCCAGCTAAAGCCTGCACGTACTACGTGTTTCTCTTCGAGTACCTGAGCTGCTCAGTGTCCGAGCCGACCCTTCCCGCCCCAGGTGCGAAAACTGGAACAGATCACAACCAGCCCCCGGCCCTGAAAAAGTGTAGCGCAGAGGGTGCAAACCTCTCACTTCCCCCATAACCTGACGTGAGTGCGTGAATCCGTGTTTTGCTCTGTATCTAAGCATTGTCTAATGAAAATTGCACTCTCGGTCTGACAGCAGGATTTTGGTTTGGTTTGGCGGTGGTGAGGGGATGGGGTGGCCCATTCCGTAGCTGGAATTCACGGCAGCTGTGAGGCAGGAACAGCCATCAGCAGCACACACCGAGGATCTTTCATCCTGGTCTGTCTTTATCTTACCACCGTTCCTGCCGGAGCAATTCCCCTCTCCTGAGCAGAGGGTGTTGTGTCACCACTGTGCTCTTCCCTGGCAAAGGTTAGCTGTTGCTCACGTTACTTTTCCAAATGCATTTGTTGTTGAATTTCCACAGCAGAATGGTGTCTCTGCACCTGATCTGCTTGGGTCTACCTAAAATACCTTTCTTGAATAACCCGGACTCCCAACAAATTTTACATTTAACTCCCATTTCCAGATTAATAAACAATTTAAATACAAAGGGTTGTTTTCCCGTGCTAAAGGTTTGAATGCTAAATTGTGACCTAGGTCAGAAATGTGCATTAATTTTTTTTTGCTTGCAAAAAATTACTGGAAGAAGTACAGTGAAACACTTTGTCTCAGGCTTTACAAAGTTTCATGCGAGTAACCAATTTTACCTGCTGAATTCAGGTGCGATGCAGCACCGTGCGCCTCCTGTCCTCCCGCCCCGGGCAGGATCGCACCCCGCAGGGCTTCGCCACTCGCGCAGCTCCGACCACTCCGGCGGGTGCAGAGCACAGGCAGCTGTACCGCCCCCCGCCGTTCCACCACCCTGCAGGCAGTAAGAGGATTCATACGTTGGGGCAGTGAAGGTGCCCGACCTGTACAGTTCTCGTGGGTTTTGTGCTCACGGTTTGTTCCCTCTTTACCCTCCTGCTAGTCCACGAAACACCCCCCAGTTCCGGAAGCTCTGCTCGCGTACAGCCGGCTTCAAGACCCGCTGTCTGCTCGGCTTCCAGTAGAGCTCTCCAACCCCTAAACTCAGTCCCTGGGGTTGACAGCGCCTGCCGTTTTCTAAACAAGCTCCCGGGTTGCTCAGACGGTTCAGAAGAGCGGCGTCTTTCCTCGCCTGGGCAGCTCCCAACCCTACGGGAGCCAAGCACCCGCCCCACCCTCCACTACCCCTTTTTTGCCCCTTTCGTAGCATTTGTTCACATTCACGGCTTGGGTAAAAGAACAGAACGGACATCTCAACAGATCTTACATGAGTGTTTTAAAAAGCAGATGAGGAGAAGGGGGTTGGAAAGCTGTGCAAACCAAGAGCAATACAGAGGAGAGGCAGAATTGCTCCAAAGACTGTTTTTCACGGGTAGTTCTCAAGTTGTTCAGTCTCTCTCCAAACTCAGGAAGACAATTCCCTACTGACTGAATCCCTTCACTTTTGGAAGGTTTCCCTCTCTCCCCAGTCACTTACACGTCTCGGACTGCGCGGAACACGGGAAGACAACGGGGGCCGCGTTTATGCGCAGAGTACTGGGGCTTCGCCGGTGTTCAGTGCTGACTTGCAGGCCGTCCTCCCCAGTCCGTTATCTTCTGCGAAACACGCGTATGAAGTGAATTCTCAGTGTGCTTGTTCTCCGCACCACGCTCATTCACTGACAGATTTTAATTATACCAGCCACTATTACTTCACCTTTTATAATGAACACGTTATTTAGAATTCTGTTAGAATTCAGCAGAGGAAACATCTAACTATTCCGAACTGCTGACGGCACTGCATTTTTAGACGTTGCCCGATTTTTAACATTCATTATATTATTTTGTACGTAGGTACCATTACTTGTTTGTTCAAACACCGGCCCTGGAACTCTCCCAGCGTTGTGCGCTGCCGAGGGGGGTAAGCAGAGCTGTTTGCTTTGCTATTTAAATCGTCTCCGTTCCTCGATTACTGCCTGTCAAGAAAAACACTCGATAACCCATCACTTTCTTCCAGCTGCTTTTTAACAGCTTCTTCCCCCCGCCCCCAAGGCCAAACGAAAGCTTACCTTCCCCTCTGAGGGCAGGTTTTAATTCCCATCCTCTTTGGCTCCTTTTCCAAGCGGTTTGTTCTCATTACGTAATGAAAGGTTTGGTGGAAGCTTGTTTTGTACGGAGCTATTTATACAGGTCATACAAATAGTGTTGTGTGATAACTGCCACTGGATTACGCGGAGAGGTGACACACTTCCGAGGGCCCACGAAACACTTTGAACTTCAGACACTAGTTACAGCTACTCATTAGAAGAAATTTTTTTTCAACTGAGCAATCAAGTGTGAACCTCCTGAAAGCACCAACATCCCATTCTTGAAGACGGCCAGAGACGGCAGTAGACCAACAGACTTAAGCCTAAAGCATAAGCCGAACAGCCCTGGCGGCGGCTGTCGAGGGCGGGCGGTGAGGAAACGGCGCTGCCGCACGTGGGTCATGTGGCAGATCACAGCCCAGCGAAAAAAACCATTTCTCTTTCCCTGTGGGTCTGGACGGGCCACACCTTTTGAGACAGAAGATTTATCCAGTGAGTTTTAGTGTCATAGACAAGTTCTACTTAGAAGTGCTGAGAGATACTTAACCTTCCAAAGGATTTCTAATGATAAAGTGCTGTTCCTTTAATTTTCATTCACACTGAACACGGCAAGGGACAGGTAAGCTGTGCCTGTGACACGAGGGAGGGGTGGCGGGAGGAGTACCGCTGCAGTGTTCACTACCAAGGCCTGCTGAAATGAAATTTACGTTAATAGCATTAGGAAATTTAGAGAACGGAAGAGATTTTTAAGAGACCTGCAGTATTATTTGGGATGGAAACAGACTATCCTTCTCTGCATTTTCTCTGTACACGGTGGAGAATAGCAGGTGAGAAACCAATCAAAAGAGTGTAATTGTACTTTTCGTCAACCAGAGATATATAGCTTACGTTGCAAAGTTTACTTCAGCTCACGGTTCTGGATCTCCTCCTGTTTTGGGTGCCTGGAGTACAATTATGAGCGAACACACGCACTCGTAACACAGGAACAGCAGGAACCCGTTTTAAGAAACGGCTTCCTAAGTTTTCAGAAACCAGTTTTCACATTTGGACTTAACCAGACAGATGCGAGCTGAAGGGGAACTTTACATGGTGAAAATGTAATAACACGTTGTTTGTCATTAACCCCAGGGATTGCTGGTGGCAGCGGTTTGAAGATGAATCGCTCTTTCATTACTACCCTTTGACCACGCCTCACTCTGAAAAATAAACCTTCCCCGCTCGGAGCCAGCCCAGAGCCGACTGCCGCCGCCGGCCGAAGCGAGGAGGGTGTAGCTGCGCCGTGCGGGGTCAGGAGGCAGAGGGAAACCCTCGTCGCCGTCGCCCCTGCGCAGGGTCCCCCCGACGGCCGGGGCGCGGGCGCAGGCTCCGCCGCAGCTCTGATGGTGCTGGCGCGCGGCAGCAGCGCTCCGGCCGTCCCTCCCGCTGCCCCTGCAAGTTACACGCACAGACGGAGGCTCGTGCAAACTTCTCCTCAAGCCAGAAGTCAACAGAAATTCAGGTTTTCTCTATAACTTAGTCCTGCTGCGTACGGGACTGATCAGCGCAGCCCTCTGTACTTGCGCCGCACAGCACAGTGCGGGCAGTGTGCGCTGAGGGGTCTCAACAGCTGCGTGTTCTGCATCTTTAAAAAGACTTTCCCCTTCGCAATAAACGTAGAAGAGCACACAATGAAGGGAGGTAATGCAGAAGTTCAACAAATTCCTTTTGATATTTAAAGTGGAAAACATGTTTATTAACATTCTTTCAAGCTTTCCTTATTCAAGGCCATATAAAAAAAATCTCTGCTTTTTGATTATACATATGTTTTTACTTTCTACACAGTTACAGAGGTATTGTATAGCGTTTAGTTTTTTCATGATACACTGGTAAGTACTGAGTTCTGTTAAACAGTTATAAGCACTTGTTTTCAAATCAGGTATTTGAAAAGAACAATTTTTCTATATACATAGTTTAGCAGACTAACGCAGCATAGAATGCTCCTTAGTAAGAGGTATATGAGTTGAGGATCAATAGAATACTTACCTAAAATTAATTTTCTATGTGGAACAAAACCTCTGGTTTAGTCATCCCCCCTCCTCCCCCCCCAACTCCCACATCATCGCTGGAAACCAGACTACGTGGTAGTAGCAAGTAGGGATAACTCGTGTGTTCACGGTGGATCTTACCTTGTGAATTGCCCAAAACTAAACACAGAATATTCTAAGTTCCCTTATCCCAGGAACTGCTCAGTGGAACTGCTTAAACTCAGCTACTTGTGGCAAACTCCAAAGGATGATTTGGAATCGCTGCTTCGAGAGAGAAGTGGCATTTCTTCTGCTTCGTTTCGATACACCAGCGTATAGAATATTGATCTGTTCTACATTTTTTTCTTTCAGTAGTGGTGACATTTTTTAGGAAAACTCTACACAAACATGCAAATACATTTTTTTGTTGGGCGTAAGGGGTAACACATACGGTACATGTAATAAATATTGCTATTGGTATGACCCAGTTTTAGCTACAAAATGGAAAAAAATTACTTCCAGATAAATCCCATTTCAACAAGATACACATAAGAGTCTGTGTGATATTTCTATTGATATAAACTATTAACATTATTCATTAGCATCGTGAAGTCCAGTTAAACTGTTCATTTTGAGAAGACAGAACGTGTGACTGAATACCTGAATCAAAAATAAATCTATCTGCAACGATTTAACCATAGTACTACTACATGAACTGCTGCTCCTATTGAAGAAACCAAATGGATTACAGATTAAAATAGATTCCCTACATAAAGATTTGCAAAGTATAGCCTTAAGAACTCTTTTGTTCATACACTATTCGTCATTAGTGGTCTCAAACAGTATTTGCCACTCTGTACTCCCTTTCGTCATTGGGCTGTAGTTGAACCACTACACTTTCTTCGTTTACTCCATTTTCTGCATCACTGCTATCGATATTGTCATTGTCATCTTCCTCATATTCTGAGGACTCAGTCATGTTCTGATGGGAATGCGATTCTGACAAAGCCCCGAACGACTGAGTACTAACTGAGGCTAACGGTCTAAGCAAAGGAGTATTTTCAGACACTTCATTCTCCTCTTGACTACTGTCTGTTTCAGAGTCAGAGTCCCCCTGGGAAGGGACCACTTTCTGCTTACATACAGGACATGTTTTCTTTGTTTTAGTCAGCCACGGGTCCACACACTTGCAGTGATACGCTGTCAGAAAACAAAACACAAGTACATCGTTACCTATGTGAAAAGGACAAGGAAACCTGCTTAGTTGTATTTATGTTCAGTAACACGGGAGAATTTTAGAATTTAACTCGGAGAGGATTTTAGCTGCAAGCCTGTTGGCACGCGGGCTGTCTATCCTCCTGTACAGGCCAGCTAACAGATTAGATCTCGGACATACGGGTACGCGCAATAAATACCTATTGCCTCTACTGAACGAATCTGAGAGCAGTCCTGCAATGGGACATGTTTGAGGAAATAAACTTCAAAAGCTTCTTGAGGAATTACAGCCACCTTGCAGCCACCATCACCCTCATAACGCCTCTAACCTCCTCCAAGGTTGTATCCAGGCACCTTGTTCTTAAATAAAACTACCACATGATTTGCAGATTTTAAATTAGGTCTACAGTTGGCACTGCAACTATATTGGCCTTGTTTAAAAAAAAAAAAAAAAGTGTTCAAAAGTGTCTTGCTTATGGTGTTAAAAACTTAGCTCTGCTTATTAACAGAGCCTTCTATCAGGCGAAGAGCTAGGTATTTCCAAGGGCGAGCACGTGTTCCTGTCCAGGCACACTACCAGCAGGTTCTCCACAAGAACCAACAGTGGTCTTTTGGGTTGGGTTTTTTTTTTTTTATTTATTTGTCAGCAACCTTTGATATTGGTGATGAGGTTTAGTTCACTTTGCAGTCCCTAGCTGGGATAGATGCTACGGGTGTGTTCTTTCTCTTCTGATAACTCCTCGTTTGTCAGCCTGTTCTGAAATTGTTTTTTATGAATGAGGATCTACAAAGCCCAGTCTGTCATCTGTTGTGTTCACTGCAGATGTAAGGCTCTGACATCACTTGCCTCTCCCTAACATCTCCTAGTGACGTGGTATTTGCTGTTGCAGTGCCTGGTCGGAGCAGGAATTTAATGAGAAAGCTGGCTAAAACTGCACCTGGCCAAAATGGCTGCAATATAGTTAACAGACTGGGAGGTAGAAAGGGTCTCACGCTAGGAAGGATGAATCCTATCTTGCTTGATAGATCTTACGCAGCTTTTATAAAAAAAAAAAAAAAAAAAATGTTTAAATTTAGAGGTGCTCTTGGGTCCAGGCCTCTTCTAGGTTTCTAGGTATAAGCTCTTAAAATACTTCTTGTATTTCAGTCCAGGCAGTGGTCTACACGGCTTCAGGCTACGGGGCAGACTATAGTCCTTCGCCCATATTTCTATGTCACTAATAGCTGAATTATGTCTTATGGTTTAATTGTCCTGGAGAAAGTGAAAGCCTGTTTTTTTTTAATATAAGAAGTAACTCTGGAATATGTTTCCCTGTTAAATGCAGACATTTAGGGAACAGTGTCAAGCCCAGCTTTTCTTTCATGTGTATATCCAAAGAAAAATGCAAAGTGGGAATGCGAGCGTTTTTTGCTTTTAAAGACAGAAAAAAGTTTGCTCTTTTCCCAATTTGTATATACACTACTGCATATCAGCAAAAATAAATTCTATAAAGCAATCAGTAAACATATTCACAGTGATTTTTAGACATGGTGTTTTAGAGAGCTGTTTCGCTACAAACACCAAACCTAAAATAAAGCTGCTTACCATGAGAACATGGGAGGATTCTGAGCTTGTCTCCATCCTCATATTCATCCAGACAAATGGCACACACATCGTATTCATCTCCTACAGCACATAATTGAGAAGCGGATTAACTTTAAAAGATTTACCATAGACCTTTTCAAATACATGCATAGAGATTCTCTTGGGCAGTTACACAGGTTGAAGAAAGAATTACTCTTCCCTGTCCACGAACGGGGCAGGTTCTTTGACGCTATGTAGTCAACTTTGCATATTCCTCTCCTTATTAGGACTACAGCTCACTCACTTTCCCTTCAGGTCAGTAAAAATGTTTTAAACTGTGTGAATTGCTCTCTCTATTATATTCTATCATTCCTATTAAAAGTAAGAGAAAAGGATTTAAAATATAGGATTCGCTTTAACTATACAGGTATTAATAAGTTATTGGGAAAACTTAGGCAGAAAAATGGCAACAGAGACAAGTGGATAAAAAAGCAGAGTAATACTCAAGAATTATAGTCTAGTCACCAGAGAAAGTTTACATTATTTTGCAATTCAAATCTCCCAAATAAGAGATACATTACTGACAGTACTGAGATTATGTACAGTGTTGTGATATATTATATGATCAAAATATAAACACTTTTTAGAAGTAAATTTGCTCGTGTTTTGGTTTTTATCAAGGACTTTATAACACGGTCCCTTCATCAATCCACATGGTTCTTTCCAATTTCCTGGAAGACTCTGGCCCTCTGAAGTTTGCCGTTCCACCAGCAGGTCGTGTCCCTGTCATGGCTTACCCCCGGCGGGCAGCTGAGCCCACCCAGCCGCTCGCTCAGTCCCCCTCACTGGGACGGGGGAGAGAATCGGAAGGGAAAAAGTGTGAGAACTCACGGCTTGAGATAAAGACAGTTCAAGAGGTAAAGCAAAAGCTGTGCGTGCCAGCAGGCAAAATAAGGAACTCGTTCACTGCTCCCCCAGGCAGGCAGGCACCCAGCCGGCTCCAGGACGGCAGAGCTCCATCACACGTAGCGGCGACCCGGGAAGACAAACGCCATCACTCCAAATGTTCCCTCTTCCTCCTCCTTTCCCCCAGCTTTCACTGCTGAGCACATCGTACGGTGTGACACATCCCTCTGACCCGCTGGGGTCTGCTCTCCTGGCTGTGTCCCCTCCCAGCTTCTTGCCCACCCCCGGCGCGGCGGTGTGGGGAACAGAACAGCCCTTGGCACTGTGCAAGCACTGCTCAGCAGTAGCCAACGCATCCCTGTGTTACCCACGCTGTGTCCAGCACAAATCCAAAACCTAGCCCCCTACAAGCTACTATGAAGAAAATTAACGCTATCCCAACCCAAACCAGTATAGTCCTTTGTTTGCAGGAACTTCATCTGTGAAAAGTTGTAAAATACCACAGTTCAGTATCAACTTTCTCCTTCTAGCCTGCGTGTCCCTGAGTATTTATATTCAATATTTAGACAGACTTCTTGTCCCATCAATGGATGCCACTGGAAAGAGCCTGGCTCCATTTTTTGCCCCTCCCTGCAGGGGCTCATGCACATGGATGGGATCCCCTGAGCCTTCTCTTCCCCAGGCTGAACAGCCCCAGCGCTCTCAGCCATTCCTCATAGAGATGCTCCAGTCCACTAGTCACCTTCATGGCCTCTCACTGGGCTCTCTCCAGTAGCTCCATGTCTCTCCTGTACTGGGAAGCCCAGAACAGGACACAGTACTCCAGATGTGGCCTTACCAGCGTTGACCTTATGCTTATTCCATCATTGTTTCCTTAGCTTCAGAAACCTAAGTCCAACAGCCTTCAGCCTTACCAACATCTGGTACAACTGCTGGAGCTAGAAAACTTCAGGCAATTCAGCAAAACTTGTTCTACAAACATGTATATTCACAATGTGTGTGCATGCGTTTTTCTCAAGACAGCTGAAGGCACTTGCTCTGTAGCCTAATTCTTCAAAGGTGGCACACTATCCTGAATAACAAAATTTCTTGCAGATCTCTTAGTTTCATATATACATAATGCTTTTCACAGTTACACAGAAGGTATTTTTGTTGGCAAAGTGGTAGAGAAACTGGTGAAGAGAATAGCTTAGAGATGTTGGCAAAAGACAAAACAGTAGAAAGCAAAACAAAGCAGTGAGAGAACAAACACAAATCCATGGTATGTTTCTTAAATTTAAATCACCTCCCGCAACGCGTATGGATTCAAAGACACCTTCCTCTCCAGGCAAGGACAGAACACCTTGAACCTTGTGGTGCCTTCCCTGCCCCTTTGAATCTGGCATTCTCTCCCGTGAAGTATATACAAGCTCAACGGAAGGGGAGGAGAGTGCCATTTCCAGAGTGGCCCATAACATAAATTAGGGCACTTAATGAATGACAAGCTATGTAAATAAAGAGAAGACAGGATCAGACGTAGCATGGTCATAGTAAAGGTAGACAATGCCTTTGCAAACCGATTTCTAGAAATAAGAAATACGGCACATCTTATCTATGTGGAGTTTGGTACAACATTCAGTAAAGTTCTACGTGTGAAGTGATTACTCCTAGTCAGTAAGATTAGCGAGGATTAGTAGAGGGACCTGAATAAATGGAAGTTGCTACAAGTGGTGTTGGAAGAAGCTCATTAGGTTGGAAGAGAGTTATCAGTATTGTCTTTTTACAAAATTGCTTTGGAACAATATTGATACAAAACCAAGCAACGTATCAATTATACATATACAAGACACGATTAAGTAGGCATCATCAAGAGGGTAACTGGGACAACACAGAAAAATCTGGAATAATGGTACATGAATGAAATTCAGTACTATAACGTGCAAGCGCACCCACTTAGGGATTATATCCTTGGGAAATTTTAGCTGAGATTCCATCAGTTGTAAATGATTGAGAAGCAACAGAGTGTTCTGATTGATCGCTAGTGTTCCTAATGTGACAGAACTGGGAAAAAGAAAAACGCAACAGTAGGAAGCATCAAGAGCAGTCTTTCTAGAAGAGGTAAGTACTGTTCAGGAATCTGTAATGTGGCAGCCCGTATCCTCAAAATATTAATTCAAACAGAAACAAAGAAAGAATATAATGATCACATAACAACGAAACTATCATGCAAGAAAAATAAATAAATAAGCCAAATAATTGCAATCTAACAATCTGAAGGCTGAAAAAGGATTCAGGTTTCTCTATAAATACCAGCGATACCGTGGAGAGAGAAGAGAAAGAAGCTGGGGGGGTGGGAAGAAGAGCTATCATCTGACCAGGAATCATTAGGTTGGAAGTGAAAAGAAAACTTGATCACTGGACCAGTGATATTCTGAACTGGCCTCTCAGGACCATCAGAAGGTAATCACGGTAAAGGACCAAAGCTGCCCCTTTCCCCACACCCACTTTTAGGTCAAGGCTTTAGACAGGTGACACGGGAAGCTCCTAAGAGAACAGCACCTGGAAGGAGATGGACACGGACATCTTAATCCCAGAAGACAATGGAGGGAACTGAACCTAGATACCTCAATTCCTGTCCAAGACTGCCAATTACTAGGCTGTATTATTAAAGTTGAGTAGTGCAAAGTACTTCTTTTAAAATAAAGAGGTAGCCAGATCCCATTTTGTAAGGAGCCGTCTTCCATTCTACGTCTTGTGAATACTTAACCTGATCAAGCCTTGAGAGGGACTTCAGCAGTGAAATGGTCCCCTTCACTGTTTGGACCCCTTGCTTTGACATGAGCTGGGTAGAGTACCTGCTCAGCTCTGTCAAGGCTGGAAAATTTCTGGCCATGTGCAAAGCCACTGTACCTGCAAAGTTGGTAAACTCTTCTTTCACACACCTCCTGCAACTTGCACTCACCCAATGCCGCTACTCACTGTTTCCAGACGGCACTTCTCCTGTTATGCCGCTGGCACTTTAGACACCTGAACCTCACTGCGGTAACACTGCCCAGTGCCGCACCGTCTCTTCACAAGCAGCTGCTTGCTAGGGCTGTCCACTCTCCTGACCACGATGCGTTCTTTAGATGCTCAAACTACAGTGTACCAGAAAATATGTCTGGCCCAGCCCGCCTCTCTCCCTAATTAAGTCCTGCCTATCACACGGCTACAAGCACATGTGCAAGCACACTAAGCTGCGAGCTTCCCTATCACTTGACTAACACATGTTGGGTTGAGGGACTGGATAGTTACAGGGTCAGGTGATCCATTGCATATTTGTACATCCCATCATAAGGGCAGTCATCTGCTCCCCATGTGGCGCTAGGGTGCCTGCACCCTGGTATACCCTTTGGGACAGGAAAGGCACCAATGATGGTGCCTCAGGAAAAAAAGATTATACGTCCCACCTCGCCCAAAGGATGGGCGCCCCAGATACAGCCTGCAATATCCCAGGGGTGGCCCCAAAGAACTATGTCACTCTGCAAATTTTGGCTAAGCATCCGTAATAGCAGTCCTAGCCCACTACGTCCACCTGTTCCAACCGGTACCGTCTTCACAGCTGCTTCTTAATTTCCCAGTGCGCAGCAGTTTACATTTTCACCATCTTCAGGGCTAGCTAAGATCCTGGGTTTTACCATACAGCAGAGGAGGCAAGGAAGTAAGGAGACGTAGATCCCATCAGAAAGAGTACGTGCAGAGAAGGTTCACTCTCTCAGGCCAAAACACAAATGGGAAAAGGCATGCAGCAAGGCAGAGGTCCCTGTAGGAGAAATGAGGCCCCTGCGATCACACCCCCTCAAGGCAAAAGCAAGCAGGGTGGAGATGGCATATCTTGTTTTCAGTGGCCCTCAGTGCAGATTTCCCCACCTCCTTCCAAATTCCACCTAACCTGAGCCCCATCCATCCCACAGGTGTTACCTCGTCAGTCATCCCCACAACCCTCTACGCCCGTTCCCTGCAGTGTAACGCCATTCCTCTCCCAGTAAGCTTCTATCAAGTCTTTTCTGGACTATCTGTTGCACTAAAACGTCATTGCTGCACACCACTGAGGTTCGGCATCAGAGACGTCAGAGTTAAGTGCATAAGACTGACGTGTGCCAGGGCTGGAGTTCAGAGCCACAACAAGAATCTCGTACATGCTTAATTCACTTTTCAACATACACATATCATACACAGTAATCTGTGACACAACACTGTTTAGCACAAATTTAGGTATTTTTTTCATGCCGATTCCCATATTACTTCCCAAAGCACTACCCAGATCACATACACGAGACCGAGATAAAGAGGGACAAATCAGAGGCACAGTTCACATTCCAAGCTTGTTCAGAAGAGCCGATATAACACGCAAGCTGTCAAAGTGGTGTTTTGGGGAAAAAGGTGGAAAGAACGGGGCAGATTTCAGTAAGGCGTAGCTACAGCAGGCCCACACTTGGGTCATGAGCTCACCCTACGTTATCAAGAAGCCTGCAAATGCAGGAAGCAGGCAGACTTTGCATTACTTGGAGGACATGCCCTTTCAACACAGAAGCTCAAACAGTAGCAGAGCTTTCCCTTTACTGTAATGAAACTACATGGTAGGAGACAATTTTTGAAAACTCAGCTCAAAATTTGTTTTGATACCACGCTGCTAAACCCAATGCTTTTCTACAGATGGCAAAATTAGCTACATTGAAAACTGACTCTAAATACCCAAAGGAAAACTTAGTTTTCATATGCAACTCAGCATGGTGGTTCTGTATCCGTTTGGTACGCGTAAGGAGACTAAGTACATCACAGCAGGAAAATTAAGAGCTGTGCACCAGCAAAGGAGCTGAGCCTTCCGAGGAAGCTGCGGACAGCTAACAGAGAACACCAGTGACTCGGGGAGGTAGAGGCACAGAAAAGATGAATCGCTATTGTCAGCTCAAATTTCAAGTATTACATGAAACGCAGTTTTTGGGGAAAGAGAATCAGCAAAATGAAGTTGTTCAGAGACAGAAAAGAGGCAAGATGTACTATTTTTCTGTTTATGTGTTCAGAATAAGATCATTAATAAATAAAGCACAAATGTTAAAAATTCAAGACTTAAAAGTTCTAAAAAGCAACTTGACCAGGATTTTTCATTAATTGCATAACAATATACTTCACCAAGAAAAATAAAGTGTCTTTGCAGATTTAAAAGTCTTAAGCATTTTTAATTCCAAAATGCAGAAAACTGTCAGTCAAATAAACGCAGCCTAACAGCTTTTCCCCCATTCAGCCTGTAAACAATCTTTAGTCTTGATCATGTTTAAACACTTGTTTAAACACACTCATTTAAAAAAAAAAATCATAAAAAACAAACTCAGAAACTATAGTAATAGACTAAAAAGTATTCATATATTCATATAGAAATAACTGCAGCCTCAGCTTTTAATTTTAGATTAGATATTGGGAAGAACTTCTTGGCTGTGCGGGTGGTGAGCCCCTGGCACAGGGTGCCCCGAGAAGCTGTGGCTGCCCCATCCCTGGGGGTGTTCAAGGCCGGGTTGGACGGGGCTGGGAGCGACCTGGGCTGGGGGGAGGTGGCCCTGCCCGGGGCAGGGGGTGGCACTGGGGGGCTTTAGGGTCCCTTCCCACCCAAACCATTCTGTGATTCTATACATAAGGACACAGCTTATATGCCACATTACCAGAACAGAAGGGAAGTACTGCTCTGCCTCAATTCAGGATTTTTGCAAACCACCTTTTTCAGATGTTAACAAGAGTGAGCTAAAAACTGAAGCAGCTCATGAATAATAGGGCTGCTTAATTAATCTGAATTTGTGTTTAGCTGTATTATAAGCAGATGTCTTTTAAATCATTTCAATTGTAAAATACCATTGACTATGATGTAAAAAAAAAAAAAAAAAATCAAAATCATACAGGACTGATTTTTGTAGTTCAGAGAATTATTTTACTATAGAATCCCATATTGTTGCACGCATAATTCTCTGAAGTCTACAGCAACTAAAAATCTGTAGACTTAAAAATTTCCAGTATAAAGCATGTTCATGGAAATAATTCTATTCTGGGCTTTTTTTTAAAGGTGCTGTCAATTTTTTATAAAATACATACAACACCTGATGGTGTTGATCTAGAATCTCTCTTCTAGAGGGTGGAAAAATATGGAATAGAACGTTATGCAGGATCATGACTGTCAGTTGTTGCTCTTCTGCTAAAATGATTTCTTTTTTTAAGCACTTCAGTATTTCAAAAGTACTATGCATAAAATTGAAACTTGGCATCTATTAGAGACGAAAACAGAAGGAACTTACAGCATGTGAAGGGCTGTCCCCTGCGCTGCTAGATACATCTTTGGAAGGCGGTAAGGGAAGCCTACTTGCGTACAATTCTTTTCTTTCCTCATTCATAAGGCTTGCTCTTGTATTCCCTGTGCAACCTAAACTCCCCAATTAAGCAAAGGAATGCAAAATGAGCCCCCTCCCCCATTTTACCAAAATACTGGTTACAATTGATTTCTTATTTGATGATGGCCATGACAATTTCTGCCGAGTATCTTTTGCCTGTGCCACTTTCACTTTGAGAAAAAAAACAGAACAAAAACTTCCAACCTTCCTCACTTCCGAAGGTATAAAACCAGCAAAATATTTTAAATAGTACTCAATTATATAGCAGATACAAAACCAAGGCACCGAAGATATCCTTAGAAGGAGAGTTCTTCACATTATTAAATGGATTCCTTTATTTGTGAGTGTAAGATAGACGGTAAAAACTATTCACACCTATGTAATAACAGGCTAATCTCTAACGCAGCAAGGCCTTGTGTTACCTACTACCTGACTTCTGCATTATTATAGACCACATTAAATAAAGCAGCCAGCCAGCAGTATGGGTACAATTAACAAAGACACAGCAAATTGTTTAAATTACAGGTTTGCTAAAGCTAGTGGTTTGACAGGGAAAAAAGTAGTGAGGCAAGACTGCAGAGGTAAGCGAAGGAGCACATCTGCAACATGCTTCACCATCAGCAAAGGTAAATTACAGAGATTAGTACATACGCATGGATTACATGGCTTTCATCACATTTTTTTTTAATCCAGAAAGGCAATAAAAAGGAAGATTAATAAAAAAATTAATAAAGTCATAGTATTGGTAGAGCATTGCAACATTAAGTATTCAATTTCTGCAAGAGCACTGCAAAGTACTAAACATTCTCAATCCTACTTAACAGGGGTGGAAAAGGAAGCGGACAGAGATTATAATTATTTTATCTTGGCATTCAGTAAATAAGAGTAGAAGTTGCAACTCAGGACCTCCCAGTTCAGAGGTCTATTCTACAAATAATAGAAATCCGAGATTAAAACCAAGTTCTCATCTGTTTTCCAAAAGATAAATTCCAAGGGCTTCTGCGATGGGAGAAAGTCTGAAAAGTTTCATATTGTTTTTGACAATATGTTATTCAACATAAAGGCAAAGCTGATGACCACCACCGGAAAATAACACTGCTGTAATCTGGCATTTCAGAAAATAGGCAGAGTGGACAAGAAAACCACTTATAAACACAGTTTTCCTGATAGTTACTATACAACAATAGGAGAAGATAAAGGGAAAGCAGGAAAGAAAAAGCCTCATGGGCAGGCAGGAAAAGGCAGAGATATTAAATGGAGTCCATCACTGCCAGACCTACATCACTGAAGTATGAGCTTTCATCTAATGTAGCAGTGAAATACTTCAGCTATAAGTTGTTTTTTGGTGGGTTTTTTTGGTGTTTTTTTTTTTTTTTTTTTTAAATTAATTCCTCTTTTGCTATGACATTCCCTCACTCCATTGTTTCTATTAGTCAAACCATGTTTATGGATCATTTATAATCAGCACACTATTATCATGTCCAGCACAGAAAATGACTGTTAACCACCAGTCAGTACTGTCAAGGGCATCATATCTCGGAGAAAAAAAACACACATTCAAATAATACAGCCCTCTCGCCCCCCCTCCCAGCCATTCAACGTATATAAGAAAGCCTTGAGAAACGCTAGCGCACTGTTGTTGAGTCGGCTTATCCCACTCATGAGCAAATGAACAACAGCTCACTCAGAAAATAACGGGGTAGCGGTAAAGCGTCACTCCTTCCCAGGCCAGTCAAACACAGAGAGAGTTTTCTCAACACAGCTGGTGCTCAAGTTCTCAAACATGGAGGCCACGGACCCATCCGACAGCATCTTAGCGAACTCCTCTGAGGCTCGTCAAGGCCTCCCCCAGCTTCGCAGCCCCAGCTCCTCCTGCACCGCAACCAGCCCTCAGCCCGCTGTTCCTCTGCGCCCGCCGGATCCATCAGCTGCAGGCCATCTGCCGCATTTCCCCGTCAGGTTACTGCACAAATTAATCAACACTATTACCCAGATTCTTGCTCTCGTCCTGGCTTGGGGAAGGCAGGCAAGCCCGTGCAGCAGCGAGGACCAGAAACACCAGCCCTCCGCAGCGCTGAGACCTGGATGACTTCTCCGTGAATCCTGGAGCCTCTGTGACTTGTAGTAACGGAGGTGAAGCTAACTTGGAGACATGTCCCTCAAAGAACAGAGGATTTAATTTTTAAAAGGGACACTTTGCAGACGTCTTTCTCTCAAATACCCGTTACCGTATTTTAGAAGCTGGCTCAGAACCACCAAAACTCAGGGGGAGGGGAAAGGAAGTATGGAAACTGCTGCAAAATAAAGTATCTTGTTTAAATAAACCGTGTATGAAAAGTCTTTAGTAAGCAAAATTATCTTCTAACTACTTGGCATATACAAATAAAAAAATAATTTTTGGAAACACGGAATTACCCATCCACATATATCCCACATAGCTGTGTACTTATGAACAATGAAAAATACAAAAATAAAACTGCAGAGACTTTGGTAGAACTTATGACTGGTTTTCTCTACCAGGCTGTAACTGTACTGTGCAGTCAGGCAGATGGGTCAGTAATGAAGAGTAATTAGATCAGTTATAATCCCATTTTCAGGGGAAAAAAGCTCAATTTAGGAATATGTAGTAAACTGCAGAACTGCACTTACTCTGGAGCAAATTTTTAAAAAGCATTGAGATGCATCTATCTCCCGCTATTGCTCAGTCCTATGTATCAATCTGCATATAAATATAGGCACACAAAAATTTAATACAATACACATTTGCTTAAAATGACACACACTCTTACAGCTTGTTATTTGTCACATATATTGGGGCTTTATTCCATGTGTACGTAACACATTTCAAAGCTGACTGCCTAAAGTTAAGCTCTTCTTTCATATTTAAACACCCAAACAGCTCCATTTTTAGAAGTCTCATGGAAGTAGCAACTCCCAAATCCTGGATAATTTATCAGGTATCACTCATTCAGGATCCTACCTTTCAACACTCAATGTAGAAATAATTGTTTGTTTGTGTTTAATTTCTTAATAATATGCTCGCACACCTCTTTCTTTTGCAGCATTCTATCTTTGCTAAATTTAGAAAACAAATTATCCTACAAGAGCAAGAAGTTACACTGTATTTTCATTGCAGTTAAGATCTAAAAATCTTTTCAGTCTTGGACTAGATTCCATTTAAGGGTAAAGGTAAGCTAGCTTAGAAATAATAGTTTGAAAATAAATTCTACAATAAATACCAATTCAAAAAATTCCTAACCCTTTTTTTCCCCTAAGCTATTATTCTTCAGAATATTCAGATTTCCTAATGATCAAATTACAGGCACATTAAATGGATGTGTCTTTTTTTGCTGTCTTCACTTTTGTTATAAAGATGTGACGTACCAACTCCCACTGACTCTCGTATGACCAAACTGTAATCCATTTTGTAAGGAACCAGACCACAAAACTGCCCCAAAACTCTTTCAGTGCAGGAAACAGATTTTGATGTAGCGTACACTGCGTTCTGTGGCACTACTCAAAGGCAAGGGTTGCCGATTAGGACTTAACAAAGACAGTCAATGACACATCTTTTGTTACTGCCTTCTCTGCTCTTACAGAAATGCTAAGTGCCTGATCTAAAGCCTACTGAAATCAGTAAAGAATTCCCAAGCCTTACAGTGGTATTTGACTCAAATCCTATTTAGGGATGGTTCATGTGTTTCCCGTGTTAAGAACTCTTTAGGTATGTCAGAGTGCAATCACCCCTACAGAACAATCATCTTCATCACATCATCGTTTCCCTATCAACCTATTAAATTCTAGAAACACACTTAAGCCAGCTTTCCCTTAAAAACCCTTTTACAGTACAGTGAAACCATTCATTAGGCAGTGATTCATGATGCAAGTGCAAGCAGTGCAAGAAAGAAGAACCAGTATCTGCGGTGTCTTAGCTTCATTATTAGATTAACGTTTTAATTCAAGCAGATTTTTAAGAATACACTGGAGGCGACAGAAAATCCAACAATCCTAAAACCAGGATTAGAGTCCACAGGAGTTGTTTTCACTTATCCTTCCAAAGCAAAAGGTACAATTGTTTGGCTATATCATCGAGAAGACTGAAGTGAAGGGAATTTGCAATAATGTCTTGAGAAACCCTATCTTTCACAAAGAAGCATGAAGCAATATATCTTTGAAACTGAAATCCTAGTTGAAAAAAATAAGCTTTTTGTCCTGTTTTCAATAAGCCAACGAATGCAGTGGACACCTGGATATTTACAGCCAGGTGTACTTTGCAATGACTGACTGAGCTCCAAACAATTCATATTGTGTAAGATTCAGCAAAAGGAAAGAGGAAGGAGAACAAGGAAAACAGCAATAAGATATTTTCATACACTGGCTAGTTAGTCATGTAATTCTGACATCATTATTTACAGATGCACACAATTAACTGACAAAGACATTAACTGATCTTGAAGCACCTTTTTCTTTGCAAATTTCTCTTTCAAATACAACAATTTCTTTAGTATTTTTATTCTAATTAGATTTCATAGGGAATCAGTAAGAGAAAACAAAATTAATATTAGCTTTATTGGCTTAAGATAATTTTTTAGAGTTAATTTTAAATCCATAGTAATAGGTCATTATAGCAAGGTTCAGTCTACCCTGCAGAGGAAAACTCCCCCCCCCATTTATCTGACTAGCATTGCATAAAAACCGTACCTGCTCAAACTGAACATCTGCTTTGCACGAAGTGAGAGCAGCGGCATTAATAAAGCCAGCCTGCGTTATCAAGGGCAAAGAGCAGTCAGTGGTTCTACCCTTGAATCCAGGCGTATCCCCTAACATGCTCTTTGTGCCTTGGCAAATACATTCTCTATTGGCCAGTGTTATGTAGTAATCAATCATTTCAATTAAGTACTTTTTCCACCTTTTCTTCTCATACCTTGCAGTAGCTTGTACAAATGAACAATCAGATGGCAAAACGGTAACACATTTAAAAAACAAAAGGGAGAAAAAGTGTGGCCGATTTTTTTCTACTTTTAAGGGGTAGACTACACTACAACAGAGAAGGACTTAAAGCAGCTTTTCTATTTCACTGAATCAAGTAACTTGCTACAGCTTTATTCCTTATCTTGTCATTAGATCTTGCATAAAATTAATCACTACAGAGAACCACAACAGCAAGCGTTTTGACATTAAATGCGAGTTGTTCTTGCCCTCACAGAAGTACTGTGATAGAATGAAAGGACCGCTCTTCTGGAAAAGCGGGTAAGTTATACCCACAAGATAGTTTTGTTTCTCTCGTCTCTACAATGGCAGGCAACTTAGATGCCACTAGTATTTATCGGTTTCCAGACAAATAATGGAAATAACACACCACAGTGACTGACTGCTGTGGTCACTTTTAATGAGAGCACAAGGAAGTTTTGTGGAATTTCTGTACCAATTCTGTGGTATATTAAGCAACATTAATTCTCAGCCGCAGTTTGCATACGGTGTCTGCTCTGCCTCCATAAAGAAGTGTTAGACCTCCTCATTTTCAGTGAAAGCAGGACCAAGTCAAACTTTTTGTGTGCTTTTACTCCAAACTCTACTATCTCTTTCAAGTGCACTCAAAATTATCTCCAAAACTACACAGCCCCTCAATTTAGAGGGTTTTGGTGTTAAAAACAATTGGTTAGACAGAGAATGATCCACTTGCCTTTCTTAAATTTATGCACAGGAAGTTTCTTAAGCTGATCCTTCCTAAGCCGATTCCTTCTTGCTCTGTGTCTGTCTTGCACGAATTTTGTGATCTGGAAAGAGATACAAGACAGTATGAACAGAAAGTTAAAACAATAAAAGAACAATAGGAGTCTTGATTCATCAGTCTTCGCAGTAAGTTAGTCCAAAGGGAACCCCAGCTCAAACTGAATCATCTCTTCCCTTGCCGGGACTCAAGGATGAAGCCGAACAAGCCCAAAGGATGCTCTTGACAACATGACACTTGAAACTGAAGACATAAGCTTTTTTAGGAAAGGAAAGGGGGAGGGGGGGGAAGTCCTTACTATATAAACCAATGCTGAAACACTCCACTGAGGCCCATGTACAGTGGGACAGCACATTTCACACCAAAACGATTCATTAAGTTTGACTGGGTTTGCTTGCAGTTTTAGATTATCACAGCTCTTTTAGAGGACTATTCCCACATTCATCAGAACTGTTTTCATAGTATCTAGATGTAGTCTGGGGAGGAGTAAAGGGGTTACTTCGAGCCATATTTACTTGCTGTCTTCAACTATACTAAAGATTCTGCTTCCATTTTCGCAGTAGTCCCTAATACTATTTCTGTTCAAATTCTAATTTTAGCACCTGTGATATGACATTCTTTTTCAAATATGACAAACAAGCAAAAAGTGGCTTTAACCAAAGCACAGACACTAACAAATCTTTCAAAATTTGCAGGTGCTCTATGTCTACCTACGCTCTGGATAATATTAATACTGTCTGTGTTTATCTTATGAACAGCATTAGTATCTCTCACTTTAGGAATCCCTGAAAGGCACCAATATACTTCACAACAGATTATTTTCTTTAAGGTATGAACGTATGTATATTATGGACAAATATTATTGAAACTGCAATTGGTTTTGGCAAAATAAAATTTATTTATCCTTCTGCATCACACCTGGCTTCATTTTTTAAGCGTATCTGGATCTAAACTGTTTGTTCAGAGTCTTTTTACCCCAGCTAAACAACGTGCTGTATGCGTAAACTGCAGGTTTTCTGCTGCAATTCAGATACTTAATAACAGAGTCTCACGTTTATTTCTTAGTTAAAAACAAGATTTCCCAGAAGAAGCAGGGCCAAACCCACAAATGAATGAGGACCGAATCCAACCTGGAACCTCCCTAGGACCAAGTTCACTGCACCAACTAATTGTCCAGTGCTCTAATCTATCCAGATCCCTCTGTAAGGCCTCTCTCCACTCAAGGGAATCAACATCTCCTAATTTAGTGTGGTTGGCAAGCTCATTTAGCCCACGCTCAACTCCTGTGTCCAGGTCATTGACAGAAACATTGACAAGAACTGGCCGTGAAGCTGAACCCTTATGAACACCACTAATGACTGGCTGCCAGCAAGACGTTACCCCATCTACTACAACTCTCTGAGCCTGACCCCTCAGCCAATTGTTCACCCATCATACTGTGTAAGTGTCTAGCTTTATGGACAATATTTTGTCCAAAGGGATACTGTAAAAGACAGTATCAAAAGCTTTGCTAAAAAAAAACCAAAAACAACAACAACAAAAAAACAAACAAACAACACCAAAAAACCCACAAGCAAACAAACCAACCCAAAACCCCACAACCCCACACATCCACTGCCTTCCCTTCATCCGCTGGGTGCATAACTTTGTTATAAAAGGATATTTAGTTAGTAAGGACTCACAATAACATTGGCCAACTCTTTCAGTACCTTGGGATGAACCCCAACAGTCTCCATAGACTTATGTGTGTTCGGTTGCAGCAGCAAGTGCCGTACAAGTTCAAAGTCAACTGGGAGCTTATCGCTCCCCCAGTCACAGTCCTCCAACCCAGGGCTCCGAGGGTCTCAGGGCCCATCATTGGTTTTAAAAAAAGACAACAACAACATCCACTTTATTATCTTTTCCCCTAATCCTTACCCAGAGGCTCTCAGTCATTTCATCCCCAACTGCAAGTGCTGTAGAGTCCAACCCTTCCCTCACACACCGCGCTACCCCCCCGCCTGGCCTGTCTGTCCCCAAGAGCCTGTAACCGTCCATCGCAGGGCTCTTCCCACTGAGTCTCACTTATGCCAATGATGTTGTATCTTTGGGAGTGAGCCAAAGCTTCTAGTTTCTCTTGTTTATGCCTCATAACACGTGCATTACTGTACACACTTTTCAGATGTGCCCCAGTGTACTCAGTACGTTGTGGCGCTGAGTGAAAGCCCTCACCAGCACACCATCCCTCCCTGTCGTACCGCCCCATAGCTTAGAATCATAGAATTGTTTAGGTTAGAAAAGACCTTTAAGATCATCGAGTCCAACCGTTAACCCAACACTGCCAAGTCCACCACTGACCCATGTCCCTCGGCACCACGTCTGCCCATCTTTTAAATCCCTCCAGGGATGGCGACCCCGGGCAGCCTGTGCCAGTGCTTTGCAACCCTTTCAGTGGAGAAATTTTTCCTAATATCCAATCTAAATCTTCCCTGGCACACCTTGAGGCCATTCCCTCTTGTCCCATCGCCTGTTCCTTGGGAGCAGAGACCAACCCCCCCTCGCTACCCCCTCCTGTCAGGGAGCTGTGGAAAGCGAGAAGGTCTCCCCTCAGCCTCCTCTTCTCCAGGCTGAATACCCCCAGCTCCCTCAGCCACCCCTCACAGGACCTGTGCTCCAGACCCCTCACCAGCTCCACTGCCCTTCTCTGGATACACTCCAGCACCTCAATGTCTGTCTTGTCACAAGGGGCCCAGAACTGAACATAGCACTCAGGGTGTGTCCTCACCAGTGCCGAGTACAGAGGCACAATCACTGCCCCAGTCCTGCTGGCCACACTATTCCTGATACAGGCCAGGGTGCTGGTAGCCTTCTTGGCCACCTGGGCACACTGCTGGCTCATGTTCAGCCGGCTGTCCACCAACACCCCCAGGGCCTTCTCCACCAGGCAGCTTTCCTGGTGGAAAGTACAACCCCGTAGTGCTACATGGGGTTGGTGTGACCCAAGTGCAGGACCCGGCACTTGGCTTGGTTGATCTTCACACCATTGCCCTCGGCCCATCGATCCAGCCTGGCCAGATCCCTCTGTAGAGCCTTCCTACGCTCCCACAGACCAACACTCCTGCCCAACTTCGTGTCGTCTGCAAACTGACTGAGGGTGCACTCGATCCCCTCGTCCGGGTCCTCGATGAAGATATTAAGGAGAATCAGCCACAACACTGAGCCCTGGGGAACACCACTTGTGACCAGCCCCCAGCTGGAATTAACTCCGTTCATCACCACTCTCTGGGCATGGCCATCCAGCCAGTTTCTCACCCAGCAAAGCGTTCGCCCATCCAAGCCGTGAGCAGCCAGTTTCTCCAGGAGAATGCAGTGGGAAACAGTGTCAAAGGCTTTGCTAAAGTCCAGGTAAACACCATCCACAGCCTTTCCCTCATCCACTAAGCAGGTCACCTTGTCATAGAAGGAAATCAAGCAGGACCTGCCTTTCACGAACCTGTGCCGACTGATGAGCTGGTTGTCCTGCATGTGCCATGTAATGACACGCAACAGGATCTGCTCTGAGCACTAAGACTGACAGGCCTGTAGTTCCCAAGATCCTCCTCCTGACCCTTCCTGCAGACAGGCGCCACATTTGCTAACCTCCAGTCAACTGGGACGGTTCCAGCTAGCCAGGACTACTGAGAAACGATGGAAAGTGGCTTGGTGAGCACCTCCACCTCCAGCACCCTGGGGTGGATCCCATCCAGCCCCATAGACTTGTGTGTGTCTAAGTGGTGTAGCAGGTCACTCGCCATTTGCCCTTGGGTTATGGGGGCTTCTTTCCACTCCTCGCCCCTGTCTTCCAGCTCAGGAGGGGTGGGTACCTGGGGAACAACTGGTCTGACTATTAAAGACTGAAGCAAAGAAGGCATTAAGTACCTCAGCCTTTTCCTCATCCTTTGTTGCTGTTTGCGCCCTGCATCCAAGAGAGGATGGAGATTCTCCTTAGTCTGCCTTTTGTTGTTAAGGTATTTACAGAAACATTTTTTTATCGTCTTTTACGGCAGTAGCCAGATTAAGTTCTAGTTGGGCTTGGACCGTTCTAATTTTCTCCCTGCATAACCTCATCCTCCTGAGTTGCCTGCCCCTTCTTCCAAAGGTCAGAAACTCTCTTTTCCCCCCCCTAGTTATCTATCGCTGCTGAACCGGATTTTATCCTGTTCCCCCATCAAACCTGTACTACGCTCTGGAAAACGCTTTCAAATACCTCTCCCCTTTTTTCCTCTCACAATTTAACACGAGCTGTGTAGATGGATTTTGGCATTTCCAACATTATATCACTGTTTTCGAACCCCTTCAAACATCTGTCCCAAACACATAGTAGAGGTAACCCTGACTTGCAGACATAAAATATCATTTTCTCCTGGTTCCTGTCTGGCTTCCCTCTACAACACGACTCAAAAGACATGGAAAGAACCATTCATTTTAGCACTGACTACCTACTGACACTAACAGAAGAGAAATTCAGGTCTCTCGAAGCCTTTCCTAACTGGGACATACTTGGAAAAATAAATTCTTAATCGTAGTTTACAGACATGCCCTTTTTTACATCTCCTCACAGTGCATAAGCAAGGAAATTGGAGACAAGTTTAAATGCCTCAAATTTTCCTCACCAAATGTTTATTTCCCCTTCTCAGCTAATCCTACCTAGCCTCTCTTAATTAGTTTTGGATCGTACAGATGGTTCTTCCTTATATATTTTATTTGGAATATGGAACTCCCAAATTCACACATTAAGTAAAAAATTGTTTTAATTCAGAGTATCAACACGCTGATACAAAGAGATCCAGCTCTTAAAAGGAAAATTTAAAAGAATCGGTATCTATGAAATACTGTATATTTAGATTGGACTCGAGGGTGGCGAGACACAAACAGTTTGCCCAGTGAAGTTGTGGATGCCTCAGCATTGGAAGTGTTCAGGGTCGCAGGCTGGACGGGGCTTTCAAGATGATTTTTAAAGGTCCCTTCCACCCAAATCATTCTGTGATTCTATGGCTTCTGCTAAGAGAACTCACTTATACCCTAAAGACAGACACTTTACAGATTTGTTTAGCTCACTCCTGTAACATCTGTAACGCCACTTGGTGCGGAAAACTGCTGTTTTCACAGGGAGGGAAACACCTGCAGTTCTAAGGAGAGGCGGCCTCTCAGTGGGACTAGCCTCGTGTTACATGACTAGTTCCTTGCAAAAGTGATTGGTGCAGACTGGTCTGTAATTTAGTTCACTTCTTGACCTGGAGATGACAGCACTGAACTCCATAAGGAATTTCTGCAACTACCTTAACATCAGCTAAAACCAAAACCAGCTGAACTAGTGAAAACCCCTGAAGCAAAATATGAAGGGATATCCCAAGAGTAAAACCCATCTCTTCTGAATTTCCACAGTGGTGTTCATAATAAAGCTCACACTCATGATTATAGTTGTCAAATGCCCCCCTCCTACATTAATTTTCTCTTCAATGGTAACCTTCTAAATTGCTCTTTAAATAAGAGCCCCCCCCCAAGCATTTTTATCGCTTTTCTCTTCATTCCTTAATTAGTATCTTTCTGAAAAATGACAGATCAGTGCTTCACACCATAGTTTGGTAGGATGCAAAGCCAGTACTTATGATTTTCAAGATTATACCACAGTCCCTTTTATAGCCTTCTTCATTCCATTTCTTAGATAACCGATATTTTGTTTGAATTTTCAACTTCAGTGCATTATAAGCAGATTATTAGTGAAGCTCAAGTTGGAATATTGATGGTCTCAGAACAACAGATGTTCACAGAATATTATCCCCCGTGACCACTCTCCTTTAGAAATACCATCTCCCCTTACTTCAAACTGCTGACCTTCAGGATACAGTGATGAGGCTATATGTTCACCTAATTAACTGAGACAAAGTCTTCTATGATCTAGGTTATCACCAGAAGGTCAGACAAAGCATTAGTGAATTTTACATCATCTCTAGTTGGTCACTTTGTTTTGTTTTCAGAGAACTGCTGCAATTTTGACTGTGCCCAGGGTCGTCAATGAAATACATGACTTATGGTGCAAAACCCACTAACACAGAAAGAAATATTTTAAGAAAGTGTTATAGAACAGTTAATGTATTACATGATTTTTATCAAAAGGTAAAGTAATAAATTGGTCAGAGACCAGCAGAGGTTCCAATAAGTAGGATGCTAAGTATTCTGAAAAAAACATATAGCTGTGGTATTTTACCTTTTATAGGAGACACATGCCCAACTGAGAGACTCTATAGGTAACGCATATGCTGTAAGGCATACGCTATATGCTGTAACAGGCTCTGAGCTTGCTGACCGATTGCTATACTGGCAGTAAAAACCAGCAAGAGCTGCACTGTGGAACAGTGGGGCTAATGTTTATTAGGCAGTACAAGTTTGGTAAGGTGGGACATGCTCTCAGTGTACGAGAGCACAAGGACAGGTCATTCTTTATGGGGGAAAAACAAAGCGCTTGTGCAGTGGAAGAGTAGCAGTGAGGACAATTCTTTGCAAGTAGCTGGATGCCAGGTAGAACACCCTAAGGGCTCCCGATATCCCTTTGCCAAAATTCTGCACCTGTTCCTTGCACTGAGAAAATAAAGGGTTACAGGTAAGCACAGTACACGCAGCTTTCGCTGTACCTGTACTGTACCCCTTCACTCGACTTCACTAAGTGACAGTTCTATGATGATTTGTTTGAAAGAAAAAATGTTATTAAAAGAAGGAACTTACCATAAATATGACGATGAGAATAAGACAGATCCCTACTATTATTAGGAAAGGAATTAAGTAGTACTCCAAAGGAAGACTGAACTCTGGGATTAACACAACATGGCCACTACGGGAAGAAAAAGATAACACTTTCTAAATAGGTTAGAATTTAATGAGCAATGACTTAAAGAATAAATACAATGAAAAAAAAAAACATTAAAATAAAAGCTAGACACACCAAAGAAATACCTACCTGTGCACAACAACACAGAAAATTCAGCTGATATCCACATAATGTAAAGCCCATTAAATAAAACAAAACAATGTTTCTCTGAACATTTTTGGAGTTAAAACTACTTATTGACATCAAATAAATTTAAAGCAACCAGGAAAACAACTTCATAGCCGCTTTGATATCAGAATGAGAAAAAACATATGACAATCAAGAGATACTGTGCAATCATTCATATTTACTGAAGCATTTTGCGTTACACAGGAGGTTTAATTTCAAATCATGAAGGATGGTAAAATGCACCTTTTGTCCTCTGGAGAGTCAAAAAATTAGAGGACAGTAACCAAAAATCTTACTAGAGAAGCCGAGACAAATGCTGGCAACTGGATATATGAATACAAGTATTTATTGATACTTGAAGAAGTAAAATCCCATTATTATTCTGTTGGCACAAGGAGTCAAACATCTGAGAAGGTACAATGTATAGAAGTGTTAATAGATCTATGACCACTACTCTTGCAGAGCCACGCTTTTAAGTAGTTTCATCAGGAAGGTGAATCTACCCAAGAATGACACAATCTAGTTGTTCTGATTAATTTAGTGAAAGGACAGAGAGACTTGAAGGAACAAGATCATTAGACTAGTAATACAAAACACATCTCCTTTTCCATCCTATTCAAGGTATATATTTTAACCATCTTGTTCTCGCAATGCTTTCCTTCTTGAAGTTTTAGCCTTAAAGCAGAACAGCAGCAGTGCAAACCTAATCATGCATCCCATCAGAATCATCTTAAATGCATCCTGCAGATGTACCTAGCACAGGAAGTTCTCCGACTTCTTCTAGAGCTATTAATAAAGGATGATGAAAAGAGACAGCTTCAGTAGCCTTATACTATGAATAGCTATACACTCAGAAAGAATGCACTTCTGGACAAGGACTGCAGTGAGGAGCACCAGGGAAATCAATAATCCCATTTTTCTATGTCATTAAGTGCAATTTTACTCTGGAAGAAAGTCAGAGGAGTTAAACACTGGTAAGGCTTGACAAGTGATCATTTAAATTCAAACTACCAATCAATGAAATTATCCATGTCAGTATTTGTATGATACCTCAGAATACATTAGAATGGGTAGATTAAGACATACAGTTCAGTCTTGACCTGTCAATAGTTTCATGACTGCATTATCTCTACTGTGCTTTAAACAATGATGATTTTTTTTTTTTTTTTAAGACCCATCTGACTTCAATGGGAACTGACATATTGGAAGAACACACCCTTAGATCCGAAATACACACATACTCACAAACATTTCTGCGATTCCTTGATCATTAGCTAAACTCATACGTTTAATGCTATAAGAAAATGAAAGGAATAAAATTTGATAAATTTATGGTAACCCTCTCGCAGGAAAGCAATTTCTCTTCATTTTTAAAATGCTTTCTGCCCATTGCTCTCAGGCACAAGGTTTCACCTTGAATATCTATAACCTCTGTCATCACAACATCCTATTTTTAACCCATAAATATTAAAGAGAGGCAATGACTTCATGCAAGAAATAACACAGAGGTAACTTACCCCTTTTCATAAGTAAATTCTTCTTTAAGAGAATTAGCTGAAGTCTCGCCAATAAAGACAGAAGGAATGTCAATTTTCTTTAAAATCTCAACTGTATAAGAAAGAAGGAAAATAAAGCTGTTATTACACAGACCCTCTATGGACACTCTTAAGACGTAAGACTTGAACATTATGAGACTATCACAACATGAAGACATATTTTAATGTAACAACAAACAGACTGATGACATGCATGCTACATCTTTACGTCATATAAGCAGCGGCACCATTTTTCCTACTGAATATCTAGGGACTTTACTGCAGGTACAGAAATCAGAATTCTTAATACAATCTTTAAAGGGAGCATAAAATCATAATATTTTTACAAAAAAAAAAAAAAAAAAAAAAAAAAAAGAAAGAGGCATTATCAGAGGAAGCTTAACCAGAACATCATTCTTACTCAGATACTAGATAAAGTCACACAACTCCATTGATTTCCAGAATTTCTGGTTAACTTTTACGATTTCTGTGGTCTGGTACTGTAAATTTTAATTAATCTGTCTTCCCGCCTTGTCACCCTAAACATAAATGAACACAACAGAAACAGCTGTGGCTAGAAAAGGTCAAAAAGAAGAAAGAAGAAAATTAACAAACCCCGCATCTTTATTTCAGTCTCAAGAAACTGGATGGAACTGTCTCCCCCTTCTCTGCTTACTAGCGAAGGCAGTAAGAAGTTCAAAAATGCAACTCAAATGAAAAATTATTGAAAGATAAATCCCATATTCTAGAAAGAGGTCTCCTCGGCTTCGTTTTATACTGGTCTGCACCTCTGACTTATGCTTCACATTTAAGGGAACTTATCCTACATTTTGATTTCTCAGTGAAACCTGAAAATAAGATTCAAACAGGTTGGGAATTCATTAAAACCGCTTTCACGTAGCTTTCTGGGCTACTCAGCTGCCATGTAGTTTGCTGAAAGTTCACTTCCTAGTTTATTCAATGGCGTTTCCACTTGGAAAGACTTTTTTGTTCTCATTTACGTTCTTGTTCCATATTGAGCAAGCTCAAAAACTGGACAAAACAAAGAAATGCCACAAAGAAAGTCCTGACAGCTCTACAGACAAAAATCACATACCATGAAACAAACCCAACATTTTGACTAGTCTACAAGATGTTCTGAACATATTCAATCTGTCAAAGGTTAAAATTGGAACAGCTAACACCAGAATCAATCAGGAAATGGCACACTGGTCTCTAAACAATCTTCTTCCAACTGAAAAACTGAAAATACTTACAGGTAATGTGTGTTCATATGAAATTAGAATTTATTTGCCCAAAGAAACAGAAAAATATACACAACAGGGCAACAACAAAATGGAACCACTAACAAATACTAAAAAGTTGTATTTTAAAAGTTTGATGTCCTTCCAAAAGAGTAGAGTTGTATTATTTTTCCTATATTTCTACTTAATTAACAACACATCAGCTATTTTCCACATCAGTCATAAAAATCTACCTCATAAACGTAACTACTTAGCCCATAACAGTTGAACTAAAATTTAAAAGGAAAAACAAAAGAAACTCAGGAGAACGTACAAACTTAACGCCACAAATAATACCCAAGTTCACATACATGTTCCTACACAAACACCTCCCATTTTGAAATGTTAAAAGCAGGCAGATTTCTGGTTGGGGGTGGGTTTCTCTGGGTTTTGTATTTATTTTTTTTTTGTTTTATGTGAGAGTTCATCATAATACTTTCTACTGATTTTGCTGTATACTCTAGTGGGTGAAATGATTTTCAAACAGGAGAGAAGAAGTGATACCTGTACTTACTGTCGTTGGATCCCATGCTTATGAGGTCATCAGAATCAACATTGTGAACTATAGCTGCCTTGTATCCAGCTCTCTGTGCATTTAAAACCTGTAAGCCATACAGAGCACTCATTAGAAAGACAATTGCTTCAAAATATAGTAACCTGTTTGTCCTAAGACAAGGTACACTTTCAGGAAGCTATAAATATTATCACAACTTCATTTGCACTTATAAAACAAGTGTCACCTTTCAAAATAAAATCATATAATTATTCTTACACTCATGTAATTATGTTATTTTTCCAGAAAAATCATTCAATATGGTCTGCAGACAGACAGTTTTTACATATACTAAAAACAGGATTAAAAGCTTTCTATGGGTAGATAAAAATAATATTTAATCATAATTGAAAATACAGGTACTAACTTACATTGCTAAACTAGAAATTACCACTTGATAGCTCATGAAATCACGAGTAGTATCTTTTCTGTGCCTTTAGAGATGCGGAAATATCTTACCCAGGCATCAGAGGCTTTCTCATGGAAAAGTACGAAATTATAAGTATGGGTACAAAACTATAAATATTTTGCATACCATTTGTGTTTCTGATATATACTGTTTCTTTTGTCACTATAAGGAAAGCCTACGGTCCATGTAAGTGGCATTTGCTGCAGTGACCACCAGTAACGCAAACATAACTAATTTACAACTATTCATCTTAGATATTGCTTCTAATGCATCCACAACAGTGTAAAAACTCATCACAAGATGCAAAAGGCACTAAAGAACCCTGAGGAACATTTGGGTTTCATCCTGCATTCAACTCCTGTTAAAAACTACGTAATAAGTTTGGCTATAGCTGGATAGGCTTGCTTGGAACTTAGATGCACGTATTTAAGGAGACTGTAACACAAATACGTGTTTATGTAACAGGCAAACATACAACCATTAAATACAACTGAAACTCCAGAGCTTTAAATACCTTTGAAGCTGAAAACAGTTGCAGCATTTGGCTATTATGGCATCACAACAACTTTATTAACCAGTCAACAAACACTAACTACCACACCACCCTTACAACCAACCAAACACACCGACAAGCCTTAGGGAACACTGCTACACTAATTCACCAAGAAACCACCACCATCTCTCTCTTACAGCAGGTTATCATCACCAAATCAGAAAGACTCAGGGGAAAATTCTGGTGCTCTTTAAGACCTCTACCCTCAAAGCTAGGAGAGGGGAAAATATGTATGTGTATATACACACCCTGATATATACACACACACACCCTGAATTTTTCTTCTCAAGTGACAAACAACAGGGAACATGAGTTGTAAAGCTTGAAAACTTCCACTGATTATTCTAGAAAAAGTTCTGTAGGTCAAGCTTGAATTACAAAGCCTTCTTGCATGCTGCACAACAGCAAAAACAGGCAAAAAAGAAAAAAGGCATGAGAATTTTAAAACAGTCAAGAGTAGGAAAAGGAACGGATTAAATGCATTGAACAGCTACATATCTGAGCTTGTGACATAGAACAGCAGTGATGGAATCATCACTGATTAACTCATCACAAATCACCAAATGTTGAAACCAAAGAAAGGAATACAAAAGGTCATTGAGGGATCTGAGCTTTAAAGCTCCCTGGTTGTCACTGGTTCTTAATCTTCACATTCACATAAGTGTGCTATGGTAATTAGTGACAGTTTCTAAGTAGTATGAATTTCATTTCTTTGCTTGTTTTATTTCTTTAACATCATGTTCTGAACAGGTGTTTATTAACTGTCCATTATACACTGAAATACGTCCTTCAGGACAGGTAGTAAATAATTAATATTACTTAAGGAAACGTTTTAGTTCCCTACATGCTTTTGCCACTTACTTATAACATCGGTCCTTTGCTTAATTATCGGATTATAAAAAGATGGTGTTTGCGTAAAACCACACATGAACATGCCTACAAAATATTCAGGTGACAGAGTTACTCGATTAAAGAGTGGCATTAACACAATCACAGCCAGGCACCTTCTCCCCAAGCTACCACAAACGAGCACAAGCTTAACAACACCATCTAGCTGCAAAAAGCAGCAGCAACTGCCTGTGCGATTGTATTGTTCAGTTGCAACTTCACCCTCGTTACCCAGGGCCCCAAAGACAAAAGCACAAATTGTGCACCAAAACTGAATCACAGACTGGTTTGGGTGGGAAGGGCCCTTAAAGCCCCCCCAGTGCCACCCCCTGCCCTGGGCAGGGACACCTCCCCCCAGCCCAGGTTGCTCCCAGCCCCGTCCAACCCGGCCTTGAACACCCCCAGGGATGGGGCAGCCACAGCTTCTCAGGGCACCCTGCTCCAGGGGCTCACCACCCCCACAGCCAAGAAGTTCTGCTTAATATCTCACCTAAATGTCCCCTCTTTCAGTGTCAAACCCTTCCTCATTGTCCCACGGCTCCCCTCCCTGACCCAGAGTCCCTCCCCAGCTCTCCTGGAGCCCCTTTAGGCACTGGAAGGGGCTCGGAGGTCTCCCCGGAGCCTTCTCTTCCCCAGGCTGACCCCCCCACCTCTCCCAGCCTGTCCTCCCAGCAGAGGGGCTCCAGCCCTCCCAGCATCTCCGGGGCCTCCTCTGGCCCCGCTCCAACAGCTCCATGTCCTTCTGCTGTGGGGACCCCCCCGAGCCGGAGGCAGCACTGCGGGGGGGTCTCCCCAGAGCAGAGCGCAGCAGAGGGGCACAGCCCCCCCTCGCCCTGCTGGCCACGCTGGGGGGATGCAGCCCGGGGTGCCGGGGGCTCGCTGGGCTCCAGCGCACACTGCCGGCTCCTGGGGAGCTTCTCACTCACCGACACCCCCGAGTCCCTCTCCTCAGGGCTGCTCTCCAGCCATTCCCCACCCAGCCTGGAGCTGTGCTGGGGACTGCCCCCGCCCACATGCAGGACCATGCACTTGGCCTGGTTGAACTTCGTGAGTTTTGCATGGGCCCACCTCTCAAGCCTGTCCAGGTCTCCCTGGACAGCATCCCTTCCCTCCAGCATGTTGAGCATTAACCCATTTTTAAGATGTATCTAAGCAGGATGGTACAGCTTCAAGATGTGATTTCTTATTGCATAGTAACTTTCCACTGTAAGAAAATGACAATCAACTCTTTACTCAAGTTACATGCCCCAGAGCACCATCAATTCAGATTCTCTCTCCCATTATTTCAAACAACTATATTCCAAACAGCAGAACAATGTTATTGGAAAACGCAGACACCTTGAGAAATCCCAAAGTTAAAAAAAAAAAAAAATAATCAGTTTTACATGTAAACATAAATGCATAGTTGGGAGTTTGGCCAGTATTACACTGCTGGCTTCTGTGCCTAAAGAGGCAGTTTTAACGTAGCAAGGTATCATTTACTTAAATTACATACAGTCCCAGACCATTCTAATAAGTTTTTCCATAAGTAGCACAATTTTACAGGATGCTTATTTTGCCAAACACACCTTTTATTTAAGCAGAAAACATATGATGCTTCCTACATGATGTCAACAACATATTTCAGAGTCACTGATGACCAGACTCAAAATGCTAAGAGAGGGATGGACGGGAAGAGGAGACAGTTTCTGGCCTAGTAAAGATTCATACACAATAAAATCAAGAAACAGCTACGCACTTGTATTTGCCATTTTCCATGCAAAATAGAAGGAGAGATGGGACTTTGAAAATAAACTCCAGCTTTTGTTAACATTTGCACCCTGTCAGTTAAGTAGCTCATATGTAATATAACTCACATCTTGGTGCACATACCGCTTACTGGCAGAAACTTTAGGGCAAAATGCTGTAGTATTTATGAAACTATATAATGCAATATTGCAATAGTATTAACAACATAATATAAAAGTGAATTCACTGGCCAGTGAGTACATAGATATCCATGCTCGCGTTGGAACCTCTGTTCCACTTTCTACCTTGCTCTTTGTCTAATGAACAAATCCATGGGAATCTACTTTTCCACAGATATGACGTGAAATATAAAACATAATCAAAAAATGCTTATGTACATAGCTAGTGTGACTTAATCCTTAAAGAACTGACCATCGAAATCCCTCAATGATAATGTGCAAATCTTCCATTTTCTGCAAGAACACTCATTGACTGTGTGGCAAATCAAGATGTATAAAATTTAAATACAAGAGTTCACATTTAGTAAACTGGATAAACCAATTCTGCATGTCTGCCCCCTGCCTTCAGCCGAGCAGCCTTCCAAAGCTTCTCAGAATTCTGTAACCAGCAACACAGATATGATTTTTCTGGTTTAGCACCAGAGCTGAAGGCTCAGTCATAGCAAGTGGTTTTCAGCAAACAAGCATTTGCTGTATTTCTGATTAAAAACGTATTTCACTAAAAAAATTCTGACTTGTCCTTTAACAGTGTCTTCAGCAGTAATACCATCCCATCAATTTAGGGGCAGCAATTAGAAAGGCAAAGAGGATGTGGAAAAGACACACAGTGATTTGTTCTTCCTTTTCCCACTAAGCCTTATACGCACACAGTGACAGGATTCACGGTACAAAATACATGACGTTCCTTAGTTTGATGTGAAGGTAGATTACATGAGCAGTGGCGCTGCCTCTACAGCTGGAATCTGCAGTCTGGGTAGAATTTACACGTTTAACCACAATACCACATAACTGAACATACCACATATCAGCAAATATGTGGATCTCCTAAAAGGATCTCCTTTTAGTTCATGAAATTCAACAACAAATTCAAGAGCCCTCTTTTCCTTACGACATCCTTTGCTGCCCCATGTATCAGGGTCATTTTCAAGGAAATCAAATGTTCTAGCCAAACACAAATAATTCTAATTTTGTATTTTTAAAATAACAGAGATTACTCCACTTCAGCTGCAGGTCAAAATTTTTATAATACTTCATAATATAACATCTAGCGGTTGTACCCGCTAAACACAGCCATCCTGCCACTTGTGCCTGTTCCTGCCCGGCAGTGCTCTGTCCCTCCCCATCAACCAGCTGTGACACTACCATTGTTCTTGGGGTCTCAGTGTGAGCCAAGGTGATCCAGCTATTAAAAACAATAAATCAGGAAAGTGGCTTGCAGATTTTGGGTGCTTTTCTGTCATCTCCGTTCCCTAATTTCCCCGTGATCTCTGGCAGCAAAGAGTCTAACTGGCAAGAAAAACTGATACTGCTACAGAACATTTTCTGTTATAAAACTGCAGCATCCGTCATCCTTATTTACCACGTAAGCTGGCTCACAAACAGGTAATCTTAAACTAAATCATATTACAATACTGCTTTATTTGCCTATAGACAGTAAGATTCTCCCTTCCCTTCAGGTTCTATCCTGCTGTTAGCTATAGATATTTTTCTGATGCGCCAGTAAATTCTTCGAGACCTTGAAACAGAGAGGGGGGCGGGGAGGATAAAAAAAAAAAAAAAGCCTTACCTTGATATCAAAGTTGCACTCAAGCCTTCGAATTAACACAATAAAAGCACTGGACGAGTTGTCTCTCAGCGGAGGTGGGGCTATAGGCTCACATGCATTCTCAGGTTTTGAATTTATTAGGAATCCCTAGAAAACAGGAACAGAAAAAGGAGCCTTCATTTCTTTTTGTCTTAACAAAAGGGTTGGCAGACAACTTTAAGGAGAGAAAACCATGTGTTTTCATACAATAGCTAAACAAATCTTTATGTTCAAGTCAGTCCCACATCATAGCAAGATTTCTGCTACATCCATGACTATTTATTTTGATTCATCAGAATTTTTATGTCTGTAAATAATTAGGAAAAAACAGTTTTCCCAATTACATCATCTGAAGTTCATAACAGACTTCGCAGTATAATTCAGCATAAAGAGGACTGCGTAGACTACATCAATATTGTGGAAGTATTATCCTAAGATAGGTGGAGACTAATCAAGAAACTCAAAGTACAATAGCCTAACCTATAATAACCTATAACCTAGTGCTAAAGTATAATAGCACTAACACAAACCTAGTACTCAGAAACTAAAAGGGAAAATAGAAGAAAGTTAAGTGTGTGAAATCAACACTGAACTAGCATACATAATAGCTGGTTTACTATGGTAAGCAAAGACTAGAGATCATCAAACCTGCTTCAGTTGAAAGACTCACAGAAGTAGGAAATTCTGGCAATATCAATCTGTGGATTGTTTTTAGGTGACTCCACCGCTGAAAGCGTTTGGAGTAGAAGCTCTCCTAACCTCATGCTTTAATATCTACCAAAAAATTCTACAGCTTCTCTCAGAGGAGAGGTGCTCACCCAAACACTGCACTGCCACTAGTCCCTCTCCACCCGGCTGTACCTTCAGGGCTGCCCTACTCCCACTCGCTCCCACTGTAGGTGCTCTGCACACAGCTGGCACCGCTGCTGGCACTGCACGTACTGCGCGACACTGCCCGAAGAGCACCGTGCGAACTGCACACGACTACTCGCTCTAAAGAGAGCGCCCCTTCCCTTTTGCCTTTACTAAAATATGCTTGCCTCCTTGGTCAAAGCTCTAGATCACCTGCAAAGGAGCTTCTTCATTAATAACATTCATATTCAATAATTAATAACTAGACTGATCTCATTTAGATTCCTTTCTGTCAGTCTCTTCGCAACAGATTTTGATTACCAAGATACAGAAAAATCCAGACTGGACACCTAGAGCAAGCTTTGGCTATGCTTCGTTTGGAATACACCTCTTCAGAAAAATTACTTTCTCTGTAAGGCGTTTGTGCAATAAGGTCCAACGCATTGGACACTAATGCAATGGACTGTTATTTGACATAACAATATTCCTACAAGATTCGCACTTGTTTAAATCAGTTTTAAAGCCAGGGCAAATTATCATACAGATAAAAAACCAGTGAATTGTCAGAAAATAAGAATATAAGTAATTTGGTTTATGCAAATAAAGATCATGAGAAACTACACTGCTGTGGGCTCGAGAAATTATTGCTACAGTTCTAGATATTTCCTTGAGAGCTTTAAACTGTTTTCACTGACAGCTTTAGATATATAGAGGTGTCATCACCTGTGTAGAAATAATAATAATTGTATGTAGTAATTATATTATACAATATGTAATTATATATTAAGTTTACATATAAACTGTCTGTTTAAAGATATAAAATATATGCAAGTTTATAAACTGGCAGTTTAAATGTCCTTTTTATATATAATCTTACATTTTATCCATAATATATATTATTCATGAAGTTTAACCTACAACAGAGACAAGCAATTTTGTTTTGAGGAATAGATTTTTGTAATGATAATATCCCTTTTGGCAGAAAAGCTGCACCAGCAAACCATTCTTTGCCAAGTTTGTGGTGACAGGCACAACATTACACAGCCTATAACAATTAAAAACAATATCCACTGGAAATTCTACACTGATTTGCCAACAGCCAAATGTAGGTCCCTGGGGTTCCCCTGATTCATACAGCAGACATTACATATGTTACATAAGTTCATGCAAAGTATCGGGGTTTTGTTTGTTTTTTTGTTTGTTTTAAAAGAGCGGTATGTCTGGAACCAACTGCATTCTACACAGAAGTCTTACACAAATCACAGAGTCTCATGTTATAGTTAGAGAAATGCATACATAGAAACCAAAGGCCAACTACAACTAGACTGGATTTTACTCAATGCTAGCATGTTTTCTTAAGTATCTTCAGCTGAGGAGTTGTTGTTCTAAGGACGCAGGCACAACTGACTGACCACTTTATGACTAGCACACACAAGTCAAAAAAAAAAGTACCTACATTCATGCTTTGGCACCGGTTATTATAGAATCTGACAGATTGTGTTTTACAAGTTGCATGTTAATAAATCTTAATCAGAAGCATTGAACAAGTACAACATTTTCATCCTATTTCAATCAATATCATAGCATTTAAAAAAATAATTAAAATCTCAATGGAAACAAAGAAAAACATTTTAGTATTATATTCAGGACTAAAATTCCCTATTATTTCTACACAGGTGATGACATCTACCTTAGTTAAGACACAGAGCTGTCTAACAGTTAAAAAGGTTAGAATCAAAGCTCCTTATATCTATTTTTGATGCATTAAATTGGCTCACTACTTGGGCAAATCACTTAATCTCCCTCTGTTTCTCAATATAGCCAGTAAACAACTGTGCAGCTTCAACACCACTTCTCCCCATGACAAAACTCACTGGGCATGAAAACGAAGTCTTCTTGAGGTTTCATTTGCCAAGGAATTCTTAAGAGTTCAAGGAATTCTTACAGCAATTTATTCCTCTTTGGGATTAAAAGGACACCATGCAGTTGAAGGGTGATCCAACCCTGTACCTTCACACCAGCTTCATTTTCTGCATGTAGTTTACTCACACGCATTGCAACACCAGCGATGCTGCAGAGCCAGATTTTGGGGCCATACAGGCAACAGACAGAACAAACAGGAAAACAGCTCTCTGGCCTCATGTGCTATTCAGGGTCTCCATAGCTACGTAAGTGGTAGCAACTCCCCTTCACTGGAACATGGGAGGTGGCCTGCCTAAATAGGTTTACAGCTTAGGACTCTTATGTAAAATGAAAACACAGACATCTCAGTCATAAATACTTACTCATACACTGTTCAAAGTGACAGCCAGACAAACATGTTACTGCCACAAGACTGATTCCATCTAGCCACTTCCACAGTAAAAAAAAAAAAAAGTAATGAAAACTGAACTTCACACACGTAGTAGACTGGCCAGCTACACTGAATTGCCTTTCTCGTAGATGAGCATTTCAACTACAGGAGAGGAATGGAGAATAAATTTTATCTGAAGTGAACAAACTTACTGACACTGACTGCAAGAACGTGATCCTAGAGAAAGTAAATGGTTCATGTCACTGCACAGGCATCTTACACCAGGCAAGGAGAAAAATGCAGCACACCCGTTTTCTTGAACGCAACAGAGCACACCAGCATTTGACAATGAGCACCAGCCACAATCTCAGCAACAAACTTACCTCGGAGGATGCGGAGACTATAGCTGAACTGGATATTCATCTAGCTTTTAAATACTTTTCTAAGCAGCAGGACTACAGTACCAGTTTACAGTGTTAACACCACCATATATTATTTATTTTTAAATAATTTTCTACCTCCTCTATCTTATTTTACGCAGATAAAAGCGAGTTTGTCTTTACACCAGTCACTGACTACTGCCACTAGAATACATGGACAGCTACTACCGTAGCAGAAGTAAGAACAAGTAGAACACAGCTTCTCATCATTGTCTACGCAAGCTACATTTATTTAACCTTCTTCATAGTCCCTTCCTATTTCACCTTGAACGTAGTTTGCCTTCTATTAATTTTATTCAGTCCATCTACACATCTTCCTACATTCCAAGTGTATTAACCACACTAGATGCGTGGAAAAGGAATTAACCCACTGTACAAAACACACCCTGTTTGGTACATGCTGCATTTCAGAAGACATCAGGTCTTCAGAATTTCTAATCTAGTGCAAAATAATGATAACATCCTATATGTATTCCCATGGTTATAGCCATGTTTGACCTTTTTTGCATGTTAATCACTTTGCATATGTCAATACGATTTTTCCCTTTCCGGTGCCATTAACATTTGCAAATCCTTACACCTTACTTCTTTCTCTAATACTAGTTGCATTTTACAACTTAATATGGTATAATATTGACATGCTTTCTAGTTCCTATATATATCAAAGAAAAATGGATTAACAAAGTTCAAAAAAGTTTCGAGCCACACATACTTTTTCTGCTAATTCAGTATATTATCACTTACTAGTGCCTTCTGGTAATAATCCTATGACCAGTTTTCAAGTCATGTCACAGCATTCCCATCCCAATATGATTTTATTTGGAGCATACGACACTATAACAGATAACTAACAAAAACATGTATACGTGCCATCTGCATTTTCCCAGCCTAATGATACAGCACTGGGAGAATGGGGAACTTCTCATCTGCTATGGGATGCAGACTGCAACTAAAGGGAAGCTAAGGAGACGGTGCAGGAGCGATCACCTGTTACACAGCCACCAGCTTTGTGGCACAGCACATGGGGGTTAAGGCAGAACTGCAGCCCTTGAGCTTCCCCATTCACTTACTTGAGAAATGCAAGGAAGGAAGCGAACTGACAACAGTTCCTGTACTGCCCCAAGAAAAGGAACTACAAATCCTTTACACAGCACTCAGTGTGGGCTGCATGCAAGGAACTTAATCCCTCTTGCCTCTCCACACTTTACCGTGTGAAAGGGCTCACCAATACACAACCCTACAGAGACAAAAAAATCCTCAAAATATTTAAAAAAAAAAAAAAAAGAGACAAAATTCAATTTGACATCCACTGTTACCATTGCAAGGTAACTGCCATCATAGATCAGCATTGCCACCAGCTTCAGAGAAAACACTGGTCCACCAAACTTACTCAGATTCCCATCATTCAGGTATTTTTAATTTATTTAGTTATTAAAAACGTTCAGCAAATTCTCTCTTACACACAGGAGTTCAGATTACCGAAATTCTTTTATTAGGAGAGGAATCTCCTATTCACAGGCAACAGTTCATACCGGTTCTGTATTTATTTTTCCTCAGTACTATATTCATTTAACTTTTTCAGCTTACAAAAGTAGTATTCAGTAGATACAATCCTCTCTATACATATAGTCAGGATAATTTTTTCCTTTTTTTTTTTTTTTTTTTTTTTTTTTTTTTACCTTCAAGCCTTCTGCCGGCAGTCTGTAGCCAAATCTAGCAGGTAGATCATCAAAGGTCTGGGTTCCATTTTCAAGGTTATACTACGAGAAATAAAGTTTGAAGAAAATTCAGGTTTGCAGCAAGAGATAAATAGATAACAAGTGTAAATAGAAATAAAACCCCCTGCATATTATTTTTAGATTATTTACCAGTCATAGGACCTCTTGTGACCATGTCAAAATTGTCACAAATCACAAAATTGCTTCTTCCACTTGTCTTCCACTCTTATAGCAACATCATTTTTTTTCTTATCTTGTTGCCAAAACAAGAAAGTATTAATAGATCTTTCGTTAAATTATCTGTACATTAAATCTTTCTTTCTACTGTCTACAATTCAAATGCCATCATATTTGCAGAAGAGAAACTACAAACAACCTGAAAAAGCCAAAATCTGAAGAACTGGTCTTTGGGGTGTAGGTTTGTTTTGGGTTGTTTTTTTTTTGGATGGTGGTGTCCTTATTGGTTTGGATTTTTTTTGCTTTGAATTCACTTGCATACAGGGAAGAACAGCTTTTAACAGGTGGTTTCTTGTAGGCAAAGAATAGCCTCCATATGTTATCCCTTCTTAGTTCCCTGCTATCTATCTAGCTTAGTAGCTGAAAACTATCTACAGTTTTGTTTTATACTATGAGCTTTCATTTCAAAACAGAAAAATACTGTAAAGATCTTAAATCCATGGAAGCTTTGTTTCCCCTTTCCTTGTTCATCTTTTGTAGCTCTACGATGAGCCTAACCAATGGAGAATCCATACAATAAAAAGTACAAAACGTATGTATGCTACAATTTTTTTCGTTAAAAGTGAAAAAGTTAGTTTCCTGCAAAAGTTTGTATTATACACTGACTTGAACGCACATCAGCTGGTAAGTTTTATTAAATAGTTAAGTGACTCAGAAATATTTGTCTATTCACGGTATCATACAATTGTCTACAGAACAGTCAAGTAAGAACTGTGTTTACTTCAGAGGGACATTTTGTAATAGCGGGACTCAGACTGGGGAACTCAAACTATAGTTCAAAGAAAAACACTACCATGACTTATCTAAACTCTTTCAAAGGAGCAACATTTCAGAGGAGCTTCCTTCACACAGATTTTAATAAAATTGAGAGGAAAGAGGTAGGAATGGAGCTAAATTTCAAGGAAGCGTTTTTGTTCTGTGTAATCAGTCTGCTCCATACAACCTCTCCTCCTGCTCTTCCATCCTGCCACCACACAGCGCAGCTCCGCGCCAGCACACTGCCTTCCTCAGTCCCCACTATTCACTCACGTACCTTCTTCAAAACATCCTTCCTCAGGAGCTTGTGCTACTGAAGCTTTTCCCTTGAATCACTCAGCAAGCCCCAACTTAAGCTAAGAGTCAGACACAAACCTATTTATTTTTATCCTTATTTAAAAAATAACCAATCCTGCTTCATATACACATAGCAGTACTTCATACAAACATAATCCTTCATTTGAGGCTGCAACTATGTGAGAACATAGAAGCATAAAAATACACCTAAATCACTAGGAAAAAGAAGAATGTCTTTTGTTGACAAACCCAAAACTTCAGCTGGAATTTTGCTCCCCAACAGGCAATCATTAAACCATGAAATCGCACAAGATTATAAGCTGTGTGTGCCTTGGATTCCACATGACACAGTGTGCAAACATTCCCCCTTCTGAGCATCTCTTAAGCATTCCACTGCCCCCTTTTCACAGCAAAGTTTCAATAAGTGTCTAGCTTATCTCTTCATTTCCTACTTCAAAAATATTCTCAGAACAAATCTGTAACTTCCAAATACCCAAGAATAAAAGACACTCCAGGTTTAGATGGAAATATTTTAGAATACTGCACATGGAAGCTCAAACAGAAGAAATTAAACTAAACTTCCAAAATGCCCTTTTTTCTTGCTGCCTTTTTTTTTTTTTTTTTTTTTTTTTGAGGTTGGTGGTGTTTGGTTTTGTATTCTTTTTAAATAATCTTTTCTAAGGGAGGAAGTATCAAGAATGAAAATTAGTTTTTGTATGAAAAGAGGAAGCCCAGGCTTGGTGACAGAGGAAAGGGGGGAGGGAAAAAAAAAAATCAGGTTTACAGTAGAAAGCCAGTTTAAAGTTTCACAATAGAATGGTGATGTCAGTTCCGTAACAAAGCAATTATTTACCTGCATTAATAGTTTCTTAAAATTTTTATCTATAAAAAAAATAAAATACTAACAACTCAAAGATCCAAATAATATAATTTCAGCATTCATCAACCCCACATTACCACAAATTTCTAAGTATTTTTATTTTCACATTTAGTGTCAAGGGGTTTTCTCTTTGTTCTCCTAAATTAATTGGTATGATATTAAAAACTCTCCTGGATATCACTGTAACTAGCAGGGAATAGAGAGACTACATTACTTAGGTTTAATTACTTCAGTGGCTTAAGCTCTGTCCTACAAAGACATATATAACTTCCTCCATAAAACTACGCAATCTATAAAATTGGTAATAAATAGGGTCAGTGGTCAAAGTTGTTGCTAGGCTATGTTCATTATACTGTTTATTAGCCTGATATATTAAAAAAATATATCTAGGTGTAACATACAAAAACTTTACCAACAAAGCCTCCAGCACACACATAACATACTAGCCATAGAAGATTCTTTTACTTTATTTATCTTATACACAGTTACCCTACAAAATGGCATCCATCACCAAAACTTAAATTGCTGTCTAAGCCAAGTAATAATGGAATTCTTTTAACAGGGTTATAACACACTATAGGATATCTGGTCAGATTGGAGCTTTTTAAATGACTAAGGAAATTAAGTGCTTTCACTGTCATGGTACCTGAGCACATATCATCTGTAAGCTCATTTGAAAACGCACAGTTTATTTTTGCGTTGAACTAAACTGTTAAGGCAATTCCATTCCAACCAACCTGCTATAACATTTATTGTACTAACAGATTCATTAATGGAATAGTTTAAAAGAAGATTCAATTTTATAAAGATTTCATCTACATAGAAAAATATTCTCATACTTACTGCTAAAATATCTGCCTCCACAGGTAAAAGATTCAGAAAAGCAAATAACTGAACAGTCAAAATAGTGTATATCTGAGTGGCAGACAACATCAGCATTCCTATTGACAACAGCATGTTTTATTTAATACCTGCAACAAAAAAAAAAAAAAAAAAACAAAAAAAAAACAGAGAGTCAAGGCACACAGGAAATATTTCCCTCTGTCATTTTACTGGGCTCTATTGGTCAGTTAAAACTTTTTTCTAAAGTATGCAGAGTATTAGTCTACATTTACTTTTGAGAAACAAGTAATCTTTAATTCAAACAATTATTTTAGAGATAGAAGTTCTTTTTGCCAAGAGCACGTAACCTCCATGAGAATGCATGCATGCAAACACAAAAATTGTAATAGTAGCGCTTCAAAAAGCTTTAGGCAACACATAGCAATGCAACAGCACATAGGAATGAACATTCACAAAATTAATTGCTCTTAGACATTCTTAATTTTAATCTTCCCTTCTTCTATCATAAATCCAAATCAACAAAATTCCTCGTGTACCTGGAGCAATTCTACTAAAAGCATTTATTCTAAATATACACTTGCAAAACCAGTGCGAGACCAACAGGTACTAAATACAAACTAGTTCCATCAACTTCGGTGAAAGTCACAAATGCTCAAACGTGACTTGTGGTCTGAACAGCAGATTCAGTCTCCTGTAAAGCATGTGCATTTTTAAGAAAAAAAGAGTATGCATTTCACAAGCTCATGACATTAAAAGGAAGTTAATTTTGCTCTGTTAATATTTTTTCATCCAAACCAGCTGCAAAAAGCAACAGTTTGTGTCTGGGAATGGAGGGGCACATTTTCTAACAGAAACTGTTCTTTAAAACTGCTGCAAAAAAAAAAAAAAAAAAAGGCAAGGAGAGGGGTTAGGAGGAAGCAAAACAAACATTTTGATATTTTTCCTTTACCACAAAGATTTTTTTAACGTATTAAAAACACAATCTAAGGGCCTGAATGCCTGCCTTGTATGAGCAATGACACCTGCATTCTTACCGAAGTCATTGACAGTATCATGTTACCTTCAAAAAAAAAATAAAACACCCCAAAACCAAACAAAAACACAAGAAAAACCCCAAACACTGGAAAAAAAAGAGACAAAAATAGCCACAAAACCCCCAAACAAACATTTGCATGAACAGAACTTTGAACTCCCTCTCAAATGTAACACATGCATGAACTGCAATGCTAACAGATTTCATTCTGTAATCTCTCATATTAAAGAATGGCAAATTTTACAATCATATGTATCTTGAAAGCAAAAAATTTGTCCCAATCATATAGAACACAAAAAGTATGATGTTTAAATTTTGAACATTTCAATTCTTTCCAGCAAAGACCAAAGCTAACACTTAAAATAATAATCCACAATACTCCTCATCTTAGGAACTCTCAGTATTCTTTGAAACGGATTATGGATTACTTCCCACTTGTCTCTTCCAAATAATTATTTTTCTGGCACCAATGAGAATCCCAATCTAGACAACAAACATGATTCAGGTTGAAATGTCATTTCCATGACTTATAAAGATAGTTCCTTGCGACCACAGAATTTATTGAGTGTCTGTGAAAGACCAACTTCCTCCACACTTATTACAGGGCCCTCAGATTTACGCTCTCACAATCCGCAAACATGAACATGGCGCAAATCTGCAACATTTGCTAAATATCATGTTTAATGTACCAAGAAATGATGCCTGTGCAAAGCTTTAGTCTAAAATGCTCAGTACTATTTGCCTATGGGCATTCAATCCAACGCAGGTCTTTCAGCTTCTAATACAAACAAGAGGCAATAACATAATACGCACTCACATGAAGGTAAAAGATCTACTAGCTAAACTGCAAAATCAAGCATCCAAACACTTGGGGTGGGCAAGGAAGAGGAAGAAGTTTCAGCCTACCACATAACTGACATGTCTTTTAGTGCGCGCCACTCACATATGGAATGAAGCAAGGCTCTGTAGCAGAAAATACAAGAATAGGATTTATTAAACTTTATAGCCATTTCTACACAAAAGGGCAAATGGATAAACTGAAGTTGCACTAGTAGCCATAAAAGTAGCATTTCCTCATTTTTGAGTCCTTGCCTTTCCACATAAACTGTACCTTTTAACACTTCTTTTCTTCCCCTTAAAGTTTCCTTATGCTTTTAAAGGTGTTCAAATATACATATACTTCCCATAGCTTGCAGTAATGCAGGGGTTTGAGATTTAGCCTTAATTTGTGCTGTTGAGAAATGCCACCTGAACTGGAACAATAGTTAGCTGACAGAGGGATAGAGACTTCCAGAGCGGAAAGACCAGGTCCTCATCTATCCTTTGCCCATCTCTCATGAGCTACACGTAGAGGTTTCTGTCCTGTATGATCTTCCCAAAATACAGAATGGGTTACTGCCCTGCCTTTCTCCCCTTCGCCCCCTCCCCCAAATAATCAAACCACTGTTTGCTTTCTCTACCTCTTGACTGACTTTACCCTTTCTTTTCCCCAAATGTCATATTCTATCAACTTTATGTTATTAAAACAGAACTCAACCTCAATGTACAATTTCACCCAAGTGCTAGTATAACAAGTGCTGCATCAATACTCTGTATAGGTCACAAAAATCCACTTAATCTATATGAACATATTATACGCATTTTAAAAGAGCGCCTTTTAGCTACGTAATAACCTAGATCACTCAACAGCAACACTTCCATGTGCAGAATTTGAGAGACAACAACTATTGTTCATTTCTGTGTGTCATGCTCTTGCAACCTGACTGGACCACCGAAGCACACAAGCTTAGCGACGAAAGAAAGACTTGCTGGGATTCCGCATTACGATCCACCTGGACAACAGACTCTTCGTCTGCTGGACACGGTCTTACAGAAAGGTTATTCCAAACAAAACTACTAACCGAGTGAGATAATACATTTCAGTGTTTAAACAAACAGCTTTGAAGAGCTCTGCTTTACCTACAAAAACTCTGTGGAGCAAGGAACAGTAGTGGAGAATTACCCTAACTCAGCCTCCCACTTAGTAACTTGGGATACAGCAAGAGAGGAGTCTACAACCTGATCACCACTAATTCCCAGGAAAATCTGAGGAACAGCCCCATGAGAAGGGTGGAAGTCAGTGTTAATGAGAAGCAGCCAGAAGGAACCTCCCCCAGAGCCCTCACTTCTAAACGCCTTTCACTGCAAAAACACAACCTCATGCCAAAGATCAGGACCTCTGTTCTCCACTGACAAGTTACACCTGGCAATTTCTTTTTGTACTGTTGCTACAGTCACAATCCAGTCTTAAAACAGACAATGATTAGCTGTCTACAGAGGAACTTCAGATTCCTCTTAGGCTTAGCTATAGCATGATTCTGTGCAGGCGGTCTCTTAAGAACACAGCCGCACAAAATATCTTATTCCCCTTACAAAAACTCACACCCAAACGTGATCAAGCTAAGAAATCCAACATTCAAAATTCCAACGCATTCAACAAAAAACATGCAATCCAGTACACCTCTTACTTCAGAGTACAAAACAAGCAACAGTCAAGCACTATCTTCAGCCCAAAATCTAACCACTGTCATTGCTATGTTTAAAAGAATTGCCCACAGATGGATGACCAAGTCTCTCTAGCAATTTAGTGTCACAGTAAAAAATTACTTGAAATGACATAAAATTAAAATAGCGGTAACACAAAACAACAGCAAATACACTGGACCTGGTATTGCTACAATAGTTGAAATAATTCAGGGACAAGTTTTAAAAGTAGACGGTACGTGTTTAATATTATCATTATCACAACTTCTAGATCTACCCTAACTTCTTTTAGTGGAGAAGTTGGAAGTACTTCACAAACAATTAAACTCAACAGGTCATCCAAATTGTTTGTAGGATTGTTGAAAGCCTCCAAATTGAGGCTTCTTATTTAAATGGCTCCATGTGGATTTGTCTTCATTTGAATGTAGATACTTCATTCTGAAAACTGTAACTTCGTTGACTTCACCAAGTGTCCTGGTTTGAGGTAAAACAGGACCCAATTTGTTCAGTAACTTTGCTCCTTAGCTGGGCCTCTTCTAACTACTGAAATTAACAGCACATTGTGCAGACACTGTTCGCTCTCAAGAGAGATCAGACCTATGTTTATAGCCGATGCCCAGGCATGGTATGCGGAGAGGCTCCTGCTTATAGTTATTGCTGTAACCCCCACGGGCAGCTCACTTTGTTACTTGCCCCGTTGGACAGTCAGAAGCAGAAAAGCACAGTGGGGCCCCACCTGTGGGGAGGAGCGGACAGGACAGGTGACCCAAAACTGACCAACGGGGTACTCCATCCCATCTGCCTCATGCTCAGTATAAAAGCTGAGGGATCAAAGGGTCAGCCCTCTTCCTTCAGTGGTGGCCGTCCGAGGAGGACTCTGTTCATCTGCCTCTGATCCCGATCCTGAATGCAGATCCGGAATCCAGTTCCCGTCCGTCAGAGTCCAGTCTGGGACTGCCCCAGTGCCAGCCGGTGTCGTGACTGTCATCCTGGGAGCCCGATATGATTTTGTATGTAGTTCATTATTGCCTTTTATTTGTTATTAATATTTCATTAAAGTAGCCTAGTTCCTTCTAAACTCGTAAGTCTCTTTTTCCCTCCTCTGCCTCTCTCTTTGAAGAAGGGTAGAGGGGAGCAACTGTCGGTCCCATTTGAGGTCCCCCAGCTCCCCAGTAGCCAATTCGGCCTAAACCACCAAGAAATCACAGACAAGACAACTACATTCTCTTTCAGAATCAAGAAACGCCTAAGAATTCCTGTCTTCCTATCCTAGCCTTTGTGGGCTTTTTAAGCAGAAAGCATTGTCCTGCAATCTGAGGTCCTCAACATTAATTAAAGCAAATACTGGAGAGTTACATTTGACTTAAACTGACACTAACACAAAGATAATTAAAATTCATTATTACTAGTGGGAGGAAACAGCTGATATTTTCAAAAACAGTTCTCATGATTCTGACTTGGTCATTCAGGCATATGATGCTTTGTGAAACTACCAACTGGTTAGAAGAACAGAAGTTACAGTCACCAGAACCTGTAATGAATTACGAAATTAATGAATTTTTATTTCTAAATTAAGATTTACCAGTTCCTCTCGTCAGCCTGCCCTAACAAAGAGGAAGGCAGTGAAACTGGAGGGATAAATAGCAGTTGTTCAAAAAACGCAATCATTTTTACTATGACAGAAGCACCAATACCCTGGCAGCTATCACAATATTTTAACCAATACAGTATATTCAGCACATACCTTACAACACAGGGAAAGCATTAAAATAGTATTGAGCATGATTACAAAATACCAGAATTAAAGTTGTCCTTGCAAACAACATGCATGTACAGTGCAGTCTTCTCTACCAAACAGTTACACACATACAGATTCTTCTGGGCCTAGAACTATTGTCTCAAGCGCAAGCAAAAAAGCCTTACAATTCCTGGAATTCTGTAGCTCATTTGTAGACTGTACTCTTAATTAACCAAGGTAGCTTATAGCACACAGAAATATAGGTGTATGTAATTAAAGACTATGCTGTAAACCACAGAAAAGAAGTTAAACTTGACTCTGCATTAATCTTCAGCACTTTACATCTGATTTTCCAGTGTCTATAGATAAAGAGAACTTTAAGTAGCTTCAGGATTTGAGAGTTGTTTTTTTTTCCTTCCCACTCTGCATTCTAGAGCTCACAAAACAAACTAAACCTGGGGAGCTACATCCCTCCATCACAGGACTGAACCGGATCATCAGGTCAGAACCGAGGAGGGGAAGATGTTGGGTGTGCCATATCACAGCACATCCACGAGCAGTAAGGCAACCATGAAGTAAATATACTAACTTGGAATGCATCAGACAAGGTATTGCCCGTGAAGACAGGGCAGCATTAAGGGGTTATGACACGCAGAGTGTTTTTAACACCAATACGTTGACTCCCAGACCAGAATAGGCAGCCCGAGTGGAAGACTTTCTTTTAGATACAATTCCCACATCCTGTCAAAAATGCCAGTTTCATACTTGACAACATGAACAAGCCTTAGGAGCACTTTTAGGACAGATGCCATGAAGAAATTGCTTGGTCTGAAATAGAGACAAAAATATTCAGAGCTTTAGCAACTACCCACAAACCAAGCTCCACAAAGAACATACAAGATACCACGTTTTCAGAAGTTTATAACTCAATCAACTCAAAACTTATTTCACAGCAGAAGACAACACAAAGCAATTCCTTGCCCATATGGTTATGCTCATGCTTCAAGTCTCTCAAGAACACACATCTTTCTCCTCCTGTTGGTGAAAAAACCCTCTATATTAGACTTAAATTCTATTTTAGAGCCAAAGAGGATTACAATGCTTATAGCAATCACAAAAATCATACAAACATAAAAACTTTGTCCTCCCACAAACTCAGTAACAACATTGGATATATTCTGGTTGATTGGGCTGCACCTTCCAAAATTCCATGAGCAGAGGATGAACAAAAGTTACATAGATAATATCAACAATTTTCACACATCCCCCAAACCCCCAATGTCTCTGGCTTTTTGATGTCATCATATCATTACTGACCCAAATCTCCATCTAAGACCTATCCACAGAACTGAAAACTAATGCACACAAAGAAAGTTTAGTGTTCAGATCCAATAAGATGCAGGAACTATTCCTCTCAATATGTTTTCACCTTCTTACGAGTAATTTGGTTGTCAGCCAGCCAGATTCCACTCTACTCACTCTCGTCTAAGCATAACGAGCATCTCGGCGCACAGACAGCCTCAGAGGAACCGCATACACTAGCTGTGAAACGCTAGAGCAAGGGTTTAGCTTTCATCAGTCTGGAAGTGATGCTCGGAGAGCTCTGGGGCCCTCCCTTCCTCTCCCCTCCCGCCGAGGCGGCTCTCCGCGCTGGCTGCGGTGACGGCCTTCTGCTGCGGGAAGCGCCGGGCCCCGCAGGCAGCCGGGCAGGGCCGGCCACGGCCCCGCCTGGCCGCTCGAAGGGCGGAGGCAAATAAGCGCTGCGCAATGGAGCGACGGGCCCAGCAGCCCCTTAACCGCCGCCAAGCCAGGGCGGCCGGCGGCAGGGAGGAGGCCCGAGGCGGCCCTGATCCGCGTCCCCCGCCCCAGCGGCGCTCCCCGGCGGCGCTCACCTGCGGGCCCGGCACGGGGCCCGGCGCGGGGAGCCGAGGGCCGCACCTAGGCCGACTCCATGGCGCACTCCCTCCCCTCAGCGGCCACGGCGGAAGTCCCGCCCTGCCGCGGCGCACCAAGAGACGTCTGCCCGGGGCAGGCCATTGCTCGCTCGGGCTGCCACTCAGCCGCCGGCGCGTGACGAGGGGCGGGGTTAGCAAGCGAGTGGCAGCGCCAGGCTCTGCGGTCGGCCCCGCCCGCCGCGTGGGGGAGGAGCTTCCTCTGGGGCGGGGCGGGGCTAACTGCGGCCGCCTCAGCCTCGTCTCGGCCTCGCCCCGTCCCGGGCGGCTGCGGCTCCACCTCTGCCGGTCTCGACCCGCCCCGCCGCACCGCCCCCTCGGTTCCCGGTGCAGGTGAGGGGCGCGGCCGTGCCCCCTCTCACGGCTCTCCGGGGCTGGCGGGCGGTGCGGCGTGGCGCGGCCCGGCCCCCTCAGCGCCCCGAGCGCGGCGGAGGCGCGGCCCAGCGAAGGTTTGCCGCCGGCCTCGGGCTGCGGTCAGCGGGGACCGGGACAACATCGAACCCGAGCGCTGGGGGGAGTGACGGGGCTTTCCCCCTCCGCTATCTTTAGCCCAACTCTGTGCTTCAAAAAACCGAAACCAACCGGAAAAACACCCGTGAGAAATGTAAGCTGAGCGCAAAAAGTAAACAGGACGGGGGAAGGGGGAGAAGTCGGTATTTCTGTAATCAACGCCCTTGCTATGTTATTCCAGTTACCACTTTTGTATCCTTCAGGGGTTGACAATATCTCATGCTTAAGAACAGTGAGTGAAGGTCCTCTCCTCAACATGGACACTTTGCTCTAACAAAATAATATTTATGGAAAAAATCATGTAGCCTTTCTCTAAAGTTCACTTCTGTAGAGCTTTGTGTCTTCCTTTAATTACACTTCTGCTTCAAGTTTGCAATAACATTTACTCTGTGCAAGATATAGAAGGTTCTATCCACATAGAAAGGATCTGTAGACTAGAATTACGACGGCTCGCCCAGCCACTCGGAAACAGCAGGAGCTTTTATCCTTTGAGCAGATTCACAACAGGTAGAGAAATTTAGACATATTTGAAACATTTTGCTTTTACTGAACTGGCTGCTAAGCTTCAAAGCTGGTAAGGTGGAGAGTAAATAGCAAGTGAACAGACATTTCTCAAGTCAATTTTGTTTCACTGGGAAGCGAGGATGTAAAACCCACAGTGATCTTTTAAAGTTTATTTTTCCCTCAGAATATAAAATGCAAGAGTACGTAATGAATTTATTAATTGCTCATTGCTGTAATACTTGACTATGTATAAATCAGATGTACTTTTATGTTATGTATCGGTTTGGCAGCTTGTATCAACTGTTTGGATCTTTGCAGCTCTGTCATTTTCAGTGAGCAGTACCAATGCATTGGGAGATGTGGGCACTGAGGAAAAAGGAAGGGAACTCATGAAAGCATTCTGATACTTTAAAAGCATGTATTACGGTTTCTAGCTTATCACACCAATCTTCCCTATCAGGAGAGAATTAATGGAAAAGTTCATCTCAATAATGGAAGATGATACCTGGATTTATTTCCCCAGTTTCATTGTGAGGTTATGGGCAGCGTTGCTTGAAGGTGTTGATCTCTCTGACAGCTACATCTGTTATTATTTCAAGGATAGCTGGGGAGCTAACATCCTTTACACAAATTGGTGGAGGTAGCCTTTGCATATACCTTCCCCCCCAAGAATGTTGATAAAGTATTCCACAACTTTGTCCATTTTCTGAACTCATGCTTGGGCTATTTTTAAATGGTCGTACCTAACACAGGGTGTTCACGTGCTCAAACGGTACGTCTCTCTTCTGTCTGGCATACCGTAGGATCCCTGAGTGCACTGGATGGCTGCTAAGGAAAGGGCTTCACAAGATGGGTCCCACCAGCTTTGTGGCGATGGAGAACATCATAGTTTTGAAGCTGGATTGTACTTGTCTACTTTTGAGCAAATCCCTCTACAAATTTGCATGTTCCCGTTAGGTAGATAATGTCTTCATATTACCTGCTGGTTCAGTTTGACTTTGCTTCGTTCTTGTTCCTTGCCATGCGTGTCGTGTATTTCTCTTGCACTATCCTACTGACGCTCTCATGGCACAAGGAAGGAAGCTGCCATCCTGAGCCAATTGTCAAGACTCCTGGAGCAGTTCACTCATTATGCGTATAGATGTTCAGGGTTTTTTTTCCTCCCTTTTTCATCCATGTTGTCTTCCTCCATCTTATTTCTCTTTTACCTTCTCCCTTAATTTTTATACTTGTTTTTCAAGTATAAGATTTGTATTAATTTCTTTCACTTCTAAACTTATTTTCTAATCACCATTAGCTTATGATTTCACAGTCTGTTACTGTAGTGTGTTCTTAAAATAGGCACATGCATATATGCATGTGTTTCTTCAAGGTAAACCAAAGGTTTTCTGATTTCTGGCTGAAAGAAATTATCCAAACATAATGCAGATACATTTGTATGAAAAAGATTAAAAATCAAAGATTGGCTGTCCCACCTAGGATTCACTTCCATGCTATTTTCTGGAGAAAGAAGTCCACCAAAGTGCTTCATTATATGGGGTATATGTTCTTTAGAAACATAGTACCAAGTAAAGCAGGTATCTTTCTCAAAATTCCATTTAGCTAATGCGTTAACTGCGGTGAGGCTAATTGGTCAATTAGCCTGCTGGTAGGAGACAGTGCCTATCTGTAATTCTGCCCGCATACGGGTATGCGTTGGGAGTTTCTTGGGCTGAAGGATGTATCACCCTAAACAGCAAAGCCGGACTGTTGTCCAAGAGAAGAGTAGAGAGAATTAATCTATTTTCTTGGAGTCACTTGATCTTAAATATGAGGAGAGGAAGATATCAGTTTCCTGCAAAAAACTTAATATCGATCCACCAAACTTTGATATTTGTAGAGAGATTCCTTACATATCTTGGTAAATAAATAAAATGGAGATCCTAATGGATGTAATCTTTATCCTATTCCCATGAAAGAATTGGTCTTTGTAAAAGCTTATTTTGATAGTTTGTGAACTAATTAGAGATCCCACCCACTTTGAAATACTAGCTCCAGTCTTCCAAAGCTGTTAGCCTTTCATCATGGCTGCAAAATGAGAGGTGAGTTTGAAACCTTTCTGAGCAGAATTCCTAGGAAGAATATTCTGTGAACCTCCATTTTATTTACGGTGGCTTTAAAGGGAGTGTCTTCTTCCCGAACATCCAGGTTTACTCCACTGGACTGGAGACAGCAGGAAAACGTAATTTACTACATGGTCTCAAAACACAGCTCCCCGGTTCTCTTTCAAAATACAAAAATCCCTGAGTCTTACTGTAATTCAGAGATGGTCTGTCAGCACAAAGTGTCCTTCAGACCAGAAATCACAAACTAAATGGAGAGTAAAAAATGATGGGTCAATAACTGCAAGGAACAGAAATCATAAGCAAACCAGACCATGATAACAAAAGTGCTAAAATACATTCCATTTGTACTAGGAAGGGAGTTACGTTACACAATCAGTTTCTCTTTTGCAAATTATAATATATTCTATGGCAGGGGTTAAATGCAGTCTGGAAAAGAGGAGAGGATGTCTTGAAATCAGAATTTCTAACACAGTGGGAGTGCTGCTGTGCTCAGGATCCGCACCCTTCGCTAAGCCACCCAGGTCTGTCGGCACTCCTAAACCTTCCAGTTCAAGGCCTAGAAATGGCCTAACTGTAGCGACGCGGAGTATCACATTGGTTAATGTATTCTGCAGTATACACAAATTTCTCCTCACTTTGGTATTCCCGTCTCTAACTGGAGACCACGGTATTTCTCACTTCAGAGTTACAATATTTTCAGACCTTTTGTGCTCCTCAGATTAAAAGCGTTATGAAGGCAGAGTATAATCCTTTAGGGGCCGATGCTGGGTAACACAACTATAGGCAGGACACCAAAAATTGCTAAGGTAAATCAAATCATGAGCTGAGCGGACAGATGTCCTGAGCCAGGGTTAAAACTGGCAGAGGGCAGAAGGAATTCAGATGAATGACTGAAATCTGGAAGATTTGGTGAGGAATCAGCAACTTAGAAGGGCAGTTAGTTTCTGAACTGGTTTTGTTTGATTGTTTGTTTGATTTAGCTTCTGGTTATACCAACCAAGTTGGTTTAACTTCTGGTTAAACCAAACCAGAAATTCAAAATAAAGACTCTTTAATTGTTGCCTAGCAGTACCAGTGCATAGCCCATCCTGAGTGGAGTAGAGGGGAGGTTTAGGCTAGGTATCAGGAAGAACTTCTCGGCTGTGGGGGCGGTGAGCCCCTGGGGCAGGGTGCCCCGAGAAGCTGTGGCTGCCCCATCCCTGGGGGTGTTCAAGGCCGGGTTGGACGGGGCTGGGAGCAACCTGGGCTGGGGGGAGGTGTCCCTGCCCAGGGCAGGGGGTGGCACTGGGGGGGCTTTAAGGGCCCTTCCCACCCAAACCAGTCTGTGATTCTATGAGTCATACTTTCCCAAGTTCAGGTAGATGTACCAAGTACAGAACACAAAAATCTCCTACTTTGTTGCTTGGAAAATATATGGCAGGGCCGTCTGTGGAATACAGGTCAGATATGCAGCAGGTCTTGGCAAATAAAATTATTTGGATGGGTTGATTAGGAACTTTGCTGCTTTGGGTGGGAACATCTGCTGGAAGGTCGTGCTCGAAATCCAAAGACTAGACACAAAAATCTGCAATCCTCATATCGGGTGGCAATCCCACCTGGCCCCGGGAGGTTGTCCCAGACACCTTTTCCAGCCGCAAAGTCGCAAACAGCTCCTGTGGGTGTAACTATGGTGATTTATAAGTTTATAAATTGAAAATATAATTATACCGGCGCGCGTCTGTCGGCGGGCGCCGCACTCCCCGCGATGTGCGGAGCGCTCGGGGGGGGGGGGGGGGTGTCTCTGCCGCCCGCGCCGCGGCGGTGCCGAGGACGGGTCGGTGCTTCGGCGCGGCGGCGGAGCGCACGGAGGTGCCCCTCCGCCCGCCCCGCTCTGCTCTCGGGCCGCCCCTGCCGAAGCCGGACGGCCTCTCCGTGCGCCGCGCCCGTGAGGCGCCGCTCCCACCGCGCGTTCCGGGGGGGCGCCGCGCTGGCACCGCCCTCCCCTCCGCCGGCTCTCGGGGCCCTGCCGGGCCCTGCCGCGTCCCCGCTCCCTGCCTCCGCCTTCCGGCCCGGCCCCGCGCAGGCGCCTGCCCTGCCGTGCCGTGCCGTGCCGTGCCCTGCCGTGCCGGCGGTGGCGGCGGGGCCATGCTGGTGGTGCTGTCGGAGGAGCAGAAGGCCCACCTGGGCTGTCTGCCGCGGGCGGGCGCCGCAGGTCCGGCCCGGGGCCTGCGGGGGAGCGCGGGGGGCGGCGGCGGGGCCGGGGGGCGCGGGGCGGCCGAGCGGGGCCTGCAGCGGAGTCGGCTCCTCTCGTTGCAGCCGTCGGCGAGATGGGGCGGATGGCGGTGGAGCTGCTGCGGCGGGGCGCGGCGCCGCGGGCCTGCGAGGCGGCCGCCAGTAAGGGCCGGGCCGGGCCGGGCCGGGGGCGGGGGCGCGGGGGGACCGGGGGGGTTACAGCCGGGGCGGGAGCGGGGGCTGGGGGGGACGGGGGGTACCGGGGGTGGCGGGCCGTGGCGACTCGGTTTGGGATTTGGGGGTGTGTTTGGTTGGCTTGGGGGGGGTGGGGGGTAACTTGCCTTTGGGCCCCCTTGCATTGTTATTTGAAGGGGGCTCCGCCCCCCACTTCGCTCCATGCTCTGTGCACGGTTGCCAGTTGGCGCGGGGTAAGTTTGCAGGTTTGGGTATTGCTGCCGCAGCTTAACGGGGCAGTAAAAGGTACTGTGTGTTCCTTACAGGAAAGCTGAACGTGGGCGCCGACTCCGTCCAGCGCGGCGTGGAAGGACTCGCCTATCTTCTCACCGAAAGCTCCAAGCTTATGGTAACCACACCTCTGCGTAAGAAACGCAGGGATACGCTCAAGAGAGGTCTTCCAAACACTTCTAGTTCTGCAAATACTCGTGAATGGGGAAAACCAAGTTCAAAATTCTGATCATGTGTATGCTTTTAATTTTTTTTTTTTAAAAAAAGGTGTCTTGTGCAGTTCTCTTACTGAAACACTGCGTCTGCACGGATGACTGGAATTTGCATGCAGCGTCTGAAGCTAAAACTTGACAGCATTTTACTAGCGTACAGCAAGAACGCGGTAATTTAGTGCCTATAGAGAGGCATCTTCAGGATTGAGCGCTGCCTGGGCAGTGGAGGTGTTGCTGTAGGGTGCCGCGCGGGAGGTGTGCTGCACCAACCCCTCTGCGGTATTCCGCACCTCTGGCTGCTGTGGCAGGTTAGAGAGCTTTCTCAGCTCTCTACATCAGAACTTTGGGTGGGTGTAAGCAGATATCAAAAGAATAATCGTTGGATAATTGTCCTTTTCTGTTGGAAAGGCTGTTTATTATATGTGGTGGAATATAGACATGGAGAAGGGATACAGAGACAGGTCGTTCCAAACTGAACTGGAGCAGACCTTGTTCCGAAGGGGGCGGGTGGAAGGGACCTAGATACTGCGGAATCTCCCCTTGAAGTGTGGGGACTTGACTGACAGATAAACGGTTGCGTATAGTGGCAGAACAGAGCTGACGGCAGACTGTTTGCGGTGTGAACGCAGTGTAAAGGTAAGATGTTTCCTGTGGAATAAACAACCGCTTCCCTAATGATGAACCGGTTGAGCTTCTTCAGGGCAACACAAAGGCGCGGACCTGTGGGAATCGGCTTCTTGGGGCCGCTCTGAGTTACCATAACGTCAGCCTTAGAGTTCTGCCTGCTGCTCGCTCACACGTGTTGGCATTCGGACCGCTTCAGAGTATTCATAGTTTGAGTATTGATATTATGTTAATATACTGTTGATAAATCAATGACGGAAATGTGTCCTTCCTCATGGCAAAGCTCAGATGCTCTTTGTGGTTTTTTATTCTCTGATATGAAGGCTTAAATGCGAGGATGCTGAATGGTTTTCTTTTTATAAAAAGTGATCTTAAACTTCCTGAAGCTCATGCAAATCAGCAGTAACACATCAACACATGTAAGTCACTTAAAACACGGATGATCTGGTTTGCCCTAGCAGTAGCATTGTCCTCGCACATTCCCGCAGGTCAGTAACTGCACCGTACCGTATGTGTAATGTTTGCCTACAGTTTTGTTTGTTTCTCAACAAATAATGATTATTACACAGTTCTGCATCAAGGCCTCAATTGTTATTTCTAGATTTCTGAGACAGACTTCCAAGATTCCATTCATGTTCTGGGATTCTCAGATGAATTGAACAAATTACTGCTGCAGCTGTACCTGGATAACAGGAAGGAGATCAGAAGCATCCTTGGCGAGCTGGCGCCGAAGCTCCCCAGCTACCACAGTCTTGAGTGGAGACTGGATGTGCAGGTAACTCCTACTACGGGTCCAGTACTCTGGGTTTTACTTTACCTTTTATTAACATCATAAACAACTAGTAAAAAATGAATTTATATTATTCCAGAGTAATTGAGGCAGCAATTTTTCATGTATTTAAAACTGACGTAATTGTTATTGCTAGTTAGAAGATGAACAGGATATGTAATGATAATGTAAGCATTTGTTGCTTTATGAAAGTCGAATTCACAGCTCCGTTGGTGTTTTAAAAATGTTAGCGTGTACTAAATATATTCAGTCCTAATTTTCAGAAATATTATGAAAGCATTAATTAAAGTGGATTAGTGTCATAGATACTAACAGATACTCTTCTATGCATATTGCCTAGTGATAAAATTAAACAATAGATTGTGTATATCTTTCGGGGGGGGTCTTGAACAGTCCTCCGAGCCGGTCCTGCGAACCTGTTGTGAACTGTAAATGTGAAAGTTGATATCCGTCGTCGTTTGTTTGCTTGTTCCCCTGTTCCCGCTTCATCTAAACTCCCTCCCGCAGCTTGCAAGCAGAAGTTTGAGGCAACAGATTAAGCCTGCCGTGACTATAAAGCTGCATCTTAACCAGAACGAAGAACAAACTGCCCAAGTGTTGCAAACGGACCCGTCCACCCTCCTCCACCTAATTCAGCAGCTGGAGCAAGCGCTGGGGGAAATGAAAACCAACCACTGCAGGAGAATAGTGCGCAACATGAAATAGCACTGAGCCACGGCTCTTGTCGTACTAAGCAGTTTGTGAAACAACTAGAAACAATGTTCACAAATACCTTTTGAGGAAAAATAAATACCTGGATCAGATGAAATGCTTCCCTGTGCCAGGATCTTGAGCCAGGATTTACAGGCTGAATGTCCTCTGGTGCTGACTCTGCACACCTGCCTGATATGAGATGGGTAATTGGTTTTGCTTTACTTGCACACGTAGAAATTCAGCGTGCTGTGCTGAGGATTTCTTTCGCTCTAAATCAGTATAGTTCTACTCAAAGAGCTTTCCTGCATTAAGTAGAGCTGTCTCAATATTACAAGAAGCTGCACGTTTATTTTTACATTTATCAAGAAGGTTTTTCCTTGGTTTTGCTTCTGCTTTGAATTTAAAAAAACAAACAAACAAACCCTGTACTGGTGGGAGTGATCCTTTACAGGAATGTTTCTTCCATCTAGACTCACGTATGGGACTACTGCCTGCTTCCTCCGGAGGATGTGGTCCTCTCAGGGGCTGTGCTTTTTTTCCTTTCTTAGGTAACGAAAGAAAGTATAACCAAGCCAACGCTTCCATTTTAAGCAAGCCAGCTATAACCCCTGCTCGGCAGTCCCCTGCTTTCTGCAGGTAGCAGTTCCCGTGGAAAACCCAGTGGCCTAAACACCAGTTAGCGCACTGCTCGGTTCTGGGTGTAAAGGTGATCTGAAAAATTGCAAAAGTAAGATCACGGGCTGGGAGGCGGATGAAGGAATAGTGCTAACTCCTGCTAAATTTGATCTTCATGTTGTGATGCAACAACTTCTGTTCCCCTGTATGGACGGGGTGCCTGTAACGGAAAGACTAGCCAAGTGTCACAGCGCAACAGATGCTTTTCCCTTTCTCAGAAAAATGTCTAACAAAGGTTACATCAAAAGCCACTTCTCAGTTGTATTCTAATGCAGTATTTGCAGCTTTTGCGACTAAGGTTAAATAGTTTTGCTTATGAATGTTTTACTGTCACTAGTGGGGGTACGTCATAAATCCCTTCAAGTATATTGGAGAGGACAAATAGGCAAGAGAGAACCTTAACGTACAGGTTCCGGCAGTATTCACTGTGTATTCACTGTCTTTCATAGCGGCACCATACATTTCTCTATTAGTTGGGTTCTTACATTCACAAATGCATTATTTTCTTACGGTTCTGAATTTTTGTACGATTTCAAATGAAACCTGCATGACAGAAGTGCTTTAATCGATAACACCTACTACCACCTTGAAAAAGTCCATTTTCTAGAATATGGAGTTGCTTATTCTGTAACCGCTTTGTACGGCGTGGCGATGGTGTGAACAAACTTAATTTCCTCCCATACATGAATCAGCCACGTGTTGTATTTACCATCTGTATGCAGTGATTTTGTTTGTTTGTTTCACGTATAGTATGTGGTAATTAAATGTGATCAAATGTTACTACTCGGGATTTCTGGTTAGTATTTTTGTATGTAGTTGGCCTACGTTTTCAGGGGAAATAGAAGAGCCTGTATGTAGGCCGTGATTTCTCTATTCCTCAACTATAGCCATAGTCCAGAAGGCCTGGCAGCAAAAGGCAAGTTTTAGATACAAACCCTGGAACGTTTTCATGTCTCATCTCACTACTGCCCTATGAATCTGAACATACTTACCTTTCTGTCTCTGAAACATTTTAAAAAAAGAAGACTAGTTGCTGCAGAGCGGGTTGGCATCGTGGTGAACGCTGGCAGTTCGCCTGTGTGTCATGTCCTGAAGCACGTGCTAGGAGAGAAGGGGAGGGGTTCCCTCAGTCATCGTGAGTAAAGGGGACAGTTCAAAGTGGATTTTGTGAATACAGAGTGTCATTAGGCAGCCCGCATATTCCCTTTTTGAAGCTTACTACAATAGTGTAGAAGTAAAAACTGCAACGCTGAATGGTCTTGTTTCCTCTAACAAAAAATGACCTGAATCGAGGATGGTCAAGGTTAAACTTCAAAGCTGGGTGAAATTTAGAGAAACTCAAACTCTGGCAGTGATCCATGAACAAACCCAAGAAGGGAGGTAAGGAGAAAGACCTGTTACACCAAGCACGTTGCTTTTGAATTGTCCCTTTCAGTTTGCTCTGGGGAGAAGCGCCGAGCCTGGAAAAGCAGCTTCTCAGCTGCTACTGATTCCACCTCCTTTGTTGGAAGGGTTGGCTCGTCTCCGCTCGTGGAGCGGGTCTGCCTACGGCTCTGCCATTCCCCCTCGCCCCGTTGCCAGAGCACGCGCCTGCGGACGAGGCGCTGATGTCCAGAGAGCGGCAGGACAGCGAGACACGATGCGTAGTGCGAGTGCCCAGCGGCCAACGTGTGCTGCTGGTGACGTCCTGGCACGGGACGGAGTCCCCAGCGTGGGGACCACAGTACTTGTAGAGCTGCTGGTTTGTAGGGCAGCGGAACCTGGAGAGCGAAAAAGCTGCTGCTTCACAACCCACAGCTGGTGGTAAAATCAGAATTCACCTGTGGATCTGGGATTTTCCAGCCTTCATGTGAACTCTATCCAAGGCTAAAGGTGACATATAAAGCTGCATTTAATACAACTTGTTTCCTCTCAAGAATTTGCAGTTGCTTTATAGAGACCCTTGAAGAAGACATGGCGAGGACAAAGCATTATTCACAGGCTATTAAAAAAACATATGTAAGGTTGCTACTTTTAACCCATTTTATTTTTAATAGGCTTTTTAAAATTTGCTCTGGAGTGGAGCCTCTAAAAGCAAAGTTAAATTTGAGGCCATTTCTCTCCTGTTTTGTTTTTTTTTTTCAAGTCTGGAAGAACCGATTGTTGATTTTATAACAGAAAAAACTGACTCTTCTTAAAAAGTTAAGTAACTTTTTTCAAAGTGACTAATCAAATTTGATTTGTAGACAGTGCAGCGTTTTCATCTTGAAGCCATTTACAAACATCAGTTCAGTTCTGAATAATCAGTGAGGAAGTAGAGTGTAATACTGCTTCACCTTTAGAAATCTATTAAGTATGGAACATAATTCGTTACCCTCAGGGCAGAACTTTTGTACGGTTTGTTTTACTGCAAAATTATTGTTGTTTTGCAGAACTGCTCCTGTGTGTGTCAGGGAACTTGTGGCTTTCTGGAATAAGCAGTTTGTGCGTGGCTCCCTGCCGCCTTTTTGATAGACCACTAAGTTCAGGGGAGCTTCGTGCCAGTGCAGAGTTCCAAGCGCATAGAAAACGAAAACCCCAACTAGTTTAAGCATAAACTATTTTCTTAAGAGCAGAGTTAGGCTCAGCCCTTCGCTATATGCTCTCAACAGATTTGTAGCCCCGTTTATTTTTTCCTGGTCTAAACAGCAGAGGGCAGAAAGCTTATTTTCTATAATCTACAAAGGAGAAGTCGCTATACAGTCATTGTCAGTGTTTGTCTTACGATAGGAATCGTTGGTAGTCTCAAGACTTAGCTTGGAATGTATTTCACCTTCTTTTTTTTCCAAATTTGAGATCGATTTTAAACTGAAAACAATAAAACGTCCAGTTTCAACGGCTGTAAAGCATTGCGAAACACAGGCTACTTAGCAAAGAACATCATATACTCCAGTTCTTAAAACTCGGGGACGTAATTTGTTTGGTGTTGTAAAACATTTATATTCTGTTAAGCATTGAGGAAATTCAAGCAGCAATGCTTTTCTTCCTCCTTTTTTTCAATCCTTTTGAATGAATTCTGTGATCACTGTTCATTTTGTAAAATCCATTGCTTAAGTTTCTGAGTTTTAACACATTCCCCACCTCTGAAGTGTATTTAGAGTCTCCCACGAGCTTTATTTTCTTGTGCTTCTGCTTGTCCCCGCCACTCTTCCTTGCAAGCGTTTAACGTAGTAGACTAAATACTGTTCCAGCTTTTAACTGGCTAATTAATTAGATGTTCCTTGAATTACACGGGGAAAACTGTTTTCATTTAAACAGCTATGGAGTTTGTTTAGATAGACGCGCACATAAATGGAATCAGTATCCGAACTTTGGATTAGGCCCACAATTCTCATTTAGCAGAACCCCACTGAAACAAGATTTTGTCTTAACGCTGTATTTTGGATTTAATGTTAAATGTCTTAGACCAGTTTTAAATTTAGTGCTGTTTATGAAACGTGCCCATGTATAGACTCGACGGTATGAGTGGTGATTTTGTTTCAGTTCCAGTTTTTATAAGAATGCCCATTTCCTATGCTGTGATGCTGTGACTCTGTAACAATAGTGAGTGCGTAGGAAGGGAAGTCCCAGATTAGGACTAACCTGGCAACTCTCCACGAGCAAAGCCCCGCTCTTTCTTACTTATCTAAATAAAGGGAAGGAAGTCTCCTGTCACCGCGCTGGGCTTTGTGCTCGGGGTCAGGTGTATTACAGCACAAACTCTTCTGTTAAATACTCTTGCCAATTTTATTTTCAAGGTAAGTATAAATTGTGGCAGTTCGGTTACTGCAGTTGTATCCTGAAATCTGAAATTTCACTCACCCGTCAGATTATTTGTATCGCTAGAAAACACTATCACTTCATAAATCGGTTTTGGGGTTTGATGTATTTGAAATGTGGCAGGCTTTAAACATTACCGGTAGTTCTACTGGAGATGGAGTAGTGAGCAGACTGCTTTACATGCAGAAAAGTGCCGGTTTTACTGTGATTGTGTAATAGATTTTTAGAATGCATTTTGGGAATTACCGTGATCATCGGTTTTATGATTTGCTTATTCTAGCTTCTCTATGACAACTCATTCTAGATACATAAGGACAGCCAGTCCTCCAGGCCCTCTGTCAGATCAATGACATTTGTAAGAGGAACTCCACTCTAAATAGTTGCGTGCTGGTTGTCCCATAACGTAGATAATATTCAGGCTAAGACACAAGCCATGGTGTCTAAACATGCTGCCAGGCGTGTGAAATACGTTTCCCCCTGTTACATACATAAGAACCTTCTGCTGATGTTACTCTCTTCCTTTCCCTATCTCCTGTTATTTTTTGGCAAAAGGAAAACTTAGGTATACAGAATAAAACTGAATTTAACTTTGTGGAATCTGTCTCTTGCTCCATCATGTGCTTGTGTGTGCGTGAACATTTAAAGCAGCATTCCTGGTGCTCCTCACAGATACTTTGATCAGATATTTTGGTATTTTTATCGGAAAGCGGAAGCCAGGAAGCTTCTCTACCCGGCCTTTCAAGCATCCTGTGTTCATAGATCTACCGTCACAGGAAAATTTCTGTCCTGTTAGGTTTGTCTGTAGCAGAAGCCCTAAGAAAGACCGAATTTTAGAGACGTTCCTCAGTTGGTACCTACACTACTAATGATACAAAACCCGTTGTAAACACTGAATTGTTCCGAATTTCAGAACAGGACATTTTGGTTAATGATTTGACATGGGTGGCCTTTAAAACCACCATTGTTTATGCTTTTCTACATCCAAAGGTATCTTCTAATCCCCAGACCAAAGAGTTCACAAGTTTGCCAGATCCTTCTCGGTTCTTGCTGGGGATTGCAGGTGTGGGGTTTGCTGACGGACAGTCAGCAGCCTCAGGCGGGAAGGGGGAACCCTTGGGGCGGCCGTAGCGCTGATGGAGCTGCTCTACTGAAGTTGGACAACTCCGCATGAACCCAGACCGCACGTAAAGGGTTCGCATGGTCCCTTCTGCCAGCTGAGCCCTCCTGGGCAGGGACATGCAGGTAGCAGATGGCTGCAGGCAGTGTGAGGGATGAGAGCAACTGGAACTGTCCTGGGAGGATCTATAATAAGACAGTCGGTGCTTGGAGAACCAGAGTTCAAGCCCCAACAAAGCTAACTTGGGACCTTTTGGGAAGCTTTGCTACATAAAAAAGATGCGACATCATCAGTTGTCTTGATTTTGTAATTATTAGAGGTTGCGGCGCTTTTTAAAAAGATTTTCTTCAGTGATCTTTGCTTCTTCACGTGATCTGACTGTTGAGGGAATTTCCTCCTAACCGTGGCTAATTTAGGGATGCGTTGTAAAATCTCGTATCACAAAGCAGCCTAGGACACGGTCTCATAGTAGATGCAATCACGAATTCAGAAGAAAGCAAGATGCGTGCCTTTTATAAATCACTCAACAAACATCCTGGAAAGGACACAAGCATTTTGAGTACTCCTATTTGGGTTGCTTTTACCATACAAAGTTTTGTTTTTCATCCTTCTTGAACAAGTTCTACAACCACACTTTTTAACTTTTCAATCCCTTGCTGCACCAGGTCCAGTGTTTCAGACCTTCCTCATGAAAATCATAAAACCGGAACAAGAAGGAAAGCAATGCTGTGTCTCCCACTCTTCCCAGGTATCGACATTAGGAAAAAACATGCAGTTTTATCTCTGTCAGACCATGTCTCCTCTTCCTGGTCCCTCAGCTCGCGGGTGGAGATATTTGCCTGTGTCCTCCACCAAAAGAACGAAGGCTCTCATTGCTCTGCATGCGAGCACTCGCTCTGGGGCTTTCCCTGTGCAGGTAAACACAGAGGGACACCGAAGAGGAGAAGCACTTCTCCTTCTGCTTCGCTGGCTGCTTTTGCTGTCGCCTGCGTGCTCAATGGCAGCACCGCATCTTCCATGATTAGCTTTAGACTGGTCAACTTTAACACTTCCTGGAACAACAGTCTGCCACGCTCGTTCTCCCACAAGGGTTGAAAGTTAGTATCAAGGATGAGTTTCCAGGCAAAAAGAAAACACCTGATGAAAGCCAGGAATACTGATCATGAATGTTACTTCTACTCGCCGGGGGAAACAGAGGGTCCTGCCGCCCAACGGTACACAGAACAAGTCCTGGAGGCCTCACCTTACGCAGAGAGGGGAAAAGGTGACATACACAGTGCTGAGCAACAAGTACAGCCAACAACATGTGCTCAAGCTGTGTGAAGAAATACACGACACTGCCTTTTTATTTATTTTTTTATATATATACACTTACTAGCTGACAACTGGTATATTTTATACTAACAGCAGTAGAACCATAGAATCGTAGAATGGTTTGGGTGGGAAGGGACCTTGAAGCCCCCCCAGTGCCACCCCCTGGCCGGGGCAGGGCCACCTCCCCCCAGCCCAGGCTGCTCCCAGCCCCGTCCAACCCGGCCTTGAGCACCTCCAGGGATGGGGCAGCCACCGCTTCTCGGGGCAGCCTGCCCCAGGGGCTCACCGCCCGCAGCAGGATGTCGGAATAATGAGGCTCTGTTTCAAACTGCCCTCCTGAGCTCCAGCGACTCACACGCCCTCTGTACTGGACACAGGAAATTCAAACTGGAAGACTCTCCCAAAATATCAAATCCGACTGTAATTAAACTATTAGCTTTGTTTCCTGCCAAAATGTACATCAGAAAACCCTCTCCGTGTACATGCAGTTTTTATTAACAAAAAAAGAAAGCTGAGAAAACTGTACCTCACTGTATTATTCTGCAATTAAATTAGTTAGGCCAGAAAAGGTACTTTTCATGCCGGTATGATTCTTAGCGCTGTTCTACACTACCCTCCTGCTAAAGTTTGCAGAGCTATTCCAGAATATTTTTTCCTCTGTAGCTACTCCTGTGTATTTTAGCCTTGTTAGCAGGGTAATTATTCCGGTATTGTCAGCAGTGTTCGCACAGGGAACCAGACTGACACAACTGTTCCAGAACAACTCTTGCCAGGAAGAGCATCCGCATTAAGCAATTTCTTTTTTCTTTTTGCAATTCTGGACTTTTATTCTGAAGTACCAGAGCAGATCAGGTCCCAGTTTATTTTACATGACTATTTTAGGACTTATTTATCCCACAGAACTTGGCAAAAATCGTCTTCCAGATCTGCCTTGAGTAACTGGAAGTCTTGCAGACTAGCTGGTCTTCTGTCCTTTAAACATTACCACTGTTTCCACAGATGTGAATTTGTTTCCTAATTCATGTATGTGCAAGGTCAGCTGTGTCGGCAGACCTCGTTTTCACCAGCAGCTTAAGCTACCCGAGACGAGCTGATTATGGTGTGCCTGTGTATTCTGCCCCGCTGTCGTCGTGGGAGGGGGCACGCTAACCTCAGGAAAGGCGGCGAAATGAGCAGCTGTACTGTGGCGACTTCTGACGCGGCTTCAGCTGTTCGCAAACTACACTACGGCTTTCCCCAAACCACTGCTGCAAACTGTTTCACTGTAATCCGCCTTTGTACTGATGTGGATGAGCCGTGTTCGTGTGTCCCATTCCACGGGCTTTGCTGTACGGGGAGGAATTTCTGAGACACAAACATTTTTTGGTTAGCACAGCCGTTTCGGAGATGAATGTCTGGGCAGTCATCTACTATAGATGTTCACATTGCTTTCTTGCCAGTAAAATTACATCCATTTATAAAATAACATAAACTAAGCAGACAGAAGTTCTTTTTTTGTTGTTTTGTTTTGGGTTTTTTTGCTAGCAGACTGTGTCCACATCGGAGGCTTTGCTGGCGCGGAGACACTGGCTGGGGAGGTGTGCTGACATAGCCGTTTTGGCGAAACTTTGTAATATACACCAGCTCTTTGTATTAAATAAACCACATCAGAGCTGTCTACATAGGATATGCTTTGTGTGCATTCCGAGGTGCCAACCAAAGTCTAAAAGCTGTTAGCTACCTGAGAAACAAATAGCTGTGACATGCGCGCAGATAAAACCCAGAAACTTAAGTAGCGACCGCTTTGTTAAAAAACACACGCTGCTTACTGAAGTATGGCTTTCCCGAAGTCCCTTGAAAATTAGATTGATACAGAACTATTAGCAAGAGCACAACATACAAAAATCTCTATCAAGCAATAACCAATGGCCACGAGTGCAAATAAAAATTATTATTTTGCATGACAAATGGTATGTTTTTTTAAAGTGTAAATGTGTGTGTACAACGCACATGTATACCTTTGTATAGTGGAACGCCTTGTAACGTGTTTGCTGTTCCTCTTCATTCTTTGTTCTCCATTATTCTGGAGGAACGCAAGCTTTCTTTTCATATGTGGCTCTTCTTCCCTGAAGTCTTATGAAAGCAAGTAGACGTAGTTACTGACCACTGCAAGTCTCTTTGCGTAGTGCACACCCAAACAGAAGGCAGGAACTACGGACGCGCTTACTGGTCTGCGCTGTGTAACTGTTACTCTGTTACCCAGAAAGCGTGAGATTTTTCCAGGGAATCCTGAACGCTTTATTTTATAACGGACATCGCACAAGCATCTTCACCTATGTAGGCTTTCTCAGACAAATTTTAATGTATGAAGGGCTTTGACACAAAGCAGTGATGGATCTAGATTAAAAAATACAACATGTGGTATTGTTATCTTGTGTATCTTTAAACCATTAGATGCTCGTTATCTAAGGGTACGTTTGAAAGCGCACTTATTTCTTCTGATCTGTTTGCCTGGCTTTCCACTGAAGTATAGACTGAATTTGCTGCTAGAAAGTGTACAACAAATAGGATTTACTCAAAGTCCTGTGCTTTTATAAACCCTTCAGTTGAACAAAAAAGTCTGTACTCTTCAAGAACATTTGAACAGCACGTAAAATTGAGATAAAGTAATGTTATTGTCTTATTTTTTATAATGTATGATGTTGCAATTAGAAGAAAGAAGTAACGATAAGGCGGCTTTCTATGTCACATTTGTGGTTTGGTTCCTTTATCATTTAATCCAGTCCCATTGTGATGGAAGTGTCATTTTCTTCCACGGACTTGAACATATTGAATCATTTTCTATAAATGCCGGTGGTCACATCCTATTTTTGTGTCCAAAGAAGGAGGTTACTATTTTCTAAACAAAGAATAATAACAACAATACTATGATCATTTATTCTTAAAGTTTTAATCACTTTTGGAATAGTGGAGAAAGATGCTTTAGCCTACACCAAGTGGCACAATAGCAGCTAATTATACAATGCAGTAAAATGCGCAGCTGAAATACTCATCTTTCTGAAGAAGACAGTTCTAGCTGTAACAAATACCACTTCAGTTTAGAACAGACGGGCATATACTTACTCATGAGATGCCACCCTCTCTTACGGAAGTGGTCTAATTACTGTAGATGAGATGGCACCATGAATGAGATTACCAGCGCCTTGCCTGAAACAGGCACGTCATCTGGAAAGGAATGCAAGAGGTAGACGGGTGTGTCTTTACTCAAGGATACCGAGGCCTGGAGGAAGCAAAAAAAGCCCTGGTAAAGGCTGTATGGAAAATCACTCACGTTCAGATCATTATCCGTACAATAACCACGTGCACACACACAATCATCTAATATCCAAAGGTTTTAAACGAGGAAATTGCAGGGAAAAAATATATTTAATTTCTGCATAACCCTGGAGCAGGTGCTATAGTTGGCACCGCTGCCTGAGCTAGTACAAACACTAGCAAGTGACCCAGTAAGGAAGCAGTAGAAGAATGGTACAAAAGATAGCATGGAAAATTCTTAGGGAGGGAAGCATAAACAAGTCTCAGGAGTACTGGGTTTCCTGACCAGAAATATAGCAGATGTGGGAAAAAAAAAAAAAACACCCCCAAAAAAACCAAGGAGGAGATCTGCCTAACCAATGGAAACATGAACAGGAAATGTAAGGAAAAATAAATGACAGGGAATATTTGTTGAAGAGAGGAAATCAGGAAATGCACAAGCAAGATCTGTTCCATAGAACTAGCTGATCCTCATCCGGAGTTCACGTACAGGCTTAAACTGTGAATCTCGGAACCTGCATCGCCAATATTAAAGGTAACACTGACCGAGGGACAAAGATAGCTCGAGGGTCAGGTCCACGTTCTAAGCTGGAGAAGCCAAACGAAGTTCAGAATACTTCATGTGCTTCTTAAGAAATAAGGAAGAGTAAGAAATAAGTTCAGCAAAAAAATACTTACCTAAGACTTTTCTAATGTAGATTCCGATTACCGAGGAGGATGTATTCTTATCAATCAGCTTAGCCCGGAGTCTGTCCAAAATGCAGAAATAAAATGAAGAAATGCATTACTAAAATAAAGTTGTGTCTACAGCCAACGTGCGATACCTACATGTGTGCAGTCATAAAAACACCGTACACTTCCTCTTGTGAAAACCAACGTTGAAGTTGCAAAGTGAACCGTATTATTCTTTATAAATGCAGCTACTAAATTTAAGCAAATTCTGGTCACATCACCATTCAAAACTTGTTCCAAGCGCACCAAAACATGAGACAAGATTAAAAAAAAAATCGTATGTGTCACATTTACATTATAGAAAGCCTCAGGAATGCATTTTGGTGGCAGCTGTGGCTTCTATACATGCTAAACAGAGGACAAGTGACCGTGGACGGGCGGCGAGGGTCGATCCACACAGTGCACGTGGAGTACCACCTATGGACAGGGAGTTGGAAAGATTTAGGGTGCAACTCTGCCCCGAATTCGTCCTGTCGGCAAAGGGCTGACCCGTACCCGAACTCCGGGAAAGCAGCGGCCGCCCGTGTCGCTGTGGTGTCCGTCCCGTCCCCCGCCGCCGCGGCACCGCCAACCGCGCTACCGACCCGAGGGCGAGCGGCCCTCAGCGTCGCTGTGCTGCCCGCAACGCGCGTCGCCCACCGGCGTCCCCAGGAGGGGCTTTAACGCCACGCTAACAGCTGACAGAAACTCGGGTGCGCCGGGACGGAGGGCGCCCCCAGGCCCCCTGAGGCGACGCTTTTCCCCGCCCGGACCGGCGCTGCCGCCGAGGGGCCGCCAGCGCTCCCCGGGCGGCGCTGGGCCCCGGGCACCCGGAGCGGCCCGTCCGGCGCCGCCTTCCCCCGCCTCCGCCGGCTTCGAGCGGGACGGGGAGCGGGGCGGCGCGAGGGCAGAGCCCGGCGGGCGCTGAGGGACGCCCCGGCCCGATCCCGACCGACCCCGGGGGTCGCTGAGGGACACCGCGGCCCGACCCCGGCCGACTCCCAGGCACGTCCCGCGGGCCCGGCCCGGCCCGGCCGTGTCCCCCGCCGCGCCGGGGGCCCCTCTCCCGCCCGGCCCCGCCGCCCCCGCCCCGCGGCGGCCCCCCGCACCCCGCGTTTCGCCGGCAGTTGCATAACGGCGGGCGGGGCGGGGCGCGGGCCGGGGCCGGCGGGCGGGACGGAGGGCGGGCGGGACGGAGGGGCGGGCGCGGCCCTCGCCCCGCCGCTGCCCGTCGCGGCCCGGCCCGGCCCGGGGGGGAGGGCGCCGCGCTGCCCGGGGGCCGGCCCGCCCGCCCCTCCGCCGCCCGCCCGGGACGCCCGCAGAGGCGACTCCCCGCGCCGCCCGCCCGCGCCGGCAGAGCCCGCCCGGCTGCGAAGGGCACCTCCGCGGCGGCGGCGGCCTGAAGCGGGGCCGGCCCCGGCACGTCCGCGCCCGCCGCCCGCCGGGTGCAAGATGAACCCCGCCGCCGCCGCCGCCCCGCCGCCGGGGCAGCAGGTGATCCACGTCACGCAGGACCTGGACACGGAGCTGGAGGCGCTCTTCAACGCGGTGATGAACCCCAAGCCCAGCTCCTGGAGGAAGAAGATCCTGCCCGAGTCCTTCTTCAGGGAGCCCGACTCGGGCTCGCACTCGCGGCAGTCCAGCACGGACTCGGGCGCGCCGCCGCCGCGTCCCGCCGCCGCGCAGCACGTCCGCTCCCACTCCTCGCCCGCCTCGCTCCCGGGGGCGGCCGCCGCGCCGCAGCACGCGCACCTCCGCCAGCGCTCCTACGACGTGACGGACGAGCTGCCGCTGCCGCCCGGCTGGGAGATGGCGCTCACGCAGGCGGGGCAGCGGTACTTCCTCAAGTGAGTGGGGCGGCGGGCGGCTGCCGGGGCCCGCGCCGGGGCAGGGCTGTCGGTCGCGTCGGACGGCGGGGGGGGTGTTGCCGTGCCGGCCGGCCGCGAGCCGCGTCGTGAGGCGGCGGCGGCGGCGGCGGCGGGGCGGGGGGGGAAGCGCCGTGAGGCGACGGGAGTCGCCCGGAGGGGGGGCAGCGCCGTGAGGCGAGGGCGGCGGGAGTCCCTGACGGGAGGCAGCGGCGGCGGGGGCCAGCGCCGTGAGGCGAAGGCGGCGGGGCGCCCGTGAGGCGGCGGGAGTCCCCGACGGGGGGCAGCAGCGGGGGGGGGGGGGGGCAGCGGCTTTCCAAGCCGGAGGTGGATGCGGGGGCCCGGGGCGGAGACTGGTCCCCCCTCCCGGGGGAAGCGGAGCGGGGAGGTGGGGGGGGCGCTTCCCGAGCCGGGGGGAAGCCCGCCCTCCGGACCGCCGGCCCCGCATTGCTTTCTGCGTGAAAGGAAGAACTTGCATTCTTCCCAGATTCAGAAACTTTTTTTTTTTTTTTTAAAAAAAAAACCCGAGCGTACCGGCGGTGGCTGCCCCTCCGTGAGCGGCCCCCGCGGCGGCAGGCGCCGTGTCAGGGCTGCCGACACCCCCTGGGCAGCGGCCTCGGCCCCGGGCTTTTATTTGTGACACCTGGGATTTGATTCAGAGCGGTTTAATAGGCCCGAAAATAGTAATAATTGTAGTATGTGGTAAGGTAACGGTGCCTTTTATTTCCTAGCTCCTGTATCTCTGCTCCAGGTTCGTTGCAGATAAGGTGGCACTGTATTAACCTGGTAAATATGCAGTATTTGAAAGGTTAACAATGAAATAAAACATTTACTGGTGAAGCCTCGACCGAAGGACATCGAGGGGGTGGAGCTGCCCGGGCCACGGGAGATGGTTTCCTACAGCCTCCTCGGTCAGAGCACGAGTATCTCCGCTTCATAGTCAACCCTCTGTGTGTGTGTGTGTATTCAGCCGTAACAAATGGCAAATAGACAATGTATGGTGGGGCTCAGGGGAAAGAGAACATTTACTCTTTAGAAAAATGAATCAACGCATAATTTACATGATGCTATAACGATTTCTTTGCCTTGTGGCTTTGGAATCTCCAAAGGATTACTCGAGAGCCCAGTCTTTGAATTACTCTGTACAGAGTTTAGGTTCTTGCCTCTTGTCACGCTCTGGGTTGCAAGCAAAGCACGAAAATACGTCTTGTTTCATTCTGCCATTCTGCGTGTTACTGTATATGGTTTAGAATACCGGGTGGACACGTAGCAGGGTCCAAACTTAGGAGTTTTTTATTAATCTGGTTTATCGCCTGAATGGGAAGATCTTGTTGCTCTGCACTTTGTTTTTCTCGATAGGACAGAGAAGAAGCAGCTGACTGATAGGAGCGGTGTAACAGATCATTCGTAAATAAATATTTTATATAAATTCTTGCTAGGGCTTGGCTAGCAGGTGTTTTCAGATACCTCTGGCTAAAAATTACACAACGTAATCTTTGTCTGCCATTTGGCTTTTGCCTAATATCAAAATGAGCTCATGTGGTTTCGCCTCCTGTCACACATTTCTGACATAGATACAGTTTTCCAAGCTGGTGGAGACTTGTTGCTTAGGCCAAAATGCAAGTCCTTTACTAAAAAAAAAGCGTGGATAAAACTCCAAAGTGCCTTTCATTTTTTTTTCCAAATCCTGTCAACAGTAATATTCTGAGTAGCAACATCCTTTTCTTATATAAAATAAAATTTTCATTGTGTATGTAATTTGCTACCCGAGTTAGTCTTTGTTTGGTTTCCCCAGTTTTATTTATCCAACAGAACTTTTCTTATTTCTTTAAAAATTAATTGGAATGATCTCTATACCTATAATGTATTTCTTAATACCTCAGTGCTTTTGGCAGTGGTACTTCACTATGAAACAATCACGTATAAGTTATAATATTTTGCAAGTGGTATGTTTTTCAGGTGAAAATAGAATTTTCTACAGAAATTTAAGATTGTTTATGGAAAGCAGCGTTTAAGACTATATGCAATAATATGTAGAGTTCAAGTAGGATGATGCGCTTGAAAATCCTGTTTGGTCAAACCAGGCGTACAAGGCCACACTTTCCTATATTCAAGGCCTGTCTGTCAAAAAAAAAAAAAATAAGCCATTCCTTTCCAGCTTAATGATAAAGATTTGTTTACAGTCATTAGCAAAAGAAAATTGGGAAGCAAATTAAGAGCAAATAGCCAAATTAGGTCCTGTTCAAGCCTTTATTATCTGTTGAAGTTTAGAATGCCATTTGTTGTATTTAAACATATTTTCCAGAGTTATTGAACGAAAGTAGTGATGGGACTTTGAATGAACAGTGAGCTAACCTCGCTGACCAGGAACCAGCTATAACTTGACGCCGTCGCACTCCTGCGTGTCAGTTCCTGCAGAAATTTTCTGGCTGTGACTGGAAGAAACATAAGTAGCCTGGGGACCACTCCACCCTGTAATTAAATACCAAACCGCAGAAGTGGGGGATGGAAAACAGACTAATGAACACACACTTATGGCAATGTTATCTAAAGCATTTTTCTGTGTGTGCATGTGTGGAAAAAAATTTAAGTGTGATTTATTTCTGATAAAAGGGGTTCTGGAAAGACGGGCAAACTGCCTTGCGCGGCTCTTGTGTTGGTAAGTGGGAATATCAGTTGCATATCGATCCACAAGTGGACCTGTGTACACATATTCTCTAAAAAGAATTTTTCAAGTATTACTTTACACCGATTTGGTTTTAAGTAGTACAGCCTCATATTTCAAATGAAGACTGAGGTTTTAATGTTTTCTCAGTGCATGTACAGCGCTTCTTGGTCAGACTCTGATTTAGTTCCAGAAGGTAAACAGAATATAGAGAGTGCGGCATTTGCACTGAGCAGATTTGTGAAACTGTTGCTGCTGTTATCTTTATCACAGTGTGGTTTTTTTTTTTTAAATGTTACAGTGATCATTTGCCATACCAGGTCATATTTGCCAGTAAATCCTTTTTAAGGGGAAAGAAGGCTGACGACTTTCAATACTTTATTTACTTGACGTGTTCAAATTTTTTCCCTACTGGTTTCTGTAGGCAGAGAAGGTTGATTTAACACATGATCAGCTTTATATTACTGATCATGTTCAGCAGGACAACAGGAGAAGAAAAGTAATGTAAATATGATGAAAATACTTTTTTTTTTTCCCCCTGGAAATGACAAGTAATACTAAAACAGTTGAAGTGGTCAAGTGATTTCCCAATATTGCTTTTCCTTGGAAGCCATTTGTGTTAATTCTGCAGAGATTGTTATTCTTTTGTATTGATACTGTGGTTGGTGCTATGTAGCATATGCAATAGAGAGACTTTTCCGCCTCGGGAACGTAGTGACAGGACTAGAAATGGGGGAGGAAATGGACAACTCATGAGACAGTTGCTCTGTTAAATTCCAATAAAAACGTGGAAAACACCTTTGTAGGACACCTGTGCAATATTGTTCCATGGTTATGACCACAATTACTGGGGGATGTGATGCGTGCCCTGTCAGGTGGGCTTCCATCCAGGCAGCTTTCTTTGATCCTTGTAGAAAAACGGTGCAAAGCAAGAGGCCGTGCAGCCGCGCCGGTTTTGGTGGTGTGCATTAGAAAGAGACATTTACAAAAGCGTGTGGCTTTTGGAGCATTTAATCCACACTCTAAGGGGTTGGTTTTGTTCCCTATCACCAGTGGTTGTTTATGTGGGACTTAGTGCCTGAACTGCTCCTCTTGCAAGCATCCCTTTATTAAAAATATGTTATAACGTGCAAGACAGCGTCAAGATGTGTTACTACTAATGGCGTTTATCTGGAATGAATGCATGTACCTACTGTTTTAAAGTGTTCCTAACAGACAGGAAAGCTGTGATACAATATGGAAGTTTAACTGGTGGAAATTCGACTATAGCTCACCTTTGTCACTCATTTTAGAGATGCTTAGGAAGTTCTGAGATTGGAATGTACACATCAGAACTCAATTTGCAAGCTGTGATTGACAGCGTTAGAGGTCTCTCTGATTGCTCCTGTGACTGGAGTCTGTAGTTCAAATGCTGTTTTAATGCTGAGTTTAAGTCCAGAGCACTTGCTTAACTTTTGTGGAAATGAGAACTGTTTTTTGTCTTCTGCTTCCTGGGACCGACGTGACCTATGGAGTAATTTCAGCCTCTTGGTTCTGAGATTGGGTCGGATCTCATTTTGGCAAAACTTGAGTGATTGGCCTTTGTCTAAGGGACCTCTAGTGTAATCAAATAGGAGAGAGGGTCAGCACGTGAACTCCTCAGACATACACAGTCAGGTAATTTAATTCTAGCAAATGAAAATGTGAAATATATGACATACAAAAATAGGAAAAACAATTTTTGGATTAGAAACAAGTTGTTACAGTCGTCTCTTGATTTAATGATCTCTGATACTCCGTGCAAGCAAGAAAAACAATGGAATTTTAAAGTAATCTCTCAAAGTTATTTTAGTTTGCTAATTAGGTTGTTGCAAATATTAGGCCTTCATAGGACTTTTGCCCAACTGAGGACAGAATAAGAATTTCAGAAATTGACCTTACAAATTGTTCGGAAATAACTGTTTTATTCCAATACAAAATATTTTCTAAATTTCAGGTAAGGGAGAGTTATATAGATAAATTTGAATATACTCCCAAAATTAGGGGTGTAAATTTTGAAGTGCAGTAGAAACAATAGAATTGGTAATCACAAGAGTATTTAACAAGTTTTATTAGAGACTTGTTGATACTGTAAAGTTATTATTGGGACATCCTAATAAAAGTGGTAGACTCTAGTCCATATTCTTGTTGTTATGTGCTTCGTAGGTGTCGTGGTTTGGGCCAAATCCACCACTGGGGACCCGAGGGACCCCAGACGGGACCGACAGATGCTCCCCTCTACCCCTCTACAAAGAGAGAGGCAGAGGAGGAAAAAGAGACTTACGAGTTTAGAAGAAACTAAACTACTTTAATGAAATATTAATAATAAAATAAAAAGAAATAATGAAAAATATATACAAAACCGTATCAAGCTCCCGAGATGACAATCATGTCACCGGCTGGCACTGGGGCAGTCCCAGGCTGGACTCAGTGGCGGACGGGAACTGGATTCCGGATCTGGAGTCAGGATTGGGATGACAGGCAGACAGAGTCCTCCTCGGACGTCGGCCATTGAAGGAAGAGCCCCGTGACCCTTTGGTCCCTCAGCTTTTATACTGAGCATGAGGCAGATGGGATGGAATACCCTGTTGGTCAGTTTTGGGTCACCTGTCCTGTCCGCTCCTCCCTGCAGGTGGGACCCCACTATGCTTTTCCGCTTCCGACCCTCCAACGTGGCAAATAACAAAGTTGGTTGGCCTTGACTGTTATGGCAATAAGTGTAAGCAGGAGCCTCTCTGCATCCCATGCCTGGGCATCAGCTATAAACATTGGCCTTATCACTCTGAGAGAGTGAACACTGTCTGCACAATATGCAGTTAATTTCAGTTGTTAGAAGAGGCCCAGCTAAGAAGCGAAGTTACTGAACAAAATTGGTTCTGTTTTACCTCAAACCAGGACATTCCACCCCTTATTCCATACCATTTGCATCTTGCTCAGATTACTATTACTTTTATACATCAAATTTACACACACACAGTTATATATGATATGGATATATGCAGGTCACTCATCTATGGTTTATGTTTATATACAAATTTTTAAGTCCATTTAGTTCATGATTGCAGGATCTCATCTCAGGGTAGGAAAGATGGTACAAAATTCATTCTAGTCCGTGCCCATGGGTAGCATGTTCATCTTGAAGAGCTTGCTGGACGCCACTTGATGAAGTTAGCTCAGGTTTCATCACCACTGTGTTATTCTGAAAAACACTTATTGAACATTGTTAGTATTATGTAGTGATCAGCATCATACAGCTCAGGATTGTGTATTCTCACCAAGGGTTAAATTCCCTTGAGGTACACATTGAACTTCTCCATCCTTCAGCATCACCCACCAAGTACATCCAGGTCCTTGGGCAAAAACAGTCCCACGAATGGGTTTGCTTTTGCCTGAAGCAGGAAAAACCCAAACAGTTTTCCCTAACAAATTCCTTTCATGCACCACAGGGACTTTATCCCCTTCTACAGTATGTAAAAGGTCTGATTGAGCAGGACCAGCTCGATTGATGGATCCCCTGGTGTTAACTAACCAGGTAGCTTGTTGTAAATGCTTGTCCCAATTTTTAAAGGTTCCACCTCCTATAGCTTTTAGGGTGGTTTTTAACAGTCCATTGTATCGCTCAATCTTCCCCGAAGCTGGTGCATGATAGGGGATATGATATATCCACTCAATACCATGTTCTTTTGCCCAATTACTTATAAGATTGTTTTTAAAATGAGTCCCATTGTCTGACTCAATTCTTTCTGGTGTGCCATGTCGCCACAAGACTTGCTTTTCAAGGCCCAGGATGGTATTCCGGGCAGTGGCATGAGGTACAGCATAGGTTTCCAACCATCCTGTGCTTGCTTCCACCATTGTAAGCACATAGCGCTTACCTTGGCGAGTTTGAGGGAGTGTGATGTAATCAACTTGCCAAGCTTCCCCATATTTATATTTCAGCCATCGTCCCCCATACCACAAAGGTTTTAACCGTTTAGCTTGCTTGATTTCGGCGCATGTTTCACAGTCATGGATAACCTGCGCAATAGCGTCCATGGTTAAATCCACGCCTCGGTCACGTGCCCATTTATATGTTGCATCCCTTCCTTGATGACCTGAAGTGTCATGGGCCCACCGAGCTAAGAATAGCTCACCTTTATGTTCCCAGTCCAAGTCTGTCTGGAAAATTTTAGCAGCCTGATCCGCTTGCTGATTGTTTTGATGTTCCTCAGTGGCCCGACTCATGGGTACATGGGCATCTACGTGACGTACCTTAACGACTAGGTTTGCTAGCCGGTCGGCAATGTCTTGCCACAGCTCAGCAGCCCAGATGGGTTTACCTCTGCGCTGCCAGTTGCTCTGCTTCCACTGCTTTAGCCACCCCCACAGAGCATTTGCCACCATCCATGAGTCAGTATAAAGATAGAGTATTGGCCACTTTTCTTGTTCAGCAACGTCCAATGCCAGCTGGATGGCTTTTACCTCTGCAAATTGACTCGATTCACCTTGTCCTTCAGCAGCTTCCGCGACTCGTCGTGTAGGACTCCATACAGCAGCTTTCCACCTTCGATGTTTTCCTACAATACGACAAGACCCATCAGTAAACAAGGCATACTGTTTCTCATTATCTGAGAGTTCATTATATGGTGGAGCTTCCTCAGCACGTGTCACCACCTCCTCTGGTGGCATCCCAAAGTCTTTGCCTTCGGGCCAATTTGTGATCACTTCTACGATTCCTGGGCGATTTGGGTTTCCTATTCGAGCTCGCTGCGTGATTAAGGCAACCCACTTACTCCAGGTAGTATCGGTGGCATGATGAGTAGAAGGAACTTTACCCTTGAACATCCAGCCCAGTACTGGTAATCGGGGCGCCAGGAGGAGCTGTGCCTCAGTACCAATTACTTCTGAAGCAGCTCTAACTCCTTCGTATGCTGCCAAGATTTCTTTCTCAGTTGTAGTATAGTTGGCCTCGGAGCCTTTATATCCCCGACTCCAGAATCCCAGGGGTCGACCTCGAGTCTCCCCTGGTGCTTTCTGCCAAAGGCTCCAGGTAGGGCCATTGTCCCCGGCTGCGGTGTAGAGCACATTTTTAATGTTCCGTCCAGTTCGGACTGGTCCAAGGGCTACTGCATGCACAATCTCTTGTTTAATTTGCTCAAAGGCTTGTCGTTGCTCAGGGCCCCACATAAACTCATTTTTCTTTCGAGTTACTTCATAGAGAGGTTTCACAATCTGGCTATAACCTGGAATATGCATTCTCCAGAAACCCACAACACCTAAAAAGGCTTGTGTTTCCTTTTTGTTAGTAGGTGGGGACATAGATGTTATTCGGTTAATTATATCCATTGGGATCTGGCGACGGCCATCTTGCCACTTAATTCCCAAAAACTGGATTTCTCGTGCAGGTCCCTTGACCTTACCTCTTTTAATGGCAAAACCTGCTTTCAGAAGAATCTTAATTATTTTCCTACCTTTGTGGAAAACTTCTTCTACTGAATTACCCCACACAATGATGTCATCGATATATTGTAGGTGTTCTGGAGCTCCACCCTTCTCCAGTGCAGTCTGGATCAGTCCATGGCAAACAGTAGGGCTGTGTTTCCACCCCTGGGGCAGTCGATTCCAGGTGTACTGGACACCCCTCCAGGTGAAAGCAAACTGTGGCCTGCACCCTGCTGCTAAAGGAATAGAGAAAAAGGCATTAGCAATGTCAATTGTAGCATACCATTGGGCTGCCTTTGACTCCAGTTCATACTGAAGTTGTAGCATATCTGGCACAGCAGCACTCAGTGGTGGTGTAACTTCATTCAGGCCACGATAGTCTACTGTTAATCTCCAGTCCCCATCAGACTTTCGCACTGGCCATAGAGGGCTGTTAAAGGGTGAGTGAGTTTTGCTGATCACTCCTTGGCTCTCTAGCCGGCGAATCAGGTTATGGATGGGAATCAGGGAGTCTCGGTTGGTGCGATACTGTCGTCGATGCACCGTGGCAGTAGCAATTGGCACCTGCTGATCTTCAACCCTCAGCAGTCCCACAACAGAAGGGTCATCTGAAAGACTGGGTAAGGTAGACAGCTGTGTAACATCCTCAGTCTCTACAGCTGCTATACCAAAAGCCCACCGATACCCTTTTGGGTCTTTAAAATACCCTCTCTTGAGATAGTCTATGCCAAGGATGCACGGAGCATCTGGACCAGTAACAATGGGGTGTTTCTCCCATTTATTCCCAGTTAGGCTCACTTCAGCCTCTAATACAGTCAGTTCTTGAGATCCGCCTGTCACTCCAGAAATGGTGACAGTTTCTGCCCCTTTATGATTCGATGGCAATAGGGTACACTGTGCACCAGTGTCCACTAGGGCTTTATACTTTTGTGGCTCTAATGTGCCAGGCCATCGAATCCACACAGTCCAATAAACTCGGTTGTCCCTCTCCTCCTCCTGGCTGGAGGCAGGGCACCTCTAATGTTGACCGTAGTACCTACGATTATCAGATCGGTTCCTACCTGGTCCGTAGGATCGCCTACCGTAGGTTGGAGCAGCCTTCTTCCTGTCAGAATCCTTTCTCCTACCTGCTTCATTTTGCAACTCGAGCACCCGTGCCTGTAGGGCTGAGGTAGGTTCTCCATCCCACTTCTTCATGTCTTCACCATATTCACAGAGGCAAAACCACAGGATATCTCGCATCGGGTTTGATTTGTCTTGAGTCGGAGGGTGTTTTTTCTCTTGAGTAGGAGGGCGTTTCCTCTTAGCAGCTGCAACATGAGTCTGTACAGGGAAAGAATGGAGTTTTTCCTCCACCTTGGTTAGTTTATCAAACAGTTTATCGGTTTGCTCAACTAATTTCTGGGTCATTTGCTCTATTTTCTCAGTCAGTTTCTCAGTCATTTTCTCGGTGGTCACAGTCAGCTTCTCAGTCATTTTCTCAGTCATTTTCTCGGTGGTCACAGTCAGCTTTTCTATGGCTGCCACAGAAAAGGGACGAGAGAGACTGTCTTCATACTGTCGTACCTTATTAACCACTTCATTTACAGTTGGGGTGTCAGTATCAGATCCTCCCCAGACCATTGTTGACAATGTGTGGGAGTATGTTGATGGTGCACTTTGTACAAACTTTTTTAGCATAGATTGTTTGCATGGCATTTCATCAGGGTCTACAATCACTTGCCCATCACTATAAATCACCTCTCGCACAGCCATTTCTCTCAGGTACTTAATACCTTTTTCCATGTTGGTCCATTTACTTGGACGGCATTCGATATCGTCCTTAAAGGGATACCTGTGCTTTATGGCTGACACCAGTCGCCTCCAGAGACTGAGAGTGCTTGTCTTTCTCCCAATCTCTTTATCAATACCTCCATCCTTGGCCAGGTTTCCCAATTGCCTAGCTTCTCTGCCATCTAAATCTAGGGTATCTGCCCCATTATCCCAGCATCGGAGCAACCAGGAGACAAGTGTTTCACCTTCATGACGACTAAAGTCCTTCCTGATATTTCTCAGATCTTTCATAGAGAAGGATTTAACAACTACCTCTACATCTGAGTCCTCCTGTGGTGAGGCTGCCCTAGAAGGGGCCTCTCCAGCATCTGCTCTAGAAGGACTCTGGCCTCTGTCTTTTTTCAAAGGTCTCTTTCCCTTATCTGGTCTTGAAGGACCCTCCCCTGGATCTTCTTCAGAACCCTCCCCCAAGCTATCTGACTTGAGGTGGTCTTTGTCGTAAGGGGTAGGGGAAGGAGTTGACCTCTTCTTCTTCCTCCTGGTTACCGGGGCAGCTTGTGCCGATTTTGATGGAGTTTGAGTAGGTTTGGTACTGGTTGTAGTGGCTGCAGTAGCTTGTGCCGGGACGGGCGGCGGAGGGGCCGGTGTTGTTGCGGTGGGGGGGGCGGCTGCCGGTGGTGCCGGTGCCGGTGCCGTTGCAGGCGGCGGCGGCGGCGGCGGCGGAGGCGCCTGTGCCGTGGTGGTTGGGGGGGCGGCTGCCGGTGGTGCCGGTGCAGGCGGCGGCGGCGGTGGTGCCGGTGCCGTTGCAGGCGGCGGCGGCGGCGGAGGCGCCTGTGCCGTTGCGGTGGGGGGGGCGGCTGCCGGTTTTGCCGTTGCTCTGGGGGGGGCGGCTGCGGCCGGGCCGGGCGGGGCCGCGGTTCGCGCCGCTGCAGATCGCCGAGCGGCTGCGCGGGTCTGAGTGGCGGCAGCGCACGGTACCCTACAGCTACCCCAGCACAGATGTTTCACATGAAACCACCCCTGCACCACATTCAGAAGCACCAACAACAAAATCACGATCTTAACAAGGTACCAGTCCTTATCCTCAGAGCCCAGAAGGTTTCCATGCCCCAGCTCTGAGGGTGTCACATTAGCATAAGTATCAAAGGGCGAAGTAAACATTCCCCAGGTAGAACCGACAGTATAATTAATAACAGAATCCATCACCTGATGCCCGAGATATACAGGTAGAGCCGTTACCCACCTCATCGTGTTATACATCTGAATTGCAAACCACACCAACATAGCACCTTTAAACCTTCCCATAACAAGACAAAGAATAAATAAAGTTTGCAATGCATTTGACAGGTTAGACCAAGCTGACTGCATTAAAGTCCAACAAAGCTGTTTAAAGGCATGATACATGATTTTATCTAAGAACGACATAATGCGAGCTGTCTGTTCTAATCTCGGAGCAAGTTGGAATTCAAACTATTTGGACAATTTATCACAGCTCTGGTGGAGCACTGTTCGTGCCCCACGTTGGGCGCCAATTAATCTGTCGTGGTTTGGGCCAAATCCACCACTGGGGACCCGAGGGACCCCAGACGGGACCGACAGATGCTCCCCTCTACCCCTCTACAAAGAGAGAGGCAGAGGAGGAAAAAGAGACTTACGAGTTTAGAAGAAACTAAACTACTTTAATGAAATATTAATAATAAAATAAAAAGAAATAATGAAAAATATATACAAAACCGTATCAAGCTCCCGAGATGACAATCATGTCACCGGCTGGCACTGGGGCAGTCCCAGGCTGGACTCAGTGGCGGACGGGAACTGGATTCCGGATCTGGAGTCAGGATTGGGATGACAGGCAGACAGAGTCCTCCTCGGACGTCGGCCATTGAAGGAAGAGCCCCGTGACCCTTTGGTCCCTCAGCTTTTATACTGAGCATGAGGCAGATGGGATGGAATACCCTGTTGGTCAGTTTTGGGTCACCTGTCCTGTCCGCTCCTCCCTGCAGGTGGGACCCCACTATGCTTTTCCGCTTCCGACCCTCCAACGTGGCAAATAACAAAGTTGGTTGGCCTTGACTGTTATGGCAATAAGTGTAAGCAGGAGCCTCTCTGCATCCCATGCCTGGGCATCAGCTATAAACATTGGCCTTATCACTCTGAGAGAGTGAACACTGTCTGCACAATATGCAGTTAATTTCAGTTGTTAGAAGAGGCCCAGCTAAGAAGCGAAGTTACTGAACAAAATTGGTTCTGTTTTACCTCAAACCAGGACAGTAGGTTGTTCTGCTTCATTAGAATTGCATACCTGTGGCTCCAGTCAGAACTTGCGTTTCAGTCATCACAGCTTTAGAAGTTTCTCAATTTAATATGTGTATTCAGAATGCAACCATATTTCAGATACATCTGTATGAGCTTAATTTAATTACTGTACTTGGCAAATATATTAAATAATAAACACTGACAAACTATAATAGTAGTAGCAGTAACAATCTGCATACAAAGTTAAAATATTTTTTTAATATTACATGAACAAAATGTTGTTTCCTGGTAGTTTTTAGGTACCTTTTTTTGATTTTTAATAATGTTTTCTTATCAATATGTTCCACTAAATAATGAGTAAGTTCTCATGATGGTGTTCAGCTTGATATAAACATGTAGCTTGAGAGGAACATTCAGACAGAGCAAACAATGAAGTTCATGTGATCACTTGAAAGCCTACACTGATTTTTCTGTTTTTGAAGATGTTTGCTAGTTTTATGTTTTAGATGGCTCCTTTTTGCACGTGCATTTAAACAGAGTATATATTCTGCCTAAGAAAATTCTGTATCATTAGTTCCAACACAGAAATTTTCATTCATTTATTTATTTACTTTTTTTTCTTTTGTTGTTTTGAAAGGTTTAATAGATTAACTTTCATATTCAGGGCTACATTAGAAGTAGTGAATTGAACTAAAGCCAGACCTGCAATCATCTCCGCAGGAAAAAAAAAATAATGTTTGACTGTGGTTATTTAATTTCTTTGTGCTTCTGTCAATGCAAAGGAGTATATGGAAGTAAAATACTGAGAAATAAAGTTAAGCTTACAATTTACAGCAAAGTAAAAGGAAGTTATTAATACATTAATTTAACTTTGTGGAAATTGAAGGGCTTTTTTCCCATTAATAATTATAAATACTTGGAATATCTTACTTTAAAATCAGACTGATTCACTGGAGGAAATTTTGACCTGGCTAGATAAATAACTTCTTTTGATATAAGTTTCTAAAGCATAGCTGAAAAGAAAAATTAAGCTAATTTCTATGTTGATGTTGGAATCCCTCTTAAAAACTTAAAAAATCACAGAGGATCTATGAGCTGCTTTTTTCCTTCTGAATTTGGTAGTAGGAATGGCTACAGAGTTTCCGATGAAAACTAGTAGTTATTCATTTTTTGGTCCAAGGCAGCGTCTTTTCATGATTAATAGACTACTTTCTCAGAGTCTAAAATTGTGTCACCTGTGGTGCTTAATAAAATTTAGTGGTTAATGTGGTGCTTAAAATGTGGTGCCTAATAAAACCTGAGGACGACAGCAGATCTGGAGTAAAATTGCTTCGAGGACATGTTCGATTTACAGGATGTGCTCCAGTTCCCCCTCCTGCTGGGTCTTCTGAGTTAGGGTACAAGCTACATTTTTGACTTAGCTGTAAGGTGTCTGTGGACACTGACTCCAGAATGTGTTACCAAGAAGGGTTTCCTTTGAGGAAATATTTAAGAGGCGACTTATAGCTGTCTAGACACAAAAGTTGCGCTGAATCGAGGTGTATGCACTTCAAATGACTTAAGGACATGGATGGCCACCCTGCTGTACACACTATTGTGCTGATATAAAATTGGATATGTTGGGCTGATGTACGCTTTTAAGCTAACAAATGAGTAATGTGCATGCAGTGAATTGCATTGTTTTAATCATGTTTGTCTTAAATTAATCCGTTAGTCTTAGTGTTAAACCCAAAGTCCGGGAGTATTTGTGCATTAATGGGTGACAACTGCCACGCATCCATCTCATGATATGAGCTGAAAATACAATTGCTTTACACATTAATCATTAGAAAAGAATATTAATTAGCATATTTTTAGAAAGGTGTGTGTATAGAATAGATGCAGGTGTTAATTAAGAATGCTACCATGAAAACGTTTTTCTGGAAGCATCTGGAAGGATATTGGCTTTGCTAATGGTTTGGGTTTCTCCAAGAGAGAAAAATGAGCAGTAGGTTTATTTTTATAATTTTTGTGAGCTGCTATGGTCAACATCTAAAAGACGGTCTGCCTGGCCAGCTTTACTCCATAGTTGGTAGGTAGATGAGAGTATGCAGAGCCGTCTGCTTCTCAAGCGATGAACGTGTCCAACTTTGAACAGGTTTGACAACGTAGAATTCATCAAGTCTGTCCTTTCCAGCTTTTCACTGTTCGCTCCTTCTCGTCACGTTGGAAGAGTCGGTGGTTAGGCTTTGACTTGTTCCCTGGTTGGATGCTTTGGATGGAGCTGAAAATTGCTTTTACCCATAATTCTGTCTCTTTGATTAATGAGGTTATTACAGGACAAGAGCTTCTTTGTAAGAGCATATTCAGTGCTCTGGGGCCTAGCGTGACTAGCGGATGCAAATTGTATGGAAGCAATTAAATCCAAAGGAAATGTCACGCGGGCTGAGTTTCAGCATACAGACTTGTGATATTTTCCCTCTTCATTTTAGAGAGGGAGAGAGGTGGGCATGATGGGGGTAGAGGTAGGGTGATTTTTTTTCAATTTGGGGATTTTTTTACATTGATTAGATCAAAGTCCAGACCTGGCGTGAATGTTAATATCTGTGCCTGTTGTATGACCTCTTCAAGAAGGAAAAACTTGGGAACACTGCACTGTACGGCAGTATTCCCTACCTATGACTGTTTTTAAAGCAGATGTGACTGAAGCTACAGTGAAGGGACAGTTAAAGGCTTGCTTAGAGAACTGAACAGAGTGTATCGTGTTAAAACTGAAATAACTGCTTAGAGCGTCACCACTAATTACTACGACATCAGGGGAGGTGTGAAAGAGGAGTTAGAGATCTTGCTCTTCTTAAAGAAATTCTTAAAGGTTGTATTAAAGTGTATCGTGTCTCTGAAATAAAAAATTGTGAGATTTCTGTTTATGTGGGATTCTTAAAGGCCACTACCAGACTTAAATGCTCTCTGGTTTTGTTGGATTTTTTTAAAGAAGTTCTCAACACTCCTTGATTGACTTGTTTTCTTAGGCTTCACCTTCACTGTGAAGCGCCTAAATACAGCAGCATCAGAGGAGGAGGAGGCGCGAGTCATTGGGAAGCTGACCTAGGTTGAAGGAAACAGCAGCACGGTTCTCTTGTGCTGCAGAGTGGGACTTAGGAAATCACGCAATCTCTCTGTGCCTTCGTTTGTGGTATGTAAAACTAGAAGAATACGTTTTACCACTTTCTAGTAGCTCATATGAAATAGCATGTTAAAGATTGAGGCGCTAGCATGAAACTCTGTAGTGATACTGGTAATGCAGCGCGTGCGCATTAACAACTGATCAGCGTCTGTTCTTGCCCGTGAAAATTTTCTGTGTATCGAAGCAGACAGCGTGCAGGAATAAACCCTACATTTTTGCTCCGTGGAAGTAGTTTCTTACAGTGTAAGCTTACAGCCTTTTGCAGTGTTACCATTCTAAGTGAATCCGAAGCTTGTGTTTCCATAGGGCTGCTCAGACTTTAACCACCGGAATATCACAGTGCGGTGAGTGGTGATTCTTGAGCACTCTACCAGCAGCAGGAGATCAGAATCCCTGGAGAGGTCTGCAGGTTGCCCTTTAATATCCTTCTCCTGCAGGCTTGTTTACAGAAACCGAGGACAGTTTGTGCAAACTACGGCAGTGCGTTTGGAGGCAGAGCAGAGTTTTTCATAGGAGCAAACTTGACAGATGTAAGAGGAGGACAGATTGCCCAGCTGGGGTTTGTTAGATTTACAGGACATATTTTCAAAGGTCTCTTTACCTGATGAATCATTTGGGGGATGTGGGTTTGGAGTCTCCTTTTTTAAAAAGGAAGAGAGAAAAAGAACAAAACCAAGCTGTTTGTGTCATTTGTTTGCCTAGGAAACCTTCTGTACATAGTATGTGAATGTTGTTTTCAGAATTTTCTCAAAATATGGGATTTTCAGAAGCTTTGGGAATAAAAGTAATTATCGCTTGAGAAAGGCTTTGGATTTTCTGCTTAGTTTGGACAAAGGTAACTTTTCTGATCTTTACGTCCATTCTGTATGATTTCTTTTAGAGCCACGTAGGAGGGTACGTTGTGTGGATACGCTTCTCTGCAGCCTCTCGCCAGGGCCATTGTCCACCTAGGTTAGATACCTCAAACAAAGCGGGCTTCGCATCAGTAACTGGGTACGGCCTGCACTGTGTGCTCATCGCTGTGCAGCTTTGTGGGCAACGTAGTAAAAGGTCAACATTTTTGAGCTTACAGGAGCAGAATTTAGTGTGGGAGTTCTCTACAAAAGGTTTATTTATTTCACATTTGGGTTTGACACTACATTTTCCTAGTCATGTTTGTCATTTTACTCATTCTGTATTTAAACGGAAATGTAACTGCTTTTGCCTTGAGAAGTCAGGAAAAAATATTTTCTTGCAAATGTATATGGCTTCATGCGAAGTTCATGTGAAAATGGTGGACCGGATTTTAATGTTGAATAAATGTGTGTATATGCAATCTACAGTTCCTCTGACGTGGCAGCCCTGCTAGCGGGAGGGGTGTAGTGATGCCGGTGATTCTTAGCATCCCTCCGTACTGCAGAGGATATACCAAATATCATTTTTTGACAGCCATTCCTTTAATGAAGACTTTCCCAGTCATGCGACACTCTTCTCAGAGATGCTGTCATCACTGTCTCTCAGCCCTGATATCACCCAATTAGTAGATTATAATTTTAGACAAAACTAGTTTTTCTTAGAGGTGGTAGAGGGTTGTGCTTCTTCAGTCATGTTTTGTATTTGGCATTTTGATTTTTTTTATCTGCTACTGAAAGACTTTATGGCAGTGGAGCATCGATGAAATTATGCCACTGCAAGAGACTGGACAATGTAAAACTGAATAACTAGAGTAAAAGAGATTTTTAGTGAGACAGTTTTCAGCTTAGTGAAAGTGGAACATTAAATGATTGGTATTTAAGAGAAAGTAAGGTTTTGCTAAAGATTCAGCACTGAAAGTAGTTAGTAAAGGTATGTATGTTGTAAAAGGTGGTTTGTCAAGCTAGAAAAGATCCTGGTTTGAGATTCGTGACGTTCCCAGGATTAAAAAAGCATCCTTTTTAAATTCTGCCAAAGTTGAAAGTGGAAAAATGTTGAATCAGTCATCATATTAAAAGAAAAAAAAGGGGCACAATTCCAATTAAAAAGAAAAAGCATCTATTTATGAAAATTTCTGGACCTACTGATTTCATATTGCTTTTACTTTGATTATGTTCTTTTTAGATTTCTTCGATTTAATTTTTTAATATGATTTGCTCTAAGTTCCGTCCAGAAATAGATTAAGAATGTAGAAAGTTCAGTTTCAGAGTTATTCTGACAGCCGTGTGAAGGCCTCTGTAGGCAACTGTTGGTACAGAGATTGTGGATGTGATCAGCTGTGGTGGAGCCTCAGCTGAAGGTCACCCAGGCGACATTCTATATGTCTTTCCACCCTTGGGAATGCTTGTTCCTGTTCTTTTTGTCTCGCTTTTAATTTACAACTGGAAAGGGAAAAAAAAGGTTCTCTGGGAAGTCTAAGACATTAGGCGACAGGTTGGTTTTTTCAGTGTCACACTCAGCCACATGTAATTGGACAAATATTTTAATCTTGAATTAATAGTTCATTTCAGTATTTGGGGGGTTGTTTTTAATTATTATTATTTTTTGAGACGACTTCGTAGAGCTTTCTTGTTGTTTCAGAAGTGCTGTTGGACTTGTTCTTCTATGACTGTTTATTTTATGTCAGCAGAAAAAAAGAAGTTGATGTAATGGAAAGGCAGAAGCTTAGCTGTTTTGACAGGTTTTAAAAATGTCCATTACCTGCAATCTAAAAAAAGTGTTGCAAAACGTGATTAGACAATTTCCTGGTACAATAAAACATCTCTTTTGGAAAAGATGCTTTGCAAAATGACATTGGTGATTGTTACACTGATTTTCTTTGTTGCAAATGAAAAGTTTGTTTGATTACTCTTGTGGGTAGGAATTATTTAATTAAGCATTTTCAAGAGCGAATCGTGAAGCAGAGGACCCAGACCTCCTTGCTCCCTAAAGGTGTGAAACACAGAGGTGGAACACGCGCGTGGTTCCCTGGCAGGGGCTGACGAGTGGCGGTGAGGTGCCGGGGAAGGCTGCCGTGCGGGGTGGGAGCTGGAGATCGCCGCACCCCACAGCGCTCTGTTCAGTGTGACTGCAGCGTAACCGTCAGCTCTCGCTGTCACTGGGGTCCCACGGTGACAAAGGGCTGCCCGCGTCTGCCCTGCAGGAGTCCCACAGTGACCGGGTGCGTTGCTGGGCAGGTGCCCCAGCTGCTGGTGACAGCGGAGCTTCTGGTGTGCTGCAGTTCGTGCTTGGAGCCCAAGAGTCCGTGAGAATGTGTCGTTCAATGGAAAGAATTCCATCTCTCCTCTTCCCAAAGGGAAAAGAGAGTCCCAGAACTTTACATTTAGAATTGATGGGTTTGTTCTTCTCTTGTGTCCTTACTCGTGAAGGACCAGATGACCCATACTTCAAGCAGGTCCTGAATAATTCATGGAGAACCCTAGGGACTCAGTTATGGGACCTTGTTCTGAGTTCCCTATTGCACTCTTAACGGAACAGTTTGCCACCTAGTTGGTGACTGTGATTGCATTTTGGTCCCCTGTCCAAGTAGAGAGATGACGTGAGACTCGGGAACGCCCCTAGAGAACTTTTCTCTCTTCCAGCCTGTTGGTTCCCTAACAGAAGGCTGACGTGCTCTGGTATGGGAGCTGACACCCACAATGCGTGTTCTGCGTTGCTTTGTCACTGGCGTGCAGGAAGCTTGTTTTGCAGTCTGTGATGTCTTCAGTCTGTGATGTCTTCAGTCTGTGATGTCTTCAGTCTGTGATGTCTTCAGTCTGTGATGTCTTCAGTCTGTGATGTCTTCAGTCTGTGATGTCTTCAGTGTGTGTAAATGAGGTATCAATTTTTACAGATTGCGTGAAAAATTTTCCTCTTTAGCTACAGAGGATTAATAAGAGTATTTCTTACCCTTTTTTAATAGTTCAAATATTGTTTCAAGCTTTTATTTCGGTTTCTTATTGTCTGATATTGCCAGTATTCCTTATTTATCCAAACGAGGCTCTCAAAACCCCTAGATGGTTTTCAAAGTTGTAGTCATTCGGGATCTGAGAGGTGTCAAGCTCTCCATTACTTCTGTAGGCAACAGTTTGTTTTAAATGCTTAGCGCTTACCAAGATGAGGCAAAAGTTTACTTTTCAAGGTTTTTCCCTGTGGAATTTATCTTTTTAGCTCTAAATGTAATGATTATTTTTTCCTGCAAACAGCTGAAGTGAGGGGATCTGTGTACTGATGTGTTCAGTAGCTTTCCCAGCACGGAGACCTCTTAGCTGGGACTTTCACCAGATGTGCTTGGCTTTTGATGTTAATTAAAATAACCCTGTTGACATGATGAGTAAGCTGATTTTGTTCACCGAAGCCTCCGTTTGTCTCGCCCAGCCATGGCATATTGCGAGATAACTTCTATTCGACAGTGACTAGAATGTAGGGTTTTTTTCCCTGGATTCTGTCTTCTTATGAGAAAAAATAATTCTGTTCTTAGCATCCTGTAATAGTTCTTGCCTCAAAATTTTACTTTTGTGGGGTTTCTTGTTCCTCAGTTTTCCAGTGGATTTTTTTCCAGTGGTGGAACACTTAAACACAAGTATACACAAGCGCAACAAGTATGCAGGCAAGAAATGTACAGTTGCTTCTTTGCAGTATCTCTCTTTGTGAGAACAGCATTCTTATTTTAGCATAGGCAAAGTACTTGATATGATGGAACTATTATAATTAATTCATTATATATATAATTTTATATATATAATTAAATATAATTAATTATAATTAACTATTATAATTAACGTAGTTATTTTAGGCTACGGAAAAGGGACTTTGAAAAAAATGCTCGGTCATTTTCCTGAATTTTTAAAATAAGTAAATAGCACATTAAGAGGTACACCATTGGAAAACATACTGTAATTGATTCTACCTGGTTTTGCTTTAAACAGAATTAATTGTTTTGGACTTCTTATGAACAGAAGAAGGAATAAAAATAGAAGGAAAAGGAGCTAAAATATGCGTAGAAGTTTCAGGTTCAGAAGTTTCAGGTTCCAGGGCAAATGCCGATCTCGCGTTGATAGAAGGGGCGTACGGAGCGGGGGCCGTGCCAGCAAACAGAGGCACGGGAACGTCGAGGGGTCTGTAGCTGGGCACGGGCTCGGGGCGTGCGACACCTTGGGAGTGCACCTGCGGGTTACAGGGCCAGTCGTCGTGCTGCTTTTGGGTGAAGAAAACTTTTAAATTCTCAAAATACAGGCTGCTGTATGACTTCATTGAAAAACTAATAAGCAGCAGAATGCTTCAGTAGCTAGTTAGTCTTAACTTGAATTGCTGGCCCCAAAATTAATTGTCCAAACTGTGACGATGTACGTGTCTGTCCCATTCACATTCTGTAAGTGGTGTAAAATTACTGAACTGTAAGAGTTTTTTAAGTGAGATTTCTCTTACTGGGAAGCCAACTGCTTTTGAAACAGAAATAATTAAAATGAAAAAGGCATGTAAATATTCCATCTTTAAAATTAGCACAGTATTGTCAGAAATTATGATGTATAGCTGCATGATCTCCTCTTGTGTTTTTTTGGGGGGAAGGGGAGCATCCACCAGGCACTGATGGCAGTGCGAGGACAGGAAGAGAACTAAAGCTGAGTTTACTCTAATGAGGTGGTGGGTATCATCCAACTTCAAGTGAGGAGTTGGGGCCTTTATAGTTGTTGTTCCCCCCCCACCCCCCCCAAAAAGAAAGTTTAGATCAAAAATTTGCAAAAATGTTGAGAGATTTTTCATGTAAGCAAATTACAGGAGTTTTGTCTACCTTACTTGTTTGTGACAATATTAAAAAGAAAAACCAACTAGTTCTTGAGAATAGGAAATCAGAGTCATTGGCCCTTCAGCAGTTTTGCCAAGATTTTTTTGCCACGGGACTACTTAAGGTGCATTTTGGTTTGCAGTGACTATTTTGTAGAAGCACGGGATGTAGTGGGAATCTAGTCCAGTCCCTTTCTATTAGAGACAACTCCTTCGTATGATTCCCTTTACATTTCTTTTGCGGAAACTTCGCTGATAGGCAGATCTCTTGTGTTGATATCCTGCCTCTTTACAGTGTGCCGAGCGTTTGCGTGTGTAATGGGAATATTACAGTAGGAATATAAATGTGTAGGCTTCTGTATCTGTCTACTGTAATTCACTGTACAGTAACTTCACAGAGAACTTTGCAATTCTAGTCCATAACTTGTAAAGAAGAGGGTAGCTCTTGGTATTAACCATGCCCATACTCACCCAAATCTGTGGAGATACGTTGTTTTAAGCCGTCGTCTGCAGTGGCTGACTGAATGGTTCACATTATTACGTTTGTTTCCTTCCCATGGTAGACTTCTTCTGAGGACAGAGGGATGATCCAACTTTGATTCCTTAAGCTCTGTTCAATTATATCAACAGCTAGACCTCCCATCTCTGGCGCGTTACTCGCGCAGACAGAAGCAGACTTGCCATGACGTTCGTTGCCAGACGCGTGGATGACGCGTGCTGCTGCTGTGGCAGCTCACCCCTTGTGCTGCAGCGTGGAAGTGTATGAACAGTCTGTGGCACCACTGGTGGTTTCAGTGCTGCGCGCCGGGAAAGCAGCTCTCAGCGTCTGGGGTTGTGCTAGCTAAAAGGAGTAACTCTGTTCGTGCCTGATTGTCTGCTTTGTCAAAAAAGCCTCAGGTTTGGGACCCGCTAGATTATCATATGGAGACTCTTGCCTTGATTTTCTTGTCAAATAATTGCCAAAACTTAGGCCTTGTAATCGGATCCAGTATTCGGTGCAGTACATTTAAAGTCAAATGCTTCTCAAGACATCCATTAAATTTTGATGTTTTGACATGCTGTGACATTATCACTGTGAAATTATCAGATCTTTCTTGTAACAGAGAATCGTACACTAAAAGGCGAAAGAGGAGCATAAGCTCACATAGAAAACGAAGGGGCATGCAGTCAAGTTGCAGGAGCACTGTCACTTTCCATTTTGTGCCATTTTTCCTGTAGAAGCAGACATGTGTTTGCATTTATTTGAGTAGTTTTGGGGTACTGTCTGGTTCGCTTTACTAACAGCGTGCCTTTTGCTGAGGATATTGTCTCATGAACGTTTCCTTTTTCTGCCAGGACGGCCTCCACTAGAACAATATTTTCAGTAGCCTTTTTTTATCTTGGAGAAACAAACGTCTGATTCATTTTTCTAGAAAAAACAGGAAGCTGTAAAGAAGACAGAAAAAGAAATGCATACTATCACTTACAGTTTAATTTATAAAGGTATAAAGCAAACTGGAAGTAACTGTTACATACTGAGGGGATATTACAGTTTTACTCATATTCATATATTTTCCTTATATTCTTCTGAACCTCAGGTGAAGAACAATTTAGGATGAACTTGTTAAAAAACAAAAATGAAAAACCACCTATACATATGAAAGCCTCAAATTAAAGCAGCTTCAGCACAACAGCATGTGTTTTGAAAACGTCCCGTGAGCTGTGTTAGCCGTCACAATGTTCAGTGCTGCTGCTGCGCTGTGGCTGGTACCGATCCTGACTAACGAAGCGCTTTTCAAAGCAAGAGAGAACAGCAAATGGGGAAATTTGAGTTGAAAGTTCTTTCTGGCCTGTATGAGGTTGAGATTTTTTTGAAGTGGAATTACATGATTAATGGATAAAATGTTCCAATTAATTTTAGCAGACTGAAAAAAATCCTGCACGTGAATAATCGTGGTACTAGGCATGGCTCTTTTTGCAGTAGAAATGATTAATCCTAAAGGCAGATTCTTCCCAGATTTGCATACAGATGTGTTATTTTGGCCTTCCCATATGCTGGAAATACCAATGGACATTTTGCACCTTTGAAAAGCAGCGTGACAGCATGCTGAAAGGGAGGGGGAGCATTAGAAACCACGTAGCACAGGAGGCACCGCAGTCGGGTGATGGTTCTCGGTACGTGCGATCCCACGCGGTAACTAAGTGATGGGGTGTTGGTACTTGGCACATCACTGGTACCGGTCTTCTACTTACCTTGCTGTGCACAACTTGGTCCTCCGCGCCAGTACTTTTGCTACCTTTCTTTCTCCCTGGGGGCAGTAAGTCTTCTCTGTTGCAGTGTATGCAGGTGAAGAATTACTTCATAAAACGCACGCATTGCTGAAGATTAGGTGTTCATGTTTTAATACCCGTGACAATGGAAGGAGGCTTAGAAATCTAAGAAGAACACATCCTAAGGAAAAGTCAAGTTAAAAAAATTCTGTTATTCTCATCGCTTTCACCCTCTGACAGATACAAGGTCAACTCCCTAAAAACTGTCATGAAATAGCTGTGTTGAATATACGTGAAGTTCAGTTTTCACTTCTGCAGATAAATAAATACTCTGTGGAAAGATTATCTTGACTGTATTTAAAGAGTGCTTGCAAAGTGCAGAACCATCAGAAATTAATCTGACGCTGTGTAGCTGAAGTGTCTGCCTTTGGGGCAGTGCTGGGAGAAAACTGTAGGTTTATATCCAAATGATGAGCGGTGCCACTTGGTTCACAGCCTTCGCAGGTTCATTGCGCAAAACAATTCAAATATATGTGATAGTTTGTAACTGCCAACAACCTGCTTGTCTGGTACCTGTTCAGCTCGCTCAGGAGTCTTAATCCCAAGCTCCAAAATTGCTTTTAGGCTTTTGACTGCTGAACACAAATTTTCTCATAATAAATAAATTTGGCTGTTTTGAAGTGGTATTTTTTTCTTGATGACCGTACTAGGAAGAGCAGGGAAGAAAAAAAAGTCTTAAATTCTTCTTGGGGCCATACGGAAAGAACATATCACTGCAAAAATTGCACCTGATACAGACATGACATTTGTCCTGACTTCGCCATGCATGTCAGTGTTGCAGCTTGCCTTTTTAGATAGTGTTTTACATCCTGGCAGAAGGGAAATGTTTTCTAGTCGGTCAGCATCCAGGCTTTTTACAGAAAAGCAAAGTTGCAAAGGTTGCTTTTGGTGTTTTACCATAGGGTCTTGGAGACAAAGCTTTTCCAGTCCTTAAAATTTTAATCGATACATGAAATTTTACATAAATCACTGTTTGTTTGTTCGTTTTTTTTAAAAAGTTAACTGCTGAGAGATTGCCGTTTACAAATGACTCATTCCTTTGAGTCATTTGAATGAGTATTCCTTTGATAGTGGAATTCCAGATGGGATATGCAAGAGTCTGGACCTGCCAGATCATTTATGCTAGACCTACATAAATCCTGCAAACTCTTCCCTTATACTGAATTCTCATTTTTCAAAACATTTATTTTATTTCAACTTAAAATCCTGGTAAGATGACCTCAGTGTAAAGCATTCAGATACAGACAAAAGTATGCCGGTGCTGCATAATATAGGTGATAATTAATTGATTGCTGTCCTGGTTTCAGCTGGGAATGTTATTTTTCTGTCTGGTAATTGCTGGGAAAGGAATGTCAATAATACCTATTGTTTTTAGTTGTTGCTAAGTGATGTTTACAGTATTCAAGGACTTTTTTCAGCTTCCCACGGAAGCCCAGACAGAACGATGGCATGGCCAAAGGACTATCCCATACCATAGACCTCAGGCTCAGTATAGAAATGGGGGTCAGCCGAGGGCGGGAATCCGCAATCACTGCTCCAGACAGCGCCAGTTCACTGGGTGGTGAGTGTCCAGTGTCATTATTATTATTGTTATTTTTCCCTTTCTGTTATTGTTTCTATTTAACTGTCCTTATCTCAACCCACCAGTTTTTTCCTCCCTTTCCCCTCTTTTTTCTTCCCCCTCTTCCCCCCCCAACTTCAGAGACAGGGGGGGTAGGAGGGAGTGAGTGAGTGGCTGGGTGGTTCTAGTTCCTGGCCGGGGTTAAAGCACAATTCCCGTAACTGCTGGAGAACACTCTCCAGCTCTTGCTGTGGTGAAGGTGCTTTGTTGCAGGAGTTTGTCCCAGCTCTTCCCCTCCTCCCTCCACCCCTTTCTGCTGATGAGCCAGGTGGGACTGTCGACGTGGGTTTAGATTTGAAGAACTGAACAGGCATGTTAGTATGTATGACAAAGTCTTGTTTTTAGGTGCATCACAGTTGCCAAAAAGAAAGGGACCTCTATTGTACAAGATACAGAGAGAAAATTGTGTGTTATGACAGCTATGTCCTTTAGGAACATCTGCAAAAACCACTTGTTCTGGGAATAACCACCATTATTTTGCTGACCGCAGAGTTGTAACTGCACGGTTGGACTTTTGTCTCTGCCAAAGACACTGTTCTCTTGCTGGGGTTTTGTAGTTGGATGTCCCTTCCAGAATTAGTCCTTGAAGCTGGAGCACCTCAGCGAGGCACGCAGAAGTTCCCGTCCGCTTAGGCACTGCTTCACGCGCTCTGGATTTAGGGAGCTAACTGCCTGCTGTGAAATCCAGCGGTAAAGGGGTTTTGCGGTCATGGCCGTGCCGAACTCATGGAAGTTTAGTTTTCCTTGCTGCAAGGTGTAGTGGATAACTCTTACTGATCTTCAGGTGATTACGATGTAAAGGTCCTTGCCGGCCTTTTAAGCCTTTTGTACGAACTGGATGGCTAGCAAATACCTTCTTTAGAAATAGAAGCCAGACATGCATTCTACATGAAAAAAAGATCAGGGGGACGTGAAGCTCATGTATAGCTTGCAGCCAATTTAGTGCCTGAACAATTACAACTTCTCAACCCATCTTTTTTGCCCCCCCTCCTTTGTCATTCATGTTTATAGTAACCAGGCCCATTAACCTCTTTTTTTCCTATGAAACTTCCTGCTGCTTTGAGGTCCATTTTTTATTTCCCTGCGCAACCTTTATTTTGACAGCTAAAGCTGTCTTTAGTTATGCTCTTGCATGTTATTCCCCTGGCTTGTTGACTCATTCACTGCACAGGATGAAACATTCAGTTAATAGACACTTAGGTGCTTTACTTCATCTCCTGCCTTGTGTTCTCCTGCCTTACTTACTGCACACTACTGAACTTGTTCGGAAGACACAAATACCGTCTTCTCCTTGGAGTTTCGGTGGCGCCCCTTGGCGGGCTGTGCCGGGCCTGTGGATAGCCTTGTGAACTTTCCTCATCTGGTCGGTCCTTTTTCTAGTTGGGGGAGACTGCCTGTGAAACACCCATTGGATCCGTAGTCTACCTCCGGCTTTGAGGTTCCGAATTTGTCTCTAGTAAAATAAAAAAAGGGATTCGTAATCTGACTGTCTGGTTTGTGAGCACAATCAGGCAAATGTAAAATTAAAGATTCCTAATTTAAGTTAATATTTAATTATGGGTGACAGAACTGTCATGTAAATTACAGGCACAAAATAGTGTTTTATTTTTTAGCTGAGTCTTTCAAAGCCGAGCTCTGTAACTGGGTGACCTGCAGATCATTCATTACGTCTAGAGGTTCCCAGCAGAAGATGTTATGTGTAATGTTCATTTCACATTGAAAGAGAAGAAAAGTCTGTTTTGTTTTGGTTTTTTCTCTGTATGTTCAGCTTTGGTAGAAAAACGTGCACTTGTCTGTTTTTCAAGAAGATGTCTGTAAGACCTGACGTGGAGTGTAATATTGTGGGGGTCTGTCTGTTTGTGTCTAGTATGTTCATACTTCTGGTATTGTTTTAGTGTTTCCAGAGAGCATACAGAAAAGCTTGGGGGGAACAATAATCACATGGAAATATTAAGTTGTTATTTGTCTCGGGTCACTTATTGGCCTTCACCTCTTAGAGTCTGGAAGGTCCAGAGAAGATCGATGGCTTCACACTTGCCCTGGATCAGGAGTTTGTGGCAGCAGAAAGCAGTTAGTTGCCATAAGAAAAAAACAGCAATTCTGGTTTCTTTCCTGTGCTTGTCTGTTTTTATGTTTTATGTCAACAAATCAACACATAAGATTGCTTTATATGATGCAGTCTGTCTAATGGGAATTAGTGTACTGACACGGACTTCAATGGACATAACAGCACAATAATAACTTTGGTAATGGAAGATACCGTGACGTTCGGAAGTAAAAAATAAAGCCTGTACAGTCGGTTGAACCCAGTAGATGAGTGAGACGAGAGCAGATTTTAAAAGGGAAACGAAGAAGATAATTTTCCCCTCCGTTTTGGTGGTTGAGTTGGCAGTGGCCCCTCAAGTTGCTCATGTTCTGCCTCTTGTTGAGCTGTTCCCCCGTTCCCTCCCCGGCAGGAGCGGAGAGCCGCTCTTGCGTGCAGTCCGTGTCCCGGCTGCAGGTTGTACAAACGCAGGTGAGGGGCTGACGAGCAGCCGGAGGTGGAAGTGTCCTCCCACCCCTCTCGGTCTGGTAGGACCCCTGGTGCAGAGGCTGGCCGATGAGACAAGGCAACAGTTCCATCTCATTCCCTGCCCTGGCTCCACTGCCTGCGGGGACAGAGACGACTACACGAAGCTGCCTGTCAAGGACAGTCGTGTCAGTGCCCGCTGAGTTCACCACTGTTGCAGTCGTGGCTCTGGGGGCACGTATCTGATGTCTATCTCCGGTCACAATTCGGAGTACCCAAAGAAAAAGACAGTGATTCTGTTTTGGCTCACAGAAGCTGAACTGAAAATGAAAATACAGGATGATTGCTCTTACCTCTCAGTCAGGTAATAATCTGATTACTTTCATTATTGTAAACTATGAAACTGCCAACATATGGTTATATTTTACCAGATAACTTTTTAAAGAGGACTGCTGTATTGCTCTCCTCTGCCAATAAAACATCACAAATCTTCATGAAGATGGCAGAGCTGCTTGCAGGTCGTATCTTAATCTGCATTCTCACAAAGTTTCTTTTGCCTGCTAGTAGTGTATTTTTGGTCAAGGGTTCATTTTCATTTACCATTTCATTGAATTTGGATATTGTAAATTCTTTGTCTTTTATTTTAAAGACCATAAAGGATTTTAAGGCTTTGAGCTCAACAAAATACCGTCTATCGAAAATATGTACAATGTGAAATTGTAAAGGAGAGGAACAAAGGTGGTGTAGGGAGCAGTGGACGGCCCGGGTGGTGGGTTTGTGGAACAGGGAGGAGCGGAGTCCGAGAGCTGTCCCCTCTGCTGCCCGCAGCTCCCTCCTGCGCCCCAGGAGGGGTGCCGAGCGCTTCTCCCCGCTGCCTGCTGGCAGGATGCGAGGGGGTGCACTGGGGCTGTGTCGGGGGAGGTTCACAGTGGACGTTAGGAGAAGGGCCCTTACTGGGACGGTGGTCACACACTGGAAGGAGCCCCCCAGGGAGGGGGTCACGGCCCCAGCCCCTGGCGTGTGGATGGCTCTCAGACATCTGGTCTAACTCTGAGATATTTTTATACGTTATTCTCAGCTTAAGGAAAGTCTTGCTTGTCCACATTTGTACTTAAATTTTAAAAAGGCAGATTTCCTTTCAAATAGACTGCGTTTGATCAGAATATTGCTATAGTGTCAGAATTGACAGCAATTCCTTACGTTCAGCTAAATCTCATTTGGAATTCTGGCCTCATTTTAAAATTCTCAAGTTACGTACAGAGAGGACCAATGCAGAACTGTCACCCTTCCTCAGCTGAGGTCAACTGTCAGCTACCAGACATTGTTTCTTTATTTTGGAAAGGTTTTGTTTGGGCAAAGACTTGGTCTTTTAACCAGATCCTGCTTTTCATCTGTTTTTCATGGCAAATGATCACATTTCCCAACCATTCGCAAACGGTGACTGTCTGGCAGGATTTCCTGGATACACAGTAGCTTGAGATTGTCAAAGGCCAACTTTCTGAACTCTAGCGATTAGCATGGTTATTTGCACTGCCTTTCCTTCCATGGGAACTAAGCAGCTCATCGTATGGAAGGTACAAACGAGGTCCAAGAACAATTCATCTGCTAGCTAATCACCTCCACCACGAATCGTAAAGGGAAAAAAGATAATTGAAAGAGGACACCTCCCAGCCTTTGTGAACTAAAACTTTCTGAAGAGCTGGCTCCAATATTTCGGGAGTCAGAGTTCGGTAAAAAAGCTCCTGAAAAAGTGATTTATAAGCTGATCCCATTTTTGTCTGGTAGAGTGGGGTACTGGGGACCTCGCAGCCCGTAACCCGTTAGTTAAAGCTGCGCGAGCAGGCGGCCGTGGGTGGCCAGCGCTGACTGTGAAAAGAACCGCTGCTTTATTAAACCCTTTTCTTTATATTCCAAGCTGACCTTCAAAATTAAAAGCAAGAGGGTAATAAAAACATGTAAACCCAGATACGCTTTGAGACCAATTTTAACTCGTTTCCTGTGAGTCAATTCACTGGAGGAAGTGGTGGGGTTTTCCTCATGTGCGTATGCCGTGTAAGGGATTGAACCCTTTGAAATTTTCCCATGTTCTGAGGGAACCCCCTAAATGGGTAATATGGAACAGTAGAGAAGATGTTGATGAGAGACAGGTTTTTGTCGTTATTTTCATAGAATCCATCACTTTTTTCAGGTCCTGAAAGTGCGGATGTTTTTTGAGTATCGGGAGTCCTAATGGATTTCTTCTTAATCTTACAGGGGAGAGGAAAGAGCTGTGCTCCATTTTCCTTAGCATACATCAGTTGGCTTTTGTTGATTGCTTTCCTTTTCCACACCTTATGAGGACTTAGGAAGAGAGCAAAATTCTGTTCTACCTTCTGTCTGTTGCAAGTTGTGTTTATCCTGAATTGTCTTTTGTCCTTACTACTGAGGTAGTGGTAAAACTGGTCCAAACAGAGGAAGCAAGATGAAGTCCTGATCCGTTCAAGTTCATGGGCATCTCGGTATTCGTTTAAGCGAAGCGGATTTTCTCCCATTGAATTTATTTTACAGAGGAAATGTCAAAGGTATCCCAATACCCTCTTTCTGTGTCCATATTGTCGAGAGTCTAACCTTTTTCCACTGTGTGAACGAGATCTAAAAGTTTGGGGGTTGTGAGGGTGGGCTTGGGGCCAGCTGGTTAGTTGGCTGGTTTTTAAATACGTATGGGTCTCCCACCCCTCTGGCTGTGACCGTCTGCAAGACGTCATCTGCGTGGTTAGCGCTGCCTGCGGCAGTGAGCACAGGCCCCGCTGCGGAGGGACGGCTCTCAAACCTCGCAAACCCCTTGGGCAGCACAGCTCTTTCGAGTAACTACACGTCCACGTCCCTATATACATATTACACATTATAAAAGAAATTCAGAAGTGTTTATTTAACTTCAGACACATAAGTTTGAAAGAACGCTTCTTAATCTACACCAGGTAACACCAAAAGGAGAGCAGGGACCGAAACCCCGGGTTTGGTGGTCAGACAAGCAGCACGAAGCGCAGATCCTTTCTTACCCCTCTAAGCGGTTCCATACTCCTTGTACAAGCATCGCTCCCGGTGATCTGTCTACCTTCCATAGAAGATTTGCTTCCACAAGCAGCAGGCGATCTTGTAACGCAACTGTGAGCTGCCCTTTTTTTCAGTGCCTGCTTCTTTCGTTAAATAAATCTGCGAAATAGGAGTGCGATGCATTGCGTCGCTGGCGAGTTGATAAAACTTCAGCACTTACAGTTAACAGTCACAAGGTTGTTCCTGACGATTTTTCAATAACAAAAGATATTTTCAAAAATACTGGGAGATTTGAGGAGCTTGAAATTTAAAATAATTATAGCCACCTCATAGCCAGTATTGTGGTAGAGAAATAGAAATCCAACGTAATGTCATTCATCTGAATAGTTATATCTGTGATGTAATGCATGAAGCTTCTTGCCTAAACATTATTTTTATTTTCTTATCTTGCAATTCAATCATAGGAGAAAATACTTTTGCCAAAGGAATTTTAGCAAACTAGTGAAAGTCTGATTGACGAGATGTAAATCTTGGTCTGAAGAATTAGAGATTTGGGGCTTTGAGGAAAAACAAAAAATGTATTTCAGTATCTAGTTTGGCGCTGCGTATCTGTTGTGCTGCAGCCGCTGACATTCCTATTAAAATATAAAGATTGTTGCCTGTAAAGTTCTGAGAGCAGAAGCTAGTTTGACTTTTTTGGAGCTTAATAAGTGTACTGACCTGAAAGCTGAGGTTGTGAGAATGATCTCCGAGGGAGAGCTGCAGTACCAGGAACTGCTTTGCACAAATGTGTGTGTTTTGAGCCAGAGTGCTCAGTTTCCAGTGAGGGAGAATCATCTGTTTGGGAAATATATTCCTCAAGCCAATTCATGTTATCGTTTGGAAACTCTGACCAAGCAGAACTGGAAAAAGAGAGCTTGCCCTAGGAAAGAGTTAGAACAACTGCTGTGCATTTGTGGAAAGCAATTCTAGAGGCTGTGGTAACACCATTTTGTTGTCTTTTTAAGAAATACTGGTTGCCGTAGGATATCAAAACCAACAGGTAGACAGGATGGCAGGTGTGCCTACTGTTGGAGTAGGCAATAATTTATTTCTGCAACAAACAGTCTTTTACAAAAGTGCGCTTGATTATATTGCAATGATCTGAAGCTCTTGAACAGTTATTCTTCGAATTGCAAAGATAAACCAGAACATGATGGTTACTCGAACAGCACGAATAACGGAGTGTTACTGGTATTATGATGAGCTCAACCCTACTAGTTCTCTGATCAAAAGGACACTGGTACTGGAAAAAATCGCAATTTTTTTTTCTGCACGTGCAACATGGACAATGCTCTGGAAACATTAATGGTGATTTTCTGACAGACGCAGAAAGCAAAACGTGAAATAAAAATCTAGACTGCAGAGGAGAGTTCTGGGACCAAATTCTGCAGTGTCATCCATTTCTCTGCCTCTGGCCAATGCAGTGGGATACAACTTTAAAAGATAATTTTTCTATAACTTCATAGGGATTTTCTGTCCCGTTTTGTTCTGGGTTGTTTGTCTGTCCTACGGTCTCTTCTTGCCTGGGGAGGATTTTGATTATTTCCCTGTAAGGGGATTCTGCATAGTTGAAGTGGGGTTTCTTGCTTGTTTATTTATTTATTTTTACTGGAATGCAGAATATGTTGAAATAATAACAGCTTGTCTAGAAATGCCAGCTTGGTAGTAAAAGAATATGTATTAGATTGGGCTGCTTCGCCTTTTCTTGTTACAGGACAGCACCATTTTATATTTCGTGTAGGTAAATCTTGATTGTGCGTAAATATGGTCACTTTTGACATGGCTGTTATATTGGTAAGTAGAGGCATTTGCAACAAAAGCTGATTATAGCCCTCTAGCTCAAGTGGAGGGCCACTAGTTATTTCTCATTCTGTTGCCTATTTAACAATTTCTGTAACTCGATGAATCTGAAAATGTCATGTATCTCTCACAAAGGAATATTTTGCCTTCAGATTATTACATTTTCCCCCCAAATAAAACAAACATGGTTTTCATAGTATCATTGATATGTCTCTGTAAATATGAGTGCTACAGGCACTCATCAAGTAAATAAATGCATTAATGCCATTATATATTGTATACATTAAAAAATCCCATAAGAATGTTCTATATAATAGTTTCATTCAGTACCTTTTCTTCTTTCTCTCAAGAATTGGGATTTCATCCAAGTTCTAAAGGTTAAGTTGTCAATAGAACTCAAAGAGTGTTTTGTTTCCATTTGTATAACTAGTTTAATGTTTTTTAAGTCCTCGGCATATACCAACAATGGAATCAGTCAGTGACGGGGAAGCTTAGCAGGACATTCTTAAAGTTCCCTTCGCAGCAGCAAATAATGCTGAAACTAATTCAGGAAAAGAGCAACTCTCTGCACTGAAGGAGTTATTTTAGTTAGTGCTTAGCATAGGATAATAAATATTCAAATACCTATGTAGTGTTCCAGCTTCAAGATTAGAAATTACGATGAATGTGCAGTAGGAGAACAAAGTCCGTGGTTCAATCAGTTTAATAATTACATTCTGCCTCCTTGTTAAAGCTTCATGAAATTTTCATGAAACATTATCAGTGTCTGCAAAAGCAAGTGCCATGAATTTTATTAGCTGAACCCGCAGGTTGAAATGCTGTAGACAGACACTTGGACCAACTACAGTAACGAATAGTTGAACTATTGACTGTTAGTTATTAATTTCTGCACTTTCAAAGGAGAAGTGATTGAGAGATACTGGGGGGTTTGTGTGTTTGTGTGCTTTTAGTGGTATAATGAAAGATCAAATCTTCCTCTTTCCAACTGTTGAAATGAACAGTGTAAATGAAATCCCTAGCTTGCAGCTTTAAGCTCTTCCGCCTAATAGCTATTTTCTCTTCATATGTATATACCGTGCGCGTGATCGTTTGCAAAATGTTATTAACATTTTGGCTGTGAATAAGGCAAACTTTTTCGCTTTCCTGATTAACAGCAAATAATGTCCGCAGATAATTAAAACGCTGAAGCTTGAACATAATACTCCACAGCTGTGGTGGCTGCCCAGCACGGTGGTGCCAAGGGTATGGTGGGGGCCCCCCGGGAGCTTTGGGGCAGCTGTGGCCGGGGGCTGGCTACGCGAGCCGACTCTGGAGTGCCCGCGAGGGCTGTGAGAGTGCCCGAGAGCGGGCGAATCTCTTCCCTTTAAGAGAGGGAAGTTGTTACAGTTGTTCATACTAAAAACCTAGTGAAGCGTATGTTCGTTGGTGTCTGTTTTGGGTATAAAATGAAAATATTGCTGTAGATTTCCGTTAATCTTTCCCGTTCTTCCCTCCTCTGTCAGAAACCACTAGACCACGACTGAGCATGAAGCAGACGGACGCTAACCCAGCCGTCTTGTAGTTCGGGCTGTTCTGGCCTCGGGGAGAGGAGCGTCCTGGCTCTGCCCTCCTGTTTCCAAACCTTCTCCTCCGTTTGGTTTGGACCAGCAGCCGTGGGGCGGCCGGCACAGTCAGATCAATCTGTTAATCTGGCTGAAATAATCAGCGAGGTTTGTTCCCACAGTTTCGGCGAGTTGGCCAAGGTGTTCGTGCATTTCGCCTTGCCGCCGCGTGGCTGTAGGAGGAGAAGCAGAGGGAACGGCGAGAGCGTGCCATGCCAGGTGGGCCACTCCTGTCAGCAGCACGGTGGCCATGGAACCACAGGGAGGTTCTGTTAGCCAAGTGTCGGCTACCTGCTCGTGGTGTTTTAGTGCAGTGTACCGGCATTGAATTGTGACCTTAAACTGTACCGGGATTGAATTGTGACCTTAAACTGCTTCATGTATTGTTTGTGATTTAGAACCGCAGAAAAAATAGAACAGACTTTAAATGGGTTTTTGTTTCATTTGCAACAGCCCGAGCGTCCCGTGGTCTGCCCCAGAGGCTTGGAAACACAAGAAGCATCGGTATGTTAGCCAAGTCACCTGTGCTAAACAGCAGGGAACACACTGCAACTGTCTGATTTTCCTGCCTCAAAGTATTGTCCCGTGAAAGGAGAATCTTCGCCATTTGTCAGGTTTCCCGGCACTCTGTACCATACGCCTGTCGCGGGGCCCGCGGGCCAGTGCCGGAGGAACGCTGTGTCTGTCCTCAGCCAGCCATGCACGCGCCAATAGTCTAACTCACCCTCTCTAGGTTCCTGTGGAGTGCCATCTCTATGGCTTTTTACAAGAACTCGTTAATTATCGCGTATCGTCTTAGAGGAGATGGGACCCCTCTAAAAATACACTCCACTTGTGTGTCTGAGAAAGAAGGTAATAGCGTTCTTCTTTGAGTACCTGGAAGAGAACCAGACCCGTCAACTTTTCTTTGTATGATGTTGGAAAATGTCAGGCTAATGGAGAAATGCTTGTTCTGCAGGTAGTATTCATTTTTAATGTGGTTGTTACTGGTGATAAAGCCACAGAAGAAGGATGTGATAAATGTTGTCTGTGGGGAATGCCATTTTTACCCATTATTTCCTAAAAATATTTTTGTAAATTCTTGTGTCTTCACAAGATAGCCCAAAGAGAGGCTCTACTCCTTCAACTTCTGTTCATCTGTTTTACTGCTCACTGTATGAAAATGATTTTTTTATGTCCATTGAACTGCGTGAAAGAGTGTATGTGTTTGGGAGAAGGAACTCCTGGACCTACGCTAATTTCTAAATTAGTGATTACGTGATTTCTGAATATGCCAGGCACTCACAGTGATAGCTGAAGTCACTAGACACTGTGTTTTGAACACAAAAGCGATACCTATTTTGTAAGGTCAGGGCCTAGATGTTTCCAAGTGCTCCCTGAAGTTACTGGATACTTCTAAGTATGTCGTACCCCTGATCTGTAAAATAGGGATGGCCTTGCAAAACTGAATGGAAATCTCTGAAGTTGCAGTGTGACGATTTACTCATCATCTTTTAAAGACAGGTTGTTATATCTGTCACTAGAGCAGAGTTTGAGAGTTTTGCAGTAAATACAGGGCGAAGCTGCATGCTAGATAAAGAAAATACTTATTAGGATGTCAGTAACTGAGCCTTCAAATAGTCAAACACACTTGGTAAGTAAAACAGGCACTCTCTGGGAAAAACAGTGTGCGATTAGGTAATTAACAACAGTATCACGATGCACAACCGTGAGAGGACCAAAAGAAGCTAACACCGAGCATGTTATTTTGGTTCATTGTGTTAAACTTCTCACATTCCTTTGTGTGTGTGTGTAATGTAAACATAAGCTAAAAGAAAAGACTAAGGCAACTGCAAACCTAATGAAATTGCTGCTTTGTCTGCACAGTCTGGCATGTAAAATGTCTGTGTTGATAAAGATTTTCTCCAAACGCGTTCTGTATGGGTTCATGCCAGAGTGAAGCTCTGTCTCTAACAAGATGTGGTTCAGATCATAATTTAACTCGGTCCCGTTTCCACTTAAGTTTGCATTTAACAGAGCTATGAACAAGTGACAAGCCATAGAAATTGGGCTATCCTACTGAAATTATTGCATGATCTTCAAGCTCTGTATTTTTAAGAGAAGTGACCATCCCTTATGTGTTTGGAAGGTAGTTCCCGCCCTGTGGGCACTGTTGCAGTCTACTTAATGAGTTATCAAATGCACAGGTGGGTGGGTGATGTTAGGATATGGGGCTGTAGTCTCTGTAAAGTCTTTTCATGTGATGAGAGGCAGAACTTGGTTCTCAAAATTTTCCAGTCTGTGGTGAGAGAAGGGGAAGAGAAGCATGGCAGAGGCAGAGGAATCCGACAGCGTGCTACAGGCAGAACAGTGTGTTCTCATACAGTTATTGAACCATGTCCTGCCCTTCTTTTGTGCATGTAATGACCTGCAGAAGACAGAATATCTGCAAAGAAATATAAAATATTTGCAAATATTGCAAGTTGTATTTGCCTCTATTCCCCCAGCTGCGGGGAATGATGAGGGGGTGAACAAGAGGAGCCAACGACTGGCTTCAAGCCTAGTGCTGCCGGCAGGACTTCGGGTTCCTTGACCATGGCCCGATTTACAAAGTGCCAGGCCTGCTGGCAACAGGCGGACATGCCTTCTCCCGCAGGGGGAAAAGGGATCTAGGGCAAGCGTTATCAGGGCTCATTAATAGGTCTTTAAACTAGATTTGAAGGGGGGTGGGGATGGTACTGGGCTAGCTGGTGAGGTGCCAGGGCGTAGTCGCTCGGCACTTGTGGCAAAGTCTGCCAGTACTCCTGAGAGCCAGAAGGCCCACCACATCTCAAGGGTCCAAACCACACACACAACTCCCCCTCTGAAATGCTTATACACCAATGCACGCAGCATGGGGAATAAGCAGGAGGAGCTGGAGATCTGTGCACGATCGCAAGGCCACGATGTCATTGCAATTACTGAGATGTGGTGGGACAGCTCACATGACTGGAATACCGTCATGGATGGCTATGTCCTATTCAGGAAAGACAGGCCAACGAGACGTGGTGGTGGAGTTGCACTCTATGTCAGAGAGCAACTAGAATGCATCGAGCTGTCACTGGGGGCGGATGTAGAGAGGGTTGAAAGCTTATGGGTAAGGATTAAGGGCCAGGCAAATATGAGGGACACTGTTGTGGGAGTTTATTACAGACCACCTGATCAGGATGAGGTAGCTGACGAGGCTTTCTACAGACAGCTAAAGATAGCCTCCCAGTCGCAGGCCTTGGTTCTTATGGGGGACTTCAGTCACCCAGGTATCTGCTGGGTAGACCACACGGCCTGTCACGCACAGTCCAGGAGGCTCCTCCACTGTATTGATGATAACTTTTTAACACAGGTGGTGCAGGAGCCAACAAGGAGAGGAGCACTCCTGGACCTAGTATTAACCAACACAGAGGGACTGGTGGAGGACATTAAGGTTGGGGGCACCCTAGGCTGTAGTGATCATGAAAAGATAGAGTTCAGGATCATGGGTGCTACACACAAAACAACAAGAAACAAAATCACAACCTTAGACTTCAGGAGGGGTAACTTTGATCTCTTCAAGAAACTGCTTGGGGAGATCCCGTGGACTAGGGCTCTGGAAGGCAAAGGGGCTCAAGAAAGCTGGTTGGTATTCAAAGACCACTTCCTCCAAGCTCAGGATCAGTGCATCCCGAAGAGCAAGAAATCGGCCAAGGGACACAGGAGGCCTGCCTGGTTGAGCAGGGAGCTTCTGAACAAGCTCAAGTGGAAGAAGGAAGTTTACACTCAGTTGAAGAATGGCCTAACCCCTTGGGAAGATTACAAGAATGCTGCCAGAGTGTGCAGGGATGAAACAAGGAAAGCCAAGGCCACCTTGGAACTAAACCTGGCAAGGGATGTCAAGCTCAACAGGAAGGGCTTCTTCAGGTATATTGGAGGCAAAAGGAAGACCAGAGAAGCTGTGGGCCCACTGTTGAATGAGACAGGAGCCATGGTGACAGAGGATGCGGAGAAGGCGGAGTTATTGAATGCCTTCTTTGCGTCAGTCTTTACTACGCGGCCAAGCCCTCAGGAGTCCCAGGCCTTGGAGAAAGTAACGGGGAAAGAGGAAGACTTCCCCTGGGTTGAGGAGGATCAAGTGAGGGACCAGTTAGGTCAATTAGATATTCACAAGTCCATGGGCCCTGATGGGATGCACCTGAGAGTGCTGAGGGAGCTGGCAGAGGTCATTGCTGGGCCACTCTCCACCATCATTGAAAGGTCCTGGAGAACAGGCGAGGTGCCTGAGGACTGGAGGAAAGCCAATGTCACTCCGGTCTTCAAAAATGGCAAGAAGGAGGACCCGGGGAACTACAGGCCGGTCAGCCTCACCTCCATCCCTGGAAAGATGATGGAACAGCTTGTTCTGGGTGTCATCTCAAGGCACGTGGAGGAAAAGGCGGCTATCGGAAGTACTCAGCATGGATTCACCAAGGGGAAATCATGCCTGACTAATCTGATAGCCTTCTATGGTGGTGTGACTGGATGGATAGATGAGGGAAGAGCAGTAGATGTGGTCTACCTTGACTTCAGCAAGGCGTTCGACACGGTCTCCCACAGCATCCTCATAGGGAAGCTTAGGAAGAGTGGGTTAGATGAATGGACAGTAAGGTGGATAGAAAACTGGTTGCAAGACAGAGTTCAGAGGGTTGTGGTTAGGGGCGCAGAGTCCAGTTGGAGGTCAGTGACGAGTGGTGTTCCCCAGGGGTCAGTACTGGGTCCAGTCCTGTTCAATATATTCATCGATGATCTGGATGAAGGGATAGAGTGCACCCTCAGCAAGTTTGCTGATGATACAAAGCTGGGAGGAGGGGTGGCTGACACACCAGAAGGCTGTGCCGCCATACAGAGAGACCTGGACAGGCTGGAGAGTTGGGCGGAGAGGAATCTTATGAAATTCAATAAGGGCAAGTGTAGGGTACTGCACCTGGGGAGGAATAACCCCATGCATCAGTACAGGTTGGGGGCTGACCTGCTGGAGAGCAGCTCTGTAGAAAGAGACCTGGGAGTCCTGGTGGACAACAGGATGACCATGAGCCAGCAATGTGCCCTTGTGGCCAAGAAGGCCAATGGCATCCTGGGGTGCATCAAGAAGAGTGTGGCCAGCAGGTTGAGGGAGGTCATCCTCCCCCTCTGCTCTGCCTTAGTGAGGCCGCACCTGGAGTACTGTGTCCAGTTCTGGGCTCCCCAGCTCAAGAAGGAGAGGGAACTGCTGGAGAGGGTGCAGCATAGGGCTACCAAGATGATTAGGGGACTGGAACACCTCTCTTATGAAGAAAGACTGAGGGAATTGGGTCTCTTTAGTCTGGAAAAAAGACAGTTGAGGGGGGACCTGATCCATGCTTATAAATACTTAAAGGGTGGGTGCCAGGAGGATGGGGCCAGGCTCTTTTCGGTGGTGCCCAGTGACAGGACAAGAGGTAACGGGCACAAACTTGAGTATAGGAAGTTCCACCTAAACATGAGGAGGAACTTCTTTACGGTGAGGGTGACAGAGCACTGGAACAGGCTGCCCAGGGAGGTGGTGGAGTCTCCATCTCTGGAGACATTCAAAACCCGCCTGGACGCGTTCCTATGCAACCTGCTCTAAGGTGGCCCTGCTCTGGCAGGGGGGTTGGACTAGATGATCTCCAGAGGTCCCTTCCAACCCTATGATTCTATATACGTTCATCTTCTGAAACTAAAACTACTTGAGGTTGAGAATTAACTAACCCATTAGTATTTTGTTAATAATTGAGAAGAGTGCTTAATGGAGGATTCTGACCCCATCCCTACACAACTGGGCAGCGTCCCTATACTCTTCCCAGGATATCTGTGCCTGTGTCCACTGCCTGTGCGTTTCCTTCTTGCCCTTCAGTTTCACCAGCAGGTCTTGACTCAGCCATGCCTTCCTTTCCCGATTTCTTACACCTGGGGACTGAGAGCTCTTGTGCTCTATGGAAGGCGTCCTTAAAGATCTGCCAGCTCTGTTCTGCTCCCTTGTCCCCAAGGGTAGTTTCCCGGGGGGGCTATTGACTGACTCCTGGAAGAGCTGGAAGTTTGCTTTCCTAAAATTCAGGGTCCTGACTTTACTGTTCCCCTGACCCATGTCCCTCAGGACTGCAAACTCCACCAGTGCGTGATCCTGCAGCCCAGGCTGCCTCCAGTCTTGACATCACCGATTAGCTCACTTGCGTTGGTGACCATCAGGTCCAGTATGGCATCCCCTCTGGTAGTGTTGTCTGTTAGCTGGTTTGAGAAGTTACCCTCGAGGCACTCCAGGAGTCTCCTGGATTGCCTACAGCTTGCCATGTTACGTTTCCAGCAGGTGTTGGGGTGGTTGAAGTCCCCCAGCAGGATGAGAGCCTGCGTGCAATGCCTCCTGGAGGCAGTAAGAAGGGTTCATCAATAGGCTTCCCTCGATCGGGCAGCCTGTAGTAGACACCAACCACTAGGTGCCCTTTGTTGCCTTGGTCTCTAATTCTTACCCATAGGCTTTCACCCTGCTCGTGGCTATTCTTGAGACAGCTCTTCACACTCTATCCATTTCTTGATGTAGAGGACAGCAGAGCTGACCGTGATGCGTTCGGCCTCACACAGTGTACTGCAAAACAGGAGATGCCTTTAAACTCCACTGAATCCTTACGGTTTGAAAGGCTGAGTGCTTAGCACCCTTGTGAGTTAGGCCCCTGTGCAGATGAAGGCATTAACGAAAACAAACATCGATTTTTCTTTGTTATTTCCACAAGTTGTCTTCAGGCTGCGCTGGGGCCACGCCAAACCTGTGGTGGTGGTGAAGGCGGTGGGCTGCTTGCGTGGGTTGTGGTGGGTCATGGTCTCTCAAGAACCCTGCCCCACCTGACTTGCGATTGCTTTGGTCGGGATCAGAGAGGGCCGGGATTCCCGGCTCCTGCTCGGGGGCGAAAACCCGCCGTGCCACGGGAGGGAGCTGCGCTGGGGAGCGTGGAGGGGCCGGCGGCGGGGCTGGCGGGGGGAGGCTGCTCCTGCGGCTGCTGGGAGCATCTCTGCTGGGTGTCAGTGGATTCTTTTATACCAGCGTGTTGTACAGCAAGTCTCGAAGGCACTGAAGGCTGATACACGGTTTCTCTTTCACTGCTGGATCTTCCACAGCAATGGTTACTGGAGTACTGCGTGGCTTGGCTCTGGCTGTGGTTTTACCAGAAACGGCACTGCAGTACCGTGAGCAAGCGCACACGATACACTGGGACGCTGTGGCCCCGAGGTGACCTTCTTACGTTTGAGAAGCTTTCCGTCTGTATAAAAGTATATCTTCCGCATCATGCAGCACCAAAGCGCTGCGAGTGGACTCTTACTTGAGACAAGATTCCTCTTTGTCCCTGTTTTGTTTACAAGGAACAGAGGGTCGGAGAGAAGTTGGGCAATGGTTTGGCTCTGCTTGGGGAGATGTGAGCAGATTTCCCAATGTTTAGCGATGGTGGTGTGGCGGAAGCGGGTGGCTGGATGTGCTCCAGCCCAGTGGGAGCCGTGGCCCTGTTGGAGCAGTTAATGAGTCAGAACATGAGGGCTGTTGGTGCTGATGAGTCATCAGCTCCCCGCTTGCCCCGCAGCAGCTTCGCTTTGATGTGGCTCAGTCCAAAATCCACCCTCTGGGTCTGTGTGACAAAGCCCTGACAGAGGACCCCGTACGAGTACGACCGCGTTAGCCAAACTCTAAGTTTGTGTTACTTCAGGTGAGAGCACACTCATGGAATAGTGTATTTCAGATCAGTTCTTTCTCCTCGGTTCCCCTTAAACCTTTTTAGATGAGTAGATCTGAATTAACTAATACTAGAAAAAAATTAGTCTGAAAATAGAACCCACTGACATACATTTGTTGTTGGAGTTAGTACAAGCAGAAAGAGAATTAGTATACTTCATGCTGCTCCTTGCTAATTTAAACGAGCTGAGCTGTCTTGGCAAGGCTGCGGTGGAAGTCGGGGATTAGAGCCCGGCAGTGAAAAAATGCAGTACCAGCAGCAGCTCAAATTGTCAAGATGTCAAGAGCATTGACATCTCAAAATGGGAAGCAGACACCTGAACAGGCAGAGTTTAACAAAAGCCCAAGGTACAACAGGTGGAAGAGAATCCAAAAGTCCTAGTAAAATACTGAGGTGTCAGATCCGAGCTTTGCTTTAACTTTTTTCTGATGCGGGGCCGCTGTTAGGATACAATTTACCACTGACTGAGCCTGTGCATGGTAGGACTTCATGGGTGTGATGCCGTGAGTGGGGCGGTCGGGGCCAGCATTCACAGTAGCGTGTTCTGTGTCACGTGTGACAGCTACTCCCTGTACCTCATTTGAGTTGTAAATATTTAACTTTGCTTGATTTCCGTGGGAACAGTATTAGCCCCCAGCTAAGTATTCTTGAAAATCTTATTTTCATCTGAAAAACTTGAAAGTGAGAATTTGAATATGTATTTGGGACTACTTTGTCATGTGCTTGAATATAAGAATCTTATGAAGACAAGTCTTAAAAGTTCATTATGTTTCTACATAGCAGTTCTCTCTACTTCACAGTGAAGCTTCAATATTATAGATTAGGCAAGATATCTCTAAAGTTTGGGGCTTTTCCTCTTTGGGTTCATAGACATGTAATGGAGACACTTATCTTCAAAATTTATAGCAAGGAACTGTTTCGCTGGTTCTCTCCCAAACTCCGAGGCTGTCTCTGCATAGTGTGTGTAGGTGATGAACAGGAAACGGCATGCAATGAAAGAGGTAATAATAGATATATAATGATAGTAGAATATAATAATAATAAAAGAGCAAGTAGTCAGAGATTTAGAGCACTCATAAAACTAGTCTTTTTCAGAATTGTTCTGAGTTTCAGCTTCATCTTTGGTTGAGCAATCAGCATGGTAATACTTGTTACAGAAAGTGTATTTACATGTGATCAGCACTTCTTATTCAAACACATTTTTAAACAAAAATCCTGTTATTGTTCCATCTCCTGTTTTCCTCTCCCCCTGCTTTTTAGGGGGAAAAAGGAAAGTAAAAACGACAAGGGAAATTGAAAAACGTTATTGACATAACTTTGGAGCTATTTTATGAAAAACTTTTGAAAGTGGAAGTGTTATTAACATTTACAGGAAATCATGCAAAAATTAAAAGCATAAACTAGTAATTACAGAAAAATACTTTTTTCTTAAGGAAGGTGGAAACTTCTTACAACTTACAGAAACAACGTAGCTCTTGGGACTGAATGAAGGGAAGAGGTTTTTGTGGTATTTATTAGTTTAGACCGATTTGGTGTAACAGGTTATCTTTCTGTGTAGATGCTGCTACACCAGAATTAAATGTGTAAAGCGATTTGTAACAACATAATTCCATTGTTAAAGCGGGTAAAACTAGCATAAAGGTCAGTGCCTTAGGGGACACTTAGACTGGGGTCCCCCCTCAGTGATACCTAATCGTCTGAGTGATCCTGAAAGTAAAATGCTTAATCTTTGCCCAGAAGCAGCGTAAAGCCGAGGTGCCGGGAGAACTCTGCCGGGCAGGTCACCCGCGCAGCGCAGTTCGGCGATGGAGGCATGATTTCTGGCCTGTGTTATTGCCGTCGTCTGAAGCTTTGTTTTCTGTCTCATTGTTGTAGGCTATGTGATGTGTGCCAAGAAAAAAATCTTCCTGGGATTAGTAGTTCTGGAAATAATAAAACAAGGAACAGATGGATTGATACTCCAGCTCTGGAGTCCCCAACATAAGAAGGACGCGGACCTGCTGGAGCGTGTCCAGAGGAGAGCCACGAGGACGATCCGAGGGCTGGAGCACCTCCCCTATGAGGAGAGGCTGAGAGAGTTGGGGCTGTTCAGCCTGGAGAAGAGAAGGCTCCGGGGAGATCTTCTTGCGGCCTTCCAGTCCCTAAAGGGGGCCTACAGGAGAGCTGGGGAAGGACTTTTTACTGGGGCACGTAGCGATAGGATGAGGGGGAATGGCTTTAAACTGGAAGAGGGCAGGTTCAGATTGAACCTTAGGAAGAAGCTTTTCCCTGTGAGGGTGGTGCGGCACTGGCACCGGTTGCCCCGAGAGGTTGTTGAGGCCCCATCCCTGGAGGGATTCAAGGCCAGGCCCTGGTCTAGTGGGAGGTGTCCCTGCCCAGGGCAGGGGGGTTGGAACTCGATGATCTTCAAGGTCCTTTCCAACCTAAACCATTCTATGATACAATCCCAGATAAGGATATTTAGAGGTTTTCTCCATAGTGGTTTTCTTTCTTGTGTACAGATACACATTTAAGAGCTGAATAAATGGTCTTCATTGCAATGACATTTCACACCTATGGATGAAACAATTTTTTTCCAGAGTTGAAATAACCAGCAGTAAAAAGGTGTGTGGTTTCACAGTCAGAAGTGCTGCTCTTCGCCGCTTAGGCTCCAAATGCCTCTTCCTTCCTCGTGCAACTGTACAGCTGGTTGGATGAGAGTCCAGCAAAAGCAGAATCAGCAAAAGAGGAAAGAATAAGAACTTGGTGTTAGCCACAAGGGTTTCCTTAGCCTGGTCCGTCAGCCCGCACGGCTGCAGGGTCACTGCTCTTGGCCCCAGAAGAGGGATGGGAACACAGGGCTGGGGACGAGGGACCTTCCCTGCCAGCCCGGCGTCCTGCCCGGAGCCAGGGGCTGCTCTCGCGTCCACCCGCAGTGACGGGATCTGCTGTGGCTGCTCCACAGCGTGCGCTACCCAACGCTGGAGATGGGGACGTGGGTGGGAGCCGCCTGTGGTGTGGGGATTGGGGACTGCTGATGGCCTTTGAACCGAGTTTGGTCATGAAGGTCCTGAATTTTAGGACAGCATTCTGCATTTTCGTGTTTGAAATCCACCCGTAATGTCTAATGCATTACCCATTGGCCTTTAAGGAAAAAGAGGGTGTTCTGCGTTGAATTTTGTCAGTTCTGATAGCCAGGAGGCTGTAAGAATATAAAAAAAAAAAAAGGCTAATTTCTGCCACTGCTACATTTTCTTTTATTCTCCTGTATAAACAAAAAGATGCTGGTCCAAAATCTGTTATCCCAGTATAAATTTCAGATGGAATGAACTGGTACCTGTTTCTGCAAAGGTTTAATGTGACCTTTCCCGATAGCTGTGTCGAAGTGAAGGGGGGCATTTAGATAAGCAGTGGAAATCGGGGTGGGGGGGCTTCTCGGGCCCGAAACCAAGCCCTTTATTTGGGAATCTTAGTGCTGATTTTCAGGAGTTGTTGGGTTTTCAGTTCTGCTCTCTTAGTTGTTAAATAAGCATTGTCTAACATTTAACAGCCTTTTCTTTAATAACTGGATAAAACCAAATTGGTTTAGTGGTCATACTAATAAATTCTGGTAACAGCCAGCTCATTACTTGATCTTGAATCATCATATCAATGCCATATTTGAGGGTTCTGTTTCAGACGCTCTGTCTGCATGTTTTTTAATGAAGAAGATGTGTTTGTACCCTGCCAGGGTGGCACCAAGAAGGGCAAGCGAGGCCACTCGTGGGTCCTGGCTATGGCTGCTGAGAAGTTACCATGTTTACACAGAAAATTCCTGTGGTTTGGTTTGGTTTAAATGCAGTCAGATTCTTTGAGATCTATGATCCTTATGGGTTTTGATCAATTTTTCAGTTCTTCTGTAACTTAAGAAACATTGTTAAATGGCTGTCACTGCCCTGCTTCTCACGTGTAATTGAAGTACAGGTTGTTTTCTCTGTAAAAAGGATAAAAGAAAATTTGAACAAAGCCAGGATTAGTTTTCAGTTACAGTTTTTATGACTGGTTGCTTTGCATAGTGATTTGCAGAACATTTTTATCTTGTCTCTTGAGGTCTTTTATGTGAGAAGGGGCTTTATGAATTTATTAAAACTTTATTTAATATTTGTAGTTTGCAACTTTTATTTCAAACAAAAAAGGAGAAAACTGCAAGGCAATAAAGATACATCCTAGAAAGATACTGAGAAAATACTTCCTTATTTATTGATGGCAGGTTATGTGTTTCTTCATGTTTTGTGCTGGCTTAATGCTGACTGCCTCGCTGTGTCAGTAACTAAGAAAAGACACATCCTTCAGGGAAAGCAAATGGCAGAGCTCTTCCTCGTAATCCTTCGTAGGCAGGACATTGTAAGTGGGCATGCTTTAAAAAAAAAACAAGAAAGGGATGGAGAATTGTTTCAGGTACAATGTGGAAAAAAGCTCCTTTGTAGAAAGAACTACAGCTCATTTCATCCTTAAACTGGTGATCATAAACCAAGTGTTTCTGCAGTGAGAGTTATGCCAAATGTGTTTCTAAAAAAGAAACTACTGGTTGACTCTGAGGATCATATTAACATAGTACTGTTCTTAAGTTTTTTTCGAAGTCATTACTTGGACAAGGTTTTACTGAGCTGATGATAATGTTTACTGTCAACTGTATTGCTGAAGAATATTTTTAATTAATTCGGTCACCTAAACCCTATATGATTTAAATATTTTTACAGTTTCGGTAAAGTGGACCCAATGACCCTGTCTTGAAAGTCCAAGACAAAAGAATTCATAGTTACTGCAATGGAGTGCCAACTGCCGCCCATCCCGGGCCTCTCCCAGCCTCACGTCAGGGCTGTCTGACCCACGTCTCCCTGACGGACAGAAGTCCTGGCCCAACCGGTCACAGCCCAACTGCACGGTGGGCCACCGCTGGTGCTTTCCCTGCTGTGACTGGACGCCGGGGCTGGTGCCCGGAGCGCCTGTGCGGCACAGCCCTGCGCTGCCTGCGGAAAAGGGTGCACGGCTGTGCCATGGCTGTCAGGCCATAACAGGGAAGGCCTTGGGGCTGTCTCTCCTGTGCTGCAGCACACGGGCAGAACTCTGCCTGAGTGCTGGAGAAGGGAGAGGACAGCAGTGTGCCATGGTCTGGTCACAGCCCTATCCAGGCGTCCGGATTTAAGGAGAGGGGAGAAGCCACAGAGGAGGAGCAGCCACCCTCCGCTGTCATGGGCAGCCCCTGCCCATCCCTCCCTGCCCTCCCCTCTCGCGTGTCGGTTGTGACATAGCCGTGACACCACCAGGGCTCCTTCTAGGAGCTGGTGGCTGTCGCTTGTGACATAGCTGTGACATCACAAAGGATGCTCCTAGGATCCGGTGTCTGTCTGTTCTGACATAGCTGTGACATCACAAAGGCTGTTTCTAGGACCTGGTGGCTTTCGGTTGTGACATAGCTGTGACACCACCAGGGCTGGTTCTGGGAGACGGTGGCTGTCTGTTGTGACATAGCCGTGACTTAACAAAGGCTGGTTCTAGAAGCTGGAGACTGTTGGTTGTGATATATCCATGACATCACCAGGGCTGTTTCTAGGAGCCGCTATCTGTCTGTTGTGACATGGCCATGACATAACCAGGGCTGGTTCTAGGAGCTGGTGGCTGTCGGTCGTGACATAGCCGTGACATCACCAGGGCTGGTTATAGGAGCTGGTGGCTGTCGGTCGTGACATAGTTTTGAAGTTGGGCATTTTGAAGTTGGCCATTCTAGTGTGTCTGTTCGTTAAGAGCCCTTCCTGCTGTTGCTCGTTGTACGTGTTTGGCAGTTCTGGTTAAAGGTTTCACATTTGCAGTTAGAGTGAGGAATACGTTCAAACACGTTGCAGACTGCTTAATACGACTGACTTCATAAATACTTCAACTTGTGCTTCAAGTTTTCCTAACAGGAACTTGTGCTTTCGGTTTTTAGAGATGAACATTACAGGAAATGAAGTCTGATCAATTTTAACCTTTTTACTTAAATTTTACAGTGTTTATGTGTAAAACATTTTAAAGTGAGAAGTGTGTTTTGATGTAAGCAGAAGATCAGAAGAAGAAATAAATGACAAGATGATGGATAATTTCAAGTGGGTTTGGATGAGGTGAGAAGGGTAGAAAAACATGGGATAAGAACAGCAAATAGGATGTCCATCCCATTATGCCTGACCATGTATATAATATGCTCGGCTATTTTGTGTTCAACTTGTGTTTTATCTTTTCTTTCTCAGTCACATAGAAAAAATTACAACGTGGCAAGATCCCCGAAAAACTATGAGCCACCCGCTGAACCACATGAGCCACCATCCTGCCGCTCCTTCCGCACCAGTACCACAGAGGTCCATGGCGATGTCTCAGCCAAATCTCGGTGAGTACTGTGGCAAAATACAAAAGAGAGAGGAGAGCCACCTTTTACTAATTCATTTGCCAAAGCACTTTTTGCTTCAAGAAGGGTATCTCTGATTCTGCTGTCAGCCCAAACAGATGTTCTCCACTTCCTTTTCTTACTTTTCCCTCTGTAGGGTTGGCGGCAAGTGAATTTGTACTGTTTGAGGTGAAGTTCTAACATCTCATGCCTTTTATTTTAGAGCCTCTGTGACACATTTTTCATGTAGTATTGAACACAGAAAAATAAGCTCTTGCTGTGCTTTTTCATTGGGAGGCGGTGTAAAGCCTCTAGAGGCCCACCATGTAATTTTCAAAGCTTACTGTGCAAAGTGCCGTGAGGGAACCTGTCCCCAGTGGTTCCTGGGTTTCTCCAGGTCAGAGGCTGTAGCTGGTTTGCTTGCTTGCTTGTTTACGGTGGTGGGGATTTTTGCAGTTAGGTTCTGCACTGGAAGCTACATGCAAAATACTAAAAAGTCTATTTTGCAGTGTGAATTATCCAAAGACTTTCTATAAATGGTGCGGTTTCATTGCTGTTCCTGTTCAGCATTTCAAGCTTAAATTTAAGCACCAACTTACGTCGCTCTGATTTTGCCAGATATGAGCCTTAGTGAAAATAAAGCTGTGAAAACTCTGAAAAAGGTGAAGAAGAGATGTAAATGGAAGAAAACATTTTCATGTATAATTGAGAACTACAGATAATCCCCAATATTTCACTTCCGCAGCTTTAACTTTTCTACCACTCAAGAAAATGAGGAACAGATAGGTCAGCTCACGGGCTCAAGATCACAAAACTATGTCAAATAGGTAGTCTTCAACACACAGACCAGATTCTTGTTCGGGTTCGTTTTTGGTAAGTTGGTCTCACGATTTCATGATTATTCATTTGCAGTGTGGTTCATCAGGGCTGTCTCTTCACACACCAAGAAAATGGTAAACATTTGGCTGCCACTGGTCACCAATAGCAGTAAAGCAATATACATATTTACTTTTGTCTTAAATTCATAATAAACACCTAGGCTGTCCCCCGAGGTAACTAACTTCAGTTCTTTTTTCTGCCTTTCTCTTGACAACTGTCCTGCTTGAATATATTCAGTAGAAGGCGTTGGTTATGTTACGTGATTTAGCAGACAGTAGCAAATCGTATCATGAGAGTGGATATCTGAGGAAGAAACCTGAGTAAAACCCGAATGGTTTGGGTGTACTGCAGGGTGTCATACGACATGGTAAAACTAACAGTTGCTCTGCGCATGTTCCTTCAAAGCACAGCTGCGTTTAGGTCAGTCTGTTTATAGCAATTCTGAAATGGCCAAGAGGTAAGAATAGGACAGGGGGCTTTTTGTTCATACCAACTCCTCAGCTTATGTTGACATCTGTTACATTCTCTCTAATTAAAGGACGAAGGAGGTACCATAAATCAGGACAGTGTACAGCAAGCTTCTTCCCCCTTTTTATCAGTGGAAGTGAGTCAAAGCCAAATCCTGTACTGAAATACTCGTATACGGAATTTTAGAGGAAGGTCTTTCTTGAAACACAAAGGATTGGAAATAAAAGCATACACCTAATTACAAGTCTGTTCTTAAAGTGGCTTAGGTGACCAACATGGGCGTTGCCACAGACTTCAAAATCTGTCACCTCAAAGACAGACTGTATTTCATTCAGTCCCCTTCACGTTTATAGATGAGGTTCCACTTTTTGGTAGGTATTTATGTTAGTGCTTGGCATAGTGGTTCAGGTCCGTGGCCGAATTTCCTAAGCATTAGCCCACTAGAAATAGTACGTAAAAATTTCCACAGTGTCCATATTTATTTAATTGAGAAGATATTTTGTCAAAAATGTTTTGGTGAACTTTTTCTCATTCTGGTGGCTTTCGAAAGGCATGCTGTGACAGTTTGGGCGCAAGCAAATGTGTTTGCACAGCTGAGGAGCACTTTTAGCACCATATTATTAAATTCAGCACCAGTCTCTGATTCTCCAGTCCACCTGTTTGAACACACCAAGTGTCACTATTTTATTTAAAAATAGATTAAAAAGACTTAATCTAGAAACTGTATGTGTTTACACAGAGAAATTACAAGATTGCAGTAATCTGAACAGAATACAGTAGCCTCTGAATACTTCACGTGACAGTTTGAAGTACATGAGTGCTGTTTCCAGCCCTAAAGTAGAATGTCTCTCGTTTGAGATTACCTTGGCCTCTCTATTCTTCTGTGATGCTAACGGTGTCGCTGCCGAACCTGCTGTCTGGGCTCTGCGCAGACACTGAAGTGAGCACTTAGTTGGTCTGGCAGTCGCACCGCTGTGCCAGAAGTGATTGTGCCAACGTCTTACAGACATCAGAGGAGAAATGGAAACTGGATACCGAGTTAAGCCGCTCTTCTGGCCGTAATTTTGCAACTTTTTAGCAAATGAAGTCTACGCATCTGTCTTTAGCCTTAGCATTTTTTGGTACTGTAGGGATTAAAAGAAGTTTTTCTTTTGAAGATGTGCCACTTAAAAGAAAAGGATTTAAGTATTCCAGGTCTGCATACTGGTCTGCACTTCCAATTACTAACACATGTGTTTTCCTTGCTACGCGTCTTATGAAGAGATGGAAAATCTGGTCTGTTCCGTACAGCTTGTTGCTTTGGTTTATAAACTCCTTTCAGCAATATTTGCTGGGAAGTGTACAAAGGCACTCACAAACATTCTCTCAAAAGCACAGAGTGTGACTGAGTGATGCCAAATCATAGTACGCCTGTGCCTGAGACACAGAGAAACTATAGTGAGAGTGGATTGAAATTAGTAGACATACCTTAATAATGTGCTGGTTTTTTCTACCTTTTTTCTTCCTGTGGGTTTATGTTGTCTGTTTATGAGCTACGCATACTGGTTTTCTTACAGCTTCAGCAGTGTTACTTTTCTCACTAACGTTTAAAGCGTTGCTTTTTAAATGTTCTTTAACAAAGGCATCTGAAGGTATTTCTTCCTTTGAGGCATCTTCTTAAATTTCCAGAGAACTGGTACATGCTGGGCAGGTTTCTACGCTCACTTACATACCACCGCTAAATTCAATGAAGGTTCATGAATTAAAAAGAAAATCTGTCCCAGAGATGGAAAGCACATTGTTGCAGGTTGGCATACATTCAGACTTGTTCAGTCTGCTTTTTCTAAATATTTTACCTTTGTTGTTCTTCTAAGATGGTTTGTAGATGGATGTACTAAGGAAAGGACAACATTAACAGGAATCTTCGAACTCTATATTTTGTTGTTGGAATGCAGCAGGGTATCTGGTGGGCCTCTGACTGAAGGCAGCCAGGAGCACTGTATTTCTTGCATCTTCATAAGTGCTTCATAAATCCCATTTACTTTGGTGCTGAATCTGCACATGTATTACTTTTCTGTCCATTCCGAAGCATAGTCTTTTTCAGCTGATTGATAAAGTATTAACTATCTGTTGCCAGTCAACTCCATTATTGTGGTAGAATCAAAGACCGTACGTGGAAGGAGAGGTATTTGTACGCCCTTATTTTAGGCATCTAACCTAGGTCCCTGAATGAGGAGACCGAGCTCCATGGGCTTCCTCTGAAGGAAGGGAAGGAGAGAGCAGTTGCGGTGCACCTAAGCTAATGGTCAAACTACTGCCTGACTTAAATGACTAAATTGTTCCCTGGAAGGGCCTACGTCCAAGCTAGGGACGCTCTTCTGCCTTAATGGCAATCACTGGTGTCAGAAGATTGTGGAGGATGGTTTGGGGCTACGTGTAGCAAGATTTAGGGGGAAAATTAGATCCTTACAAAAGTTTCTTTTGCAACAATTTTTAATTAAATGCTGCTTGTTTTGTAGTCTTGCTCTATTCTACATTATGCAACACTCAAAACCATTGTTATTTTCGTCCTGCTTCCTTCAAACTGTTTTGAAGAGATTTCTTTTGTGATTCTACTCTTCACCCAGTTGGTGAGCACGTTCTGGTCTTCATTTAAATGTTTTTCACGTTTAACAGTTTGCAACTTATTTTGACATAAAATAGTCAAACCCTCTAATAGTATTTACGTTTTCTATATAAATTATCTTGAATTGATATGCATGAGTTCCTTGCAAAGCTCGTATGAAAAGACCAGACTCTATCTACAAAACATCTCGGAGGGCCTTCTGGGCCATGACGTGCAGGGTGGCGCAGTGGGATGTAGCACTTAGGCCTGGCAGCAAATCCCAGCTGCAGACTGGGGGGCACAGTTGTTCCGGGTCCTGTGTGTTAAGTAGTGCCCAGAATTTGGTGGTTGGACAGTTTGGGGCACTCCACAGAATCACAGGATCACAGAATAGTCAGGGTTGGAAGGGACCTCTGGAGATCATCTAGTCCAACCCCCCTGCCAGAGCAGGGTCACCTACAACAGGTTGCACAGGACAGCGTCCAGGCGGGTTTTGAATGTCTCCAGAATGGGAGACTCCACAACCTCTCTGGGCAGCCTGTTCCAGCGCTCCACTACCCTCAAAGTGAAGAAGTTCCTCCTCATGTTAAGATGGAACTTCCTGTGTTCAAGCTTGTGTCCGTTACCCCTCGTCCTATCAATGGGCACCACTGAAAAAAGACTCCTCCTATCCCTCTGGCATCCTCCCTTCAAGTATTTGAAAGCATTAATAAGATCCCCCCTCAGTCTTCTTTTCTCTAGACTAAAGAGACCCAAGTTCCTCAGCCTTTCCTCATATGAAAGATGTTCTAATCCCCTAATCATCTTGGTAGCCCTTTGCTGGACCCTCTCCAGCAGATCCCTGTCTTTCTTGAACTGGGGAGCCCAGAACTGGACGCAGTACTCCAGATGCGGCCTCACCAGGGCAGAGTAGAGGGGGAGGATGACCTCCTTCGACCTGCTGGCCACACTCTTTTTGATGCACCCCAGGATGCCATTGGCCCTCTTGGCCGCCAGGGCACATTGCTGGCTCATGGTCATCCTGTTGTCCACCAGGACTCCCAGGTCCCTTTCCACAGAGCTGCCCTCCAGGAGGTCAGCCCCCAACCTGTACTGATGCGTGGGGTTATTCCTCCCCAGATGCAGTACCCTACATTCACCCTTGTTGAACTTCATTAGGTTCCTCTCTGCCCAACTCTCCAGCCTGTCCAGGTCACGCTGTAAAGCAGCACAGCCTTCTGGTGTGTCAGCCACCCCTCCCAGCTTAGTGTCATCAGCAAACTTGCCAATGGTACACTCTATCCCTTCATCCAGATCATCGATGAATATATTGAACAGGACTGGACCCAGTACTGACCCTTGAGGGACACCACTTGTTACTGACCTCCAACTGGACTCTGCACCGCTTTGTAAAATGCCTTTGAGTTTATTTGGGTGTGGATAGGGGTTTTCAATGTATCTAACTAGAAACTGTGGTTAGAATGTGCTTTTCGTCTAACTCAAGTCCTAAAGTTGGGGGTTGGACTAGACGATCTGGAGAGGTCCCTTCCAACCCTGACCATTCTGTGATTCCGTGAAAGTCACCGAAGTCCAGCCGGGCTGGACGTCCCCGGTGCTCCCTCGTGCCAAGGCACCACTGTCATCTTTGCCTCTCTTCAGAGCGCACGTTCCAGCGGCAGCAGTCACAGGGACACATACCTGCTCTTACCACTTTGCTTTTTCCACTTCTGGTACAGGAGAGAACTTGTGTGACTCATCAGGCTTTGCAGAGGGATGGGACTGGTGGGTGGAAAGGCTTTTAAAAGTTGCAGTCATGTGTGAGCTGGCTGTCAGGGAAGAAGCGAGAAGGAGTGAGGCAAAGAGACGAGCAGAGCTGTGTTTCTGTAGACCCCTTATGCGTTAGAGCTGAGCCATCTTCTCTTACCCTGCCTGGTTTTTCCCTCGTAACCTATTATTTTCCATGTAAGTTTGGACAAGGTGATCTTTCGAGGTCCCTTCCAATCGGGGCTCTTCTATGATGATGGTTGATAACTTGATAGTTTTCTAACTTGTAAATTATTGTCTTAGTGCATAGTGTCTACTGGCCCAGCTAATCCTCCCTCCAGAAAGCATACCGGGATCACTCTTAATTCTGAACACCGACAGAGTACCTCATAACCATAAGTTCTTCCAGGTTCTGTCAAGATGAATTCATTAATATGTATATTTGCAGGGAAAAAAAATCGTAAAGATGGTTAATGTCATAATTCCTGAGGTTTCCAGTGTTCCCATATTCTATCTGCATCTGGACCAGATTTTTTTAATCTACCTCTGTGCCGCTGCTTTTTTATCAGCTGTCTGCTAGTGGCACCCTCAAAGGGGTAGCGTAAGAAACTGCGTCATTCAGGTGCACCGCATTGAGGGACAGCTGCTGGGAGGAGAGGAGCGATGTTACGAGCTTGCAAAGGTGAGGTGCCTATTGTGATGTAAGAGAAGAAGCTAGATGAGTTTCCACACACAGCTGAGGGTTGAGGCCGTGCAAAATTTAAGGTTGTAGCCATCACAGAATAATTCAGATGGGGAGGGGCCTTCGGAGATCTCTAACCCAAACTCCTGCCCAAAGCAGAGTCAGCTGTGACCCTACAGAGGGTGGAAGCAAGGACAGGTAGCCTGGGAGGAATACAGAGAAACTGTCCGAGCAGGCAGGGATCAGGTTAGGAAAGCTGAAGCCAGGGACATCAAGGGCAATGAGAAAAGCTTCTATAGGTATGTCAGTGATAAAAGGAAGACCAGGGAAAATGTCGGCCCCTTCCAGAAGGAAAGGGGAGACCTGGTCGCCCAGGACATGGACAAGGCTGAGGTACTCAAATGACTTTTTTGCCTCAGTCTTCACCAGCAGGTGCTCTAGCCACACCGCCAAAGTTGCAGAAGGCAAAGGCAGGGACCAGGAGAATGAGGAGCCGCCCACTGTAGGAGAAGATCGGGTTCAAGACCATCTAAGGAACCTGAAGGTGCACAAGTCCATGGGACCCGATGAGGTGCATCCACGGGTCCTGAGGGAACTGGTGGATGCAGTTCCCACCATATTTGAGAAGTGGCAGTCAGGTGAAGATCCCGCCAACTGGAAAAGGGGAAACATAACATCCATTTTTAAAAAGGGAAAAAAGGACAACCGGGGGAACTACAGGCCCGTCAGTCTCAACTCTGTGCCTGGCAAGGTCATGGAGCATATCCTCTTGGAAACTCTGCTTAAGGCGTGTGGAAAATAAGGAGCGGATTGGTGACAACCAACGTGGCTTTGCTAAGGGCAAATTTTGCCTGGCGAATTTGGTGGCCTTCTACAGTGGTGTTACAGTGTTGGTGAGTAAGGGAAGAACAACTGACATCATCCACCTGGACTTGTGCAAAGCATTTGACACGGTCCCGCACAACATCCTTGTCTCTAAATTGGAGAGACGTGGATTTGATGGACAGACCACTCAGTGGATAAGGAATTGGCTGGATGGTCGCACTCAAAGACTTGCAGTCAGCAGCTCGCTGTCTAAGTGGTGCCCAGTGACAAGTGGTGTTCCTCAGGGGTTGGTATCGGGACCGGTGCTGTTTAACATCTTTGTTGGCAACATGGATGTTGGGATTGAGTGCACCCTCAGCCAGTTTGCTGATGACACCAAGCTGTGCAGTGCCGTCGACATGCTGGAGGGAAGGGATGCCATCCAGAGGGACCTGGACAGGCTGGAGTGGTGGGTCCGTGTGAACCTCATGAAGTTCAACCAGGCCAAGTGCAAGGTCCTGCACATGGGTTGGGGCAATCCCCAGCACAAATCCAGGCTGAGCAGAGAATGGCTGGAGAGCAGCCCTGAGGAGAGGGACTCGGGGCTGTCGGTGGGTGAGAAGCTCCCCAGGAGCCGGCAGTGTGCGCTGGAGCCCAGCGAGCCCCCGGCACCCCGGGCTGCATCCCCCCAGCGTGGCCAGCAGGGCGAGGGGGGGCTGTGCCCCTCTGCTGCGCTCTGCTCTGGGGAGACCCCCCCCCAGTGCTGCCTCCGGCTCGGGGGGTCCCCACAGCAGAAGGACACGGAGCTGTTGGAGTGGGGCCAGAGGAGGACCCAGAGATGCTGGGAGGGCTGGAGCCCCTCTGCTGGGAGGACAGGCTGGGAGAGGTGGGGGGGTCAGCCTGGGGAAGAGAAGGCTCCGGGGAGACCTCCGAGCCCCTTCCAGTGCCTAAAGGGGCTCCAGGAGAGCTGGGGAGGGACTCTGGGTCAGGGAGGGGAGTGATGGGATGAGGGGGAATGACTTGACACTGAAAGATGGGAGATTGAGATGAGATATCGGGAAGAACTTCTTGGCTGTGTGGGCGGTGAGCCCCTGGGTCAGGGTGCCCCGAGAAGCTGTGGCTGCCCCATCCCTGGAGGTGCTAAAGGCTGGGTTGGACGGGGCTGGGAGCAGCCTGGGCTGGGGGGAGGTGTCCCTGCCCAGGGCAGGGGGTGGCACTGGGGGGGCTTTAAGGGCCCTTCCCACCCAAACCAGTCTGTGATTCTATGATCAGACCAAGTGTTCAGGGATTTATGCAGTCAGGTCTTGAAAACCTTTGTGACAGATTAGAGGGTCCTGGTGCAGTTATGCTTTCATCAGGTAGGAGACTGGCTCCATAATGAAAATGGGATGTTGTGTTGTCAAACCTATGTCGTGGGGTTTCAGAATGTGTAATACACACTTAAGCACAGGGAACAATTTCTGGCAGAGGGAGAAGGGTGCTGCATGCACTCTTGTTTGCATTTGACACCTGCACTTTCATCTGATCAGATCATGTGTGAATACAGAGTATAAGAAAAATAAAGCAACACGGCACATTTGTGGTAGGAGCTGGTAATATTTATCTCCGTTTTCTAGTTCAGGCAGTTCGGGCATAAAACGGTGGAAAGCTCAATGCTAATTTGTTTAGGGTCAGTGTAGACATTGATCCTGAGAGTTCAACCATATTAACTTAGTGTCGCAAACTTCAGATGAAGAACTATTTGATTTTATCTTTTTTCCCCACTGTCGAAGAGAAAGCTCTTGCCTGAGAAGCCTACTCTGTCGAGGTCCACCAGGAGGCATGGCCCAAGTCGCACAAGCAGAATAGTTTTAACTATCGAAACCACTGGTTCTCTGAGGTGAAAGACATCGTTTAACGTGAGGAGCCTCTTACACTGACAGCTGGTGGTGTTACAGAAATTCATCCGTGAATATAAAACGTTTAGCTTTCAGCTGTATTGCTAGCAGGGATTTAATTGGGCTGGATACAACTGGGGGTTATGGCACTTCACCTCTGCTTTCACTTTTTTTTTTATCAGCCAGGAAATCCAACCAATAAAACCATGCAATAATCCTGTCTTGAGAGCAATAAACACATGAACCAAAGTTTCCATATCCTGCCGTGATGAAGGAGGTGTAGCTGCTATTGTTTGAGGATGATAAACTGCAGTTTTGGTTACCGTGTCAAAGTGAGACTCTGGAGATAAGAACGCAGGAACTCCCAAAGCGTTTAAAGACAGGTGGATTGTATTTGAGTGTTAACTAACATACGTGCAATGGTCTAGGTTTTCAAGGCTTGGTTTGCATGGGCAGAAAATTTGGCTACGACTGTGTAACGTTAAGAGGAACATGTTTTTCCCTCCGTGTAGCCCATACCCTCGCACCACCTGCACAGTGGGAAGGCTTCCTGTTCCAGGTCATTTTTAATTACTGGATATCCTGAAAGAAGTGTATACTTCAGTTGTGGTCAATGTGAATAATTTTGGCACCTGCTTCTGGTTAATGAAATAATACTTCCAGGAGAGCTGGAAGCGTTGTAGAGGACTTGCGCGTTCTGTGGGAACGAGAGTTTTATGACACAGCTCTGGAAAAGAACAGGGTGTTTTTGTTACTTGCAATTAAAACCTCTAAGAACTAATTTATCGAGCAGATCTCAAATGGAGTAATTTATTTATGTCTTAAGGACAGTGGCTAATAGCTCCAGAGACTAATAGGAGCTAAGTTCGGTATCAGGTAAATTAAATCCAGGGATCTCAGAGGACACACGCCTTTAAACCAGCAACTATCTAGTAAATCTGAACTGTTAAAGATTGTTGTGTTCAAAAAAGGGGTTGGTATTCTTTCAAAATCTGTTACTTTTTAATTTTAACACAAAGACACAAAGCTGGTGTAAGCATTTCCCTTCAAGGTTGGTAATCCAAATGTGGGCCAGCGCAAGAGTGGGGTGTCGTTTTCGTAGTTTCAAAGTGAGTGAAGTGCAAAAGCTGAAGATTGCATGAAACAAAAGAAAAAGTAATGTATCAAATATTTTAAATAATAATGGTCATCGGTAATTGGTCATTAGCATTAAAGCTGTCTCTCCAGTCAGGCAGCCCCCACCTTTATTTGTTATTGATGTATTGTTAAAAGTGCTTACAGAGTAAATCTCTAATCTTTTAAATAACTTCCTGCTAACTCATGGCTTTGATGCTGCACCTGCAGGTAGTTCGTGTGGGTTTTTTTAAGCTTGACTCATTGAAGACAGGAAAGATTAGTTAAATGTGAATATCACAGAACTTAACACAACAGTTTAAACTGTTGAGAAATCTCTGTATAGCTATTTTCAGCCCAGAAATCTGAATAAAGGAGTCTCTGTGCGCTGCGATACTACAACTTTTTGGTTTAATACTTTACAGATTTTTGGAACAAAATGCACCAGAACTGAAAAGCAGCATTTTTTGCTGACCTTGTTGGAAGGCTAATGCTGTTTCTGGGAAATAAGTGAAACAAGCAGTTCTTTGTTGGCAGAAGCAGAGAGAGAAAAGGAGGGGAGCCTAGTCTTTTTTTTCTTCACAATGTCGTGACTAAGTCAAAACTGTAACATGGCTGGGTTCCTTCTTTCTTTTTTTTTAACCTCTATAGACATTTGTTTTTCATCAGACTGTGTTGCGTGACACCTGACACTGGCCAGTACACGTGAATTAGGCTCTGGGCTGCCTATAAACAGAGCAGAGAAAGAGATCCACCGTTGCATCCAGACTCTTCTGACGCTAAAATAATAAAAGTTGGTACAATCGGTTCAACGCATATGTCAGAAACAATTTACACTTGCGTGTCTTGGCTTCTGCAACTTGCAGAGCCTCTTGCCGGCAGAATAATCCTTGCTTAGTATATATCCAGCAAAGCCATCAACAGAAGGGTCTACAATGTCAGAAAACCTTATTCATTAGAATATCGTTATTAATTTAAAAGCAAACAAAAGCAATAAAAGAATTTTTTCACTTTTCTTCTAACTGGGAAAAGAAAATTACATAGGTCTAACTTGAGATGTGAACTAAATAGTTGTAATTCTGTGGGCTGCGATGAAACTGTGGCCACATCGGCCAGGTTTGGAACTTAGCTCCACATTTTTACTCGCTTTCCTTTGAGCTGGAAGATTGTGCAATGGCTGTTTATTGAAGAGACTTACTTTGTTTTGCAAAATAAATTTGTTTTTCCCCGAGAAAACTGAATTCAAGGCCACCCTGAGTCTGTCTGCTAGAATGGTGAATACTTGTCACCTGCCATGTTATATCCAATCTCCTTTACCATAGGGCGGTAGATTTGAGCTTTTTGTATTTTTCCTTTTATTGCAGAACCTTAGAAATGTCAGACTGGGAGTGCCAAACCCTGCCTAGTGGGTTTAAGCTTACTGAAGACCAGTTGGTTTTCCTTAGTTACCTTTTGACCTCTCAAAACCAGTCCCGAGGGTCCCCAGGTCACGGGCTGAAAAGAGTTGTTAAAGCGTCACTGATTTGTTAGATGGGCGTCAGTTGTACTGAAATCAGTACTCGTGTTGGGTAGTCGAGGTGGGCCACGAACTGCAGTTTTTTCTTTTTTAACCCAAACTCCGTTATGTTCCTCATAGTATTCAAATACAGATTCAGAATTCCAATATAAATAATATCAGGCATTAATAAAATTGCGTCAATAGCACAACAAACGTGCCATATGATTATATCATAAGGAACGGAGATTTGTAGAATGTCACCGTTTCGTTAAGTTGCTCGCTGGAGCTGACACAAGCCTTCCCTTTGACTTCCCGGGGCTCTTTCAGACCTTTAGCGGCAAAGAACGATCAGCTGCGTTCAAAAGCAGCGTTACTGAGCTGCTCAGTGTAGGAGCTCAGCTCTGCTTCAGTGCACTAGCGCCAGGAAAAGCCGGGAGGTAGAAGAGTTTCCCCAAACTGAGCTTACGTATATACCATAGGGGTAATTTTTCCATTGTTGGGATTCTCCTTATTCCAACTAGTGTATTTAAAGATTCACTACTGATTGAAATCTAGACAGCATCAGACATATCAAACATACTTAAAGGGTTTCCGGGTACTGTATTTTCCTGCTTTCCCCATGCCTGTCGTTGTAGCTCTGCCCTTGAGAAAAGCAACTTACTGTTTATCACAAAGTATGTTTTTCTTGTCTGAAGAATTCACGCAGTAGAAAATGCAAAAGCAGTGAGAAGTATCGGTCCTGCAATCACTGTATCATCACACTTTTGCACACTTCTTTTGAGGAATCGGGCGTTCTGCCCGCACGCTGGGTTTTGCCCAAGTAGATGGTGGTGCAGGTTAAAACCCACCTGACGTTACAGTGTTGTGCACAGAAAATACGGAGGGGGATAGAGGGAAAAAAAGGGAAATTGTTTTGTAAGTGGTCAAAAGTGTTGGCACAATTATATGGGAGACAATGTGACCACAGCTTTTGATGGTGTTGATTCTGTAAAGAAAATGTGTAGAATGGTGCAGCGATTGCCTGTAAAAGCGCACTGCATTATCAATTGATGTATAAACTAGAGGTCGATAGCAGCAAGAATCAGATATTCTATTGGGAATTACTTTTGAAATTGTCCTGTCTTGGGTGGTGGTTTAATTTTTACAGATTTGTGAACTTCAGTGTCGTTTTTGCAAGCCTGGATTAGGTAAAAATATGTAATGATTTTCAACAAAAAAACAGGTCACAAAAAAGGTTTCCGGCAAATCTGAGCCTTGGTTTTAATTTATTTTGTGGAAGGTCCAGTCGCGTCAGTTGTATCATTCCAGGACTACATACATCGGAAACTTCCATATTTTTTTCCACAGTGAAAGGAAAGAATCCTGTTTGCTGTCATGAAATGTGGAGGGGCGCTCCCAGGACCAATATGAGCAGATCCTTTCACTTTACAATGCGTAAAGGTGTTTTCTGTAGTAAGATCGGGATGGGATGCGGTTATTTTTCATATGCAGCAAAACACAAATCGCTCGTTAGTGTGTTCTGGTTTGTTCCCAGATGCGCCATGCCATAGTGCCCCTGTGCAGTCAGAAAGTTTGAGACCTTAGGAGGCGCCTGCCATCTCCTCTCCAGCGGAGGAGCCAGCTCAGAGGAGCACGGTATGCCCAGTTGCCTCCAGGTGTGGTTTCCTTTTCCACCCAGCCTTGAATTCAGGTAGAGCTTAAGGATTTTTTTTAACATTCCTTTTGAATTGCTAGTTTCCAGCATCCGGACTGAGAGGCACTGAAAAGTACGTCGGATCGGTTGTGCTGCCTCTGAACGGAAAGTGCTTTACAGAGGCATTTAGTTCCCATAGGGGTGCTCTGCGCTCACCCGGCATTTGTACTGGCTCTTGAGAGATACTAGGTGTTTGGCTTAAATAAGTAAATTTTAATTAGAATAAATTACTTAGGGTTATAATACGGTGTGATTTATGCTCCTTGCCTAGCTTTGCGTGGCAGGAGTAGCTAGATTTGCTGAAGGCTTTGGGCCGCCATAGAGTTAATTTTCGTAGTGATTTTCCTAAGCAGCTGGTACAGTGCTGTGTTTAGTCTTTTGGTATGAGGAAAATGTGGATAACACAGGGATGTTTTGGTAGTGTTCTCCCTAAGTCTGGGACTTCTCAGCTCCCCCTGTTCCGCCAGCGAGCGCAGGTGCAGCAGAAGCCTAAACCAGGAGATAAGGAGGCTCCAGCCCCCGGCAGAGACCGCCGACCAAGGAGATACAAGTGGCCGGCGGCCGGCCCGGGCGCGGAGAGGGAGCGGGAGGAGGTGCTGGAGGACCCCAGACCAAAGATCCCCGTGGCACTGAGAGGCGCGCGGGGCGGGTGTCGGGATGGCAGGGCTGTCGCTGCCCAGGGGTTTCTTCGTTCGAGGTCCCTCTCCGGAGGCGCCCACCCTGTGCTGACCCTGCTGCCGCACCTTTCCAGTAGATTATTTATTTTGATAAAATCCGATGCCTGAGGCTCTGCTGCGGGAAACCGGGGGTCGAGCCGGAAGGAGGAGGGAGCGCGCCCAAGAGCGAGAGCGTGTGAGGAGCCAAAGGGGCGCCCGTCGGCTGCCGGGGGTCGCCCGCTGCGAGGGGACCCTGGTGGGGCAGCGACAGACGCGGAGGGGTGCGTGGGACCCTGGGGACAGGCCGGTGCCTGTCTCTGCCTCTGGCGTTGGGTGTCACATCGCCGCCTTTCCTTCTGCACACCTCTGGTCTCGGGTATTCCAGCGGCCGCCAGGTTTGCAGGCAACGTGGGAGGATCGCTTATCTCTGATAGGCTTTCTTTATGTTCTTTGACCCGGAGGCGTCATTAGGTCTTCTGATTTTCTCGGGTCAGAGTTTCTCAGAGATAATAGCTGTCGATGTGGGAAGCTGCTGTTTTCCGTATAAGCCTGTCTGCATTCCAGTGGTGTAGTCCTCTCTTTATCTTGAGAGCATTGTGCAGAGCATCCCAAATCTGAAATCGTCTGGTGAAGACCCTCTCAAAGCTGGTGCCAGGAAATGAGGCGGGTGGCTCTGCACCGCCGTCTGTGGGTTCCAGGAGACGCCCGCAGTCACGCTGGGTGGCACTCGCCTGGCTGCGCCGTGCTCTCCCCAACTCCTGATCCTGAAGGCGTGTTGCAAAGATGGTTTCGATAAGCCTGCGTGCTTTCCACAGGGTCCAGGAGGTTTTGTTGGTGTGGGCTTTGCACCACCTACAGGTAATGAAGCTGCTCTGGACCCGGAGTGGCGCTGGATGTGGCACAGGAGCGGTCCACGCCTGTTCCGCGCAGCCGGTACTGATCTGCGCAGGTAATAAAACTGATCTGTGCTCTGAACAATCCATAGTTAATACTGTGAAAATTCACAGCATTTTGCTCCCGGCGTCTCTGGAGGATGTCAATGCTGGACGTTATTCTTAGCACCATAAAGAGGAAGAACTTCTGCCCTGGGTGGACCAGGAGCCCGAACAGTGCCTGTGGATTGCCTGACACGCAAGTGCTGGCCTCGCCTGTGCAGTTGCAGACTTCACTGAAAACGACTGGTACCGGCAGTCGCTCCATTTACACAACACTGTGAGATGCTCAAGGGTATCTCTGGCACCAAAAATTTTAAAGTGGTTCCGTTCTTCACAGTCTTTTGGCTGTTGTGTACAATCTGGGAACGTTCACCACTTTCCTCCCGTGCTCACCACGCCGAGCGCTCCGCCCGCCCGTCTCTCTCCCGGCTCACAGCTCCTTCGCTGGGGCCGACACGCTGTTCAGCGTTGCTGGCTGTTGCGGTTTTCTTCGTTTCCCCGGTGTTTCCGTTAGATTTTCCCTTGTACTTGAAGTCGGTTTGCTATCGGTTACCTTGTTTTCCTGAGGGCTGCAGTCGTGCTTTGTATGGAAGTTTCCTGTCCTGCATCAGGGACTCCGCATGTCCGTAAGATTACCCACAAGTTACTGTCTCCATAGTGCGTCCGCTACATCTGCACTGCTTTTGGTGTTTAGTCCCGGTAATACTGTCGCATTCATTTTCGTTCGCTTTTTCTAGTGAGAGAATAAAGTCTTTCCACCGTTTTCCCATCTTTATCTCCTGGGGTCAGTTCTGTATGCAAAGCGAGATCATATTGCTGATTTTCGGCACGGTATTGGCTGGCACAGCTGCGGCAGTGCCGCTCTTCTGCGGGCGGTAGCTCTTTGCCCTTCCCTCTTGCCCTCTGCCTCCTGGGAGCACGTCCTGCGCCCCTCTCTTGTGCTGCAGAGCGTGGCGCTTAGCGTGGCGCCGCGGTCGCGGGCCGGCGTGCGCAGGTTCACGCGCAGCCTCGGGCTGGGGGCTTTCGGGGCGTGAGGCTGGTGATGCGGCCCCGCCGGGAGGGTGACGGGGCGCGGGGCGGCGCGACACGCGTGAAGGATTGTCCTGTGGGAGCCCCTCCAGGCTGCGTTTCGCGGGGCGCAGCCGTCAGGAGCCCCAGGAAGGTGCTTTCCCAAAGGCTGGAGCGCCGTTTGCACGGGCTGTTCCGCAGAGGACGCGTCCCACGTGCCGTCACACGAACCGCTGGCGTAGAAAAGCCCTAAAACTTAACACATTAACCGGAGGCTTGCTCGTAATCATTTCAGTGCCTTTCAGTGGAACCAAGGCGAAAGAGCACTTGCAAATCTGTCATGATTTAATTACTCTCCAGCTAGTTCCCAGAGACAGCTGTTTTATTACTGTACGTGTAACATTTTGACACTGGGGATATATTTTTAGAGCAGCTGAATGCAGCAGTTGTGGGAAGTGCCGCAGAATGGCCCAGTTTTTGGTTTCATTTTGTTTTCTATGATAGCTACAAGAAAAGAATTGCCTAACAGTCTCATTTTTATTTCCAGCTAATATGTGTTTTGAGCTAGATTACATTACCTTAATGTACATTATACGCGTGTGTGCAACGCGTCCAAAAACTAGATCTGACTTCACAAAAGTAGACCACGTGTGTCCTAAATTTGCTTATAGGACATTATTGTGATTGCACTCAGGAGTAATTGGAGTGGAGTGATGCTGTTAGGCGGTTGGTAGGTTCAAAGCCTGGGCCTCGGCATCTGTGTATTTATAAACTGGTTTTGAAAGGTATTAAGAAAGGAAAATGTATGTTACCACTGTATCAATTTAGTGCTCCGTTTTAAGTTAGACTGTATCATAAACATACTCTCTCCAGATAACCTGGACAAATCTGTCTGTACTTGTTTGAAAGCACAGATAGGTGGCTCCTCTATAGTTAATGCTTCTGAGTCTGTCCGGTTTGGGCTGCCGTGAAGGTAGATGTCTGGTGTTCAAACGGAATGGAGAGTTACCTGAATCCCATTTCTTCTCGAAGCGGTGTGTGCTGGAGATGTGTGGTGTCAGCGCATTCACGTGACCTTCAGTAAGTTTGTGTCTGTGACCCACATCGGTGGTTCTTTAAAGGGCATTCCCATTAGTGGTAGTTTTGAACGGATCTGTTTTTCTGTGGACCTGTGTCCAGAGGTGCAGACCCCCAAACCCCTGAGGAGAAGGGCGCTGACGGAAAGAGGAGCAGAGCCAAATAATGCAGGGGGTGGAACTGGCCGAGGGTGGCTCCTGCCCACTCCTTTGCCTTCTGCGCATCTGCACCGAAACCTGTAAAGCTCTGCTGTAGCTGTAGCTGTATCAAACCCAAATGATGTAAATAATTTTTTTTGGAAGTAGAATGGATTTTTGTTGCTTCTTAGAAATATGATCGCATACTTCTGGCGTACTTGACTTGTAGGAGATTCAGTGGGATGTCATTTCTATGCTCCTAACGTCAAGGTGAGGGAGTGCTTACTGTACTCGTCGTACTGAGCTTCCTGTAGGTCCCTGGTGGTACGTAACAGTGGATAGTATTGCTTGAGAGAAAAGTAGTTTACTCCAAGATACAGAGTTCATTGGACCAAAATAGTCTCTGTCCGCATGAGAAGAAATGGCTTGGAGGGGACCACAGCTCCGGGAGAAGTATTCCTCAGCTTTTTCATACTGTCTTGTTCTTTGCCTTCTTACATGTATGTGTAGCTCGGGCTGTGGTACAACATGGGTACAGACCAGCTGATGAAGAAGGAGGGAGTGTTTTACGTAGCAAAGGCAACAAGTAGCCATGACCAGCAGTACCACAACTCTGGCCCTGCCCTGCCCGTGTCCCAGACACACCGTACAGGCCGGTAATCTTTGCTTAACTTCGCCTGGTTCTATCACTTGCGTGTGCTGCTCGGATGAGAGCGCTTTTCTTACGGAGAACTCACGACATAGTGATAATCCTTCAGCCAGCCTGGATTCTTAGCGTGGTTGTTCTATTCGCTCAACCATCGACATGCCAAAAATTTAAGCACGTGCATATACATACAAGAAAAGTTAAATTTCTGCCTAATTATGGTGCTTATGGTCCTGGCAATTTAACAACAGATTTACACTGATATGATTTGTATAATTGTACTTACAATATTTCTTACTTATTTTAATATAAGTAAGACTAGATTTCCTGCGTCTTAAAATGCAGTTCCATACAATGTTTTCCCATTAGGATTTCTGCACCCAGCTCCCGTTCCTGCCGTTCCCCTCGCGGCACTGCAGCTGGCTGACCTCTCGGGGTTTTGACCGCTGAGAAGTTACTGACCGGTGCTGGCTTTGGTCCGCCTCTCCTGCAGACAGCTTATTTTTCCCACCTGGCCTCCTACGTTGGCTGCACACGAGCGTTTCCATGGCTACCCAGTTACTTTTGCTGGGAAAGTACCACCTTTTTATCCCCAGGCAGTTTTTAGTTCGCGGCGTGGCGGCAGGAGTGCTTTCGCCCGCTCAGCGAAGGGGCAGCGCGTGGGCAGGAGCACCGGCCTGGTGCAGGAGAGGCAGTGGAGGGCAGCGCGCTGGTTTCGTGGGGAAGCACGATGTCGTTTGTGTGGGTACAGCTGTGTTTGGACCACACGTAGACTGAATCCATGAAAAGGTTATATTTCTGCAGGGCTGCTTTTAGCTGGGATTATTTCTTGAGCTGGATTTGCTGCTGAAGCGGAAATAGCAGGCAGCTGCCCGCCCCAGCGGTTCCGTGGTCTCTACGTGCTGGACCGGTGAGATGCTGGGTCACCCGGGAGGCGGAAGGCGATGCAGGTCTGATGCGCGCACGTGTCAGTATTTCTGTCAGACGAAGCAGGCCGCGTTCATGCTGGCCTGGTGCCGGCGAACCTGCCTCGCCCCGGCTGCAGGAAGACAAGTCAGTACCTGATTTGGCAGAGAGCTGGCTGGCAGTTGTTAGCTCGGCACTGGCAGAGTGAGTTAAGTTCAGCATTTTTCGTGGCGTGGGTGTCACGCGTTTGATCAGGCTGTAAGATCATCGCCCCGTTTCTTTCAGCGCGCGCTCCATCAGCGCTGGTGTGCTCTGCCCCTCAAGGTCAGAGGCGAACACAGCCAAAACATGTGCGGGTCTGAGAAGCGGAGAACTGCGCTGAGATTTCAGCTCTCCTGTGGTAAGAACAAGGAGTGAAAGATAAAAAGGAAGATACAAATCTTAGTCCTTTGGACAGAAAAATATTGTGTCTCTTCTAGAGAGCGTTTTAGCATCTGGCGTGTTCTTGTTCAAAGATGAGAGCTTTGTTAATTATGCTGTTGCCCCATTAGCGAAAGAATCCTTGCAAAAATGTCAGTTAATTCTTAAAGCAGTACATGGCTGCCGCTTGTAATCCAGACTGGCTTTAGGTACCGTATGTGTTTTTAACTGGAAATGTGACGGTGGGGAAGGAAACGAGGGAACTGTTCAGGAAAGGTTACGGTAGGCAGGCGTGAGCTTGGCATCTTTTTTGGATTAATTTTATACAGGGTTGTGTTTAAGAACTCATTAAACTCAATTCTTGCCTAATGTAGCTGTTTCGAGCAGCTCTTTCAGTACGGGATCGCTAAGGACTTTTGCTGAGTCGGATAAGGAAACTGGAGTCGTGTCGTAGCCACTTGCCGTTACGCTGTTCTGCTGTTGAGTCATTCTCACACTGCGAACTCAGACATCTGACTTTGCGCTCACCGCGTCCTGAAACACGGAGCGACTGAGGCCATTGGGAATACGGCAGTGTTTGTTCAGAAGAGACAAAGGCACTGTCAGGGGCAGTTAGCAGTGATTCCCGCGGCTTTGCTGTGTTATCTATGAATGTGGCACCGACTCCGTTTAGCTGTCTTTTCCTCGCATTTCACCTGCTTTGGAAAAGCAAGTGAAAGTGTGCTAAGGATGTTATGGAAAGATGTGGCTTCTGGTAGTTTCTGGTGCCTTTTTATTGAGCTGCTTTTGTAACTTCCGACAGTGCAGCTTGTCGCTGGGTTTCGTTAGGTGCCCTTTTTTCCCTGTGGTGACAGCTGCTTTTCATTACGGCGATGTGCGAGTGCCTGCGAGGTAGGGAGTGCTTAGAACACTTCTGCGAGATGTGACCGTAATATTAACCCTCAGTTACAGATGAGGGCACGGAGACCGTGACCCATCAGTGATAGTGGGGAAGGCTACAGCCTGCCAGGGGGCAGCACCTCCGGCGGGGTTTGCTTCCTAGCTGGAGCGGGGACATCCCTCACCTGCAGGTCTCCGAAAATAGCCTGTGTCTCCTGCGTCGTGGTGGAGAACACACACAGAGCTCACTACTTATGCTGGTAACTATTCGTACAATAATTAATTTAGATCTGTCAATAAAGGAAACGTTAAGATTGAGAACATTTTTACTGGCTTACTGCATGTTATAGGCACACATTTGTAGAGGAATTTTCAATTTAGAAAAGTCGCGTATCATTTGCTACATGTCATTAGGTAAATATTTGAACATACCAGTACAAATATAAATACTTGCTGTGTTATAAGTATTCATGTTTTGTGTGAAATAATACAAATAGTTTATTAAGCAATTGCTGGTGCCAGATCTTGCCAGACGGAGGAGTTCCCTCAGTCATTTGAAAAGCGGTCATTCCAGTAACCCTGCACTGTAGATGCGCAGCATGCGTCCTCGCCCTCTCTTGTCCTAAAGTACAAGTAGATTTCTTCATGATCCACCATGTGTTGTCTTTCCCGCAGTCATGAATCACCAGCACCAAATAACACCGGGCACGGCCGTGTCGCAGCAGAGCCGTCCTCCCCAGGCGCCGCAGCCGGGGCTGATGAGCCTGCCCAGCGCGCTGACCACGCAGCAGCAGCAGCAGCAGAAGTTGAGGCTCCAGAGGATCCAGATGGAGAGGGAGCGAATTAGGATGCGTCAGGAGGAGCTGCTGCGACAGGTAACCCCAAGGAAACTCTTTTCTTCCCTTCAAGAGCCTTTGGTTCAATGCATCCAAAGTTTTACTAGGTGCAGTGAGCGGCTCCATTACTTTATGTCAGGGTTAGCCATTGTTTTAGGTAGGGGTAACCAAAAAGCTGATATGAATAGAACATCGCGGTTTTTTCTCTGGCATCGAACGGAACACGAAATGGCCGTCCGTCGGGAGTTACAGACCTGGTGTCTTTCTTACCAGCTGTAATAGCAGCATAAGGACCAAATTCTGTTCTGCGTCTGTTTATAAATCTAGAGCAGCTATCGTTGATTAATTCTCAGTTTAACTTGGTTTGCATAGTAGACCGTGTTCGTGCTTCACCGAACATAAAGGCAGAATATATGGAGTTGTTCTTGACTCTGATCCCAACTCTGTCACTTGCACTCTTTGCCTGTAAATTAAAGTAAAGTCACACTCGCATCTTACATGAATACCTCTGACTCGAAGACTTTCCAGAGATGGTCCTTTGTGGGTGTTTTGTTTATTGTTCTATTTCTTAAATTTCAGCCGTATATAGTGACTCATATTGTACAAGATAGATACGTAACTTCCTTTACGCTGCCTTAGGGAAATAAAAAGTTTTAACAATTGTGTTTATTCTGTTACGGACAACTCCGCTGGTGGTGATGTGTTTTGCCTGGCACATTAATCAGCTTCCTTTGAGAAAATAAATAACCTGTTTCTCTCAGGAACAGTGTGAACAAAGTCCATTTTATCAAGCATGTCACCATTATCGGTGGCATTGTAAACGCTGCAGTTACAGTTCTAAGTACTTTTAAAAATGATAACTTTCACAGAATCGCAGGTGGGTTGGGGTTGGAGGGACCTCTGGAGGCCATCGTCTCCACCCCCTGCTCAAGCAGGGCCACCCAGAGCCGGTTGCCCAGGACCGTGTCCCGGTGGCTTTTGAGTATCTCCAGGGATGGAGACCTCACCACCTCCCCGGGCAACCGGTGCCAGCGCTCGGTCACCCTCTGGTGACAAAGTGTTTCCTGACGTTCAGAGGGACCCTCCTGTGTGTCCGTGTGTGCCCGTGGCCGCTGGTCTGTCGCTGGGCACCGCTGGGAAGAGCCTGGCTCTGTCCTCTCTGCCCCGTCCCTGCGGGGGTTCGTGCACGTGGATGGGATCCCCCGAGCCTTCTCCGCCCCGGGCTGAACAGCCCCGGCGCTCCCAGGGAAAGCAGTGGGCGCACGTTTTCCTGAGCCTTCCTATTGTCACCTGGGTACCCACAGAGCCCTTCTGGTTGGCCTTGACTGCCCCGGCCAGGTTCAATTCCAGCTGGGCTTTAGCTTTCCTCACCTCATCCCTGCGTGCCGGACAAGGTCTGTATTCCTCCCGGGTTACCCGTCTTTACTTCCATCCTCTGTGGAAATAGCAATTGCGTGGAATTACTATTTCATGCCTTCAGTCCTTTTGCCTTTGGGATTGTACCATAATCCGTGGTTATTTTAGGGTAACATTTGTTTATACTGTATTTAGAAATACAGCGTGACGTTTCCTTGGAAGATGTAGAAGCACGTTTGGTACCGGGCTAACGGCAGCACTGGGCTGAACTTTTCTGATGATTTACGGGAGAACCGTAAGTTGCCGTAACGTTTGGAAATGTTAGTGACTTGTGCAAAAGGCAAAAAGAAGCCTAAGAAAAGTCCTCGCAGTTAGATGCGCTCCGAGAAGGAGTAGCAGAGGGCCTGTCACAGGCTGAGGAGCCGCCGGTAGGTGAGGAGTGATGCACTTCTTTCGAGTCTGGAGGAGAATGACTGCGAAAAAACACATTAGTAGCGAAAATGGACTGGAACATCTCCATGAGCTCTGGAAGACTTTGTGGGTAGCAAAGAAAGGGACGCGTACATCTTTAAAACCTTTAGGTCTGAAACGGGGATCTGGAGGATCAGAGCAGGTTCACCAGAAGGGAGATGTGCTCACCCAGGATTTGTCGCCTTTTAGAGGCAGCAGTTGGGAAAACCTCCCGCTGATGGCCAGCTGCTGGGATTTCTCTCTGCAGCCTTTGAATGTTGGCTTTGCTAAATATGTTGGGGTTTGCTTCTTTTTTCCAACATACTATCCCAGTCAAATTAACGGAAGAAAAGGTATTTAGTGTTTGTAATGATTGAGAATTTGAGGTGCTCCTTTTCCATGCTTTTATTTCAGAACAAATAATTTTAAATTGCATTTTACCAAAACATCACTTTTCAAAAAGTAGTATAATTATTACAATCACTCACCAAATCAGAGGTTATTAGAATTGTATTGAAAGAGCTTTTTTTTGCTTCATATACAGAAAATGCAGTTTGATGTGGGTCTTTATACTAATAGAGGCTCTGACAACAGGAATACGGCTGTACTTTTCTTCCCACATACAAACTACGTGTCAGTCAAATTTCTCTCCAGTTACAGCACTGGAACCTGAGTAACTTCATCTCGTGCAGACAGAAAGACCAAATGTAGGGAGAATGTACACGCTGCCGTATAGTAGGCTTCTGTGAAAGAGAGCGATAACGAAATGAAAGTAGATGTATGGCGAGTACAGTTGCAAAAACGTTAGTGAGCATATTTGTAAAAACACTTCCTAACAATATATTTGCTTCAGTTACATTTTTTGCTCTTTTACCCCCTTCCTCTAAATATATGTTTTAAGAACTTTAAAAAAAAAAGTTGCTTAACAAAAGTAATTAACAAAAATTCTTAATACATTTTGAAACTGTACAGCACCATCTAGCTGCATTTGAAAAAAAAAAAGCATTAAAACTCTGTGCTTTTGTAGCCGCTGCAGCAACGGTGGCTGTCTTTGCACGTGGTTATTCCCATCGCCTGTGGTGAATATGCGCACGCGCTCCACGTTAAGCAGGCGCTCGGCGCTCTTGCTGAGCAGGGGCGAAAGGCAGGTGTGATTCCACTGAGGTTTATCAGGTTTTTTAGGGGCTCGTGTTAGGGCTGAATTTGACTTCCGCGGTTCAGACCTGAGTCTGGAAGCTGTAGAGACACCAGCGTCTTGTGCCCATGTTCAGTGTCCGTTGCCCGTGGATTTCGGGAGTTACATGGCGATACCGGACCTGCGTGTGCTGCGCTGTGTTCAGGGCTGTGTTCCTGAGCGGTGCTCTTGGGTCTTCTGCACACCCTCTCCTTCACTGTCGGGCGCTCAGAACATCATAGAGATGGGTGCGGGAAGAGAGCGGGGATGTCTGGTATGGGCTTAGTCATAACGCTCATCGTGTCAATAACGTGTTTGGCTATTTTTACTCTCTTTGGCTCTGTTCTTGCTTCAGGACAAGAGCAAATGAAGCTTCACAGCAGTTGTGCCATGAACACAAGGGCTGGTTTCCCTGCTCTGCTGACTGTGTATTACTTTGAATCTAACACATGCCACTCCGCGGCCGTGCCGTGCTCAGTCCTGCCCCGTACCACCCTGCACCGCTGGTGCTTGGATGAGCAGGCCACGGAGCGGGACAGTGGCACGGAAGTTACTGGAGTTTTCAGAACTGGTGTAGCTCTTGGGGAACAACGTATTTCCCACCCAGGGAAAGCAAGATGCAAAATCCATCCTTCCCAAGATAACGTTGTGAAGTTCCTGCCAGAACCTGAGCACTCCTGAGCCCTGGCAGCCGGGAAGGACGGGCAGATCCCTCTGGAGTCACCAGCGTTCAAGTACGGCTACTCCTGCCCTGACCCTCCGCTGCGGCCTCTGCCTTTCTGGTGTGACCCGTCTAAGGGGAAAGCGCTGAGTAAGCGTGCACGCTGCCGCCAGCAGCTGCCAGGCGGCGCAGAGCCTTTGAGCGAGAGGGGAGGAATTCTTCTGGTGGGTCGCAAACCTGCTTTGAGCCTGGCAGCAGCTGCGGGTCCCCACCGCCGTCGCGGGCTGCAGCTGCTGCGCCGAGCCGGGGGGAGCACGCGCTCCCGCAAGCTCCCTGCCCCGGGAACTGGGCTGCGTCGTTGTCCTCCTCTGCGGTTAGTCGGGAGAGCCTCTGGGACTGCAGGCTGGATACGCGCAAGAAGGGCAGCGTTTCAGAAAACCAGTGTAACAGCTTCTATTTAAATGTTTCTTTACTCAGTTTTGTCATTCTGCAAAAAGTTAATTGTCTGTCTTACCGGTCCCTTTCCAAAGGAGAAGGGAGAATCTGCTCGCTGCTCAAGAGCTCCATGGAAACGGAAGTAGAGGTGATGTCAGTAAGACCTCTCTGGGAGGGTCCCACAGGGAAGATGTGCCAGCACTCCTCTGGGCACAGGCGCCGTCTGGCACCTCCTTCAGAGGGGTACGGACAGGCACGAAAGGCGGTTCTGGTTCTGTAAATCCGTGCGCAGAAGGATACAGGGGCTCGAAAGAGGCTGGAGAAGGAGCGGTGTGTGCGGATGCAGAGGAAGACTTATCCCTGTTTTGTCCTCGCAGACAGAACCGCACTGGCCCGCTCCGGCCTGAGCGGAAGGATGCCCCGCTGCGCTCTTTCCGCTGCGCAGACGGACCCTTAGTGCCATTATGGACGGCACGGGCAGCGTCTCTGAGTCTCACCGTCCGCCCTGAGCGTGTGGACCGGCAGAAAAGGAATTGCGGAGACGAGCGATGTAAGCTCGCTGTAAAAATGCCCTCGCTCGTCTGCCCCAGCCGGGAATGACGGTGGGCAGCGCAGCCTGGAGCTCCGTCCCGTCCTGCCACGGAGGCTCCCGGGAACCGTGACAGTGAATCCCCGTGTCTGGCATGCAGCTAACCCGGGGTTGACATCAGAATTGTGTTCAGAGGCAGCGAATAATTAACTCACTGCAGTGTTTTGAAGCTTTTTAAAGATTTTTGCAAATAACCACTGATGAAGCTTTTTTGACGTGCCTTTGTGGTGTCGGTGTACTGGGGGGGTGTTTAATTTACTTTGTTTTGTTATTTATTTTGAAAATCGCCTTTGGGTTTTTAAAATAGCATATGCTGTAGCGCCCAGCAGGTCATTGTGGGCATTTGGTCCTTTTTGAACTAAATGCTGCGGGTTGTGTCTGCTGGCCCAGAGGAGACGCCTGCGTGCCGGAGCGGAGCGCTCAGCGGGAGAGCCAGGGCTCCTCTTGGGGTTTGCAGCTGTAATATCGCCCTTCCGGGGGCTGCCAGAGGTCTCCGGTATTTACTGCCAGGCCTTTTAACCTAGGGTAGGGGATTCCTTAATATTCTTCTTAAGAACCTTGTAGTCATGCGTCGAACGGAGAACGGGGTGTAACAGGCCATCAGCGGCTGTTGTGACGGTGTCACTGATCCACCACTGTTGACCGTTGCTGTAATAATGCCAAAGAAGCGAAGCGGCGAAGAAGTCTGACATCTGTAGCAGCACTAAAATCTGAACGAATCACCTGCGTCGGGCAGCAGCGGAGGAGGAGTGCGCTTTGCCGTGCGCGGCCTGCTTCCCCAGCCTGACGCAGGAGTCTGTCCGTCCGTGCTAGAAAGTGCACCTTGAATTAATATCACAAGCAGCGTGCCATACGTTGAAGTAAAGACGCGGCAGGGGCCGTGCCATGCCCCAGGTGAGAGCAGGTCAGGTAACCTTATAATAAACGCAGTGTTTCCTGCAGCAAAGAAGAGACAGGAACTTAGATCGGCTTTGTAAACGCCTTTCTTCGGGGCGCTGGGGGCTGCTCAGCTGGCAAACCCCTCGCAAGGGGGTCTCAGTCCTGTAGGAGATTAAACGTTGCTGGAACGGCAGGTTGGCCTGCTGCAGTTAGCGGTTAGGAGGGCCAATTACTGTGTCTGGGGGCGTGATTAATGACCCTGGGTACGAATCTCTCCTTGTCGGACCCAGCAGTAGTTGGCACCACGTTTTCCAGGGAGATGAGAGTCTGAATTCCCTGGCTGGGACAGAGCACAGCCACCGGCGTTAGGCTCTGCAAATAACGTGACGTTCGCAGCACTTTGTGCAGGAGCGGTAAGTCCGGTGCCCTGGAAAGAATGGACATTTTGCAGTGCTTTCCTGTTTGGAAGGCAGTTCAGCAAAACCCCTTCCAGTCTAACAGAAATCCTTCTCAAATGGCTCTCTGTTCATCTGCCGACCGGAGGATAAACTGCCTGATGCGTAGCAGCAGCGTAGTCTGCGAGCCCTTGTTCTTACTCGTTAATAGTCTCATCTGAGATACTTTGGGGAATTAAATTGCTATGGGAATGGGGAGTAAGTTTCAGAAGTTGCCAATGTTTTAGGTGTTCCCCTGCAATATGATAGGGAAAAATCTTTGTGTGTTTCTGCAGGGAGGCAGCGCGTGCATCTGCTGTGAGAGGACGGTGCGGTTGCAGCGGGTCGCGGCTGACCGGCGGTTGGAAGGCGGCTGTGACGGTGAAGTAAAAACGGGCAGGTTTCAGCTTGGCCGGCGCAGGTTTGCCCTCGGCGCTGGCTCGGGCGCTGTGCCCGCGGTAAAACCTGTTCTCTTGTCACTCGGCGGCTGTCAGCTGCGGTTGGCTGTCCCGGGGACAGTCACAGCTGCTCACCGGCGTGGCACAGACGTTGCGCGATCAGAGAGTTCTTCTCCCAGCGTAACGTGGAACACCTAGCGGTTAGAAGCGGGCTCGCTCAGCGCGGCTCCGCTGCGTCCGCAAGAAGGAGTTTGCAGGTTGCGCTCAGGGCTTTCACCCCCGGGAAGAGGTACTGACCTTGGTAGTTGCGCGGCTTCACGGTAGATAAACCTCATCTGGGAACTTGGGCTGTTCTGGGAGCAGTGGCCTTCAGACGCAGCCTTCGCCTCTGTGTTAAGCTAAATTTGGGTAACACAGGAGCAGTTCTGGCTGGTCGGTCGTGCCAGATGGAAGAAGCCAGCAGCAGTAGATGTAAGAAATTCCCTGCTCCTTTCAGTGCTGTGTATTTGGCTGGGCGATTTTTGAGTCGGTCTGTAAGAGAAATGAAAAGCTGTAAGGAGATTCTTGTCTAGTTCTGTGCAGTTCAGCGTGTGAGGAAGAGTATTGATTTCATGGAGGGTTAAAGATGTGAAACTCCCTTCGTGAACAACACTGTGTTTTGCAATGTACTTTGATTTTGTGTGCAACCGCATTTGGCAATTAGTCAGAGGTTCAGAAATCTCCATTAGTGCTTTTTGTTTTGCTGTTTTGGAAAGCCACCAGAGGAACTACAGACTTAAGGGAGGAGAGGTGTGTTTGTGCTTCCGTAATGAGCTCAGAGGGAGAAGGCACCACATGAAGAACGAGAAAAGCCTCATGTTTCCTGCGATCGTTTCGTTGAATGTCTTCCATAAAGATGAGTTTTATCTCTGTCTATGTTTAAAAACAATTCCATGGAATTGTACAGATTTTTCAGTGTTGTTTGGAAACCTTTCCTCGCTTTTCTTCATACGCATCTTTTGCCTTAAATATAGTAGTTCTGCGACAGCTGTGGAGAGCAGCGCAGTGAATACAAGGCTTTCGGAGTAGTAGAATTCAGCAGTCTCAGAAATAAGCTGTCTTTGGCAGTATAGTGGGAGCAATTATGTAAAATTAATTACTCGGCTCAAACTTGAGGCTGTCAGGACATCATTGCCTGTTTTGGAAACACAAGGCACTAGGGTGTCGTCCCTGCTAGGCATCCGGCATTTTTATTCGGAAGAGTTTCAAAACTCTTGCTGTGAACCCACCTGCAACAATACGCACCTTCAATCCACCTTCATCAGATACACCCGTAAATAATGACCTTTCTTCTCTGCAGCCGCATGACTTTGCCTTCATAGCTTTTCTTTGGCACTGCTCTCTGGTAGAACGGTTGGTCGTTAGCCTTTGTCATCTCCGGTTAATCGTTATTATCAACTTTTCAGCTTTGATGTTTTTCTGGGCAGCGTATTTTTAGTTCAGCTGTTCTCCCCCGTGAGCAGGGAGCGTGGCAGGCTCTCCCCTGCCCCCGCACCACACACGTACACGGTCCCCAACAGGTTGAGACACTGGTTTGCACTGTGTGAGCCGTTGAGAAGCTGCTGGATACAGAAAAGATTTTCCACCACCTCCTACAGACGGGAAATTTTGGGGCTTATGGTTGACACAGTGCAGTGCAGTTGTATTGAGCAGTACAAATGGCTTTAAATCTGATAATTGAAAATTGCGTGACTGCTGGCAAGAAATTACTAAGAAGCTTGTCCAAAAGAGAAAATCGGACTCTTGTGGAGCAAGATGTATGCATGCGCGTGGTCGTTCTTTGGCTCACAGCCACAGCAGAGAAGGTTGGGCGGCGCGGCTAGCGGTCGCCGGCTCCAGCTCCCGGCTGGAAGCAGGTCAGCTGCGGCAGTTGCTCAGGGCTGCGTCCAGGCGGGCTTTGAGTGTCTCCGAGGGTGGAGACTGCCCAGCCTCGCCGCCAGACCTGTCCCAGCGTTCCGTCACCCTCACGGTATGCAGGGGCGGTACTGGGGCAGTGCTTGCCCTGCGCTGACACGTGGGCAAAGGAGCAAAGAGAAGTCCTTTCCGTAACATTCAGACTTAGTCACGATATTCCGAAAGAGACAAATAGTCGGGTGTTGGATCTTGAACAGGATGTTCTCAGTTATTTTATTTTTAGTAGTAGCCTTTGATTTTTAGAAATGACAGCAACCAGAATGATAGCCAACATGTATTTTCCGTGTCGGCAAACTAGGGGAAAGGCTTTTCCTTTTCTTCTCCCCCCCCTTCTGAACTGACCTTTATTAGTGTGGAACAGTGTCTGGTGAGGTTTGACAATGCTCTGCCCAAGTATCAAAAGCATGAACTCCATTGCTGGATTGGACTTTAGCAGAAAAAGTCCTGGCTAAGTGTATTCTGCCTCATTTTATCTGTCTTCCTTTTCTCTTTCTTTCGCTTTCTGTGTTTCTTTCTTTCTGGCTGTCTTTTCTCTTTTTCTTTCTTGCTGTCTTTCTAGTATTAGCCTTGCATGTGTTGCTGCAGTTGCTGTTCTTATATGTAAAAAAATACTTTCGGTATCTTCGTGTAGACAGCTAAAAAAGCCGGTCTGCCCTTTTTCTGAGGTTTGTACGTTTTTGGAGACTCCAGATGGTTTAATTAAAAGCATCACCATTAGAATTGCCACTTGACAAATGTAGTGACACGCATAAGCTATCATACATAAGCTATTCAGAATCTTCAGACTATTTATTCTTAACACTTACTAAATAATTCCACCATCTAACGTAAATTATTATCGATCAGTGAATATATTGATAATTTGATTATAAAGGAAACATGGCATTAATGGGCACTGATATACATTAATTCCCAATGAGTAATTGTTACATTATTCATGAAGAGACCAAACCAGTCCTCCTCAATGAAGAAATTAATTGAAAACATAGTAAAACATCATATTCTTACCTCAAAAACACGTTTATCTTTTCTGTACCGGGGAGAACGAACGCCTGATTCAGTGGAAAAAAGTTTTCTACTGGGATTGAAATGAAATATTTCCTTTGCTTATTTCATTGAAAAAAAAATAAGGTTGAGTGGACTAGGTAAAAGGCAGATACAGCTTCATTATTTTAAGGCCACGGGGTATTTGTTTGGCACATCCCTGTGGAGCCAAACCGCCTTTGTGTAGACCTCTGTACCACTAGATGTCATGGTGGTTTCACAGAGAGAATGCTGGAAGAATTCATCTCGCCGGAGGAGTTCTGAAGCAAGTTCCCTTTGGCTCCTTCACCAGTCATCCTACAGACAGCGCGCCTGAGACGGGTCGTCAGGGGGACGCTTATTCTTAGGCAGAGGGTTCATTCCAAAGATTATTGGCTCCAAGTCTTGGTTCCGGTGGTTTTCTTCTAACGTGTTAAGTACTTTATGGCTGTGAGTGATACTCGGTGTAGCAGACTGTGTCATCTTGTAGCAACTGGCATCCTTTCGGTGCCCGATTTTGCTCTTTTGCACCAGTTTAAACTGGGAGCAATTTCAGTTAAGGTAAGCTGTTGGAAACAGCCACGTGGGAGATTAAATACGAGTCTGTCGGTTTGAAACCGCTTTATCGTCGCTACTCGGCTCTCACAGAACTTGGCCCCACTGAACAGTGACCCGCAGTTGTCACTGGGGGGTTTCTCAGCTCCGGCTTGTGTGTGCAAGCCCTGGGCGGGAGCGAGCGGCCCGTGCAGCGCGGGCGGGCTGTCGGCACGGTGTCGCGGGTGACCCACAGGGCGTGCGAAGTCACAACGTCGGTAATTCGATTCCGCGGGGATCACCTCTCGTCTCGGTGGCCAGCAAGGCTGCAGGGGGGCGGCCGTTCTGCGGGCGGCTGTGGCGCTGCCAGCGCGAGGACGCCTGCGCGCGCGCTCCACGGTGGGCATCACGCAGGGAGCGTCAGGCTGCTTTAAACAGGCAAACGGGCTCTGGTGTAGTGTGGAGCTGATTAGAAGGTCCCCAAACACACCTCCCTGCGGGCTGGGCGGTGGGACCGGCGTCCGGCCGCGGCAGAGGTGGGTATGAAAGACAACGTCTGTCTATCTACACGATGATTTTCTTCACACCAGTGCAAACAGCCGTCAGTTACGTTGTTTAGAACTACTTTCCTAAATAAGAGGATGTGTGTTTATGACGTGTTGGCTTGTCACAAGGCTGCGGTACTCCTGCGCTGTTGGAACAACCCTTCCCTTACGTCCGTCTGCCTTTGCAGGAAGCTGCGCTGTGCAGACAACTTCCCATGGACTCGGAAAGCATGGCCCCCCTTCAGACAGCCGTGAACCCGCCTGCCGTGGCACAAGACATGCGGCCTATTACGAATAATGGATCCGACCCTTTCTTGAACAGGCAAGTCCACGTCCTCTTCATTGGGCAATTGGTTCTCCTTCTTCTCTACGCTTTTAACGCCATCTCTGAAGTAGTTCCCTATATCACCTTTTTTTGTACGTACTGTGACCAGGGGGTACGGCCGAGGGGCTGACCTGAAATCTTTCAGTCGGTGCTTGTTACGGTTTGAGAAACCCATAACAGTTTATTGCCATTTAGACAATCATTTCATCACCCGATGACCCCGCCCCACCCGGGAAGGGGAATCGGGTAAAACCACGGAAACCCGGGGGTTGGGGTTGAAATACAAACAGATTTAATAGAATAAGATTGGATAATTAACATTAATAGCACTAAAGAACCAACATTGATCCCGATACCAGTACAGAATACGCAAAGATTATCCTCAGCCCATTCTGTCCATAGAAGCTGTGCACTCCCAGCAGCGGATGGCAAACGTGGGACGGTGGGAGCGCTGCGGGAGGAAGGGAAGGGCTCGAGGCTCCGGCACAGGGACAAGGGGTTCTCAGGATGGCGGCCGTCACGGGAGAGAACCAGCGTCACAGCCAACTTTCTCATTTATAGCGAGTGTGACGCTGATGGTATGAAATAATCCTGTTGGGCGGCTTGGGTCGAGTGCCCGGCTCTCGCTCCTCCTCACCCTGCACCTGGCGAGCTCGAAAACACCAAGACCTTGAAACCCCCACACCACAGCTGGCTAGAAAGTCAGTATTTTCACGAGCTCAGACTCTAGAGTCTTCTAAAAGTGCAGTTTTCCCCGACATTAGAAGAGAAATCAGTCCTGTGTCGCTCAAAGCAGGACAGTACTTCAAGAAGGAATCTTGGAGAAAACCAACAAGTGATAACGGGTGGGTTTAACCGTAGTGCAGGTGGATGCAGAGGCCTCTAGGTAGAATAGGCACATTACCGAAGTATCAATAAACGCAGGTTTTTAGGCTATCAGAACTGTTTTTGTCTAGAAAATTATATATTCATGTGTGTATTTCAAAATTTAAGAGTGGCCTCACTTCGGTTGCTTTGCATTTGGGCTGGTGTAACGTGACCGCGCTAGTGGCCAGCATTTGAGAATGAGGCCTTGTGACTCAGTGCTTAATATCTGACGTACTGTGCTGTCCTCAGCCACCCTCAGGTCAGGGGCTGTGTCTGGCAGAACATCTTACTGAGGCTTTTTCTGTTTCAATGCGCAGTGGGCCGTACCACTCCAGGGAACAGAGTACGGACAGCGGCTTGGGATTAGGATGCTACAGTATACCGACGACACCTGAAGACTTCCTCGGCAACGTAGATGAGATGGATACAGGTACAATACTCTCCTTTAGCTTAAAGTATAATGATACTAATAATAACTTTGTGTTATAACCAGTAATGTTTTATAATTGCATAACTGAATGATAATCTGTCGCTTTCCTATGCGGGAGAACAGACCGAGGCTGTGGGGGGAAACGCCTGAAAGGTACTTAGTGCCCAGAAGGTTCTCGGCTTTAACTTCGGTCCAGGTTCTACCCTTTTATCTTAGACTGATATTCAACAAAATAAGTAAAAGATGGAAAATGTGAGCCTTAGTTTGTGTTTTCACACCATAGCCGCAAGTTAGGAGGAGTAAAAATCTGGTCGTGGCTTGCATTCTTGGTACAAGTCATTGTGTTTTCTAACACTAATGAGTCTCATCGATAAGCCTCTTACAATGGCAAAGTTGGATTTGCCTTCAAACAGAATGTATTTAGGTAGTTCAGGTTTTGGTACATATTTATTTTTATATCAGTCTCCTCATGGTATTTAAAATACTGAAATAAATTGCTGTGAAATCAGCAAGTTTTTTTCCAGATATTGAAGTTCTCGGCACTTCCTCAGCTAAACTTCCTTTTGAAGTCATCAGAAGTTGCAGAGAGTGAAAGGTTTCTCCGTTAAAGGACTTCATGCTTGTTATTATTAATTTATGGAAAAAAGTACTATAAGGTCTCAGAGCTGAAGTGCTGTAAAATTTTTTTGGATTTCCGCTTTCCAAATGTGCCTTTGTTCCGTTCTGCCCCGCGGGCAGCTTCGGCCCCTGCGCAGAGGAGCCCAGAGGCGGCGGCAGCTCGGCGGCAGCGCTGCCTGCGCGGCTTTGAGCGATCGCGCCTCCCAGGGGGAGGTCGGGGGCTGATCACTTCGAGCGCTGCTGCAAAGGGCCTTGTGTGCTGTTGAGAGCAAAGCAAGGATCTGAAATTAACTCCCGCAAGAATAGGCCTCCGCAGGCAAGCGTGGCTTTGAGGTAACGTTTGTAGAGGGCAGGAGTGCGCACGGGTGCTAACGGGAAGGGGGCAGGCTCATTTCTGTATCAATCGTGTTGTTTTAAATTACCCGCCAGAAGAGTCTGGTATTTCAAAAGTTCTTCTTCCCTTTTCCTAGGAGAAACCATAGCGCAGACAGCAATGAATATAAATCCACAACAAACGCGTTTCCCTGATTTCCTCGACTGTCTTCCAGGAACAAATGTTGATCTCGGGACTCTGGAGTCGGAAGACTTGATCCCTATTCTCAACGACGTGGAGTCAGTACTCAACAAAAACGAGCCCTTCCTCACCTGGCTGTGACCATTCGCGGCCGGTTGGGCCTACAATGCAACGCAGCACTTCCTTTCCTCTTGAGATAGAAGTAGAACATCTGAAAATCCTCAAGAGATACAACTTACTGCCTTAATGACTTTTGTTACATCATCTTTATGGTCAGTTTAGTCTCTGCCTGGATTTGGTTGACACTAACTTAAATATAAAATATAAAATACATGCATACATACACACACATATATATATATAAAACATATATGCATATATATTTCTTCCTCTTTGGAAAAAAGCACACTACTTTATACATCTGTATACTTCTTTTCCTTCTCAGACCAGGCAGAAACGTTTCACTTTAGGGACGGAAAAGCGGGTGGTGTTTGTGCGTGCGCCTGGCTGGTCTCCTGGGTGTTGATCAACATCACAAACCCTTCATGAATCACAAAGTCTAACTACTAGCTAGGTCGCTTGGTTCCAAACACGGCACGACACCACGCCACGAGAGCAGCTTTATTACTATGTTTATGACAATAGTATCAGAATCTTTTGTATCAACTCACTTAAGCTTTAAAAACCTTTTCTTCATCCTTAGTAAAGCCGTGCTGTATGGAATATAGATTAAATCTGATCCGTATCAGCCGTAATAATTCTCATTATATTTTTGTAAAGGCACCAAGCGTACTATTGCAATTTCTTTTTTCAGTATATTACTGTATAGTTTTTAGAAAAATAAGTACTTCCAATCTGAAAGTACCAGAATTGCTCAGCAACGCTTTTACACTACAGTATTGTTGCAAAATAAACCAGACTGGTACCGACTGCTGCCTTTTAAAAATAGAGCAATGTATTATAAACAAGCGGTTTTTTAAAAGATCTTAGATTTTGATGTTTATTATATTAAGCACTACGATTTTGTAACTTAACACATGAACAAACAACTTTTTTTTATATGTAAAATCTGTGGCATATGCCTTAAACGCAAAAACATGCTTTTAAAATCAGGTCTGAAAAACGTGGCGCTACTTGTTAACGTCGTATGTGGTGGGAAGGAGCCCCTGGCTCCCACTGTTCGCAGTAACGCTTCTCACTGACAGCGTTTAAGCACGTGTAGTTGTATACGTGAGAAGAGCCGGTGACTCTGCCAGGGCGGTGCCGAGGCGGCGTTGCAGCTCGTCTGGCGAAGCTGCTCGGTGCTTGAGCCTCTCGCGAGTCGCAGCGGCGGACGGGACACGTGGCGCCCCCCGTGCGGAGCTGCCTATTGCGCGTCCGGCACACGCTGCTTTAGCCGAGGTTTGGGACTGAGAAGGCATCAAGGACGTTCAGCTTGCGGTTCCCCTGAAATGCAAATGAAGTCCTAAAATTCTTAAGTGTTTTGAAATTATATTATTTATAATCTATGAATTTAAGCGTTTTATATTGAAAAATATGTCTTTTTATGGGGGGCGTTAAAACTTTTCTCTAAGCTTAACCCGGGCTCTGTAGAGAGGCAGAGATGTAGCACTCAGTGTCACCGCGTGTTTGCCAGGTCTAACGACGCTTAACCAGGCCTGACCGCGCGCCGGAAAATCAATCACTACAGACTTTGTCCATCTGGTGGGGTGAAGGCAGGTGAAAAGGTCAGAGATGAGGTGATGGGAATATGGAGTGGCTCTGGGGGACGCGTGATCACGTATCAAACGCGGGTCCCTGCCGGGAGGGGTGGCTGCGGGTGGGGGTGCAGGGAGAACAAATCGCCGGCGATCAGTAGTAAAGGTGACAGAAGAAGGCGATAGAATAAACGACGTTGTCAGTGACGAACGGCTGGCGTACGCCGTACCAGAATATGGGAAATAAAAAGCACGCCCCCCGAAATCTTGAAAAAAAGAGATGGGAGGCAAAGACCTACAGCCATGAAGTTGTGTTACGTAGGGAAAAGTAGCTCTTTTTATGTTTGTTTGTGGGGTTTTTTTAATAGAAAATGAGATGTGACAGCAGAGTTGTGTCTGCACGGAACCGAATTTCTGAATGGGCATTGCGTTCCTTTTATTCTTTTGGAATTGTTGTTTTTTTCGTTGGTGTTTTTAATTATTTTTGCTAGCGCTAACTGTTGAGATAGCAGAAATTTCTTTTCAACAAAGAGGGGACCGGGCAGGGCTGACCAACATTCCTGTAATTCTGATTAATCTCTTTCTTCTAAGGGTTCCTTCAGGTTGTCAGCCTAAATTAAAAATAGGTGGCCCTAAGGCTTTGTTCTTTACTGACATGACTGACTTTGGTGAAAGAGTTGGAGCGTTTTTGGCGTCGGGCTGTGACGCCGGGCTGTAAGGCCAGCTCGTCAGTACGGCGTGATCGGCCTAACGAACCCACGGCCGTCGGTCCAGAACAACGCACCGCAGCTGCGGGTCTGAGCGCCCTCATCGTTAGGTTATGTTTGGAAAAGGCAGTTTGTTCATTTGCTAGTGAGTCTGTACTATGGCAGATTTAAGTTTTGTCATAATAAAGGATGTTCCAGGCAGATCGGGTTCTCGGCGGGCGGGAAGTAGCTGACCTGTGCTGACTGCTGTTGGGCTGCGCTGGTTTTCGTCGGCCGAAGGCCGTACGCTTACAGCCAACACTGCTGCCGTTTTCGCGTGAAGTCCCGTAGCGTGTTCGTCACAACTGTGAAGCCACAACCTTGATTCCTCTTTCATCGGTGTTTCAGGTGGCTGAGTGTCTGGGCTCAAAGACCTTAAAGAGATACAACAATCAGGAACTATGTTTCCGTGTTATTTCCATAGTAAACCAGCAGCGGACTGGGAACGGGAGGGTGCTGTGTGCTGTGGGGAACGTCACTCCCAGTGTAAAACCACTGCCAAAACCTGAGGTCAGATCTTCACTCGGTCGTGAACTAAACCACGGTTAAGTGATTCCTTACACCGTGAGCTTTTCAGTTTGTAATGGAGAGGATGTATCAGATAAAGTGCAGCAGCAATAAAATCTGGTTTTGAAAGTTCTCTTTTTCTAGAAGTTTCTGGCTTTGAATAGGCTTATGGCAGAACTCTTTAGTATTCGGTTCTTCTGAAAGTAAATTTTTTGCGGACAATATTTCCCTGTACTGTTTCAGGTTTCGAACGTTGACTTTACTAAATGGTCACTGTCGGCTTGTAGTGGCAGCACACGAAATGTGCCAACGGGACAGTTCTACTGCCTACCGCCACTGAGGGTGGCACAGCTACGTCTTGGTGATACAGCAGTGGTGGGACGTTGTTAGTTGCAGTTTGTATTCCGGTAATACTGCTCGAATGTAACTCGGGGAGGGGTCGGGTTTGAGTTTTTGAGAACAAATGCTGTTTGGGGAAGGGAAGGATTAAAATGTCTATTTTAAATACAGAAAAATGTGGGTTTTCAAATAAACTTGTTTCCTAATATGCTACATCCACGTACATGGTAGTACTTTAACTTCTTTACTTACTTCTTTATTTACTTTTTTCATTTTGTTACATGACGTGTGTGAGCATTTGGTTTTGGTTTCGAATACCTTGCAACAGATTGTATGTATCAAAAGCAATCAGATCAAACTGTTGTACGCAGGGGTCGGCTCTGTGGGGTTTTTTTTATTTCTTTGATCTTGTACATGAAAACAAATACAAATGAGCTTAAATATTTTGGATGCATATTGGTTTGTTGAATTGTTTCTTTCTTTCTTTGGAGGATTTTAGCACGCACTTCCCGGGGAGCTGTATAGCACTGCTCGGAATAAGGGTACAGACGCTATTCTGTGCAAAGGAGTACATTTTGAATGTAGATGATTAGCACTTAGCAAACGAAAGGGGTTATTTTACCATTATGTTCCAGTTCATTGGTAGTTGTTATGGCCATTAGTGATGGTTACAGTTCTGCTCATAACATTTGCACCGTACTCCCCAGTGCCACCATTACTTGTTCCTTTTAGCGGCACCTTGCGATCCCTAATTCCCTAACACAAATGTTGTGTTACGATTTGTTTAATACAGTTGTCGCTAAGCAGGAGAGTTTGCACCAAGTCCATGTGCTGTTAAGTTCTGTTTTGGGGACTTAAATAGTGCATTTTTTTTCAGTCTGATCACTTCTTCAAGAGGTTTCTTAAATTCTGTATTAAGAGAGTACCCGTCGCCTTCCCTCGGAACAAGGCACAATACCTGAGGACATCCTGGGCGCGTATTTGAGTTCTGGGCTTTCCTGTCACGGCACGTAACGTGCGTGATTTAGGTCCAACACAACTGTTACTTAATTTTAATACTCTTCCTTGAATCATTCCCTTGCGTAATTTATTCTAATTAATGGTTAGAATGCGTCTAACAATACCTTGCCTTTATATAAAAAAAGCTCTGGAACCTCCACCAAACAGAAGTGCAAATTAGCATCTGACCCTGCTTTGAGCAATGCGTTTGTTAATTCGTGGCGTATTTACTCAGGAATATTAATCGAGTTTCTTTGGCAGAAACACTGAGTGTGTGTTTGTCTGTAAAGGTCTCTCCGTTTGTCCCTAAAGATGCCAGCTCACCTCTTGGAGGGTGCCTCTGCCCCGCTCCCGGCCGGTCGGCAGTGCTCCGTGCAGGCGCTCGCTACCGCGTGGTGTTACCAGAGAGCTGTAATAACACCCTGTCCTGGTTTGAGGTAAAACAGAACCAATTTTGTTCAGTAACTTCGCTTCTTAGCGGGGCCTCTTCTAACTGAAATTAACTGCATATTGTGCAGAAAATGTTCACTCTCTCAGAGTGATAAGGCCAATGTCTATAGCTGATGCCCGGGCGTGGGATGCAGAGAGGCTCCTGCTTATACTCATTGCTATAACCCCCACGGCCAACCAGCTTTGTTATTTGCCCCGTTGGAGGGTCGGAAGCGGAAAAGCATAGTGGGGTCCCACCTGCGGGGAGGAGCGACAGGACAGGTGACCCCAAACTGACCAACAGGGTATTCCATCCCATCTGCCTCATGCTCAGTATAAAAGCAGAGGGATCAAAGGGTCAGCGCTCTTCCTTCAATGGCCGACGTCTGAGGAGGACTCTCTCTGCCTGTGATCCCAATCCTGACTCCAGATCCGGAATCCAGTTCCCGTCCATCACTGAGTCCAGCCTGGGACTGCCCCAGTGCCAGCCGGTGACGTGATTGTCATCTCGGGAGCTTGATACGGTTTTGTATATATTTTTCATTATTTCTTTTTATTTTATTAATATTTCATTAAAGTAGTTTAGTTCCTTCTAAACTCGTAAGTCTCTTTTTCCTCCTCTGCCTCTCTCTTTGTAGAGGGGTAGAGGGGAGCATCTGTCGGTCCCGTCTGGGGTCCCTCGGGTCCCCAGTGGTGGATTTGGCCTAAACCACGACACACCCGTAGTAATTCTTCGGGGGGGGAATTTGTGATGAGATTGCGATGTGCTGAATCCCCCCACCGTCTCCCAGGAGGCACGTCAAGGCTCTGCCTTTCCCAGGCAGCTGCGCAGTCCCGCTGAGGGCCGGGAAGGAGCCCGGGGACGGGGTTTGGCGGGGGAGCGGTGTCTCCATCACTGTGGGCACTCTCTCCTCTCCCACCGCTTTCCGTAGCAGTCTGTCGCGGGGACATCCCCACAATGTTCTTCCCAGTGTGGTACTGCAGTCAAAATCTGTCTTACGCCTTTTTTCTACCTGATCCTCAAAGCTCGCTCTGCCCTCCGGCCTCAGCGGCGCTGTGTCCCTGTCACGGTTTAAGCCCAGACGGCAACTGGGACCAGGCGGCCACTGGCTCACCCCTCCTTCCCCCCGGGGCGGTGGGAGACGAGGGAGAGGAGGGGAGAGGGGAAAAAGACTCACGGGTTGAGACAAAGGCAGTTTAATAGAACAACAACGGACAAGGAAAATAACAATAGCGATAATAAGAATGGTGACAGAATATACAAGGCACGTGAAGAGAGCTCCGGCTGCGCACAGCCCGGCCCTGCAGCGGCACCGGTTCTGTCAGGCTGAGGCTGAAGTGCGTGGGCTCAGAATCGCCCGCACACACTCCGCGTGTTGTAATCTGAGTTGTTAAATGCCCTACGTGTTTCGTTTTAGGTAAACTCCAGCGGGAGCGGAGCCGCGCAGGGTCAGAGTTGCCGTGCTCTCAGCACCGCGGCCAACCGGTCTCCGGGCAGACAGCTGTTACGGGCGGATAATGGAACGTCAGATACCGTGTGCATCTCCGGGATTTTACAAACAATGCTGATGTTTCTCCTTTAGGCCCTGAGGGTTTCTGCATCTGTGTGACAGTTGACATTTGTGCGCGCTAAGGCTGCGTGTGGTGTCCAAGCTGGCCGGGACTCGCGCGGTCTCTTACAGCTCTCGGTTCTCCCTGTTCGTGGTCCCTCTCCTGCCGTCATCTCTCTGTCCCTGCCCACCACCGCCCTCTCCGTACCTGTGACTTCTCTCCCAGCACTACCACTGGCCCGTAAGGTCTTCCTCTGTTACAGCAATCCGAGATCAGTCCCTCTCATTGGCTTTACGGGACACTTTGCTCAGTAAAAACAGAGGAACCTCCAACTACTGCGGAACTGATGCCGGAGGTAAGCGTGACTCCCTTGAAACCACATGCTGGGGAGAGCCTCAGATGTGAACCATAACTGAATAATTCAGGAGCGCTGTTGTTGGCACTTTAAAGCGCTAGGCTGGCCAAGCTGCTGGTTGCAGTTCATTGACACGGCGTCCAACACAGCCCAAGGCCGCGGTGCAGCTGCAGCCTGGATCTCAAGACGGAACACGTGCGCCTTCTCTCGGTATCTGCTCTGTGTGTGTTTGCGGTGTTAGAAAACCACCGTGTCGTTGGGCATCTTGGAAGCATTGACTCACGACTCTTGGTTTTGGGTATCGTAGCTTCCTGTCTGTTATTTCTTACCCCGAGTCTCCCACAAAGATTTATTAATATATCAAAATTGTACGCTATGCAGCTACCCGTCCCTTTGTTGAATGCTGATGGGAAACATTCCGTGTTCCCAAAGACTTCATATAAATAAAACAAGACAAATGCGAGAGGAGGTGCGGGACAGCTGCTAACCACAGATGAAAGAATAGACGGGAGATGGTTGCGTCCATCCGTGGGTGGTGCTATAAGGAGAACTCTCAAATTCCCGAGCAATGCAGTAGAACAGGTGGGAGAAACAGCTGTTTCTGAAGAGTTTTTTTTTTATAATTTATAATTTCTTTTATCGTCTTGCACAATGTATCACTGAGGCCACTTTGCTTTTATTAATGTAACTCTCGCTACCTAAATCTAGCTATTTAACACCTTTGCGTATTGCTCACCAGCTTTTAGCACTTCTGAATACTTTTCAGATGACTCTCGTGTAGATACAGACTACATGAAATACATTTTCTGAAAGCACAAGCCACAGAATGATTTTTTCGGGAGGAAAATGTTAGGGAAGAGATGTGGCGGATACATTGATGACCTGGAAGCCTTGAGACATCCAGTCTGGCTGGTTTGTGAAAATTTGTTTTAGGAATTTCTTCAGAGGCATATTAGTTGATCTGAATCCCTCAAACTTCTCCATCCCTCCTATTTCCTCTTTGATTTCTTTGGGAAAGAGTTTTTTCTTTTTAAGTTTTAAAAGACTGGTTCTTTCTAAAAAGTATTTTTGCCTTTCAACTCTCTTCTGCCTTTCGCATCTCTTCCGTAGCACTGTGCCAATCATAGCTAAATTGAACTTCTGCAAAAAGATGAATAAATAGCGTTTACGCTCATGTATATATTGGAAGCTTTAGGAAGAGGAGTCACGAGCTACTCAACTCCACTGAATCGAAATTGTAACCTGGGTTGAAGTCACAAGTCCAGTGTTCAGCTTCTGGAGAGCTGTGGGAGAATCATAGAATCATAGAATTGTCTAGGTTGGAAGAGACCCTTGGGATCATCGAGTCCAACCATCTACCCTACTCTACAAAGTTCTCCCCTACACCATATCCCCCAACACCACATCTAAACGTCTCTTAAACACATCCAGGGATGGGGACTCAACCACCTCCCTGGGCAGTCTATTCCAATGCCCGACCACTCTTGCTGTGAAAAATTCTTTCCTAATGTTCAGTCTGAATCCTACCCTGTTGGAGCTTGAAGCCATTCCCTCTTGTTCTGTCATTAATTACCTGTGAGAAGAGACCGGCACCAACCTCTCTACAGTGCCCTTTCAAATAGTTGTAGAGAGTGATGAGGGCTCCCCTCAGCCTCCTCCTCCTCAAACTAAACACTCCCAGCTCCTTCAGCCGCTCTTCACAGGATTTGCCTGCTAGGCCCTTCACCAGCTTCGTTGCCCTCCTCTGCACTCCCTCCAGCACCTCCATATCTCTCTTGTATTGAGGTGCCCCAAACTGGACACAATACTCAAGGTGTGGCCTCACCAGTGCTGAGTACAGGGGCACAATCACCTCCCTACTTCTGCTGGCCACGCTATTTCTAATACGAGCCAGGATGCCGTTGGCTTTCTTGGCCACCTGGGCACACTGCCGGCTCATATTCAGCCGCTTGTCAATGAGAAGAGAGAAGCTCGTGGGAGGAGAAGATGAATACTGAGCTGTGAAAGAACACCAGTCACGATGAAAGAGGGAAAATTTTTTTCTTTGTCAGAGGTGAGGACTGAAGCGTGGTAGGAGTCTCCAAATGGGTAGAAGTTTGCAGTGAAGACTTTTCCGTAAGCCCCCCGGGAAGGGAACAGCATTGTACCGAGGGGTGCGTGAGTACGTAGTAAGACAGTCTTCCTAACTTTGAGAACAGTTAGCCCTGTTATAAAATGCTAAAAAGATGTTGGATCTCTGAACTTAGAGATTTTTAAGAACAGGTTACGCAGATGTCTTCCAAATTATTGTTGTCTGCACTACCTTTGCGTGCAGCGGTGGCTCCCGCGGTGCCTCCCAGAGCTGTTTGTCTGTGACTCTAAGTCACTGCGTCACCTTTGTTAGACAAGACATCACAGCTGGTTCGTTAGTGCCACGAACAGGGGGTTGAAAGCCCTTTTACTTCACAAGTAGAAATAGATTTGGTTCCTTAGTGTGAGTATTTCTGCGTCGTTAAATTACACAGGCTGCGCAGTTTCTGTACAAGAGAGAGTCAAGACACAGATTACAGGTATGGGACACGTTTCAACACGTAAATAGAAAACTGAGAGAGAAAGTGGGAGAAAATTGAGTTTTCTCATCAAATAGCTGGATTTAAATAGGGTATGTCCCTCTCCTTTCCATGAGTACCAATTTTATATTGTATCAGAGATGGGGAAATTTACTTGATTTTCTAGAAATGAGGCTTTGTTTACCGCTTGCTTGGAGCCCGTGTTTGAAGATGACAAGACCAGACCTGTGGGGTTCACGGCAGTGACGGGTCGGGTTGAGGTTCATCCTTGTCTTTGCAGACAGTGAACTTTGCCGTTCGAAGCAACGGTTGGGGCAGTGTGCGGCACCTGGAGCACTGCTGCTCTGTCCCTCCCGCCTCAGAGTGCGTCATGGCCCTGCGTTAAGTGTGTTATGGAGTGTGTTAAGTTGAAAAACCTTCAAATAAGGGTGGAACAACTTCCATATGAGGAATGGCTGAATACACTAATGCTCTTCAGGCTAAAGAAAGAGACAAGTGAGAGGAGATACGAGAGAACCGATGAAATTGGGTATCACGGGGAAGAGGGGGCAGGACTGGCCGTGTACTCTTTCTTGCAGGCGAGAACCAGGGGGCATCGAGCGAAAGGAGCGGGTGGCAGGGTCAGGTCAGAGGAGGTTCTACCCACAACACCAAGTGAGGCTGTGGAGGGCGCATCACGATCCAAGAAACAACTGAACATCTTCGCGGAGAAGGAATCCCTCAAGAAGAGTTAAATGCAGAGATGGAACCTTTGTCTGAGGAGGTCCCTGGGCTACAGAGGAGTGTAGCTGGGAAAGTCTCTACAAGCGTCCCATATTCTTCTACTTTCTGTGGTAGGTTTCATCTTCTACAGCCGTGCTGTGCAGTTACGTTCCTTCTGGTGAGAGCGACTGGAGGAAAACTGATTATGGATGAGGGAAGAAGCCAGATCCCCGTCGTGCCGAGAAACGGCTGTGAATGGGCCTTTCTCCCGGCATTCGTGGTGCAAAGCAGGGTGTCGTGGCGTCCAGGATGACTCATAACGCCTCAGACGAGGGATCCACAGCACTCTGTGCTTTTGCCCATTACTTTGACCCACCGCTTACCTGCACAGCCGTGCTGCTGAATGCACCCGTCTTCAGGCACCGTCAAGAAGAGAGACCCCCACCGTGAGCGCCACCGATCTCTCTTGTAACAGAGACTCTCTCTAGAGAGCATTTTAATCGTAGCCGGTCTGGAAGAGAGAAGTCCTCGCTTTTCCACGTAATGTAAACATGTACTCAAAAAAAGTTAGACTTGTCATATTTCTGTCTGGCTAACCTCAAAAGAAAATAGTCACAACTACGTTACACCTGAGTTTGTACCGGCAGCATTTGGTGATCCCGGTTGGACAGTTGACTCGGGAGAGAAAATATTTTGCCCGAGAATACCCTCTTTTTAAATGGAAGCTGTTTTACAAAAATAAATGTGAATGTGAGGGTTGAATTTCACTTATTTTATTCCACGACGCGGGGTTTCAGGAAGGCTGGAAAGGGAGTCAGGGCTTCATAGCGTTAGTGGGGGGAAGTGCCCTTCATTCTCGTCGTCTTAGCCAGAGCCGATGCGTCCGACCGCTACTTTATGGAGCGGTTGCCAAAGGGAGCCTCCCAAAATAAGGGAATATTCATATTCTTTAGACAGTTCCATCTCCCTGGAAGAATAAAAACATGGAGGTAATTTAGTGGCTACTATTCCTGGGCCTTTCAAAGGTTTTTATTATTTCCCGGTGGCCATGGGAAGCTGTCAGGTAAAGACCATAAATATGGGCTGAGATTGTGTTTCCAGCCCCTGGCAACACTGCAGGGCTTCAGCGGTGCTTTGGACAGCACAGTGGTGGCGCTGGATGAAGGCTACTTTAGTTTTTCAGACTGTCGGCTACTCGGGTGTATACATAACTCTCATCAGTACACGAAATAATGACAGAACACTGTCGGTTGCTCACCCCGCAGCATCCGCAGCACCTGCAGTCCCCGCAGATGGTTCCGAAGAGGCCGTTCACCACCTGGATGCTGCAGAGCACTGCCTGGATCCCGCTCATGACGAGCAGCAAGGAGAAGAGGGTCAGGTTCCACGGGACGATGTTTTCGGGTGACTGGCACAGGTTCCACAGTGTGTGGTTAGAGAGGTAATTCCTGGGGGGGGGAACAAAACAGTGATGAAGATGGTGCCGTTGGCTCGCGGGGGACACACGCACGGGTGTTGGTGTCTACACCTGAATATTTGTCCTAATTTACTGCATTACATTGTAATAAAGCCCAAACAAGTGAATTATGAGAACAATGTGATAAAAGATGAATAAACTCAGTTTTCCTAACAAAACAAGCAAATAATGTGTAGCACACAACGTTCTATCTCTTTTTTTCTTTTTAACTGCAGTTTTGCGGTGTGTTACGCGAGAGGCGCCTCTCGGTGACGCTGGCTGAGGGAGAGTGCGATAAAGTTCCCCAGGGGACGAGGGGTTTGCTGCACCCCCGTCGGTCTGTCCGCTCTCCCGGGGAATGCGTCGCAGCCGCGTTCCGGCAGCGCTTTGCCGGCTCCGGCCCCGAGCGACCGCGTCGCTGCGGCTCTGTCCTTCCCCCCACCTCTCTGAAAGGGCGAGTACGCACCACCGCAACGTGTTGGAGCTGCGGAGTGTGGGGAACAGGCGACTTACAAACTCCGCAACCCAGATAAAATGACACATAGATACTCATTATTTGAATACCATCAAATTTCGATATGTCACTGCTGTTCATCTGGGCGGAATTATCCCCGCACGCTGCTTATCACGACCTGGAAGGCCGTGCGTTTCTCTCTATCGGCTCCTTTGAAACTCGGTAGTTTTGACTGTACTTGCTCGTCTTTACACCTCTGCTCTTGAACCTCATTTAGTATTGCTGCGCGTTGCTGGTTCTCCTAAGAGCTTCTGCGTTTTAGACAAACAGTATAATTCCCACTTTTAGACAATGGATTTGGAAGTTAAATCACATCACAAACTTTAAACATGTATAACTTTTTTCTCCTGATTGTCTTGTCTTACCCGTCCTGGAAAGGATAGGTCCACTCTGTTCCAGTGTGGCATTTGGGGCCTTTGTTTAGGGCTACTGCTGACAATACAAAGCAGTATCCAGCTCCCAGAAATCCAACTGCAGCAAATATTATAGAAGAAAACATCTGATGAAGAGAAAGATAATGTTATTTCTGTTCTCATTCAAACAATGAAATGTATCCTATCCGCGTGAACGTACATTCCCTAAATTCAGCTCTTCACGGTCAAAATAGTCAACTCCTGAACAGCTAAAATATACCAGCTTGCAATTATATAATAAAAGTATTGAACAGCTAAAATATACCAGCTTGCAATTATATAATAAAAGTATTGAACAGCTAAAATATATCAGCTTGCAATTATATAATAAAAGTATACGGCACACGTGCGCTGGTATTGAGGAGCTCTAAAAGAATCAGCAGCATTTGCCCGAGGACGAAAGGGCGGGTGCTGACACGGTAGGTGGCACTCCTGCCCTTCGGACAGTGTTTGTCCATGAGACTGGTACTGTTTGAGCGCCTGTGCTTCACTGGGTCGATGTCCGTCTCAAGAGACTGTGAGCAAGACTGAAGTCTGGGACCACGCGAGGCATTAAAAAAAAGTCTACAGTACCTTTACAAGTTAGCTTTGGCATCTTGGTCATCTTTGGACCAAGTAATTATATTTTTTCTTCCTGAGTCTCCCCTTCAGATTTCGCATTAGTATACTTCGCCTCCTCACGGGTGCTTGTCACCGTTAGCTCTAACAGTGCGATCGCAAAGGCTTGGAAAGGATGCCTCTATTTTTTAGCATTGCACCGTTTTCACATATTCTAATATGTAAGTAAATCACACAAAAACCAGTGCCCCTGCTTGACGTCTGAAGCACTTGTATTCATAATAGTTTGTAGGTAGAGGTAGTTACTGGGTCAAAGTGATATAGGTGGAGGAAGAAAAGGAATGTACTTTAAGGTCTGTGAGCTTTCATTCAGACCTCATCCCGAGACTCCTGCCTTGAGTGTTGACCTGCGTTTTTATGTTGATATATCTGATGGGGCTAACGTAAACATTACGTTTGTGTAGTAGGCATCATAATAAAGGTGGTTCGTGCTAACATACAAGAATAAATTCACTTCTCAGTCACGCTGTGGTGAGGCCACCGGGACTCTCTTAGTACGGTGTACTCAGCACTTGGACTGTTCGTATACGCTGATGGGTCCCCCCAGTGAGTCACCCCCATGGGTCACTGCTGGTGGGTCACCCCTGGTGGGTCACCCCCGGGCAGAGCCGTGCCCCAGCTCCGCTGCCTTGCGGGGCAGAACGGTGGGAGTTTGGTAGTTGCTGAGTTATATGTGGTCTTCAAAGCTAAACTAAGCTATTTTCACTGCTATCAGAAAATTGATAATACAGAGTGGTGAAGAGAAATATGTGGCTCTGTTCCCCCCCTGCCCCCCCCAAAGTTCCACCTCCTTTGTTGGAATTGCACGAAGATGGCATCAAAGACCGGGGATTTAGGGAAGGCTCCTTGTTAACCTCACAGTCGTGGTTCTGTCCTATATGTTTCTTCCTTTTTTTCTCCATTGAAAATCTGTTCCTTTATAAAAAAGTGTAATGATCTGCTTGAGCCAAACAATTTATTTCAAAACGACAGACCTTTCTGGTAGAAATATATCTATTATTTCTCTAGTCTCATTTTTAAACTAAAATGCCTGAAATATTTACTAGGGTCTGAAGGTACCCATTGGAGACTTTTCACTTCTGGCACGAGAGGAAGCTGTGAACTCAAAGTGGGGCCTGGTCGACCCGGCTTTAAGTAGGAGGTTGGATTCGGTGACCTCCCGAGGTCTCCTCCGACCCGAAATTTCCCGTGAAGCGTTGTGTGGGTCTGCGGTGAGTTGGGAACGCAGTGCCCACCTGTCGGAACAATCTTAAAAACTGCCAACAAAAAATGGCTACGGAGAACCGTTACGCTCTGCAGAACGAAGTGCAGGTCTTTCAGAAATTAGCTTTAATTGTGAAAGCAAGTGTAAGTGTCTTGTGCCAGCAAGGTGCAGCAGGGCGGCACAGCTGTGGTACCTGCGGCACGACCTCAAAGGCGTAACGCAGCCTTTACAGCCTGCTACCTCCGCCTCCCAGCAGGCGGACAGAGGGGGGGCTTTGTGCCCCACACTCAGGACTCTGTCTCATCCCAGTGACTGGAGCAGAAGGTACGTAGACCGTATCGGTAACGATTTAGCTTTTACATTTTTGCCGTCTTTCCTCTCACTTACCGCAAACCTCTTTCCACAGCTCTCGTTACCACAGCATCCACAGCAATCGTTATTCTTAAGGCCCAAAAATACCAAGGCAGGAAAGATCATCTGGCAATAACAGAAATACGGTTTGAATTGGGATTCGTTCAAGTTATATTTGATTTTAAATATAACAGCTCTGCGTCTTTTTTTTTCTCTTATCGCTACATTAAGTTACTTATTGCAAAACTGTTGGACGATTTGTAACTTATTTGTTTATCCAAGAAAAATTTGCAGCGTCGGAGCCTGCATTTGGGGCACTGAGGAAATTCAGCAGCGCAGAGCCGCGGTGTGGGTGGGGGGAAGGTGGCAACGTCTGAGTTTATATACTCACCAACACGCCAGACCCCAGGATCCCGCCGAAGTACCAAACCTCATCTGTAATGTGTAGATTGTTTTCAACCACTTTTCCTCCAGGGAAAAACAACAAGATGTTGGCGAGGGTGCAGAGCACAGCCAGGGGGATGAGCGTGGTTCCCAGGCACTTGGCACAGCCGCCCGTGCACATCCTTGCTTAAAGACGTGGCAAACACAACCAAAGGCAGAGGAAAAATCTCTCGGACGTTCTCAGCGCTGATTTATGAGAAGGAGCTTCCCGCTGTACTTCACACAGTCCACTTCTGCTGTGCCTCTGGCGGAGCGGAGCCTGTCGAACGCTCGCCTCGGGGTCGTGGCTGCAGTCTATCAGAAGCGCACTGCGGGGGTTATTTATATGTTCTCGCAGCCGTGATGTCAATTTTCTGAACGTCCGTAAATGAAGTTACGTTCAGTGCAGCCTCTCATTTTACTATGACAACCAATAACCTCTGTTAATCTTTTACTAATGAGGCTGAGACTTCATTATCTGGGCTTAGGTCATGGGTAGATATCCTTACTTCTGGCTCATCATTTTTACAACACACGGTCCGTCTTCGCACTACGAAGTGCTTCTTTGTAAAGACTGACATGAAAACACAAAATGAATCTGCTGATGTTAACGCCAGCTGCGTGCAATGGAAACATTCTAGTGAATTTTCTTTTCTTGGGGAAAGTTGAGCTAGTCATTTGTTATTTGGAAGCACTCAGACAAGTTACGGGTTTGCCACAGGCAGTGAATTACTCTGGAGGCAGTGCTTTGCAGCTGGTATCTCTGAACAAAGGAAAATGATCAAAACCAGTTTCGGTGGGCTTGCTCCTTCAGTTGTGTCCTTTTGTGTTCTCTAAGGATAACACTTTTCCTCCAAGTCCAGCATTTCATCGGCGCTCAGGCCAGGTTTCCGCTCAAAATGCCACTGCACAGACTCCCGAGCTCCAGCAGAGCCTCGCTGGATGGTGCGCAAGGCTCTGTTCAGGCGCGCGCCTCTTACGGCAGGGTCTGCAGCTCTTCAACAGGCACCGGGTACCTTCTCTTTCATGTTTGGGCTCAGTGTGTTGTCCGTGGAACTCGCGTTAGGATGATTTTCGCACCAATCTTCATTCGTAGCAAATAGCGATAGATGCAATTCCTGTGCCGTCCCTCTGTGGACGTGAGAATTCCATGTATTTTGAGATGGACAAGTTTCCACTTTGCTCAGAGGGTAAAGCTGAGAAAATTTTCATTCAAATTTGAAATAAGCCTTCTTTTAAAGGTGTTTGAGGCTTTGTTTTGATCCAAATAGTGGACCTCTGCTGCATCTTCACAGACAGCCCACAAACAGCTAAAATTTTACCTTTTACAACCATGAAATCCCACGAAGTACGTGATACCAAACTGCCCAAAGCAGCCTTGAACCGTCCAGAGCTACGGCGGCAGGTTAAGTAGCAATGCTGAGTAAGCAGGTTTTCGCAGCCACCCACCTTATAGAAATGGCACAGCTGAAAGAAGCCCAATTCCCTCTTCATCAAGACTGATTCCCCGGCCTGGATCGCCACAAGCCTCGCCGGCAATCGTGCGGATACAAGGGCGAGCAGGGACAGGGGCGCCCCGAGCCACCACCGATGCTCAGAAGTGTATTTGGAACCAGAGCCTGCGCCCGCCGGCTTTAGGCTTCTCTGCAGATACAGAAGGATATAAAGCAGTTTTACCGGACTGGAGGGCCAGACCTAATGTTTTTAGTCAAATACCCTTTTAAGGTGACAGAAGTAATACTATATATCCTGTTTAAGCATATAGACAATTCACGTAGTTGTGGGGTGCAACTGGAAGGGTTGTCGGCTCGCGAGAGGGCTCTCAAACGCCTTTTCTGCTGAAGGTACCCACAGGATTGACCACAGACGGGTACTGTCTCTGGCAGACTCTGTGTTTGGGGTTCTGCTGTAAAATGTGAATCGAACAGAGACAATTAGTTACTGCTAATGTAGGTGTGGCACTGGGTACGCTCCTGTGGTTTTCAATAGCGAAATGCTGTCTAACTTCAGGCAGAAAGCATCACTGTCTTGCTTTTTTCATTAAAAGATGAAACTATGATGCCCATTTCCATGTCAGACTTAGGACTAGGCTTTTGAGCTCCGTTTTTCCTTCAGGAAGCCTCTTCTCAGACTATGAAAATTATCGCAGTGTGGCATCATCTTTGCAGGTAAAAAAAATCGGCTCATTTATTTACTACAGACTCGAGTAGAGCAATTTCTACAAAGAAATTTTACTTTTTCCAAAATTGGGAAAATGCTAACGGCTGTCAAGTTCTTTGGTGGGTTAATTGATAATCACATCTTTCTGATATGTCTATTATTGCTTTAATTAAAATAAGTATGTGGATAGATCAAGGGAAGTAAGAAATGCTCACTGAAATTTTTTATCGTTAAGAATTTATGGAACTCCCAATACGGGTCACTAAACCGGCTTTTAATGGCTCGGGGAGTAAAAATGGTGCGTCATTTACAGAAGGACCACTAAGGAAAAATAACACTGTGGCTCCGATGCCTGTGCGATATATGGCAACTTCTGTGTTAAGGAGCCCCTCTAGAGTATGTGTCTCAGAACAAGGCTGCGAGAAAAGATTATGTTGTGAGAAACAAACGAAAAAGCAAATCTGGACTGAGGTCAAATTGCGTAAAAGCAAAGAAACTAACTTATTTGTATGTGCTGGTACTGAATTTTTCAAATGAGCCCCAGATGCTCGTAGGAAAGGGAGGGGATCGAAAGCCAGTGGGGCTGCCCAGCAATGCTGTTGATGTCCCTAAATCATCTCTGGTTGGAGGCGCTGGGTAGGTGACATTTATTCACCAAAATAGTAAGCAGAGCCAAATAAATAAATAAATCTGCCTCACCATTTACCTTTATCCAGCCTTGTCTGGGTACGAAGACTTAAGGAACAGTATTTGGACGTAATCTGTGAGTGATTTAAGATGGATGGCAGCAGGCAGGCTCGGTCTGAAGCATCAAGCTATCAAGACTGAGTGAAAACGTGGGTAATGGAGCTGGGTTGTACCAGGCAGCCGTGCTTTCCAGCGCTACCGTCGCTGTGTTCAGCTGCTCTCCCTGTTTCGTGCTCCGTACAAGACTCTGCTTCCACATGCTGGAAAACCAGCTGAAAAGGTACAGCGCAGTCAGTAAATACACTGCTGGTCTTTGGTCTCAACAGCAAAGAAAATCGCAGTGAAGCTAGTTAGCTGTTACTTAGAAAGTTTATAATCTGCATCTGCGTGATTGTCAGCCTCTTCTGGAAGGTTAGTAATACTACAATGACATCGCTCGGTGTCATGATTTCTGATTCCGTTCTCTGATAACTGTGAAAACCATTATGCTGAGGTGGAAGTACCGGTATTGCTCAGAGGACGCAGAACCTGGGCAGGGCGAGGGGGGGAATAGGAAAAAAAGACATATCTGAACTCGACGTGAGCTTTTGGAGGTTACCCCCCTTTTACCTGGGTTGGGATTTTTAATTCTTAACTTAGAAAACACCAGCAAAAATCTAAGACATCGAAAAGGCCTGGGAGATGGGACGATATTTGTAAAAATAAGCAAAGCACCAGGTGGGGGCTACAGTAAGTCCTAGAATCACTGGAATTGCAGAATGCTGAAACCTGTGGAAGGTGGTGGGTCTAGTGGAAAGTGTCCCTGCCCAGGGCAGGGGGTTGGAGACAGATGACATTTAAGGTCCCTTCCAACCCAAACCATTCTGTGATTCTATGATTCTATGATGAAGATGAATCAAAACCTGAATGTGTCTTCTATAGATCGTATGTTGAAATTATGTCCTCTGCCACACTTTAGGATAACGCAGTTTTTTGTTTAAAAGGAGAATGTTTCACATCCTATAGACTTAATCCCGTTCAATAAAGGATGGCAAGAAATGATTGTCACCACTGCCAAAATAATCATATGCATTCTTCTGTGTACTAAGAAGACCAAAGGATGGTTCCTTTGTGAGGGCGACTCCTAGCAGCAAGCACGTCTGCAGTGCTGATGTCTGTAGTGCTGAGCGGACTCATGATTCCTGAGAAAATCACACCAGTTTTCTTTGTAAAAATAATTTTGTTTGGGTTTTTAGAAAGACACATTTTGGGTGGCTTCTCAAGTTTGCATATAATGCAACATGAATGAAGTCTACGGGTTTTTGTCGTGAAGAGCAGATCAGGCAGAACAGCCTGGACGGTGACAGCGGTTGTTCCCAGGGGGCTGGAAGACCCCTATCAAGCAGAGTGTGTTTGGTGCTGTTGGCACAGGAGGCTTTAGGAGGTGCCTGTAACTGATGAGTCACTGAACAGTTTCTGGGAGTTGTGCTGAATTTGTTTTTCTTGTTGTGTCATTGTGATTCCTCTCTCAGCCATTTTGCTAGGAGCAGTGGAGGCTGTGGACGACATAAGCCGTTTGGTACACGTTTGGAAAGCGTGACCCTTTCCGTCCCACGCTGCCCAGCTGCCGTGTCGTGTCTAACTGGGGAGCTGGATCTACCTGTGCCCCTCGCGGAACAGACGCTGTTGGCGGCATCGCTACCCATGGTGAGTCGGGCCCCTCAAGGAGAGAGGAGCCTCTGTCCCACGTGATGAAAGCAACATACGCATGACCACCGAGGAGAGCATTTTGAAAGGCTCAGGCTCATAAATTTAGCCTTTCATTCCAAGAAGGACAGCTATTACACAACAGGAAAGCAGACGGAGAAACAAATGAAGAAGTCCTGACTGACAGCACAGTCTCCACGTGGAGTTCAGTAGGATATCAGGCCAATATAAGCAGTTTTCGTGGCTTTCTACAGCCTGCTATTGCTTCTGTGCAAAGATTCAGAACTTGTAAACTCTCCGCACTTCACCTGATACGTTAAATAGACTTTTGTGACATTCCCTGTGGGCAGAAAGCATCTGTAATTTGGCTCCCAGTTGTAGCATAGTGGCTCAGTAACAGGCGTAGGGAAAATATTTGTTGTAGCCAGAACATAAACCTTTCTTCTACCTCCCCCCCCCCCCCCATCAGAGCAGAATGTGGCTTTTTTTGCAGTTGTGAATCCTGGCTTGCAGTGAGAGGAAAAGGTTTAAATTGTGTTGCATCCATCACCCCGCCATCTGCAAGGGCTGGTGCTTCTGCCAGGCTCTTGCCGGGCTTTCAAGCTGAGCTTCCCGAGAGCCCTGCCCTTTCCCTCTCCGTCCATTGTCAGTACCACGGAAGACTAGCCAGACTCCCCGTTCAGCTGTGTCCTTATTTACGCACGGCCTTTTTAAACTACTGCCAGCCCGCATGCGAGGGCTCAAGTCGCACTTGTCAGCAGCGTCGGCTTAAGGGGCAGTGGCGTCCAACCTGAGATGGAAAACAAAGCTCAGATCGACTCAAGTCTTTTTCCAGGGAAACACCAAGTGACTCGTACAGTCAGTTCCTCTCAAAGGGGTTCTTCCCTTCCGTTCTAGCCCACATTTTCCAACGCTGGCTGTCTATCTGGGAGGAGGAGCAGCGAGCCCATTGTCAAGCACTAGCCACAACTGCTGTCCTGGAACAAATGCTGCATTGTGGGGACTCCGAGGGCTGGTAACCGGGGTGGAGCCGGTCTTTGAATGGTGTGTCATCCCATCCTGTTCAACAGCATTTTCCTAGCAACTGTGGAGTCACGATGGAAGGCACTCCTTTCTGGCATACTCTGAGAGGGTGTTTCCCCCCCTCGTCACCTCCGAAGTCATACAGAGTCCACGCTGTGCAGAGAAAGGTGAAATGACATGTTTTCCTATGGAAAAACGATAGGAATGGAAGGTCACTCAGATAGCTTTGGTAATTTGGGAGGAGGTAAGCAGTGAGGATCCCTTATCAATTCTTTGCCTGGTTTCTTAAAACACAGACAGGCAGTGATCTGCAAACTACGTGGAGGCTGAGAAATGACAGGAACAGATAATTTGACAGATATAAAGGATAAATATAAATACAGCTACGTGCCCTGTGGCTATATATAAACCTGCAGGGTGTACGGTAGCTGGTAAATGAAAAAGTTCAATAATCAGAAGCAGTGATCCTGAAACAGAACCAGATGTAGCGTAGATGGTAACCTGAAAAGTAGAGTAGATTATCCTGGATGCAGCATACATTAGTTAAACAGCTTTTTCTCAGTACCTAGGTTAGCCCCATGAGATACCACCGGTACTGTCATCACAAGTTCCATTTTTTTGTTGTCATGGTTTTCTTCCTAATCTTGGGAATCAGATTTTGATTTTGTTCAGATAGATGAACGTGGCTTAACATGTATTTTGATGTACCTACTAATTTTCAATTGTAGACATGCGTGTCTTGATCGGTTCTTGTGTCAGTGACTGAACTCATTAGACAGTTATGACCCAAGGTTATGAGCTCTTGTTCCTGTGATTTGTGTAGCTGCTTCCATATTCTAAACGTAGTTTGGACATCTGGAGCTTCGTAAGCTTCTATGAGAAGTACTGAACCTGCCTCCAACTAAGCCAGGGAGGATTTAATTATGAATTTATGGATAGGATTGGATTTGCAGTAGCATAGCTGAAACCAGGTCTTTCCAAGCCTCTGCTGCTGCAAGTAAGTTTGTGTGTATGTGTGTTCATAAATATCTTATATATCTGATATCAAGTGAGAAACACAGAAGGAAATTCCTGCATAAAATCCATCTTAACACACTTAATATGGTGTTGTATTTCTTTTTGTGTTGTGCATTTCCATTGAGGACCAGAGAGGGGCTGGTCAGCTGTGGACCGGGTTCCTTTTCTTTGGAGAGAGAACAAAGAAGAATGAGCTGAAAAATGTCTCCCTTCCTGTTACCCCAATCTTCATTGCAGCGAAGGATGAGGTTAGCCCAAGCTCTCCTTCCAGAACACAGGACAGCCGCTGACTGTGACACCGGTGTGACCAGCCCAGGCCAACGGAGGGGACAGACCCGCTCCTCTTCACCAGCGTTTCGTACCGGCCGCTCCTCCTCTGTGAAACGCGTGGGCATGCCATGCGTGGCCGTGAGCTGCTAAAGGAGTGCGGCTGCGTATGTGCGCAGTAAGAGCCATAATCACACCCTTATCCACAGCCTTCACGCGGGAGAAATTCATTCCTTTTTCACCTCTCTGTCAAAGCCGGGGCGTGCTGCGTGGTGGGGCACATGAACGCAGGGAAGGGAAAATGGCTAGGAGAAAGCGAGGTGTCCGGGGCTTCCCCGTGACGGTGTTGTGCCCTCCCAGCCCCGGCTACCAGAGTCCCCCGGGCGCTGAGGACAGACCGGTGACATCCAGCTCCCTCGTACCTCCTTCGACCTTTGTTCTCTTCCTGACGTCTCTGCTCAGATAAGAGCTTGTGACAGACACAGCCTGGCCGGGGGGGTATGTCCCGTTGCACACCGATATCAGCACGAATACAGAAAAGCCATGCTGACGAGCAGCGTGAGAGGGAAGTGGGCTGGAAGGCGTGCTAGAACCACAACGAGCACGGATTCACCTCCTGTGGGGGCGGTTCTGCCAACAATAGTCAGGATGTGGGTATGATTTCAGCTTCCAAGAAAGATCAAATTAATAAGGTCCTAGGCTGAGTATCTACTATAGGTAGATAATTGCCAGCTGTGGGAGATTCCTCTGCCTCTCTTGAGAATGGAAATAGGGCAGATGAAGCAGCCTGAATTTCAATGTCCTGTTCCAAGTAAACGTTTTATTCCATGACATCGCTCTGATGTCTGATAGCCTGGTCCTTTCTTATTAGAGAAAAATATTCAAAAAGAAGTTTTGACTTCTACTGGTGTCAGACATATGCTTAAGTTACTAACATTTTCATTTAAAGTGAAATTACACAAAGATGTATTTTACTAATTGGACGTTTACAGCTTTACTGTAACTCAGCTTTATACTTCTTTGCTGGTTTACTGTTCTGTAGTCATGTTCTGTTACTTTCCGTTTTACCCACCCCCACTGCCCATCCACCAACTTCCCCACAAATGCCCCTTTCTACCTGGAACATCTTCTGCTAAGGTTTTAATAATCCCATTCCTTCATTCGCCTCAAGGCACACTCTAACCATGGGGCCAAAAGTAATTGTCAACCAGTAGCAAAAAGGCATGTGGCCCCTAAGCAATCTCTGACGCATCTCTGATTTATATTATTTTTAAGTAAGTAAAAATTAGGCAACTATGTGTATGTAATGCCTCTTTTTACTACTGTTCTATTTGTTGAGTCTTGTGATATTTGTTTGTATTCCTTTGCAGACAAGGTGTTTTGTTACGCATTAATCAAAATTGCCTTTTGTAAACCACAATGCCTGTAGCAGAGAACAAAGGAACTTCAATACTGCTGCGGGCTGCCTATGCACCACCAAAATACTTTTAATAATTAGTACCGAGAACTAAAATGCCACCAGAGGTATTTTCCAAAATGGGAGAACGAAGGAACTCATTCCTTAGGGTTACCTCTTTCTGTGTGGGGATCTACGTACTCTACAGTAGTTTTGCTACCATCTTTTGTCAAATCCCCAAAATTAAAAAGCTCAGAATTATTTACAGAGGTTATGCAGAGTTTACAGTTGCATATTTTTCCTGTCACAACGAGTGCTGAAGTGCACAACTGTCTGTCAGGCACCGTCGTTCTCTTGCTGAGTACAATTTAGGTGTTCTTCTTCCTCCAGACCTTACAGAAGTGGGCAAACAGGCGAGAGACGCCTGGGAAAGCATGTCGCTTCTTCAGGTTTGAGGGACAGATGAATCTGCCTCATGTTTTTACCGGGTGCTTTTGTTCTTGCAGTGGATGAACGGGCTCTCCTGCCTTGCGGGGGAAGCACCACGGGTTCCTCAGAGTGACCGTTTGTCGCCCACTTACCATATGTCTTCAGAGCCGGTAGTGTCCATCCTGACCCGGGATGTTTCCGAGGAATGCGGTGACAGACCGTGTGCTTCCATGTGTATTAGCCCTGCCAAAAGCAGTGGGTTTTCATGCTTTGCTCTGCTTCTAGATTCTTTTGCTAGCAGTCAGTGCACCTGATGTTTCAAAAGAAAATTTCAGTTGGAAGTAACATTTGTACAAGTTCTGTGAAGCTTTGAAAACATGAGAAGTTTAAATTACTGTTGCTTGGGTGAAATCTTGGCTACAACCTGAAGTACATAGCTCCCACCAGTTCAGCGAGGGCAGATTTTAATCTTTGTATTGTTGTTTCTGACAGGTTTTTTTATGTCTGTTTTTTTAAATAGTCATACTTCTATGTCTTCTGCAACAACAAACATCTTTAAGAAGTTTTCACACCTTCCTTCTTTGCAGCTGTAAGTGCTCAGAACCTTATTGTCTGGTCATGTAGTGGTGGACAATTTTCCCAGGTTTTTTTCTCTCCCACTCTCCTTTCAAGGGGACTTTCAGACTTTGAGCAGCCTCTCTGGCGCAGATACCTGGAAGAACAGTCGCAATGCTGCTGCGGCTGCTGCCCTCAGTGCCGCCGGACCTTCCGTGCTGGTGGGGGAGGACATTGCTGCTGTCTTACTGGGATGCGCACGGTGTTAAAGGAAGGTAGGTTCCAGAGACAAAGCCTGGGCGCTCCTACCCCTTGCTAAATCCTGGTGCGACTGAGAGGAAAATCTGCCTGTGAATTCATTAACTCACCTTACCTAGGACCAAAGCGTGGCCTAAGTGGCCCCAAATGTAAAGCAGGAATAATGCTGCAAAGTTATATGGAGTTGCTTTGCTTTTACCCTGAAAGAGAATACCTGTCCCTTTCTCATCTTTCTTTCCAGACTTGGGGGAGGTGGGAGCAAAGGACAACTCGCCCTTAATTTCTGCTGCTTGTCTGCGTTGCTGATGAACAACGTTCGCCGTGTGCCGGCTCTTCAACAGCACGTGGGCTCCTCTGGCCGCGAGGAGGTGGGACTGCACATCGGGCGAACCGAGCGTCTCTCTCCAGTTGTTGTTCACGCACTCCACGGAAATGGCTCGATTGTGGCCCACTGGGTCTTTTGCTTCTCCCACCCATCTTCCTGTAGGGAATGCGTCTGCCTTAAAGATGTCTTTGCTTTTAAATCTCTTATATGGAAATGGTTCATCTCTCACAGAGGAAAATAACGGACCCTGGTTTGCAGGAAAGCATTCCTATGGTGTAAAAGATGTTAATTTTATGTTAGGATATCGATACTTGGACTATCTGGATGGTATGGGTAGGCTCAGTTTTACTTCCAGATCACCTGTCTGAAAGGAGGGCACTTCTCATTACGGATCATAAATTGCTGGTTGTGTAGGGAGGCAGGCTGAAGAAAGACGGGAAGGCTGTCTGTTCTGTGGAAGCGGAACTGGATCATTCCCATTTCCATTTTGGATCAAATTTGAAAGACACTTACGGTTTTGAATTTGTTCAAATTTAAGAATTGCCATGGATCATATCTGCCGAGCTGTATGTCTCACGTACTAGACGGGATTCTGTACAGCTTTTGGTTGACAATAAGAATGCTATTATGTACTGCATTAATTTTAATCCAGTTGGTGTGAGACTGGGATGCGTAATGCCTTGTATTTATCTTACTCGTAACTACAAACATGCTTCCTGCTGGCAAGTCCATCTCCCATGCTGATTTCACTGGCGATGTTTGTTAAGAATGGGGTCAGAGTCCATGTTTACTCTTCATTTCCTCTCCAGTTGTTTGTTTAACTATCCGCTGCTTGAATTCTGTTCAAAAGAGAGATTTTCATGACTGAATAGTATTTTCTTCCATGCCAATCTCCTCTGACAGCGAGAATCAAGAAGTTCCAAAGGAAGCAGCCGGTTGGGTTTTTAGCTTTGGGATGCCTGAAACTCACAATTGTGACTTCTTTCTTTGTTTTTCCAGAGTAAATACAACGTTCAATTTTTAGTTATGCATTAAGGACCTAGTACCATTCCCCGTGTGTATCCATGGTTCCCACTGACTGCTGTGGGAAGCCTTGTTGGAGAAATGCAGAGTTGAGTTGTCTTACCAAAATCTTCTTCATCCACAATTAAGACGGTGCATTATCTTGCCCAACGTGTCTCAAGTCGCTGGTGGCTTGACCTTGCAGTCTCTGTTCTTCCTGTTCTCAGCACGAGGCTCCGCAGACTCTTGGAGCACTCATCCTTGTGGGCAACATGTGACTACGTCTTTGTGGCCTTACCTGCAGTGGATTTATTCCCTAGCCACTGCTGTAGTGGAGAGCAGAATCTGAGCGGTTTGCCTCTGCGCTGCAGTTGTTCATTGATTTCTCAGTTAACAGTGAAATTAAAAAATGAGGCAGATTATGCAATGGCAAGTCTGGTTTCTCACCAGTTCTGTGAAAGTTTGTACTCTTCTTTTTATGAATCAGTTGAAAATCTGTATAAAATCTTGGGTGTTCTGGGAATTGTATGCTGTTTGTTGACATCCCCTGCTATCCGAAGAAAAGCCCACAGAGGCAAGGGTGTGATGCGCTATTGCTATTATCAGACTATTACTACTTTTTTTAGCTTGGATCTCTTGGCTAGGGTTTTGGAGGGAGAAGGGGACATGCCCCGCACCTTCTCCCAGTGTCTTTGCCCCTTCCGTTCTTGATTTGCTCTTGCAGCTTTGAGGGGTGCATTTATGAGGGGTGGTACATTTTTCACGTTCCTCCCTCACCCTCCGCCAAATCACCTTGCAATCATGACATTTGAATTAGGTACAGCAACAAATTGGTTGCTCTGTAAACAGACATCCAGATGGTCTAAGGCGTATGAACTGTTTTGTATTACATACTGTTTGTGGCTGGTAATTATTGATTTGTTGTTATCAAATTTTCCAGGCTAGGAGTGGACTTATGCTGCTGGTAACAGCATCCACATCAAACTTCAAATGATCCTTGGCACTGGAGACCTTGCCTCTGGGTACGCTCTGTCCCTCCTTCTAGCACAGCTCTTGTCATTGTCACTGGGCAGTACCTGTTGAGATAGGACTCTGCTGCTGAATTGTTACTAAAGAAAAGGATATTCTGGCTGTTCCTTCATTTAAATACACCTTCCTTTTTTTGCAGGCAAAGTTTCTCCCAGCTTGAAACTGAATTTACTGTTACTCCCTCATGGAAAGCCCATATGGTTTTCAGGTATAGCATACTAGTATCCCACCAAGAGCAGAGTTGGAATATGTTAACTATTTCACAGATTTGTCTTTTATTATACTCTATAGTTTCTTTTATTTCCTGAGATTTGACATGGGCCATTTAATTTTGTCAACATAGTTACTGAAAACATTCATGATATGTTTTTCTGAAAGAAATCGACAGGCTGGATTTCAGAAGTCAAAACAAATTTTAAACTTGTATTCTAAACCGGATCTTTTTGTTTCAAAACAAGCATGACAAATCTTTGTTGTTTTTTTCAGGAACAAGTTATATTCAGTTTTATAGACAGACCTTCACATGTGAACTCAAGGTCAACACAAATCACAAATTCCTTTTCACCACTTTGGTTTAAACTCTATAATGAAGTATAAAAACAATGGCGCAAGACTATGTGCTGATGCATTTCTCACTGAAGCATGGAATATACAAGAAATGAAGAGCAGCTTTATTTTTCTTTTTGTGCCATTGAAATGATACCAACTAAATTTAATGAGAGGAGAAATGGTTTTACCGTAAATAGGTTAATTAATGGAGGTTTTGCAGCAGCCTCTGTTAAATTGGTTTTATTTCCATGGCAACCCTTTCTGCTTCCTGGATAACTTCATTTCAGTAAATGCAAGACTGAAGTGAGTGGAAGATAGGCCTTTCTGTGTAGTAATAAGTGGGCAACTACAATAAATTTCCGTATTGTAAACAGATAAATATAGGCACTTAACCTTGTTGTGTGGGGAATGTAATGTTACGGGTTGCTGAGAACCAAATGTCAGCAAAAATAAATAGGTGATTGGGGGTGAGAGCCCATTGACAGCGCCAGTTCATCCGCGCTAAAAGCACATACAGGCTCTCGGCTGTAGGAAACATAATGCACCTCTTTTTTGTTTCTTTCCCTTCTGCTGTGAAATTTTATTGCGGTTACTAGTGTGACTAGAGCCGGGTAACTGTTAATCTATTCTATAAAAAACCCTCTTGCTCCTGTTTCTGCTTCAAATTTGAAGTCAGCTACCATGCAATTAGGAGGCCCAGAGAGAAGTTTACCAGGACACCGTTTATTTCAGGGATGTATCATGTATGGGTTTAGGGTTTTTTTTTGTTTTTCTGAAGGCATGGAAGTAATCCAGTTTGAATGCAAAAGGCTGGGTTGTTCTATAAAACTGTAAGGACTGTAAGGTCAGGGTTGGTTACAATTTTTTTTTTTTTTTTCCCAAACGGCAAGATAAAATTCTGATCTTTTTCGCATATGTCTTTCCCCTCAAAACTATAATGTAGCATGTCTTACAATTATTTATGTGCTCAGACTTGATTTGTTAAACTTCTTTTTTTGTAAATGGTTAAAACTGTGGTCAGAGTTGACTCACCTCGAGTAGATTAGTTATCACTTGTGTTAATATTTAATGGTATGGTACAAGGCTGTACCCTGTTGCTTTCAGAACACTCCCATATAGTTTTGAGAGAAAATGCATCTCCTGCCTCAGCACCAGGTACGCGTGCTGTGTGGCCCCAAGGGGCCGGTGCTTCTGTCTTTGTGAAAGGCTGTGACAGATCCTGACAGGGCAAATGTGAAGATTCCGAGAGCCTAATTCTGGTCTTGCTCATAGTGATGAGAAACAAGTCAGAAATCAGTTAGTTGAAAACCACAGAAATAAATCAGAAATAATTTTAGTTAGTTATCTGTAACTCATTGTGAAATATATGCTGACCCTTTTACACTGGCCAGGGTCAGGGGACTGCAGCAGCCCTTAGATTCCATATTTCACTTTCTCATGTGTGTGTTTTAAGCCATCTTTTTCTCGCATGTCACTCTGCTGCCGCTGCCCCGCGGCGACGGACTGCTCCCTGCTGCCTCCCACCCCGCTGGCCTCCCGCTACCCCCCGGGCTGTGCTCCCCAGCGCTGCCCCGGCCGTCCCAAGGCCATGTTCCCCCATCCGCCCCCCGGCCGTCCCCCGTCTGCGCTCCCTCAGCGCTCGTGGCCTTTCTGTGGGGGAGAGACATGAGAAGAGAAATACCGAAGGCGCACCTCTGTGCTGCCGAAACGGGGGTCGGAAAAAACACCCCAATCATTTACAGACTCCTACCCTCTTCGGCAGTTACCTGAGCTTCTTCGGTTTCTCCCCCTTCTCCCTTTGCTATGTTTGTAACACTTTCTCTGGAGGACAGAGATGCGTCCCCTTGTCGAGAGGAGCGCCCCAGCTGTCCCCCTCCGCCGCGATGGCTGCCAGCCGCTGGGCCGATGCGTTGGTGGCCGGTGGCCGGTGTGCAGAGTTCGGCCTCCTCACCGGGGCCACCGTCAGCGCGGCACAGCAGCCGGCTGGGGTCCGCCGGGCTGCCCACCGCCCCCAGAGGAGGAGACACAGCACCAGCTCGCAGGCAGCAACGCTCCTTTATCTGCGCAGAGCATCATGGCGCTGATCTGCCCAAAACCAGCTTGTTTGTTCACATTTCCACCCCTGGGCTGGCCATCATCCACCTTAGTCCTCTGATCCGGTCCAAGCAAGGCCACAGGAACGCCAGGACCGAAACCAGGGAAGAAGCAGGAATATGGAGCTGCAAGTAGAGAACAGGACTGAACCTCCAGGAGCAATTTGCAGTTTGAGCAGTTTAAGTGATGTGTTAAATCGCACCTTGAGACTGCAAAGCCAACTGCTGCGGTGCTGGGCCTCTCCACGCAGTCACGGTAGTCAGTAGTCAGTAACGTTAAAGTTTTATGGGTGGCTATTTTCATTAAGCTAGCTTTTTCCAGTCATATTCACTTTGTCTCTGTGAGTGTGAGATAAAACAAGGCAAGGCTGGCCGCAGCTCGCTCTGCACAGGAGGTCTGAATCTGGCCTAATTAACGATATGCTTCCTCGGGAGGATGTTGCTGACCCAGGTGGAATTCAGCTCCTTTAAAACGAGTATGGATGAGGGGCAGGGTGCTCTAGGGGGGCTGTGGTGGTCCCAGCTCTTGCTTGCAACAGGAATCCCTGGATGTGTTCAGTGCAAATTGTTCCCATTGGCTGTTCTGGAAGGTGGGGGTGATGCCCAGCGTTGTTGCTGATGGGGGAAGTGTGTAAGCTGTGGTGTTCTCAGGACGCTCGGTCCGTCTCTCTGCTGTTCCGCCTGTCCCTGTGTGGTGTGCCCAGGGTAGAAACTCACGAGCAGCCCCTTTGCCCTCCCTCCCGCTCAATGGGGAGGCAGCCACAGAGCAAACGAGGCCAGGGCAGGATTGTCCCTTTGTTGCTGCCAAAGGGACGGCGGTGGGTGTCCAGCGTGGTGGTGGCCTGTGCTGGAAGCGGGTGTCCCCAAAATGCTGTCCGATGCTCCCTGCCCTGGGGAGGGACAGTCTCAAGCTGGGGCTCAGGTAGGCTGTGCCGCAGTTTGGGTTCCATAGCCGGACTTGCTCATGGTTAAAATAAGTGTCAGCGTTGGGTTTAACGAGGTCTGTGTGAGATGTGGGTTAGCAGCAGGGTACGGCCTTGGAAATTGGCAAAAACTTACTGTGGTGGGGTCTCCTGCCTTGATTTGCCTAATGTAGAGGTGTTGTTTTGGTTTAATCCTTTTTGAGGTATCTGACTGTTTCTGTTTTCCCTTTTTGACTACTAGCAGTCTGAGGCGATTTTAGGAACCAAGAATGGACTTACATATCTGGTACTAAGGGTTTCTTTTAATAGGTTCAAGTTCAATGTGTGTGAATTGATTTTATTGCTGTATGTTTGTTAACTTGTTGGTAGCTAATCCTTACATAATTCAGAGCAGCTGTGAATAACTGTTTTCGAATTTAACCAGGTATCTTTCTCTTCTTTTCATTGGGGGTGATTAAAATATTTTCTAAATGGTGAATATATTTTAAAACCTCAGTAAACCTTATCGCTTGGTTGTAGCAAAGTAGGTTCTCTTAGATCATACCAGTCTGTGTCACAATACCGTGCCAGGCTGTGCCTGATTGACCTGACAGGGGATTCTCCTCCAGTCCTCTGACTGTCGTGACTGCACGACCTCCTGCGAGCGCTTCAGCTGCTGTCACACCCTTGCCTTTTTGAGTAAAAGTTTTGCATGCTCATGCAATGTAATTATCTATAACAACTCAAAGCTACCTAACCTGCTACATGAAGGGTTATCTTAATACAATGAGGTCTTCGTACCCAGATTTATCTCTGTATTCTGCTGATTTTACTGACCTACCAGTCTCTTTAGAGTGTAGAGCTCATCCTGTAAACTTGACAACAGCATCGAAATGTGCTAAGCCATTTTATATGTGCATGTACATGGGATAAATTTGCCATTTCTCTGCAATTCAAAAGCAGAAGGAGCTCTGGTTGCATGGCTGTTCCATCCTGGGCTCGCGTGCACAGAGCCACACGTATGCTCGCAGGCGGAACCGGGTGCTCCCAGGCACAGCAGATCTGCTCTTTGACTTTGTCAAAACTCATGGCTTTTAATGGCATGTTTTTCTTACTTTTTTTTAATCTGTCTTTAAGTGGGAGTCACTGATGTGTGTGATATTTTTTTTTTTTTTTCCCCCCTTAGTGTTTTAATAAACCATTTCACCTCACAGGATGCCATTTGTCAAAGCGTCACAAACTAGTGTAAACGTTAAATCTCCGCACCTTTCTGTGACACGGGCTGCATTCCTTCTTTATAACCAGGTACAGTTTAAGGACAATGCTGTCAAACTTGGATTTCTAAAACTAGTCCTCTATGATTCCTGTTGAGGCAACAGAGCAAGTGACCTAAATTTCAGGCTGCTGAATATCCCAATACGCTAATTGAAATCTTTGGGGTTTGGTGTGTGACCTGCAACCAACTTTCAGTATGAGCAGCAGTTGGAGTGGTTGTATGTTTTTAATGCACACTTGTGGCTCCCAAGCAGAAATCTCTCTCTTGTCCCCACTACCTCTGCGGGTAGTGGTGTTGGTAACTCCTGGTACCTATTCTGGCCCCACATTCCCTCCCTATTTCTGTGCAGTCACTATGCTGTGCCGCTCACACAAGGACGTTCTCTCCTTCCAAAAACACTGCTGGTTTCACCTGATGGTGAAGGGCTACCTTCCTCTAAGCGAAGGGAGAAGTGACACGCAGCTCATCCAGTTCTGGGGAAGCCCACTGCTCTTCAGAACAAGCTCAGGTGATGCCTGAGCCAGATGACTTTGCGTATCTGCTCTGACTCTGGCATTGCGGAGCCCACCGAGCTCACCGAGGGATTCCTGTGCTTGTTCAGCCCAGTTACGCTGACAGCAGTCAGTAAGAACACACAGGGGTTTGGTTTATAGATTCAGATGGCAAGAAATCGCCTGCCTGTCTCAACAGTCTGTCTCCACTTCCCCAGTGGTGGTACACTTTGGCCCTATCTGTAATGGTGTGGAGACAGATGTTTTGAGAACTATTGTTATCCTTTAAAAAGGAATAAGTATGGAATATTAAAGACAAAGACTTTTTAAAAAGTGATCTCTGTTTTCTTGACTGTCCCAATCATTATCCCAGACAACGTGCACTTCTGTCACAAATACAGCAATTGTTACAAGGTAGTAACAATAATGGAAAAAAAAAAAAACCAAAAAACCAAAACACAAAATAGGAAAGTATTATGTTTAATTCTACATGATGTTCTAGGGCATATGATACAAAGAGTTTGCTCTGTGGTTATTTTTTGGTTGCAGTGCTTCTACTCAAAGGGTATAGATCTGACCAGATGTATAGGTATACTTCCTATTATGCATAGAAAAGCAAAGTTGCATTTTGAATTTCTTGCTGATTAGATATTTGAGCTTTGCCTAGTTATACTTCCTAATGTTCATCATGCTTCCAAAAACTTGTGTAGCTGTTTTAGACTGAGGCTATATAATAAAATGACAGTTGGGTTGCAAAATGAGTAGGAAAAAGGGAAGGTTTGTATTCTTGCCATAGACGTTACTGCTTGTGTTGCCTGGGTGGGTAGGTCAGTGTAGTCTGCACAGTGTCCTCTAACACCATAATGCTTCTTGCTCCCAAGAGCAAACACTCCTAATCCAGGGTTTACAGGAAAAAGTTATTAGTCATTCATCCAGTGGCACACCTATTGCCTATTAAGAAATACTTTTAGAAAGAAGCAGAAGTCCACAGCATGGCTCACGCAGACTATTTTGAAACACCTGGCTACGCGCACACCCATGCCTGTAACCTTTATTCGAGGAAACTTTTTAATTATGTCAATAGGAGTTGTGTCCAAGTTGAGCAACAGAGGACAGACGCTTCATACTAATGGGCTACCTCTTGGGCTAGTGAACTTCCTATTTTCAAAGCAGGAAAATCCATGCACTGAGTAATACCGAAACCAAAACATCCAGAGCCGGTTTGCCAAAACACACATAGCAGCTTTGGAAGCAGGCATAAAACTTTACAGGATTTTTGTAGACTTGGCAAGGTAATTTGGGTTAGCTCAGTGGTAAAGGAGGCGTTTGCTTCAACGCGCAGCAGGTGCGTGTGTGGCATCTGAAGCACTGGGTGCGTGAGTACATGCGCTGTGCGGAGCCAGGGCACGGCCGGCCGGGATGATGTGTGCTGGAAGAGGAATGAGAAGTGCTTCATCTGCTTGGACATGGTGCATGGCCAGACCGGCAAAGGGCCCTCCGAACCAGCACTGATTCCAGGGGGTGTTGGGACGCCCGCGCTGGAGCCTTGTGGTGGGGGAAGAGGGGATTCCTCCCAAAGGATGGCTGCGAAGCTGGCTGCTAGAACGTATGGTTGGCCAGGAGGGGGTCATGCCTTGATCCCGTCAAAGGGAAGAAGGACTTTTGGAGGCTGTGGCAAATCCACATGCAGAGGCGCATTTTAAAAGCAGAGTAAGCATCGATGCTTTTGGAGCACAGCCGTAAGAGAAGTTGGGGTGCCCAGTCCTTAACAGGTCATTAAAATGCCTCCCCAACACGAGGAAAGCCACGGGCCATCCTCAGCCTGAGGAGACTTCAAACCACATCTCTTACTCATGTGCAACCCCTTATCAGTGGGCTGGTCTTGCTGGGAGTGCCGCTGCCTTGTCCCCTGCGCAACCTCGGGTAACAGCCAGGAGGCGGCAGCCCGGGAAGCTGCACGCTGGGCATCGGGACCATGGCAGCAGTTGTCCGACAAAGCACAAGTTTAGGCACATGCATATTTGGCGAGATGTACGCAGCATCTTACTTCTGCTGGTGTCGTCTTGCGAGCACGCAGACTTGCACTCTAGGCTCTTACCCTTTGACAGGTATTTTACAGATCCTGCGCTGAAGACACAAGAGGGCTCTTTGTAATTTTATGTGCTTCTCGCAAACGGTGTTGACAGGCACACTGCTGCTGCGGGCAGGTTCTCAGCTTTTTTGCCTCTTGGGAATACTAGGCAAAACCAAAGGCCATAACCTGACACTGATTGCACCAAGCATTAAGTAACCTCCAAGCGCGCTGTGAACAATGCGTATCTGTAACTAATCTGCCATTGAAATCTATTCTGTGTGAAGGCTCAGGATTTCCCCTCATGTAGCGATAATGATAGAATTGGCACTTTCTTACACTGGACTGGACAGCAGACGGGGTCACTGCTGCGGAACGCTGTGCTAATTTGTAGTGCTCATATCTTATTCTGTTGGAGAAGTGGGGAAAGCTGCTACCTTGCTGTTGGGAATTTGTGTGTTTGTGTTTATGAAGGAATACCTTCACTCTGTGCTGGTTTTAATATAAATGTCTAATAATGCTCCTTTTGTTGCTGTTTAAAGCTGGGGGGGAAAGAGGTTTTTTTTCCTCCCTGTATTTTGTCGGTGTTTGGTAAATACCTCCAAGTGGAGAAGGATCCCAGCTTTGACTCCAAACATTTTGGAGAATTCTAATGTAAAGGTACGGTTTTTATATCCCGTAAGAGATTTGAGAGGCACGTGTTTGCTTTCAAGCCTGGCCAGCTCTGAAAGTATGATTCAGACAGAGAAGAATGAATCTGTAAAAATTTTCAGCCATTTACGGTTCAAGTTCATCAAAGCCCGGTCAGAAGGCATGACTTCAAGTAAACTGTACGATGGATAGTTTTCTATTACTAAATAAAATGTGAGAGAGGTTCTTAGTATGAAACTGGTTTTATGTTGAAAATATTATGTTTTGCAAGCTACAGTATGAACTTCGAGGAAGTGGCCAGTAGGTCGAGGGAGGTCATTCTCCCCCTCTACTCTGCACTGGTGAGGCCACAACTGGAATACTGTGTCCAGTTTTGGGCTCCCCAGTTCAAGAGGGACAGGGAACTGCTGGAGGGAGTCCAGTGAAGGGCAACTAAGATGATTAAGGGATTGGAGCATCTCCCTTATGAGGAAAGACTGAGAGCGCTGGGACTCTTTAGCCTGGAGAAGAGAAGGCTGAGGGGAGACCTTATTATGGCATACAAGTATCTAAAGGGTGGGTTGAAGGAGGATGGAACCAGGCTCTTTTCAATGGTTCCAAGTGACAGGACGAGGGGCAATGGGCACAAGTTAGAACACAGGAAGTTCCGTTCAAATACACGGAAACAGTTCTTTACGGTTCGGGTGACAGAGCACTGGCACAGGCTGCCCAGGGAGGTTGTGGAGTCCCCTTCTCTGGAGGTTTTCAAGACCCACCTGGATGCAGTCCTGAGTGATGTGCTCTGGGCAATCCTGCTCTGGCAGGGGAGTGGGGCTGGATGATCTCTAGAGGTCCCTTCCAACTCTGATGATTCTGTGATTCTGTGAAAATCTCCGGTATGATTTGACTGATTTTTATAAACAACTTTATACCATTTCAGAATTCCTCATCACTGACTACTCGCAACGCTGTGAACAATATGATTAAATTAATACCTTACATAAGTTAAGTGACCAGTGTCTGGATACACAGTGCTCTTCAGGCAGTAACACTGGACGTTTTGAAACGTGGGGTAAATCTCATGCAATTGTACCTTTGTTGTTGCTGCTTTCAGACACGGGTCACAACACAGCTGAGTCTCTGCATGTGCCGACCGAGGCCGTGAAACGCAGCTGCGCCGCTGCGTTCTCAACCTCTGCTCACCCTGACAAAGTTCTGGTACCTTGAAAAAAAGCCTGTCCAGATCCTACACTGAGGAGCGTTCTCCACTAATTAACTTCAAAAAGTATTCTCTCCTCCCTTGTATTTATAGGTTAGGCCTGCAAGTACACTCTGCAGTATGAGGAGGAGCTCCGTTACTGGACATTTTAATCTGCTTCTGTACATATGATGGTCATAAGACTTCCTTCAGAATGATTTAATTTGAAGCCTGTCTGTCTGTTAAATAGTTTGGCTCAAAAAATTGTTTGTTTTTATAACAGTAGTCTATGTATACAGTTGTAGTACATAAAAAATGGGAGGCGGTAGAAAAAGAGCAAACAACAATTGATAAATTGCAGATAGACTTATTAGAGACAGTAAGTCTGCAGATTTTAAATAAACTAAAAAGTATAGGAATGGAAGATGTCCTAACCTAATTTTAAACAAAATGCCTTAAGATGTTCAATTTCAAAAATTGCGCCATAATGACTACATGATATTTTCCTCTTGCCTAAGAACAATACTGAAAAATTTTGCTTGGACAGTCAGGGAGCAGAAAGAAACAAGGAAAAATTTGGCTCAAACTTTAAACCTTGGTCAGCATGGTCAGACAATCGCACGGATGCGATGGCCAACCCCAGAGTCATTAAAACTTTGTACGTCTGTCGGTGCCTGTGCCTCTTCACAACCGGTGTCCATCGTGGAGGGGCAGCGAATGCAGCGTCAGCAGCATCCTCCCCTCAGGCAGAGGGCGAGGAGAGGACCTGCCGCCGGTCCAAGGTGCCCGCGGCTCCCTGAGAGCACTGCTGCCTTCTGTGGGAAATGTTCTGCCCCAGACGGGCATTCAGGGTGGCGGGAACCACACCGACCCGCGGAGCAGAAAGTGGAAGGTGAACCCAGGGCCAGGTGAAGAGTGCAGCAAAGCTCTTCAAACACGCTCCACGTGGCTCCGCTTCCCCACCAGCCAGCCGTCGGCACCCTTCTTCTATTTAAGGAATTTTTTTCATTAGTGCATTTGAAAGGCAAAAGTGAAATATTGGAGGCTGACGGGGATTGCAGTCTGGTCCAATTCAGTAAGGTCCATGCTTAGCAAGGTCTCGTAGCTAAAAGTCATCTCAATGTTGTGTACAAAGCCAGCCTTACTGGGGAAAACTAAGGAAGTCCTGTGAGCACAGCGATTACTCATGCACAGGTAGAAATTCACATGTGTTTAAGTACCAGGCTGTGTTAGTCTGGTTTTGTATACTTTAGATAAGTGTGCTTACTTTAATTTATTGGCAGGATTGTGTTTGAACTTTGCCAACTATTAGTTATAAAGTTGAAATGCTTTGCTGATATAGGCATTGTGTGGCTATAAGAGGACTTTGGCTCCAGTATTTTGTCTTCCATATGACAACATCTGTCATTTCAAAGTGTCCGTCGGAAACCAGGTGTGTCAGGCTTGTTTCAGATCATGGTTTATACTACCAATTTGGAGTAACTCTCCTTAAATTTTCTCTAGTTCTGTACTAGTTTGAGGAGTCTAGACTAATCCAGCCCTTTGCTTTAATAAAGCAAGTCATGATTAAGGCTGCATTTTTGTCATTTCCCTGTATGAATATGTTCTCTCGGTCCGGCAGGGCAGTTCACAAGACGGGGTGGCTTGTGTTTTATAGATACACAGTGATTTATTTTTAACTGAGCCAGAATTTTTGTGTGCTAAACTGGATTATTTTCTGCATTTCAAACAGTAAGGAACCAGTTCTGAAAGGGTCTTGCTATTAGAACTGAGGCAGTTGACTTCACTGTGGTGGATCCTCGGAGCAATGCCTGCTCTTCCACCAAGTGCGACTGCAGGGCTCCGGCACAGGACTGGTTCTCAAGGGCTGAGGATTTACAGAATTATCAGAGTTGGAAGGGACCTCTAGAGATCATCCAGCCCCACTCCCCTGCCAGAGCAGGATTGCCCAGAGCACATCACTCAGAACTGCATCCAGGCGGGTCTTGAAAATCTCCAGAGAAGGGGACTCCACAACCTCCCTGGGCAGCCTGTGCCAGTGCTCTGTCACCCGAACCGTAAAGAAGTTTTTCCGTGTATTTGAACGGAACTTCCTATGTTCTAACTTGTGCCCGTTACCCCTCGTCCTGTTACTTGGAACCATTGAAAAGAGCCTGGCTCCATCCTCCTTCAACCCACCCTTTAGGTACTTGTATGCCATAATAAGGTCTCCCCTCAGCCTTCTCTTCTCCAGGCTAAAGAGTCCCAGCGCTCTCAGTCTTTCCTCATAAGGGAGATGCTCCAATCCCTTAATCATCTTAGTTGCCCTTCACTGGACTCGCTCCAGCAGTTCCCTGTCCCTCTTGAACTGGGGAGCCCCAAACTGGACACAGTATTCCAGTTGTGGCCTCACCAGTGCAGAGTAGAGGGGGAGAATGACCTCCCTCGACCTACTGGCCACACTCTTCCCTATGCAGCCCAGGATTCCATTGGCCTTTTTGGCGACAAGGGCACATTGCTGGGCCATGGATAATTTACTGTCTACCACAACCTCCAGATCCTTCTCCTCCAAGCTACTTCCCAGCAGGTCTGCCCCTAACCTGTACTGGTGCCTAGGGGCGGACCTGCTGGGAAGTAGGTACCAGTGAGAACCTATTTCCCACTATGACATTTTCTAGTATGTGCGAAGACCCTTTGAAAGGGTGATCAGAGAGTCCAAACTGATAGTTAACTTTCAGATTTTTTTTTAAATACATATTCCCTGTTCTTGTTAAGCTCTGTCTGACTAAAGGAACTCTCTTTTGTTTCACACAAAGCCACCTTTGTGCAGCAGGAGAACAGGGGTGGGGCTCCAGCCTCTTCTGCCTGCGTTCTGCTTCTGCCAAGCAGATGAGATTCCAGGAGAGGACCCACGGACGTGTGTGGTGGCCACGTCCAGGAGGCGAGGTTGTCATGCCTCCCCCAGCCCCAGCAGGCCAGCATTGTCTGTGCAGAACTATGCAGACACAGTGCTGGTGACGCTACATTTGGGGTGCCGAGGCCGGAGTTGAGTCTTTTTTCTTTAAGGCAAGGAAAGATATAAAAGTCTTCCATGACTTCCAAGAAACTTAAACCTGACTCCTTCAGCTGTGCAAGGTTCTACCGCCCTGGCAGCTGGGTACCCTGCAACCTGTCTGTAACCAACAGGGATAACTTTTCTTTGCTCTTTCAAACACAGTTTACAATGTTGAGGGAGTTCTTTGCAAGATTTTCTTGTAAATTCTACCTCTTAATTTTATTTTGAGAGAAAAGCAGAGATGTCTTACGTTTCTCGGATACTGTTTTATGGCCTTTGCACCAGTTAAGCACCCACATGGGAACAGGATTTGCCCTGTTACTCATTTTGTCACAATGGGGAAATTCTTGTCCTCGTTCAGTTTCTGTGCTCATCTCTTTGGAAGGATTCTGTTGCTGTATATTTCCTCCCCTTTCTGTCCTTGTTTGCTCCCCTTTTCCAAGGCTAAAGGGGTGGCCAGAAAACTTTAAACATAGCAGGTTGTATGGTTCTCTTTTCATCAAAGACAATCGGCAGCAGGGTTTATTTTTAAATATGAAATGCAGCGTAAATTATTGCATTTAAATATTAAATGCAGCAGAAATGTAATCATTGTTAAAGATCAATAGCAATATCGGTTTGGCATAGACAGCAAGTTCTTAAACTTTATACTTGGGGGGAGGGGGGGGATCCAAATTGTGCCTTGGCAAAACACATTCATTCAGAATCCTGGAACATCAAGACTGAGTTACTAATGATAAACTTTAATAGCATCTTATTGTGTATGTTACTTAGCGATGTACTGTTCAGGCATTTTTGTTTGCATCAGTGTAATTTTAACTGAATTAATTGGTCTTATTCTGTGAAGAAATTGTGTCTTTGTAAAGAAAATTACTTCCTGCCAAAAGGAAAATGGCATATATATTTCTCTATATTGGTCCGTTAGCTAGCTAGTTCCTGTTGATACTTGTAAAAGCTGTCATATCTTGTAGGCCATACAGTTGTTCTTATTTCCCAAAGAATTTGCGCACAATTTAAATGAAAATGTATATGTAATATATAAACTTTGATATTTACTAATCACAAATATGCACATCTGTATTTGGGAGCCGTAACGCTGTTTGAGGCAGGTCTGCAATTTTTTTAACTGTACAAGTAGAGGTAAATAGTATAAATAGTACTAAATATTTGTGGGTTTTTTAAATAGCCAAAATTGCTTTCACCACTCAACAAATATAACGTAGCTGAGGTTACGTAGGGGAGAGCAACCCACAAGGAGGTTTGCCTGTATACCTGCTACCCAGTAGCAGGAGACAGTCGACATAACGCTGTAATGAAGTAACATTTATATTGTGTAACTTTGAGAAGGTACAGAAAGCGTCAGCTTTAGATTCTCTATGAAAAATTTAACTTGTGACTTAGCCGAAGAAATTACAGGTGCTACACATCTGAAAGTCGCGGCGTATCACGTGGTGAGGGGAACGGGAGGCAGCCCGTTCAGCCGTTTGCAAGCCAGGTTGGATGCGTCCACCTCAGTGTCCTATGGCCGGTAAAAAAGGCAGGCGCTAGCTATCCAGATTGCAGACCGAAAGTAACACCTGTGAAGAACTCCTCTGTGCTTATTGGGTTGCTAGGATTGTAGCTTCCTCGTCAGATGAAAAAAACCTTTAGGAGTCCTGACTACTGCACCGAAGCTGCGGTACCGAGGCTCTGGTGCACGCGGTGTTCCCGTGGCGTGGGTCTGCCGCCTTCTGCACATGCAGCACTTGTCGCAGTCGCTGACAAGGGATTTTTCTCTCCGTAAGTCTGAGCTCCGGCAGCAGCCGGGAGAAATAAACGCCTGGATACGCACTGCAGTGATGCCGCCACTGGCTGCACGCAGCAGGCGTGGAAGAACAGCGCGTGGATACACAGAGGGGCTGGTGCGTTCCTGACGCTCACGGTGCGGAGCAGGCAGGCAGGCCGCTCCGCTCCCAAATATTTTGCAGGTGTTGAAGTGGTCATATAGATATCTTACAGAAATCCCTCGGTGGAGCCATTTGCTTTTCACTGTTTTCCCTCTCCATCTTCAGTTGAACACACGTGTTACCGTTACAGGGCCAAAAGTGACAGCGCGTGATGTGAAGTTCGGATGTTTTAACATCAGTTACTTTATGGCAGCCACATCTGTGTTTTATACAGGTGTCTGCTTTGCATGTGGCTTTGTAGAAAGCATCTAACTCTATAGATACTGTGAGTGTGACTTTACTTGCTGGCATTTCTTTTTTCCTCCTGATTTTAATGGAGACACGCGGCTGAAAATGGGCTCCTGCAGAGATACAAGTGGCCGCAGTTAATCGTGAGCGCGTCTGCCTCAACAGTCTTTTTTTAAGCATCAGTATCTACTGGTGTGTACGCTGAGCATCCTCCAGCGGGTGTTTCGCAGGCAGCCGCCCACCCTGCCCGCTTCTTGGTACAGTCAGGGTCTCTCTGTGCCCTTCAGAGGTTACCGCCGCAGGGTGGCCGGTCAGACCAGCCTCGCTGCCTGCCCTGCGCCGCCACTGCCAGCCGGCTGCTCTTTCAATGGCACTGTCCGATGTAACTGAGCTCACCAGTTTGGTTATATAAGGTATATTATGTTTGCGCTTTTCCAGCGTAGGGGAGGTAACCTCTCCCTCTGGGAGCCACGGGAAATGCCTTGCACCAGGGAAACCTCCACATCGCACAGTCAGCGCTGCAGCAGACAGCGAGGGGCTCCCAGGCCCCTTCGGAGCCATGGGAGAAGCGTTGCAGCCACACGGACGGCACAGGTAACGTCTGCTTTTGGGCGGTGTACTGGCAGAGGGCTTCGCTGCTCTTTGCTCTGGAGACTGTTGCAGGTCTTCAGGCGGGATGTAGAAACCCGCGGTCGCGCCAAGCCCTCCTACTGTGGGCTTTGTGCATTATCACTTAGCCCACTCACCTGGGTTTGAGGGTATTCTATTTTCTGGTGTTAAAAAAAGGGCCTCTTGATCTCCTAATCGGCAAATACTACAAAAAAGTTGAAAGCAAATTTTGCATCCAGAGCTCTAAGAGCTGTGCTCTCCCAAAGGGAAACTTGAGGGGGAAAGTCCTTTCTAGTGATGGGTGCATGTTTTTATGTTCTTTGGTTAATGCTGTGGAATGCGCTAGTGATAAATAGAAAGTGTAAGTGAGAGGTATGAGAGGATGATGAGCCGGAGCTGTCTGAAGAACTGTATTCCCTCCTCAAACTGCCAGATGGAGTCTATAACCACTTCTGTCACTGTTTTTGTGCTTTCCGTAGATGCCGCACATCTTTAGTTGAGTACGGTAGTCCCTGCTGCGACAGCTAACACAGACTTGCAAACAGTTTTTTTTTTTTTAAAAAAAAAAGGTAGCCAAAGCATACACGGTGAAGAGTTGGGTTAAGCTTACTCTGCTTTTTGTACATCTGTTTAATTCACTACAGTAATCCTCTTCCTGCTTCCTTCCCTTTGTGATGCTCTTAAGGGCTGCAGGAACAACCTTTTTCTTCTACGGCTCTTGTTGTGTCATACACAAGCACATGGCTTTCCTGTAGAGTCTAGAGATGTTTTCATTAGAACACAGAGGCTCATGACCAGGAGATATAGGACATGCAGGCAAACTTCTGCTCTTTCAGCCTCTGTTTCCAGTTACTGATGAGCGCTTGACTTTGCTAGCATCAAGATGTCCACATTAAACTTCTGCAAGGATAAATAATCGGGCCTCTGAAGTTGAATTTAAAATAACTTCCACAAAGGCAGCTTATGTGCAAAACAGCAGTCTTCCTATGAGGTGTCAGAAAATGCTTTGTGAGATCTGTTGCACTGTATACACTCTACCTCATTGTAGAACGTTACTTATTCTTTTTAAAGGTGCTACTAAATATGTTGGAGTTTGGGATGAATCCTCAACAAGCCTTAGCTGCAGCCTGGCTTTGCTTGAACTTTTCCAAGAGAGGTATAATCTTAGTTTAATGCTTGAAAAGTAAACAGTTAGGCCAGGAGTTTCCAACCGTAGCACAGCCACAGCAGCAGAAGCGACCGTGGATGGTGCGATCAGTAGCCCTCAGCGTCACTGGCACGTAGCAGAGAAGTGGTGGTGCTGCGCTGCTGTACTTGCCTGCTGTTCTCGGGCATGTTGGTAAAGGACTATTTTGCTTGCATAGTACATAACCTGAAATAAAGTAAATTTGCTATGAGGTGGCATGGAAACTCATTTCTGTTGTGATAATCTGTTTATATCGATTGCGCATTAATCATAGGCTGGATTAATCAGCAACCTGCTTATGAAGTCTGCATATGAAGAACTGTGTAATAGTTTTACAATTGTAGTGGTTCCACAGGACACATTTTCATTTTCCTTCAGCCTCGTGTATGCCCCTGAGTAGCGCTCAGTTAGTAAGCCCTGTGACTTCAACTTAGGGCAGAATGTAATTGATCAGAATCTTGGGAGTCGATGGAGAGTAGCACGAAACGTCCCCAGGGTGTCTTGCCTGACAGGCAAGTGCTATTGAATTGTAGAATCCTGCAACGGTTTGGGTGGGAAGGGCCCTTAAAGCCCCCCCCAGTGCCACCCCCTGCCCTGGGCAGGGACACCTCCCCCCAGCCCAGGTCGCTCCCAGCCCCGTCCAACCCGGCCTTGAGCACCTCCAGGGATGGGGCAGCCACAGCTTCTCGGGGCACCCTGCCCCAGGGGCTCACTGACCCCACAGCCAAGAATTTCTTCCCAGTATCTCATCTCAATCTCTACTCTTTCAGTTTAAAACCGTTCCCCCTCATCCTATTGCTACACCCCCTGATGAAGAGTCCCTCCCCAGCTCTCCTGGAGCCCCTTTAGGTACTGGAAGGGGCTCTGAGGTCTTCCCAGAACCTTCTCTTCTCCAGTATGGGTGACATGGCTGCAGTTGCCTCCAAGACAGCGCCTGCCTTGTTGGAGGAAAGCGTCACCTGACTCAGCTCAGATACAAGGCAAGGGCTGTGATTGGTTTTGGGTTTGGTGTTGGGTTTTTTTTGTCCTCACCTTTAGAGGAAACTTCCAGTATTTTTGTTTGTTTCCTTTGTCTTTGCTTGTGGAGAGCAAAGAGTGGGACTACTTGTCTGCTATGAAGATTTGTAAAAGAAGAAAGTTGGTTTACTTCCTTTTTTTTTTTTTTTTTTTTTTAACTTGCTATACAGTAGTGCTCTTTCTGGAAGAGCTCTCTGGAACCAGTACCTGAACCAAACCCAGGACTACCGAGGCCGTTGGGATGTGACTCTGTGGGGAAGATGCCTCAGTTCGGTTCCCATTACTGCAGCGTGCGTTGTGCCTGACTCCTGTGCCATCAGTAGCTGTTACTGAGCATTGCCGTCTTCTGCAGGAGGCAGGTGGTGTCTGTCGCTCAGAGACAGTGTTTCATGAGCTGTTGTAGAAGACTTGAGAGCCAGAGGTCACCGGAGCCCTCGAGCCGGCACAGAGGTCACCCTCGAGCGGGCACAACAGAGCCTGCCTGGCCAGAGCCTGATTATCGCTAGAGGGAGCTGGTGGCAATCTTGGGGCTCTGTCTTCCAAGTGCTTGCGGAAAGTCCTGTGGGCAGGATGTGACCCCTGAGGAGATGGCTGTGCAGTGGATCGCTACTCTGGAACGAGCATGTGCACTTCTGCAGCATTAGCTTCCACGTCTAGTTGCACCGGTGACATCAGTACTTTTCGCTGTAATTACAGTTCAAAGGAATATAAAGCTCCCAATTCAGGAACTTAGTCTTTCCCCACCCTCCAAACCAAACTGCAGTTCATTGGAACGGCACCACGTATCCGAGTTAGAAGGACCTGGAGAAAGAAGCAGCCACAGCAAAGCATTCTATGCAGTACAGGCACCACATCGCAGGCAGGTTATTTTGTGTAGCTACACAGAGCACAGTCTCAGTTGTACTGTTCCCGTATGTTTCCTTAAAAAAAGACTAAGAATTAATTAAAGTATAATCAGTGTTAAATGTTATTTTATTCTGCTTTTTTCCATTAAATGTTGCTCAGATTAAAAGGGATCTTCTGTAATCTGATTTATTCTTTAGCTGTAGTTGTAATTGTTCTTTTTTTAATTAACGTTCTGCTCTTAAAAATGCGTGCTACATCTGTATAGCATTTTCAAGGTCTTGATGTGCCCGGTGGAGGCCCCTGGTCATGAACCACTTGGCTAGATGGCTGACAGCCGGTTTAGGGACCAGCTGGCAGCAAAAGTTCAGTGCACTGAGTGCGTATCCATAAATGAAGTTCAGAGTTCCGCTTTAAATGATGATAGCAAAGGTTGATGGAAGGGTGAGAGTGCAGTTTAGGAAATTGTCTTGCAAGAGTCTTGTGGTCATGGTCATGTCTGATTTGCTCTTCTGATTATGATGTGACCCAATTACTACTGATGCTGAAAGATTTGCAAGCAAATACAGCATGCTGCAGTATCAGTCATGACAATGTGAAAGACATTAATTTTAAACACTAAATTTCACATGTTGCTGTTATGGAATCAATACATAGACTGTTCGTAGCCAAGCAGTAGCTGTGGGATTGTTCAGCAAGACTCATTTTGAAAGTTTTTAACTGGTATGAACTTACTAATGGCTGGTTCCAGAGGCAAGACTGCATGAACAGTGCATGAAGAATATCCTAAGGAAACAAGATGGGCAATGATGAAATGTGTTGCTTTTCTTTTTTTCTTTCCTTTTTTTTGAGCCTATAGATCTAAAATATATGGTATGATAAAGGTAACCCTTTTTTGCTAGATTAGAGGTAAGTAGAAAAGTACTCACAGGATCACTATATGAGAAACACGCAGATGCTTAGTGGTCGACTTCTGCATGACAGGAGCCAAAGACATAATTGTGATATTTTGCAATTCCATGTTCTCTGAAGTGTCAGAATTGGATGTCTTTTACTGGATATCTGGTTAAGCCTGAAGACAGGCTGTTCGTCCGGCTGTGCTACGCGGAACTAAGCTAATCCTGAATTTCTGATTCATACAGCCATCACACAGACAGAGTATAGAACAGAGTATGCGTATAGTGCAGTGATGATAACGCTTCATGCTTGCTTAACTTTTGCAAGAATGTCACAATTTTAGGGATAGGCTAGAAATACAGAATGCAAACCTGTGTGTAAATACTACAGCCCAAGGGAAACAAGCTTTTGTGGGTCGTTTTGCACGGCTGAGGTTTCACCCACAGGCTGTGGCGGAAATAGGATTTGTCTTATGTCCTACTTTTATCATAATAACACTGTTGCAAGAATTAATGAATGGAGGCTACATCATGGTTTTTACATGTCACCAGAAAACAGTTTTTTTGAAGTGGTTTATTTGATTGTGGAATGACCTTACAGCAGCGTTGCAAGTCTAGGGTCAATAATAGCTGTTCGTAGGTAAGGTTTATGGGCTCCTCTTTAGAGAGAGGAATTCCTGTGCGCTCATTAGTGGTAGCTCTGCCCTGACTGTAAGCTTTTGAATCTCCAAGCTGGTTGGGTAAATGTCACAACTACTTTTGTTGCATCATTGCTGACTCCTCCTTAGGTCATCATTGTTATTAATAAATTAAATCTTCTCTGTTTGTGCCACTGTGTTGTTGCATAAAAGCGTGAGCACTCGCCGCAAGCTGCCGCCTTCTATGGTTCAGATCAGTTTTCTCTCTCAAAGTGAAGGCAGAGACAGCCAGCAAACATGAGCGTGCGTTGTAGCTGTGTGAGGAGCCATTGCTCTCATGTTCGGTGATCTGCCTCATGGCGACAGGTGGTTGCTGCTCCTCAGAAGTAATTCATTGCTTCATCTGGAAAGCTGTCATGTAATTAATAAAAGTAATCTGGAAACTTTCTTCTGGCTGTGGCCAGGAGACCATAGGCACCGAGGACTTCAAGGGAGCAGTTTCCTCTTGTGACTGTCTGGGAGGAGTTTGCTGGTTGACGCGCGCTTGTGAGGTGACATGCCTGAGGCCTAGTGTAGCTACAGCATAGAGTTTTTGTGGATGATGGCTGGAAAACGTGAGCAATGCATCACGTGGACATTGAGAAGTGGACGGCAGCACAGACAGGTGCTTGTCCGTCGGATCAAAGGGAAGCCATGGGTGCTCCTGAGGTCACTGGGAGCTCTGTCTGGACAGCTGGCCGAGGGCTTCCCTTCGTTTAGCTAACAGGGGACTGCACGTTCATCGCACGTTCCCAGCAGTTCTCTGAGCTAGTGGTTGCCTCTGTGAGCAGTAACCCCCTGGACAGTAAAAGAACGAATGAGAATAGCTTATAAGGAATACAAGTGTGAGTTGTCGATACACACACATTGTGTTGCCCAGTTTTTCCAAATGCGTCTGTGCCTCCTGTGCCATTATTTCCCAGGCTGTGTCTCACCTGCAGATGTCATGCAGCTACCACACCCTGCCGGTGATCCCACAACAGGCGCTTCCCTCCCAGTCACCTTTTGGCGATGGTGGGTGGGACCAGGAGTTTTGCAAGAAAAGTCAGAGTGAGAAACTCTCCGTTCGAAGTTGTCGTGTAGGGTGTCCCAGTGGCAATGACGTTAGTAAAGCCCTCTTGATTCACATCTGACCAATTTTCATAATGTAAAATTTATTTGCTTCAAGGCTTTTTGGTTTTTTCTTTAGATTGTTTTCAATGTAATTGGAAGGCATTTGTCATGCGTTTGTTTCAACTGTGTCTCTTGATCACGACTGTGTCTTTCAGCAAACCATGTCTAGGGTGGCTGTAAGGCAGCGTAAAGCAGCAGAACTGACCACTTGGAATGCTAGAAGAAACTACCGGGAAGAAAGGTGTTATGCTTTTCAGTGGAGTGACATCTTTCTTTCCATCTTTCTGGCATCTTTAATTTAAATCAGATTTCTTATATTTGCTAAGAAAACACTGATGGCAGAAGTGTTTATTGCGAATGTTCTATTCTTTGTCTGGTTATAAGGAATGAGAACCTCTTTAGGTGCTAAAGTAGTAAAAAAAGAGCAATATCCAGTTTAGGCAGGATTAGCAAGATTAACACAGGGGATTTGGGATAGCTGAGCTATAAAAATCTCACTTCCATGAAGGAAATAGCAATGAGACTGTCCTGACCATGTGCCAGAGCGCTAAGGAAGGAGGGTTCGGTGGCATCCCCAGAGCACAGGAGCCGTACAGCATCCACCTGCAACAAGTTCAAGTATGGCAGCGTGGCCCGTGTCCAGTCAGGGAAACTGAGCCCCGTCTGCGTGACCCTGTGTGTGACAGCATGTGGGGTCTGGCGTGGTGGGTCTGGGTCTGCCTTGACCACGTCTGGATCTATTTTGCAGATATCTTTCCCTCCCGCCCCCCTTCATTTCCTCTTTAGTAGAGGGATATTGATGTTTCGAGCATCACTGTGGGCATTAAAATATATTAGTGGAGTCCAAAGATCTCCTTTTTTGTACAACACTTTTCTTTGCTGTTGCAACTCCGTTTTTTCTGTTGATTATGATGAATCACTTTGGGAATCTAGCTTAGGGCGGAGGTGCTAGATGTGGTTGTAGATGAAGTAATTTGCTTTTGTAGGAGAAATGTGATACTTCAGGGTTTTCTTTTTCTTGACAAAATTCTGTGGGTTTGGGTTTTTTAGGGGGAGGAGGGGGGCGGTAGGACACCCTCTGCAAGTATTTGGTAATTTTGCAAGTTGTGGTAACTTTGACAGTCATTGATAAACTGTTCCTCTTTGCAATAGGCAAACTTAGAACTTGTCCAAAAATATAGCAAGGGTTTCCAATACACCGCTGAGCCAGAGAAATCAATTCCTGTTACTCCTGTTGTGCTGGTCGAGGAGCAGGTACAGAAAGCCGGAGAATGCTCAGCTTTTCAGAGCTCGAATGTAAAGAGCTCTTCTACTGTTTGAGATCTCCCGCTTTTTGGCATCGGGAAATGTTAGTCTCTTTCTAACACCTTTATTTTGTGAAAGAAGCAGGCTTCTGTCCTTCGGCTGCAATAGAAGAGCCAAAGCAACAATGACTATTGAAGTGAGGTTTTCTGTTTTGTAGACGGGCTGATGGACCCTTTTGGACCCCGTGTGAGATTAGGCTTGGTATTCGATACCTCAGTAATCAGACAAGGCACCTAATTTTAGCCGCTTCTCTGGCACGAAGGGTCAATGTCCTGTTCCACGTAGCACTGTTCTGCTGACAAACTTTATCCTGCAGAATTGGTGATTTGGGGATAAAAGCTAGTTGCTGTAATTGTTTATAAACCAGCCCTCTCCTGCCAGGAGAGGGTATGGAAGTCTTTCACAATGGTGCTACCTGACGGACCTTGGGGCGTGCTACCAAAACTGCTTCACTGCCCCTCTGGTTGTCTTGTTCTTCCTGTACCACACTGAGGTAGGCACTTCTCAGCCAGAGCTGAGGACTAGACCTACAGTCTAAGCTTAGGCTTTAACCTAGAATTAGATTTTATTGTCGTTAATAACACTGGGTGATCGATTGCCTTATAACATGTGTTCTTTGTCCAGGACAGGCATCAGAGCTACAGGAATAGTCCTGCGAGAGAGAAGTAGTGGGGTTTCCCACAGGCCGTGGGGAAGCACCTGTGAGTAAGAAATTATCTTACCTCTTTAAGTGCAAACACTGCAGTTCTTGTATAAAAGACTCGAAATGTGATTCTGTTTTGTTTATACTCATGCATACTCTGCCGTCTCATGGTGCTGGAGCATGTCCCACGTTGCAGCCTGGGCCCTGCTCTTCCTCAGGTTGATGAGGAGCTCGTGTTTGGCTACTTCCATCATTTCAGACTCCACATGCCCACGGTGCATTCCAAAACTCCACCACTGCTCGCTTTGCCAAGCAGTAAAATTAGGATTTATGAAGCAAACAGGCATGAGAAGTAAACAAGCTCAAGATTTTTGTAGTGTATACGATTATATAGGAGAGTGATCTGAACTACTGTTGGGGTGGTTGGGGTGGTTTCTTGGCAGTAGCTGCAGACTGCAATGCCCATGCAATGCCCCGCACGCTTGACAATGTACAGAATTTATTTTAAAGACACTCCTTGATTATGTGAAATTTTATTTCAAATCAAGTGTTTAGAAAACAATTATACAGGCTATAAATAGAACAGATTTTAAATCTGCTTCCCAGTGGCCATACATATGGTGTGGTGGTTGGCGGGGGGAGGGTGTTGGGTGGTGGTTTTGTAGCGGGGAGTGGTTTGGTTTTTTTGGCATAACACAATAAAGGGAGTTTTCAGTTGAGCAGCCATCTCTTTCTGCAGAGGAAACTTGCAGGATGATGTTTATGCTTGGTTTAGTCATCAGAGGTGAAGTGCACAATAATGGTAAGCCTGTGTTTCTACAATTGGAGGATATTTCTCATAATGAAGGAAGTCTCCAAGGTCAACAGCCACAATAGCCGGAGAAGTTACATCACAAAGCCACATCTGCACAGGATTGCTCTCCTCCCCCCTCCCCCCCTTTACTTTTTGCTCACTCTTGCTCTCTCTCAGCTTAAGAGTTGCTCACATCACTTGCAAGACTACCATGGATTTGATTTGGACTTCTTGTTTGCAGTGTTATTTAGCTGTTAAAAGAAAAATACACTCGCCAGCCCCAAACAACAAAAAAAAAAACTGAATAAGTATTTTTCCGCCTAAATAACTGAAAAAGTCTCACTACAGTCTTCTATCCTGTACATTCTCAAACTCCGTCTGTCTAGCTACAGTTTTGGCAATGAGAATTACATAGTGTTATGATGACGGCAGCAGCAGCACCTCCCAAAACCAGTCTGGGCCTGTGTGTTTCTTAGTTATCTTTATCATGTGATAGTAGTGGGCATGGCAGCTCATGACTCTGTGTTGAGCTCTATGTATGTGAAGAAGGACGATTTTTGGCTATTTTAGCAAAATTTGCATGAGGGAAAAGAGAGAAGGGTAGATCTTAATTTTTCCAGGTCACTTTGTATCACCATTTACTACGCAAATTAATGTTACTGGTACATGTACCACAAATGCAATACATTTCTCTCTGTGGTTTTTCTTTTTCGTGTTTCTATACATGAAATTTCAGTCTGAGGACTGTATTTTATAATCCTCTTTCTGAAGCAGTATTTTTCACCAGCGTTTGCTTGGTTTAGCTTTAACAAATGGCTGTTAACCTAAATTCAGCTTGTCTGAATTTGGCAAGAACCAGGACACTCCTTAGAACCTGTCCGTTTTATTTGTTTTCCAACCTCCTGATGAGGATTCCTCTTATTCCACCAACAGAATAGCAAAGCGAGAGGTTGCTCTACGTACTCCTCATTGCTGTAGACCTTATTCTATTTATACCCCAAACTCTGACTCAGTACTGTTGAAGGCAGCTGAGTCTTTCCTCAGCTTCAGGTTGTTGTGAATCAGTCTATAAACCTAAAAGTCAAAGCTGCTCCCAACAAAGAAAACAAAACCTTTTTCCTTCAGTTCCTAACAGAACCTGTGTTGTGGTTTAAGCCTGTTGTTCATGTCTAATCATGTTCCCTGGTCATCATCCCAAGCATCATATATTAGAGTGAAATTACCTAGTATTCAATATTTCCTTGATTGCATTGGATTTGACAACAATTATTGCATTTAAAAAGGGTGGTGGCATTCTGCCATCCCTGTTCCCTCACTCTGCAATTGGGAATGGTGGTTATGAAGAGGTGTAAACGTCATCCAGGTAGCTAGGTAACCCTAAGTATTTAAAGAGGTGAGAATAAAGGCAGATCTTCTTTTAGGTGTGGAGAGGTATGAGAGAGGTTGGACTGGACTAGTGAAAGAAGAATTTGTAAAGCTGAGGACATGTGTTTTGGAAGGCGCGCTAGATGTATTGGTTATAAGCTGCTCATCCTCGCCTTGCTCTGCATCGTGGCCAACATTTTACTTTATTTTCCCAATGGCGAAACAAGATTTGCTTCACAGCATCATCTCAGCAAATACGTGGAATGCCTTCATGGTATTGTAGGTGGAGGCTTTTTGGTAAGTATTGAGCTAGTGATTTCTCTCAAGTGTATTGTGGATCTACTTGGTATTACTGTTTTTTTTACCAGTTACATTAATTTATGGATCAAATATATTGTCAGCAGGAGCCTCTGGAGTTTTTTCAAAAGAAATTAGCTCTATTACCCCATAGGTATTATTACTTACTATTGGTTATCTTATCTACAACATTTTATCACTTTAGGGCTGAGAAAATCATAGGGTCTAGGTCGCAGAATCCAAATGCAAAATTGGAACCAAGCCTCTCAGCGGATCACGGTTTGCGTAAAGGGTTAAACCCTACATTTTTTGTTATATTATTGAACTATTCTCCTTTTAAATATCCCTGGATAACTAGCACTTAGTTACAATTCCTTAATTCCTATTATCTGAGATGTTGACAGTTATTTCCCTGCCTTAGCGCTTTATTCAGAGGAATTGAGTGGCAGTTATCAAAGCTTTGCATTTGAGTAACAGCAGAGGATGAAGTATTGAGCACGTTCAGTGTAGGACATAGTTAATCTGAAGCTATTATTGTCTACCTTTTCGATTTTGTGGACCACGTTGTAGCGTATTTAAATTCCCTGACTCCAGGTTTCCTTTTTCATTTGCTTTTAAAAGTCCTCTTAGAGATAGGGTATGGATCTCAAGGTATCTGCAAATCACGGTTTGAAAACGATTGCATGGTAAGGCACTCCGCCTTGTGAGAGGTGCTCACGGCTGTGTTCCAGCCCCACTGGAACCTCGGCTGGGATTTGCAAAGACTGGGCTTTACACACAGAATAATACAAATGAAACCGGTGGAACTGCTCCTGGAACACACTTGCACAGCCTCTTCTGGACCTGCAGGAGTGGGGCTCAGCAAGAGGTTTGAGTAAGGGCTGACAAGTTCGTGACTCTTCAACTGGCTCGTTTTTATTGTAGTGTCTTGTTAAGTAAGTCTGTGCAGTTTGCAGTAACGTTGCCCTTTACGGCTTTCCGAGGTACTCCTGGCTGCGGTCTTTATAAGTACAAACTATTACGAAGTCCTGTTAGTGCTGGTGGGGAGGGTACTCTGTTTAATCAACTCTGCTCCTTGATTTTATGCTAAAAGCTTTGGAGTATGGATGATTTATGTTTCTTACAGATAGACTCTGCTTTGTTACTTTGCATTTCTGTCACAGGAAACTGGTTCTGAAAAGCCAGAAGCAGCTTAGATGTCTCTAATGAGATGTTTGCCTGAATTGAGAAAAATATTCCTAGTCTTTCTACTCTAGTCAGACTGGTTTCACACAGTGAATGTTTTTTCAGTGATGACTACTCTCCAGTAACTAATACGTTAGTAGTAATGGTTTTCTTAACAAAATAATTATGAAAGACTCATCTTGTAGTCCTCATTTGGCAGAAAGTGAATGCATTTTTTTTTGCAAAGCATTTTATTTGCAGGATACAGCCTTTAATGTGAGCAAAACCTCTTAAAGTTGAAGTACTTGAAATTGCAGCGATACCGCAGCGGGCTCTTTATTGACAGGCTCTGTATGCGCTGAAGTGCTGTGTACACACAAAGTGGAAATAGAAATATGCCGATCCTGGTGTTGGTGCTACTGGTATCAGTAGCGAGATGCCTACTACATTAAATAGGAGTAAAACTGAACAATTTATACAGGCTGCCCCCCACTCCTGCCCAGAAGCAGTATAAATGAACATGATGTGGGGACTGTGTTTTATCTGCCCCGTCCGTGCAACAGGGCAGAACGGTGCGGTTTGTTTGCTCTGCCTAGGTGCTCATTCCAGCTGCCGTGCTCATTGGGCTCCACAATGACAACTGCTGCGGGTGCTTTGGCCGTGAGAACTGCGGGAAAAGCTGTGCGGTAAGTGACCCCCCGCGCTCCAGCCCCAGACGTCCCACAGCCAGGCGATGGCCGGGCTGAAAGCTCACGGCTGTGTTTCCTGTACAGATGCTGTCCTCAGTTCTGGCAGCCTTTGTGGGGATCCTTGGTTCTGCATACTGCATAATCATTTCAGCACTTGGCTTGTCGCACGGACCATATTGTTTTACTCACCTAGGAAGAAACTGGGTCTATCCTTTCACTGGTTCTTCTGGAGGGTAAGTTGTCGGTGCGTGAGGATGTTACAACTTCCCCCATGTACAGCTGGCCTTTACTCCGGTACCTTTCAGCAATATCAGTAACTGTACACCGAGATCCATTCATAAGTTCATGCTTCTCACTCAGAACTAAACAGATGACATCAGTTACCCGCACTGCTATAGTCTAAAATCAAAGCAATATAAATCCTCTGTCCTACAAAAAGGGATCTGGACATATATATGTGTAGGTAATAATATCTATCTACCACATACTGTTCATATCCATGAATACCTCTACATAAAGTATAAAGTTTTAGGACTTTGAGGGGTTTACAAACTATGAATAGCAGTTGTTACAGAATTTCTCGTATTTGTGTAAGAATCTGTTTTGTGAGGCTTGCTTCTGAAGTTGCTTTGCGTCACTGTAAATTGGCATAATACCTTCATTAGTGACAATGGCACAGAACCTTTGTAAATGAAACTAGAAAAGGTTTATAACAATCTTTGTACAATGCAGGGCGGGGAGGGACAGAATCTCTTAATTATCCCTAATTAGGGTTCTCCAGCAAACCAAGCCTATGTACCTGAGTTGTCTGCTGTTCCCCATCAATCCCCACAAGTCCAGTAGGTTGGAAGAGGATTTGGTTTGGATCATGACATCCTATTACAGTGTCACGGAATCACGGAGTTTTCAGAGTTGGAAGGGACCTCTAGAGATCACCCAGCCCCACTCCCCTGCCAGAGCAGGATTGCCCAGAGCACATCACTCAGAACTGCATCCAGGCGGGTCTTGAAAACCTCCAGAGAAGGGGACTCCACCCCCTCCCTGGGCAGCCTGTGCCAGTGCTCTGTCACCCTCACTGTAAAGAAGTTTTTCCGTGTGTTTGAACGGAACTTCCTATGTTCCGACTCGTGCCCATTGCCCCTCGTCCTGTCACTGGGAACCACTGAAAAGAGCCTGGCTCCATCCTCCTTCAACCCACCCTTTAGATACTTGTACGCCGTAATAAGGTTTCCCCTCAGCCTTCTCTTCTCCAGGCTAAAGAGTCCCAGCGCTCTCAGCCTTTCCTCATACGGCAGATGCTCTGATCCCTTCATCATCTTAGTTGCCCTATGTGTGTCTGTATGGTTGGCAACCTCGAGGCTGTTTCCAGTAACCGTTTATGGCTGATGCCAGACCAGAGACAGTGTGAGTACTAAGAGGGCACACAAAGATCCTTTGCAGCAGAATTTGAATTTTACATTTCTGTTGCATCCCTCCCAAGACAGTGGGCGCTACTCCTCCCCACCCCCCGACTATGAATATGGAAGAACTGAGTTCAGTCTTTGCTGAAGGCTCATCAGTGCTGATGTTCTGAGGATGTGGGTGAGGAGCAGCAGCTGGAACATCACCGTACCCCTCTACATTTGTTCCGTGTTTGGCTCTTCCAGAGCAGGCGTGTGAGGGGCCAAAGACAGCAGCGCAAGAGAGGAAGGGACCCATTTGCTTTGGATCAGTAATTGCCGTCTTTAGAACAAGGGCCCAGTCCTGAAAAGCTCTGTGGCTGTTTTGAGAAAGAGCTTCTCTCTTTCAGCTTTCTTGAGCTTGTTTTGCTTCAATCAGTAATAGAAGATTCTGTCTCTCGGATTAGATTTTATTCCTTTTTTAAAGAAATTATGACAACAAAAATTTGTGCTTGATAGTTCAACACCTCCTTAAACAGAGCAAACTCTGCATGGAATAAACCATTGCTTTTTCTTTTCCCACTGAGAGTGATTATCCTCGATGCAGTTACAGACTACACATGATCTGGTTGTAGTGTATGGTAAGCATCCCACTCTGCCACAACATTAATATGCTTTTAATTGCTGTGTACAGGTACTTGTTTGAGTATAACAGGTGGTCTGAATGTCAAGAACCTCACAACATCGTGCAGTGGAACGTCACCCTCTTTTCCATCCTCCTTGTCTTGGGAGGAATAGAGTTCATCCTGTGCTTCATACAGATAATCAATGGCATTCTTGGAGGACTATGTGGGTTGTGCTGCGGTCACGAGGAGGTAAGACATTTCTAGAACACAAAGCAGTACTGATGCTACTGTGGAGTCTTACTCAGCAGCTATTTTTTAGGTATTCTTAAGCAAAAATTCAGTGTACAACTTTTTTTATAGCCCTGTTGTGTCCAGCATTTTCATGTAGTATTTGACCACGTGCTTTCAGCTGGTGCCTCAGCTGTCACAGTGAAGTTAGTCTGCGCAGGAGCTGAAGGCTTTTTCTCCCCTCTGTGGCACATGTGGTTGTCAGCACTATACAGATCATATAACTGAAATACAAATCTCCCGGTGGTGGTGGTCTTTGCCATGGCCTAAACCATTCTTGCATAGTGTGGTGCAGTTTTCTGGTAGTCTGCTTGTTCTAACTATATTGCTTTAGCCTTGTATTTTGCTCACAGCAGCTGATAGACTGCTGAGAATATGCTGTATTTAATGAAAACTGCGGCACGCTGGCTTTGCTTAATAAAAGCAGGATAAGATAAGGAATTAAATTGCACATAGCTAACAAAACCTGCAGACAGATCCGGAAAGTTTTTTGAAGGTGGCGGTTTTTTGAGTGAGGAAGGGGAATTTCCCCCAAATTTCTTTGAAGTCTTGTTAAACAGTTTGAGCATGTTGTTAAAATCAGTATCGTAGTGGTAGTGTTGGAATTGCAGTGGGTTAAGGTATGAACCAGATACGGTTTATATCGCACGCTCATTATGGCTAATAACATGTTTCACGTTTTTAATTGGCATAGTTGAATATTGGGGCTCTTTCAAAGCTATTCATGTCTTCTCGCTCCTGTTGTCTGTGCTGTAACTGCAGTCCAAAGAACCGTGCTATTGTTGTCTAAATGTGGTCAGGTTAATTTTAGCTCTTATAGTTGGATACAATATTAGTGTTCTTCCCCTTAATATCTGTTCCTTTCTTTTTGTTCCCTTCACAGACATATGCTTGCTAGAAACCTGACAATGCATTGATGCCGGCGCATATGTGCGGTGTATTGAGTATTCTGTGGTTTGTTGGTTTTTATATATTCCGTGCATACTAAAATGCGCATTGTTTGTTGTCAAACTGTGCTGTTGCCATAAATTTAACTGACTTGGGACCAACCTTTGTTGTTGGAGTCATATGCAGGTTTTCCACCAACTTGCCTGTATCTAGAGGCAAAATGTATCCTGAATTTCTTTAGTTCATCTCATCTTAGTACAGGCAACTACCTGAACACATCATGAAAAATGCTTTTTTTTTCTTTCTACTAGCACAACAGCTCTGTAATTTGTGCTGCTTTCCCAATAAAGTTGCACTTTCATTCTGATATTGGAATGAAGACAAACCCAATCTAGTCTGGCCTGGATATAAACAAATACTCAGTTGGAGCAAAAACAAAGCAGCAGAAAAATGTGGATGGTTGAGGGCAGATAGATGCACCTTTTCAGCATTTTTCTGAACTTCTGTATTTCACAAATAAAGATTTGTATTAAAAATACCCAGCAGGTGTCAGTGATTCCTTCCCTGCCTGTGCTGAAAGACTGCTTTCCTGGTCTTGGAGTCAAGGACGGTGGTGGCATGAGAACACGGACACGAAGCATTCGGGTTATAACGTACTTTCCCTCTCCAGCAGGCTCTGTGGGAGTGGGAACTGCTTCACTGTTTGGTTTAGATCACTTACCTGAGCCAGGCAGCTGTGCATCAGCAAGGATGTGACAGTTCAAGGGCAGCTCTGTGACAGGTACGATGCCGCATGTGGAGTCCTCATCCTGGCTCTGGGCTAGCGGGTCGCTGCTGGCAGCCGACCTGAGGGCCGGCGAGAGGCTCCCGTGCCGCTGAGCCCCAGCTCTCTCCCTCCGGCTTTCCTCCCGACTGTTTGGAGTCTTGAGACAGAATGAGACGTGGGTCCGTGTCCTGTTTTTTACCTCACTCAGCAGAACCCCACGCGCAGCAGCGTAGTGCAGATTCAGGTCAGCAGTGACAGATTGATCTGATATATTTGACTTCACCGGTAAGCAGCCTGGAGGCAGTACTCTGAGATCCTGTGCAAGAACCTCTGAAGTGTGGCTTGTAGCACATTACAGTGAATGTTTTATCACCAGGTAAAGTAAATCTGAACAATACGCTGCCAACAGCACTGCTGGCAAGGTCAGTATGCTGCTGGCAATGGCGTTTTTCAAGTGAAAAACAAAATGTGGCATGCCATTTATTTCAAAGAAATGAGGCGGATTAACATTATCGCTCAGTTTTGGAATCTGGCAGTTAATGTTGTCTTGGAAAACAGGCAAGTTATTTTCTGTTTATGGGAGAAAAAGAATTTCCCACGGGTCTTCATGTGTACTTAGTATTATTTGTAACTAGGAGGGTGGTCTTTAAGGTAGGTAGAGACTTGGGGTGCATCTCAGGCTGTCCTCACAGCCAAGTCTGCCCAGTACAAATATATATTTGAAAAAAAGAAATTAACTGTGAAAACAAAATTGCGCACACACATCCACAGCCATTCGAGAACTCACAGATAGGAAAAGGTTGTGCTTAGAAAGATATCTGCTTCTTGCGATACCATTTATTCACATATAAATACATAGCAGTAGTTGAGGGCAGTCTATACCGTTTCTGCTTGTTGTGTTTGTCCCTGTCTTGCCCTGCTATGGGAGGGAGGAGAACATGCACATGCATATACACACACAAAATTCTTTGCTGCTATGCACTATGGTGTCTTTGTATGTGAATAAGGAGTGGTTGAACAAGGATCTGTAAGTTTAAATTAAGTGTAGAGAGAAGGAAAAGAGGGTCTCGATGGAACAGGGTATAATTTCCATGCAATTTACAGAATTTTTACCTCGCTTGCATAATTGTTATTTTTCTTTCTGGTACACACAACTAATTAAACAACTTAATTTTAGAAATTCTAATGGACAAAATGATTAGGCTAGAGTTTAGAATTAAAACTTTAGCTCGCATCGATGTCACACTAATGCACAACATATTACTACTCACTGTTTATGTTGTCATTTAATAAAGGCCAGTTGAATTCCTTTGTTGTCTGATGCATAAGACAGTGTTCGGGGAGTTTTATCAGTTATATCGTGGAGAGATGGTTGTTTTAGGTTAAATTCATTTTAGTTGGCAGAGAAGTCAGTCATCCAGAGTAAACATGGCTTTTCGGTAATGGGCTTGGCATCAACTCATGGATATTGACAGCAACAGGAAAGCAGTTCTTGCAACACTTGGTAAGGTATTTGAGAAACTGGTTGCCAGGTTTGCTTAATACTTAGTATAAAATGGTTGCTTCCTGTTCTAGTGGTATAGTGTGCCAGCAAAAAACACACCTTGATTTGGTATCTGCAGAGTTCAATTTAAATACAAAATAAGTCATCATGCGGATTGCTGTACTGCAGAATGAATGCTGTTCCAGGTGTCACTTTCTAAGTAAGTTTCTTCTAATCAGAACAGATTACTACGGGAGGTAGCAGGAAATCTGATTGTAAACTAAGCTGCTTGCTAGCAATTTTGGCCCTTGCCAAAAAAATATTGCAGCCTATTACATGATCTCTGAGTTTTGTAACAAAAAATCAGTCCTGGGGATGTGATGTGCTTGCTTTTGGTTCAGCTGTTTTGTCTGATGATGTGAGCTCTGTCCATGCCCATGAGCCTGCAAAGGGAGGTTTGACGCTGATTTCGGTTAGAGGAAAGCCTTGAAAAAAGTGTCTGTAGCAATTAAGGCGTAAAACAGGAAATATGGGAAGATTCTCAGAGTAAAGTCTGTGGACTTCAAAATGAAACCTCCTGGAAAAAGAAGGGGAGAGGAAAACAGGAGAGTCACAGCAGAGAATGGGTAGAAAAAACATGTAATTGCATGAATGACACCGTGCCCATTTCGTTAGGTGATCTCATTTGAAGCAATAGCAAGGAATTAGTTACACCATGCAGCCTGAACAGCTTTTATAAGATCATGAGAGAGGCCTTGTGTGTGCAGAGCCTAAAACAGCTCATGAGGAAACAGAAGGAAAATTTGCCGTGACATCATTGCTTCTAAAAGCAGCCTTCTCGCTTTTGATATAGCCCCAATTTTTTTGTTCTCTGACTACAACTTTCCTTTTGAGTAAACCCTGAGCTTATTCTTGTGTTACTTTTCTGGTGACTCACGGGGGCACGGAAAGGCATCTTGGGCCGTGCTGAGTGCATCCAAACGGCTCTGGCTGGGTGTTACTGGGGTGGGTGGTTCATGGCTTAGGGAATGATGACACATGGAAATAGGGAAACTGTCCAGCTTTGGCTTTGCACAGTGCAAAACAGCAGGCGTTTCAAAAAACAGCCAGATCTTTTGTCCTGTGCAAAAAGTCATGTGTACATAGGTCAGATCCATAGCTGTGCATACTCAGCTGTAAGCACAGGGTAGAACAGCTGGAGAAATAGCAGGGCTCTGGGCTGCATAGGGAAGAGTGTGGCCAGTAGGTCGAGGGAGGTCATTCTCCCCCTCTACTCTGCACTGGTGAGGCCACAACTGGAATACTGTGTCCAGTTTGGGGCTCCCCAGTTCAAGAGGGACAGGGAACTGCTGGAGCGAGTCCAGCGTAGGACAACTAAGATCGTTGAGGGATTGGAGCATCTGCCTTATGAGGAAAGGCTGAGAGCGCTGGGACTCTTTAGCCTGGAGAAGAGAAGGCTGAGGGGAGACCTTATTAATGCTTACAAGTATCTAAAGGGTGGGTTGAAGGAGGATGGAGCCAGGCTCTTTTCAGTAGTTCCCAGTGACAGGACGAGGGGCAATGGGCACGAGTCGGAACATAGGAAGTTCCGTTCAAACACACGGAAAAACTTCTTTACAGTGAGGGTGACAGAGCACTGGCACAGGCTGCCCAGGGAGGGGGTGGAGTCCCCTTCTCTGGAGATGTTCAAGACCCGCCTGGATGCAGTCCTGAGTAATGTGCTCTGGGCAATCCTGCTCTGGCAGGGGAGTGGGGCTGGATGATCTCTAGAGGTCCCTTCCAACTCTGAAAACTCCGTGATTCCGTGATTCTGTGACTTAGTTCATGAAACAGGTCAGCTGCATAATGCTGCGGAAAAAAGTAATTAATTGAAATGTGACAATAAGTCTGCCTGGCAGTTTCTAACCAGTGTTATTTGGGCTTCTGTGCTCTCTGCAAAGTGGCTAAGACTCAGCTTGGTGTTTTTGTGGGGCTGCCCCATGTTAGCAGCGAGTGTTGGTTCACCCTTGGCGCTCCGTCTGCCAGCTCTGGCATTAATGATCTGCAGTGTGAGGCAGCGTGAGGCCTTCTGCACAGAGACTGGGCATATTTATCATTTGACAGCCCCCTTCCCTGTGTGAGGTAGAAAAAAGGTTGCGGTGTGGTAAGGCTGAGCGACCTGCCTCGTGCACCACAGCCCTGCTCGTGCCAGTCCAGGCGGTCGCGAGGAAATGAGGCTGTGGAAGTTCCTTCCTGAGCCTGACTTCTAGACATATTTCATTTGGAACATCACAGAGGAGGATCTTTTAGAAGGGAAACTGCTGCTTAAAGACGTATGCTTAGAAAGGACAATGAGCTCAGACGGCGATACTCATCTATTGTTCTGCTAACTGTTAAGCACTCTCTGATCTCTGGAATCACTCCCCAGTCACCCAGTTCCTGGGAACATGAAATGACTGAATCAAACTGAGGAGGTCAAAACATTTTTCATATTTAAAAACTTGTAATCTTTTGTTATTTTAGAAGAGGAAAACCTGTAAAGTTCTGACAGGATGGCTTTGGAGACATGTGGAAGCTGTTTGAGCTGTCTGCTGATCCCACTTGCGCTTTGGAGTATTGTTGTCAACATCCTGTTATACTTCCCTAACGGGAGAGCTTCACATGCCGCCAGCTACCAGCTTCCCAACTACGTGTGGTATTTTGAAGGGATCTGTTTCTCAGGTGTGATGGTGAGTGTTGATTCTATGGCTTTTTCATGAATTGCATTCTACTGCAAATAATACTGGGTTACAGTGCAGCGATGTAATTGTGCTTTTAAAGAGAATATGGATTACTTTGGCAAAGACACTGCAGGTAGAAAAACTCAAATTGAAAAAAAAAGGTGAATATAGTGAATGACATGCTATGTATACTATCTAATTTCATGTAAGTGATTTTGCAGGGTTGATTGGTGTTTTTTCTGCTGGCTTTTTGTTTATGTGTAATTTATGCTTGTATTATGTAGTAAGGCACAATGTTGATTTAATCCTCTGTGAAGTTTGAGTTGAGCTCTTTTGCCAAAACAAAATGGAACAAAAACTGAAAAAGCTTCTCATCACTGTTACGATGTTTTTAAGAGCTGTATGCAGTCCAGTGTTTAGAGGACTGGATACAGTTCACAATGCATCGAGTGCTGCTGTTGTTGGGCTCAGTACAGAAGATTGTCTCACTGTGATTGGCAGAGTAGGATTTTCTCCATTACGTTTGTAATAGGCGCATCTGCAGTTATAAACGAACAGAGTTGCCCACTACTCATGGCAGCCTCAGGGACAGAGAGCAGTTTTGTAATAAAAGTGCATGCACGCAGTCAGCATTTAAAAAGGTCTCATCTGCATAAGTAATGTGCTGAAATGGGAGAGTTATTAAAATAACATCCTTTTGAAATCGTGTATTCTTCCTAAAGCAGAAAAAAAAGCCCTAGTCTTTTCCAGTGGAGGGAAAAACTACCAGGCAGAAAACGTGAACAGAAAAGCATAGTTGAAAATTCATTAAAAAGTTAACTGCAACAGTGACGTTCATATTTTGAAGCATTTTTAACTTTAGGATTATTACCAATTTATTAAAAACATATATATTATCCTGTTACAAACAGGGCAGCAGCATGTGAGAGGATATTGCTGTGATTCAGAAACATTCCCTTTTCATATTTCCCCTTTCAAACCAGTGCCTCTCTGAGTGGCAGTTTGTGGTTCTAGAGTCCAAATCTCAGTTATTGAAATGATTCTAGTATCAGGTTTAAATAATCCAATAATCTGAGAAAACCAGTATGGATACTTGACAGAGAAAGCAAATGAAAGTCCAGGTGAATTTAACAGAAAGCTTGTACTACTGACTTTTTCTAGCGTAACTGTTGGTAAGGAAGGTGATTCCCTGATCCAAGTAACTGGGTCAGCGAGAAGCTGTTGAACAGGTATGGTTATATCAATAAAATATCCTTCCTGTCATTGGTATTGATTCTTTTACTTGTGAGCTTGGTTTCATTCTTCCGCTGGCATAGCTGTGTCCGTGCTGGTAACGCTTTGCTGTGGTGGGAGACATTGTACTCCTTCAAATACAAGAAACAAGTACAGTGCCAGCCTAATACAAACAGTCCAGTTCCACGATGCGCCCTGAGTAGTTGTGCTTTCCTCCTGAGCGGCTTTCAGCTCTCAACAGAGCATAACAGATGCAGTCCCTCCCTTCCATGGGCAAAGGAGACTTCGGCTTCATATCTGCAGTCGCTTCACTGACCTTATAATGTCCCCTTATAGATCCTTCTGTTGGCAGTAATTCTAATAGCACTGGAGTGCAGCGTGTTCCATCGGTGCTGCCAGAGTGAGAGCTGTAACAAAACCTACAGGGTGAGTCTGTCTTCTATTTTTGTGTGTCTCGTTAGCGTTTGTTCTGTGTGCCTTCCTGCTCCCGGGTCTCCAGAGCATCCTCCTCCCGCGCCACAGCTGTTTCCGCGTCCTTCGCAGAAAAGGGCCCTAGGCCGGGTGGAGAGGTCACAGAAAGAGTAGCTCCTTCCTTCTGATGCATAAGCAGGATGGACAAAAAATAAACAAAAAATCCTTGTAAAATAAAATAAGAACGTAGAAGGCCGGAGAGTTTCAATTGCTTATGTTATTTGGAAGTTATTTTTTCCAGTAACAACTCAATATACACTGTCTGGAACTCAAACATGTTTAATGCATGGTTGTGTTCCTCTAGCATTTTTTGGAAAAAATTTTGCAAAAATGCAAGTTTTGTTTTAAAAATAAATCCCCAAACAATATTTAACTGAGAGTTGTGAAACTGTCTTAAACTCTGTCTTGATCTTTATTTTGTATGTGTATGCTTACTGTTCTTTACCTGATATTTTTCTTTCTGAATATTGAAGTTTGGGACAATCAAATGTGAAATCCAACCCTAAGGAAGTATCTAGGCAGGCTGAATGACTGTATTTGCTATGGACACTGTCCCCACACAGTAATATTTTTCTCTCTTTACTTCAGAGTTTTATTTCAATTGTGCTAGCCCTTCTTGGAGTCGCTTTCTCTGGATACAGTTGCATCATTTTTACTTTGGGGTTGATCCAAGGCCCCTTCTGCAATTCCTCAGGTGGATGGGATTATATCTTCAAAGACACTGCTGGAGGGTAAGAAACATCAATGTAATTTCTTCTTCTGGAAGAAACTCTTCAACAAAAAAATAGTCAGGCAAATTCCCTCACAATTTTACACAAAATGGCACAGTCTTTTGAACACAAGACCTATATTGATGAGTGACATTTTTCAACTTCTTGAATGAGCACCAGAATCCTCAAAGAAAGGTATTTGCCTTCTTGTATGGAAAGATTAAATGTAAGAATCTTTGTACTGATCAGACCTGGAGGTCCATGTAGCTAAGTGTACTTTATCCGGTGGTGATCACAATCGTATGTGTAGTGAATAACAAAATCATAGAATCATAGAATGGTTTAGGTTGGAAAGGACCTTGAAGATCATCAAGTTCCAAACCCCCTGCCATAGGCAGGGACACCTCCCACCAGCCCAGGTTGCCCAAGGCCACGTCCAGCCTGGCCTTGAACACCTCCAGGGATGGGGCCTCAACAACCAACAGCCTCTCTGGGCAACCTGTGCCAGTGCCACACCACCCTCAAAGTGAAAAACTTCTTCCTAATGTTTAATCTGAACCTGCCCTCTTCCAGTTTAAAGCCATTCCCCCTCGTCCTATTGCTACATACCCCAGTAAAAAGTCCTTCTCCAGCTCTCCTGTAGGAGGCCCCCTTAAGGTACTGGAAGGCCACAATAAGATCTCCCCGGAGCCTTCTCTCCTCCAGGCTGAACAGCCCCAGCTCTCTCAGCCTCTCCTCATAGGGGAGGAGCTCCAGCCCTCGGATCATCCTCGTGAATCTCCTCTGGACACGCTCCAGCAGGTCCATGTCCTTCTTATGTTGGGGACTCCAGAGCTGGATGCTGTACTCCAGGTGGGGTCTCACAAGAGTGGAGTAGAGGGGCAGAATCACCTCCTTTGACCTGCTGGCCACACTTCTGATGCAGCCCAGGATACGGTTGGCCTTCTGGGCTGCGATCGCACGCTGCTGGCTCACATTGAGCTTCTCATCAATCAGCACCCCCAGGTCCTTCTCCTCAGGGCTGCTCTCCAGCCATTCCCCGCCCAGCCTGTATTTGTGCTTGGGATTGCCCCGACCCAGATGTAAGACCTTGCACTTGGCCTTGTTGAACTGCATGAGGTTGGCTTGGGCCCACCTCTCCAGCCTGTCCAGGTCCCTCTGGACGGCATCCCTCCCCTCCAGCGTGTCTACCTCACCACACAGCTTGGTATCAGCAGCAAACTTGCTGAGGGCGCACTTGACCCCACTGTCCATGTTGCCGACAAAGGTGTTGAACAGTACAGGCCCCAGAGTGAGTGGAGGTGGATACTTTCTCTCAGAATATTCTCTCGAATTCCTCAAGATGTTGGTCCAAAGATTATAGACGGCATTTTTGTATTTAATAACTCAGTAGGTTTCTCTTTAACTCCTGAAGCTCAATGAAATCTGTAGTTTGATCACTGGTGGTTCTGGCATACAGGTACTGTATTTCATAAAACTCCAATTTGGGGCAGACAAAGTGTAGTCTGAGTCCCAGCCTCCCAGAGGCATGAAAGTTTTGATTCAGATCTGTAACCTGAGGCTGCTTTCGCAAGATTTTGCATTCTCCCTTTAAAAGATCAAAGTTTTGTAAGACTTGAATATTTCATGTCGTATAATGCCAAGCTGTTCCAGCTGCATTTGAATGCACCGAAGATTACGTTTGTCAGAGGCTCACAAACACGTTCCTTCAGCATCCAACAGGAACAGTTTTTAAACCACGGCCTTCTCTCACCTAACTCAGCTTTATTTAAAAACACTGAAGTGCATCCTGCAACCTTTGCAATGTATCACTAGCTTTACCATCCCATTTGGAAACACAAAAATGAGAGCTTGAGTTCAATGTGAAGGGCCAGATGCCTCATGATGCACTCCAGATTTGTCTCAAACCATTTCAGTTACGGATGTTTAGAAAAAAAGCAACTGACACTGAGCAAGTGAGTCTAACAAAGGCTCTTGCGGCGAACCTCCAGGCTAGAGCACGTCTCACAGTTAAAAGGGCACATCGGTTTTGCACTTCATGATCCTCGAGGACGCAAAGCACAGCTCAAGAACAACTGAGAAATGCACATGGTGACACCTCAGCCCTGTGTTTAGGCTGCATGCCCTTGTTAGAACAATGGCCTTGGGGTGTTCCTGCTCTCTGCATGGTACTGATGTCAGCTGGACTTAACCTACAGCTGAAATTAAACCAATAAAAGGAAAATTCCCATTTTAAACTTGCCTTCTGCTATTTGAAAAAACAGCAGCATCTTTCTAACACCCGAGTGTCTAACAGGAAAACTAATGAAGCAGATGTATTTGAGGAAAATAAGTCTTTTCACTCAGCAGAGTTTGACAAACCCATGCAGGAGTTATGGTGGTGTAACGAAAGACTAGAGTCTGGCTCCTGAACTTAAAGCATATAAAGCCAAATGTGGTTTTATATCTATTATAGGTAAAATAATGTGTATTGAAATGGAATTGCACCGACCACGTTTAATTTTCTTCATATCACTATTTTCCTAATAGGTACCTCACAGATTACTCTGTTTGGTCTCGGTGCACCGAACCTGCCAACGTGGTGGAGTGGAACGTCATTTTACTCTCTGTTCTGATAGCTCTTAGTGGACTGCAGTTGATCATCTGTTTTCTCAAAGTGGCTGCTGAGTTGAAACGGACACTCTGTGGGACCTATTCTGTTTTTGTGCAGGTAACAAAATAGCTGAGGTAGTTTCTTCAGCATCCCCAAGTCGGTTTAGCTTCAGCAATCTCTCTCAGTTGAGGACCTACCCTTTTGGTTTATGCATTCTCTATGCTACTGCATTTTTATTACCAGAGATATGTACCGTTAATAAATCTATCGTGTTTGATTCATTCACTAATTCCTGTGGTATACAGGGATTAGCGAGTGCTCACTCTGACCTTTAAGGCTGGGATCGAGAGGAAAAAAAGGTGTCTGGGAATTCAGCACTGGTGCTGAGTACGTTACTCCTATGTCAGCAGAGGTTTCTGAGCACCTTTCTTCTAGCAGTCAATTCAAAGTAATCCTTACCAATGTGTGGGTTTCACGGCTTCTTCTGGGAACAGCGGCCTCCACAAGGCCGAGGCCGGGACAGAGCCCCGCTGCCGGGCAGGCCGCAGCCACGCTGCCCCCCAGCCCTGCCTGCGCCCCGCTTAGGTCAGACGCGGGCATCCAAAAGGCGAACAACTTCCATATTAACTTGAGTTGAAAAACAGAGGGCAGTTACTACCTTCCTTTTTTATTTGCAGGCCGGGATTCTCTGAAAATGGCAGGGAAATCTACACTGCTTCTCCCCCACTCCCCAGAAAAGGAAAGAAATGGCTTCTCCAACACTTACGATGGCAGATTTGGGTGCTGCAAAGGCAAACAAAACCCTTGTCTGAAATCTTTGTCTCTCTAGCCTCTCTATTTTGGATGAAGTTATTTGAACATCTACATTTTTCTAGTTGTTTTCTAACCTGTCCGGTTGTCCCTGATATTGACTGTTTGTTTTTTCACCCTCCAGCTTGTTCTGGCAATAGGGAGGTTTGAATACTTGGAACTAATTTTTGTATTGAAATCACCTTTGTTTGAATAAACTGCTGTAAAACTGTTATTATACTCCCCTCTCTTTGTTCAGAACATAGGAATATTTGATGTTCGAAGGGGCCTGGATTCAAAGCCCAGGATGTCAGGATGGGTTGTTTCCTTGAGAATTAGTGCACTGGATGAAGCCATGATTTCTAAATGAATAAATTACAGTTACAGGCAGACCATGATGGTCACGGAAGGCAGCAGCCTATTCTGCTCTGTCTGCCTTAGAAGTTCTTATCTGCACAAAGCAGTTACTGAACAAAGCCTATTTAGAAAGGCATCCAGGCCTGATTGAGAGACTAGATACACAGCTCTGAAGTCAGCCGCGCTAATTAGTGCATGTTAATAGCTGCATTGGATTTCCTTTTATTTTATACTCAGAAGCAAACTTTTGGGGTTTTTGATCAAGTATTATGTGACTTGAGGGAATATATCAGGGAACCTTGTGAGCTCCCAGTGCTGGCTTATTAATACTCTTCTAAGTACCCTGACCTTGCTGCAATGGAAGGCTAATGTTCTTGACAATAATAATCAAATGAAAAAGAATAATCTGTTTAAAATTAACTGCTAAAAGTCTTTTTAATTCCTCAAAGTATTATTATTTAATTCCCAGTGGAAATTCAGGGATTCACAATGAAGTGGACTTATGGCTCATTTGCAGCTGCATGGGAAACATTTGGCTGTATTCAGCACTGTTTTTTGAGAGAATGATCATGCAGAGGAATGTGAAATACGTACTTCAGAGTGGCAGCAATGCACGCATCCCTGTTACATCAGAACTAGTGAGATTCAGCTTCATCAACATCTAATATTAAACACTGTTAGAACTGCAAACCATACAATAAGTGGCAGCTGTGGGTAAGGTATTTAGAAAAAATAGTCATTTAATTCTGTTTCAAAACAATATTGAGATTTTGCCTTGATATTCTTTTACCGTACTGTTTTGAAAAGCTGATTTCTTCCTGTAGGATTTGAAGACTGCATCTAAAGTTTTAATTGCTTAGTTTCTATTAAGTTGCAAGAAGTAATAAAGAAATTAATAATTTTTAAGAATGGGGCTAGTCTTTTGGGAGACAGTTCAAGGTGGCATGGATGTTCAGAGATGTGTAATAAAAAGGCATGATTACAAAATGGGGGCTGTTTGCAACTGAGAACTTGTTTTTCTTCTAGGCTTAAATATACATCATATCATATAACTACTTAAATGATAATCCCACATCCTAATGGACTTATGGATATTTTTTGCGGACAGAAGGAAAAGAAAGAAAACTTAACAATCAACCCGTACTCCTACCAAACACCTTGGAGAATATTGCTGATTTCATGCCTGCAGACCATGGAACTGTTTATTTTGAAAATGTTAGAAATATTTGAAAAAAGGTTTTGATTATTTGGATAAAAAATAGTATGTGCGGAGTAGACATTCAAAGCAGAAACCCCCTAGAACTGCTAAATATTTCAAAAGTGAATGGCACCATTTCACTGAGGAAAGCAAACAATCAGGGTATTCTGTTCAGACTCCAGCTCAGCCATGGGGAAAATACAGGCTTATCTTTAGGCAAACAGGGTCTATTGAGATAGATTTTGCTCTGCTGGAGGAGAGGAATGAAATACCTTAAAGTCACACCTGGCAACCCTTAACCCTTTATCTTGCTCCTGTATGTGTCCTTTCCACTTTGCAATAACTTGTCTCTGATCATGGAAAGTCTTGAGCTTGGCAGACAGCAGACACAAAGAACAGTACCTAGTTTGACAGCTTTTTCCATAGTAGTGTTGTTAGCAGCTGTTCCTCACTGCTGGCAAGGTTTGGCTGTCTTTAATTCATCTTTTTTACTTTGTGATTGTGTCTGGTGAATTTGTATTCCTTCTCTACCACAGGCTGGTGGCTTAAATCAAAGAGACAGATGTGTAATTTAGTTCTTGTTGGATATATTGATTCTGCAACGCTCTTTATCCATAATCCAGATATTGGCATCTCCATTGCCATAGCCAGACTCGACTGTGACTTGACGGCTCAGCTTTTAAATGGACAGTTTATTAATTTGAAATTGGTGGTAAGAATTCTAAAGGCTAACAGTGAGTTGCATTTACAAATTTAAAACAAATTTAAAACTTTTGGCTGTAAGGCAAAGTTAAACTTGATCTAATCAACCTTATTGCTCTCCACAGCTCCCTGAAAGGAGGTTGTAGCGAGGGGGGAGTTGGTCTCTTCTCCCAAATAACAGGCGATAGGACAAGAGGAAATGGCCTCAAGTTGCACCAGGTTAGGTTTAGATGGATATTAGAAAAATTTTCAGACGTGACCAGCAACTCTGATGGTGGTGGTTGAGGCAACATGACCATCTGCCTCTCCAGCTGCAGAACGCAGACCTCACCCCAACAGCAGCAGAGAGAAGGGGGACGCAGAGCCCGGACAAAGCTCACACTGTGCCTGCGTAAGCAAAACCCTGTTTTGAAGAAGAGTTCCTGAACCTGCAGCGCGTGTGCTGCCTGCTGAAATCCACAGATAAAATACCCCGGGCACAGCTGGACGAAAGCTGCAGATTTGAGTTTATAAACTTCTGTAAGTGAGGAGTTAATGCTGAAACTCGGAGTGAAGTAAGCGTTCCACCATTATTTGTTCCTCACAGCCAACGCGTTTTGTCAAAGTATGGTGATGCTGTGTCTGGAATGGGAATGTCATTAATTCCAAACGCTGCAACTGGAGATAGCTGTAGAGACTCACTTTTGACCACAAATAATTGTGGACAGAGATTTGTAGTAAAATACTGTGGAGTCCCATCCCCCTTTGCATTTTGGGGCACAGTATTCCTCATGTAGTTAAAAGTGAGTCTTGAAGTACAATTTCCTGATTGCTGATTCTTCACATGTTGGATGGAGGGTTTTTTCCACATCAAAATAGAATAGGGTGCCAGAGGACTAATGAAGCTCCCCACAACTTTAAAAGGTATTTACCTTCAAAGGTTTGCAGGAGGTCAGAACAGCAGCATGGGCAGGGGCCAATAAACACATCATTCAGATTCAGGAAATTATGAAATTGTGGGGTTTCAATTCAATCTAACTGGGAGCTTTTGTTGAGACTTTCTTTGTCAGAATATTCCATTTTTGGGTTTGGTATCTTTTTTTTTTCCTCAAGGAAGTAAAAGATCGGCTTTATACTTTCAATGCAATTTTGAGGGCTATCAGAACAGTCATAGCATTTCAGCATCCTTAGTATGAGAAATGAGGTATTGTGGTTTAAAACAATCAGGGGATATTCATGACACCAAATTGCAAACTCATAATTTAACCAATGAAATTAGGTGTTCAGTCTTTTGAGGCCCTCTCTACCACAGAAGAGAGGTTCCTGCTCCTCCAACACCCTCTGTCAGTTTTTTTAATTCCTTAAGCAAAAGATAATAGGAGTGTGCTCAGGCGCATGAATATCTTAAAGTTTGGGTGAGGCCTGATTAAAAGCTGTAATGGAAAAATCTTGACTGTCAGAAGTTTTGGGGTTGGTTTGTTTGTTCGTTTGTTTTTAATAAAAACAACATGCAGTTCTTTTGCAAATCGAGAAAAAGTAACTTAGGGGAGTCAAGGGACTAAGGCAAAGAAATGCTCATTTTTACCCTCAAATAAGTGTGGAGGTTTCAAGGATACTGCTTGTGGGGTTTTTTTTATCTTCCTCAGTCCAATGGAAATTTGAACAAAATAAACTAAATATCCCACATATACACGAACAACTCTGTTAGCTGAGTATTAAGAAATGACTTTGAATTTAAGTAGTACAAGAGGAGATAAACATTTTATTATTTTTACCTCAGTTAATTTACAGATGGGGCATATGCAACCTGTACAAGCTGATCTTTCCGCTGAACCACTGACCTTCATCCATGGCAAAGAAAAAAAAATCCCTACAGAAATCGTTTTGAGCATGTGACACCAATCTGGGAAACTCCAGAATTTCATCATAGATTGTCAGATTTCGAAAACTTGGCTTTGGCCGCAGTCATTTAGACAGAAACAGAATGCTCCATTTAGTGCAGATATGTAGAAGGTTCCAAAAGCTGAGATTATGAACGCCAGTATTCTGACAGTGCCTAAAAATTTTTATATGAATAGTGATTAAAATTGGTAATTTGTCTGTATACCACAGTCCTGGTAAATGAGGCTTAGTTTTGTATGTCATTAAGGGAAACCTGTCATACTTTAATTATGTTCTAAATCTTAGTCTTCTATCAAAATAATCACAATTTTCCTCACCATTAAGAAGATAGCTTCAAAGATTGTGGTTATTACAGATATTTTTAAGTTGTCATACAATGAAAAATGTAATTTAGAATAAGTATGACTGTGTCAGTGCTCAGAGCGCAGAAGATTTTTTTTTTGAGACTTCTCAAGTGACTGAAGATATATGTTTTTTTTAAATAGAAGTCTTTACAATTGGCAAGTTTGGAGGTGGCTTTCTATGTCTGAAGCTTTAGACACAACCATGATGTAATGGATGTATGCTTGAAAAAAAATGCAGTTGCAATTTTTAGTTAGGTGCTTTTTAAACATCTCATGTTTAAGGTCCAATTTTGTTCCTATTTTTCAATGAGACTATCAGATACAAAATGTTTACAAAACTTGAAGGAGGGGAAAGTATAGCCTTCGGGCTGGGTAGTACATTTAGACAATGGTAACAGTTAAGATTATCTTGAGCTTTATACATCTATTATGCTTTTAATCACTGAAGAATGTGGCTTAGCCTGTCCGGTGACAGACTAGGAGGAAGATAACACAGGGAGGTCATTTTGTGGAATTTCTGAGGCTCATTTCCATTTGGGCAATACTGAAGCTGCCGGGACATGAGATGCAAACATCCCCTCTCCGTCTGTGAACAGCGGTCCTTTTCCTCTCTAGCTATATATGCTACGTTTTGTGCTAAAACTGTGTTTCTCAGGGAACTGCGGTGGGTCAGCAGAGCTTATCGCAGAATGGCTTGGGTTGGAAGCGACCTTAAAGATCACCTAGTTCCACCCCCTGCCCTGGGCAGGGACACCTCCCAGCAGCATCTCCACCATCACCTCGGTGTGCGGGCGCTGCTCCGACACCGGTGCCTCCCTCGCCCCTGCGTGGGACCGGTGTGGCCATCGCTGGGCGAGGGGCGGCCGTCTGTGGGCTCACGGGGAGAGCGCGTGTCATCTACAGCTTTTCGCAGGGCACGCAGAAAGTTGTGTTCTTGTGCCGCGCTCCACAGAAATTATATTCTCAGTAGCAGCTACAGTCAGAGTGATAAACTTAGTGAAGAATGTAATTAAGCTTAAGTCTGTAAATCCATTTAAATCTAAAGTACTTTCAATTTGGCTACAAAATTTATAATCCGATAACAGTCTAAATGGTACTTTGCGTGATAGAAGGTTGGCAGGAATTGAAAAAATTTCTTTGAAGATTATCTGAACTGACCAGAATCTTTTGTTTACTCTTGACACACAGAGACGTTGTGCAACATTACATTGTGTTCACCAAAGCAAACAGGAGCTGGGGATGCAGGGGGGGGGGGGGTAAGGAGGGGAGAGGTGGGGGAGACAAGAACATATAAAGGGAAATTGCTTGTGCCCATCCTGTGCTTTTATTTCACGTTTTCCACAAGGTTCGTGAATGCAAAATGAAGCTATTCTTCCTAAGCTGCTTGCTGGTTTCTTGCTGTCGCCAGGCTGGGGCTGCGCAGAGGGAGTACTACATCGGCATCACAGAGACGGTGTGGAACTACGCGCCTGGCGATACCAACGTCATCTCTGGACAGCTTTTTGCAGAAGAAGAGTAAGTAAAACAGTTTATGTGGGTTGAGTTTGATTTTACAGCATTGTCTGCTTTAGGCACTGGGACCAGAGTGAAAACCTGGTGAAGGCAGTGAAATGAATCATGTTGGTGTCAGTGGATTTTCTGTTAGACATATAAGGGAATTAAGATTTTTTTCCTGGCTTGCTTGAGAATTGAATTCCAGTGCACTGCACTGGAGTGTGCAGGGGGTTTTGTGAATTTGTTGGAATGAAATGTTTATTAAGTAGAGACTAGAAAAAGACTCTGAATGTCTAACGGTGTATAATTTTGAATGGCTAAGGTGCCAGTGCTGAAGAGAAGGCTTTTGCTGTTATGTTTTTAAATGCGGACGTTTGACTAATTTTAAACTTCCCCATTGGGCACAGGTTTCCTTTTTAGCTGGTCACTGTTGGCAGTGGTCATTTTCACTGCGCAGGAGGGTCCTGCGCAGAGCGGGAGCCAGAAGCAGGGTGAGGGTAAGCACGGGGAGGAGGCGGCGAGCGCCCTGAGGATATGAAGAATCAATAAAGACAACTCAGACATAAAAGGCACCAGAAAAAATATTTGAGACAGGAAAAATGTTCCTTCCTTCTATTTTTTCAGTACCCTTAAAATGACATAGGACTATACTAAAATAAAAACAATGAAAAGAGAAAACAGAACAAAAATACAGTTCTTATTTAGTCTGTAGATGAGCGACTAGAAGACTTCCTGTGGTTTTCTCTACTGAGAGCCAACAATATCTCAGCCATAATCTGCCACTTCATCAGGCACCAGGCGAAGCAGTCAGCTTTTTTTTTTGTTAACTCATAAACTGAGTGACGTGTAAGACACGTGCGGTGATTCAGCAGGCTAGTAATTCTGATAAATGGTGGCAGCAGGGCATCTTGTCTGAAAGTTGTGGAGCGGTGTTGTCATACAGCAAGCCACTACTGTCCCCTGCACGTCCACCGCTTTTCTCTGCTCTGTGGCAACTTGCAGCGTGCTAAAGTAATACCAGTTTTTCAGTGGTTGTATATCTGCAATGGAGCTGGTCCCTTTTATCGTACTTTTGATTTTCAGCTCCTCCAATTCTTCCTCTCCCCCTGAACCTTTCAGCTATGGGGCTGTGCTTGTACAGAGCTGGATATTTACAGAAGCAGGGAAGAGTGCAGTGTACCTGCTAGAAGGAATACTCTACAATTAAACGGCAGCTGTTTAAACAGTCCAAGAAGAGCCAGAACATATTTTTTTGATTTAGTTTGCGGCTAAAAAGCTTCATGCACTCAGATTTCCAGTAACTGAGCCTTTGCAACTAAGTTTATGCATTCCAAGTTTCATGGAGCTCTGAATTGGCATTTCAGTTACACTTCAGATCTGTGCTTGCCAAGGTACAAACAATTCCTTCCCCAGATGCTGAAACAGTGCTCAGCCTTGTGGGAAATACTTTGCATTTTTGAGCAGTATTAGCTTGCTTCGCAATACGGCCTGCTGGGAACACGAAAGCGGGTTGGCTTGGTTTCTCATGATGTAAGGTGCGCGATCAGGAGGCTGCTGGACTTCAGGCAGTGTCTCCCAGGATTGCCTCCTCCTGGAGTAGGTTTACTTCCACAGCCAGTCCTTCTGAAAAGGGCAGGGAAACGTGCTGGAGGATTTGGTATTGGAGACTCCGGAGGCTGGGCTAACAGCATCAGCCAGCGGCAGCGCTACTGCTTTGAACATCCAGTTTAGCTCACGGGTGAGGCTGTTTCCTCGCTAAGCAAGTTCTCATTTTTTAATATACTTAATTTTAATATAATCGATAATTAATTGAGAGGAGCAATGGTCCAGCAGTTAAGACACTTAGGGATTGGGGAGGTCATTGCTAATGCCCTGTTGTCATGTAACCTGTTTGTACATTCTTGGGCTGAATCTGTGAAAATGAGACTTTATTAGGGTAAATCCGTATCAAGCTCTGAGGCTGTGATGCTTCTTCATCTCTGACTGGCGAGCAGGCTGAGAGCTCGGTCTCACTTGTTTCAGCACGCTGCCTGTCCCCCGCCCCACGCACACGGTGGGCATCAGCAGCCCCTTGTAGTTTTGCTCCTGTCCAGACATCTTAAATGTATTTTACAGCAGAAAAGTTTGCTCCTCATTGCAATGGAGCAAGGATTATGTAGTCATCATAATAGTGTGATGACAGAAATTATTATTTTTAACAGGCCATGGAAAATTATACAGCAATTTAAGCATGCAAGTACAAAAGTTTCGAGCAATAAGAACTACTATTTGCCTTGTCCACACGGTCTCAAGTTTGCTCAAAATTGTATCAAATACCCTTATCTTCAGTGAACAAAGTAGGTAGAAAAAATTCAGGTTGGTGCATAATATTTAACCTCTATCTGGGTGCCTAACTTTACGATAAGAGACATATATCTACTCCTGAACACAGATATAGTTGTGCACAGCACCATGGAGGCCTGATCTTCATTTGAGACTCTATAATTAACACCATTCAACTATAAAATGAGTATCTGACACCACAGAAATGTTTGTGTACTTTCTTTGCAGGCAGGCTGGAGTCTTTCTCCAACGAGGCCCACAAAGGATAGGAAGCACCTACAAGAAGGCTGTCTACACTCAGTACACCAATCACTTATACGATGTGATAGTTGACAAACCTTCCTGGCTGGGATTTTTAGGCCCTATCATTAAGGGAGAAGTCGGAGATTCCATTATTATTCACTTAAAAAACTTTGCTTCCAGAAGCTACACACTGCATCCACATGGTGTAAAATACACAAAGGAAAATGAAGGTAAGCTTGAGTCCGTTCTGTGCCAGAATTTATCAAAAGTTAATCATTCCTCTGAGAGTAAGTAATATTCTCTCATCAAAGAGAAGAGTGGTCAAGTAAATAAAGATTTAAAAAAGGACATGAACAATTTAAAACAGGAGCTAAGAAGTCTGATAATTTTTTCAAGAGCGAAATAAAAAGCCAAAAGTGGAATTCATGAAGAAGGTATTTTAGATCAACGTTTCACCTGAAATAAGAATATTTATATTTCACCTGAAATAAATGTATAAAGGTATATAAGAGATGCAGGTATTGAGGGTATCTAACGGAAAAATTGATGCTGTTGTGAAGAAGATATTGTTAACCGGGATAACTTACAGTTCCAAATTCTTAACACTAACTTTGTATGTATTGTATATAAGATGCAAAAGACTTTCTTAAAATGAAGAAACAGGTACTGCTTAGTAATAAATTAATGAGATAAAAGTCTGACGCACTCTAAGATGTATCGTGGGTGTGCTGTTGGGGTTAGTGGTGATTTGCCCTTGCAATAGCTGATGTTGCCACACTCATTGTGTGGCGATTTTCTGCACTGGACAGCACCAGAATATGGCTGTTGAAAGTTTTATTAGTCAGCCTTAAAAACCGTGTGTGAACTATTGAGAATACAATATTGTCCCAAAAGCAGTCTTTAAAAATCTTTCATTAGAAGAATTTGTGAAGGATCACCCTAACTTCTAATATTTTGTGAAGTTTTTCGTTACAACTAATATGTGGCTTGATATAGACACGTTCTGTGGGGGCAAAACCAGTGTGTTATTTCACACTACCTCCACTTTTTGGAACAATATTTAAATTTTTTTTTCTGTTGCTCTGTTCCATTGACACCGATATTCCTTCAGGACATATGCAATATTTTAGAGCAGCTTCCAAGATTAATATTTAACAAATGTTTCACAAATATTTGAATTGTTATCTTTTTAGCAGAAGTACATAGCGTCCTCCTAATAAATTAAGGACTAAATTTAATGTGCCATTAATTGAAGCACTCCCATGAAATTCAAAGGCAAATTAAGAGACTGCTAAAGAAAAGGAAAAGATCAACTCACCCCATTTTAAAGATTTTTTTTTTAGCCTGTATTCAGATGTTCAGTCCACGTTACTGGAACACGCAGGCAACTTTAAAGCATGGCAGGTGCTATCCTGGCACCATATTGTGAATGTGTTGTGTTAATGGTGGCGGTGTGGCATTCTTCAGGTGCTTTTTATCCTGACAACACCAAAGATTTGCAAAAGAGAGATGACGGTGTGGAGCCTGGGGGCCAGTACACTTATACATGGGATGTGACCGAAGATCAAGGTCCAGCTAAGGGAGACGCAGACTGCATAACCAGGGTTTACCACTCCCACATTGATGCTCCAAGAGATGTTGCTTCAGGGCTTGTTGGGCCTTTAATAATTTGCAGGAAAGGTAAACCATAATTAAATAAGTAAGTAAGTAAATAAACACATATGCAAGGCATTTGCTAATGGTTATTGATAAATAGCAGTGAAATAATTTACTGGAAGAGGAGAGGGTTATAGTTAATTTTGAAATAGCAGCTTTTTGTCTTCTCAATTAGCTGCCTTTCGACAGTATAGGAAGCAGTTTGATTTTGTGTGTGACAGCGAATATGATTTGCAGAATGCTTTATCCACAGGCCCACGTGAGTGAGATTTGTTCATGCTAGTAATGCAAAAGGATGTGTAAATACTGATATGAGAAACAGATTTACTGTAACCTTATCACATGCAATGTTTATTCTTAGTAATTTTATAGTATCTATCAAAACCAATTTTTGTTTTCTGAGTGTGGCCGTAAGTTTATGTGTACACTCACACTCAAGAAAAGTGGCAAAATATGAAGTAAACAGTGACCAGCCCTACTGATACTGCACTTAAAAAGATAATGTTGGTTGCCAAAGGCTTTGAATATACCGCTTTCTTTTTCAGATACAATGAATGAGGGCAATGGGAAACACTTTGACGCTGAATTCATCCTTATGTTTTCTGTGATGGATGAAAATCTCAGTTGGTATCTAGAGGATAACATCAGGACATACTGTTCTGAGCCTTCCAAAGTTGACAAAGACGACGAGGACTTCCAGGAAAGCAATAAAATGCACTGTGAGAGAACATTATATTAGTGTTGCTCGTCATCGATATGGTGAAGTAATATTTTCATGTGTTGTCTCTTTTAAAGATGAACTATGGATAATTTTTTTTTTTTTAAGCAGGGCCTTTTCTTGAAGGATTAAGAAAGATCCTTTAAAATAATTAATAAAAAAGTAATGGCAAGTATTGTACAATCAAACCTTTGGAGTGATACAAAATTCTTAGGGGCCAGGAACCTCCCTGCCAGTAATTGCCCAGGTGCTCTAAACAGAGTTGTGTTGCTTTGTTCTGTTTCTTAGTTCTGAACTCTGTACTATAATATCGCAGTTTAGAGAAACAGTTTTTACCATTAGTGTCAACAAAGGTGCCTTTGGAATCATGGCAGGAGCTGCTGGTCACGCAGGTAGTTGTGCAGATGAGGTGTGTGTCTCATATTGGCTCACTGTCAAAGGTGCGGAGTTTTGCTTTGAGCCTCTTTCCATTTTGAAAAATAGAGCAAAGGCTGTATGGCACTTGCTTTTGAAGAAAAGATCCTAAGTTCTGTGAAGGTAACTGTAATGAATAACATTTCTTTCAGCAATCAACGGGTACATGTATGGATACCTCCCAGACCTCACAATGTGTGTGGAAGATAAGGTAAAATGGCATCTTTTTGGCATGGGTAATGAAGCTGATATTCACTCAGCCTACTTTCATGGACAGACATTAATAGAAAGGCATCATCGAGTTGACACCATCAACCTCTTCCCAGCCACATTCATTGATGCTGTCATGACACCGAGGGGCCCTGGGGAATGGATGCTCAGCTGCCAAGTGAATGACCATATCGAAGGTACAGAATAAATTCCAATTATCAGATTTTTTTTGTTAGCTTAAACTAAGTTTACTGAGTCACTTTAGCAGTACTCCTGACCTGGCTGTACACTAGACGTTACTCTCCTCTAGGTAACAAAACTCTCATAGTACTTGAAATGCCCAGAAGTGCATTAGATGGGCTTGAGCATGTTGCTATGCAAATTGTTATCAGTTGGCAGCAATTGGCACAGCTGCACTTTTGCAAGCCTCGACTTTAAACAAACAATAGCATGATGTGTTTGCCTCTTACTGAAGGTAATTAATTACAATTTTCTGTTTGCCAGCAAAAAACTTGCGGCTCATTCTGTGTTTGGGCAAGGGGCACAGGACAGGCAGGCTAACTTGCCTGCTGACAAAGACGTGCAGGAAAGTGCAGTGGCAAATAAGCATAGAAGATCTGCATTTCTCTTCTCTTCTCTATCTCTTTCTGTATTTCCAGTGTTTGCTAACCATATGAAATACTTAGAAGCAAATTCCACACTCTTCCATGATTCTGTATCCCACTTTTCCATTATCTATATCGCTGTAAGTGATTTAGAGAAGTAATTTGTCACAGAAGTGGGAAGGAACACAGAACTCAAAATCGTTCTCCAAGATTTGAAAGTTCTGACATAAAAAGGAGTGTGTTTAACTCATGGATTCAATTACACAGAGGTTATAAGTTTTGAAATAGCCATCACATCAAGCAACATCCTGATGTGGTTGAAGCATCCTGGGCAAGACTTAAATCCTACAAATTTGGCTAATCCATAGCTGTAGAAGGGCTCTCTTTATTATAGTATTTGTATCTCCAGCAAGAAGGTTTGCTCACAGACCTTTCGCCGAGGGTGCGGAGACGCAGGAGTTTCACAAGCAAGCTGTTGATTAGATTTAGAGGGAAGATGGTCAGCCTGGCAGCACCCGGCCTTGACTGAAGTGCTAACTGACAGGAGTTTCCACTGCACCCTACTCTTCTCCGTGATACCATGTCAAGTGCAGCTTTACAAGCAGAGTGCGCTTGGCCACACCTGTGTGCCCACTGTAAATACCATGCTTGTGTTTCTACATCCCAGCTCAGCTGGCGTGCATACTTCTACATCATTCCCCTTTCTTTTCGTTAATGATTTGCATGTCCATCGATGGTATAGGAACCCTCCAGAGGAGCGCTAGTGGAGGCAGGGAAAGACAAAGCAAAGTGCGGTTCCTTATCCCTAGCTTTCTCCACCTCCTCGTTTTTTTTTCAGGTGGTATGCAGGCCCTTTTTAAAGTAAAAGAATGTAGGAAATCCACAGCAGTTCACAACGAGAGGACAAAGATCAGACAGTACTTCATTGCTGCTGAGGAGATCATCTGGAATTATGGCCCATCTGCAATGAACCATTTTACAGGACAAGAATTAATCACTGACAGGTAAATGTTTCTAATTAAAGAAACTTTACTTTCCAAACAGCATTTATATAAACGCGCTAAATAAGGTAGTACATATGGTAGAACCGACTTTTAAGCAGAATTTCTCGTTTTGCTCACCTCTGCTTAAATATTAATGCCAGGATAAATATCAGAGCAAATTAAGTCTATTGTTTTCCTTGTAATCTTACTATAAATTTTGCTGTAACGCTAGTAATTTCACTGAGATGAAGATGAAATGTAATGTCACACGCAGGCAGTAATCTCTGGCGATTCCAGATGGCTGATTATTCTGAGTCAGTGAACAAAGCTAGGAATTCATGATCCTCTCCTCAGCTGATGAAAATCACGCTAACAGCATCTCAGGTAGCAAATAACTTGCACGAGGTAGCTTTGCCCTTTGCTCTGTGTTTACATATTTAAGACCTGGAAAAATTCACTGAATACATTGATTACTCAGATGTTTCACCTGTGAGTTAAAGAATACTTACCTGCCCCATGAGGGACGAGGCACAGTTCATTGTTTGAATAGCGCTTGTAAAACATTGAAGAGTCCTTTCTTGAAAAGTAAAAAAGAAGGCATAGGCTAAATCTTCTCACATGGTGTTTGCATGTTACATGTTCTTGGTGTTTGTGCCTACTGTCGTTGAATTATTCGTAACTTTCAATAAAAAGAAGAGTAATCTCTAGGTTACAAAATGTTGACTGGAAATCACTGCTGATGAGTCTCTAAGCATGCTGGCTGTATAAGGGCCACACAGCACAGTGTCTGTTTCTTAAGAGAAGCTAGTGAAGAATAACGGATTCCTGCACATCCTTACATGGGACTCCATATAAGTATGTGGCCAGATCCCCGAAAGGAGACCCAAAAGGCAAACTCAGCACATCGCACCTCAGAAAACAGGGTTGAGGTCCTGACTGCCTTTGTAAAGCTGAACATTATGACTTGAACTGTTTGCACCTATTGCAATTTCTTTTACACAGTGAATCTCGCACATTTTTTGAACAAAGTGAGACAAGAATTGGTGGCTCTTATAAAAAAGCTGTTTACAAAGAATACACAGATGGTTCTTTCACTGAACATAAAAAAAGACTCACAGAGGACACGCATCTTGGACTCTTAGGTAAGATATGTAAAATTATTTTATGTCAAAGACTTATGAGAGTAAACTATCACTTCCACTGTCTAGCCAGCAGTGCCCCTCCACCTCCAAGGGGGGGCCCGCGGCTCTCCCTGCCTCCTGCAGGTGCTGGTGCCTGTGGCTTCCTCCAAGAGATGCCCCAGGGGGTAAGAAAGCTCTTGAAGACAATGCTGTGGTGGTGCCCAACTTGCCTGTAGGAATATGCCATGGTCTCCAAAGGTCACGGTCTGGACTAAAAGCCCAAGTTAGGCAGGTCTAGCCCAGTTTATAACCTGGCTGCATCTGGCATGGCACTGGACTCGGTTTGAGGTTGGTGCTAAGGTCTGTAGGTCCCTTTCCAAAGGGAGGAACTGTCCTGCATGTCACCAGGCCTCCATGAGGAACCAGGAAAGGAGCAGTCCAGTTGCTGCTGGGCTGCCATGTGGTCCAGGCATGGGCCAGGGACCAGGTCTGAGGCCACAGAGGCCCAGGGACAGTTCCCCATGCAACAGGAAAAGCAGCCAGACATTGATTGTGATAAGCAAGTGGAGATCTGTACTTCACTTGACAGGCACATCTTCTAATTAGACCGTGTGCTCTTTTCTAGGCCCTGTTATCAAGGCTGAAGTGGGTGAGAGGATCAGGGTGACCTTCCGGAACAATGCCAGCCGCCCGTTTAGCATTCAGCCCCATGGCGTGAGTTACCGCAAGAGCGACGAGGGGGCACGGTACGGTGCCGCCTCCAGAGGTGCGCCTGCGGACGGGCATCCTGCGAGCACCAGGGAACAAGCTCTCCTACATGTTGAGGTGACAAAATAGATGATGTTCATTAGGCATAATTCCACATGTTGGTTTCTGTAATAGGCACTGAATCTCCAGCCTCTCATGTGAGTCCTGGCGCTACATTTACATATGAGTGGAACGTGCCAGAAGATGTGGGCCCCACTGACCAAGATCCAGACTGTCTAACCTGGCTTTATTACTCAGCGGTGGATGCAGTCAGAGACACCAGTTCTGGCCTTGTGGGTCCTCTCTTGGTGTGCAGGAAAGGAGCTCTGCTTCCCTCTGGGAAACAGGTCAGTAAAAGCAGAAAACTGGAATCATTTGTGTCCTTGTAGCTGAACCTGCATTCTCTTCTGGAATTGTGCCCTTGGGGCTGCCACACTAAGGACCACCCAGCACAGCTCCTCTCCACACCACAGCCTCACCCGTGTGCTGAGGGGACATGGAAAATGAAGAAAGTTGGTTTGTTTGTTGGTTGGTTGTTTTGTTGGTTTGGGGTTGTTTTTTTTTAAAAGAAAAGCAAACTCAGTCTGGCTCCAGATAGACAGTATTGTGAAACCACCATCACAGTGAGCCCCGCTGGCATTCAAGTCTCAGCTAAGATGAGAATGAGCAGGAAAAAGTAGAGACTTTAAAGACCAGAACACACATTAATTTCCAGAAGCGGTTCCTGCTGGTAGAAAGAGCATTAACAGCAGATACCTAGTCACTAGGTCCAGCAATTAGAGAGCTGTGAGATTATCAGAATGAAGTATCAATTTATGCATCTATCCTACTTTGTGAATTATACCCATAAATTATACACATGGAATTTTTTTCCTGACATTTTCTATTCACTCATTTCTATCTTTCTTTGTGCCATTTCTTCTTAACAGAAAAATGTGAACATGGAGTTTTTTCTACTGGCCACAGTATTTGATGAGAATCTAAGCTGGTACTTGGATGACAATATTTTGATGTTTACACTAAATCCTAATAAAATTGACAAAGATGATGAGGACTTCCAGGAGTCTAACAAAATGCACTGTAAGAAAATTATTCATTAGCCAAATATTCATTTCTACAATAAGTTTTTTACTTTTGTGATCTCATGTTGGAGACTGGGAAACTGTATAGACATTTCATTCCTTTCCATTGGGAACAAAACCATGTTTGAATGAAATACAATATCAGCTCAATGTGGTAGTTCAAAATGTAATGCCCGCTGTTCGGTGTCTTCCATGGCAGCTGAGCATTCAGCACTGTTGGGTGCCACTTTGAGCAGAGCAGAGCAGAGCAGAGCAGAGGAGGGATTAGGTCTGTAGCCCATGTGCAACTCCATGAATGCAACCAGCCAGCAAAAGAAAACCAACCTCTGCCCTACAGACGATGTAGCTGAAAGGAGGATTTTCACAGAACCGCAGGCTGGTTGGCAGGGACCTCTGGAGGCCATCGTCTCCACCCCCTGCTCAAGCAGGGCCACCCAGAGCCGGTTGCCCAGGACCGTGTCCCGGTGGCTTTTGAGTATCTCCAGGGATGGAGACCTCACCACCTCCCCGGGCAACCGGTGCCAGCGCTCGGTCACCCTCTGGTGACAAAGTGTTTCCTGACGTTCAGAGGGACCCTCCTGTGTGTCCGTGTGTGCCCGTGGCCGCTGGTCTGTCGCTGGGCACCGCTGGGAAGAGCCTGGCTCTGTCCTCTCTGCCCCGTCCCTGCGGGGGTTCATGCACGTGGATGGGATCCCCCGAGCCTTCTCCGCCCCGGGCTGAACAGCCCCGGCGCTCCCAGCCCGTCCCCACAGGAGAGATGCTTTCTTGTCCCTTCCTTCATCATTCCCGTGGCCTCTGCTGGAGTCTCTCCAGTATGTCCATGTCTCTCTTGTACTGGGGAGCCCAGCACTGGACACAGTCCTCCAGGGGCGGCCTCAGCAGGGCTGGGCAGAGGGGAAGGATCCCTCCTCGACCTGCTGGCCATGCTCTGCCCAGTGCAGCCCGGACACCGTTCACCCTCTTTGCATCAAGGGCGCGTTGCTGGCTCACGTTCAACTCGGTGTCCACCGGGACCCCCAGCTCCTTCTCTGCCAAACTGCTTTCTGAACTGTCTGAAGCATTTCTACAATAGCGGCTGCGGTCTGCCCTGCTGGCAGCACTCCTCCTCAGGCAGCCCAAGACACCATTAGCCTTCTCTGGGGCAAGGGCACATCACTGGCTCATTTTGTGTCTGTGGCCGGTCCGGATTCCTTCACCAGCACTGTGCCCCCCTCAGAATGAAAAGCTTTGCTTCTTTCATTGGGCAGAGCTGAGTTTCACCTAATTGTATTTTGCTGCTGTAGAAACATCTTTCAAGTTTCCTGTGAAAACATTTTTAACTTCAGTATGTAAATAAGTCCAAATCTTTAAACATATTCGCTCGTGCTCTTTCTTGAATTTTGCGCTCTGGGGCGTTCCTACTATGAGCAGAGCCTTGACGTGGAGCACTCAGTGGTGCCTGCGAGGCCCAGGCTTGGCAGGAGCAGACAGAACGGATTTGTAACTCAAACTAAAAACCACTTCAGACTGTCTCCGCCGTGTGGCTGAGGGGTCTTGCAGGGATAAAGCAGGACGCTTTGTGCACACTTGACGGGTATAAAGCAGTGGAAGTTCCATTTGGTCAAGTCAGCTACCTGTGCTTTAGACGCTGAAAAAGAGAACAGTTAGAAACTGCTTTTAAACGCTTGGTTTTAAATGTTGTTTTCTTGAGCTGACTCTCTAGTTTCACTGATGCGATAAGGTATTTTATTATTGATATTTCTGTGAGTTGAAGGCATCACGTTACATCTGCATTTTTTAATCTGTGTTACAGAATTAAGTAATGTGTTAACAAAGGTGGGGTTTGCTTCCTCAAATTTTCTACAGCCATTAATGGTTATATGTACGGAAATCAGCCTGGTCTTGAGATGTGCAAAGGAAGTGTGGTTTCCTGGCATCTGATGGGCTTGGGGTCAGAAGTCGACGTCCATGGGATATACTTTTCAGAAAACACATTCATAACTAAAGGAACAAGAAGGGACACAGCAAATCTGTTTCCACATACATTTCTTACGGCTGTTATGAAACCTGATTCTGAAGGTAAATGTCCTGTTTAAAAATCCTGTTACTAGCTTAGAAACCGTCGACCTACGAACATTTTATGCTTGAGACAAGCTTTAAATAGCTGATATTTTGATCCTTTGGGTGCTAAAACTACGTACAGCTGTGTTTGAAGGGCAGCAAACTTGTGTTCATGGACACGAGCTCTTAATACGAAAGCCTTGATTTTCCTAGCTTCTACGTATGCTAAATTTTATTACTATAAGTAGCCATACTACAGAAAGAATTTGGATCTTATATGAGCAACAGCCTGTGTCTCAGCCTCTAAACACTAAATCAACATAGGTAATGCAATCGCAAGATCTACTGGTAACAGATCTTTGTCCTCAAGTCTTTGTTTCTTGTACAACCTCCAGGAGTTTTCGAAGTGTCGTGCCTGACAACTGATCACTACACAGGGGGCATGAAGCAGCATTACGAAGTGAAAAAATGCCACTGGTGGAATGTGGATCTATCTATGTATTTGCATGAAAAGACTTACTATATTGCTGCCGTGGAAGTTGAATGGGACTATTCTCCTAACAGGACATGGGAATTTGAGCGGCATCAATACCATCAGGAAAGGTACTTTGGAATAAACACGAGGGAAAAAATGCAAAAAAGCAAAGGGGCAACTCGCTTCTCCTCTGAACCTTTTCCTCCTCCAGGCACTTCTAGACACGCTTTCTTTGCATATGTATTTTTGAGGCTCAGTTGAATTTGTGGTCCTTCTCCAGTAATGTCGCTGTGTATCTGTGAGCCAGATGGCATGATGTCAGTGAAATGGTCCAGCACAAATCTTCTGTGGGGCAGCTTCAGATTTTCACGAATCCCAGATAGCGCACGTGCATTTATCATTTCCTGATGTTGATACAGTCCCTGATGTGGAATGTTGTAGATAACTGTAGATAAGTTGTAGGTATGTGACTACTTTGTCCTGATATTTGATTACTTACAATATGTAACGTGTCTTTGTCTCATGTTTATTTGTACTCTAAGGTTCTTTTTTACTCTTTTCAGTTCCTTTAGCTTACACATGATAAGTCCATGACCAAATCCATTCACTATGAAGCTTGTCATCTTGGTGTTTTACTCCCAGTATTTGCATCTCAATGAGAGGGAACTGTTTGGATCAAATAATTCATGCCAATTAGCAGAAGAGGCTAAACCATGAACTGATGAATTTCTATGCATTCCACCTGTGTAACTTCATTTGAGGTTAAAGGAGTAGATTTTAACTGCTTAGGGTTTTTTATTGACTTAATTATATTTTATTCTTTTTCCTCAGCTTGGCAGCACATTTCCTTGCTGTGCACACCACAGGGGACACTGTCACAGTTCTAAGCACAAGTAATGTGGAGGATGCTGTTATCAGACTTTTTTTCCCACTGTCTCCAGCCCCCTTGATTGCAGCAGAGAATCCGTCCCTCACGTCTCATTTCAGCGAGGCACTTAAGCTTCACAAGTTTTAAGCTTCATTTCAGATCTACAGAAGTCACTGAGGGCTCTGTTTTTTGGTATGCAAGTTGCTGGGTGACTTCTTGCAATTTGAAATATCTGCCAGGCCCAGCCCTCAGCATTCTCTTAAATACTATACAGATTTGGTCTATTTATAGTGGCTTTTTAACCTTCCAGGTTAAGAGAAACCTCCCAGCTTAAAAGGAATGTTTTCATGTTGAAGATACCAGTGGTCTGTGAGATTACAGTTTCAGTGAGCTGGATTTTCGTTTGATGGTTAATTGACACACCTGAAAAAGTTCTTTTAAAATATGAAGAAATGCACAACATATTCTTATCTCCACTATTTTTTTTTTTTCCAGCCCTGGAAATCCATTTTTAAATAAAGAAGACAAATTCATTGGTTCAAAATACAGAAAGGTAGTATATCGTGAGTACACTGACCAGACCTTCAGCACTCCCAAAACGCGAGCAGAGGAGCAGCAGCACCTGGAAATTCAAGGTATAGTCATCATGAAGTTCAGTTTGCAGTGAAACAAACCAAGAAGATGCTATTTGAATAATACTGAGTATAGTTCCGCCCACACTTTGTGTGGGCGGAACCTACCTGGAATTGCTACTTTTAGTATGGTGCTTTCCGTGCAAGATTACACTGCTTGCTTTACAAGAAAAAAAACCCTTCTGGTTTGCTGCCGGATCGCAGGTCAGTATTTTCAAAGTCAGCATAAAACTGGGCAGCAGCATCCAAAGTGACTTCAAAGACACAGCAGGTGCTTGGAGCTTTTGAAACTTGGGCCTCTTCTTAGATTCAGCTACTCAAGTTGGCACATCATAGTGAATGACATTGTCCACGTATAGTTTTTCGTTGCATTCTAAGCCAATGCTGTGTATTTGCACACAACAGCCTGTCCCTCCTTCTCTCTCTGCTCTGATCTTTTGTAAAACCAAGTTAATCTTTCTTTCCGATTCAACAGGGCCACTGCTTGTGTCAAATATTGGAGATAAAATTATAATAGTTTTTAAGAACTTGGCATCAAGACCTTATTCTATACATGCCCATGGAGTGAAAACAGACAGTCCTGTTGCTGCAACTAACCCAGGTATCACAGCGTCCTTGGTTATTTCTAGCAGGTAACACCAAACCTTCTAGTAAGGTTCAGCAAGCTTTCCGTTCAGATAGCAGGAAACACCTCGGGTTGGTTGGCTTGTTCTTACCTCGGGTTCGTAACCTTTTGATGCTGTCTATGAAAAATACTTCTACAATTAAAATGGCCCTGCTTCCTATGGCTATGTATCCTTGCCCTTCACAGATCAGCAATTTTTTGGTGTGGCGTGGCTGCACCTTTCATGAAAGCAAACAGATTTGGCTACACAGGGAGAGCATACCTTGTGCTAGTGATTATTTCAGAAGTTCCTCTGTGATCTTTACAAAAGATACTTTTTTTTTTTATAAAGTATGGTAAACTGGACAGTGCAGCCACACAAAAAAGAAGCTGCCAAGAAGAGACAGGGATGTGCAGAAGGGAAATAACAAAAAGCGAGCCAGAGCAGTAACTGGGAAGAGGAAGTCTGAGACAAATATAGGCTGTAAATGGAGCTAACATCTGTTTCAGGATGACCTCTTATAGGTCAGCACACAGCAAACTTCTAAAACATTTTTTATATTTATTTCATTCAGGTGAAACAAAAACGTATGTCTGGAAAATCCCAGAGAGATCTAGTTCTGAGAGAGGAGATCCACATTGTATCGCATGGGCGTACCATTCAACGGTGGACATCGTTAAGGTAGATTATTAATATCGGTCTGAAGGGGTTTGTTCATGACTTCAACACAGATATACTTACAGCAAAAGGGAGATGAGTTTGAAACTCTTTCTGCTTTCTCTGTCAGGTCATTCCCCCCTTTGCCATAGCTTTGAATTCGAATCTCTTGAATACTGCAAGAAAGTCGGGGCAGAATTTGAAAGTCACGGCCCTTCATGTTCTTGCTCTCTGGTTCTGCTGTTGGTATAGATCACCGCACTCATGCTTCATTCTTAAAGCTAATGCTTTACAGCACAGTCATGTGTGGGAAAACTAACACGCAACTGTGGAACATAAATCTGCCGTTTCTGTACAAGCACCCATTACTTTAAGATGACTAATAATTCTTAATGGAAATTAATGTATTCTTTCCCTCATGTCTCAGCAAACACAAATAAAAAAGCATCAAGAAGTACATTTTGAATGGAAACCAAGCTCAAAAATCCTAAACCCTAAAAAGAACTTGGAGAAAAAAGATGAGAAAGAAATTAAAACGGAATAAATGGTTATTTCTAGCAAGAGATGAAAAAGAGGCAGTTACTCTTCACAGTCCATTGAACTTGATCCATGGGTAGCATAAAACAGTGAAGAAATAACCTTGTTTGGCACTGGCTACTTTTATTCCCAGATACTGACGGCTGTAAAAATAGTAAAAGGATTCACATCTGGCATTAAATGCGCTTCTGCTTAGTTACATCTTGTAATTATGTGATTTTTCATTTGTAATTTCAGGACACTTACAGTGGATTAATAGGCACACTTGTTGTGTGTCATAGACATTATCTGCCATCATTTCATACTAAAAAGAAAGTTCAATTTGCTCTGCTTTTTATGGTTTTTGATGAAAATGAGTCATGGTACTTGGATGAAAACATTAAAACCTATTCTACCAACCCGCATCTTATTGACAAAGAGGATGAGGAATTCCTTGAAAGTAATAAAATGCATGGTATGTTTCCCAATTTAGTTAATGTAATTCTGGAAACTATGAAATTGTGTATTTGAAAGTTCTGCATATAAATTTGACTTTCTCATCCCCTCTGAATTTCCAGTTCCAGGGTAGAAGGCTTGAAAAATGTCACTCAAACTATTTGAAAACACTGTTAATGCCACCGAAAGACTTTTTTTTAAGAAACAAAACAACAAACTATGAAAAAATGGTCCCATGTTGAAATTTTGAGGAAAGAGTAGAAATGCAATTTGAAATTTTGATTTGATGTCAGCAAACAACTGTTCTGGATAAGTTGGAAAGGCAACGTGCATTCTGAAAGGACGTCCTAGTAGAGCTTACCCTGTGCAGAGCCGCAGGAAATGTGGATCTTTAAGAACAGTAGTATTAGCAATGGTGTACAGTAAAGAACTTTTCTTTTAACTACGTCTTACTTTCTAGTTAAATATGGAATATAATCAGACTCATTCCTAATATGCTGTCCCATTGTTTTGGTTTTATATACCATCCAAAGCCATTACTTTTGCCTGGCATCGGCTTTCGAATCTTGTATTCTATCAAAGTTTAGAGAATAACAACACACAAAATCTTATTTGTTTTCTCTGTCTTGCTCTTTCCCTTTTTAGCCATTAACGGAAAGGTGTTTGGCAATTTACATGGTCTGACTATGCACGTTGGAGATAAAGTAAGCTGGTATTTGATGGGAATGGGCAACGAAATAGACGTTCACACAGCGCACTTCCATGGCCACAGCTTTGACTATAAGGTAACAGGTCCTTTCCAATCACTTCTTGCTGTGTTAAGAATGAGAGGTAGATCAAATACCAAGGACTGTAATCTCTGATGAAAAGTCAGACATTATGATATTAAGCAGGACTTGTAATTTGACCGTAGAGTTTTTCTGCCCAAAACCTGTATTTGATCAACCTACAAGAGATGGAGAATCTCTGCCGGTAGCCTCACATGTCGCTTTGACACGTAGCTGTGAATTTTCATGGCTGTGGTAAAACCGCAGCTGTCGTCTTCCTTCATTTCCACTTAGTTGCTAGTTTATTAATCCTTTAAGCATGAAGTGGATGCACAAAGTGATGCTTCTGTGGAAATGACAAACAGTAGCAGTCTCTTCACTCAACTGTGACTAAAAAGCTTGGTGGGAATATGCGTAAAATGTAGCTTAAATTGCTGCCATCTGGTAATGCCACAGCGTGTAACCATTGTTTCTTTTTTGTCCTGAAGCAAACAGGGGTTTACCGGGCAGATGTCTTCGATCTGTTCCCTGGGACGTTTCAGACTGTGGAAATGACTCCGCAGAACCCCGGTACCTGGCTACTGCACTGTCACGTCACTGACCACATCCACGCAGGCATGGAAGCGACCTACACCGTGCTCCCGAAGGAAGGTAGGAGCTGCTTTATTGCAATAATGTTTTGCTATGTTTAAAGACACCAAATGGGGCTCACAGACAGGCCAGAGTACTCCGAACCAGTTCAGGCATCCAGCAATGTGTCATGTTTCAACATCAATGTCTGGAGACCAGAACCTTGCCAGCCACTCGATCATACTTGCCTCAGCGCTGCTGCTCAGAAAACAGAAGTAGCTAAAGGACGGGGTGTTAACTGAGTATTGTTTCAGCTTCCCGTCAGTGAAATTAAAATGACAGATTTTTACTTAAAAATAATTCTTCATGACACGGAGTATTTCTGTACCCAAGAAGTGCTGGTAGTGTCAGACTCCCTCTCCATCTTCATTTAAAACAAAAAGAACAGTTGGTAAATAAAGCTGAAGTCATCGCCCGTAACAGTAAAGTACTGAAAAACTAAAATAGTGTTTTCTTTTTAAGGACATGTTTTAGCTCTACAGAACGTATTAGCTCACTTTAGCAATGTTACCTGTAACAAAAATTGCGTCTTGAAGAACTTGGAAAGTTCTTGTTTCTACAAAGTTAATACAATTTTAAAAGCAACACTTTCCTGTACTCAAAAGACAGAGCATAATAGGAATGTGTTACAGCTAAGTGACAGAAAGACAACAGTAGAACACTCCAAAATATGTGCATGTATACACAGATATACAACTATATAATGTATATGTGTATCTATACTAAAGACACAGACTGGAATGTTAAACACAATCTACTTCTATTTTATAAACCATTGTGATTTACAGAATACGTTGTGCCAAATTTAAGATTACACAGAAAGAGATGCAGAAACAGACTTTAACTTGTAGCAGCAGTGCGCTCTCATAATCAGCCGTCTGAAGTGCACTAAAATGTACCCTTCAGCACATTTTAAAGCTGTTTTCAAATCTCACTCGCAATGTCTAGAAGGTACTGAGATCCATTGCTCTCATTTTGGACTCTTGTCTATATGCATAGTGTATTCTTTTGATGAAATGTGTCTAACAAAAGCTATTTTCCCCCTTACAGACAAACGACACTCTTTGTTCCTAAGATTATTCAATCAGTTCAAGTGTAACAGTACAGCAGGCATGCTAGAATGATGAAAGCATCCTACTACAGTGATTCTCCGAGGACTACCTTCAGGGAAGCTTTTCTTGAGAAATACTATCTCCTGGACAATTCATCTCCATGTGTGTTTTGGAAGATTCCATTTGGTGGCCCATGGCTAATAAAAGAGCCGCAGACTAAGACACCTGAATGGATATAACAGCTTATAAGTATCTATTTCTCTAAATAAAAGCAGCATCTTGCAAGCTAAACATATTCTAGGTGATGCCTAATGCATGTTATTTAACTGCTGAGGAACACGAAAGAGCCAAATGAAACGTACTTTCCTTTTTTTTTTTTAAGTTTGTAAATAACCCTGTGTAACATGTAACAGCAAAATTTGTTTTACCTATCTGCTGTCACGTTTTACTAGTCAGGCATGTTAGTAGTTAATTCTTGGAAAATAGAAATTTGGTTATCACTTTATCCATAGGTTCACACTTAAAATATATATACCGACATATAATTGAACAGCTAAAAAAATAGTTCTATCGTTTCTGTTGAATTATTTTATAATTTTATCCAGTAACATCTTTCAAGATAGTGAATTTAAAAGATGCAATGGCTGAGGTACCATGGTTGCACAAGATGTTTTTGTTTTTCTGTTATGAAAATAATTACAAGACAGACAAAGTTATGCCAAAATAAGCCTGATGAAATTCAGCCAGTGAAGGGCACGATTTGGTGACTACTTTACCTAAGAGCTTTGCTCTGATTAATCTCCTTTTGCTGTCAGTTGTGCAGTGCAGACCTAGGCAAATTAAGCAGCAGTATTAGGGCACAGCTGATGCTAGTCAAAAACGAAGCAGTAAGAGCCGGTATCCTCGTCCCAACCAGTTGTGTTCCAACAGCCCACCTCCACCCAGGTTAGACCTGTGTCAAACGGGGAAGGGTGTACGGGACAGGCAGGCAAACGCAGCTTTACAGGTACCCAGACAAAGGAAGCTGCTTCTCTCTAACAAGTCTAAATCGCTTTGGCCTTTTTTAAGGTAGAAAGATTCTACTGAAACCAGCATAATCCCTACTAGTAAATTAGGTCATTGATTTTTGGCTGTAGCAGGAATCCTACATAGTTAAGTTAAACTATTTTTTTCTTTTTTTTTAATATATTTTATTTGCAATGTAGATGATCTCTTCTGACCGACTTCGACAGGTTTAAGTAACATTACAGCTTCAGTGAAAATGGATTTGACAGAGTCATTGTCAGCTAATTAGGCCTTTAGATGGTTATGGGATCACAGAGTCATTGTTTTATTTGTGATAGATTCTCAAAAAAACAAACTGCATTCATAAGAAAGTTAGAAACACTGTAACAGTTTATTATGACTGAATTCCAGCTGAAGGAACAGAAGGATGTTTTCTGCCCAAAAGACAGACAACCATCAGTACATACATGCACAAGTAGCTGAGATGCTTACCAAAAAACCTAGAAGAAATAAGAGTCTTCAGCCAGATTTTTGACCTAGCAATACTTCAAACACTTGGTCTAATGACCAAGTACAACAGCAGAAGAAAGAAAACAAAAACCAGCAAGCAAGCGGTAGTCTGTACCTTCCGCTCCCCTTGCAAACACTTTCGTTTCTCTTTGATTTATGGCCTTTTTTTGTGAATTGCAGTGAATTTTGTGAATGTCAGTGTAACACTTGCATGGGTATGTAATTAAGACAACAGAGCAGCTGACTGCTTTTGCCAGCTGGATTGAAGGGAATGTAAGTGGGGCCCAGTTCCCCGTGGAAGAGCGAGGCACTTACTCCTGCCGTCAGACACATGCCAGAGCCTAAACCCCTCCCCAGGTCAGCGCTCCAACAGCCAACACAGCACTGGGACTGACCCCCTGATTCACTTCAGTAAACGCTGTGTGCCCACTGCTCCGTACAGTCTGTATTTTTCGCTGCCTTGGCCGTAACTTCACCCTCACTGAGAAGAGGCGTGATCCTGCCCAAAGCTGAGGAGCTGCGCTTTCACCAGTCCAACTGCCCTTCAGTTCTACCGGGCAGGAATTCTGGTCTGCTGACAGCGTGTATCGCGTTAGCTTCAAAACAGACGCTTTGCCTCAGACAACAGCTGCCATTCAATAGCTGTCGTAAGGTTTCAACTGAGAAATAAGGTGATTTACATGAAGGGAGTCCCACGGTACCTTACACGTAGTTCTACCGTTTCATTTACTTCTTCATTCCAGCACATCCTTTGTATCTGAGCGCACAGCAGACTCTCCTTGATTTAGGTCAGCAGCTTCCTCCGGCTGCAGTGAAGAAGATGTGGCAGGAAAAATGCTGCGGTTCCATCCTCTGGAAGCAGAGTGAGGAAATCCCGTAGTTCCAGTTCCATTGCAACAACTGATAAAGTTTCTGCTCAGAGCAGGGGAGAAAATCTTCTTTAGGTATTTTGGTTTTAGAACACAGAAGTGAAAAACCATTAACAACGTATTACTAGTTGAAGCCATCAAATTATCTGAATATTGCAACTGGAATGAAATTTCAGACCCTCCCACTTGAGAGCAAATACAACTACAGGAAATCTCAAAAGTAAACTGAAATTACGTCTTAGATTAAAACCATACCTCTGCCTTGACTCAGGTCTACATGTAGCACTAATACTTACAGAGGTTTGACCTAGTACTTCACACGTTTTGTATCGAATGCAAAGGAAGCCCTCGAAATCCATACCAGTATCCCAACTCAGCACTTGTGTAAAATGGGATGTTCTGCAAGCAGCACCTCAGACCAACACGTTGAACATTACGTTCTTATAGCGATTACAGCACAGTTACTGCACGAAAGCAACGTTTCAAAAGAAAAACCACCAGCACTAGAAACTGGAATTTTATGATAGAGCACGGCAACTGTGCTGCACAATGCAACCCCGTGACAAAGTTTTTCTACCCTTGGGCATTACATCGGCAGGTTTTTTTAAATATACGTGCTTTACTCAGTCGTCTTAATCTGTCAAAACAAACACACGGGCCCCTCAGCTATACACAATATTACGGACTTCCCAGAAACACGTGCCAGGCGTGGTTTCTCTACTTCTAGTAGTAACAGACTGTGTTTTTTTCTAATCATCAATACACACTTAAACACCCACTGGGTTATCAATAGTAGCCTGTTGGCTGTCATTGCTTAGAACCATATAGTGCCTCAGCCTAGAAAAAAAACAAGTACTATCTATTAGTTCTATTGAGTAGGTTTTTATAGTGGTATCTATTCCTGACCTACATAGAAACAATGATTCCCACAATTTAACTGTTTTCAATACAAAATGAATGCTATGATTTTCATATGAAGAAAAATACCACACTGCAGAATCCTGTGCTAATGACTGGGAAGCCTGCTGAGCTGTTTTTAACTGTAAAAAGGTCCCCTTTTTTTTTCCAAATTATCACATCAGTAGTCCTTCGCCAGTAGAGTATTTGGAATGTCAGATGACGTACAAGGGCTTCTGGAGTTGAGCTGCAATCAATTGATTTACCTTTCAGTGATGAAAGAAGAACAGGGCAGTCATTTCCAGTAAGTCTGGCTCTCTTGCAAAGTTCAGGAAGCAGTTTGTTCCACCACACAGCCTAATCCACAAAAAAAAAACACACAACAAAAGTGTAAATTAACAAGGACTGCAAATAAGAGTATGAAAGACCTGCTAAAAATACACTGAACTAAGCTCAGTTGTGTACAAATACAGTCAGGTTACGGTGAACTCTAATTAATTTAGACAATGCTTTGAAATGCAGTGGTTTTGCACATGTATTTTCAATTTTCGGTGCAATCTTTTTCTACTTGAAAATTTTTACACAGTGCCCCCTAGTGCCTCTATAGATAAAAGTTTGTACGAGAAAAAAATCACATCATTAGCAAGACTAGTGCAGTCGAAAGATTAAGTTTTTTCCCTCCAAAGAAAGTGAATAGCACTACTATAAGAACACTTCTCTGTCTCCTGACCTAATCTACTTCCAACACCTGCAGTAGTGAGTAATGTTTTGTGTATAATTTTGTTGATAAGAATGAAGAGAGAGGAATGGATTTCTTTCCTTCTTTTTTAAACATGGTAACTCTTTTCTTCCACCTGTGTGCAGACTCAGTACTGCAACCTCACATTCAAGTCTATAACTAAGGTGGAAACAATCAAAGAAACTATTTTCAGACCTGAATAAACAGTACAAATCTGGTTTTGAACAGAGTTCTAGTATGTCCATCTCATAGAGGATAACCTTTGCTGACTCTGGCCAGCAAAACTGTGTACAGTTGAGTATCTGTGATGGGCAATGGAAGTAAACTCCTTTACTCCTGGAAAAACTGGGATAAAATCAGTTCCACAATTAAATCTGTAGAGAGGCCTAAGGGGAAAACGGGACATAAAGAACATAACCTTCCCACCAGTGCACCAGTACCATTCTGATGTTACAAGGTCAGAAGACGCCACTAGAACACAGGAAGAACACATTTAAGTGTGATTTTATTTGAAGGACCATGTTCTCTTATCAGTTAGTTTATCACTAAAATTTCACATTATACCACACTGTCAAACAATTTAAAACACTGACCAGTGAGAAACTAGCTAGTTTTTCATTTACAGTGGAAAACGAACATACTACTCTCCCTTTTCTGAGGTACCGTGCCATCTGAAAAGACTATGCTTTAAATTTACTAGAGTGAACACAAGGAGTCACAGAAGAAACTGGGGGAAAAAAAATCCATTAAAATTAGTGGGGACTGAGTTATGGAATTTAAAAGCCAAGCAAGAGGTTCAATTTACTCTGTCTGAAAGCTCGGCTATTTGATCCATCCAGAGCCAAACCGTACACAACAGCGTTTTAGTTAGGAAAAAAACCAAACCAAAACAAAAAATACTGAACAACTAATGGAAGTAGCTCACCCGACTGCTGCCTTTCAGCTCGTGCTGAGCGTACAATACAGCTGCATCAGGACACCTTTCAAGAAGCTGCTCGATGGCCTCCTCGTACTTGCCAAGACGGGTACTGCAGAGAACACGGATGGCGAGGCCGATGTGGCCAGCCTCTGCCAGGGGCTCCAGGACAGGCAGAGTTGACGTCATATTGATTGACTGACTACATAAAAGAGACTGAACACAAGAAGAAAAAGCATTGTTGGGATTTAAGACAAACTTTGCAAGAAAGATGCTAACCATAACCTTAAAACAGAAGCCCTTACTTATCAGAATAATTTTGAAATAATGTTTCTTTTAATAAAAGTTACTGAAAACTGAGAAAGCAAGTTTAGAGTGGACTGCAAATGTAAATACCATCGTTATCAACATATCAGTATTTTTTTCTTCCATCATTTCAATGGGCCTTTTAGTTCAATTTGGATAACCTGAGGGAAGGAGGAGTGGAGTCCACTACAGAAAGTTGTTCATACGTACAGGAACATTTGCAGAATGGATCTAAGCTGTAAACAGTAAGATTTAAGGGTTTCATACCTGTAGTTTTGAGATGTCTTCACAGTAATCTTTATCAGATGGAGAGCCCGCTGACATTATGGAAGTTACCCATGGGAAAATCAACCCAAAATGATTACAGGAGTTTACCTATCCAGGAAAGAATTAAGTTGCAATACAGAAAAGAATCAAGTTGTAATAAAAGAAAAATTTCTGTAAGTAACAGTTCCGTGTGAAACCCATCATAAATGAAGAAAATTTTACTCTCAAATAGCATAACTTAGAATAGCAGCTACTCTTTCTTCTGGTTTATAGAATTTAGTAACAAATAAACTGGAAACTTCCATTTAATTCTGTATTTCAGATTTCCCATTCAGAATCCTTTAAAATTCATAATTCACACATTTTTCTCATTTAGTCAGCTTTGTAAAATTGCAAACCGTGCACTTGACAAACTCTCATTGTTTCATTTTAGCCCTTACTTGTGTCCAGAGCCAAGACTCCTGTTGGAAGTATACTAAGGATAGTATTTGGACAGATTTTGAAGGGACAATGCAGTCACAAAACTTCCTCTTAGCGGTACACCTACCAGATCCTCCATTGTTTTCAATGGCTTAGTCTCAGGAAGTTGCTGCTTTGATATCCTCCAAACATACTGAGAAGTAACCCTCAATAAAAGCTCCTGAAGTATTTCTTCCCGTGAGCACACTACAAGAAGAGCTTCCCAGAAATCCACCAAGAGCTGAGGAACAGTTTTTTCACTGTTACTACACAGCATCTAAGGACAAAAACAGGAGAAGACAGCAAGTTAGCACAGATGACGGCAATTGTTAGTAGCAGAAGTTAGAAGAGACAGGAAGAACAGTTTTTCACTTTTACTAGAAGCAGAATTTTGGTTCCTTTTTTGTCTCGATGTATTTCTAATAAATATGATACTACATAATACAGTGCTAGGCACCATAAAAAGTTAATGGAATGATTTTAAGGTAATCAATTCTAAACGATAGATTTGATTTCTTCTTCAAGATTTGCTCCACTGCAAGAAACGTCAGCATGCCGTCAGCAAGGAGGATCTTATAAATGCCAATAGCCAAGCAGGTGTCTTTGAAAGAAGAATCTAAAGGCCATGACAAGGGATGCTGTGTAGCTCAGCTGGGTACAATGGTAGGACCCACAAGGGAGATGCTTTAATGTCTGGTGTGCCAGCGGAAAAGACTTTTACTTGGTTTCCAACTGGCTTTAAACAATAACAACCATTCTAATTTGAGTTTCGTGACTTGGTATTTCTGATACATGTCTTTCACAGTAACAGATACAAGACTGCAACACACCTACACTGAAGAATACATGGGTTTAATCCAAATTATGGTATTCATTGTCAACAAAAGAAAAAAGTTTTGTCTATTCCCCATCTAAATAAACTTCACTGGCACCAAAAAGAAATATTCTGGTTTTTTTTTCTTCTCATAAACTGCAGAGACCCACACATCTTTCAGAAATTTATACAGAACATCAGAACGTTATATACCTTCATATTTAAGACTGATTCTTCAGAAGTATGTTTCAATCCTAATGATTTCTTCAAAAGGTGCTTAAGGAAGTGATTTATCTAAATTCTGTTAAATTTCAGTAGCCTTAGGAAGCCTCATTACTAGGAAGCCATTGAGAGATCTCTGAGATCAGGGTATTCTCCATTCAAATGACAGGGTCAAAAAAAAGAACTTAATGCAATTTTTTTCTGCTTGATTTAACCAGTATTTCTTCCCAGAAGGTCCAGATTACAACTCCGTAGTCATCTATCATGACTGGAATATATCCAACCCTCATTTCCCTCCTTCTGAAGACATGCTGAAATGTGAGTGGAGGAGTGACCAAGGCTGCTTTGTTTACCCGTAACAACATCACTACGAGAAAAAAGAAAAAATGTTCACAGCCCAACCTTGAAAAAGGTATCTGCTTCCTCCAGTTCCATTTTACCGTTCTCATGTAAAGCCACAGTGGCAGCCACCAGTAAACCAGGCTGCATCTCCTTCAGGTGAACAGCAAACTTCGTTGGAATAACAATCCCTTCCTTACGCTGCCTCAGGAGTTTTGGTTGCCCAATGAAGCCACAAGCCAGTACTGTCTACAAACACAGCCAGACATAAATCAGGTAAAGAATTCAATCCACATACGATTCAACACGGCAAACTCAGTATTTCCTCAGACAGTGAAGTTTAGACAGATTAAATGAAGGAAAGCCAGGGCAAGGAAATAAATCCTTTCTACAATTTACAGACCAGCTCTCCAGAGACCGAGCTCCAAGCCGTGTGCCGGAGCAGCAACAGGACATTTGCTTGAACGCTGCAAGGAACACGCTGTTGAAATCTGGAGTTACTGTGCATATAAGAAAGATAAATTTCACTATGAAACCCAAGACATTCAATACACACAGTGTTTTGAAAAAATCACTGGCTGAAATGTCAATAGACCACTTCACTAAATTTCAGTAGACTACTTCGCTGAAGTAAAATTTCTATTTTGAAAATACCCCTGAAACAATGATCAAAATGTTCTGCACTATGTGCAACAGTAAGTTGTTGCTGGATATCGGAGTCCTTTTGATGGTAAGCAAGACAGGATAATATTTCCACTTTAAAGACAGTGGGGAAATGATGCCTGGACAGATTAAATGAATTACATAGGAAACGTAAGGCAGACATAGGAAGAAAATTCAGATTGCACCCCGCTATGCATACAAACTGTCTTTCCTTTCTTTATCTCTCTAAAATTGTTATTGCTTCTACTTTGCAACAAAATGCTTTTTAAATGTGAGGTGCAATAGAACGTTTTTAATAGGTCAGATTAAGAGGAAACAAAAAGAAAAAAAACACACCCAAACCCCAGCCACCTTATCCTCTAAATAACACCCATGCAGTGGAATGTGTGTGTTCGCTCACAACGTGGCAATTTCACTTGGTCGTGCTGCAAATGGTTAGAAAACAGCTGGTGCTGAATATCATTGTTGAAACAACTCTCCACAGCTTCCACCTCGCAATTCAAAAACCGCTAACTTTGAAAGCTCTCCAGGACTTCTCCAACCAAAGTAGGATATCTGACCTTGGAACAGCCATCTTAAAAAGTTTTTAGACCTTAGTATGGGAAAGTGGTTTGATATTACACTCAGCTCTCAGAAACAGTCTGTACTTTGAGCTCTGTCACCTTTGAATGTTCAACAGTCCTGATCAACCTTAACGAGAAGTAATTTTCTGACTGGTCTCGGTCTAAAACCACACATGAACACCTATAGCACAGACTGCTTCATGGACATTTTTTCCCCCATTGATGAAGAATTCTTGCTCTGATAGTACTGAAGTAGGTTCTGATCTGATCTCAAAAAGTGTTAAGTGCTTTGATTCCACTAAGAAAAACGGGAAATTGCATACAGAAACTTTAGTTTATGTGCACCATGGACATTCTGCTCCAACAGCAATTTTATAAGGGCTGTTTGCATACAGAGAGCGTTTTCATGGGCATATCACATTAATTACATGTGGAGGGGTATAAAAATGCTACTATACAACCCTGCCGTGCTGCTGAAGAGCACTGGCTCTTGCAGAGCTTGTTACACCCCAGGAAACAGCATTTAATTTATCAAGAATTAACCGCTTCAAAACTTTTGCTCATTTGGTAAGGCTTTGCCAAGACTACCCTCCCTGCAGGGTAAGCAGTACCATCCCAGGAATGCCAGCCCTTGACTCTGCTGTCATTGCTGACATTCGGTGGAGCCTATACCGCACATCAGGAGGAAGGGCAGTGACTGAAAGTTTGTTTTACTGTAAAATACAACTACAAGCCAAACCTACTTACTCGGTCTTTGCAAAGCATGACTAGCTCGTGCTTTCAGCACACTTTACCTCCTTATAGGAGTCCATCTCATGTGCATACATCGTCAGGTCTCCCATTTTCAGAGCCATGAAAGCCTTAGTAAGTGTCAGGACCACTGATGGCATCATCTTTTCTACTTTCTGAAGGTACTTCACAGCTGTCAAAGGACATACGTTTGTCATGCAGGGGCTGCAGAGGATATGAGGCAGCTGCACAGGGTCAGCAAGACAGAATATCTGGAGAACTTTATTTGCTGATTCCTATTAAAATAAAAACCATTTCATAGTTCAGACCTTTCCAGATATATAGTCTTCTATGGCATATGAAAGTATTGTGGCTTTTGGGAGCGGTTGTTTCATTTTTTTAATAAAACAGTCAAATACAGCTTAGCTATCAAATCACAGTGCCTTTCCTGCCTCTTTCCTCCCTGCTGGTAAAAGATCTCAAACCAGCAGTGATTCAACCCATATTCTGGGGTGCTAGGAGAACATCCACCACCACAGTGAATTAGTTTTACCAACCCGTACAATTGGGCAATCTTCAAAGAAACAGTGTGTTTTGTTAGACATATGGGAGATTAAAGAAATTTGAGGCAGAACTTTCCCAAAACTGAAGTGTCTCTGTCTGCAAGTGGCAACTAGATCACTAGCAACATGCATCATGATAGCCAATCCCATAATATGCTGCTTGAAAGCAGCCCAAAGCATCACAGGGGCTGCTTGCTATTTTGTCAACAAAAATGGGAAAATAAAAACCATTTGAAAAAGAACAACTGTAAAATTAAATAAGCAGCTCAGCATTTTCAAAGGGAATTTAATTAAAATTTGATACACAGCTCTTAAAATCAAAACTAAATCAACAGATTAAGGAAAATAAACTTGTTTCTACCTTACTTAGTTCTTCATTTAAGTCTTCATTAAGAGAGTGAGTTAAGTAAAATATAAATCCTCTCTCATATGTCTGTGCTTCATCACTTTCTGAAACTAGCCTCTTTAAAACTTCAGTCATGGATAAACCTGACATTCTGTAGTATGGCAAAGCAAGGTGGTAATCCTTTGTGTCAAACCTGAAGGGAACAGAGAGGAAGGAAAAAAAGAACAAAACAACTAAAGCCAACACTTTCGCCATCACTGTTTATAAGAACTAAAATAATACGTCAAACAAAGTTGCAGACACACCAGTACCTGCAAACACATAGCTAATATTCAACGGAATGTTGTATTCTGTGACCAATGACAATAAAGACAACCAGACAGTGCAGAGATTAAGCCGCTTCCACAGAATGTAAAGATTTATATTATATATGCAATACTAATGTAAAACAGCAAAGAATGACAGATTTTCCTTTTAACGTTACATTACAGGAAACAAAAGCTCACCTATATTACTCTGACGTCTAAAACATACCTGCTGTAGCAGTCTCCTAAGAAGGCACAACTTTCTCTGAATGCTCTTAGAAGTTCTTCTTTCTCATCCGATTTAAGGAAACTAGGGTCCATTATTGCTGCTCTGACCAGTAAGTGAGCCTCACTTAGAAGATGGATGCAACTCTCAGTTTTTACATTTTCATAAGTTCTACTATAATCTACCTAGAACAGACACAGGATATGCTTAGGCTGCTGGCAAAAATTAAGAATATGCAGGAACAATTCTAATGAGGGCAGCACCCATTTGAAATAGGGTCATGGGCTATTCATGAGAAGTACATTACATTACATTACATTCAGCAACAACATGCATCAGAGATTAATTAACAGTACTTATTTTTAGTCACCAAACAACAAAAGCAGGAGTTGGGCAATACCATTTCTCTGTAAAGCTGAATGGTTGAAACAGTGTTTATAATATATAAATTCCAACCAGGCTCTGACTCAGAATTTGTTCTGGATTTGATGCTGTCAGCCTTTCTGAAACTAGAGAGAAAGAAAACAGTTGAATAGTCAGTGTTCAAATAAACACTATGCAGCCAAAAAAACCTCACTCACTTGATAATTTATACATGTAAGTAAGTATGCTTGCAAGCTAGTAAACGCTTGAGAGATAGGTTGTGAATTTAAGTCATAATGGCTAATAACAAAACGGGGATAGGCATCTTCATACACCAGGAACAACATCAAAACTGTCCATTACATCTCCTCCTGAGCTTAACACCAGGTAGTATCAAATACGTACATCAGGTAGCATCGGATACGTACATGAAGTTGAGTAATTCAAATTAGCTAAAATGTTTACTTACTTTCTGTAAGGATTTACTGCATGTTTGCCCCTGCAGCTCTACTACAGTGTCTGCCAAGACACGGCATAAAAAAAAATATTTGAATGCTTTTACTTTAACACACTGGCTAGGTCTATAATACCCTAAGGCTAAAACATTGCGGGAAAACACAAAACTCTTTTTGTTCCGTTTTTCTGGGGTTTTGGTTTTGTTTGAACTGTTCTGGGATATTTACATCTTTATTTTCAAACGACGGTGCTAAGTAGATTAGTATTTGTTCAACTTATGTTCTTTACAGAAGGCAAAAAGCACACCTTCCTCAAACGCCAACTATAATCTTTGAAACAACACAACTAGCAGAAGAAACTGTGCTTTATACACAGAAAACTACCGTATTTTGAACTACCATTCTCCTTGATGGGCTTATCCTCAGCTTCTCCTTACTAGTACTGGTTCGAATACCTCTTCAATCAACTATAGCTGTCCCACTTTTGTTAATGAACTTGAACTGCCTTTAATAAATGTGATTTCTGAATAGCTGTTTTAGAACAGCTGTTTAGCTGTTTTATGAAAAGCCCTCAAAAAAAGAATGGGAATAGCAGTTGTCATGGAAATAGATAAAAAGAAAAAAGTCACTAGTGCCTCTGGCTACACACATGCTACAAGACTATCTTAGGCCAAAGTCCAATCCTTCTTTTGTCATGGATCACTATAGTGATGTTCATAACTTTTCTTGGAAAGAATGCTTCGCCAAATGTAAGACATTCTCATTTTGTGCTACAACACATTTTGTTAGCCTGTACCTTAGGTACTCCTACATACTTTTGTTTCTCAAGATAAGTATTTTTTCTTCTCAGTAGCAGGTTTGTTCTTAGTAATGTTATTTTAACATCACTTATGAAAGTTGTTTGTTACAATCTTGACTTAATTTATTTTGTTGATTTCAAGCATTTGTGACCCTACCCTCATTTCTTCTGTATCAGTTAATACAGTAGAATTGCAAAAAAATAAATGCTCGATTTCTGTTCTCATGCACTAACTAGGCAATTATTTCCAAACAGTTTTCCAGAGGAACCTCTCTTCAACTCCAACACCCAAAAATTCAGGACTGTACACAGAGCTATAAATACCATCTCCCCAAAAGGCACAAATCCTTACAGCATCTTTCTTGTAGGCTTTCTTCTTTCAGTAATATCTTCTGTGTCCGCCTGAGTCAAAAGAATTATATGGTTTTTGAAATGACAGATAGCTCTTGGACCTATAAAAAGCTGCATTCTTAATGTGCAGACATCCAGTGCGACAGGTGGACAAGCCTATAAATGAAAGCAATTGCTTTGTAATTTCAGTTAGTATGTACTTTGAGTCTTTAAATAAAAATTAAAAAAAGAACAAAATGTAACCTTTGTCCAATGATCTGACACTAAAAACATTCACTGGCTTTCCTGAGTACTTCACTTAAGCAAGAATAAAAATACCTGTAAAACTATGATATAAATCATTTAACAAAGGGTAAAAAAAAATAATTGTTTCACTCTTCAAAGCAACTACATAGTTTTAGCTGTGTGCCTCAAAATAACTGAGCCTGAGAGAGATGCCTAACATTGAAAGCTTAATCCCAAATAGTTTGAACTTGGCCAAGTTGTAAACGATTGTCCGACATGGTTATCAAGGTCTTGATTTCATTTGCTTATAAAAAGGAATTTAAATAGAAGTATTATATTTGCTTGCCTACTGTTACACAACATACCCAGTATTACAACCTGTATTTGTTCAACATGTACCTTTCAGCTAAAACTTACCATATCATCTACACTGGACTAAAAATGGAAACATGCAACCTCATTTGGCCATAACTATTCTAAATATACAGCTTTAAGAAGATAAAATACCGTATTTACAAATTAAAATGCACAGTGTAGCAAGGTAACACAGCACCACATGTGTACCCTGCTTTTTGAAGAAACCCCAGAATTTCTTGTAAAGAGGCAGAGGGCTGCAGTGGTGACCAGGAGGCTCTGAACTGCCCTGGGCCAGCCAGAACCAGAACCAGTCAGCTTGGAAACCGATGTAAAAAAAAACAGCAGGAAAAACAATAGTAACAAATACTAATAATAACCATCATCATTATAAACACTGCACTTCAAACTCCACACTGGGGCAGGAACACCCTGAGGGAATGTAGCCTGTGGGAAACCCACACCAGGGCAGGGACACCCCTGAGGGAATGTGGCCCATGGAGGACTCGCACCAGGGCAGGGACACCCCTGAGGGAATGTGGCCCATGGAGGACTCGCACCAGGGCAGGGACACCCCTGAGGGAATGTGGCCCATGGAGGACTCGCACCAGGGCAGGGACACCCCTGAGGGAATGTGGCCCATGGAGGACTCGCACCAGGGCAGGGACACCCCTGAGGGAATGTGGCCCATGGAGGACTCGCACCAGGGCAGGGACACCCCTGAGGGAATGTGGCCCATGGAGGACTCGCACCAGGGCAGGGACACCCCTGAGGGAATGTGGCCCATGGAGGACTCGCACCAGGGCAGGGACACCCCTGAGGGAATGTGGCCCATGGAGGACTCGCACCAGGGCAGGGACACCCCTGAGGGATGTGGCCCATGGAGGACTCGCACCAGGGCAGGGACACCCCTGAGGGATGTGGCCCATGGAGGACTCGCACCAGGGCAGGGACACCCCTGAGGGAATGTGGCCCATGGAGGACTCGCACCAGGGCAGGGACACCCCTGAGGGAATGTGGCCCATGGAGGACTCGCACCAGGGCAGGGACACCCCTGAGGGAATGTGGCCCATGGAGGACTCGCACCAGGGCAGGGACACCCCTGAGGGAATGTGGCCCATGGAGGACTCGCACCAGGGCAGGGACACCCCTGAGGGAATGTGGCCCATGGAGGACTCGCACCAGGGCAGGGACACCCCTGAGGGATGTGGCCCATGGAGGACTCGCACCAGGGCAGGCCGGGCCCGCGGAGGCCCCAGGCCAGAGCGGATGTGCAGCCTGCAGAGGGCAAGCTGCAGCAGGGACATGGGTGAGGGACCGCAGCCTGTGTTACCAGCAAACCTCGAACCCGCTGCTGAGGCAGGCGGCAGCCTGTCGCCTGACTGGGGAACCGTGATGGAGTGGATATGACCTGCAGTGACAGCACAGAAAGCTGAGACTGGAGAACAGACAGGACAGATTGTGTCACTGTCTGTATTCTTTACCTCAGTACCTCTACAGAGAGCAGAGAACACGTGTTCAGCTCTTGAAAACTTTATACTACTTCTACTGTCCCACGGTTTCTTTATGTCTGCTGTCTACAAGCTCAAAAGAAATCCTTAAATGCTAACTTAAAATACACTTCGGTCTATCTTTCCTGGTATTTTTATTAACGTATATCCCAATCTTTACAGTTCAATAGACTTTTACTAAGAAGCAATTTAAGGAAGGGGAAAAGCCTAGACCTCCAAGGATCAAAAGCCCTCCTCCTAAAAAACACGCACTGAGTATCTGCCGCAGATGTGTTCAAGTGTCTACACTCCTCTTACAAAAACAGGTTTCTCAAGGACACCTGAGAGAGAAATACCGTCAGCTGCAATAAGGGAAAACTCTGCACCCTTCATTCACATTTATACAGGAAAGCATGGAATTCAGTTTAAAATGTAAGTGATTTTATAGCTTTTGATGTTTCTGAAAACATTCTGCTAATGGTCTAGATTGTTTCATTGAAACATTTGTAGACCATCAAAATACAATATGCCATAGATTGAAGTAAAATATTAATTTTGGATGTTATTTTATTGGTTCAGCCAATAGAAACTAACAGGATTTCAGAAGGAGACATAAGGAAACTAAGTGCCATACTGCTACCCCCATTCTTTTAGCAAGGTAACCAGAGGCGCACCTTCACAGTCGTATCAATATACGGATCCTCATCACGAGCTGCTGCTGCGCTGCACCGCACTGTGAAACACTGCAGGTTCTCACTAGAGGGAAAGAAGAAACCACAACGATGAAAGACAAAAAATGAAGACTTGCAAAAAGCAAGTAGCCAAGACTACAGAGAATGAGATCTTTTTCCTTTGCAGAAAAGGGCGCTGAAGCCCAGGCAGGAGGGCATGCTGCACTATCACATGAGCCTACCCAGAGAGTTCCAGGAGGCCATGAAGGACATATCAGAGGAGGAAAAAAAAAAAAAGCAGCAGCATAGAAAAACATAGTAATACTATCAGCAAAATCATAAATGTAGTACCTTGTAATGACATGCAGGAACTGTGGAGTGAGAACTGCCTGTTCTGACTTCTCTGAATACTGGTAAGTAGAAATCAGTTCTACTAACTTCCCAAGGGAGTAGAGATATCCAACGTGAGGTAAAGAGAAAAAGCAAAAGAGACTCAGTAATTCTCTCTCATTCTCAGTTTCCTCATGGGCCGTCACAGAACTGCCTAGGGGTAACAATGAGAAAGGCATTTTATATACCTCATAAATCAAAACCTGGCAATTCCTTTGCAAGCCCAATGCCTAAAAGATACTATCAAACCTGCCCAGGTTGTAGACTGTTTTTTTTAGTAGCTAGTGAAGAGAAAAAGAACTATATGAAGATCAGTGTACAGGTCAGGTCAGTGCATAGGTCAAAAATTTGTATGTCATCTCATTTGGAGGCATTTTTAACAAAAGTGTGGATATATCACTGAGCAAATTCTATAGAGGTAACACCATCTGAGAGCCCTGGCAGGTTCATCGCAACTAAGCATCCACAGATGTCTAAGATCAGCCTGATCTTAGACGACCACTCGTGAGCTGGGATGAACACTCATCCAGAGCTGCAGTGCACCAAAACACAGGTCCTCACTTAAGGGAAAGACTGAGAATGGCAGAATTTATCTAAAAAGCCACTTTGGCAGGTAAAGATTCAGATTTTTATTTTTATGGTTCAGATTCTATAGACCCTCTTGTCAAAGACTGTAAATCACAAAAGAACCTTAAGACAGCTGGAGTTAAATGGCAATTAGCTCATGCTCTTGAGTCAGCTGCAACTTAAATGAGGCTCTGCTACTCAGGAGATAGACAACAACCACAAACTGGGTGTCAGTCAGTAAAGATGACTGACAACATACAGCATTAAATTCTTCCATGGGTCTGCTGGGGCTTGAGCTAGCATGTGTTATCGAATGCCTAAAATCTGCCTTCATCCCTCGCAGTTTTAATTAAAGCCTGGCAGAAAGGTAACCTGTACCTTAATGGTTATTAAGGTTTACTACTTTGATTTCCCCTGTTGACTTACAAAAAGCAGACTAGTATGTGAGGATAATTTTATGAATGCAATGGAAAGAGTGACTGTTTTGTGATGTAACATTAACCAGTAGAGAACTGATAAAAGCTGATTTAGTCGTCTTCTTCTGGTGTGGTGAGTTGATATTTTAGTTCAAGGTTTACACAGAACTTGGAGAAACTTAAAAGACTTTTTGTTAAGAGAAGCTCAGTTTAAATCATGGAAAAGGAAGGAAAGACCTTAACTTAAGAACAAATCACACAGAAACAGGGTACAAAACAGAATATACAAAGAAGCCCCTTCTTTCCTCAGGTCTCCTGTGACAGAGGCCACAATGCGTGCCCACATATCCATATACCTGTCCGGTACATAGGAAGCAGCTGAACAGAGTGCAGCTTTGTCTCCTCACAAAACCCAAAAGGCGACTGGTCCGGTGTAAAACGTCTAGAGAAAAAAATCCAAAACATCAACATGAGACCTCAGTGAGAAATGATGATGAGCTACTTTGGACAAGCAAACAGCACCACCTGTAACAGGCACAGCTGATGCTTTCATACTCAACAACAATGTGCACTCCTGCTACTACTGTCATTAGCATGGCAATGCTGAGAAGCATGTGGCATAGCCAGAGATAACGATCTTGAGTACTTGCAACCAAAAATCCTCCTTCTTTACTTGTCTACAAGATGTGTGTCAAAGTCTGGGATCACTGGAAGAGCATTGCAATTGATTTGAACCTCAATTTAACCTTTTCCTCTCTTTTTACTCAACTGAGCAACATGTAACATGGTGCCATCTCCAATCCTACTTTTCTTTCCTATTATGTGTCATTTTTTCCTGCTCTGCTTTGGAATTCAGTGCTGGATTGTGACAGCAATTCTTCCTCAGTTTGGGATAAAATTTTAATGGCTTTGATCACTAACAACATAAAAAGTATGGTTTCTCAGTGCTTAAGATACTTGGTAGACTCCCTCTGCCAGCTGGAGAAAGGGAGAATATTTTTTTTTAGAGGTACTCAAATAAGTATCACTTCAGCTGGCATTGATGAAAGCTGCAGAATAAATAAACAGAAGGCAGTACCTTAATTAAGGCCACACAGACAGGACTGCTGATCAGCCTCGTATAATCCCTTAAAGTAGGCTTCTCTGAACAGTAACAGAATTTATAGAATCACCTAATGGTTTGGGTTGGAAAGGACCTTGAAGATCATCTCGTGCCAACCTCCCTGCCATGGGCAGGGACACCTCCCACCAGACCAGGTTGCTCCAAGCCCCCTCCAACCTGGCCTTGAACACCTCCAGGGATGGGGCAGCCACAGCTTCTCTGGGCAATTTGTTCCAGTGTCTCACTATATTCTTTACCCTCCAAGTAAATAATTTCTTCCTAAAATCTAATCCTAGATTAGATAGATCACAAATTCCTAAATTTGACACAAGCTGCTTCAGAATAAGGCATGTAAAACTTGGTTTTGCCAGTTCAGCATGAAAGTATAAAAACTGTGAGTGGCCAGACGCTGGAACAGGTGGCCTGGAGAGGTTGTGGATTCTCCATCTGTGGAAACAGTCAAAACCTGGCTAGACAGGGTCCTGGAAAGCCTGTTCTAGCTGACCCTGCTTGAGAAGGGTGGGGTATTGGATTAGATGGTCTCAGGAGGTCCCTTCCAACCTAAATGATTCTGTCATTCTCCATGCTGAGAAAAGACCATCCCTTCCGATACACCACAAGAGAAGCTGCCACACGTGCTCTTCAGAGCATACAAGGACGTATGATGAAAGCAGACATTAAACATCACTAGATCTGAAAAACCACCAAAGTTCTATTCTATTTTAATTGTAACAGCTAGTCACATTCCACAAATAAAATGAAACTTAGAATTTCCAAGGCCAAAAGTCATCCAGCTGTGAGATGAGCAGGTTCCCGGTGCGCTGGGTGAAGAACTGACAGGACAGCAGGGCTCAAAGGGTTGTAGTGAACGGGGCTACATCTGGCTTGCAACCAGTCACCATTGGTGTTCCTCAGGGCTCAACCCTAGGGCCAGTGCTGTTCAACATTTTGATCCCCGATCTGGATGCAGGAGTTTAATGTCCCTTAGCAAGCTTGATGATGATACCAAACTAGGTGGTGCTGTTGACTCTCTTGAGGTGCCTCAAGAGGCCTTGCAGAGGGATCTAGACAGATTGGAGTATTGGCCAATCATCAATGGCATGAAATGGAACAAGTCCAAGTGCCAGATTCAGCACCCGGGACGGAGTAACACCAGATGCAAGCCTAAACTGGGAGAGTAGTGGCTGGAGAGCAGCCCTGGAGAAAGGGACCTGGGGGTGCTGGTGGGCAGCAGCTCAGCAGGAGCCAGCAGTGTGCCCTGGCACCAAGAGGGCAGACCGCACCTGGGGGGCATTGAACACGGCACAACCAGCCCGTCAAGAGCAGGGATCATCCCACTGTGCTCATCATTGGTGCAGCCTCACCCAGAGCACTGTGTGCAGCTCTGGGCCCCACCATTTGAGAAAGATGTGAAGGTCCTGGAATGCACCCAGAGGAGGGCAACCAAGCTGGTGAAGGGCTGGAAGGCATGTCCTGTGGGGAGTGAATAAGGACGCTGGGTTTGTCTAGTCCTGAAAGGAGGCTGAGGGGCCACCTCATTGCTCTACAGCCTCCCGAAGAGGGGACGTGGAGAGGGACGTGATGAGCTCTTCTCCCGGGGATCCAGGGACAGGATGCCTGGGAATGGTTCAAAGCTGTGTCCATCAGGGCAGGTTTAGACTTGGCATTAGGAAACACTTCTTTGCCCCGAGGGTGGTCAAACACGGGACCAGGCTTCCCGGAGAGGTGGTCGATGCCCCACACCTGCCAGTGTTCAAAAGACATTTGGACAATCCCCTTAATAGTTTGCTGTAACATTGGGTCAGCCCTGAAGTGGTCAGGCAGTCAGACTACATGACTGTTGCAGGTCCCTTCCAACTGAAATATTCTATTCTACCAAAAAATGGGCTTTCTTTGGTATCACATGATTTCCTCAGTAAAAAAAAAAAAAAAAAACCAAACACCAAAAGTTAAAATATCAGGATTTTTCTCTCCACAAGATGTTAGCCGCAGCTCGTTTTGGTTTCTTGTAGTAAATTAACCCATAAAGGGAAAAATACATTTGGAATACCTGAAAAGCAGATACCGCACTTGGAAGCGCTTTGTGTCTTCTGTGTGTAACTCTGTGGATTCCAGTGTGACAGGTATCTCACATAGCTTACTTTCTTCCCCAAGCAGTTCCACCGGCTTCTGACATATGATGAACTCATCTAATTCAGGCTGCGAAGTCTGTGTTGAAGGGGCTTCATCTTTTACACCTTAACAATGAAAATGCTATATTAATTATTCAAATGGTTCATTTGGCAGGAAGAAAATGATAAGACACAGTATCAATTAAATATTCCAATCAGAGCTACCTAGCTAGCATTGGCTTCCTCAAACCATGAGATTTTGAAAACAGCTATGCTAGAAGATGAAAACAATCCCTGTCTTGGTTTAGGCCGGACTTACCACTGAGACGAACAACAGACGCTCTCCCCAACATCTCTCTCCAAGGAGAAAGGGGAGAGAGAGAAAGAGACTTATACTACTTTAATGAAAACATTAATAAATTAATAAAGTCATAAAAAAGAAAATAATGAAATATATGCAATATATACAAAATCATATCAGGCTCCCAGGATGACGATCGGGTCACCCATGACACTGGGAAGTCCCACACTGGGCTCAGTGACAGACGGGAACTGGATTCCGGATCTGGATTCAAGATCAGGATCAAAGGCAAACAAACAGAGTCCTCCTCGGACGGCCACCACTGAAGGAAGAAAGCCGACCCTTAGATCCCTCAGCTTTTATACTGAGCCTGATGCAGATGGGATGGAATACCCTGTTGGTCAGTTTTGGGTCACCTGTCCTGTCCGTTCCTCCCCGCAGGTGCGACCCCTCTACACTTTTCTGCTGCCGACCCTCCAACGGGGCAAGTAACAAAGTGAGCTGCCCGTGGGGGTTACAGCAATAACTATAAGCAGGAGCCTCTCCGCATACCATGCCTGGGCATCGGCTATAAACAATCAGGTCTTACCACTCCGGGAGCTAACAGTGCCTGCACAACGCGCCGTTCATTTCAGAGGTCAGTTAGTTACAAGAAGCTTAGCTAAAAAGTAAAATTACCGAACAGAAAATTGCTTCTGTTTTACCTCAAACCGGGACAATCCATCATTTAAGCCTCAACAGTCTGAATACCCAAGAGTCAAGATTTCTGAAAGAACGGGTAAGCTGTTCATCGTAAGGCAAGTTCAAGGCAACGTGTGCTGCAGATGGCTGGCCATCAAAAACCATCATTTGGTTTTAAGAGAGAGGTTTTAAGGAAAAGGCTGCGATAATAGAAAGCTGTGTTACCTTAAAATCACTTAAGTTCTGGAAAGCAAATCCTGACAGCACTCAGAAAGTAATTTGAGCTTTTCTGTTTGGTCTTTAGTAATAAAAACAACTGGGGGCAGGATGCCATTATTGGAGTTAAGATACATCTTCACTCAATGAAGAACATTCCAGTTTATATTTTCCCTATGTGACAAGTCTTATTTACCTTTACAATTTTTATAGGTATAGCTTCCATTTCTAAAAGACCATCCTTTTCTGTTTTAAGTTTCTTCAATTATAAATGAAGGATTTTCCTAAGGTTTGCTGGTGTTCATCTGATACTTTTGGAAAGGTATTCCTTACACACAGGTTTTCTTGCAATACACAGGAATGTAACTTACTGAGTAAACCTATTTCTGGGATTTCTAGGATTCTAAAGCAACCCCCTGAGTAAGACAGAGGACTGAAAAAGGAGAATTTGCGGCCACCTTGTTCATGCAGGTTCTGAGCCTACCAACAGTTACAGAAGTGCATGCGCATCGCCACAGAAGCGTTCTTAAACACGTAAGCCAGTATGCACGGTCCACTCCAAGGTTCATGAGACGCTTCTTCCATTTGGCCTCCCACCGGTCCCTTAGAAGAGATGCAATTATTTGGGCAGTGGCACTGATGGAGCAATTTTTCTGAACGCAGCACACTGACCTACTACCGCTTTGATTTGGCCCACAGTGGCACCCCAAAACAGGGACCAAACTCTATGTCTGCTCCATCCTGAAAGGGTCTGCAGAATGACGGCACGTTTGTTTTAAGTGTTACCTCCAACTGCAGGTGGTACAACTTTTTATGCACTAGAATACTCAGCTGACAGTCCTAAGAGGATCTGGAAATATTTTCTGAAGGGCAATGACCTTGCTTGCGCCTACTTTGACAATAACAGGAATCAGTTAGAAGATTTTTGGAAATAAAAAAATAATTTAATTTCTGTCCTTACCTCTGTCCACAGGCTTTTCCAGGGTGCTAACGCTCTGTACGCATTGCTCTGCCCTGTCCACACTTTGCTGGACCAGTTCCAGTTTCAGGATCAGAACATCCAGCTCTGTGGTTATGGCTATATGCCCTGCACAAAATGCAACCTCAGCAGGTATGAGGTTATCAATGTGTAAAATTAAGGAACGTTCGAAGTCTAACACAGTCAAATTCTGGTTTATGACCAAGTATTTCAACCGGAACATGACTAGTTTGTTTTTGCAGCCCACAAGAAGATCTCCATTTACAGGACAACACGAAATGCACAGGGGAGGATCCGAAAGCGGCATTTCCACAATTGACATCTGTTCTTTCAGGGTTTCACTGTATGACTCTTCCATCTTGTGACCCACCATCCGAACACAAACACGAGAGCTCCCCGCAGACATGCATCTCCAGTTCACATACGCTCTGAGGAAAGTGGCTCTGCTTTTTTCTTCAATTGTCACCAGATAGTCTCCTTAAAAGAAAGCAGCAGTACTGATAAGCCATCGGAGACTAGAAGACGCAGTTCTTGCGCTCTTTACCTGCTGTAGCACATTACAAAGAACATCTGACATTCTCAAACCTTACATAAAATTCCAAAAACAGTTTTGTCTCTAACAAAATCCACAGCTTCTTTGCTGGATGGCACACGCTCCACATACCATCAAAAGAAAAGGGCTTGTAGATCTGGGCCCAGCCTAACCCCTAAGGGGACCCCCGCCGCGAGCCGGGGCTGCAGACAGGGTGTTGTCCCCCCCAAAAAAAACTCTCACTCACGAGAAGACGTTTTGTGCTCTGGGGAGCGGGGAAAGTCCCGGACTCCGCCGCCGCCGCCGGGCTGCCAAACCGAAACGGAGAGGCAGGCCCGGAGCCGCGGCTCCCCGCGGGCCGCGGCCTGACGCGGGAGACAGCGCCGGTGCTGCCCGGGCACCCCCCGCCAGCCCCGCACGGCTCCCGGCCCCTTACGGCTCCCGGCCCCGGCCCCCGCGGCCCGGCCCGGCCCGCCCGCTCCAGCGCCCGCCCGCCTCACCCCCCTCCCCGCCCGGCGCGGCGCGGCCCATCCGCCCGCGCCCCGGCCCCCGCGGCGGGCGGCACCGACCTGCCCGGCTGTGCGCCATGCGCAGCACGGGTCCCAGCGTGGCGAAGGAGCCCAGGGGCTCGCAGCGGCCCTGGTCGCCCAGGGCGAACGCCTCCACGCGGCAGCTGGCCGCCGCGCTGGCCACGAACAGCACGTCGCGGCCGCAGCAGAAGCGCGCGGGCTGCCGCTGGCACGGCACCACGCGCTGCGAGCCGAAGGGGTGCAGGTTGTACAGCCGCACCATCGCCCCCGCGCGCCGCCCCGACAGCGGCCGCCGTCACCGACTGCGCGCGGCGGCCCCCGTCCCCGCCACGGGCGGCTCCGCGCGAGATCGTGCGTGGCGTCATCGCGACGCCATCGCCGCGTCAGCGCCCCCGCGCGGCCCCGCAGACAGACCGTACGCGTCGGAAAGCGGTGCGCTTCGGGGCAGCTGTGGCTCCCGCAGCCCTTTTTCTCCCTCCCGGTTTTACAGAACACGGGGGGGGGGGGGGGGAAGGCCAAACCTACAAAAAAACCAAAGCAAAACCTAAAGTTTTTTCTCCTATTCAGGACTAAAAAAACTTAAAACTCGTGGGTCAGCAGTTTTTACCTGAGCTGCATCCTACCATTTACCTGTTCCCAAGTGTCTGTAAAGCCGTACCCATTTGAACGTACTGCGAAACATCAGGGTTTTTTTTTCTAGGTCAACGTCGGAATGTAAAAAAACGTCAGTGCTCTTTTAAAGCAGGTAACAGATCTGCTCCTTTATTTTCCTTTCGCCTGAATCAAATGCAGGGGCATGTGGTGGTTGGAAATTTTTTTTTTTTTTTGAGTATCAAGTTTTATGTCATCGGGAAGCAATCTGTGAGTCAGCAGTAGTTCTGCCGTAAGCAGCCGGGTGAGCCGCTGGAGCGCAGCACTGCACAGGGACCTGCCCCGACTGCAGGGCCCGGGTGAAGCCAGCATGACCAGGAAAGGTGCTCGGGGAAGAAGAGGTTCCCCTGTATTGTGTGGACGGGCCTGGAACGGTCATCAGTGCTCCAACAACCTGAAGCAGAAGCTGTTTCCTGCTTGTGAGAAACCAAAAGTCAGAGAGTACGTCTCAGAACACCATGGGATCCCAGGAAAGTGCACACAATTTCCCAATCTCCTCTATAATTTGCACAAGACTAGACACTACCAAAACCTGAGATCCCAAATAGCCCTTACTCAGTGAGCAAGTGTACACATAAATAGTACAGGAGAAAAAATAACAGAAGGTGGAACCTTTAAAGCTTTATTTGAAAACAATCGAACAAGTGAACAGGGTTCTGCAATTCTTTTGGCTTTTTTAGTTTTTCCAGACTTCAGTTCTCTAAATATTCATCTCCTTCTTCAGCCTCTGCTTCTACTGAGTCTATGCCAACTTCTTCGTAATCTTTTTCAAGGGCAGCCAGATCTTCCCGGGCTTCAGAAAATTCTCCTTCCTCCATTCCTTCCCCAACGTACCAATGTACGAAGGCACGCTTGGCATACATGAGATCAAACTTGTGGTCAAGACGAGCCCACGCTTCAGCAATTGCAGTCGTGTTACTCAGCATACAGACAGCGCGCTGCACCTTCGCCAGGTCACCGCCTGGCACCACAGTTGGAGGCTGGTAATTAATGCCTACCTTCAAGAAAACAAAAACTTTCCTTATGAGTGCTGAGGCTTAAAGACTTATTTCTGTTAATCATTAAACATCACTATAGTTATGCACAAATAAAATACGTTATGGTTACTGTGCACTTCATCAAAATATTAAACAGGAACATCACAACACTGCAGAACGACCATTACCTCTGAATACAACACAATTCCTAACAACTCAAACATCCAGCACTGAAAAAGCTACACAAGTACCTTGAATCCAGTTGGGCACCAGTCCACAAACTGAATTGTACGTTTAGTCTTGATGGTAGCGATGGCTGCGTTGACATCTTTGGGAACAACGTCCCCTCTGTACAACATGCAGCAGGCCATGTATTTGCCGTGGCGAGGGTCGCATTTTACCATCTGGTTGGCAGGTTCGAAACATGCGTTGGTGATCTCGGCCACAGATAACTGCTCGTGATATGCTTTTTCAGCAGAGATGACAGGGGCGTATGTTACCAGGGGGAAATGGATTCGTGGGTATGGAACAAGGTTAGTTTGAAATTCCGTCAGGTCTACATTGAGAGCTCCATCAAAACGCAGTGAAGCGGTGATGGAGGAAACAATTTGCCCAATTAATCGGTTTAAATTGGTGTAAGTGGGACGTTCAATGTCAAGGTTACGACGACATATATCATAAATGGCTTCATTATCTACCATAAAGGCACAGTCTGAATGCTCCAGTGTCGTGTGGGTAGTTAGAATTGAGTTGTACGGTTCCACTACAGCTGTGGAAACTTGTGGTGCTGGATAGATCGCAAACTCTAGTTTAGATTTTTTTCCATAGTCAACAGAGAGCCTTTCCATAAGCAGGGACGCAAACCCTGAACCAGTGCCTCCTCCAAAACTATGAAAGATAAGGAAACCTTGCAGCCCTGTGCACAGATCTGCCTATAATGCAGTGGAAAAAAAAAGTGGGAGAAAAGAAGTTATTGATGATTTTGGAGAAAACAGTATTAAAATAATAATTCAAAAGCATTTCCTTCTTAAGTTTGCTGGTTTTTATTATAACAATCTAAAACTAACAATCTTGAAAGGTGGTCTTCCTCTTTTCTTGCATGTGTTTTATTCAAAAGTATCAGTGCCTCCGCATAACTTTTTCTGAATAGGACTACTTTAAAAGTTGCTTATTGTCTTTGATCCATTTTAATACTTCTGTAAGGAAGAGCAGCTGTGTACCACTGTGACCAGTTACTATAAATTCCAGCTGAGTGAGAGCTTTAGAATCTATGTTCCCATTCTAGCTTTCAGCAAGTATCAATCAGATGTTGAAAACAAGGTGTTTTTTTTTTTTTTTAATTTTTGCGATTTTAAATAGACAATCACTATTTCACTTTGAATCACATCATCCTACAGGAATTTCTGACAATGCAATGTCAAGATTAAAAAAAAAAAAAACAGAGAAATAATTAAACTTGCTAAGCATTCGACCAAAACATGAGGTTCAGAGTACTAGAAATATTTTGCATGACACATAATGGCATGATTCAAACTGAAAATAACAAACAAAAAAGTATAACGTTGTTATACTCAAAACTTTTATAATGCTTCTGAGGTACCCTTAAAATACTTTCAAATAATGGTATTTCAGAGCCTAAAAAGTTTTAAGTTTTACTGACTGAATTTTTATTTAACTGGGGGAGGGGGCAGGTAGAGCAAGGAGATAAGAATTTTGTTTTGTTTTAAACCATCAACTATGCACAAAATTCTTAGGGAGAAAACGCATCAAGCCATCGTTATAAATAGCTACACAGCTGTGTCAATTATTTTAAATACTGATTTGCAGCACGAATTCTTACCAGTTTGCGAATGCGGTCTAGCACTAGATCGACAATCTCTTTTCCAATGGTATAATGGCCTCTGGCATAATTATTGGCTGCATCTTCTTTCCCAGTAATGAGCTGTTCAGGATGGAATAGCTGCCTGTATGTGCCTGTACGTACTTCATCTACAAAGAAACAAAATACCACAACATAAATTTGATCTGTTTGTTTCTGTGTGCGCTGCCTGGTGACTACACACTAAGTGCACATGTCAAAAGAGTGTAGACAGCATCACTGACTATATGCAGCTTGTCCAACTAGCCTAAAAAGTTGGCAGAACTTCATCCCCTTTGCTTAGGGGAAAACATCAGGCACTCACAAAGCAGCATTTGCACCCAAGAACACTCAGAAAACTACATCACAGGTACAGACAAGATTCCGGATAGCAATTAAACAAAACTCTGGATGCAGTGCAGCAGTGTAGAAAGATTATCCAGACTGTAAAAAAGTTCTATTGTTTTTCAGATGTTGTTACCTGTAGACCATTATTCCATTTCTTCGAAATAATAGCTTCAAATGTCAAAACGGCATCCAGGCACACACTTTTCAAATCTACAGTGTTCTGAACAAACAAAAACGACTACACTGAAGATCTTTAATGTTGGGTACATACCAACTACGGTTGGCTCGAGGTCCACAAACACTGCTCTGGGAACATGTTTACCAGCTCCTGTCTCACTGAAGAAAGTGTTAAATGAATCATCTCCACTTCCCATAGTTTTATCGCTCGGCATTTGGCCGTCAGGCTGGATCCCATGTTCAAGACAATACAATTCCCAACACGCATTGCCAATCTGAACACCAGCCTGACCAACGTGGATGGATATGCATTCACGCTGCAAATCAAAAACAGAACGATAACGAGATATGGGGCTACCTGTCTTCTAGATTTTATTCTCATAATAACTAGCTACCTGTGGGTTGTATCTTTGCACGATCCTTCTCTGCTGCTATTAGTCTAGTGGAAGGTATCCTGGCCCTGGCAGAGGGGTTGGATCTAGATATTTAAGGTCCCTTCCAACCCAAACCATTCTGGGACTCTATGATTACCTGGTTGCTCTTTAGTGATGATTTAACTGATCAAATTGTCTGCTGCTGGCAAGACTCTACTCACCTTAGTTCACCTGGGCTGACTTTGAGAATGTTAGATCTTAAAGACAACATAGTCTCTATGAGCACACAGGGTGAACAGAGATTCATCATTCCTTACCATGCCGCACTTTTATTATTCAACATTCTGCCTAGTCCCCTTTTCACCTTCCTTTAGTTTTGGAAGACTTCTTTATATAACATCCCCTTGATTGGTTTCCAAATGATGTACTGGGTAACTGTGGCAAGAATCTTTCCTGCACAGGACCACTTAATATATTTTCCTTTAGTGCCCTCGACCCCACGTTTTACCACTCCCCGGGGCCCTGCGGCCGCCCCTCGCCACCGGCACCAGCCCCGCGCGCGCCTCACCCCTCCCCGCCTCGCAACCGCCGCCGGCCCCGCCCCCCGCCGCAGCCGTTGGCTGCCGCTCGGATCCCGCTCCGCTGATTGGCTATGCTTTCCCGCCGCCTCTGCCTTCAGTCAGCCCCGCGCCTCCCGCACGTCTCGCCTCACCAGTTTCTCGGCCTCACCCCCCTTGAACTATTAATTCTCTAATATTAATGTAATAATAACTAACTAACTTCTCTCCTCCCCAATCCTGACGTACTGCTACCGCGGGAAGACTGCCCGCAAGCCCTGCCGCAGCACGCTCAGCCATACCCCCTCCCTCCAGACTGCTGCCGCCGCCGCCGCAGCAGCACTCCCAAACACTCTCCCCTGCGCTGCCCTCCCCTTCCCCTTCCCCTCACTCTTTCCCTTCCTTCTCCCTCTCCCTCTCCCTCTCCCCTCCCCAGCCGCGGGGCCCGTTCCCCACCATGACGCCTCGCTAAGCTCCTGCCGTGCTACCGCCACCCGTCGAACAGCACCAACGGTCGGGGCCCAACGGCCGCCGGCCTGTCGCGCTCGCGCGCTGGCTCCCCATTGGCTGTCCCCCGGGCGGTCTAGAGGCGAACGGAGACCGCTGATTGGCCGAGGCGCCCTTCGCCCCACGTGAGGCGATGATTGCCACATGCTCTGCCGACGGCGCGCGAGCAGCGGTGTCCTCCCTCCCGTCTCCTTTTTCCCTTTCCTTTCTCCCAGAACGTCCTTCTCTCCGGCGGACAGCAGACCCCCGCCACGCTCCGCAGATCGCAGCCTGCCCGGAGGTTTGTCCTGGTGGGCAGAGGGGGCTGGAGTCGGTCCCTGCTCCGCGAGGCGCGGCGGCGCTCCTACCGGCGCAGAGATTGTTCTTCTGTGGCGTTGGCTCTGCCTCACAGGCCACCAGGTCCCACTGAAAGAAATCTAGCCAAAGCCCTCGCTTATTTTAATGTACTTCTAGTCAAGATTGGGGAGGCAGGCATTACAATCAAATGGTCCTTTTTTTTTTTCTTACCGAGACTATTTTTTTACCTTGGGCATAGCTTATTCGCAGCCTTGTACAGTAGAAATATACAGTCTAGATCATTATCCTTAGGAGAGAGGGAATGCGAGTTGGAGAAAATGCTTAGAGGGAGCTGCCTGAAAGTGGAAATGGGAGAAGAAATTGGCCGTGGTGTTACTAACGCCAGCCTATTGACGCTCTGCGCCAGTAAACAGCATCCTCCCTCTCTATTTAAAAAACGCTGAGCTGAGCAAAAGGCGCTTCTCTGTGTCAGGGCTCTGCCCACAAGGCTTATTTTGGGTTATTGGGGGCAGTTAAGTTCTGTTGCCCACTGTGTATCTGTGGTTCTAGGAGAAAATCTTTCGAAAGAAACTACAAAATAGTGTTTTGTCGTTGGGTTTTTTTTAAAGATTGAAGCTAGCATATTTTTCTATGAGATGCCAGTTGTTCCGATGCAAGTTTCATACAATTTTTTAGATGAGGTTTCACAACCAATTGCACTTAAAGCTACATCTGAGGGAAGAATTTAAAACTGAGATTAGTACCTGGTTCCTGCTATCATTTTGATTTTTTATTTTTTTTTTAACAAACCTTTTTAGAAAAGCAGTTTATACCAGGGAACTGGTGCAAATATGGCCACATTCTTACTAAACAGATTTTTCCCAGTTGTACTCACGAATCCAACACCAGGATTTTTACCATTTTAAATTTCTGTTAGTTTTATATGGTCAATGTGCTATGGAATATTGAGCTGAAGGAGATCTATGACATGACTTGCTTTAATTTACACATGCTATTGTGTACATAATTTAAATATATGTATGTATCTCTGGTTAGGTTGTGGATTGGGCTGGTTCATCACCAAGTTCTTTAATACACAGAGGACTAGGAGTGAGCAAGTAAGATAACCCTCACGCACATATAATCATATCCTAAATTGATCCTGGTATTAGTGGTGAGGTTATATTTAAAGTACCAAAGGCTGAAGTACTTCCTTTATTATGGAGACTTTCAACCGTTCTGTGTAGAAAAGGCTTGCAAAGACAAATTAATTTTGTACTAAGGATGAACTAGTTTATGGTTGAAATTTTACTTTGGCCTTAGAGTTAGTTTAAAGCCCAGGACAGAATTGTTTTAAGAGGTAGGTGTACAGCTAGATTCTGAAAGTAGTAGGCCTAATGAAGATTGCCATGATAAAAGAGAATGTAATTCTGTCAGTCGGTGCTTCATCCATCCTGAAGCTTATCTTTGGCAACGTGGCCTGTTTTAGATGAAGTTTAGAAACACCAAAGTAATTTGAAAATAGGCCTATCTGGGCGCTTTTTTTTTCATTATTTATATATTGTTCTCATTTTAAAGGTGCCAGACGCTTTATTGTGTTCAGTTCTTTATGCTGATTTACATCCATGCAATCATTGCTCTTTATCGTGTGTTATAACTCCATTTTGAAGCAGAAAAGTTGGTAAAATTTCTCTTGAGAGTGAAAAATCTGTTTGAATTACTTTACATAAACATTGCATTAGAAGGGCCAGCTCTAAGTGTAGGCACTTTCTTGTGTAAAGTCCTAGCTTCCATCATACAAAGCCTGGAAAACCAGACTGGTAAGAATCAGATGTTGGGCAGAAGCCCTTTCTGAAACAAAGATAGCACCACTCAGCAGCAACAGCATATTTCCTGTGATCATCTTTTCTTTGGATCCGCCAGCCTGAGTCTACTGGGCTTGTCATCACTGCTTTTTGTCCCTGTTCCATCCCTTTCCTTTTCTGGAAGAGATACAGGGAAAACAGTACGGTGCTGGGAAGTCTTGAAGCAACGCTTAAGCTGAATGCAATCCTGTATTTAGTTTGGAAAACAAAAAAAGATGAGAGGGCACACGTATTTGCTTGTGAAGTTTATCCTTTTTATCTTTGGGGTTTTCTTTTTATGAATAAACTACCAAAATTAAGGTTTCTTTATGTTCTACTTTAATATATTAATATCAAAATGTATTATTATAAAATTGTATTGGATGATTTGAAAACAAGTATCATCTCACAGATCTTTCTGTGAGTAGCTTTTCTGCAGAAGTTATGGAGGTGACTTTAAATGTTGGTGGTTTTCAGTACAAATGACAGATTATGCTGCAAAGGTGGCCCTTTTTGGACACGCCCCTCAGTGTATGCAGGACAGAAAGCAAGCTTTGAAGGGACAATACCTTTAGTTTTGTTTAGACAACATTGTCTTAATGTAATAGAAGTATCCCAAGGCGATATGTATGTTTCTGAAAGTGATAGTGCCCTTAACGTCATTGCTCCTGTTTTCCTTCTGCAACTCGCATCTGATAGAGATGTGCTTAGTGTGCATTTGCATCTGAATTGTACACATGCTTGTTTGTCTGTTTGAATCTTGAAACGCGATGGATTAGTAAAGGTTGACAGACTTTATATTAGAATAAAATGTTATGCCCTTATTATATTGGGTCTCTAAATCCATTGAGGGTCTTTAGATATTTTGGCTAAGATTTTTTTTCTGTTTTCCTTATTCCCTTCCCCCTTCCTGTCCATTTCCTCTTGCAAGTCCTTTCACATTTTTTTAAAACTTCTGTTATACATTTTCATTCTCTTACTATTTTATCTGTAAATTATTCCTATGTTGGTATAAACCAGTCATTCGGAGGCCTATTCTTTACTCTCCTGCAGTAAAATGGAACTTTGGGTACAGGCCAAGATAGGATAGGGTCTGAAATTGGAGAGGGCAAAAGTGGCCATGACATTATTTTTAGCACACCATCATCCTTGGGACATCAGTATTTCCAGTAACTTCCTAGTTAGTGACAACACTTACGAGTATATCATTCTTAACTTCTCATCAATATGTCTAATACATTTTAACATAACTGTAGGCAATACACTGCTTGGGCCCTTCCTCCTTACCAAAACTATTAAGTATCATTTGGATGCTAAGTGTCTCGTTTGGAGAAACATAGAATTACTCACAAATAGAGTATGCCTTGATTGGCGGAGAGGTTTCAAGTATTATTATAATTCACTAGTAAATACAAAAAATACTTAAAATTGTTCCTGTTCAAACGTGTAGCAATCTTAAAAATCAAAGTTCTATGTGAAAGGAAGAGAGCGGGGAACTGTGCAAGTCATAGCATTTCTGACTGCAAGACATTCTCTGTTGTAGGTTTTCATGGAACTGTGGATGTTGGAAGCTCAGTCTTAGACTCCACTTCTCAGGTCTCCTGGCTTGCCCACGAGTGGATTCCCTTCACTCTGCCACATGCCTTGCTGAAGACTTAGGAAGCAAACAGGAACCAGTCCAGTTTGCAGAAGAGCTTCTGTTGGAAAATTACTGTAAATGAACTCTCTTTGTCACTTTTGGTTTTGATGAATGTGCGAGTTCTTATGGGAGAATGTTCTATCTTTCTTTTTTTCACCAAAATAAGTCTAATAGTTTCCTAGAATCTTGTCTTACTACAGTTTTCCTTGTGAGTATATAGCTTTAATTGTAAAAGCTATAGTAGAAGTTTTACAACAGTATTTGTGACCTGCAAATTTGCACTGACCAAAACAGGTACACAGAGAGATTTTAAACTCCACCTTGAACCACTGTTTCTTGAAAATGTGTCAGTAATTTAGTGAAAAAGTGTCTTACCTAGAAAACTACACTTCTGTGTGAAAGATCTCTGTAGACAGAAGTTAAAATTGGCTTCTAAAAGATGGAATAAGTCAGTCAAAACTCTTTAGGACCGTGGCAATACCTGTGTAAATCTAAAGAGAAGTTATGTATTCACATAGAAGAAAATTCTATCAAAAATCAATCTAACAATCTGAGTTTTCTTTTATTGTCTTTGCCTCTGACAAAGTTAGTCTGGCAAATCTATTATAAGCCCACGAATTTATACATCAGATACATTAGATTTTAATGCTAGGACCTTTGCCCTGGTGATAATCCTAATAAGAGAATCTGTTGGCGAAGTTTAAGGGTAAGTAATTGAAAAACTGGGATTTGGCTTCTTTTTGTCGTTGTTTGTTGGGTTTTGTTCAGTCTTTTTTTTTTTACATTAACTTGCATCTTTAGATAAAACTGTGTAATTTTCTTTCATCTAGCAAACAGGTTTATCCAACAAGATTGCTGCACAAATCTCTTTTTGACAAAACATTTCTTTCAATGGATAGCAGTGGCTGCCTCAGTGACTTCATGGAAGTATTTATTTTCAATTATTTAATAGAATGGAACGGTGCCCTGGAAGGTGGGTGAAAGTATTCAGTTTTTAGCAAAGGAAGCTTTTAAGACTCATCCTCTTTTTTTTTTTTTAACAGTAGGCCAACGAAGAAGAAAAATTCTATTTTCCTCAGCTATTGTTGGTTGCAGCAAGCACCTATTTGACTGAAACTACAGGTCATTTGGTTACAATTTTGGGGAGAAGCTGTACAACTCCAGAGTGGTTTCACTTAAGTGACATGAAAATATTTTTCAAAAGGCTCTATCCTGCAAGGATATAAACGCTTTTAATTGTCACCACCACCACCAATGGTCGACGAGTTCACACATAGATATTTCAGCAACGTACCATTCCTGCATACAGCAGTGTACCATAGAGTTTCATCTTATTTAGCATATTAGAGGTGCTGCTTTATCTTATTATAAGATAAAACTTTCAGAAATCACATTCGGACAACCTCATGCCTTGCCCTTTGCATCCTCTTTCGTTTTCTCGGCGTCTCTGCAAATTCGTCAACGTTTTCTTGTTTATAACTTACGGTTAATTGCACGTGTTCTCTGCCACTAAAGATTATTTTATAACCACTATAGCTTATTTTAGCACTATCGCTCGTCGAGCAAGGTGTACTGATGGCCCGGACCCACCGAAGCCCGCCGGGCGCTCCTATGGCGCCGCCGGAAGGCGGGGGGCGGGAGAGAGGCAGCCCCGCCCCTCCGCCGTGTCCTCATTGGCCGGCGCCTGCGAGGCCTCCGGCCAGGATTGGTCGTTGCTGGGTGGGGTCCGGCGCGCTGCCTCACGGTCGGGGAGCGGCGGCGGGAGTGGCGCGCGTTGGCCTCGGCGCCCGGGAGCGCGGCTGCCGCCATGTCGCGGAGGCTGCACAAGTGAGGGGGCGGGGGGCGGCGGGCGGCGGCGGTCCCCGGGGTCCGGTCCGGTGCGGTCCGTGCGTGTGCGTGCCGCGCCGCACCGCGGCGGGTTCCGCCTGCGTTCGGCCGCTTGGCGCCGTACCCTGCGAGCGGCGGGCGGGCGGGCTGAGGTGACCAGCCTAGAAACTCGGGGCCTCCGCCGCCCGGTTCCCGTCCTTGCCGACGCTGGGTGCCAAGGCTGTTCGCGCGGCTGGGGCGTTCGTGCAGCGCTCCCCTCAGCAGGACAGCGGCAAAATGGCCGGTCAGCTCCGGGCTGGCCCAGCCGCTGTGAGCTCTCAGCAAAGCCTGTCGGGGGCGTTTGTTCCGTTAGAAAAGGGGGTGCCGATTATGCTGTAGCTTTGCATTTGCAAAAGAAACCAAAGTTTGTTATGCCAAGCTCTGAATAACTAGCGTATGGAAACTGATTACGTTGACTGGCAGTGCTCTTAAATTAATCCAGTACCACAGTGGGGTAGTTTGGGGCTCTACCAAAGGTCCTGATTATTATGTATCTGTTGAAACTTGTATTGAGATTCTGTCGTTTTGTATTACTCGATTAAAACAACTGTTAGTGAGTCAGCCTTCACTGCACCGTGCATTAAATGCACGACCAGAGCCGGTTCCGTCCCCCGGTGTGCCGCAGCGGCGGTTACCGCCGCGCCCCCGCCGAGAGGGGAACAGGGCTGACGGGCACACAGTGCCACTACCCGGGTCAGGGGAGAGCCGCTGGTTAAAGTCCGTTGTAAAGCAGCGATAGTAGATGTCAAGGTGTCACAACTTTTGTGGAGACAGGCATGAAGTCACACAGCGTTGTTTAGTTACAAATGGGGTTTTTTAACCTTTTCTTAGATGAGAAAAATCGGTGTTGGGAAAAAACAGGGAAGTTTTGCTGTCCCAGGTGTAATTAGAGATGTAACTGAATCTGGAGAATTCGTAATGTTGTTGACAATGCCGTGAGGGAAGGTAGGGTAGAATGCACAAATATCGTAGTTCAGTCAGTTAGGTTGTCAGCTCTTTATTGCAATTGGCTTAAACTAATTTATTGGGGATTAAAAAACGGCAGACAAAGTTTTGTCCTAATGTGGAACTTTTTTTTTAAAGTTTCCAGGTAAATATCTGAATAAAGTTGTAAAATTGGGGTTTACAGGTAACCTTATATAAAGGGGTAAAACACATTACAAGGAAACAATAATTCTATTATTAATATTGAAGTCATTGTCCCATATTTCACGCTTTGTCTTTCTGCAGAGATTCTGCAAGAGGATGGTCTCAACGTAACATCTACAGAGGAGAGAGAAACTTTTCCCGTTTTTCATCTTCTGACTTTTATTCCAGTCTTGGATTGGAAGACTTCCTCTCTGTAGGTGACACTTCTGGAACAGAGGAGGATACAGACTCAGCTGTCTTATATGGAACTTTGAGAGGAAGTGTTGTTGGATTACGATATTACACAGGGATTGTAAGTGCACGATAAATTATAAAGCAGAAGAAAAAGGTTTTGTCAGCTTTGGAAAAAATGCGTTTAGTTAAATTTCAAGAATTCCTAGAACTTTTGACCAAGTATAATTTTAATAGATTTTTTTTTCCTAACTTGCCGTATTTGGCATTCTGCATGGGAAGTACTTAATCTAAAACTTTTAATACAAAATCTAGTTAAGGTAGCAAGCTTTCAAATCTGGTTTAGGTACTTGGTAGTTCTGCTCACCCACATAGAGCAAATGAAAATGACAGAAAACAAGAAATTAAATAGGTCTTTGAAATGTTTGCACAGACAAGAAGGGATGTTTATTCCCTTGCAAAATGTGTTAATGGTTGAAGGTAACTCTTGCTCTTAGGAATGCTTTTGAAATTGCTGACATCTATCAGGTAGCTCTTCTGTAATGCTTTTGATATTTTCAATAAGTAGTATGTTATTAGACTGACTGAACAGAATGCTATACCAAATTAAGCTTCACAATATATAGGTAAATGTATATTAGATACTTCTGCAAATAATTTGCAACTAAATGAATGGGTGTTTGTGTGTTTGTTTTGCTGTGTTAGGTTAATAACAATGAAATGGTTGCACTTCAGAGGGAACCCAATAATCCTTATGATAAAAATGCAGTGAAAGTAAATAATGTGAACGGAGACCAGGTAGGTCATATAAAAAAAGAATTAGCGGCAGCATTGGCAGGCATTATGGACAACAAACTGGCATTAATTGAAGGGTAAGTGAGAAGATTATTCTTTGGTTCCATGAATATAAATAATGGGAATTCTTTTTGTTGCTACACTAGGAAATTCTGAAAACTATTTATAAGTGTTCTCTCTTGACAGAAATGGCAGCTCTTGGTAATAAAATTAAAGCTGCGTGTTTTCATACTCTTTATTCTTTTGTTGAGCTACTTGCATACAGTTCATTCTTTCCCGTATATGATAAATGTAGAAACACTAGTGAGAGCAAATTCCTTAAAGACTCTTAAATTAACTGCACGTGGTGGTTTGTCTAAAAGGTTTATGATGTATGAGTACTAGCACTTATCTGGAACATTCTGTGTTTTGATGAAAATAAGCACTTTAGAGTACCACTTGCTGAAGACATATCAAGGGTTATTCTAAAAATTTGAACAGTTACAAGATTACCGCTGTGGGTTTTTTTCCTGGTTTTTTTTTTTTTTTTTATCAGGGTTGTCCCTTATGGAGCAAAAAATGCCTTTACCATGCCTGTTCAAATGAGCTTTTGGGGAAGAGAAGAGAACAAGGAAGCAGTGCTAGATCAGCTAAAAAGGCACGGATTTAAATTGGCTCCTCCTCTGAAAGGTAAGCCTTGAAGTTTTGTTTTTTTTTCCTTGTTAAAATACTCAGATTGAACTTGCCACTGGTTGAAAGAAATGCTTAAGGGCTTAATCCTTGTTGTAGTCTTGTCATTCACAAAATTATTTTTTAACTTACTTAGGGAATAATGCAGAGTCCTTGGCTATTAATTTTAAACTTCATAGGAAGTATACTTTTGTGTCCTGTCTTTCATGTTACCTGCCAGCAATTGGAGATGCATTTGAGCAATCTCAGAAATATACTCAATTCTGTAAATTCCGTAAAAATCCGTAATGATCCCTGCATTTCTCTGCATTCAAAAAAAAAAAAAAAAATAAATTAAGAAACGGGTTAGACCCTTTCATAGGTTGAGGGTTTCAGGGACAGTGATGCTTTTTAGCAGAGTGCTAGGATGTGAATCTTATTAATGAGGTGTGAGCAAATAGAGATGAGATGTCTGAACAAATAAACTTAGTAGACCTGATGCTTTGCAGATCCAACCTTGCACAAAAAGCACCTGTGCTCCTGGAACTAGGCTTCGTGGAAGCAGTGGTAGTCAGGAGTACAGATGCATGCAGAAATAAACACTTGGTGAGGGATATATATGTAGCAGGATTTCAGTTTCTATTGTATAGGTTCTATTGCACATAGTTAGTGTAAAAAGAATTTGAGGTAAACAAACATCTTGTGTTATCAGTCATCATACTGTTACCAAGTCGAATTTCATGTTACACAACAGTTTCTAAGAAACACAGTTGCCATCTCCAGAGATCCCAACCCATAGCCTGTGAGTCTTACAAAGCTTTGTGGAAAGCCTTTGTGGCCAGTTGAAAGTAAAGGATAAATTGGGGCTAAAAGACACATAGTGAAAGATGCTGTCTTATAGCCCACAATCTGATGAGCATGGTTACTCATGTGCCAGTGAAGGCTGAGATTGGGAAGTCATCATACTGTTGTGTTTCAGATACTATCTTTTTAATGGCAAGTAGGTTCAGAATGTGGTTTTGGATCAAAGTGGATTTCTGGGAGAGCTGGTCCAAGTTACAGCGCTCCGATTCATGCTGCGGTGCAGTTGACAACCGAACAGGTTTGCATTTCATACTTTAAACACCTGGAAGTTGGAATTTTAACAGTGGGGACCTTTAACTTTGTCATTAGTGAAACAGTGCTCGTGAAAAGGAACTCTGTTGTTCTCAAATGAAAATAAAATCAGTCTTCCAGACTTTATCTTCAGATTTGGCCCAGGGTGATGGTTGAAGGGTTGGGTGGTGGTTTGTTTTGGGTTTTGCTTTTTGTTTGTTCTTTCAAATTAGAATGAAGTAATTACTTTAGTGAGTGTTGTAAAAGGATGCAAATGTATTTATCCATCCCTTCTCAAGCTCTTGTTTGTATTGGCATGTGGTTGTCTTGGAAAAATGAAGTTTATTTTATAGTAGTAGCTAACAAACATATTCCAGCAAATCAGGTCTAAAATGGTAGACCTATATACACTGATTACCATATGACAGGTAATTGTAATTTAATAGAGTAATTGGTTATTTATAGTGGTTATATTTAATTGCAATAATTTTAATTGCCATTTTTTTGTTCACTTATGCAGCTTAAAAGTGAATTTGACAAATTGTTTGAGGATCTGAAGGAAGATGATAAAAGTTGTGAAATGGAAGGAGCAGAGGTATTTTGTAAGCTAGAGACTGTTTTCTATAAAAATATAAATACTCAAACATCTGCATTTATCTTTGTCTGGAGACAGGAGATGCTTGAATCAGAAACAAATTTAGTAGATATAAAGGACTTCATAAAAAAATTTTTCTTCCGAAAACGGAATGTCATATTTGACATGCGTATAGTGCATAATGTACCTCTCTAATTTGCAGGCTGTTGGCACACTCTTGCTGCCCCATCAGAAGCAGGCCTTAGCTTGGATGGTTTCACGTGAGAACAGTAATGATTTGCCACCATTTTGGGAAGAGAGAAGTAACTGCTATTACAATATACTCACAAATTTTGCAGAAAAGCAGCGACCCAAAAATGTTCTTGGAGGAATACTGGCTGATGACATGGGACTGGTAATAATACTTAACAAGCTTGATTTTTTTTTTTTTTTTTTTTTTTTTTTTAATGCAGAATGCATGTGCGTATTTCTTGATTGGTCATTTGGTCCATTTTAATCTGTGGAAAATATGATGTTCTTTTCTGTTATGCAGGGTAAAACACTTACTACTATTGCATTGATTCTCACAAATTTTCAAGATGGCAAGCCTCTTCCTGTTGAAAAGATCACAAGTGATAAGTGTTATGAGGTGAGATAAAAAGATTGTTTATCAGAGTTAATATAGCAGTTAATGAAAAGCTTATGTGCCTAGTAACTTTCTGTGTGGTGAACTTTGTATACATGTAGAGAAAGTTACTGGAGCACATCAAATAAGAGACAGAATAGAGTAGATTAGTTGAAGGTAGGTGGACTGTGTTATTTCGGAATGTATAGTTGAGCTGTAGACTGTGTTATCTTAGGACCGTATGCTTAAGTATACTCCAAGGAAGATTCAATGAAGGCGTAAACATTTTCACTGTTAAGTTTTATAAATTCTTAAGTTTCTTACAGATTTCTCCTGTAGGCAAGTTGTGACTACACAAATAGAAGTGGGGTTTTTTTCTTGGGGTGTGCATGCATAGTTCCTGTGTGGTTTGGAGGAAATACCTGAAACAGCCACAATAGCAAGCAGAGTCTTGCTATAAAGTACATAAATAAATAAATAAATTTTGGTTTCTATTTTTGCCAAATACTTGAAGAGACGAGAGGAAACTACAGTTAGTGAACTAACAGTAATGTGCAAACTCTTCTTAGGTAGTGTAGTTCAAGCGCTTTTTGCTTTTGTTATGATACCATTTTCAAGACAATGAAATAAATTAAATGCTAGGATTAGGTGATTTATTATGGAATATTCCCTGGCAGTATTAAGGCTGAGGGTTTTGTTTCGTTTTACCATACTTGTCTAAATTGAACAAAATAATGCTTTGTGTTTGACCTCAGAATGTTAACTGGGAAATGTTATTAGTGTGTTTTCTCTCTAGGGCAGCTACATAGACTGAATTTCTCTCTGCCCATTTACAGTTTCGTTGAACTCTGTATGTGGCTACTAGAAAAAAAAAAAAGTATAGCTTTTTCAGCACCTTTCAGTGACTGACTGACTTACCATTGAGCAAGTCTTTCATGTTTCAGAGCAGTAACTAATCCCTGGTCAGATTAGTATAGTAATGTTCTTGGCATTTTTTCCAGTTGCTACAGTAAAGAATAAAAGTTTCCATTCCTCAATAGGAGTCTGGTACTAACAGCATGAACAGCGTTGGACGCAGACTATGTGAAGGTGACAGCAAATTATGAAAAGTCCAGTAATATTTGCATGATAATGTTATTACCTGGAGTACTCTTAGTCTGTGGTCACTGCTAATCTTCACAAACTCTTGACAAACTACATATCTCGGAAGTATTTAAAACGTTTCATTAAAGAAGTTGCAGTTGACATATATGAGAAGATCAAGTGCCTTGAGAGAAAGTTGCACCCTGTCAGGAAAGTTATCTCATCCAGGAAGTGAATTCTGGATCCTTTTTGCTTTCCTTTTTCCTTCTTGTAGATAAAACAGGAGCACTTATGCATCAGTTAAAATCTTGTTTGTTTAAACAGTGAATGTTAGTAGTTAAATTGTAATTAGGTTCTGTATTAAGTCACTTTTTAAAAAAAATATTTTTAAGTAATGAGCAAATGACAAGTATTTAGAAGGATTTTATCACACCTGTGGTTTTCAAGTTGTATCAGGAGAATTTGTAGATGTATATGAGAGACACTGGAACAAATTGCCCCGAGAAGCTGTGGCTGCCCCATCGCTGGGGGTGTTCAAGGCCGGGTTGGACGGGGCTGGGAGCAGCCTGGGCTGGGGGGAGGTGGCCCTGCCCAGGGCACGGGGGGACTGGATGGTCTTCAAGGTCCCTTCCAACCCAAAGCATTCTGTGATTCTATGAAAAAATATACTTGCTGTTAGTATGTTTTGTAACTCATCATGCTCTTGAAAATGACCAAAGAAATATATGGGGCTTAAAGTTTTGCAGTAACTGTCCCTTTCTGTCCTCCCATGCAAGGAATCTTAATATGGATAGTCTAACTAATAGCAGAAGAGAAATGAAAGGGACAGATAAAGAGAGAACACATTACTATGAACTGTCTCTGGTGAAAGCTTTTTTTTTATCAGTACTCTGGAGAGGAGAAAATGCAGACTTTCATGGGGGTCAGTATAAGTGTCACTAGAAAATCAGAACCTTTACCAAAGCTGAAATGCCTAGCAGCATCCAGGATTATTTTTTTTCCCCAAAGCATCAAGCATTTTAACAAGATACTATTTACAGCACTCGGGGAGAACCTGTTTCTGTTATCATTTAATCTGAAAAAGTGATGATAATGTCTTATCAAACCTTTACTTCACCACCATTTTTCATTCTGTTGTACATTAAATTGATACCTATTTCTTGAGTCTTTGCGAGTTTTGCCATCTTCAGGATTGTTTTAAACTCTTTTTTTGTATTTAAAAAATAATCTTTACTGAAGTTTAAATCTGGAATTCAAGCACGAATTTATTTATCTGAGTTGTAGCAAAACTGTTTCTGCAAGCACTGTTGCTTTCAGTTTTGATATAAACTCTGTATTAATGCGTTTTCTTTTTTGCATTTGCTTCTGATTAAGCTGTTATTGGCAGAAGGCAGAGGTTATCTTTTGCTCACTACCTGATAGAAGACCTTAAAAAAAAAAAAAAACTAAACCAAACAACTAAACAAAACGCACACACCCCCACACCCCCCTGTTATCCCTCCAACCCCTCCCCATGCACATCTATGGTGTTGCCACATTTTTTTCTATTAATATTGCTGTTACTCATTTAGTTTTGGCCAATGTAGAAATCATTAGTTAATAAGGTTTGGCCCGTAAGAAACCTTTACCATTTAGCATTCTTTAAAACTTCTTTATAGAACTTTACCCTTACTTTTAACAGCACAATGCTGACATTTGGTTTTTCCTCTTTTCTTGGCAGTTTGGTTTTGATCACCTGGAAAATCAGTACACATTTCATGACTTTGTAAATATTTAACATTGTTTTAAGAGTATTTTTATTTTTCATTTGTGATCACAGTTATCAGTAGTACTCGTCCCATGCAGAACTGAGGTTGTTTTACAGGAAGTCTGTACTTGTTCTTGATCAAGTTATGCTAAAGTTGGTTTGATAACCAAGCTGAAGACTATGTATATTTTTCATAAATACCAATTTCTTCTTTAATGAAGACTCTAGCAATGTGATGGTGCCTGGTGTTTCTAATGTTAAAAAGTTTGAAACTACTCCGTTGAAATACCCAAGTTGCCTTCCAAAAAGGTAGGTAGCTGGAATAATCTTTTTTTGTTATGTTTGCTACATAGATTTTGAGTAAAAATAAAGGGCTACTTGGTTATGGTTAACCTTAGCCTAAAACTCTCTCTGTTCCTGCTCTCTCTTCGCCTTCCAGTATGCTATACTTCTGCTTACATTTATCATAAGTGTTCTGTATCTGTGTTGCGTTTTGGAATATATTAAAAAAGCATTAACTCATTCTACGTGGCCTGCGCGACTGCATGCTTGGATGTCTCCTTCAATAGTAAAGGTGTCTAATAACGTCAGTTTGTGACATCTAAAAAAAATGCTGTGAAGTAATCTTTCTACTAGTATCAATTGGGTTTTTAAGGGGTTGAGAAATACTTTGCAGGCATGCTTCTGACAGAGGGACAGCTTTGAGATGATGAAGTTGTGAAGCTTACTAATGTGTTTGAGCCTTCCCACCACACTAGCCTCTTCCTATAATTGGTGTGAACTTCAGTAATAATCTATGCCAAGTTTTATGAGCATCATTCACCCTGGAGCTGTGTGTTCTGCTTTGTGTTCTGGGCTTTCCCTCTTTCTAACCCTTCTAAAGAGAAAACTTTCAAATCACAGTGGTATCTTACTTGCATATCGAGGTCATTTGCTTTATTCTCTTGAGATTTGATGTGTGAATTCAAGCAGCAGTAGTAGTTGGGTTTGGGGTTTGTTTTTTTTTCTTTCTTAATGATGATCTCTTAGAGATAAAGCCAAGAAACCAAGATATTCAGAAAGCAGTGACTTGGAAGAGTCTGAAGAAGGGCTACTGCAGCAAACAGAAAGTAAGTTGCTAAGAATTTTTTTTTAATTGGATACTGTGACACCTGGTGTCTTCCTTTCTGAAACCAAACTGAAAAGGATTTATAATTAACTGGAAAAGGAATTAACTAAACTACTTGGGTTATTTTGGTGGGGTTTTTTTAGTCAACCAAAACTTTAAGCAGAAAATTTTAGAAACTGATGAATGGGAAAGCAGTGTTTTAGTCCTAAGTTGCCTTAGAGTGGTGGTGTAGGAAGCTATGAGCAGGGTCAGGCGGAAGGTGAAAAACAGAATTGCTAAGATTTTTAGAATTTAACATAGACTTCTCAGGGCACTGAGGTTGTAAAAACAAATTAAAAAAATTAAATCTATCTTTTGTGGTAAATACCTGAAATGTGATCACGAAGAGGCAAGAATGTGTCATTTGTTGAACGAAGTATCTTACATGGAAGAAAATGAAGGGGTACGGGTACTCTGGAGTAAGCAGTTAAGTTTAGATTTAAAGTACTTGGAGTGAAACCTCTGCTAAACTTTTTTTTTTTTTTTTTTTTAAATGACTGGTAAACTGCATTCCTCCGAGGATTCCTAACCTGAAATAGATGTATAAGATAGTATATTTCTGCACACGTGCCTGTCGGAGTTCAAGGAGCATCTGGGCCATGCTCTCAGCCGTATGATTTAGTTCTAGGCAGTCCTGTGAGGAGCAGGGAGTTGCACTCAGTGATCCTTATGAGTCCCTTCCAACTTGAGATATTCTACGTTATTGTATTGGAGAGAAGTAATTTGGTTAACAGGTTTGACTTTTATGAAACATGTCATAAAAATAAAAGCATGTGTATATTCTGCCTGGTGTGAAACATCTATGTTTGGCCTTTTGCAGCAACTCCCTGTGTTATCCAAGAAGATAGAGGCTTTGCATCTGCTCTTCAGCCTTCATCTACTTGTTTAAAAAGACAAACAAAGAGAAAAGGTAATGATTTCTGAGTTTTTTGAAGCCAAAGTATTATAAATATTTGACTCAATAAATTACTTAAATGTCTTTGTAAATGGCTTTGATGCTGTTCAGGTGAAGAAATTTAGAAAGGACTTCAGGGAACCATCAGATTCTTGAACTTCTACTTTTCTTTAAAGTGCACCGTTATGCCACTAAACATGGCTTCTGTTTTCTCAGGTGCCGCTAGTGTTCAGTCAGTTGAGAAGAAGTATTCTGATGTTGGCCCCAGAGCAACACTGATTGTGTGTCCACTGTCTGTCCTAAGCAACTGGATTGTAAGTGTTAAGCTGTTAATGCATAAATGTGATGTCTGTTCGTTATGATGCTGTAGAAATAGTTCTCCCTGTAGTCTCTCGTACTAGTAAAAGGCCACGTTTTTTCTTTTTTATGAAATAGTTGCTTTCACAAGGGAGGCTTGTTTGATGGAAATTCTAAAAACTGGAGTAGTGTTGGAATGGGAGCGCAGTTCCATGAGTAGCGAGCTCACCGCTATCAGAAAGCGAGCTTACTTTCCATTCGCTGCTTTTGACTAGGCAGATTCACTTTGGCATTTCTGGAACTTGTGTGATTTAACTCTTTAAACCAGATAACGAAGGTGGAGGAGACAGGTCCTCTTTCTGGCATGCTCATAATAAAATGTTATTGTACTTTATTGATAATGCATGTGACTTTTGATTTACTAGAGGTGTTCAGTAATTTGACGATCCTGTTGCTGACTTGTGGGAGTAGGTCTGCTAGGGTGAGCGGGCTGAAGGGCCCTTCTAGCTCTGTCTCTGCATTGGCTACATTTTTTTGTTTTCATGACACTTTGAATACAAATATTAAGGGGATATCTAACTTTCAAGTTATGTTTTATTTGGAAGGTTTTGGCTGTCTGTGGTTAGAACCACAGGAAACAATTTACTCATAGACTGTAGGTAAATCATATAATTGGGAAATCATATAATTGGGAAACATCAAATAGTGGGGGGGAAAAAATGTACCATTTTTGTCAATTCGAAACCAAAAAAAGAAAATTCGTGAGTCTGGTGCTTCAGAAATCAAATTGTTGATTTTTATTGGCTGTCAAGATTACTGTATACTGAGTGCTTCACAGGACAAACACAGGGAGTATAAACACTGGTTGTAAAATGAATACTTTGGCAATTGTGCTGTCACTGATGTTATAACAGATGGTTAATCCAGTAAGGGGAAGAAGCTGTAAATGAACAGTGAAAGGATAAACAGAGAAGACGAAGGTGGAAAGTGAAAAAGAACATAAAAGTTCTTCCACTGCGGTGAAGTGCATATACCATGAGGATGTGAATTTATACTGTGCAATAAGTAGAACTAGAGTTATCAGAATGTGATACAGTGTCACTAATGACTGAGGTGACTACTTCTGGTCCCTCTTCTCACCTGAGTGGGAAGGTAAAAAGAGACCCAAATTCAAATTGTTTTTGTTATATAAGTGGATGTAGGATGTCACAGAGCCAGAGGAAGTGGTTTTTAGTTAAGGCAACTTAGAAGAATTGTATTCTAACAATCATACAGTAACACAGTATCTTTTGGGTGACTTCCGGCCACTTTTCTTTCAGGACCAGTTTGAACAACATATCCACCAAGATTTTCATGTAAATACTTATGTTTATTATGGTTCTGACCGTAGCAAGGACCCATCAGTTCTTTCGGAACAAGACATCGTACTGACAACATACAACATCTTAGCTACTGATTATGGAGTAAGTAAATGAGAAAAAGTCTTCTTCGAAGGTCCCTTGCTGTTCAAGACTCCCAGTGTTTGGGCTAATGATGGCAGTATATTCAAGTGCTATTCTGGTAGGGAGTCAGGAGGTCAGCTGTAGTTTTACTTTTCATACTTTCTTACGGGTTCGCTGTGGTAGCAAAGGGATTTTTTTATTGATTGCTTCTGTTAGAGGAAAATTGTTTGACTGCAGTTATGACAGCTTAAGGAAGAGACTTTTTACGGATAGAAAAGGATGGTAAGTATGTAAATCTCCCCAGACATCAGTGGCACAAGTCTCCCATTTCTGCCCTCCCCTGCCAAATTCAAAGAATACGGAGCATATAAAAACATCATTTCATAGTTCTTGTTGCACATGGGCTGCAACCAAGTAGTTCATTGCATGAGATATATCTGTAGAGTGATGTTTTCATAGAAATTCCAGCCATTTTAAAAGCCTGAAGATTACATCTTTAAATATAATATAAACTTTTAATTTGCTTTCTGATCCATTTTCCATATATCTCTGTGTCTTTGAAGCCTTTTTTCTTTTCAGGCTTAGCTTATTTTTGCTGTAGCTCATTCCTCATATTCAAGTATGAGCAGACTGGTAACATTTTCCAGGATTGTTATATTAATAGCCTGTTTAGCCCAAATTGAAAAAAACTATTTTAATTTGAGTCAAAACTAAAAAAATACTGTGTTTCAGATCAGAGGCGACAGCCCTTTACACAAAGTCAAGTGGCTGAGAATTGTGTTGGATGAGGGACACACGATACGAAATCCAAATGCTCAGCAAACTAAAGCTGCCTTAAATCTGGAGGGACACAGAAGATGGGTACTTACAGGTAAAATATTTGGCAGCAGAGGAAATGCAATGCAGATCATCTTAGTACAGCACCATCTTGTGTTTCCTACTTGGTGTTTCCACTTCAGCTTTTTCTGGGAGATGGTTAATGTCTGTCTGTCAGATTCATTTGGAATGTTTTCAGACTTGTCTTTGAGCAGTGACTTAGGTGTGTCTTGGTTTAGTTGGGTTTGATTTTGTTTGCTTGGTTTTGTGGTTTGGTTGGGTTGTTTTAGTTTTTGTTTCTATTCAGTTTATAGACACAAATTTTTAAAATAGCTTTTGATACACAGGTTTGGTGGAAGTGCAAGTAAAAAGAGACCTATTTATGACCTGCAAGTTACGTCTGGTTAGGAGCTCACCCTCTTACATACTTATCCAAACTTCAGTGGCTTTTTGGAATTAAATAGTCATCCTAAAAACTGCCAGGGACCTTGCAGGCATATGATCCTTAAATGTAATTTAAAGATGATCATGATGTAACCATTGCTGGTGAAGCTGAAATGGAAAAAGATTAGCATCCAAGTTTTTCTGGGACTGTGAGCTGCAGTTTTCTCACTTTTGCATGTTTAAGTGTTTTGTAATATTTTAATTTTTAAAAATAATATTTATTAGCCTTAATGACATGTCAACCTAGTTATAAGAGACCCTGTCCATGATGCATGGTTTGGAGAAAGCACAGAACTTTCATTTTGACTAAACATTTGTATTTTTTAGTTTCTTTGAGGTTTTACAATCTCTTTTTTGTTTGTTTATTTTTCTGTTTAGGCACTCCTATTCAGAATTCTGTAAAGGATTTGTGGTCTCTTATTTCCTTCTTAAAACTGAAACCTTTTACTGATCGAGAGTGGTGGCACAGAACAATTCAACGTCCAGTCACAATGGGAGCTCCAGGAGGACTTGGGTATGAAGTGTTCCCAAAGGGTCTGTGAATGAGTATGACTCGCAGTGCTTGGGCAATGTGACAAATTAGTGTTTCACGTTTAAAATTGAAATTGTGTCATCAGTTCTTATTTCATTTTTTTAGTTCAAATTAATAAATGTTAAATTAGTCAAATTATTTAATATTTCAGAGTAATTAATTATATTGTACTACTGCACTTGGATTTTGTACAGAACATGTAATTATGCAGTAAAATGAAGAAAAAAAGCAAACAAACCAACCCCAGCTGGGTAATTTATTGTCTATATATGTATTTTTAGGCGTTTACAGTCTCTGATTAGGAGTATTACCCTTAGAAGAACTAAAACAAGTAAAGTTAAAGGAAAACCCATTTTGGATTTACCAGAACGTAAAGTATTTATTCAGTATGTTAAGCTTACAGAGGAAGAGAGACAAATCTATCAGTCTGTGAAGAAGGAGGGCGAAGCCGCTATTAGCAGGTAAGTAGAAGTTTTTCTTAATCCTGAAGGTTGACACTTGATATCACAAACTTTTGATTGTTAGCTCTACTAGCCAAGTGTGTCAATTTGTATGCCATAAGCTAATAATTGCAAATGAGCGTAGCATCTCTTCAGTTCTGAAGAGTGAAGTAGAGACTATCACAGAACTATATATTAGAAGTTCTGTCTTGTGGGAAACAGAAAGGGACACCAGATACGTAAAGAATGGCCTTAACATTCTTGTCGCCATGTGTCAGCATTTCTTCTAGTAGAACATGCTACTGGTAGCGTTTTGTACCTTGTTTCAGAAGAGGATTTGAGAAAATATGTTCAAACAGGAAAGTGAAAAATGAGAACATTCTAACAGCTGAACTTGATCACTTGTTATCTGTTACTTCAGGCTGTAGCATTTCGCACTAATGATAAAACTCTTGTTCAGATTTTTCAGTGAAGGGACTGTGCTAGCTCACTATGCTGATGTCCTTGGTGTCCTGCTCAGATTGAGGCAGCTTTGTTGTCATCGTCGTCTTTGTATAAATACATCTTCCTCCAGTTTTTCGGCTGGTGAGTGAATGCTTTTAGTTCCCGCGTTTCTAAAAACAGGACTTGCACTTTGTATTCAAGAACAGAAACACATCTGTGCATTTACCAAGCTTTCTAGCTTCAGCCTTGCTCTTTTCAGCTTGGATTATTGAACTTTTAGCTTCGTTACCTTTATTTTTTTTCATACTGTAATATGTTTGAATACGTTTGAGAAGTGGGTACTTGAGCACATACTCAAATATGAATGAAAGCAATGATGTATGAGTAGTTATGAAGGCTAGAAGCAGGAGTTAATAAGCTTTGACAGCCCATGCAGAAATGATCACAGAGGGCTTAATGCACAATGCTTGTTAAAAAGCAGTGTATCTGTTGTAATAATTTACAGAAGTGCTTTTACAGCAAATTTTTTTCTTTGCCTCAGGAGAGAAGATGTAGAGGAGCTTTGGGGAATGACTTGTAGATTGGTAGCTATGTCAGCAGAACCATTGCCTCTTCAGCAGAATAGGAAACTGTTGACTTTGTTACAGCTGTAAGGAAGCGTGAACACAGAGGACTGAAAGGAGTGAAATTTTATTTCTGACAAGTCAGAACTGTACAGCTGTGTAGTGTTAAAAATCATATGCATTTATTTCAGAAGAAAGTATAGTCTGTTTGAAGTACTCTAAATTTGAGAATTTGATTTTGAAAAATCCTATTTTGAGATGCTGTTGGTGTAGGTGTGATTTTTCAGGAAACTGAAAGACCAATAAGAGATTATCAGAACCTTTTTAAAGAAGGCTGTCATTTATCTTCCTGAAAAATACAGAATGGAGAAATGATTGGATAATTTTTCAATAACTTTAGAAATTAATTAGTAAGTAGTAAGTATGATTTGATTTTCTTTACTTAAAAAATAAAGCAATCTTAACTATAAATAGTGTTATCTCCGTACGATTGTTACTACTTGAACAGCTGCCATATAAAAACTGCTTGTTCCCATTAGGCATTGTCACACATGTACTTATCACTGAGCATGCAGTTGAGGTTCTTTGAATTCTGATTACCATTTTTTCAAGTCAAGACTGTTCTTTTGAAATAGTCAGAATTTTCTGCAGTATTTGGCAGCTTGTGCTTTTATACATTGTAGGCTATATCCTCATTGTGTGTAATTGCATTTTGATCAATGGAACTGTGTGATGTGCGCCAGATCGGTGTTCCCTGTATGGTAATCTCTGGTTTCAGGTACCTTTCTATATTTGCAGATAATAAAACTCCTGAAGAACTGCATGAGGCATTAGTGAGTAAAATGAAGTTGATTCTGAGCTCTGGTTCAGATGAAGAATGTGCAGTTTGCTTGGAATCACTGACTCTTCCTGTAATAACACGCTGTGCACATGTGTTTTGTAAGCCATGTATTTTTGAAGTCATCAGAAGTGAGCAGGTTGGTTGTTCTATGGTTACAATTAATTGTAATAGCTGTTCAAAAGCAATGAACTGGTATCACCAGAAGGCCATCTAGCTACTGTTCTTTCAATGGTAAATTGTGAACAGTATAAGCCTAGTTATCAGCTGGGTTGTCCAGCTGATAGCCACCCGCATCCTGGGCTGCATCCCCAGCAGCATGGCCAGCAGGCGAGGGAGCGGATTCTGCTGCTCTGCTCCGCTCTAGGGAGACCCCCCCCCCCCCCGCAGTGCTGCCTCCAGCTCGGGGGGTCCCAACATCAGAAGGACACGGAGCTGTTGGAGCGGGGCCAGAGGAGGCCCGGGAGATGCTGGGAGGGCTGGAGCCCCTCTGCTGGGAGGACAGGCTGGGAGGGGTGGGGGGGTCAGCCTGGAGGAGAGAAGGCTCCGGGGAGACCTCGGAGCCCCTTCCAGTGCCCAAAGGGGCTCCAGGAGAGCTGGGGAGGGGCTCTGGGTCAGGGAGGGGAGCCATGGGATGAGGGGCAATGGTTTGACACTGAAAGAGGGGAGATTGAGATGAGAGATTGGGAAGAAATTCTCTCCTGTGTGGGCGGTGAGCCCCTGGCGCAGGTTGCCCCGAGAAGCTGTGGCTGCCCCATCCCTGGAGGTGTTCAGGGCCGGGTTGGACGGGGCTGGGAGCAACCTGAGCTGGGGGGAGGTGTCCCTGCCCAGGGCAGGGGGTGGCAGTGGATGAGCTGTAAGAGCCCTTCCAACCTGAAACATTATGTAACTATGATTATAAAAACTTTTGGCCTGACACCAAACCTTGGAGAGAGTAGCTGTCAAACTGAACAGTGTTAACGTCCATCGGTGTTTTCAAAGACCTTTTTCCCTAGTTCTCACCTTACTTTGTCCCTAGGGTAAAAGTGATTGCATGCAGTGCAGCATTGTATACCTTCCTATGGCTGGATGCCTCTTCACTGCTTGTATGTGGTGTTATGCAGATACATATAGTTGTGCTTAAAAGAGACGAAAGCTGTGTATTGGAATTTGTTGAACTAAAATCATGTCTACTCTTCTTATTCCAGCTGATAACCTTCCACAGTGAAATAGCTGCCTTGCTGGAGGGCCGTCTTTATGGCCCTTCTCTGGACTCTCTCCAGAATAAGCTTGTGTCTGAGTGTCTTTTGGTTGCTTTTTTGAAAAACATAGTAAATTTTTTTTTCGTGCACTTCTAAGCTATACTTTTCCTTCTTGTTTGCCCTTTCCTTTCTAGGGCAATTTGATAGCGTGGTCATCTCACCATCTGTATCCAGTGCTGCTGCACTTCCTCTCTGGAATTGTTATGCCACAGTAGAGCTGCAAGTGCCAGGCTAAATCTAGGTGGTGTTCTTTACAGGAGGCAGCAGGGGACAAATTAGTCCCTGCTTGTGCATGATCAGTCAACGTAATAAGAAAAGGGTAGGAAGTGTCAGTGTGGCACGTAGGCCGACTGTTTCATTGCCAGACGCGCAAGGTCCTGATGCAGATATCCCAGTCAGGAGTTTCTGAGAATTTTGAGGGAAGCTAGTGACATGGCATTATTCTCTGAGGAAAGAGCGCCTTTTTCCAGTGCAGAGATCCTTGATGTATCTGTAGCAGTTGGTGCCCCTACTTAACTTTCAGGTATATTTAGGCATGCAGAGAAATAAATCAGGTTATGAAGTGATGGAACCTGTATTACTTGACTGTAGAGTCAAGTTATTTACTGTGCTTTGTCTAGAAAGGACCTTGGAATCTGCAGAAGTAGGGCCTTTGTCCAATCTGACACTGTTCCATAGATTGCTTAACAGCGGAGGGTGTAGATTGTGCACTTTTGATGGTGCTTTTTTGAAGTTGAACTATTGTGAGTTTATAAAGCAGAGAGTGAGTAAGCCTTTCTTACATTCAAAATGATTCCTGATTTAAATCAGTTCCCAAGAAGTTTCTGCAGCTTCCAGCCAAACACTGACAGACATCTACATTCCAGGATCAGGGAATTCACTGATTCCACGTGATAGGTGTTTGTCTTAGCGCTGCATCTCATTTGGGTAGATCCTGTGCCTGAATGGTTGCAATGGAACTCTTTCCTAGTAAATAGCTCGGGAAAGTACTTTACTTCCCACCTTAAAACCAAAGCAAACCAACAAACACCTACCCCCTCCCCCAAAACAGCTTGGGTTCAAACAGGATTCTTCCAGGCAAGATGCCTGTGGTTTCCATTATTAGTACAAATGAGATCGTTAAGCCATCAGGGAGGAATGGGATGTGAAGCTGCCAACACAAAATGTCAGAGTGAAAAGTTTGTCCTTACATTGTATTGCAAACTTGGAGCACCTTTTATCTTTCTAATGTTAACCTAAAAGTATTTACTGAAATTGGAAAAACTTCTTAGTAGTTAACAGCTTGAGAGTTAAGACCTCCTTCATTTCAGTCTTTCATTGAGGCTAGCTTGAAAGTTGTGCAAGTAAAGATCCTATGCAGAAGTCCCAATAAAGCTATAAAACCTGTACAGTATTCTAATGTCTTTGTCTATTAACTACATTCTTGTAAAAGCTTGCCAGATATGCATTAAAACATTCTTTTTTTTCTTGTAGTTGTTGATTGTGAGACACTGTCACTTTCCTATGCATTCACTGCCACTCCTCCCTATCTGTGTTGGCATTGTTAGCTGTATTTTGGGTTTTCTGTTGCTTTTAATTACAGTACAGTAAATTGGAGAAGGGATGCAGAAAGATGCGAGCCTTTGGGGGGGGGGGGGGAGGAATCATCTTTATGAGCACTGTCAGGATTTTTTTTTGCAGAAAACTTTTTCAGATTTATTAGAATTCATTTGTTTAGCCTCATCGTTGGAGGATTTTTGGACTGCTGCCAAATCGGGAGTGATTCATTTGTAACTACCTTTTTCGGAGACTGTTATTTCAGATGCATTTGTGTTAAGATTCTGTCCCTTGAAAGGATATCTGTATTGCTCCAGTCAGTTCATGTATGCAGACTATGACTGCCATCCTCTTTAACTGGCTTGGAGGTTCATTCCAGATTAGAAGCCCCCAGTATTCATCTGCTTTGTGAGGTCCACTTTGCAGCCTGTCTGAAGACGCCTTGGCTTTGTGGCCAGATTGCTGTATAAACTGAGCTAGCTAATTTTAAAGGGTTGCTCTGTTAGCCAAAAGTTTTTCATGTTTGTTGGTTTTGCTTCGCAAAGGTGTGTATTTGTATAGTGCGCAGTCTTCTGTTAAATTTTGTGAGTAGTCCTATGGAAGTGCTATCGTATAAAATTCTAAACTTTACCTTATCTAGAGTATGCTTCAGAGAAACAAAAACAACCTTTTGGCGTTAAATTATGTCTCATTTCTCATGTCTGTTGGGGAAGGGAAGATACCCTGTGTCTGGCCCTGACAAAGCATATTTCATCAGACTGCTATTATTTCTGTGCAGGCTTTGAAGGAAAAGGGTAAAAGGTCATTCATTGTTTGTAATTAAGAAAGATCTTGTCTTTGAAAGACAGTTTATTTTTCTGGTATTTTAAATAGTCTTCTCCCCATAGCACAAGTGTTTGCTTGCTTTTAAATCTTGAGCTGCTTATTTCAAGTATAAATACGCTTAGAAAGAAGACCACTCTTAAGGAAGGCTGAGTGTTTTTAAAACATGTAGCACTTATGACACGGTATGTTCTCACAAATGAAATATTTTGATTGTTATGTTAGAAATGACAAAGCAGTGTGTTACAAGAATGAATGTACTCCTTGTCTATTTTTTGTATGAACACCTATGTAGTAATTTCATAAAAGGTGCTTTGTAAAGGTAATCTTTAGTAGTCACTATAAATAATTTTATCTAATACGTTTCTTATAATATTATTTGGGCTTTTTCGTAGCCAAATGCCAAATGCCCTCTCTGTAGGAATGAGCTTCGAGTAGAGCACTTGGTGGAATGTCCCCTAGAAGAGGAAATGGACTCCAGTAATGGAAAGAAGTCTGATCAGGGGTGGATATCCAGTTCAAAGGTACATTCCATTGTGTTTTACTTGGCTTTCGTTATGGTTTTGTAGAGCACTGTGTAGAACTTCTATGTAAATATGCTGAACATACTTTACATATGCATAACATAATGTAAATTATTATTTAAAAATCTGCACAGCGTGTTTAGCCAGCATAGTAAAATCTCATCACAAAAAAAATTTGCAGCAGGGAAACAAGACAAAAGGAGCACCAGTTGTAATTTGATGCTGGTCATTGTGCAGTACATAGATGTGTATTAATTGAATAAAACTTTTGGTAAAAGAGCTGTTGCTTTCCCTGTTGTTTCTATTTCTGAAGATAGAGTCATTCTATAACCACTGAAACTATTCAGCTCGTAGTTTACTTTTGGAAACTAAAAATCTAAATAAATCCTTCTTTCTTAAAACTTGTGTAAAGAATACGTACTCTGTTCTACAGAGGAAAACTAAATGGGCATCATATGTTCAATATAACACTTGTCAGATAAACTAGTGAGGTATTTTTATTTTACTTTGCAGACCTGTTTCTGAAGGTCTGCCACGTTGTTTTTTGCCTCACCTTCATTGTGCGTTCACTGCCAGAAATTAAATCTTCCTGCCTGTACTTTGACACTTGTACTGTACTGCCTGTATTTGTACTTGTTTTGAGATTGCTTTTCTGAAACATGAAATTTTTAATTTTTATTTGTAATGAAGTTTATTGTTCTTTCAAAAGCTGGTTATAAATTTATTCCCCAAAAATAACTCTCTGTGGAGACCTAAGAACTAATTTAGGACATTGTGCTCTAGAATAAATTAAGATGTTTTCAATTTTTTATTTTTTTTTTAATAAAAAAGTGCAGTTGCTTGCATTCTCTAGTTAGTGGTTCTTTGCCTCATCATAGCTAAACCTTAAATGAGAGAACTGGCAATGCTTTTCTGCTTCAGATCCCATTCCTTGCTCCTTGTGTTCTCGTGTTGCTTCCAAGAGTGCTTCTGGTGCCTCCTTATCCTCTGTCATACCTAGCCCAAGGGTCTCGTGTAGCTCATTTGCCTGGATATTCCCGGGGGAAGCCTTTCTCACTTCTTGCGTGTGGCTGCAGTAGAGCACTTGCCATGTGTCCCTTGCTTAAGCCTTACTTTTCAGAGTCCCACTACTCTGTTCCTTTTTTCCATATGCCCTGGAGGTAGGGGAATTGTTGGCTCCTGGCAGTGGGAAGTATGTCTGGAAAACAGGTTCGTGAATCCTCTTCCCCAGTTTGTGACCATTAAAAGCGCTCAACCCTTAGTTTCCTTTGGAAACAAAAAGAAACCCTGCCCCCACTATTTAAGATCAGTTGGTTTAAAAGGTATTACTGAACAGTGGTTTCTCAATTGATGTGAAGTTTATCAAAGCACCTGTAGGAGTGGAATCTAACCAAGTGAGAATAATCTGCATAAGTCTTCACTTGATTTCAGATAAATGCTCTCATGCATGCTTTGATAGAACTGCGGAGGGATAATCCAACTGCTAAATGTCTGGTTGTTTCTCAGTTCACAACTTTCCTGTCATTGATAGAAAATCCCTTGAAGTAAGTAGAACTACTGTCATTTTTAATAAACACGTGCTTTTGTGGTGTTTTAGAAAGATCTCTCAAAGAATATAGAATCCTTTTGATTTTTAGAACTTCAAAAGAGGAACGGATTGCTTAAATACATTGTTCAGTGGAATGAAGCCGTGAATCTCGTTCTTATTTTTAATGTATCACCTGTTAAATGCAGAACTTTAAATATGCTTTTCAAAGTAGAGGTCAGGATTTCAATGTATTTATTCCCTGTTGTCACAGAAAATGGATTGTTAAATTGAACATTTTTATTTTCTCTTCAGAGAATCAGGGTTTGCCTTTACTCGTTTGGATGGGTCAATGGCACAGAAGAAAAGAGTAGAAGCAATTCAGTGTTTCCAAAGCAGCCAAGCAGGATCCCCAACTGTAATGCTTTTGTCTCTGAAAGCAGGTGGAGTTGGATTAAATCTGACAGCAGCTTCCCGAGTGTTTTTAATGGATCCTGTGAGTAATGGGTTGTTCATAATGATCTGGCTTAATCTAGGTGAAGCTCCTTTTTGGTGTTTTCCTAAGAGGTAGAAGGAAAGCCCCCTCTGAGAATGATCAACACTGATGAGTATCTGTTAAAGGGCAAATAGGGCTTTTCTTCATTTGTTTCCCTGTCATGTTTTTGTTTCAACACAGTATTTTTGTGCTGTCCCATTTATTTACTCTGAATGGAAAGCATACTAGTAGTACTGGTAACAAAGTGGTGTGTAGCATTTGATAGCTGTTCCTTCTTTATTTCTTTCTCTTTCTTTCTGATGCTTTTGAATGTGGTCTTCTGTTTGTTCTATTTAATAACTTCGAAAACCATGAAGTGGTATTTCAGGAACAGTATATTTTTTTCTGAATGTTAATGCAGTGCTTCTCTGCTCTAGTCTCTCTGCTATTTTTGTGAACTTATTTATAAGTAAAGACATTAGTCTGAGGTTACTTTTTGTGGTTGTAGGAGACTGAGAAAGATGGTGATATCTAAATCTAAGAAGTTTTTTCCTTTCTTTAAAACACTCAGGAATGCAAAATTATTTGTAAGGAATAAAAATGTAAATTACATTTACTGATAGCAAAATGGTATTCCTAACAGAATCGGTTCATGTGTTGTTGTGTCACTGTACAAAATAGAAGTTTTTCTATTCACTTCCTCCTTCCTCACTATTTACTTCTCTGCTCTGATGTCCTAGTTTTTTGGCAGTTGGAAACTGAGACAAATTCTACAGTTTGTGCACTTCAAAAAAAAAAAAAAAAAAAAAAAACCACAAAAAAACCACAAACCACAAAGTAAATGAAAGTAATAGTGTAGCTTTGGACTTGGGCCTTTGGTAACTCCAATAGTAAAGAAAAAGTACTAGCTTGGACATCAGGTTAGTGATAATAACAGCATGAAGACAAAAGCTATTTACTTAATAAGCTAAAGGAATTAAATATGAGTGAGAGTATGGAGAAGTTGCCTTGGGAAAGGTTTTTCGTGAACCGCAATACATCTTCCTAAGTATTGTTTCTGTATGTGTTGCATTGAATAGTTCAGTTGGAAGGGACCTACACCACCACCTAGTCCAATTGTCCTTTTCTTTTTTTAACCAATTCTCTGAATAAGAGATTGTGGAAATTCCAAGAGAATTTTCATTTTCTGTGAAGGTAATTAATAAGGTATGATGCATACATCGTCCTGTGGCAAGCAGTTGTAAGAAAATAAGCTAAGCGTTATTAACAGAGTCATCTACAGTTCATAGTTACACATCACAAACCAGAGCCAAATATAATTGCATCCTTTATGCACCATTGAATGACTTCTCAGCCTGCGGGTAACCATCCTGTGATGGTAACCATCCCAAATGACAGTGGTTGACTGCTTGTATTTGATGAAGGGGCAGTGGGGCCACATGATCCTTTATGATCTCACTTTTGAATGTTCAGTGCCGAATGAGATTCAGTCATGCATTAGCATTCCTTGAAGTGAATTAGCAGCAATAATAGGATTTAAGAAGCAAAAAGACCTCTGGAGCCAGTGGAGTAACCAGTTTTTCTACTCAAATGCTGTGGATTTGTTGTAGAACTGGTAGCTCAGAGGTCTGCATTCTTTCTCTGAGAGGTGTTATACCACAGTACAAGAGAGGAACATTTCCATAGATTTCCATCTCATCTGCAGAATTCTCACCTCTAGGAAGAAATATGAACCTTTAATGTTGAGCATATCACAAGTATACAGATGTTTTTCTGAGGCTCAAGTTTCTCCATATTTTCCCCTATAAAATACAGTATCCTTTGTATGAGATATTGCAGAAAGACATGGAGGTATTGCAGTTCAGTTTTCATTTGCTGGACTGATGAGGGGAGAAGAGTGAGAGTAGTACACTTCAGTCCTCCTCGACTACAGCAAAGATAGACGGAACACGCTTGTGCATGTTTGGGCTAGATCTTTCCTCAAGACAGCATCTTGTTTGTACAGTCAGATTAGTGTTAGAACAGTTTACCATACATAGCTTGCCAGGAATGTTCATCTTGCAGTGACAGATACATCATAAAATCACAGAATGGTTTGGGTTGGAAGGGACCTTAAAGCCCCCCCAGTGCCACCCCCTGCCCTGGGCAGGGACACCTCCCCCCAGCCCAGGTTGCTCCAAGCCCCATCCAACCTGGCCTTGAACACCTCCAGGGATGGGGCAGCCACAGCTTCTCGGGGCAACCTGCGCCAGGGGCTCACCACCCGCACAGTCAAGAAGTTTTTCCTTATATATAATCTAACTCTCCCCTCTTTCAGTTAAAAGCCATTACTCCTTGTCCTATCGCTACATGCCCTTGTAAAAAATCCCTCTCCAGCTTTCTTGTAGGATCCCTGTAGGTACTGGAAGGGGCTGCAAGGTCACTGATCTCAATCTGGACATTGAGCCATTGACCATTACCCTCTGGATGTGATCATCCAACCAATTCCTCATCCACTGAACATTCCACCCATCAAGTCCATATATCTCCAATATAGAGAGTGGGATATCGTGGGGGACTGTGTTAAAGGCCTTAAAGAGGTCCAGATAGACAACATCTATAGCTCTTCCCTTGTCCGCTGATGTAGTCACTCTGTCATAGAAGGCCACTAGGTTGGACAGGCAGGACTTGCCCTTGGTGAAGCTATGCTGGCTGTCTTGAATCACCTCCCTGTCCTCCATGTGCCTTAGCATAGCTTTGGGGAGGATCTGTTTCATGATCTTCCCAGGCACAGAGGTGAGGCTGACAGTTTGGTAGTTGCCAGGGTCCTTCTTTCTACCCTTTTTAAAAATGGATGCAATGTGTCCCTTTTTCCAGTCACCGGGGACTTCACCTGACTGCTATGGCTTTTCAGATATTATGGTGAGTGGTTGGCAACTACATCAGCTGATTCCCTCGGGACTCTGGGATGCATCTTATCAGGTCCCACAGACTTCTGTATGTTCAGGTTCCTCAGGTGATCATGAACCTGATCTTCTCTCAGAGCCTTGCAGTCCATCCACTGGAGAGATTTGGGGGGAGGGGCGGCCAGTGAAGAATAAGGCAAAAAGTTGTTGAGTCCCTCAGCCTTTTCCTCATCCGTTGTTACCGGTTTGCCAGTTTTGCTCATCAGGGGGATACAATTTCTTTGACCTTACTTTTCTGGTTGATGTACCTGTAGAAGCCTTTCTCACAAGTTCAGCTTCAGCTGCGCCTCGGCCTTCCTGACCCCATCCCTACACAACTGGGCAGCGTCCCTATACTCTTCCCGGGATATCTGTGCCTGTGTCCACTGCCTGTGCGTTTCCTTCTTGCCCTTCAGTTCACCAGCAGGTCTTGACTCAGCCATGCTGGTCCCTTGCCTTCCTTTCCCGATTTCTTACACCTGGGGATTGAGAGCTCTTGTGCTCTATGGAAGGTGTCCTCTCTGCTCCCTTGTCCCCAAGGGTGGTTTCCCGGGGGCCTATTGACTGACTCCTGGAAGAGCTGGAAGTTTGCTTTCCTAAAATTCAGGGTCCTGACTTTACTGTTCCCCTGACCCATGTCCCTCAGGACTGCAAACTCCACCAGTGCGCGATCCTGCAGCCCAGGCTGCCTCCAGTCTTGACATCACCGATTAGCTCACGCATTAGTGACCATCAGGTCCAGTATCGCATCCCCCTTAACGGTTATGGTTTCAGTAATGGCACTTGTTTGCCTTTTATCTTGCAGCTTGATGTCTGAGGTGAGTTTAGGCATCAGAGGTTCTTAGACTCTACAATGAATTTTTTGCGATAGCCTGGCGCTGTTCTTTTTTCCCCCTTCTATAGAAAGGGGTCATTAAGAAGAGTTCTTAGATAACTTCCAGTATGTGGGTGACATGGCAAGGTGAGCCCATTGCATAAGACTTGCTTATCACAGACACCACGATTACATTTTAGGTAGATGTAAATATCTATTCTGTGAGAATTAGTAGAACTATGCCTTTAGACAGAAAAAACCTGCTGCAAAAATGCAGAGCGCAGACTTGGCATCTCACAAATCCTTATATTTAGTGTTATACCCTAAGCGCAAGTAGGAACAGCTACACTACCATTTTATGTTCAGCAAATTTCTCGTTTACCTAACTTTGTGATTATTGCATATAGTAATGGAAGCATACATGGGCTTTCTTAACAGTCAGGGGGCTTAGTCTACTGACAAATAACTGCCTGTGTACAGCTGGTTTAGATTTTCCTATCAGGAAAAGGGTACTGAGGCAGTTAGTATATGCAGCATTTACTTCGGAATTAAAATGCTAACAAGATTGTTTTGATGTCCCCTAGACTCCTGACAAACTTAGTTTTTACAACATTTACCTGATGTTCCTGCTTGTTATGAATATGTAACCAGAAGTTCTCAAAGCTTGCTTTATAGCGCAATACTTAGAGAGTGAGACGCTACATTGGGAGTAATCAGCAAGCAATATTTGTTCAAGAGCTGCTGGTACAATAACTTCTTTGTGATTCCATGTGCATCTTACTGTGTATTTTGAAGGGAGGTTATTTAACTTGTTCCTTGCTGCTACTGACAGGCTTGGAATCCCGCTGCAGAAGATCAGTGCTTTGACAGATGTCACAGGCTGGGTCAGAAGCATAATGTTGTTATTACGAAGGTGAGTTGAGAGATGACCTGTTTGAACGGTTTTCTGGTTATGAATAAATAAATAATTTTACAAAAGGCTTTGCTATGTTTTTAGAAGAACTGTGACAATATATGTCTCACCAGTAAACTTAAATTGTGGTGTGATTTTTGAAGTGTGGGTTTTCAATTGTAAGATTTAATTAAATGTAACCAGTTTTCCATGAAGTAAGAATTTTAGAAATTAGATGTCTGCTGAGATACTTGGAGTGACTAAGATGGGGTAGTATTGCTGTTGCCTAGTCTGGCTATTACAATTTATTTTCTTGAAGGTATGTAGAATGCTTTTGCTTTTTTCATAGCAGCTTGTTTAGCTGTGGAAGAGCAGCTGGTCTCTCATTAATATCCAGTCACAAACATATTACTTGGGAAATTGAAGACAGGCAGTCTTCTCATATAAGTAGCACAGAAGAGATAGATACTCTTCCAATAAGTGTTAAAAAAAAAAAAAAAAAAAGGGGGGGGGGGGAATTAAAACCATTTCCTCCAACTGCTTTATAACCCTTCCCTCTTGTGCTTTATTTACAAAGTAATAACGAAATAATATAGCTGTGCTTTAGGGTACTCAGCTATTTAACTTCTTTTTTCCAAAGTACCTAAATTTCTCAACCTAAACTTTTAATAAAAAACAAACAAAGAAAAAAACCCACCTTCATTTCAGTGGGGCTCTTTTCTTCCAGTTCATTGTGAAGGATTCAGTGGAAGAAAATATGCTGAAAATTCAGAACAAGAAGAGGGAACTTGCAGCAGGAGCTTTTGCTACCAAAAAGCCTTCAGCAAGTGAAGCAAAACAAACCAAAATTAATGAAATCAAGGCTCTGATTGATTTATAGTTTGAAATTGTGGTATGTTTAGTATTTTAGTTAATATTGCTCTTCAAGCATGTCTCATGCTAACTTTTAGTTTTGCTGTCTTTATGGTCAAAACAAATGCTTCAAATAAATTTTAAAAAGTAATTTGCTCCTAAATGTTCGTTTAGAAACACACAAACTTGGTTTGCACTCCTGAAATCTTTCTGGTATTCATTTCTTCAAAGTGTTGCTTATTATGTACAATGCTTAAGACTACATTAAAAGTCCCTCAAAACAGAAGTGTGTATTCATGCATTCTAACTTGCAAGAATTCAATGTCTTTTTGTTACCTTTTCACCTCTAAAAGGTAAATAATGTGTTTTCCTTCAGCAAAACTCTTAAAAGTATGAATTAGCTTCATGTTTCAATCTCAGTGTTTCTTGATAACCAAACAGATCAACTGGATTGTTTGTTTCAAAATAGGTGGTCAGTGATCACTTCATAATGAATTCTTACTTTTGCGGACTATGTTCAAAGATGGTATTTAATTCAAAATTTTAAATTTTTTTTTTACTATTTCTGAATAATACACAGGTGCAGGAGGGAGTTCCTCTGTTGATTACTTGCCAGGAGCTAGTAAAAATGAAGTACTTGGATTTGTAAAACACTTTCTTTTAATATTTACCTTCCTTTAAACAGAATTCCATTGACTTCTGTAAAAGTAAAGGTTTTGTGATTTGGATAAAATGCTAAAATCATAGGCTTGTATTGATAACATGTTTTCTAATAATTTCTGTACACACTTTGAACAATACAACTGTGCTATATGCAAAGTAGAACATGACCCACTCACTTGTCAGTGAATCAGTTACCCCTTGCAAAATTAAACAAAACATTATTTTAATAGCTGCCAGCTTTCTAACAGTTGCCTTGCACTGCAAAGTGCTTTTCTAATCCCATACGTGTCTTAATGGAATGCCGATCTGGATGCGTCCTGATTTATAGAGGAAGAATTTGGTAAACTACTCATGTTCATGTCCCACAAAGTAACAAATAGCACTGAAGAACCTCAGTGGAGTATTAGTTTAATATTCTTGCCTGCTCCTTGTATCTCTTTCCATTTGATCCTGGTCTTGTTATGTGTTTCTTTAACACTATGCTGCCTTCCCCGTTACATTCAGAATTGGAGGCAGAGATTGCTACGTTTAGGTCCTGTTTAGATTAAGGAACTGCATTTGGCACCAGAAAAATGGAATCTGATTTGCTTCTAATGCCTTTGACCTTTTCTTATGTCTTAGAATACCAGCCAGCTTGATTATAAGATGAATTGCAAACACAGGAAATTGAAAAGGACTGAGAAATAAAGGGAAGATGTCTGATACTTGGATAAACAGTGAGCCAAAGGAAGGAGTGAGAAAGGAATTCAAAATAGGTAACCTAAATAGCTGATGCAGTTTTTGCGTAGCCAGCATCTTAGCTATGGAGAAAAGTGTGTTTTAAGTCTGCTTGTTAGAGAAAGAATTAAAAAGACATGAATGATTGAAGACAGTGTGAACCCTGGTAACTGGTTGTCACTGGAAAGTTGATGAATAAGAAAACAGAGCTACACCTGATTGAATTTATTTTTTTCTGCACAGAGTTTATGTAAGTTAAACTTTCTTTGGGTTTTTGTGGTTCAGATTCAGAGATAAGCTGGAGAAATAATTGCTGATTATGCATGAGAGAGTTGGCTTTGTGTCATTCTTTCCATTTTCCAAGTTAAAATTCTACAGGGAAAAGACATTTCAAGGACTAGTCAAGCTACATCATTACTTGTGTTAAAATATGCTGACATTTTGCAGAGTGGCTGAGTTAAGATTATGAAAAAAAATTGCTAGTATAATTTTTCCTCTATTAGATGATGGTTTCCATGTGCCAAAGCCAAATAAAAACTTACTGGAGTTAGTACTAAGCTACTTAAGGTCTTTCCCAAGAAAGCCATTAATGTATCCAAGAGAAGTTAAAAGCCAGAGCTGAGAGCAGAAAAGTCCTGTCTGATTTGATGGAGCTGTTTGGTTACACGGATGGTTACAATCCACAGTCTTCTATTTGTTTGGGGTTTCTTTTTGCTTTTCGTGACCTGTAAGTAGTCTTTGGCTATTGGTATTTTCTTTCTTGGAGTTCTAACAGTCTGTTCTATGGCATGTTCTAGAAATGAGCTTTGGAATTACGAACTTAACATGTTTAATTCCAAAGCCTGAGTTTTAGTCTATCATTCTGGGGTTTTTTTTACCCCCTACATAAAGATGTAAATGAAAATAAAATGCATCTAAACTTTTAAGTGTTGTTTTGAGTTGCCACTGTCTAAGGAATGCCTTAGATTATACGCTTTTTAAAGGCAAATGGAGTTCCAATACTTGAGTCACAATTTAAGCAGGGCTATGATTCTTTTGAATAAGGCTTTCAGTATAGTGCTTTAATTCAGTTACTACTTTGATTAACTACAGTTTAGAGCAGAAAATTGACATATCAAATGATACTATTACAAGGGATAAAAAGGGATCTCTCTTTCTGCATGTGCAGCCTGCAGTAGTTATGAAGGAAATAGTGGCAGATAATGACATAAAGGTCATTTTCTTGAAAATAAGCTGCATAAAGTTTGGTAGAGATGTCGTACCTTTCACTTTCCTGAGGCTGTGGGGTAACACTTGACCATAGTATGAGTCACACAGGCTTGGACAGAATGGTTTCTTTCTTTACTAACTATATTTGTTAACCCAAAACATGCAGGTTTTCATCTTATTCAGCATCTCTGCTTACCTTCTTGTATTAACGTAACAAAACTTAACATGCTAAACCAAATTTTCAGGTTGGCATAGTCTAATGCTTTTACACTTTCAGTTCTCTCCAACTAAGCTTAAAGAGTAACCTGCCTATTCTCTAGTACGAATACAGGCAAGGGGAGCAAAAGACTGTTCAGCTGTCTTCAAAAGAGTATTTTACCATTTTCCATAGAGTATTTTGTGAGCATGCAGAACTCCAATATTTGTGCTTGTTGGATAAAGTATACTTTTGTCACTACAGATTGTAACCAGTAATCCCTCCTGCTTTCACACAACTTCAAATTTATCTGTTAAAAAAAACACAACACAGCAAAAGAAAAACCCACACAGGAAAGAGTTAGTTACAACTGGGAGCTCAGATGCTATGTACTTTTAAACAGCTGCAAGCTACTTTGGTTTGGACCTCATCTTTATCTTTTTTGCAAAATGTCGATCAAGGAATATTTGAGCAATTAAGTAGTGAAAACAAGTTAAACTCTCATACGCAGATTATGTCTTCTGCTTTACCAGCAAAGGGTGAGAGCTGCTTGATTTTCTTATTATATCTCTAGGCTAAAAGTTTAGCACCCTCACTAGCTTCCTGCCAAAATCCTCCTTTATAAGGAAATAATGAAATAACACTTTCTTAGTGTTTCTGGACTAGTACAGAGGGTAGCTGTCAAAGATAGAACACTAATTTGGTTGTTTAAACTTTTGGCTAAAGGATGGAGCTGAAACTTAGTACAGATAACAGCTAATCTCTCTCTGTCTTCCAGCATGCTTTTGTTACTGTGGTATTTTGACTGCTTTTCCATGTGTCTGAGAATACAATGGGTAGGCTGAGTGTGTCAAAAGAGCACTCGCTTTTACTCTGCACACATGGAAAGAGTAGTTTTCCTAATCAGGGTAGGTACTTGAGCAGCTATTAGTCTTTCTTTGCCAAAATAGCATCATCATTGTGTTTAAAAACAAGTTCACAGTGTACAGGGCTTATGTTAGGGATGATATTTCTCTCCGTGACTAAAGAAACATTGCTGCTGCTTCTTCCCAAGCTCTGTGTTGCTTATATGATTAGTTTCAGCAGGTACTTCCTCCACTGCCCTGCCCTAGACTTAGGGCAGCCTAATACAGGGAGTGACCCTGAACACCTCCCTCGCAAATGACTGCATGCTCTGTAAATTATTGCAGAGCTAAAAGCTGGACATTTGCTAATGATAGCTGGAATAGTGTTAGCAAAGCTCAAGGGTTATACCTGTTGAATAACTTCATTGGACTGCTTCAGAGCTCCCTCTTTTCTTTTTGCTTGCTCAAGAGTTTAGGGAAGCCAGAAATGCATGACAACTTTTTATTTTTGTATCAAGTGCAACATTGCAAGTAACAGATAAAACTCAGTTTACTAGTCCCATAGTGTACAGAACTGAAAAACGCATTCTGCCATGCTGTAGGCACTGTGCGTAAGAACCTGGTCAAAACTTCAGTGCAATTGTGACTGGAAGAGCAAAGCAGTGCTATTACTGTTACATCTGTATGTATCCCAGTGTTGTTAAAATGTTTTTGGTAAAGCAGAATGGCTACCACTCTAGTGTATGAGCAATCCCATGAATAAGATTTTACATCTAAAACAGCAAGCCAAGGAATCAATGCTAACCACCTTAATGAGGTGAGGTAACAAACCCAGTTTCAAGGAATATGTTGAGCCAATTGATCACAACAGAAGAAAATTTAAGCTGAAAATACCTGGTTTTATCTAGTAGGGAGAATTGGAAATTGGGCAGTTATAGGTGGCCCAAGGAATTCTGCTTCCTAGCTTTTGCTCAGTCTTCATCCGTAGCACTGCAGAGGCCTTCAGCCAAGAAGTTTTTCATCAAGCTACTAGCAAGTGTAACTGACCACCATCTACACCTTTCTAGCTGTTAGTTCTGGAACAAGTCCTTGCATCACCACTGTTTGAGACAGGCATTTCTACTGAAGGTAGGTATCAAGTTTCTTCTTGATGTTGTCAAAGGAATCCACTCCCATATAGTCAGCTTGGCCCTGTTCCCACCGTTCCTTGCGTTCTTCTGAAGATACAGTTGGTAATACTGGCGATGGTGCTGATAGTGATATGTGGGACACTGCCTCTGTAACCTCTGCCTAAAAGGAAAGGCAGAGTGAAAATACAGAAATACTTTGCATAGCTAAAGTGAGCAACAAGGCATAGAACGGGACAATGAAGTAGATATTCTCATGCGCAGCAGCAAGCATTGCCAATGGGCAGGGAGTGTGCAGCTTTCCTAGCAAAATAACAAAGCAGAGTTACAGAAGTTAGCGGAGAAGGGGGGGGGGGGGGGGACACGGGACCAACCCAAAACCAGAAAAGTTTAAGTTCTTCATACCTCTCTACAGAAGCCACAAGAGAAAGCCAGAGTATAGGCCAAGCCCGATAGCTGCAAATAGTTTGTTAGAAAGACGTAAGGTTATCAAGAGAAAGCACATCTTAAGAGATCAGTAACTTTGGTCTTAGAAAGGCTGAGAACTTAAACTGGCCAATGTACTAAGCTAAGACTATGAAGTCTGTGGTCAGATGCAAGCTACTAAACTCTGTGAGTGAGAACTGGAGTTAGAAGCATTACTTTGGCTTTGATAAGTACTGGGATTCATCACTGCCAGTCTACTGGCAGTCATTCCTTACCCTACCTAGGCTTAGCTAGATTTGTTTCACCACACAAGATCATATTGCAGGCTGAACTGGGTTTTTTCTGCTCAAGAACCTTATTAGCTGCAACACAGTAAGAGCTACAGCCCTTCCCTGTATATATTAAAGTTACTGCAGTTATTTCTGGTACACCATTAGCTACTTGCTTAGTTTGTTTTAGGCAAGCAGACAGCCAAGTTCAAGATCACTATAGCATGCTTCTCTGCTGTAGTATTGTTTATTCCAAGCTTAAAAAGAACAGGACCAAAGAACTCTGCATCCCACAAACTAAACCACATACATGCTTTGAGCTGGACAGAGGGAAGGGAAACCAGTGGAGTGGTAAAGAACCTGTCATCCATACTTAGGTAGTTTCTACAAGAATATTAAAGCACGTACCATGTTTACACCTGTAGTAGTTTCTTTAACAATTCCATGCTGTTCTAGTAATGGTAAAACATTAGCTGTGTAGGTGTCCCACCACATGTTGAGGAATTCTGGGTGAACTATTTTAGGGTCGTCCATGGTGCCTTTTATGCTTTTTGTTCTGGAGTCATATGTGTAATTCCATGGCTTTGTGCTTCCCAGGAAATGCACCACCTTAGTATTTGCACCAAACCTGTTGGCCAGAAAAAGTTAGAATCCGCAGTTTGTGCAGGTGTCTAGAAAACAAGTTTTGACTGGCAGACATAATTTTTTTTAACCTGCAGTTTCTGTAGATGTCCAAAAAACAAAAATATGAATATATTTGGGAGGCTAAACACTAAATGATCAAACTGCCAATGCCTACTGGGACTGAAAGCATCGCTATACAACAGAAAAAATGCAAATGGAATTCTACATTACACTAGTCAGAACACAGCCAAAACCTAATGGTCTGGGCTATTTAAGTACTTACAGCCAACTCAAGTCTTTAGGTAGAGTGATGTCCATAGCTCAGGAGAGAGCAGTCTCAAGCAGCCGTTGCAATCGGAACTGGTTTTAAAAGTGAAAAAGATTCTACTCCAAAGTCAGTGATCCAGATAGTTAGTCATTACAAGCATTATGTAGAGAAGGGTCAGCGTTAGAGTTACCCTTTCAGTTTATAGCCATATAGAAAAGGATTGTTGGAAGGCCCTGCTGCAGGAAGACTGTATCCCTGCAATAATAGCTTTGTATAACCTAGGCACTTCAGAGGACTTCTGATCTTGCTGCAGTAGGGTCTTGCCAGACAACCAACCCTTATTTTCTAAATAACCCTAGTTTAGCCATAGGTGGGTTTTCTGATGGTGGTATGTTTGGGGTTTTTTCCATTTGTTTCTTTTTAAAACTATTTTAACTCCATTTTCAATATGGACTTGTAGCTTTGTCCCAAACATTACTGGTATGTTTCTTTTGCGTTAAGAGTGTAGATAAGATGCACCCCTTTTGAAGTAAAGAGCTTAATGCTAAAAGAGACAGCATTCATTCCATTCTTCTACAGTTCCAGAACTAGAGTTCAGCTTGAGTCAGTTTTGTAAACGAGCAATACCAGCCGCAACGGTCTCACCTAGTTCAGTTTGCATCACGTATTAGGATTGCTTCTCAACATAATGATTAAAGTGGATAATAATGCCAAACTGGTTTGTCTAACGTTTTAAGCACACCCTAGTAATTTTGACCAGGACTCAGATGTTTAAGGAATCTTACATATGGAGACCATGCAGGTGTATTTCAAAAACTTCAGAATATTCAAAACAAGGCAATATGGATTTGGGTGGGCAGTCTTTTACTATTGTAAGATCCTTGACTGCATTACAATATTCACCTTCATTGTTTTAAACACAACAGGTCTTGTGGAATGAACACCTATGCATGTGTGAAACAATGTCAAGTATTGGCACTGATTGCAAGAAACAAAAAAATAATCTGTTTTCAAGAGTCAGTTCCTGGGCTTTGAAGTGCATATGTCAAGAGGACTACCTTAGGTTTATTAGCTGTCACAGCACTACTTAACAGCCTGAGTTTCCTTCATCTTAGGCTGCTGCTGTTCTGAGGAACTTGTCCTTGTTTAAAAATCAAGGCTATTTAAGCTAGAGAATGCCTAAGTGTTATGTTACACTGGCTGCAAATGGAGAAGTGTATTCTTAGTGTTCTGTCCACTTAAGACCTGTACAACAGTTGACAGATGCCAAGCTTCTATGATGTTTTCAGTATCTGCTTTCTAGATACTTTCTAGATCTACAATACTGTCTTTTGACATTTAAGCACAACTGTTAGGAAGCTTTATGTCCACACTGGCCTCAGCAACTAATCTGCCTTTCCCCATCTCCCAGAAAAGTCCTTCATCAATGTTTTGAAGTTAGAGAGCATTTGTCATGAATTGGCATTTTCCTTTGGAAAAAGGATTACTGGGACTGCTGTGAAATCTAGTCGCGCTGTACAAAGCTGCAAAAAACTTAGCTATTGATGTCAGTAGGTTTAAATTTCACTTTATTCCAACTGCTGATTATCAGGAGTGTAGCTGCTGATCTAACCAAGGGAAATTCTTCCATTCTACTCAAAAGGGCTGCACTTCCAGCATTCTACTTTTGAACATCTGCTGAATTCAGTTAGGTAATTTATTCTATCCGTTAAATGGAATTTTTGTCAGGAGCCCCCAGATCCAATTAGTCTTTTGTGGCAACAAGGTCATTTGTAAATTTAAGGTCATGTGACTAACAACCAGCCAGCCATGGAAAGAAGACACACTTTACAATCGATGTTAGCTTATCAAATGCTATCCAACTACTTAGTCATTCTTAGGCTTGCATATATTTCTTTAAATAAGTGTTCTACTTTTAGCATGACAGGATTTCAAATGGTATTCTGATCACAAGACATAGTTTGATCTTGAGCCAGCAGCAGCCCTGCTTATGCTGGCTGCTGCTTTAGACACTAGTAACCTGATGTCATTCAGAGATCAGATTGTTTTTATGCAATTAGTATTTTCCCTCCCCCACACACACACTTTTGCAGCTCTTAATGAATAAGACTTTCTGTGTAACATTTCGGCTTGCCTGCTTCCTCCTGTGTTTATTGTAACACTTTGAGTGACCCTGCCACTGACGTAGGTTTTGCTCACATGCCAAATCTAATACTGCTAGCTAGGGAGGATACGGTTGTTTTCTGTACACAGGAAGCATGCAACGGTATGTATGGTGGTTGGCTGTAGTCTTTGTTCCATCTTGCTATTACTTAAGGAACTGTCTGAGATCTAGAAAGACTGTTGGGAGAGAATTATAGCTTTATACAAGTTTTTGTTCACCATGTTTATTAGAATGGTACAGGTTGATTAGAGGAACTGTAACTACTGGTTGTTAAATACCCCAAGTAATTTCAGTGAGGAAAGGGCACATTATCTAGGTAGGAACAATACCACCAGTGACATGCTGAAGTTCAGCTCAAGCAGATTCAAGAGCTACTGCCTTTGGTTAGAGAGGTAATGGACAGCATCCCATACTGGAGTAGCGACTCTTCCTTTTGCAAGTGACCTGTCAAATGTGCTTACTCTAAATCAACTTTGGTGTTACCACCAGGGAGGAGTGGTTTAAGCTACAGATACAGCTTACTCTCTGCATGAATCATGAGATGATTCATTTAACTAGTATTAATTCAACTTTTTTTTTTTTTTAAAAAGAAACAGTTATTCCTTCTTTTAGTGACAATAATGGTCTCCCTTTAGAAAAACTGTGTAAGTTCACATTGTGCCTGTTCATTCTGTTACAATAAATTAGTTTATATAAGCTCTGAAAGTTATCTTAGAATTTTGAACTTACGCTTTAAATGCTGGAAGGTAGGAATATACAGAGGTGCTGCTCAAATTATAAATAAATGGTAGATGTTTGCTCATGTCTGTTGTTGCCCAGCTGCTGAAAAAGGTGTTTAATAACCCCTGATCTGCACCTGGAAGAGAAAGCATTAATAGGCTACAAGCATTAGATAGTTGTTTTAGGATCTTTTTCAATCACTTCACTAATTAAGAGTTGGTAATGCAGTTGTCGTGTCCAGTAGGAGTTTGGCACAGAGCACAAGAGTTCTATTTGTGAGCAACCCTGTAAACCCTGCAGCCTTTGAAAATCCAAAAAATGCAGAGAATGAAAAAGATAGTATGTGTGGGGCTACTTTTGCTACAAAATAGCCAAAGGTAGCTGCTCACAAAACCTGCCATTCAGTTTCCGTTACAGCTTAAGTTCAAGCTGTGTAAGGCAGCAAAAAACCAGGACTTGACAATTGAGTACTGTTCAACTTCAGGAAAGCTGTAGCTCAGAAGACAATTAGTTTTATTACTTATGCTTACAGATGCATGCATGACCAACATCAACGCCGGAGTTAAGGTCAGTGGTCTGTTAGACCTGCAGCCCTGGATGTATCTACCTACACTGTGATCTGGTAAGGAAAGCACATGCAGTCTTGGTGACAACTCCAGTAAAACACCATCAAATCCCTTAACAGGCAACAGGCGTTCCTGGTTCTCTACTAAAAAGCTGCTGACTAACCCCTAAGTGAGGGTAACAGTCTAAGTTATGGCCAGACCTACTGTGCTGGGAGGGGTCACATCTTGGTTTGCAAGTGGAGGTTGTAAGGAGGTCAAATGAGTTTGAAGTGGTTTGGTATGTCAGTAGTAGAGTAGCTAAAAAAAAAAAAAAAAAAAACCACCACACACAACAAACCAGCCCCTGGCCCAAAGCACACAAGTTTATAAGAAGCTACTGAGAAGTAAAACCTACTTATTTACATCCATTCATTCCTTATTGCAGTGAAGATGCTTAGTCTTTAAGTGCTAATAGCTCCTCTTATGAAGGAGATTGAAGGGAGTCCCTCAACCTTCATTTGCTGTCTTCCCTCCACCTGTAACTGCATTCACAAGTAGCATTGCTAAAGGGTAGGTAAATGGATAGCCCAGTTAGAAAAGAGAGTGTTTTATTTTAATCTTTAGTCTTCTAAAGCACTCAGTCTCTGACTCGGGAAAGGGGTTTTTATTAGCCTACAATTAGATTTAAGGCAGTACTAAGGTTTGCACCCTCACTGACGTTTGAGCAGAATCTGCTACTGAAGTATCTAGACACTGGGCATAAACTTAGATGTACAGACAGCACGCTGACAAATATAAATTCTAAGTATCCTGTTACAGCTGTCAGCACACATGCAGATTGCAGAGGGAGAAATTGCCTAGAGACTCAGTCCAGTAGCTTCAAGCCTCTGACTTGCCTCTCGACCCATGAAGGGAGGAAAGCACTTTTGAAGAAGTTGTGACCAACACAAGAGAACAGAGTCAAAGAAACCAAACAAGTCCCCTGGTCTTTACTCAGTTAAGTTTCATTTTACCTTCTAACTTAATGCTGTGTTAAGAACACGTATGTTAACAGTACGATCATCTAAAAGAGAAGGAAGTCTGGGATGCCCTCTCAGAACCAGTAGCTCATAACTGAAGGGGCAGCAACAATGTATTTAACTTATTCTGCAAGACTTTCTCCCACTCAGATTGTTTTACATACTTGGCTTTTTTTCAGATGGCATGCATTTGTGCCAAAGCAGCCACTGAAGGCGGCATTTAGCTGTCCTAGTTCCGACTTCAACAGTAGTCTTGTTGTATAAACTGGACCTTAGACATAAGGTGAAAGAATCAGGCAGTAGTTACATTAGCGACATATCTACAGATACAGTCTTGCTGCATTATATCTTTATATGTAAAAGCAACCATTTTAAATCCTGGGCTAGAGCCAGAGGATTGTTGAAGCAATAGCAGTGTTCTTGAGGTATCAGTACTACCAGATTTCTTTTAAAACCAAACTTTTTTCCCCCTCCACTACTTTTAGATGGTATCTAGAATTACTGCATAACATTTTCCTCATTATCTAGAAAGGTGAAAGTTCAGGTAGACAAAGTAGTTGTTGCCATAAGCAGCCATCACTCTACCATTTCTGGACAACAGCATTACATAGGAAGCATCTGTCTGTTGTTATAAACATGAAATATTCTGTGAAGTCTTGCATTCCCTAGTTACTGCTGCTGCAGATGGGGTGCTTGGAGCTTGACTTCAGTTATGCATAGCTCAGTAGCTTGTTGAGTTTGCATCTCAGTGTACCATTAAGGGCCATGACCCTTCACAGGTGTTTCTCTTATAATCTGTTTCCTAGGAATTTTTTATTACTGCCCCTTTCTCCTGACCAAGTTCATGAGCTCAGCAGCAGCAGCTCATGCAGATAGTCTAAGTCTCCATGGTCTTATTACTCAGATCACTGCTACCATTTAATAAAAACCAAATAGATTTTAAAGCTGAAGTACAAATTACAGTTCTAGAAATTTAGTACCTAAACCATTAACCCACCATTTTTGCTTTTAAGAACTACAACAATTGCTTCATGCTTAGGACACTGAGGAAGTTTCACCACTGTGTGGCTTTAGCTTTCAAGTCAGAAAGTATATTGCGGAAGCAGTTCTATCTTTTAAAGGACAGAGGCCTTAGACCTAGAAGCTGGGGTCTGCTAGTAGTCAAGCACAAAGCTCAGGAGGCAATCACCAAGTCCCAGATATTCCTGGAGCTACTCAACAGTCCTTTTGCACAAAGATGTGGATCTGTTTGGAGGGTTTTTTGGGGAGGGGTTGGGTTTTTTTGTTGGTTTTTTTTTTTTTAAGCCAACAATTCAGCACGCTGTGATAGCCAGTGATCAATTTACATTTGAGAGCACTCCCAGAGCTACCAACTGCTTGCTTGACAGTAGCGAGGTACAGACAGACCCTTCCTTACACTGCAGTAGTCATTTTCACTAGAGCTTATTCATATGGTAGCATTAAGCAGCCAACTGCAACTGACATTCTTTAGGAGGCCACACAGAGTAATGGGAATAATTCTGCAGACTAGGACTGCCTGGATGCAGTCCTGAGTGATGTGCTCCGGGCAATCCTGCTTTAGCAGGGGAGTTGGGCTAGATGATCTCTAGAGGTCCCTTCCAACTCTGAAAATTCTGTGATTCTGTGAGTGACATCTAGAATTTTTACTTTTTACAGAGCACTGAAAGTTAAGTCAACAGTCTGGCTAATTACCTTATATTAAGAGCTCCATTTTATGGTCCTACTTATGTAGTTATCTGTAGTTTTTTCAGTTAGACTTTTGCTTTGTGCCACGGTAGTTACATAATGAAATTTAGTGATGGGAGACAGTGACAGTCATTCAGAAGCCTTTAACTATAGCAGTCTTCAAGCAACCTGTACGTTTATTGCAATGGTAATAGATTTAGGAGACTTACAGGACAGCAGAACTTTGCTTCTCAAGCTTAGATCTGGCACAGTGGCCGATCCCAAGGGACCTATAGTGAGAAGGAGCCAAGGCTACACGCACTTGATATTGGGAAAGAGATGGCCACCACCCTATAATGACAGGAAGCTATCACACAGCATGTGAAGAGATAGTTGCATTTTCAAATGTTTGTTTCTCTGAAGCAGCACTCAAGCTGATCGGTACTATTTTTTCCACAGCAGCTTGAGTTAGCATAGAACATTCAAGCTTTGAGCGTTAGGAATGCGTGACGCATAGTACTGCGGGTTCACTTGCTAACACATGCACTGTGCTTGCTACATCTTACGATTTCTTGTTACATGATTCAACATTGCTAATGCTTACAGCTGCTAGTTTGGAAGCCAAACTCTTAGGGTTGTTTTTTTTTTTTTATTTCATGGAGTCTGAAAAAAGTAGTTTCACTACATATTGTAATGATAGTCTCTATTGTGAGAAAGACATAATTTTTATGTAGTTAATACATTGAGTTCAGAATTTTATCATACAGAGTCCCCATGACACATATGTAGTTACGAGCCATCCCAACCACTATTATCATTTCGCTCTAACTTATATTGAAGTACAAATTAATACATACCATCAAAGCTGCCTTTCTCTGTGGCAAACTGTAACAGCTGATTGTACGTTTCAATGGAAGGTCGGTAAACAAAAACTCCAGAATTAAAACAGTCAGGCCAGCCTGGATCTGGTGCTGCAGACAGCTCTTCTCTCTCAAAAAGCTCATCAATATTTGACAAAACCTAGTTGTAAAAGGGATAAAAAAAAAAAATGTTTTCTGGTTTTTAGGTTAGGAATTGGGGTATCATGTTTTAATGGATTTTGACATCCACCTTAAAACAGGAAAGAAAGTTCTCATATCAATGCTCTTGTCTTATGGAAGACAAGATTTTATGGACATAGTCCCCACAGACTATGTTACAATTAGTTTAGATGGAAAACACACATACATTTTTTTGAGTTACTAGTCCAAATAGCAAGACAGCCTCTATTATCCCTCCTTAAAAAAAAAAAAAAAAAACACACACACAACACACAAAACAAAAACACCCAAAAACCCACACACCACCAAAACAACCCACAGAAAAAAAAAAATCCAACAACCCCCATGCTGGGTCATTAAGAGGTACCATGAGACATGGCTACTTACCATTGTGTCTGCATCCATGAAAACGCATTTTGAAAACTGCGTCAGTTCCCAGCAGTGAAGCTTTGTTAGTGTGACACCCAGCTCAGGTCTTTTCATTAATGCCAAGTGCGCTGAATCCCCACTATCCAAGACATTTACCAATATGACTTCATCAAAGACTGTTTCCAGCACTCTCCTGGGGAAAGAGTTGATTGCCAACATTTAGTTCTACTGTTATTCCAGCACCAGACCACATGACAGATTCCATTAAGAGAATTGGAGTAACAGGGAACCTGGCAGTATTTCTTAAGCAATTGGTAAGAGCTGACTGCACGTGTTGGAATGCACAAGTACACCTGTCTGCATCAAGGTTTCTAGTTTGTAATGGGCACATTTTGGGAACAAAGATGTTTGTTTGTTTTTTTTTTTTCCTTCCACAAACAGGGCTTTAGTTGACATTGCTACCAAGATCATGGCTATGTAGTACAAACTTTCCACACAGCTTTTTTTCAGCCAGACTCTTATTTTTGGCAAGTTAAGAGTCTACTTTGAGCAAGCAATTAAGAAATGGGAAGCTGTTACAAGTAGCTTGAGGACAGTAGCTGAATCCTAAACAGCTGAAACAGAAGTTTGTGCAATAGTTATGACAACGCTGTTATGGATTTGTGACTGTTAGGAACATCTGAATAGACCCAGTCGCTAAAACTTTCTTTATCCTGAAAAGTTTAAAAGACTCAATCACAGCTGTGAGTGCAACAGTGTTTTGACCCAGTATCACGTTCACCTAAGGGTGACACCTAAACTTTCAGACAGTGTAGTGAAATTCTGTGGCAGATATCCAACCTTTGCATTGGATGGTAAAGCATTACCATTAGTTCAAGAGAGGTTAAGGAGTTCATGCTGCTTAAAATATGAAGCATCTGTAAAGTCTGGCTGTTCTACAGCATATGTTGAATGCTCGGCAGTTATCAGTACAATTTGAGCCACAGAGCTTGTAAATGCATTTTAGAACTCTGGCCTACAAGGTTGTCTTTATACTGACAGTTTGTTATGGACAGTTGTTTCTGAACTTAAGGCACACCTTGTTAGCAGATACAGCAAGAAACGCAAGTTCAGTGACACCACTAGGTAGGCAGGCATCACTGGCCGAAGGGCGTAGTACTGTCTGGCTTGCACTACACATGAGCACATTTATGAGTCACCTTAAAAGAGCACACTCACCTAATAGGCTAGAATGGATGTTCCTATATGTAACATCTTTAAATTGATAAGGCCAATTAGCTGCCAAGAGACTCCAGGGAGAGACACTCCACTTATTACTGAGCCACTCCTCTACTGTCTCTATAAATTGAGATCTTTTCAGAAGAGCTTCCCCATGTAGAGAATCTTGACCTATCATCTGTAGTTCATGTAGCTATTAAGTTAATTGGGTTTTTACCCTCCTCTTACATGTGGAAAGAGCACCCAGTTCGCTCCATACTGAGACTATTCTAGAGAAGCTGTAGGAAGCAGTTGCCTATAAATTTCATTTGTTGTACCGTGGTGACCTCCTTAGATGCCTTTGTTGATCTGCTGATTTGATGTACTTGGTGCTACTTTAGTTTTACTCGTTTTCTTCTCTCATGATAAAATTTGAAGTGTCTGCTAGATTTCAAGAGAGCTTATGTTACATTATCTCAGTCTGGAATGGTTCTGCAAGACAAATAAATACCAATCCCCTACTCCCACCTCCACATGCATACATACAGCACTAATAAACACACAGGCAATATCATATTGTTGGACAGTTTTAAGTAGGACTATGAAAGAGCAAAGATCTGGTTGAAGTATCAGTGTCAAGTCAGTTTAGTGCTCCAACTACCGAGTATTTGTTAACTCACCATATGAAAGAAAGAAAAAGTTTCACGTCTGAAGAACCTAGTAGAATTAAACTTATACTATCTGGAATTAGGTAAGCTTTGCTGTTAAACTTCCAGTGTTTTGGAAGGTTTCTGTTAATGAATTTAACTTCTGTTTTTCAACCTTCACATCAGCAGGGGCTGTGGCAGTTTAAAGTATATAAGTGACCTTACCTCATAAGATCCGAGACCTGAGGCGTTATGAGTGCAGTCAGCTTCCTTGTTGTTCTGTACTGTTGCAAGGACGAACCAAGTACCAGTGCTCCTTTCACATAGGAGTCATTTGTGGCTAGAGTCACAAAAGACTGGTCTGGAAGAAATGAACTTGGTCAAGTTAGCACAATCCACTACTTTATTCTGAGACAGATATACTAGAAACCTAGTATTGTTAGGTAATGATGCTGTGAGACCTCTAAGATGTGCCTTAACTCCACATACTGGGCCTACCTACATGGCTGAAAGAAGCAGATCATACTTGCATAGCTATACTTGCTATTAGCAACAACACATGGCAAAACGCAGTTAAAAAAAAAAAAAAAACACCAACAAACAAACAACAAAACTGGGACTGTTGCCAGAGAGAACCAGTTCCAGTTTGCCCACAGGTTAAATAAGTCACGCCAAATGTTAGAGACAATCCAAAGGGTCTGAAGAGCCTTATTTTGGCCATTAATATGCTGGGTTTAAGCTAAAAGTATTGGGAGTCAGTGAGCCGGCATTTGGTATAAAGTTAGTAACAGTAGAGCTTTGTGGCATTACTCTAGGTTCAGCTCTCAGCCCCAAAGGTAGGGCAGCATAAAACTTACACTGCATTTTCAAATGAAGGTAAGCATTGAATTAGATCTTGGACAACCGTATTAAGTTTTGCTGGCTCAGGATTTTGCAGATGAGTTGTTCTGCAATCCATGGCTGCAGCTCTATCACAAGAATGCAAGATTTAATTGGGAAGTAACCAGTAATATGATAAGCAATTTAAGACTTGCAGCAACAGTTTTTGCTCTTCAAGCAAAAAGAGGTAAGGTTGAATTGTTACTGTATAATATTCTGCTCCAGCTTCTCTTAAAAATAGATTAAGGTGGATCACTTTGCCATATACTGCTTATTGAGGCCACATAATACAAGCTTTGCATTCTTTCAGTTGCTATGTTGTTTTAAACTGCCAGGATGGGACTGACAAAAGCAAACAAGTAACTTCTAAGCTTCAGTTCACTGTTAACTATCGTCACACAGTACTCCTTTCCAAGCTACAGCACTTTATAACATGTGCTCTTTTCTACCAAATCATTTTTGACACCATCAACAAAATGCTTTCTCCCTAAGAATTTCAAGAGTAGATTTTTCACGTGCAAGTTTATTTTAGCAACTGTGATTTCTTTTCTTTACAGAAGATGTTAACTAGCTTAGATCAGGATTGAGAGTGAGGGTTAAAGGCTTACTATCAAGTCTAGTAGCAAGATTAAAATTCTGACTGCTCTGCTTTCAGAGAGGTTGTTGTTTGGTCCAATTCCTCAGCCCATGAGACAGTCATCATCAATATCTTTTTACCTTAATAGCATTTTAACAGTTGACAACAGAAAGTCATGTACCATAATTGTCTATAAGCTCTGCAAACCTGGTTTGCAAGCTCTACAGGCCAGCTACAAAACCTTCTATTTTGCTTAGCAGCAAAACCAACTAGTCCCAAGGGATTTAGATTATAGCCGTCAATTACAAAGTTCAAAAAAGCTTCTACAATGCCAGGAATAAAGATTTTTTTTTTTCCAATTCACTTTAGCTACTAGTAGTTCATATAATTCAGCAAATCTCCTGAACAACTTTGTGTTTCTTTGAAGTTTTACAAATGGCAAGTGTGTAGCATTTCAATGCTAATAGGGCAGCATTTTTCATTACTTAATTTGCACGTTACTCCTCAACTACTCAGTAAATAGACATCTGCCACTCTATGCTGACAGACAGCTCACTAGAAATTCAATGTAGACAAAGTGGGATTGTGCACTGTTAGTAGGTATACTTTACTACATCTCCTTATCTTACTGAAACAGAGTATTCACACACAAAGGTCTTAGAGAAATAAAGTCAATTTAATGACAGAGTAAAGGCTAAGCAGCCCCCTGTTACATCCAAGTGCAGTAGGAAACTTTACGACTGCTTAACAGGAGGAGGATACTGGCAACTTGTAGAGCATCCAAGACAGTACAGCTTTACAAAGTTTTGAATAAGCTACGTTCTATTTCATACCCTCTCCAAAGTACATTCAGACATGTTACAGAATTGTTTAGGTTGGAAAAAGCCTTTAAGGTCATCAAGTCCAACCAGCAACCTAACACTGCCAAAAACACCACTAAACCATGTCCCTCACCACCACGTCTGCCCGTCTATTAAATACCTCCACCACTGCCTCGGGCAGCCTGTGCTAGTGCTTGGCAACCCTTTCAGTGAAGAATTTTTTCCTAATATCCAATCTAAACCTCTCCTGGTGCAACTTAAGGCTGTTTCCCCTTGTCCCATCGCCTGTTCCTTGGGAGCAGAGACCGACCCCCCCTCGCTACCCCCTCCTTTCAGGGAGCTGTGGAAAGCAAGAAGGTCTCCCCTCAGCCTCCTCCAGGCTGAACACCCCCAGGTCCCTCAGCCGCTCCTCACAGGACCTGTGCTCCAGACCCCTCACCAGACATTGAGGTGCCCTTCTCTGGACACGCTCCAGCACCTCAATGTCTGTCTTGTCACGAGGGGCCCAAAACTGAACACAGCATTCGAGGTGGGGCCACAGCAGTGCCGAGTACAGGGGGATGATCTGTACGGGTCCATACTTCAATTTGAGCAACACCAGTTGCTGCTTAATGTGGAAGTTATACCTGCAAGAGCCTAGTCCGTTCTGCCTAAACCACGAGTATTACAGTCGCGTGGGTCTCCCTTCCCATCCTCCACAGTAGATGATGGTCACACAGCAGTAACCATTATGCCCAAAACATACTTAACTATTAGTAATAGCGTGACTGCAAAAACAGAGAGAAGATGAGGCAGTAGCACAGCTTCACAACTGATTTATCCATGCAGAACTGAGCTACTTCGGAGACATCTGGCTGCCATGTTCATGGGCGACAGTATCTGCATGCGAGAGCCTTTGGGCTCAGCCCCACACACCAAAGAGCACGTGGGCGGCCTGGGCGAGGGGCGGCCTGCCTGGTCGCGCCCCGGGTGTTTCAGAGCTTCCCCAGGGACAGCTCGCAGGCCCAGCCGGGCTCGCAGCCGCCCCCCTGCTCTCCGGGCAGGGCCGCCACATCCCGCGGCCCGGCAGCCGGATTCAGCCCCCGCGGGACAGGCGCGTCCGACCCGACGCGCACCGCGGGCAGAGCACCCGGGTCGGCCCCCTCATGGCCCCGCTGACAGCTCCAGGGGCGGCAGCCGCCAGGAGGCAAAAGCGGGCGGAGATCGGCCATGCGCCCCCGGGGCGGCGGCAGGTACCCGCTCACGGCAGCGGGCCCTGGGCCGGCCCCCCCCGCCAGCGCTCTGGGAGGGGGACGGGACAGGCTTTCTCCGGCCAGTGCTGTGGCCCCACCGCCGCCTCTCCGAGCCCTCCTGCTCCCCACCACGTCCCCCCGCTGTAGGACGGAGCCCCGGGCCGGGCAGCCCAGAGCAGAGCAGAGCCGAGCCGAGCCGAGCCGAGCCGTGACCGCCCCCCGCAGCTGCCGCCTGCCTGCCTCCCCCGAACGCGACCGGGCGGGCGGGCGGGGCCCGGCGCCGCTAACTGACCTGCCATGGCGGCGGCTCCACGAAGGTCTGCAGCTGAGGCGGCGGCCGCGCTCCGAGCGCTGCCCCGGGGCCGCCCCTTATATAGGGGCGGGGCCACACGCCGGACGTCTTCTGCCAGCGGCGGCAGCGGTCCCGCCCTGAGGGATCCCCGCGTGGGGCGGGGCGGGCTCTCCGCCATGCCCTGCCGCGGCGGCGGCACGTCCCCCCCCCCCCCCCCTCCTCCCACCGGACCGGGCCTGGGGCAGTGCAGTCAGGGCCTTCTCCCCGTCTCAACTGACATCCCCGCCGGCTCCGTGGGGTCGGGGGACGCTCTGCCGGGCGGGCGGGGGGCGCAGCGGCCCAGGCCAGCGGGGGGACGGAGCACGAGGCCCCTGCGGTGGCACGTGCCGGGCGGCCCCAGCCGCGCGAGAGCCGCAAAATGGCAGCCGGGGGCGGCGTCGCCGTGCGGAGAGCCTCAGGCCCGGGGAGCCGCCGGTGGCCCCTGCGGGCTCACGGCGGGGGTGGGGGAGCCCGGGGAGCAGCAGGAGGCCCGTCCGTTCACGGGAAGGCGGCCGCGCGGGGACGGGGGCCAGCGGCAGCCATGGGGGGATGTGCCCAGTCCCGGGTGTTCTCTTTATGGCTCGATTTCAGCCCTTGAGGAACCGGAGGCCGTACCGCTTCAGGAATACAGGACGGGTGCTAGTAGGTTTTTTGTGCTCCTCGTTACCGCCCTGACAGACATTAGGAGTACTAAGGCTCCAGTACAGGTCCTTTGTTAGTCACATGACTCCCTACCTGCTAGTCAAAATTGAACAATTGAATAATTAATTTGTCATTGTCTGATGACAAATAGCGAGGGGTATAGATACACAAGATACTCAAACTGAAGAGATGAGTTAGTTCAAAGAGCCACAGAACCGCAGGCAGGTTGGGGTTGGAGGGACCTCTGGAGGCCATCGTCTCCACCCCCTGCTCAAGCAGGGCCACCCAGAGCCGGTTGCCCAGGACCGTGTCCCGGTGGCTTTTGAGTATCTCCAGGGATGGAGACCTCACCACCTCCCCGGGCAACCGGTGCCAGCGCTCGGTCACCCTCTGGTGACAAAGTGTTTCCTGACGTTCAGAGGGACCCTCCTGTGTGTCCGTGTGTGCCCGTGGCTGCTGGTCTGTCGCTGGGCACCGCTGGGAAGAGCCTGGCTCTGTCCTCTCTGCCCCGTCCCTGCGGGGGTTCGTGCACGTGGATGGGATCCCCCGAGCCTTCTCCGCCCCGGGCTGAACAGCCCCGGCGCTCCCAGCCCGTCCCCACAGGAGAGATGCTTTCTTGTCCCTTCCTTCATCATTCCCGTGGCCTCTGCTGGAGTCTCTCCAGTATGTCTATGTCTCTCTTGTACTGGGGAGCCCAGCACTGGACACAGTCCTCCAGGGGCGGCCTCAGCAGGGCCGGGCAGAGGGGAAGGATCCCTCCTCGACCTGCTGGCCATGCTCTGCCCAGTGCAGCCCGGACACCGTTCACCCTCTTTGCATCAAGGGCGCGTTGCTGGCTCACGTTCAACTCGGTGTCCACCGGGACCCCCAGCTCCTTCTCTGCTGTCTGTTATTGTCTTCAGGATAATGACCTGTACCTGCTTTTTCACCAGGAAAAACTGAGGAAAGTCTGTTAGGAAGGGGATTCCTTTCTAACCTGAAATGGCAAATGTTTTGTTGGTGTTTTGTTTTTTTTTTTTCACAAAAGGATTTAAAAACTAAACAAACCCTCAAATGCAAATTGATGAACAAAGAATATTCCACCTCCAAATTTCCCCAATATGGGGAATTATGTTTAAGCTGAGACACTTTTTGTAGACCTGTTTCAAAATCAAATTGCTTACTTTTAAAAACCAAAATCAGGGAAGTGCTTCTTGGCCAATAACAAAAAAAAAACTTTTAGAGCATACCAGTAATTTATAAAACACCACCTGCATAAAAACGCGTGAATCGTAGTTATAGGCAATGCTGGTAATGTTGCATGTGAGTAGGGTTTACTAATATTTTCCGGTATGCGGCCTTTTTTCAGGTATCCGTGGCTTTGACAAACTTTCTCTGTGATGGCATTGAGCACTGTTTGTGTTTGTCTCAGATGAAAGTTTTGAGAAATTTTTAGCCAGCACATTTCAGCTGTGTCTAGCTTGTTGCTTTGCCAAGTTTTTGAGAGAAAACAATAGAATAGCCACTGTCGGTGATTGTCCTCCCCCCCCTCCCCCCTCCCCCTCCGGCTCCTTTGTATTATGTGAGAGTGGAGCAACAGAGCGTCATTCCTTCTGGTTTCCATGTCAAACAAACGAAACAAAAAAAAATAGGTTTGTTGGTGTTAAGCTTGAAAGTGTGACAGAGTGGTGCTCCCCCCACCCCATGTGCACACCTGATTGCAATTTTTTTGGAGGTTAGTGATTGAACAGGCTGTAAATTCTGTGGTTCCCTTGTGGGACTGGGTCGCACATACATGGCTGCCCCTCTGCGCCTCTCCCCTCAGCCTGGAGAGGAAAAGTCACAGGAAGAACCTGAGAGATAATCGCGTGTCCCGTTGGCTTCCAGATCAAATGGAAGAAAAGATCATGTGACATGAGGATAGAAGGAAAAAAGCCGGAAAAAAAAGAGAGGAATGCTTGGGACAGGCTCCCATGAGATGAGAGCTAAGGTGGGAAAGCATCTAAGCCTAGGGCAAGCCGAGCAAAAAACATCTTGGCCTCAATTTTGATGGAAGAGGATGAATTTAAGACTGGGTTAAAGATAAGTATATGAGGATGGTAACTAGCCAGGGAAACTGTATTACCTGTCAGCACACCATAGGACTTGATAAAAATCAGGTGAGGAGGAAGAAGGAAGAGATTTTGCTGGATAAAGAGACAGACAGCGTTCAGAATGGATGGATGAAGCGCTGCATCGCAGCTCGTCAGGTGAGTGCTGGCGCACTGAACGAGGTGCAAGTCCTATGGAAAATGAGCCTGTGGTCATGCAGTTAAAAAATTACACCACAGCGCATGTCACTGAAGTCAAATTACCAGTGCACATTACAGAACTTCCTATTTTAATGACTGAGTAACAGTGTTATTTTAGTGGCAGCTTGTCCATAACTTAAGTAAAAAGACATTTCAAAACACCAAATACTAAGAAGTAGCTTTGAAATATCATTAGGATATGTACATGTGTATATATATGTATATGTATAGCAGTAACAGAAACTGCTGCCCCTGTAACTGGACTGCGTTAAGTGTAAACTTCTAAAGCACTTAATTAGCCATTTACACTTAAGCTATGTAATTATTTTGCAAACGTGCACAGTGAATCCAACCATTAGATTAATAAAACATTGCAGGGAAAGTTTCAGAATAAAATATTATATCTGCAAAATCTGGAGAAATAAAGAAAAACAGTTGACTCCATGCATTCAGTCCAAGTTTAAAGTACTGGAATTCAGTTATTACAACACTGCAGCTGAAATAGTAATCTGGTTAGGAAAGAGACTTCCACACTGTGAAGTGCATAGCTAGGTATATAAAAAGAATAGAGTCCGATTCAAGACTGTACTGAGAGGTTTGATTCCATTTTTGTCCCGCTGTCTCTGTCTTGCCCTGTCGTAAGCTTCCCTGATGGCAAAAGTTGTTCTGGGTCATCCCCTCTGCTTTCTGAAGCCCTTCTCACCTTGACCTTACTGTGACCTTACTAGACTGGACATTTATGATTTGAGAACTTAGCATAGTCTGCATAGAATTTTAAAGTTTGGCACAAATTTTTCCTAGTGCTAGGATTTCAATATAATGTAATTTATTCCAACAGGACTAAAAAGGCTTTGGTGTTACTGTTTGAATAATCAAAATACTATACTGTCACTCCAGTTTATTTCAGCCTTTCACGTTCTTCTTTCCTAATGGGCATCCTCTTTGCCTGTCCCAGAGCTAGTTATATTTTTGGCCTCATTTCCTTAAAAAAAATCCACCTGTTACATAAATATGATGGTCTTCTGAAAACCTAGGCTCTGTCTTGTAAATCTTGCATCTGCTTGGTGTGTGTTACTTACCACGTGGCAGTGAGCACTTTTAGTGGCTTAAGGAATTCTTATGATTTCTTCTAGATAACATGGTAAAATAAACACTGTTATAAGCAGTGAAGCAAGTAGGTCTCAGTTTCTTTCAATTTGTATCACCTTTTGATTTGATTCTCAGTGGTCTACAATGCAAGCTACAATAGAAGCTTTTCTCCTGGTTGCATGAATTTCCTGGCGTCTATTAAGAAGTAAATTGATGCTGAGCTTTTTTCCTCATTGGAGAAATAGTTACCTCTGTCATCAGTCTTTACAAAAAGGTAATAATGCTCAGACCTCTCTTCGCTTTCTTAAACTTAATGAAAAGTTTTAAATGTTACTGGAGAACACAGAACCCTATACAATTGATTTCACAAGCCTCTTCTCCTTTGGCAAATAGGTTAAACAAGGCACGTGTATGTGTGTTTTTCTCCTAACCCGCCCTCCGCTCCATCTGCCTGCTCCCCTTTGCTAGTGATTCTTCTGGGATGGGAGGCCACAAGACCTACTTACTGATTAGGACCAGTGGTTGTGAACAGACAGCAGAGGTTTGTTGTTCCACTCCTCATTTGCCGTGACGCTGAGGGCAGGCAATGCAGCTATGTATTTGTTTCCTTTTTTCTCTCTCTTCACCACTTGACTAAAAACCGTAAGTCCGTCTCTTGCTCTATATTTGTACAGGGGAGCCCCAGCCATGTGTCCAAGCTGTGGCTGCTACTGCCTCCGTAGGTAACAATCAATCTTACCATTTCTTACTTGCACTGACCGGAATCTTAAACTTTCCCCAAACAGAAGACTTTTAGTACCTCATCTAACACGCATTTCATTCCTTCCTACAGGAAGTGCTAAAACTCTTAATACTTGAAACAAACAAACTAGCAGATGATAAAATTCCTGGAGATACAAATTCTTGAGATATAGAGATTCTAGCAGGGATTTGAGAAAAAGCAGTGGTAATACTTCCACCAAGTTACTCAGACTCACAACAATGCTCTAGTTCTATGCTAGAGTTGTGCTGAATTTCAAGCTAGTACTTCCTCCAGTTTAGGCCACATAATTAACTTTTGTCTTATGTGAGAATGAAAAAAAAAAAAATCAGGATGATATACTGGGAATGACATTTCTGATTCAGTGAATTCAATTACTCCCCTTTGGAAAACCTTAGTATCATTAAGTACAGATGCTTCAACCCCTTTCATAGCTAAAGAAGTATAATGGCATCAATATTAGAATAGCATAGCATAGCATAGCATGGAATATACTTCAGTTGGAAGGGACCTGCAACAGTCATGTAGTCCAACTGCCTGACCACTTCAGGGCTGACCCAATGTTACAGCAAACTATTAAGGGGATTGTCCAAATGTCTTTTGAACACTGGCAGGTGTGGGGCATCGACCACCTCTCCGGGAAGCTTGGTCCCGTGTTTGACCACCCTCGGGGCAAAGAAGTGTTTCCTAATGCCAAGTCTAAACCTGCCCTGATGGACACAGCTTTGAACCATTCCCAGGCATCCTGTCCCTGGATCCCCGGGAGAAGAGCTCATCACCCCCCTCTCCACGTCCCCTCTTTGGGAAGCTGTAGAGCAATGAGGTGGCCCCTCAGCCTCCTTTCAGGACTAGACAAACCCAGCGTCCTCGTCTAGGACTGGAATGTTACGGGGGAAGTGATGCATTAACAATAATGCTCAGCAACTGTGGTTGTCAAAAACCTATATAAGCATTAATCCCACAACTCTGAGCAGTTAACTATCACCACATCCGTTTTTACCGAGGAAGATTATAGGGCTCATTTAGATTAAATGGGAAGACAGTTTGCAGTTTATGCCAGCATAACGCAACAGCGCTGTTGCTTGGGAGGTCATTTTAATTGACCCTAAAGGAACTGTTTCAGCATGACACCGTGTGTTCAGGCAACACTGGTCATTCTTACACGACCTCTCAGGACTGCACAGCACATCAGCCGCGCAGATTTGCGGTGTCAGGGCTTCCACACCTGACCACTCTGACAAGGTCTTGTACTCATCAGAGCAGAACAATGTGAGCCCAGAGGTACACATCCCTGGGTTCTGGAGTGTGCCAATGTGCTTGAGGGCTGATTAGGAACATCTTCTGTAGGCGGAGTTTTATCTTAGGATCTTCAGGTTTGCGCAAGAAAAAGGTAATTAGTCAATGTTACGAGATGTTGATCAGAAGTCCTTGTTGTCAAAAGCATTGCAGTGCAAAATGGTCTGTAGGTGTTCAACCCGTCTCTCTGCTAAAATCAGTGTCATACATGCTGAAGGACAGAGGTCTTGTCACGCTGCTGGAAAATACTTAGGCTGGACATAAACAGAAACGTATCTGGTGACCGTTTGATGGAGTGCTAACTGAGTCAGCCTTGCGAATTCCTCGTTCACACTGATTGTGTGCCGTAGTGCTGTACATTCCACTTGAGAGATGGGTGATTGTTTTTGTTGAAAGTCTGCAGAAAACCACTTCTTGCTGTGTCGTCTTTACAGCATCTGTTGACTGCGCTGGGTACGTTAGCTACCTCAGGTGTATCATTCCAAGTAAATATCCCCGTGTTAAAAGGTTGATCCTGAAGTTTACTCTCCAGCATAGTTACAACAGCTGCCAGATGTAGCTACCTTGCAGTACGTGCTGTATGAAGTGAGTTTCTTAAAAATGTTTTGGGGCTATATTAGGGAGCTGGGCATAATTAGTCTGACAATGCCTTCTCTTATGAATTGGTCCCTGTATATCAGGCGTGGCTCGGCGATGATTTTCTAGCTGCATAGTGCACACAGACCATAGCATTATTTATCCTGTGCAAACATTGAAACAACATCTCATGCTTTTCTCACTGTACAGTCTGGTTATTTTTTCATTGTCTTTTATCAGGATTTTCATCAATGTTTCCCCACAGCTTCCAGATTGTTCACAATGCAGATGCAGCAGTTCTGTTCACTGGGCTGGGCAACAGCAATCACGTTACCCATGCCCTGCATTCTTTACATTAGTTGCTCATAGGAAGACAAATTTAATTATAGCTAGTACTAACTGGGGACGGAGGGATACTTGGTTGTTTGTTTTAAAAGCCACAATTGGCATAATAAGAAGGCCTAAGCTCCATTTGCTCCTTTCTGATGCTTTTGCTAGTGACTGTTTATATTTTGGTGCAGCCTATTCCCTGTGAAGGTCAGTTTGTTACAGCAGTTTACACTGATAAGCTGTTGTGGCTGGCACTTAAGACCTGAAGCAGGTGGGTTTGAGTGGGTTTTGTACCTTAGAGGTTTTCAGTACTATTTCTGTGGCCATACTTTTATTTTTCATAAATATGTAAAACACTTAGAAGCCCCGCGATGCTTCTGACTATAACATCTTAAGAAGTGAACTCCACCGGTTACCCTTAACGTTTTGTCAGTGCTAAGTGTAGGCTACAGATCCTTCTCATTCTGTGTTCCCCACTATCTTATGGAGAAGCCCTGCTTAAAGTGACGGTTTTAGAGTTTCAGGAAAGGTTTAAGGCATTTTTTTTTGTTATTTGAGGGGTCCTATGTGTTCTTCTAATAATCATTATTTACAAGGGATGTTCTGAATATTTTAGATCACATAGGGATGACTGCTTCGAAGTTTCTGGATTTTATTGCTGTTTTCTCTGCTACAAGAGGCATAAAAATTTTGTAGGTAGGAATTCCCAGCCATTATTTTTCACTTTAATGTATATTTTATAGCTTTTATAAAAGCTATAGTACAGAATTATTTGTGACATGAGTCTTGCTTAAAAACCAAAACAAAACAAAACAAAACAACCACTTGTACATAAGTTGAAAATTGTTTTATTTAAATGTTTAATGGGTATAATGGTCCAGCTGAGAGATCATAGGGTTTAGCCTGTAGTTATTAAGCACTTAACATTGATATGGCTTATGTTCAGGAGGCCCATTTGGATAAAGCACAGTATCACTTATGTGAATATATGTTGAGGAAATGTGTTTCATTTAGGAAAAGGTACAGCAAAGAGTAAACCTCTCTTTATGAAGCCAGTAACAATTATGAAAAGCATAGTAGAAAATATTTTGTTTCCAGCATCTTCTTCAGCTCTGGCACACACTTAATGTCCATAGCTTCACTTAAATGAATGTGCTTTTTCCTTCTAGCATTTTAGGTATATTTAGAGCCACCAGTAGGCTTCAAATTTAATGAGACCCTTTTGTGATTACTTGTATTACAGAAGGGATAGTTTTGTTCTGGAGTAATAGGAATGAAGGAGAGCATGCTGCATTTTCCTAATGATTACTATTTATACACTATTTTTCTGTTCGTTTTTTTATTGCTTCTTAACTGAACTTGGAGAGTTAAGACAGGTCAAAGCTGTGCATTGGACAGGATAAGAAGTGAAGAAAGATCAAAAAGTGAGACAGCAGCAGGAATAGCGATTTGGAGCATCTGTGATAGGAGAAAGGATTGGAAGATGCCAGACAATCGGTAGGAGAGCTCTTATGCACTGCAGAGTCATGCTGGTAAATGTGGTCATTAAACTATAAAGATGAGAAACAGGGATGGACAGGACCAGAAGCTATAAGTTACAGTAGGCTTCTTTAAATTTTTAATCCAGCCTTTTAAAAGCTGCTCATATTAAACAGCTCAAATAAGGGAACCTGTATAATGCTTGTCTTGTAACTGCTCATCATATCTTTTAAAGACCTGAGTCCAACTATACCTTCAGAGCTAATCATGGTTGGTATGAAGAGAGTTTTAGTGCTGGTTGCAGTGTAACGGGGAGTGAGCTGTGGAATTCCACTGAAATATGACATCTGTGATAGTGAAACATGACCATGGACAATAGAGCAGGACATAAGAAACAGAATTTGTAGGTAGAGGTCTTTTACTAGATCAGCTCATTTAGTAGAAGAAAGCAGACAAGCCTTTTGGACACATGAGCCCTTCTTTAGCCTCAAATGAAACCATGGGCTCAATCACCTTACTGGTTTTATGGCATATCGTAATGTACCTCCTCATTAACCTCCCTGATCCATAGGCAACAAATGCCTGTTTCTCTTCCCCAACATTGTCTCCTCTCTTATCCCCTTCATAACTTCTTTTATACTTCAAAGCTGCCAGGTATCTTGTCTTCCAGAGACGATCTAAGTGATACGCACCTAGCTAAACTCTGAGAAATTGCCTTCTAGCTTAACTAATTTTATTTAGGTCTGCCACATCTGTTTTGGACCTGATGAAGGCATCCGAGTGTTCTAAAGCTTGTCTGTTTTTTTTACAGCTGTAGCAACTGGTTTAATGCAGATTAATACCTCTATCTGCAAATCTAATGATTAATATTTGAGGGATGAGAAAATGGATGAAGAAAAATTTGAATGCATACTGGACCCACCAGACTGAAAACACCAGTGACAGGAGTTTTAGTCATTTAAGAATTATTACATTTTACCTTTGTCTTCAAGCCTTGCAATTGTACTGGTTACCATATAAGGAAGCAGTCCAGAAACACTGATGTTCATAATCCCTAATGTAGGTATGTCTTACTCTGAACATTGTGAAGGCAAAAGTGTTTCCAGGGTCACGTAACATTTGTGACAGACCTTGACATCAGTTTCTGGTTTAAGTGCATTTCTCACCTTTATGTTGTCTCCTTAGGCATATTTATTGATACTTAGACATTTGGCTGTACTCTGGTGGGCTTAGTGGGACAGAAACTTGTGTTTGTTGCCTTCCAGTGTGCGGTCTTCTGAAATGTGCTGGGATATAGGAAGAGTAATTAGTGCAACTTTACAGCTTTGCTTTCTCTCCTTTGCAACAACAAGGCTATTGACCATCCCAGCTTTTCTAAAGCTAAGAACTGTTTATTCAGTCACACCATTTATAGGAGCAAACCTCCTGTGAAACAACAAACTGTTATCCCATCCCAGCAGGCAGGCTTTCGGTATTCGTATAGATCGTCTGGTACCACCTTCTGGCACCACTAGGTGACCCTCGCTCAGTTCTCGAGTAGACTATGAATAAACCTGGACGAGCAAACATGCATGCTCCTGTGAGGGCCACCTCAGAGGTTGTTCGCAGCCCTTCTTTGTAGCTAAACCTTTAGTATCAGATCAAACCAGTAAAATGGTACCCCCCCATCCCCTTGGGGTGAATCTTTAAAGGGTGTAAGTCATGCACATTTCCAATGTTGGTTTTCCTCTACCTGCTCTTCCCAACTTTCTGTTGGGACTCCACTGCAGGACTTCTGGTTCTTTGAAAATACATTTCACATGGCTGAGTTTGCTACAAATACATTCGGTGAAAAACACTTAATAATAAATGTATCCTTCATAACATCAAAACAGAAGCGTTTGAACATTTTGTGCCTTCTTAGCATCTGTTTCGTTGCTACATTGCAGTCTTTGAATGACCCAGGATGTTAGGACATTGAAACAGGAATATTTTTATTCTTGGTTTCAAGGTTGTCCCAGTTGCAGTTATAGAGACACATAAATCTCGCTCTACCTTTTGCCCTCACAGTGCCAGCTGAAACTGTCTAGATTTCTCAGAGTTCCTTTTCAGCAAAGACAGGGAACGTACAGCAGATAATAGTTTCGGTAAGCTGTGGCCTACCTCCCTGACTTCTTTCACTATGGAATGGAAGAGAGTAGCCAGGCCAAACAGTGGTAGAGCTCAGCTGAACTGAATGGGCCTGAGACTCACTTGGTTGCTGGCCTTGCAGTGGAGTAAAAACCAATTTCTCTGCACCTATATAGTGAGTGGGAAAGCAGGAAAAGCTGTAAAGGAAAGGGAAATGGTTGAGAGAAAGCAGAACATGAGGTAGGCCTGGGAAAAGGAGAGGATTTATGGAAACTGAGGAGAGGCTGGAGAGGGCATAGCATAAATGAGAACAAGTGAAATTGAAAGAGAGGACAAGCTGAAAAGATTTTCAGCTCTAAGGGGTTTTCAGAATTGGAAAAGGAAGAGACCTGTCAGAATAAAAATAATGTTTCTTTTGGGGATCTTGGTGATGAGATAACAATGATGTAGTGAAGAGGGGAGAGACAAAATCAGGAACTTTGGCTGGGACACTAACCAAGATGAAATTTAAAGACTTCAGTGCTGAGGCCAAGAGAATAGGGAAGCTAAAGAATTGTATGGGAGAGAAGTCTGAAGACAGGCTGCAGTGGTTTGTTAGGTAGGGACATTTGGCAGTATCTCCTGAAACCAAAGACTTGTGGAAAATAAGAGGGGCCCTAGCTAAGCTTCTTTATAGCAAGGCCCCCCTGGGAAGCCAGTGGATTGTGATATGTCAGAGTGAGACACACTCAGCAGTTTCATGGGGGCTGGCATACAGCTGCAGGATAGTTTGCATCCCACTTTGCTTCAGTTAGATCTTTTCTGCTCCATCTTCCTTAACAGAGCTACTACTCTGTTCACTTTCCAATAAAGGAATGGAATTGGCTGCAACAATTCTTGGTGGGTCTATATGCAGCATCTGTTTCATTGTCTTACACTGTACTTGCATTCAGTATGATGATAAAAAACTCAATACTTAGATAACATTATCCTTCTTGTTATTAATGGCTGAAATAGCAAGAAACAAGTATGCATCTTATCTGGCTGTAAATAAATTTTAAAAAATCTGAAAAGTCAGCTTAAATTTTCATAAGTGTTCATTTTTTCCCAGGCAAGCTATGGGTCTGAAAACTGACACGCACAGACATAGTCACTATTGAAATTGTACTTTTACTAAGGACTGAATCTTTCTTTATTCATTTTGGTGGAGAGCCCATCCTGTATCAAAAACAGTGCTGCCTGCGGAACAGTAAGGCTTCAGGAAATAAGTGCTTTCAAGCGACCCTGTATTTACCCATGCAGTATAAAATGTGCCCCACAGGGAAAGGGAATTACTGTCTGTCAGTGTGGAGGAGGAGGAGAAGGAGATCCAAATCTAACCACTCCAGAACTTATTCAGCCATTGCTCCTTGTAGGAACTGAAACATTTCCTTTGAGAGATTTAGAATTTGACTCTTCTCTTCCACTTTAGTCCATGTGTCTTGGATTTGGTGTATAATGTTGACAGATTTCATTAGCTGGGTTCAGATGACATGTGTTGTCAAAACTCTGTTCATATTGAAGCTCGTGTGTGATTTTGATGCTGGGCCTGTACAGTCAGTCTCTTCTCATAAATACTTCTCATTTCATGAGCAAAGATTTGAGTGCAACTATATTTAAGAGTGGGCGGGGAAAGCACTGCTAATGATTTATCTTTGGAGTCTTTCTTTCTGTGTTGCTGTGTGAAGTTTTTGTCAAAAAAAAATTTCATTTTGCCTTGAAGAGCATTCAGTTGTTCTTGCTTTTCTTTTAAATACTTACCATTGTAAATTGTTTATTGTGCGAGATTTGATTAAAGTATCTGATACAACTTAAGGATGTTAGATTTGCAAAGTACTGCACATGGGAGAAACTGTGCTAAAACCACATGTTGTTGCATATTTTCAGTCTTGACTTTCTCTGCCTACTATATAGATTTGGGAAAAAAATATAACTCTTAAATCTAAGTAACATATTCCTCAACCTTGAATCTCGTATGAGACAGAAAAAAAGAAGCCTGAGGTCTCAGTTTACCTCCAGGTGCCGGGAACGTGCTCTCCTCCTTGCCTTGTGGCCAGTGCCCATGTGGTGCTAGAGAGCACCATGGCCGAGGGCAGTGCCCCTTTCGGGTGGCAGGGGCCGGTGAGGGTGGGGGACACCAGGCAGGTGGCAGTCGCGGGCTTCAGGTGGCTTGTGCCTCCTCTGGCCGTGGCTGCCTGGAAGCAGAGGTGCGGGCTGGGGGGTCTCGGCCCAGGCCCACTCGGCGCAGGGGTGCGCGGGGCAGGGGCTGTCAACACCGTGGACCTGCGGCCCCCATCTCTCGTCCCGACACCAGGGCCCCAGTTCACCCCAGCACCAGGTGGGGTGTGCAGCCGGCGCGGCGGACACAGGGCCATGGCGGGAAGGCAGGCCCTGCAGCGGGACAGGGAGCTCAGCCCGGCTCGGGGGGTGACGGTCCTGCTCCAGGCAGGCCTGCCCAAGAGTGCCGGGCACGGAGAAGACAGCTTAAAATCAGCTGGTGGTTTTCAGGGGCACTGCCTCAGGGTGTTGGACCATGGAGCTGATGAGACCCAAAATATGATGTTAATTGTCTTTAGAGGAGAGGAGTTAGTGCTGACGGTGCTGCAGGTACGTTCAGTGGAAGTGCAGCTTACTGCAGTCCTATGGATTGATTCGTGCATATGGTGGCTAAAATCAGACCTATAAAGAGCATCTGTAATGCATTCCTGGTCTGTATCCTCATGTTCTGCTACACTTCCAAAGGAGGTGGAAACTTTAAAAGCTATAGGCAAAAATTCCTCAGCTTCTTTTTATTGCTTTCCTGCTTTTATGTGCTGTGGCATGTATTGCTCAAAACTGAGGGTTCCGTCACTCATGTTCCATCAATTGTTTAGAATTCATTGTTTACACTTTCTCACTCAGGGGTTACAGTTTATGACTTTAACACTTAAAGTTCAGGGTTTACAGGTTACTGTTGAATGAAAAGGTCCAAATCATAGAATCATAGAATGGTTTGGGTTGGGACCATCCAGTGCCACCCCCTGCCCTGGGCAGGGACACCTCCCCCCAGCCCAGGTTGCTCCAAGCCCCATCCAACCCGGCCTTGAACACCTCCAGGGATGGGGCAGCCACAGCTTCTCGGGGCACCCTGCCCCAGGGGCTCACCACCCGCACGGGAGAGAAGTTCTTCCCAATATCTCATCTCAATCTCCCATCTTTCAGTGTCAAACCATTCCCCCTCGTCCCATGGCTCCCCTCCCTGATCCAGAGTCCCACCCCAGCTCTCCTGGAGCCCCTTTAGGCACTGGAAGGGGCTCTGAGGTCTCCCCGGAGCCTTCTCTTCTCCAGGCTGAACACCCCCAGCTGTCCCAGTCTGTCCTCCCAGCAGAAGGGCTCCAGCCCTCGCAGCATCTCTTGGGCCTTCTCTGGCCCCGCTCCAACAGGTCTGTGTCTTTCTGCTGTTGGGACCCCCCAGAGTTGGAGGCAGCACTGCAGGGGGGTCTCCCCAGAGCACAGCAGAGTGGCAGAATCCTCTCCCTTTCCCTGCTGGCCACGCTGCTGGGGATGCAGACCAGGATGCCGTTGGCTTTCTGGGCTGCCAGTGCACGTTGCCAGCTCATGTTGAGCTTCTCATCCACCAACACCCCCAAGTCCTTCTCCTCAGCCATTGGCCTCAGCCAATGGCTCTCCAGCCATTTTCCACCCAGCCTGGATTTGTGCTGGTGATTGCCCCAACCCTTGTGCAGGACCTTGCATTTGGCCTTGTTGAACTTCATGAGGTTCACATGGGCCCACTTCTCCAGCCTGTCCAGGTCCCTCTGGATGGCATCCCTTCCCTCCAGCATGTCGGGTGCTCCACACAGCTTGATGTTGTCGGCAAACTTGCTGAGGGTGCACTCAATCCCACTGTCCATGTCACCAACAAGGATGTTAAACAGCACCAGTCCCAATACTGAGGAACCCTGAGGAACACTATTTGTCACCACTCGGACATGGAGCCATTGACTGAAAGTCTTTGAGTGCATTCATCCAGCCAATTCCTTATCCGCTGAGTTGTCCATCCGTCACATCCATGCCTCTCAGATTTAGAGACAAGGATGTTGTGTGGGACAGTGTCAAAGTCAAATCCTTAGATAATAAACTGTAAGCCCTGAACCCTAAACGGTAGACTGTGAACCATTTTGGGGGGGTTGTATCTTTCCCCTGGTGCCAGCCAGTATTCAGTGCTGTGGTCTGCTCTGAGGCAATGAGCAGGAGGTAACTATGCAAGTGTGTGAAGAAGCAGATTCACTTATGCATGTCCTGAATTTAAAGAGGGGTATGGCATGATTACGCCAAAAATGTGGACACAGAAAGTTCCTGAAAGGTTAACCTGCAGTGACTGCTTGGTCTGATTTCTTTCTTGCAGCAAACCCAAATGTGGTAGTCTTCAAAATGGTGGTGGAGGGGCAGTGTTTGAAGCTTGCGTGTTCTCCTTTACCTTGTGCGTATTAGATTGGTGTTTGCACACTAAATTTGGTTTCTCGTGCTTTTCTGCAGGGCTTTCAATTTTTGCATTGCTATATGCATTTGTAGAATGATGCCTTTTGCTATGTCTGTCAGGAAGCAGCAGACCACAAATTATTGTCACAATGGACACCGAGGCAGTGGCATCGGCCTGTGCTGGCGAGCGGCCGCTGGCCCGGAGCACAGCGCACGGCTGCCTTGGCTGGGCGCGGAGAGGTTCCTCCTCCCTCCCTCCCTCCGCCCAGCTGCCCGCCCCGCCGCTTCCGCCCCTCCGGCTAACCAGCCCTCCCACCACCCCCAGCCCTCTGTCCGGCCTGCTCGTCGCCCTTCCTCCCCTGTCCCAGTCGCTCCGTCCCGTTCACTGTCTCTTCCCTCATCCACCCACGCCGTCAGCCCCCCCCCTTGGAATGCCGGCCTCCCGCCCCACGCACGCGCACTGCGGCCGCCGCCCCGGTGCCGCGGCGGGGACACACACGCATGCGCAGTGCCGGTGCCGCGGCGGCGACATATACGCATGCGCAGTGCCGGTGCCACCCTCACCGCGGCCTCGGACTGGGCGCGGTGCCCGTCGCTGTCCCCGCCGCGCCCCCGGTCACCGGCCGCTCCTGCCGCGCGGGGACACCGGCGCGTCGGCGCCGCCGCGTGGCTCACTGCTGCCCCGAGCTGCCCACAGCCCGGCACTGCAGTCGGGACGGCGGTATCTCCGTCCAGCTCACCGCTGCCCGCTGCTCGTCCGAACCCGGTGCTGCGGGCGGCCGCGTGCGCCGCACCCGCCATGTTCCTCAGGTGCCCAGCAGGAGCACCGGCCGTGGCCGCCGCTCCGTCCCGCTGCTCAGCTCGGCAGCGGACTGTCTCGGCTCCCTGGTGCCCCCCGTTGTCGTGGGGGCAGCGGTCGGTCTGGGAGCAGCTCTGCGGTGCTCGCGCCCCGTGCAGCAGCTCCCGCCGCCTGCTGGCGTGCGCGAGGCTGCCACGCTGAGGGCGACGCGGGGATACGGCAGAGCGGGACGGGTGTGGGGGATGGGGAGCGGGAGCAGTGCAGCACTGTGCTGTCAGCACATCTCGACGCCTCTGCCTTGCCGCCCCCCGCCCACCACGCTGGCAGCCAGTGCACTTGCGGTGCCTGCGCCAGCATGACGGTGGTGCGCAGGCCCCAGGGGATGGGACTGTTTGGTGCTGGGTGCCCTGGGATACCACTGAGGCAACCGAGGCCCTTCAGTGGCTGCAGGCTTGAGGGTGCCTCCTGCGTGCTGGGGCCATCGCTTCTTGGAGGCAGCATATTGAGTGTCTCAGCCCGGCCATGCTCTGGCCCGGGGTGTGTGAGGCAGAGCCTGCCGGGAGCACGGGGAAGATTTCCCCTTCCCTTCAGGGGCCCTGTTCCTGCCCCGCAGCAGCTGGTGCATGTCCTCTGTGCTGTGGATGCTGGCAGCCAGGAGCTGCGGGGAGGCAGGCAGGCCTAGCGGCAGGATGGTGGAGCAGCAGCTCCCAGCGCGGGGGTGGGGTGGTCCTGCTCTGGCACTCCTACCCATTAGGTACATAAGTGCATCCTCAAGTTAGTAACCTGAGAACTGGGGGAACTAGGAAGATCAGCTGAAAGAAGGACACCCCCAGGCGCCCTGAGGCCTCCCCAGCCCTGGGCGCAGAGCATGGGTGCCTGCCCAACCAATTAATATCTCCACTGAGCCTCCCTGAGCCCTGCTTGCCCCATACAGTTGCCCCAAAGCCATGGGACTCCCCAGTCCTGCGTGTGCTGGTGGGTCGCACATTGCCTCTGCTGTCTTCCAGGCACCCAAAAGCAACCAGCCAGCCATGTGCAGCACCCATACTCACTCAGCTCGCCTCTGGCACACACCCCCCCTCTGATGTGCGACCTGATTGTCTGTTAGCACAGGTGCCTGTGGTGGGGCAGTTGGGAGCTGCCATCATGGTCCGTACTCTGTGTCTGTGCGGTCTGCCATTACTACACTGGTCATGCTGCCCAGGCAGGGTTGCCTCCCAGCGCAGCTTGAATCATGCTTGTGACACTGGCATCAAGTCCTGTTTCCTGATGGATCTGTCTTTATGCAAACCAGTGTCCTCCTTGCATCAGCCTCTTCCTGCTCCTCTTCTGCCTGTGTGCAGCAGAAACCTGGACCTGACTGCTCTCTGCACACCCTTCTGTCACAAGGGCTTTCTAGCGAGGTCTGTTTGGCCACTGGTGTGTCTTCAGCAGTGTGAGTGAAGCAAAGTCCTGCTTCTGTTGCGCTCTTTGTTAGAAGCTGTTTCCCACTGGCTGAGTCTCTCCAGTGTTTAGAGATTTTAAAGGTAACAGGTTTTTTTCCCCCGTCTTTGCTGAATGCTGCTTTCTGAGCAGTCTGAAGGTGACCTGAGATGTTGGGTGCTATTGGTGTTGTGTGCTTGTGTTTTCTGTGGGAGAAGGGGTAGGGCTGTGCTTAGTGAAGAAGCAAAGGCAGCGGAGCTGGTGAGGGGTCTGGAGCACAGGTCCTGTGAGGAGCGGCTGAGGGCCCTGGGGGTGTTCAGCCTGGAGAAGAGGAGGCTGAGGGGAGACCTTCTCGCTCTTCACAGCTCCCTGCAGGAGGGGGTAGCGAGGGGGGGTCGGTCTCTGCTCCCAAGGAACAGGCAATGGGACAAGGGGAAACAGCCTTAAGTTGCACCAGGAGAGGTTTAGATTGGATATTAGGAAAAATTTATTCACTGAAAGTGTTGTCAAGCACTGGCACAGGCTGAGCAGGGTAGTGGTGGAGTCATCATCCCTGGGGGGATTTAAAAGACGGGCAGACGTGGTGCTGAGGGACATGGTTTAGTGGTGTTTTTGGCAGTGTTAGGTTGCTGGTTGGACTTGATCGCAAAGGTCCCTTCCAACCTAAATGATTCTATGATTCCATGATTCTAAGATGCAGGGCTGGAGAGGTGGCACAGGACCGGCTGGCTTCCTTGCTCTCAGGGTGGATGAGAGGAGTGTTTCTGGTGACAGCTCACTGACTGTGTAGCGCTGTTGGGCACAGTGGTGGGTGGCCACTTTGGAGTCTGAAATCTTTGGTTTCCTTCTCTTGCCTGTGGTGAGTGAGAGGGTGGCTAGGTCAGCGGGGACTGCTTTTTTCTGCTTTCTGTTTGACCTGTGTACATTTTTATGCCAAGACAGATGCTTCCAACATTGCAGTGTCTGTGCTGCTGTTGCCCTGAGGAGTCCATCAGCCATAGGCTGGAGTTAACTGGGTGCCTGAGCAAGCCTGACCATCTATGAGGACTGCTGTGGCATCATGGTGACGAAGCAGAGCTAGAGAACACAGCTGAAGCAGCACAGAGGGTCAGTTATAATTGTGGGAGCAATTACAGGCCTTGGATTTGGGATAGTTCTGGAAGGGCTGTGCAGTTGCCTCTTGGTAACAACTGTTTTGGCCTTTTGCAGGTGCTGAAGCATAGTCTGGCGGTTGAAGGGGCATCACAGATGGGAGCTCTGCAGCATCTGCGGCCAGACACAAGGGACGCTCCGCCGTGCAGCATGGGCACAGCTGAGTGCTGGGGCTGCATCCTGGATGAGGAGGGCTGGTTGGGTGCGAGGTGGCTGTGCCCCAGCTGGGGATGAGACAGGCTGTGCGGCAGCCGGGGTCCTGCCGGCTGGAGGCAGCTGGAAGTTGTGTCTGGAAGGCTGAAGTCCGGGCGTTTGGTGAGTGATGTGCAGGCCCGGCAATGGGAATTTGCTTGATGTGCCAAGTGGTTAGGTACCTTGGAGTACAAATGTTCGTCATGTGAGTAACCAGCTAAAAAAAAGTCTGGTTTACATAGTGAAAAGTATTTTCCCAGCTGCAGTGTTTTACCCTTGTTCTGGCAACTCTGTGAGGCATTTTCTGGTCAGTCTTTAGAGTGGGACTTACTGGACAAAGAAAAAGGCTTTTGGGGTGGTGGTAGTGACTGCAGGAGTGGTGTTATCAGTTGTCACAAACACCTCTCTCAGCAGGTTGCACTTCCCTGTCATGGAGATTCAGTGCTCGCTGTGTTGCCAGTAGGTTCAGCGGAGGAGCAGCTTACTACAGTGGATCAGTCTATGGATTGATTCTTACATACGGTCGCTTACAACTGGTGGCTGAAACCAAGCCTATAAACAGCAGTTGCAAAGTGTTTCTGGTGTGTGTGTGTTCCCATTCTGCTGCCTTTCCAAATGAAGGGGAAACTTGAAAAGCTACAGGCAAAAATTCTCCTCTTTGTTTACTTTCTCTTTTAATGTTTTCCTACTCACATATTGGCATTTCTTGCTTAAAACTGAGTGCTCAGAGTTTTTCACTCATGGTTTATTGTTTAGAGTTTGTGGTTTTCAGTGGTTATGACTCAGGAGTTATGGTTTATTACTTTATTTTGTGGAGCTCTATATTTATAAGAGTTTAGTGTTTACTCGTGTTCATCAGGGTGCCAGATGTAAAAACCCAATCTCATCCATAAGCTGTAAATCCCCAGTGACCGCTTGGGTTCTGAGATTTGTAGTTTATCATTTTAGGGCCTAGTTTGTTAAGCAGAAAAGTCTAAGTCCCTTGGTAATAAACTGTAAGCCCTGAACCCTAAACAGTAGGCTGTGAACCCTTCTCTGGAGTTTGTAACCATTGTGCACCAGGGCTAATGTTCATTGTGATTCCACTAAGAAAGGCACTCAGACTGTAAATTATTGATCAAAATTCCATTTATTGAAGATAACAGTAGCAGGAAAAAAAAAAAAAAAACAACAAACCACCGCATAGTATAATCTTTCATTCCCTCAGATGTTGGGAACATCCCATTGTGCAGAATTGGAGAGACCTTCCGTTGAGGCATGGCCCACAGTGCAGCTCCTGTCTGGGGGGGGTTCTGTTGATGTCTTGGTCTTTAGAGCTCTTACAGGATTTTCTTGCAAGAAAATATTTCTATTCATCCTTATACTGTCAAACAAGAAAGCATTCACTTGAGGACCTGCTGCTTCAGTGTAAGATAAAGACAAACACTTGTAATCACCAGTGCCAATTGCTCCTTGGTCACAATTAGTCAGCTGAGTTTACCCTGTGACCAAGGTGTATGTGCAGAACAACACGTGCCTGAAGGCCAAGCTATACATGCGGCAGAGCACAGCAGGCGCATGTGCCTTCTCAGGTTAACTGTTACGTCCATCACCAACTCCTCAGCTTATGCGTCTTCGGGTTAGGATGACTGCAGTAGCCCTCCCCTGTGCCACTCGGTGTTCCGCTCTGTGCTCTCAGACCCAAGGTCTCGGTTTGGTGCTGTGCAGGCATGACACGCTCCCACTGCCGAGATGGCGGACGAGTTGAGGTGCCAAAGTCTCTTGCAGGGCTCTAGTCCGAGTGTAGGGCAGAGCACGGACAGGGGAGAGCAGGGTTTTCCCTCGAATAACAGAACTGAGTCCTGCCCTTGAAGAAGGAAGCAGGCTGACAGTTACACCTCCTGTTGAAGTTCATGAGGTTGGCGTCAGCCCGTTCCTCCAGCCCGTAGAGGTCCCTCCGGATGGCGGCATGATGCTCTCCCGGCGGTGTGTCACCTGCGGGCTCGCTGAGGGGACTCCACCTCGCCCTCACTGATTTTTGGTGCAGTCGCATGTTTTTCGCCCTTTGCCTTGTGCCCTCGGGCCCTGTTTGCGGGGGGGCCGTGGCTGCCCGGAGCCGCGCTGCGACCGGGAGGAGCGCTCGGCGCTGCCGCCCGACGGCCTGCCGGTCGGGACCGCGCGTGCGCGCTGGCATCCCCGTGCTCGGCGCTGCCGCCGCCGGTACCGGCGATGTCGCACCGCCGTGCCTGAGGGGCGGTGCCGCCCCTCGTGCACGGGGCCGACGGGCAGCAGCAGGGCAGCTGGCCAGATGTCCCTGCTGCTTGTGCAACACACAACCCCGCCCCATGTCAAATTATAGCTGTGTGTTTTGGAGATGGATAGTTTAATGGTATCGACTGACAGCTGGGCAAGGTAAATTAGCGCCCAAGGCAAGCCAAATACCTTTATAGTGTGCTTTTATTGGAGATGGATATATCTATCTAGAAGCATACATGCACCTTTTCAGTGTGAATGACTGAATCTATGTGTAAAGAGATACCCAAATGAAATGTCTATGCTCTATAAGGTTTTTGAAAGGCTTTCTTTGCATTTTTGCAGACAGCATTTAAAAACTTCCCCCCCGTCCCGTAATCTGTGAAAATGCGAAAGAACTTTCAAAAGGTGCCGCCTCGGCCCCGCCCCGCGCCGGCCTGGCCCCGCCCCCTCCCCGCCTCCCGGCCCTCCTAGACCCCGCCTCCCACTGCCTTCGGCCCCGCCTCCCGGCTGCCTGTGCCACGCCTCCCGCCCATCTCAGCCATGCACCTGCCCCTCCACCCCTCCGGCCCCGCCCCCAGCGCCCTTTGGCCCCGCCTCCCACCACTTCCGCTCCGCCTTGCCACCCGCCTCTGCCCCGCCTCCTGAAATCCCGGGACCCGCCAACGCCCTCCCCGACCCCTCCTCCCGTCCTCCATGGCCCCGCTTCCCACCTGTCTCGGCTCCGCCTTGATGCCTGCTTCGGCCCCGCCTCGGCCCCGCTTCCCGTTCCCGCCCCGCCTCGGCCCCGCCTCCCGCCCCTGTCGGCCGCCCCTTCCCGCCTCGCCTCGTTCTCTCTGCTGCCGCCCCTGCGTGGCCGTAGCGCGGTACTGCAGCGCTGGCCCCGCACGGGCGGTTACCGGGCGCCGGCCCCGGCGGCGGGTGAGGAAGGTCCTCCGCCAGGAGAACTGGGGAGCCGAGCGAGCCCCTCCGGCGGGTGCAGGGGTGTCTCCTGCCCGCTGGCCTTCCGGAGGGGCGGAAAGCTTCAAACTGCCCGCTGCGGCAGGCCGCCGCTCCTCTGGAGGCGAGCCGGCTCCGGGCAGCCCCCGGGAGTTACCCGAGAGCTGACGGAAGGCACGAGGGGAAGAAGGCGGGCACCCCCGCCAGGCGCAGACGCCGGGCGCCTCCCCAGCTCGTCAGAGCTCCCCCGGCGTCTCCCCCGTCACCCCCGTCACCCCCACCGCCCTGTACCCCCCGGCAGTTACCGGCCCTCGCGCCGGCCCAGCGGCCGGTGCCCCCCGAGCGGGGGAACGCCATCCCTCCTCGAAGTGCCTGACCCCGGGGAGCGCTGCGGGGGGGGCGGGGCTGCGCAACCGGTTTGTTTAATGCTGTGGCATACAAATCTCTCAAGTTTTTAAGAAGCAAAAGCCCCCACTCTTCGTCACACTCGGCCGCGCCCCTCCTGTCGCCCCGGCAACGGTGCCGCGCCGCCGCAGGTGCCTCTTCTCAATGGCAACGGCCCCGTGCGGATGGGCAGGAAGGTAGACCAATCACAGCGCGGGTGCTGCGCTCCGACTGGTCGGATGCCCTCGTCCGGGTGTGGCGCAGGGGGGATTGACGGCGAGGCCGGGCCAATGGAGCGGAGCAGCAAGGAGGGGTGCGGCGGCCGCCAATGGGAGCGCGGCATAGGCGGGCCGTCGGGGGCAGGCCGGGGCCATCCGGAAGCGGAGGGGGCAGGTGGAAAATGGCGCCCGGTTCGAAATCGCAGCGGCGCGGCCCGGGGGGAAAGCGGGGCCTGGCGAGCAGGGCTTCGGCCGAGCTGCTGCGAGCGTGTCGTGTAGGTAGCTGGACCGTGTCAAGGTGAGCGCGGGGCCTGAGGGCGAACCCTGAGGGGGGCTTGGGGAACGGACACTGGTGGAGGTCACGGTAGGGTCGGAGTGGGGCTGGCTGGGCCCGGCTCCCCGTGGGGTGCCTTCGGTCTGGGGGGGTTGGGGTGGGGGGGCTGGTGGTGCCGGAGAAATAAAGCCCGAAAAGGCGGTAGTGAAGCGGTGCCCGGGCCGTGCTGGCGCTGCCCTGTGGGGCCGGGCCCTCCGCGGTGGGGTGGCTGTGCTCGGGCCGGCCCTTAGCGTGGCCCACGGGGACTGCCGAGGGGGTGAGCCGGTTCGGGGCCCTTTAACTTTTTCGTTCGTTCCATTAACTCTTGTATGCGTACATGAATAGATTGAGAATGGTCTGATAAGTTCATGCAGCACATCCCATCAAAATCTTGACAACCATGACCTTGAGCCAGCAACAGGAAAGCTATTGCAGCTCGATTCTGCAGTGTGGCATGTCTAACTGAGTCTACACCTAGTAGTAAACTACTTAAAGCTGAAGATATATCATTAGATTGCTTAGCCAGCCAACACCCAAGCTTGTTAAGCATAGTGAGTGCTTTAGCTGATGCCACTCCGGGGGCTAAAAAGGATGCCGCGATTATAGGTCTCACAGCAGCACTTTTGCTCCAGGACCCACCCGTTCCTGGGAACCAAAGTGCCGAAGAAGGGATGGCATCGCAGCAGGAGTATCATCAGCAAGCTGCAAAAAGTTTAATACATATACAGCTTTAGTTAATCGTGCTTCAGGGGTTTCCCCTATCATTCCCCCTTTTTGTTTTTGTAAAAGGCATTTTAGAGTACCATGTGCACGCTCAACAATACTCTGACCTGTGGGTGAGTGGGGGATGCCTGTGACATGTGTTACGCCCCAGAGTTGTAAAAAACAAGCTACCTTTTGCGATACATAAGCGGGACCATTATCAGTTTTGATCTGTTGTGGGACACCTAAAACAGAAAATGCACGCTGCCAATGGCGTAAGACATCTCAAGCTGATTCTCCAGTGTGAGCAGTGGCTACGAGGGCAGAAGAAAAGGTATCGATTGATACATGTATATACTTCAAATGGCCAAATTCATTAATATGTGTGACATCAGTTTGCCAAAGCTGTAAAGCGCGTAATCCTCGTGGATTGGTGCCATAATATACAGGTACGTGTTCATCTTGACAATCGGGGCAGGCCGCAATAATATTGCGGGCCTCGGTATTACTAAGATTAAGCTGACGTTTCAAAGCACGATATCCCTGATGATAAAAACTATGCGATGCTATCGCTTGCTGTTTAACATTGGGCACAGGTCCCAGGGCCACTGCAGGCACTAAAGCATCAGCTTGTGCATTGCCTTCTACAATAAATCCTGGTAACTGGGTATGACTTTTAATATGCATCACATAATATTCCTGCTGTCGCCTCCGTATTGTTATCCATAACAGTTTCAGTACACCAAACAGTAATTCATTAGTTACATTACCTAAAACAGATTTATCTAAACGTTGTACCAGACCGGCCACATAAGCTGAATCTGTCACAATGTTGACTGGGCCGGGGAAGCTCTGAAACACCATGGTCATCGCTCGTAGTTCTACGACTTGGGGTGAACCTTCTTGATGTTCGATCTTATGTCGCCATGGTGTTCCTTGTCTCCAGACAATGGCAGCTTTTCCAGTTTTTCCTGACCTGTCTGTGAACACCATGGGGCACTCCACTGGGTTTCTACGACTGAGATTTTGTTTTTGTCCAAAGGTTATTTGTGTGCCCAATTTAATCAGTGGGTGTGAAGGTAAATGGTCAACGCTTTTGCTACAAACCGTTGACAAATTGTAGGTGAGTTTTTCATACCTTGTGGCAACACTTTCCACTGATACCTTTTGGTAGGCTCCATGTTATTCACAGACGGAACAGTAAATGCAAATTTTTCTTTTGTTCTGCCAGAGGGATGGTAAAAAAAAAATAATTTAAATCTATTACAACAATTTCCCACCCCATAGGTATCATAGTAGGTGAAGGTAGTCCCGGTTGTAGTGCTCCCATTGTTGCCATGACATCATTAATCTTTCTCAAATCATGCAACAATCTCCATTTCCCCGATTTCTTTTTGATAAAAAATACTGGGGTGTTCCAAGGGCTATGTGAGGCCTCTATGTGTCCTGCAACAAGTTGTTCCGTTACCAGAGACTGCAGGGCCGTTAATTTTTCTTGGCCAAGGGGCCACTGATCAACCCACACAGGTTTTTCTGTTAGCCATTTTAGAGCTAAAGTGGGTTAAGAAACACCCTGCAATACAGTGGCCCCGACTAAAAATCCGTAGTTATGCGAACTCCCCATTGGCCTAAGCAGTCCCTTCCCCATAGGTTTAAAGGAGTTGAGGTCACATATGGCCGCACTGTAGCCCTTTGCCCTTCTGAGTTTACAATCACAATAGGGTTAGTGGACATATAACTATTGGCAACTCCTCCGAGTCCTGCCCCTCCCAAGGCATTGGAGGTTAATGGCCAAGCAACAGGCCACTCCCGTAAAGAGATGATCGTCACATCTGCTCTAGTGTCTAATAATCCAGTCAGTCGGATCTTCTTGGGGGTAGCATCATTAAGTTCAAGAACATAATGCATTTGTGGGTGTTGATTAGATACTCTTTGCACCCAATAGACTTGTGGCTTTCCTGTAGAGCCAAAACCACCATTACCACGTGTAACGTTGTTCGTTCGTGGAACACAACTTTGAAATGGGATTAACTGAGCAAGTCGAGTTCCCTTCTCAATAGTCACAGGTGGTGTAGCTGTTGATACCATGGCACATATTTGTCCTGTGTAATCAGCATCAATCACTCCAACATGTACCATGAGGCCTTGTAAGGTGGTACTAGATCTTCCTATCAGTAAGGCACTTAAACCTTTGCCAGTTGGTCCCCAAGCGTCCAGGGGCACCTTGTGTACCTCTTTACTACAGGAAAAGCAGCAGGCTCGGCAATTTCAGTACTAGGAGACTCAGCATGAGAAAGTGAAATGGGTATTTTCTTCGACAAGTCCCATTCACCCAATTCCATCGCTTTTTGCTTCACCTCCCTCCAAAATTGGACAGGGTTTCAGGGTTTAACTATCACTTGAACTGGTGGTAAATCCTAAGTTCGGGGATACTTTGAACAACAGAGAGGACCCCCTTGTTCTATTTGCGATTTTACATCAGTTGGAGAAGGACAAGGGGGAGGTAGGGCAGAAGGGACAGAAACTGGAGGAGAATTGCCCCAGTCGATCAAATTGCTTTCCTCCTCATCGTCCAATTCAGGGGGCAAAGGTGGATAAGGGAACGGTGGATTAGGAGGTTCACAAGGGATGAGCACCTCCTCCGGAGGGGTCTTTTGGACCTCTTCACTGCTCTCAATTTGGTCTTTTGGCAATACAAATCCCAATTGGTTAGCACCTTCACTTGCAACTTGGCCACAAGGTAATACATATTTATATTGTTTATCTTTTGTGTTCATCGGGAGCAGTCCTTTATTTTCCCGAGCAGCAATCTCCTGCCCCTTTAAATTATCAACACAAGGTTTAGAGGCAAACGGCGCAGGGGCTGCGGACGGCTGTTCACAACCTCCTGCTAAATCTCTCTGCTCCTTAAAGTTCTTTAATGTCTCTAATAAAAGTCACCACGTAGTTAACAACAGCCGTTTTTGAGCCGCACATAGCTTCCTCAAATAAAGTCTGCCCTAGCTTTGTCCATTGCATTATACTAAATGCTGTAACCGATGTTACTTTTACTCCCTGTTCTTTTCCCCACAATAGCATTTTTCACAAAGTCACTTCAGGGAGGATTACACCTTGCCATTTCAACAACAGCGTCCATGTGGAGAGTATAGTCTGCTCCTCCTTAGTTAACTTCCCTCCCATGTCCCCAGTGGCTCACCTACTACAGGTGTCTTCTTAAATATGATCCGGATCCATTAACAGCTCTGCCCGCTGTCCTCAGCTTCACTGGGCTCCATCCCCACGACTATTTCCAGTTGTCTTCTTCCTTAAAATCATGTCGGGGTCACCAGTTGTTGTTGTTGGGACGGACAAGACACTGGACATCAAGTTGCAGCAATCCAATTTCTGTATTTAACAAGCAGTGCTTTTTTATATTCTTTTACCCAGGTGCTTATCTATGCATATATTCAGCATTCTACTTTTGCCCGATACGCTCTCACATCACACGCTGTTCATGCTCTGGTCAAAGCCAGGATGTTTGCCAACCCTTGTCCTTTTACTTAGCTCTTCTCAGGATTCCCCAGTCTCTTCAAGGGTACACGGATATCTGCTCAAGGTTAATGTTAAACTCGCATTCTGATCCCTCAGACCAGCCGAGGTTTCCCACACGTAACTGCTGACAGCAAGTCCCGATGTGGTTTTGGTGAGCTACTGCTTCCCTAATGTCCTTTATCAGCACCAAGACGTTGCGCTCTCTCTCCGGGTTTTTTCCGGTGTTTCTGCCGTTTTCCACCATTTTTCCTGCCGGGTGTGGCCAATTTCAGCCGGTTCTGACTCGTATTGGCCAGTTTTCGCTGTTTCTGACAGGTTCAGACCCGTTTCGGCTGTTTTTTTCTTTTTACTGCTTACCTTTTGTCCTTTTTCAGCACCAAGACGTTGCACTCTCTCTCTTTTTTTCTTTTTTTTTTTTTTAAAAAAAACAAATTCCATCTCCTTCCAAAGATCCAAAACCATATGGGGGATTATTTCTCTCTCTGATTTTTCTATCCTAAATTAAACTTTAAAAAGGGTTACGATCGTAGAATTTGCAAAGGTGATGCATGGAAATGAGACTCCAGAGACTCCACAACCGAGAAGGTTGTAAAGTAGGTATGTTTGTTCGGCGCCGGGCAGCACGGGGGGTCGCCCCACCACAATCGTGCGTGCCCAATGCAGTGGCTTTCTCAAATATATATAGTACTTAATTACATAATCATAAGACTTCCCAATACGCCTATACATATGCATAACCTGTCCCCGCTTCGTATTAAAATTAGCTCATTTTCATAAAGTCATTTTCATAAAGTCCTCCCAACTGCACTTGCACAATGCCTCCTGGTGGTGGTCGCTGAGGGTCTTGAGGATGAAGGCTGCTGATTCCTCTTCATCACCGCAAGTAACCTTTCGTCCCTGCGCAGACTCAGTTCTTCTTTGGTCTTTGTCCAGACCGCAGGGTTGGTTTCAACTGCTTTTCAAGACATACTCTTATTCGTTATCAGGAGCTGTCCTTCGCAACATCTCAAGACTTCTTGCTTCATCTAGTTTTTTATCAGGCCGGTCTTTTAGGTTATAAATCACTGCTAGCCAATTAGTACCCACTGTGTTACTGTCTCTACCACATACCCCTGACTCAAAGGGACATGCTGTGGAATAATTACTAAAATGATCAATATTACAGCATTGTTCCCGCATTAAGGAAAGGTCTAAAATCAGAAGGTTTCTCACGTAGAACACAGCCACAGCCAGTATGCGAAGAATCCGCTACATCTGCGATTCCCTGTACAATACTGCTTGCAGAGCAACATGGGGAGTGGAGTGGGGTGGAGACTCCAAGGCCAAACCCTCTGATAATCCAGCAAACATGGGAAGGAGATGGCACCACAGAAGAAAAACAGTGCAAAGGATGGAACAGAGTGGAGACACCGCGGCTAAAACTCTGATAAACTGGGAACTTGAGGACCAAATGGAGCCCTCAAAGGTCTTATGGAACTGATAAACTGCCTACTTGTACCCAGAGCCAACAATCTGTCACTTTTTTGACGAAACGCTGTCCTTTGGTGAACTTTGCTCATTATAATATCATTATAATAACAAAACACACCTCCATCCCAAAAGCTACCGGCCTCCAAGGTGCGACCGCACCTGCTTGAGTCTGCGCCCTGAATTTTTCATAAACTATACCTTTAAATGTGTGGCAAGAAAATTTTACAACAATCCTAATGAAAGTATTTATGACTAGAATCACTCAAACTCCACCTTGAAGATAAAAAATAGTATAAAAATAGCACAAGAAAGGGGGGATGTTAGGGAAGATGCCAGTCGAGGAGGACTCCTTCAAAGGCTGTCTTGACTTCTGGGACCAGTCGACGGGCTGATCCTCTCTTCGTCCCCATAAGGATGCTCGTGGGTAAGATTTGAACACTTGCCTATACCAAGTGCTTTCTCGGGAAACTTAGAAATCTCTATAGAGTTGTTTTATAATTTAGCGCATTTGTAACTGAGCTATATTACTGACACCTTTAGTATTTGTACGTGCTTTGCAGACAGTCGCTATCACCGGCAATCCTAAAGAACTTGTGCCTCTGTTGCTTAAATAAACTTTACGGTGTAGGCAGCTCGTCGTTTGGGTTTTCTCGTTGAACACAACCAAAGAGCGGCCGTGCTGGTTCATGAGCACAACTCGGCTGAAGGTGCAGTCTGCTATTAGTGTATCCAGAACCATAACAGTTTAATATAGATTAAGCACGCCCAGACTGATAGTGGTGAATTGGGCATCACTCAGAATTTAAACCTCGCCGCACCTCGCCTCCCACATCAGTGAGGAGTGTTAGAACGCAAGGGGGTTTATTTCCTGCCAAAACTACTTTGCCGCTTAACGCCACACTTGCGTTGTTTAAACTGCAGCTGCCAAATGGCTGTAGCATACAATGTATTTGCATACAATGTATTTGGTGTACTTTGGCAATGAGGTATTTGTTCTAAAGCTTTAAAAACGGGGCCGTTTTTTAAATTACATTTAAATGTTGAACAAAGGCAATGTTAAAAACCAAATGTTTAAACAAAGGATACGTTTGAAAAGAGGCAACTGAATGGGAGTGGGGTTCTATTGCCAATCTTGAGACGAAGCGCTCTGAGGTTCTTGATTTCTGTCTGGCTGTCAGGGGCGCCTTTCCCCGGCGGTTCAGCAGCATCTCTCCTGGGCAGGGCAGCCGGCCAGACGTCCCCGCTAATCGTGCGGCACCCAACTCCCCCCTCCCCCGAGTCAAATTATAGCTGTGTATTTTGGAGATGGATGGTTTAATGGTATGGATTGACAGCTGGGCAAGTTCATTTAGTGCCAAAGGAAAGTCAAATACTTTTATACTATAAGTATTCTTATTGCAGAGAGAGAGAGAGCGAGAGATCTCTAAGCATACGTGCACCTCTTCAGCGTAGAGTGAAGGACTGAGCTTTGTTCGTTCTTGTTCATTGCACTCTTTGGAGTTTTACCCTTCCCTTTCGGCTGTACTGACCCAGCAAGGTGTGCAGCAGCAGTGGCATGAGGGCTGTAGCTGTTTGAGGGGGTCCGTCGCGTCGATTCTGGTCACGGCCCAGCCCTGTGCGGCAGCCTGGCAGGGGGAGGTCCCCGCGGCAGCGCCGTGAGGAAGGCAGGAGGGGTTTCCCAGAGCCAGCCCGAGGGTTTACTGCCGTGCTCAGAATGGCAGCAGGCGGCACTTAGTCTTAATACTGACCGGAAGAGTTCCAGTCGCTCTGGCTTTGAAAGGCCACGCTGTATTTGGCGCTGAGCTGTTTCCCTACAGGAGTCCTCCTGTCGCTGCGCTGCCGCCCCGTGCCTCGGTGTGAGGGAATTCCTCTGCTTTCTTCTGTGCTCTTTGTTAATCTGCTGAAATATAATTGGGGCTTTTGGTGTTTCAGGTGTCTCGCCGTACGGGTCTGGCGACGCTCAGTAGACCTCCCCCTGCCCAGGTGTTGTGTTAAAGGGCAAAGTAATTTGGCAGACAAGAAAGCCCTTTGCGTTCCAGGCTGTCTCAGAGGGGCTGGGGGCGGCGAGGCTTAGGTTCTGAGCGATGCCCGATTTGGCATTAAAAGTCCGGTGGCGTTCAATATGTACTATTGAACTATCACGATTACGGAGGCACTAATAGCACCACACGCAATCGGATCAAGCGGCGTCCCGTGAACCAGCGCGGCCACACGTAAGGATTTGGGTGGCGTTCACTAGGAACTCTCACGGCTAGATTGGTGAAAAGTGTCGTTTATTGAAGCGACAGAGGCACAAGTTCTTTTGGAGTGCCGGTGATAGTGACCGTCTGCAAAGCCCGTGCGAATACTAAAGATGTTAGTGATACAGCCTGGCTACAAATGCGCTAAGTTCTAAAACAACTCTATAGAGATTTCTAAGTTTCCCGGGGAAGCACTTGGCATAGCCGAGCGTTCGAATCTTCCCCACGAGCGTCCTTGTGGGGGGCGAGGAGAGGCTCAGCCCGTCGACGGACGCCAGCAGTCACAGGTGGTCGGCCATGGCATTTCCCTGCCCGCGTTGGTATCTTCCCTGACATCCCTCCTCTCTGACGCTGTTTTCATACCTCTCGTTTTTTTTTTTTTTTAACCTTTCAGGTGGAGCCTGATGGACTCTAGTCATACCTACTTGTGTTACGATTGGTGTAAAATTCTCTCGCTTGGCTTTTAAAGGTATAGACTACGAAAAATTCAGAGCGAGGACTCCGTGAGGAGCGGTCGCACCTCGGAGGCGGGTAGCTTTTGGGATGGAGGTGTGTTTTGGTATTATAATGACATTATAATGAGCAAATTTCACCCAAAGGATAGCATTTTGTCCAAAATGACAGATGGTTGGCTCAGGGTAACAATTGGGCAGCTTATCAGTTCCATAAGGCCTTCAGGGGTTCCATTTGACTCTCAAGTTCCCATTTGATCGCAGAGTTTGGCCGTGGCATCTCCACACTCCGCTCCATCCGCCGCGCTGTTTTTCCTTAGAGTTGGCGCACCGGACTCCCCCAATGTCGTCAACATCTAAGGTTGCCTCGGGGACCTTTGTGAAACGCATCCTTTGCACACCAGCTGCACTCTGCCCTGGAGAGTTTCCTCCACGCTGCACTTTTCTTCAAAACGGGGCATTACCTTAATTTCTAAGTCACCTCCAGTAATGATCCCACACCAGGTTTGCCTGCCGGTGGCTGAGCGGCCCGAGGGGACGGGGCCAGCCCTGGGTCCGCTGGCTTTGTGCCTTTTTTTGGGGGGGGAATAAAAAGGGGGTGGGTGTGTGTGGGTGATGATGTCATTTGGGGCAGCCCAGGGGCCCTGAGGGAGCGTGGGCAGTGATGCTGCAGAGGAGCAGGTGAGTGGGGGATGGGGGGGTCACACGGGGGTCGCCTGAAAAGAGGCGGATCACAGCCCCCAAATGTCTGAAAATTCGGGGGGGGGGGGGGGATTAGCAAACTTTAAAACCTGTAAATATGGGCGTGAGGCATTGAAATAAAGAAAAATCTCACATTTTAGTCTCTTAATAAATGAATATTCATTGCTTTACATAGGAGGAGTTTGGAATAAACCCCTAGATCTACTCTGTTACGTAAAGGATTTTAGACTATAAAAAGGTGTGTCCCAGAGCCCATTTTTGGCTCTGTCGTTCTCTGTCTGCCGGGCTGCCCGCCCTTTTCTTTACCTGCTCTGTCTCTCCCCTTCAGCTCCTCGAGGTTTTCCGGTATTCCTCAGGCTTATATTGACCCTAAATATATCTATGTCTGTGTGTAAATGGATACCTAGGGGACATGTCTATTCTCGGTAAGGGTTTTGAAATGCAAGGAAAGCCTATTTACGGAAAGCCCTTAAAACCCCGCCACACCGCCCTGCACCCTTCCCCATTTTTATTTTTTTTTTTTTAAGATGTAAAAGCGCTTTTAAAAACTACCCCTTCCCCTTCTCCCCCTTCCCCTTCTCCCCCTTTTCCCATCCCAATTTGGGGCCGCTTTCCCCTGCCGGGCTGTGCACGCAAAGCGGGAGTTGCCAGCACAGCACAAAAGTACCCCAAAGCCCTACTTCTGGGTCTGCAGGGGGGGGGGAACCCCAATTTTCTGTTTTGGGGAAAAAAAAAAAAAAAAAAAAAAAAAGAAGAAAAACTTTCCCAACTTGGGTCTCCCGGGCAAGCCCCATCCACCTGGCTTGGCGCAGCTGGAAAGCAAAAAACCCCTTTTCCACGCTCAGAAGCAAAAATCACCAATGGTCGCGTGGTGGATAAGCGTTAAAAAGCCCCAAAGCTGAGCATTGTGGAAAAGTGAAGAAACGCCCACCCCGACGTGAGGAAAAGGTGGGTGCAGCGGCGGCAGTTTGGTGGCTCCAGCGTGGGCGAGTTGCGGAGAGTGGGGCGCCCCCCGTGAGTCCCCCGCTGTGGGTTCCCCCGGCCGGCTCCCCTGGGGGCGGTCCGTCCCCGTTCCCCCCCCTCCCGCGCAGGGGGGTTGTAGCCCTCCTCGGCCACGCCCCCTCCCCGCCCCCGGTTGCCATAGGCCCCGCCTCGCCGGGCTGCCCCGCCTCGCCGGGCTGCCCCACCTGCCACCCCTCCTCGGCCCCGCCTCCTGTCCCCTGGGTCCCGCCTCCCACGCTTGGCTGACCTCTGCCGGAGCCCCGCCTCCCGCCCCGGCCCCGCCTCGCTGGCCCCGCCCAGCCCTGCTCGGCCCCCGGTTCCCCCGCCCCTGCAGCGGGGATGCGCGCATGCGCAGTACGGCGCGCGTCTGCGCTCGCTTCTGCCACCAGGCGACCAAAAGCCGGTCCTGCACCCGGGGAGCCGCTCATGCGCAGTACAGCGCGATGGTGCGAGGGGCGCGCGTGCGCAGGACAGCGAACTGCCGCGCGCTCGCTGCCGCCACCGTGCGACCGAACGCCGGTACTGCGGCCGGGGATCGGCGCATGCGCGCTACGGCGCGATGGTCTGCGCTCGCATCTGCCGCCTGGCGGCCGCAAGTCAGTACTGCAGCCGGGCGGCCGCGCCCGCGCAGTACAGCGCTCTCGTGGGTCCTGCCTCCTTCCCGGCCTCTGCCGCGCCTCCCGCCCTCCTCGGCCCCGCCTCCCCGCTCGTCCCGGCCCCGCCTCGCCACTAGCCCTCGGCCCCGGCTGCCTGCCGTCTTCCCCCCCGCCTCCCCGTCTCGGCCCCTCTTCCCCGCCCGCCTCGGCCCCGCCCTGCAGCGCCGGTCCCGCACGGGCCGTTGCCGGGCGCCGCCCCCGGCGGCGGGGGAGGGCCAGGACCACCGGGGAGACGAGCGGGCTCCTTCGGCGCGTGCGGGGGTGTCTCCCGCCCGCCGGCCGCCCGGCGCTGGCGGGGCGGGGGCTTCAAGCCGCCGCCTGCGGCAGGCTGCCGCTCCGCTGGAGCCGAGCCGGCTCCGGGTAGCCCCCGGGCGTTACCCGAGAGCTGACGGAAGGCAAGAGGGGAAGAAGGCGCGACGGTTTTATTTTGTGCCGTCGCACACAAACCGATCCGGTTTTGAAGAAGAAAAAGCCGCGGGTTTGGTAAATCCGCCCCCCACTCCGCGCCGCGCAGGCGCGGCCGCACCTGCCCGTCGCCCCGGCAACGGCCCCGCGCCGCCGCCGCCGCCGCGTCACCATGGCAACCGCTCCCGGGCTGATGGGCGGGAGTGCGGGCCAATCACAGCGCGGGAGCCACGCTCCGATTGGCCGAATTGCCTAGCCGAGGTGGGGCGCGGCGGGGACTGACGGCAACGCCGAGCCAATGGAGCGGGGCCTCCCAAAGAGGGGTGCGGGCGACGGCCAATGGGCGCGCGGCGAGGGCGGGCCGGGACGCTCCGGAAGCCGAGGGGGCCGGGGGAAAATGGCGCCCAGTTCGAAAGCGGAGCGGAGCGGAGCGGAGCGGAGCGGGGGGAAAGCGCAGCCCGGCGTGCGGGTCCAGTGCCGGCCCGGCCCGCGGGCTCGCCGCGAGGCAGCCGTTGAGGCAGCTGGAGCGCGTCAAGGTGAGCGGGGGGCGGTGGGCAACGATGCGGGGGGCCGAGGGAACATGGCGGGGGGGCTGTAGAGGGCCCTGAGGGGTGACGGGGGAGGGGGAAGGGGCGCTGAACGGGGGGCTTGAGGGGGGGCACTGTAGGCTCGGAGCGGGGCTGGCTGGGCCCGGCTCCCCGCGGGGTGCCTTGGGCCTGGGGAGTTTGGGGTGCGGGGCTGGCGGTGCCGGAGAAATAAAGGCCGAAAGGGCGATAGTGAAGCGGCGCCCGGGCCGTGCCGGCGCTTCCCCGCAGCGCGGTGGGGTCGGGCCCTCCGCACTTGCCCAGCGCTCCCCAAAAGTGTCTGTGGGCCCTGGGGGTGGCGGGCTGTGGGGTGGCTGCGCTCGGGCTGGCCCTCAGCGTGGCCCGCGGGGACTGCCGAGGGGGTGAGGAAGCAGAGGGGGTGAGCCGCTTCGGGGCCCGAAACAGAGAGCAGGTCTTCTGCCCCGAGGGCTGGAAAGCAGGTTCCCGGGGCTGGTTTTGGGGTGCAGAAAGAGGCGGAGTTGTGTGGCTTTGGGCTGAGGAGCAGGGGTGCGGTCCTGCGTTTTTGGGGCTTGAGAAGGGGCCCAGCAGCTGAGGTTATGAGCTCAGAAAGGGGCACTAAACGAGCGGGTTTGGGGGTTAAGAGCAGACTCCAGCCTGGCTGGTTTTGCAGGGGCCGGGGGGGGGGAGGCAGAGAGGAATTGGGAGGCGTTGGGTGCTGCGGGGAAAAGCAGGGGGTGGGCAAGGTGCGTGGACCCTCCCCGCAGGTGGGGGTCTGGTGCCATGGGACCCCCGAGTTCAGGAGGCTGGCACGCAGCTGACTGAACTCCATGTCTCTCGGGGGGAAAGGCGCTTTTCAGACCTGGCACGCCTCTCCTCTTTGAATCTAGCTCTTCTTTGGACATTGCTGAGCATAGATATTAAGCGATTAATCATAGCAACTTATTGATATTTATACTGTGTAAAGCCATGGTGTTTAACCCTAACACTCAAGTCAGGACGCTGATTGGTTGACGACCCCGTCAACAGCCCAGGCTATTGCAAGTAGGTGGAGCTGGGAAGAAGGAGTTGAAATCAGCTGGAGCTTCAGTGCAGAGCCGGGGCTTCAATTAGCCAGAGCTTGGCAAGCAGGAGCTGGAGGGAGATGGGGTGTCCTCTGTCCGGAGCACGCATTAGCCAGAGGCAAGACTCCCGGCAGCGGTAACGAGCAGGAGCTGCAATTAGCCGGAGCGTGTGTTGGCTGGAGCAGCCGCCGGCCAAACTGCACTTCCCGCAGGGCTGAAGAGCGGCCGGGTGCAGGCTGGGCTGTCCCAAGCGAGGAGCTGCGAGCAGAGGGGAGGCGAGCGGTGCTTCTGCCGGCGGGGAGCCCGGCCTCTTGCCGGGGGGGTTAAATCCCCGCCAAGCACCTGTCTGGGCCCCGCTCCCGAGGGCAGAGGTGGGGTGGGGGTCCCCCGGCTTGTGCCCGTTGTCTGGCTGCGACAAAGAGGGTCATTTCTCGCCTCCTCTTTTCCCAGCGTCCCCTTGTGCGTCCCGGGAAGAAAATCCTGCGGGATTGATTCCGCCAGCTGCTCAGGTAATGGCAGGCGTGGGGCTGGGGGAGCGGGGAGACACGTTTGCGAGTTCAGGGGCGCTCCGGGTACTCCACGTCAAACGGGCAGAAAGGGCAAATTTGCTGCCAGCGCAGAAAAGCGGATGCAGGACTGCAGTGAACAGAGCGCGCCTCCTTCCCGGACTGGTGCCTGGGTAGTTAGGAATGTCTTCCTTTGGGGTGAAAGAGCCACCTTTCCTCTCGCCTAAATTAAGAGCTGCCCAATACCTTCTTTAGGGTCCGGTGTTTCCCTTCTGTTTGTTCATGCTACTTTTATGGGCAAGTTGGAAATAGCCTTTTCTCTTTCCCTGCGTAACTGAATCGTTAGGAGTCCGTGGCGCGAGCGTGGTTAATTTTGGAGCACCTAGGTGCCAGTGGAAACGGAATGAATGAAACGCGATGGAAACTGATGTTTTGCTTGGTTTTTACTCAACTTTTTTTTATCTTTCAGTGTTGATGGCATGTTGTCCTGTGGCTCAACCCACCTTCTGTTGCGTGGAGCCTCCGATCTAGGGTTTTTAAGTCTGAGAAGCTTGTCCTTCCAGAAAAGGACTGGTCGTTGCGCAGATTGAGGGGTAGGCTCGGAGAGCCGCTGAAGTACACGGTCAGTGTAACGGCCAAATGTCACTTAACCGTGCGGTTCCCTTTCACTCCTTTCCCCCCAGCTCCCTCAGGGCTGGGAGTTTTTGGTTTGGTTTGTTTTGTTTTTTTTTTTTTTTTTTTTTTTGCGGGGGTTGTGGGTTTGTGTGGGGCATGCGCGTGGTTTCCAAAGCAGAGCGCAGTGTTGCCTGGTGGCAGCCTGCAGAGCCCTTTTGCTGCCTGACCTCTCCTTTTGCACTCCACTCTCAGGGCTGTAACTTTCCTTTGGCTGATTTGAGCAGAGCAATGAAGTGACTTGCCTGTGTAAATGTGCTGGTGATACCAGGAAGGGAAGCGCTTGGACCGGTAGTGAAAAACTTGGCTCCGAGTACGATTTCTGAAGGCAGAACAACAACAGCAGCAGGAAGCGTCCCAAAGGTGATGCCAAGTACTTTTTCCTCCGCTCAGCTGTCGTCTGGGCAAACCTTCAGGGAAGAAGGCAGCTTGAGATTCCTACCTGGCTTTGCGTTCACGGGTTTTTTTCCTCTCTCGGCAGGTTGTCAACGGCCAGCCTTTCTCCGCGGTCACCCTTTCTTCTGCCGTGACGGTACGGGACACACGGAAAGGATCCAGAGTGCTCTGCCAGGACCAGGTACGTCTCCCATGTGCGTCTGCGTTTTTCCTAAGGTCCTTGTCGTGGGGGCTTTGAAGTGAAAGCAAAGGATGTGCTGACTCTCCTCCCGTAGTTTTTCGATGAAATATTTGAACGCGAATACTAAAAATAAGGTGTGTTCCGGAGCACGTTGCGCCCATGCAAAGCTTGCTTCGCTCCGCTTATTTTCTCCGCCCGAAAGCATCATCTCTTTCTGTGTGCTTACCGTTAACTGGCACTGTGAGAATAATGTTGCACTAAAAGAGGCAAGAAAGGGTTCGCAAGGGTTCAGATGTTCCGAAGAAAGAGACTTTGTTTTCGTGGTAAAAGCTTTATGCTTTTTCAGTCCACAGGTTTTTAAAATAGCTTCCAGTAGTCCTGGATAACCTTACTGAGATACTAGCCTCTGTACGCAAAGCAGTCGAGGTCAGAGAAGAGACAGGGACAAAGTGGGACAAAGCAGGGTGGCTTCTGCGTGTTTTCCGGGCTTTGCCAGGAAGCACTGGCAGCCTTGTAAGTGGTGACAGCGGGTCCCGATGTGTTTTTGGTGAGCTACTGCTTCCCTAATGGCCTTATTTGGCAACGAGACTTTGCACTCTTTCTCTTTCTCTTTTTTTTTTTTTTCCCCGTTTGTTTGGGGTTGGTTTTGGTTTTTTGTTTGTTTGTTTGTTTGTTTGTTTTAAGAAAACCAAAGTCCACAGCCCGTCTTCTGAATTTGTTGGGTTCTCAGTCGTACCAGGCGAGGTATCATAAACACGCGTTCCTCTGCGCACTCAGCACAGCCGAAAGCATCAGTTCATCTGCCGGTCCTTTTTGGTGGCCTTATGGATTGCGGGAGCGGGGATTTGATCCCCTCCCCCCCCCCCTTCCCCGGTAAAAGCCTATGGGGGCTTTTTCATCTTGCTGATTTTTCTATCCTAAATTAAACTTTAAAAATGGTTAAAATTGTAGAATTTACAAACGTCCTTGCGTTGTTTAAACTGCAGCTGCCAAATGGCTGTAGCATACAATGTATTCGGTGTACTTTGGCAATGAGGTATTTGTTCTAAAGCTTTAAAAACAGGGCCGTTTTTTAAAAAAGTTACATTTAAACGTTTAAGAAAGGAAATGTTTAAAACCAAATGTTTAAACAAAGGATACGTTTCAAAAGGGACAGTTGAATGTTAGCGGTTTTTTATTGCCAATCTTCAGAGGGAGCGCTCTGGAGTTCTTGGTTTCTGTCTGGCTGTCAGCAGCGCGTTTCCCCGGCGGTTCAGCAGCATCTCTCCTGGGCAGGGCAGCCGGCCAGACGTCCCCGCTAATCGTGCGGCACCCAACTCCCCCCTCCCCCGAGTCAAATTATAGCTGTGTATTTTGGAGATGGATGGTTTAATGGTATGGATTGACAGCTGGGCAAGTTCATTTAGTGCCAAAGGAAAGTCAAATACTTTTATACTATAAGTATTCTTATTGCAGAGAGAGAGAGAGCGAGAGATCTCTAAGCATACGTGCACCTCTTCAGCGTAGAGTGAAGGACTGAGCTTTGTTCGTTCTTGTTCATTGCACTCTTTGGAGTTTTACCCTTCCCTTTCGGCTGTACTGACCCAGCAAGGTGTGCAGCAGCAGTGGCATGAGGGCTGTAGCTGTTTGAGGGGGTCCGTCGCGTCGATTCTGGTCACGGCCCAGCCCTGTGCGGCAGCCTGGCAGGGGGAGGTCCCCGCGGCAGCGCCGTGAGGAAGGCAGGAGGGGTTTCCCAGAGCCAGCCCGAGGGTTTACTGCCGTGCTCAGAATGGCAGCAGGCGGCACTTAGTCTTAATACTGACCGGAAGAGTTCCAGTCGCTCTGGCTTTGAAAGGCCACGCTGTATTTGGCGCTGAGCTGTTTCCCTACAGGAGTCCTCCTGTCGCTGCGCTGCCGCCCCGTGCCTCGGTGTGAGGGAATTCCTCTGCTTTCTTCTGTGCTCTTTGTTAATCTGCTGAAATATAATTGGGGCTTTTGGTGTTTCAGGTGTCTCGCCGTACGGGTCTGGCGACGCTCAGTAGACCTCCCCCTGCCCAGGTGTTGTGTTAAAGGGCAAAGTAATTTGGCAGACAAGAAAGCCCTTTGCGTTCCAGGCTGTCTCAGAGGGGCTGGGGGCGGCGAGGCTTAGGTTCTGAGCGATGCCCGATTTGGCATTAAAAGTCCGGTGGCGTTCAATATGTACTATTGAACTATCACGATTACGGAGGCACTAATAGCACCACACGCAATCGGATCAAGCGGCGTCCCGTGAACCAGCACGGCCACACGTAAGGATTTGGGTGGCGTTCACTAGGAACTCTCACGGCTAGATTGGTGAAAAGTGTCGTTTATTGAAGCGACAGAGGCACAAGTTCTTTTGGAGTGCCGGTGATAGTGACCGTCTGCAAAGCCCGTGCGAATACTAAAGATGTTAGTGATACAGCCTGGCTACAAATGCGCTAAGTTCTAAAACAACTCTATAGAGATTTCTAAGTTTCCCGGGGAAGCACTTGGCATAGCCGAGCGTTCGAATCTTCCCCACGAGCGTCCTTGTGGGGGGCGAGGAGAGGCTCAGCCCGTCGACGGACGCCAGCAGTCACAGGTGGTCGGCCATGGCATTTCCCTGCCCGCGTTGGTATCTTCCCTGACATCCCTCCTCTCTGACGCTGTTTTCATACCTCTCGTTTTTTTTTTTTTTTAACCTTTCAGGTGGAGCCTGATGGACTCTAGTCATACCTACTTGTGTTACGATTGGTGTAAAATTCTCTCGCTTGGCTTTTAAAGGTATAGACTACGAAAAATTCAGAGCGAGGACTCCGTGAGGAGCGGTCGCACCTCGGAGGCGGGTAGCTTTTGGGATGGAGGTGTGTTTTGGTATTATAATGACATTATAATGAGCAAATTTCACCCAAAGGATAGCATTTTGTCCAAAATGACAGATGGTTGGCTCAGGGTAACAATTGGGCAGCTTATCAGTTCCATAAGGCCTTCAGGGGTTCCATTTGACTCTCAAGTTCCCATTTGATCGCAGAGTTTGGCCGTGGCATCTCCACACTCCGCTCCATCCGCCGCGCTGTTTTTCCTTAGAGTTGGCGCACCGGACTCCCCCAATGTCGTCAACATCTAAGGTTGCCTCGGGGACCTTTGTGAAACGCATCCTTTGCACACCAGCTGCACTCTGCTCTGGAGAGTTTCCTCCACGCTGCACTTTTCTTCAAAACGGGGCATTACCTTAATTTCTAAGTCACCTCCAGTAATGATCCCACACCAGGTTTGCCTGCCGGTGGCTGAGCGGCCCGAGGGGACGGGGCCAGCCCTGGGTCCGCTGGCTTTGTGCCTTTTTTTGGGGGGGGAATAAAAAGGGGGTGGGTGTGTGTGGGTGATGATGTCATTTGGGGCAGCCCAGGGGCCCTGAGGGAGCGTGGGCAGTGATGCTGCAGAGGAGCAGGTGAGTGGGGGATGGGGGGGTCACACGGGGGTCGCCTGAAAAGAGGCGGATCACAGCCCCCAAATGTCTGAAAATTCGGGGGGGGGGGGGGATTAGCAAACTTTAAAACCTGTAAATATGGGCGTGAGGCATTGAAATAAAGAAAAATCTCACATTTTAGTCTCTTAATAAATGAATATTCATTGCTTTACATAGGAGGAGTTTGGAATAAACCCCTAGATCTACTCTGTTACGTAAAGGATTTTAGACTATAAAAAGGTGTGTCCCAGAGCCCATTTTTGGCTCTGTCGTTCTCTGTCTGCCGGGCTGCCCGCCCTTTTCTTTACCTGCTCTGTCTCTCCCCTTCAGCTCCTCGAGGTTTTCCGGTATTCCTCAGGCTTATATTGACCCTAAATATATCTATGTCTGTGTGTAAATGGATACCTAGGGGACATGTCTATTCTCGGTAAGGGTTTTGAAATGCAAGGAAAGCCTATTTACGGAAAGCCCTTAAAACCCCGCCACACCGCCCTGCACCCTTCCCCATTTTTATTTTTTTTTTTTTAAGATGTAAAAGCGCTTTTAAAAACTACCCCTTCCCCTTCTCCCCCTTCCCCTTCTCCCCCTTTTCCCATCCCAATTTGGGGCCGCTTTCCCCTGCCGGGCTGTGCACGCAAAGCGGGAGTTGCCAGCACAGCACAAAAGTACCCCAAAGCCCTACTTCTGGGTCTGCAGGGGGGGGGGAACCCCAATTTTCTGTTTTGGGGAAAAAAAAAAAAAAAAAAAAAAAAAAGAAGAAAAACTTTCCCAACTTGGGTCTCCCGGGCAAGCCCCATCCACCTGGCTTGGCGCAGCTGGAAAGCAAAAAACCCCTTTTCCACGCTCAGAAGCAAAAATCACCAATGGTCGCGTGGTGGATAAGCGTTAAAAAGCCCCAAAGCTGAGCATTGTGGAAAAGTGAAGAAACGCCCACCCCGACGTGAGGAAAAGGTGGGTGCAGCGGCGGCAGTTTGGTGGCTCCAGCGTGGGCGAGTTGCGGAGAGTGGGGCGCCCCCCGTGAGTCCCCCGCTGTGGGTTCCCCCGGCCGGCTCCCCTGGGGGCGGTCCGTCCCCGTTCCCCCCCCTCCCGCGCAGGGGGGTTGTAGCCCTCCTCGGCCACGCCCCCTCCCCGCCCCCGGTTGCCATAGGCCCCGCCTCGCCGGGCTGCCCCACCTGCCACCCCTCCTCGGCCCCGCCTCCTGTCCCCTGGGTCCCGCCTCCCACGCTTGGCTGACCTCTGCCGGAGCCCCGCCTCCCGCCCCGGCCCCGCCTCGCTGGCCCCGCCCAGCCCTGCTCGGCCCCCGGTTCCCCCGCCCCTGCAGCGGGGATGCGCGCATGCGCAGTACGGCGCGCGTCTGCGCTCGCTTCTGCCACCAGGCGACCAAAAGCCGGTCCTGCACCCGGGGAGCCGCTCATGCGCAGTACAGCGCGATGGTGCGAGGGGCGCGCGTGCGCAGGACAGCGAACTGCCGCGCGCTCGCTGCCGCCACCGTGCGACCGAACGCCGGTACTGCGGCCGGGGATCGGCGCATGCGCGCTACGGCGCGATGGTCTGCGCTCGCATCTGCCGCCTGGCGGCCGCAAGTCAGTACTGCAGCCGGGCGGCCGCGCCCGCGCAGTACAGCGCTCTCGTGGGTCCTGCCTCCTTCCCGGCCTCTGCCGCGCCTCCCGCCCTCCTCGGCCCCGCCTCCCCGCTCGTCCCGGCCCCGCCTCGCCACTAGCCCTCGGCCCCGGCTGCCTGCCGTCTTCCCCCCCGCCTCCCCGTCTCGGCCCCTCTTCCCCGCCCGCCTCGGCCCCGCCCTGCAGCGCCGGTCCCGCACGGGCCGTTGCCGGGCGCCGCCCCCGGCGGCGGGGGAGGGCCAGGACCACCGGGGAGACGAGCGGGCTCCTTCGGCGCGTGCGGGGGTGTCTCCCGCCCGCCGGCCGCCCGGCGCTGGCGGGGCGGGGGCTTCAAGCCGCCGCCTGCGGCAGGCTGCCGCTCCGCTGGAGCCGAGCCGGCTCCGGGTAGCCCCCGGGCGTTACCCGAGAGCTGACGGAAGGCAAGAGGGGAAGAAGGCGCGACGGTTTTATTTTGTGCCGTCGCACACAAACCGATCCGGTTTTGAAGAAGAAAAAGCCGCGGGTTTGGTAAATCCGCCCCCCACTCCGCGCCGCGCAGGCGCGGCCGCACCTGCCCGTCGCCCCGGCAACGGCCCCGCGCCGCCGCCGCCGCCGCGTCACCATGGCAACCGCTCCCGGGCTGATGGGCGGGAGTGCGGGCCAATCACAGCGCGGGAGCCACGCTCCGATTGGCCGAATTGCCTAGCCGAGGTGGGGCGCGGCGGGGACTGACGGCAACGCCGAGCCAATGGAGCGGGGCCTCCCAAAGAGGGGTGCGGGCGACGGCCAATGGGCGCGCGGCGAGGGCGGGCCGGGACGCTCCGGAAGCCGAGGGGGCCGGGGGAAAATGGCGCCCAGTTCGAAAGCGGAGCGGAGCGGAGCGGAGCGGAGCGGGGGGAAAGCGCAGCCCGGCGTGCGGGTCCAGTGCCGGCCCGGCCCGCGGGCTCGCCGCGAGGCAGCCGTGAGACAGCCGTTGAGGCAGCTGGAGCGCGTCAAGGTGAGCGGGGGGCGGTGGGCGGTGGGCAACGATGCGGGGGGCCGAGGGAACATGGCGGGGGGGCTGTAGAGGGCCCTGAGGGGTGACGGGGGAGGGGGAAGGGGCGCTGAACGGGGGGCTTGAGGGGGGGCACTGTAGGCTCGGAGCGGGGCTGGCTGGGCCCGGCTCCCCGCGGGGTGCCTTGGGCCTGGGGAGTTTGGGGTGCGGGGCTGGCGGTGCCGGAGAAATAAAGGCCGAAAGGGCGATAGTGAAGCGGCGCCCGGGCCGTGCCGGCGCTTCCCCGCAGCGCGGTGGGGTCGGGCCCTCCGCACTTGCCCAGCGCTCCCCAAAAGTGTCTGTGGGCCCTGGCGGTGGCGGGCTGTGGGGTGGCTGCGCTCGGGCTGGCCCTCAGCGTGGCCCGCGGGGACTGCCGAGGGGGTGAGGAAGCAGAGGGGGTGAGCCGCTTCGGGGCCCGAAACAGAGAGCAGGTCTTCTGCCCCGAGGGCTGGAAAGCAGGTTCCCGGGGCTGGTTTTGGGGTGCAGAAAGAGGCGGAGTTGTGTGGCTTTGGGCTGAGGAGCAGGGGTGCGGTCCTGCGTTTTTGGGGCTTGAGAAGGGGCCCAGCAGCTGAGGTTATGAGCTCAGAAAGGGGCACTAAACGAGCGGGTTTGGGGGTTAAGAGCAGACTCCAGCCTGGCTGGTTTTGCAGGGGCCGGGGGGGGGGGAGGCAGAGAGGAATTGGGAGGCGTTGGGTGCTGCGGGGAAAAGCAGGGGGTGGGCAAGGTGCGTGGACCCTCCCCGCAGGTGGGGGTCTGGTGCCATGGGACCCCCGAGTTCAGGAGGCTGGCACGCAGCTGACTGAACTCCATGTCTCTCGGGGGGAAAGGCGCTTTTCAGACCTGGCACGCCTCTCCTCTTTGAATCTAGCTCTTCTTTGGACATTGCTGAGCATAGATATTAAGCGATTAATCATAGCAACTTATTGATATTTATACTGTGTAAAGCCATGGTGTTTAACCCTAACACTCAAGTCAGGACGCTGATTGGTTGACGACCCCGTCAACAGCCCAGGCTATTGCAAGTAGGTGGAGCTGGGAAGAAGGAGTTGAAATCAGCTGGAGCTTCAGTGCAGAGCCGGGGCTTCAATTAGCCAGAGCTTGGCAAGCAGGAGCTGGAGGGAGATGGGGTGTCCTCTGTCCGGAGCACGCATTAGCCAGAGGCAAGACTCCCGGCAGCGGTAACGAGCAGGAGCTGCAATTAGCCGGAGCGTGTGTTGGCTGGAGCAGCCGCCGGCCAAACTGCACTTCCCGCAGGGCTGAAGAGCGGCCGGGTGCAGGCTGGGCTGTCCCAAGCGAGGAGCTGCGAGCAGAGGGGAGGCGAGCGGTGCTTCTGCCGGCGGGGAGCCCGGCCTCTTGCCGGGGGGGTTAAATCCCCGCCAAGCACCTGTCTGGGCCCCGCTCCCGAGGGCAGAGGTGGGGTGGGGGTCCCCCGGCTTGTGCCCGTTGTCTGGCTGCGACAAAGAGGGTCATTTCTCGCCTCCTCTTTTCCCAGCGTCCCCTTGTGCGTCCCGGGAAGAAAATCCTGCGGGATTGATTCCGCCAGCTGCTCAGGTAATGGCAGGCGTGGGGCTGGGGGAGCGGGGAGACACGTTTGCGAGTTCAGGGGCGCTCCGGGTACTCCACGTCAAACGGGCAGAAAGGGCAAATTTGCTGCCAGCGCAGAAAAGCGGATGCAGGACTGCAGTGAACAGAGCGCGCCTCCTTCCCGGACTGGTGCCTGGGTAGTTAGGAATGTCTTCCTTTGGGGTGAAAGAGCCACCTTTCCTCTCGCCTAAATTAAGAGCTGCCCAATACCTTCTTTAGGGTCCGGTGTTTCCCTTCTGTTTGTTCATGCTACTTTTATGGGCAAGTTGGAAATAGCCTTTTCTCTTTCCCTGCGTAACTGAATCGTTAGGAGTCCGTGGCGCGAGCGTGGTTAATTTTGGAGCACCTAGGTGCCAGTGGAAACGGAATGAATGAAACGCGATGGAAACTGATGTTTTGCTTGGTTTTTACTCAACTTTTTTTTATCTTTCAGTGTTGATGGCATGTTGTCCTGTGGCTCAACCCACCTTCTGTTGCGTGGAGCCTCCGATCTAGGGTTTTTAAGTCTGAGAAGCTTGTCCTTCCAGAAAAGGACTGGTCGTTGCGCAGATTGAGGGGTAGGCTCGGAGAGCCGCTGAAGTACACGGTCAGTGTAACGGCCAAATGTCACTTAACCGTGCGGTTCCCTTTCACTCCTTTCCCCCCAGCTCCCTCAGGGCTGGGAGTTTTTGGTTTGGTTTGTTTTGTTGTTTTTTTTTTTTTTTTTTTTGCGGGGGTTGTGGGTTTGTGTGGGGCATGCGCGTGGTTTCCAAAGCAGAGCGCAGTGTTGCCTGGTGGCAGCCTGCAGAGCCCTTTTGCTGCCTGACCTCTCCTTTTGCACTCCACTCTCAGGGCTGTAACTTTCCTTTGGCTGATTTGAGCAGAGCAATGAAGTGACTTGCCTGTGTAAATGTGCTGGTGATACCAGGAAGGGAAGCGCTTGGACCGGTAGTGAAAAACTTGGCTCCGAGTACGATTTCTGAAGGCAGAACAACAACAGCAGCAGGAAGCGTCCCAAAGGTGATGCCAAGTACTTTTTCCTCCGCTCAGCTGTCGTCTGGGCAAACCTTCAGGGAAGAAGGCAGCTTGAGATTCCTACCTGGCTTTGCGTTCACGGGTTTTTTTCCTCTCTCGGCAGGTTGTCAACGGCCAGCCTTTCTCCGCGGTCACCCTTTCTTCTGCCGTGACGGTACGGGACACACGGAAAGGATCCAGAGTGCTCTGCCAGGACCAGGTACGTCTCCCATGTGCGTCTGCGTTTTTCCTAAGGTCCTTGTCGTGGGGGCTTTGAAGTGAAAGCAAAGGATGTGCTGACTCTCCTCCCGTAGTTTTTCGATGAAATATTTGAACGCGAATACTAAAAATAAGGTGTGTTCCGGAGCACGTTGCGCCCATGCAAAGCTTGCTTCGCTCCGCTTATTTTCTCCGCCCGAAAGCATCATCTCTTTCTGTGTGCTTACCGTTAACTGGCACTGTGAGAATAATGTTGCACTAAAAGAGGCAAGAAAGGGTTCGCAAGGGTTCAGATGTTCCGAAGAAAGAGACTTTGTTTTCGTGGTAAAAGCTTTATGCTTTTTCAGTCCACAGGTTTTTAAAATAGCTTCCAGTAGTCCTGGATAACCTTACTGAGATACTAGCCTCTGTACGCAAAGCAGTCGAGGTCAGAGAAGAGACAGGGACAAAGTGGGACAAAGCAGGGTGGCTTCTGCGTGTTTTCCGGGCTTTGCCAGGAAGCACTGGCAGCCTTGTAAGTGGTGACAGCGGGTCCCGATGTGTTTTTGGTGAGCTACTGCTTCCCTAATGGCCTTATTTGGCAACGAGACTTTGCACTCTTTCTCTTTCTCTTTTTTTTTTTTTCCCGTTTGTTTGGGGTTGGTTTTGGTTTTTTGTTTGTTTGTTTGTTTGTTTGTTTTAAGAAAACCAAAGTCCACAGCCCGTCTTCTGAATTTGTTGGGTTCTCAGTCGTACCAGGCGAGGTATCATAAACACGCGTTCCTCTGCGCACTCAGCACAGCCGAAAGCATCAGTTCATCTGCCGGTCCTTTTTGGTGGCCTTATGGATTGCGGGAGCGGGGATTTGATCCCCTCCCCCCCCCCCCCCCTTCCCCGGTAAAAGCCTATGGGGGCTTTTTCATCTTGCTGATTTTTCTATCCTAAATTAAACTTTAAAAATGGTTAAAATTGTAGAATTTACAAACGTCCTTGCGTTGTTTAAACTGCAGCTGCCAAATGGCTGTAGCATACAATGTATTCGGTGTACTTTGGCAATGAGGTATTTGTTCTAAAGCTTTAAAAACAGGGCCGTTTTTTAAAAAAGTTACATTTAAACGTTTAAGAAAGGAAATGTTTAAAACCAAATGTTTAAACAAAGGATACGTTTCAAAAGGGACAGTTGAATGTTAGCGGTTTTTTATTGCCAATCTTCAGAGGGAGCACTCTGGAGTTCTTGGTTTCTGTCTGGCTGTCAGCAGCGCGTTTCCCCGGCGGTTCAGCAGCATCTCTCCTGGGCAGGGCAGCCGGCCAGACGTCCCCGCTAATCGTGCGGCACTCAACTCCCCCCTCCCCCGAGTCAAATTATAGCTGTGTATTTTGGAGATGGATGGTTTAATGGTATGGATTGACAGCTGGGCAAGTTCATTTAGTGCCAAAGGAAAGTCAAATACTTTTATACTATAAGTATTCTTATTGCAGAGAGAGAGAGAGCGAGAGATCTCTAAGCATACGTGCACCTCTTCAGCGTAGAGTGAAGGACTGAGCTTTGTTCGTTCTTGTTCATTGCACTCTTTGGAGTTTTACCCTTCCCTTTCGGCTGTACTGACCCAGCAAGGTGTGCAGCAGCAGTGGCATGAGGGCTGTAGCTGTTTGAGGGGGTCCGTCGCGTCGATTCTGGTCACGGCCCAGCCCTGTGCGGCAGCCTGGCAGGGGGAGGTCCCCGCGGCAGCGCCGTGAGGAAGGCAGGAGGGGTTTCCCAGAGCCAGCCCGAGGGTTTACTGCCGTGCTCAGAATGGCAGCAGGCGGCACTTAGTCTTAATACTGACCGGAAGAGTTCCAGTCGCTCTGGCTTTGAAAGGCCACGCTGTATTTGGCGCTGAGCTGTTTCCCTACAGGAGTCCTCCTGTCGCTGCGCTGCCGCCCCGTGCCTCGGTGTGAGGGAATTCCTCTGCTTTCTTCTGTGCTCTTTGTTAATCTGCTGAAATATAATTGGGGCTTTTGGTGTTTCAGGTGTCTCGCCGTACGGGTCTGGCGACGCTCAGTAGACCTCCCCCTGCCCAGGTGTTGTGTTAAAGGGCAAAGTAATTTGGCAGACAAGAAAGCCCTTTGCGTTCCAGGCTGTCTCAGAGGGGCTGGGGGCGGCGAGGCTTAGGTTCTGAGCGATGCCCGATTTGGCATTAAAAGTCCGGTGGCGTTCAATATGTACTATTGAACTATCACGATTACGGAGGCACTAATAGCACCACACGCAATCGGATCAAGCGGCGTCCCGTGAACCAGCACGGCCACACGTAAGGATTTGGGTGGCGTTCACTAGGAACTCTCACGGCTAGATTGGTGAAAAGTGTCGTTTATTGAAGCGACAGAGGCACAAGTTCTTTTGGAGTGCCGGTGATAGTGACCGTCTGCAAAGCCCGTGCGAATACTAAAGATGTTAGTGATACAGCCTGGCTACAAATGCGCTAAGTTCTAAAACAACTCTATAGAGATTTCTAAGTTTCCCGGGGAAGCACTTGGCATAGCCGAGCGTTCGAATCTTCCCCACGAGCGTCCTTGTGGGGGGCGAGGAGAGGCTCAGCCCGTCGACGGACGCCAGCAGTCACAGGTGGTCGGCCATGGCATTTCCCTGCCCGCGTTGGTATCTTCCCTGACATCCCTCCTCTCTGACGCTGTTTTCATACCTCTCGTTTTTTTTTTTTTTTAACCTTTCAGGTGGAGCCTGATGGACTCTAGTCATACCTACTTGTGTTACGATTGGTGTAAAATTCTCTCGCTTGGCTTTTAAAGGTATAGACTACGAAAAATTCAGAGCGAGGACTCCGTGAGGAGCGGTCGCACCTCGGAGGCGGGTAGCTTTTGGGATGGAGGTGTGTTTTGGTATTATAATGACATTATAATGAGCAAATTTCACCCAAAGGATAGCATTTTGTCCAAAATGACAGATGGTTGGCTCAGGGTAACAATTGGGCAGCTTATCAGTTCCATAAGGCCTTCAGGGGTTCCATTTGACTCTCAAGTTCCCATTTGATCGCAGAGTTTGGCCGTGGCATCTCCACACTCCGCTCCATCCGCCGCGCTGTTTTTCCTTAGAGTTGGCGCACCGGACTCCCCCAATGTCGTCAACATCTAAGGTTGCCTCGGGGACCTTTGTGAAACGCATCCTTTGCACACCAGCTGCACTCTGCTCTGGAGAGTTTCCTCCACGCTGCACTTTTCTTCAAAACGGGGCATTACCTTAATTTCTAAGTCACCTCCAGTAATGATCCCACACCAGGTTTGCCTGCCGGTGGCTGAGCGGCCCGAGGGGACGGGGCCAGCCCTGGGTCCGCTGGCTTTGTGCCTTTTTTTGGGGGGGGAATAAAAAGGGGGTGGGTGTGTGTGGGTGATGATGTCATTTGGGGCAGCCCAGGGGCCCTGAGGGAGCGTGGGCAGTGATGCTGCAGAGGAGCAGGTGAGTGGGGGATGGGGGGGTCACACGGGGGTCGCCTGAAAAGAGGCGGATCACAGCCCCCAAATGTCTGAAAATTCGGGGGGGGGGGGGGATTAGCAAACTTTAAAACCTGTAAATATGGGCGTGAGGCATTGAAATAAAGAAAAATCTCACATTTTAGTCTCTTAATAAATGAATATTCATTGCTTTACATAGGAGGAGTTTGGAATAAACCCCTAGATCTACTCTGTTACGTAAAGGATTTTAGACTATAAAAAGGTGTGTCCCAGAGCCCATTTTTGGCTCTGTCGTTCTCTGTCTGCCGGGCTGCCCGCCCTTTTCTTTACCTGCTCTGTCTCTCCCCTTCAGCTCCTCGAGGTTTTCCGGTATTCCTCAGGCTTATATTGACCCTAAATATATCTATGTCTGTGTGTAAATGGATACCTAGGGGACATGTCTATTCTCGGTAAGGGTTTTGAAATGCAAGGAAAGCCTATTTACGGAAAGCCCTTAAAACCCCGCCACACCGCCCTGCACCCTTCCCCATTTTTATTTTTTTTTTTTTAAGATGTAAAAGCGCTTTTAAAAACTACCCCTTCCCCTTCTCCCCCTTCCCCTTCTCCCCCTTTTCCCATCCCAATTTGGGGCCGCTTTCCCCTGCCGGGCTGTGCACGCAAAGCGGGAGTTGCCAGCACAGCACAAAAGTACCCCAAAGCCCTACTTCTGGGTCTGCAGGGGGGGGGGAACCCCAATTTTCTGTTTTGGGGAAAAAAAAAAAAAAAAAAAAAAAAAGAAGAAAAACTTTCCCAACTTGGGTCTCCCGGGCAAGCCCCATCCACCTGGCTTGGCGCAGCTGGAAAGCAAAAAACCCCTTTTCCACGCTCAGAAGCAAAAATCACCAATGGTCGCGTGGTGGATAAGCGTTAAAAAGCCCCAAAGCTGAGCATTGTGGAAAAGTGAAGAAACGCCCACCCCGACGTGAGGAAAAGGTGGGTGCAGCGGCGGCAGTTTGGTGGCTCCAGCGTGGGCGAGTTGCGGAGAGTGGGGCGCCCCCCGTGAGTCCCCCGCTGTGGGTTCCCCCGGCCGGCTCCCCTGGGGGCGGTCCGTCCCCGTTCCCCCCCCTCCCGCGCAGGGGGGTTGTAGCCCTCCTCGGCCACGCCCCCTCCCCGCCCCCGGTTGCCATAGGCCCCGCCTCGCCGGGCTGCCCCGCCTCGCCGGGCTGCCCCACCTGCCACCCCTCCTCGGCCCCGCCTCCTGTCCCCTGGGTCCCGCCTCCCACGCTTGGCTGACCTCTGCCGGAGCCCCGCCTCCCGCCCCGGCCCCGCCTCGCTGGCCCCGCCCAGCCCTGCTCGGCCCCCGGTTCCCCCGCCCCTGCAGCGGGGATGCGCGCATGCGCAGTACGGCGCGCGTCTGCGCTCGCTTCTGCCACCAGGCGACCAAAAGCCGGTCCTGCACCCGGGGAGCCGCTCATGCGCAGTACAGCGCGATGGTGCGAGGGGCGCGCGTGCGCAGGACAGCGAACTGCCGCGCGCTCGCTGCCGCCACCGTGCGACCGAACGCCGGTACTGCGGCCGGGGATCGGCGCATGCGCGCTACGGCGCGATGGTCTGCGCTCGCATCTGCCGCCTGGCGGCCGCAAGTCAGTACTGCAGCCGGGCGGCCGCGCCCGCGCAGTACAGCGCTCTCGTGGGTCCTGCCTCCTTCCCGGCCTCTGCCGCGCCTCCCGCCCTCCTCGGCCCCGCCTCCCCGCTCGTCCCGGCCCCGCCTCGCCACTAGCCCTCGGCCCCGGCTGCCTGCCGTCTTCCCCCCCGCCTCCCCGTCTCGGCCCCTCTTCCCCGCCCGCCTCGGCCCCGCCCTGCAGCGCCGGTCCCGCACGGGCCGTTGCCGGGCGCCGCCCCCGGCGGCGGGGGAGGGCCAGGACCACCGGGGAGACGAGCGGGCTCCTTCGGCGCGTGCGGGGGTGTCTCCCGCCCGCCGGCCGCCCGGCGCTGGCGGGGCGGGGGCTTCAAGCCGCCGCCTGCGGCAGGCTGCCGCTCCGCTGGAGCCGAGCCGGCTCCGGGTAGCCCCCGGGCGTTACCCGAGAGCTGACGGAAGGCAAGAGGGGAAGAAGGCGCGACGGTTTTATTTTGTGCCGTCGCACACAAACCGATCCGGTTTTGAAGAAGAAAAAGCCGCGGGTTTGGTAAATCCGCCCCCCACTCCGCGCCGCGCAGGCGCGGCCGCACCTGCCCGTCGCCCCGGCAACGGCCCCGCGCCGCCGCCGCCGCCGCGTCACCATGGCAACCGCTCCCGGGCTGATGGGCGGGAGTGCGGGCCAATCACAGCGCGGGAGCCACGCTCCGATTGGCCGAATTGCCTAGCCGAGGTGGGGCGCGGCGGGGACTGACGGCAACGCCGAGCCAATGGAGCGGGGCCTCCCAAAGAGGGGTGCGGGCGACGGCCAATGGGCGCGCGGCGAGGGCGGGCCGGGACGCTCCGGAAGCCGAGGGGGCCGGGGGAAAATGGCGCCCAGTTCGAAAGCGGAGCGGAGCGGAGCGGAGCGGAGCGGAGCGGGGGGAAAGCGCAGCCCGGCGTGCGGGTCCAGTGCCGGCCCGGCCCGCGGGCTCGCCGCGAGGCAGCCGTGAGACAGCCGTTGAGGCAGCTGGAGCGCGTCAAGGTGAGCGGGGGGCGGTGGGCGGTGGGCAACGATGCGGGGGGCCGAGGGAACATGGCGGGGGGGCTGTAGAGGGCCCTGAGGGGTGACGGGGGAGGGGGAAGGGGCGCTGAACGGGGGGCTTGAGGGGGGGCACTGTAGGCTCGGAGCGGGGCTGGCTGGGCCCGGCTCCCCGCGGGGTGCCTTGGGCCTGGGGAGTTTGGGGTGCGGGGCTGGCGGTGCCGGAGAAATAAAGGCCGAAAGGGCGATAGTGAAGCGGCGCCCGGGCCGTGCCGGCGCTTCCCCGCAGCGCGGTGGGGTCGGGCCCTCCGCACTTGCCCAGCGCTCCCCAAAAGTGTCTGTGGGCCCTGGCGGTGGCGGGCTGTGGGGTGGCTGCGCTCGGGCTGGCCCTCAGCGTGGCCCGCGGGGACTGCCGAGGGGGTGAGGAAGCAGAGGGGGTGAGCCGCTTCGGGGCCCGAAACAGAGAGCAGGTCTTCTGCCCCGAGGGCTGGAAAGCAGGTTCCCGGGGCTGGTTTTGGGGTGCAGAAAGAGGCGGAGTTGTGTGGCTTTGGGCTGAGGAGCAGGGGTGCGGTCCTGCGTTTTTGGGGCTTGAGAAGGGGCCCAGCAGCTGAGGTTATGAGCTCAGAAAGGGGCACTAAACGAGCGGGTTTGGGGGTTAAGAGCAGACTCCAGCCTGGCTGGTTTTGCAGGGGCCGGGGGGGGGGGAGGCAGAGAGGAATTGGGAGGCGTTGGGTGCTGCGGGGAAAAGCAGGGGGTGGGCAAGGTGCGTGGACCCTCCCCGCAGGTGGGGGTCTGGTGCCATGGGACCCCCGAGTTCAGGAGGCTGGCACGCAGCTGACTGAACTCCATGTCTCTCGGGGGGAAAGGCGCTTTTCAGACCTGGCACGCCTCTCCTCTTTGAATCTAGCTCTTCTTTGGACATTGCTGAGCATAGATATTAAGCGATTAATCATAGCAACTTATTGATATTTATACTGTGTAAAGCCATGGTGTTTAACCCTAACACTCAAGTCAGGACGCTGATTGGTTGACGACCCCGTCAACAGCCCAGGCTATTGCAAGTAGGTGGAGCTGGGAAGAAGGAGTTGAAATCAGCTGGAGCTTCAGTGCAGAGCCGGGGCTTCAATTAGCCAGAGCTTGGCAAGCAGGAGCTGGAGGGAGATGGGGTGTCCTCTGTCCGGAGCACGCATTAGCCAGAGGCAAGACTCCCGGCAGCGGTAACGAGCAGGAGCTGCAATTAGCCGGAGCGTGTGTTGGCTGGAGCAGCCGCCGGCCAAACTGCACTTCCCGCAGGGCTGAAGAGCGGCCGGGTGCAGGCTGGGCTGTCCCAAGCGAGGAGCTGCGAGCAGAGGGGAGGCGAGCGGTGCTTCTGCCGGCGGGGAGCCCGGCCTCTTGCCGGGGGGGTTAAATCCCCGCCAAGCACCTGTCTGGGCCCCGCTCCCGAGGGCAGAGGTGGGGTGGGGGTCCCCCGGCTTGTGCCCGTTGTCTGGCTGCGACAAAGAGGGTCATTTCTCGCCTCCTCTTTTCCCAGCGTCCCCTTGTGCGTCCCGGGAAGAAAATCCTGCGGGATTGATTCCGCCAGCTGCTCAGGTAATGGCAGGCGTGGGGCTGGGGGAGCGGGGAGACACGTTTGCGAGTTCAGGGGCGCTCCGGGTACTCCACGTCAAACGGGCAGAAAGGGCAAATTTGCTGCCAGCGCAGAAAAGCGGATGCAGGACTGCAGTGAACAGAGCGCGCCTCCTTCCCGGACTGGTGCCTGGGTAGTTAGGAATGTCTTCCTTTGGGGTGAAAGAGCCACCTTTCCTCTCGCCTAAATTAAGAGCTGCCCAATACCTTCTTTAGGGTCCGGTGTTTCCCTTCTGTTTGTTCATGCTACTTTTATGGGCAAGTTGGAAATAGCCTTTTCTCTTTCCCTGCGTAACTGAATCGTTAGGAGTCCGTGGCGCGAGCGTGGTTAATTTTGGAGCACCTAGGTGCCAGTGGAAACGGAATGAATGAAACGCGATGGAAACTGATGTTTTGCTTGGTTTTTACTCAACTTTTTTTTATCTTTCAGTGTTGATGGCATGTTGTCCTGTGGCTCAACCCACCTTCTGTTGCGTGGAGCCTCCGATCTAGGGTTTTTAAGTCTGAGAAGCTTGTCCTTCCAGAAAAGGACTGGTCGTTGCGCAGATTGAGGGGTAGGCTCGGAGAGCCGCTGAAGTACACGGTCAGTGTAACGGCCAAATGTCACTTAACCGTGCGGTTCCCTTTCACTCCTTTCCCCCCAGCTCCCTCAGGGCTGGGAGTTTTTGGTTTGGTTTGTTTTGTTGTTTTTTTTTTTTTTTTTTTTGCGGGGGTTGTGGGTTTGTGTGGGGCATGCGCGTGGTTTCCAAAGCAGAGCGCAGTGTTGCCTGGTGGCAGCCTGCAGAGCCCTTTTGCTGCCTGACCTCTCCTTTTGCACTCCACTCTCAGGGCTGTAACTTTCCTTTGGCTGATTTGAGCAGAGCAATGAAGTGACTTGCCTGTGTAAATGTGCTGGTGATACCAGGAAGGGAAGCGCTTGGACCGGTAGTGAAAAACTTGGCTCCGAGTACGATTTCTGAAGGCAGAACAACAACAGCAGCAGGAAGCGTCCCAAAGGTGATGCCAAGTACTTTTTCCTCCGCTCAGCTGTCGTCTGGGCAAACCTTCAGGGAAGAAGGCAGCTTGAGATTCCTACCTGGCTTTGCGTTCACGGGTTTTTTTCCTCTCTCGGCAGGTTGTCAACGGCCAGCCTTTCTCCGCGGTCACCCTTTCTTCTGCCGTGACGGTACGGGACACACGGAAAGGATCCAGAGTGCTCTGCCAGGACCAGGTACGTCTCCCATGTGCGTCTGCGTTTTTCCTAAGGTCCTTGTCGTGGGGGCTTTGAAGTGAAAGCAAAGGATGTGCTGACTCTCCTCCCGTAGTTTTTCGATGAAATATTTGAACGCGAATACTAAAAATAAGGTGTGTTCCGGAGCACGTTGCGCCCATGCAAAGCTTGCTTCGCTCCGCTTATTTTCTCCGCCCGAAAGCATCATCTCTTTCTGTGTGCTTACCGTTAACTGGCACTGTGAGAATAATGTTGCACTAAAAGAGGCAAGAAAGGGTTCGCAAGGGTTCAGATGTTCCGAAGAAAGAGACTTTGTTTTCGTGGTAAAAGCTTTATGCTTTTTCAGTCCACAGGTTTTTAAAATAGCTTCCAGTAGTCCTGGATAACCTTACTGAGATACTAGCCTCTGTACGCAAAGCAGTCGAGGTCAGAGAAGAGACAGGGACAAAGTGGGACAAAGCAGGGTGGCTTCTGCGTGTTTTCCGGGCTTTGCCAGGAAGCACTGGCAGCCTTGTAAGTGGTGACAGCGGGTCCCGATGTGTTTTTGGTGAGCTACTGCTTCCCTAATGGCCTTATTTGGCAACGAGACTTTGCACTCTTTCTCTTTCTCTTTTTTTTTTTTTCCCGTTTGTTTGGGGTTGGTTTTGGTTTTTTGTTTGTTTGTTTGTTTGTTTGTTTTAAGAAAACCAAAGTCCACAGCCCGTCTTCTGAATTTGTTGGGTTCTCAGTCGTACCAGGCGAGGTATCATAAACACGCGTTCCTCTGCGCACTCAGCACAGCCGAAAGCATCAGTTCATCTGCCGGTCCTTTTTGGTGGCCTTATGGATTGCGGGAGCGGGGATTTGATCCCCTCCCCCCCCCCCCCCCTTCCCCGGTAAAAGCCTATGGGGGCTTTTTCATCTTGCTGATTTTTCTATCCTAAATTAAACTTTAAAAATGGTTAAAATTGTAGAATTTACAAACGTCCTTGCGTTGTTTAAACTGCAGCTGCCAAATGGCTGTAGCATACAATGTATTCGGTGTACTTTGGCAATGAGGTATTTGTTCTAAAGCTTTAAAAACAGGGCCGTTTTTTAAAAAAGTTACATTTAAACGTTTAAGAAAGGAAATGTTTAAAACCAAATGTTTAAACAAAGGATACGTTTCAAAAGGGACAGTTGAATGTTAGCGGTTTTTTATTGCCAATCTTCAGAGGGAGCACTCTGGAGTTCTTGGTTTCTGTCTGGCTGTCAGCAGCGCGTTTCCCCGGCGGTTCAGCAGCATCTCTCCTGGGCAGGGCAGCCGGCCAGACGTCCCCGCTAATCGTGCGGCACTCAACTCCCCCCTCCCCCGAGTCAAATTATAGCTGTGTATTTTGGAGATGGATGGTTTAATGGTATGGATTGACAGCTGGGCAAGTTCATTTAGTGCCAAAGGAAAGTCAAATACTTTTATACTATAAGTATTCTTATTGCAGAGAGAGAGAGAGCGAGAGATCTCTAAGCATACGTGCACCTCTTCAGCGTAGAGTGAAGGACTGAGCTTTGTTCGTTCTTGTTCATTGCACTCTTTGGAGTTTTACCCTTCCCTTTCGGCTGTACTGACCCAGCAAGGTGTGCAGCAGCAGCAGCAGCAGCAGCAGTGGCATGAGGGCTGTGGCTGTTTGAGGTGGTCCGTCGCGTCGATTCTGGTCACGGCCCAGCCCTGTGCGGCAGCCTGGCAGGGGGAGGTCCCCGCGGCAGCGCCGTGAGGAAGGCAGGAGGGGTTTCCTAGAGCCAGCCCGAGGGTTTACTGCCGTGCTCAGAATGGCAGCAGGCGGCACTTAGTCTTAATACTGACCGGAAGAGTTCCAGTCGCTCTGGCTTTGAAAGGCCACGCTGTATTTGGCGCTGAGCTGTTTCCCTACAGGAGTCCTCCTGTCGCTGCGCTGCCGCCCCGTGCCTCGGTGTGAGGGAATTCCTCTGCTTTCTTCTGTGCTCTTTGTTAATCTGCTGAAATATAATTGGGGCTTTTGGTGTTTCAGGTGTCTCGCCGTACGGGTCTGGCGATGCTCAGTAGACCTCCCCCTGCCCAGGTGTTGTGTTAAAGGGCAAAGTAATTTGGCAGACAAGAAAGCCCTTTGCGTTCCAGGCTGTCTCAGAGGGGCTGGGGGCGGCGAGGCTTAGGTTCTGAGCGATGCCCGATTTGGCATTAAAAGTCCGGTGGCGTTCAATATGTACTATTGAACTATCACGATTACGGAGGCACTAATAGCACCACACGCAATCGGATCAAGCGGCGTCCCGTGAACCAGCATGGCCACACGTAAGGATTTGGGTGGCGTTCACTAGGAACTCTCACGGCTAGATTGGTGAAAAGTGTCGTTTATTGAAGCGACAGAGGCACAAGTTCTTTTGGAGTGCCGGTGATAGTGACCGTCTGCAAAGCCCGTGCGAATACTAAAGATGTTAGTGATACAGCCTGGCTACAAATGCGCTAAGTTCTAAAACAACTCTATAGAGATTTCTAAGTTTCCCGGGGAAGCACTTGGCATAGCCGAGCGTTCGAATCTTCCCCACGAGCGTCCTTGTGGGGGGCGAGGAGAGGCTCAGCCCGTCGACGGACGCCAGCAGTCACAGGTGGTCGGCCATGGCATTTCCCTGCCCGCGTTGGTATCTTCCCTGACATCCCTCCTCTCTGACGCTATTTTCATACCTCTCGTTTTTTTTTTTTTTAACCTTTCAGGTGGAGCCTGATGGACTCTAGTCATACCTACTTGTGTTACGATTGGTGTAAAATTCTCTCGCTTGGCTTTTAAAGGTATAGACTACGAAAAATTCAGAGCGAGGACTCCGTGAGGAGCGGTCGCACCTCGGAGGCGGGTAGCTTTTGGGATGGAGGTGTGTTTTGGTATTATAATGACATTATAATGAGCAAATTTCACCCAAAGGATAGCATTTTGTCCAAAATGACAGATGGTTGGCTCAGGGTAACAATTGGGCAGCTTATCAGTTCCATAAGGCCTTCAGGGGTTCCATTTGACTCTCAAGTTCCCATTTGATCGCAGAGTTTGGCCGTGGCATCTCCACACTCCGCTCCATCTGCCGCGCTGTTTTTCCTTAGAGTTGGCGCACCGGACTCCCCCAATGTCGTCAACATCTAAGGTTGCCTCGGGGACCTTTGTGAAACGCATCCTTTGCACACCAGCTGCACTCTGCCCTGGAGAGTTTCCTCCACGCTGCACTTTTCTTCAAAACGGGGCATTACCTTAATTTCTAAGTCACCTCCAGTAATGATCCCACACCAGGTTTGCCTGCCGGTGGCTGAGCGGCCCGAGGGGACGGGGCCAGCCCTGGGTCCGCTGGCTTTGTGCCTTTTTTTGGGGGGGGAATAAAAAGGGGGTGGGTGTGTGTGGGTGATGATGTCATTTGGGGCAGCCCAGGGGCCCTGAGGGAGCGTGGGCAGTGATGCTGCAGAGGAGCAGGTGAGTGGGGGATGGGGGGGTCACACGGGGGTCGCCTGAAAAGAGGCGGATCACAGCCCCCAAATGTCTGAAAATTCGGGGGGGGGGGGGGGATTAGCAAACTTTAAAACCTGTAAATATGGGCGTGAGGCATTGAAATAAAGAAAAATCTCACATTTTAGTCTCTTAATAAATGAATATTCATTGCTTTACATAGGAGGAGTTTGGAATAAACCCCTAGATCTACTCTGTTACGTAAAGGATTTTAGACTATAAAAAGGTGTGTCCCAGAGCCCATTTTTGGCTCTGTCGTTCTCTGTCTGCCGGGCTGCCCGCCCTTTTCTTTACCTGCTCTGTCTCTCCCCTTCAGCTCCTCGAGGTTTTCCGGTATTCCTCAGGCTTATATTGACCCTAAATATATCTATGTCTGTGTGTAAATGGATACCTAGGGGACATGTCTATTCTCGGTACGGTTTTTGAAATGCAAGGAAAGCCTATTTACGGAAAGCCCTTAAAACCCCGCCACACCGCCCTGCACCCTTCCCCATTTTTATTATTTTTTTTTTAAGATGTAAAAGCGCTTTTAAAAACTACCCCTTCCCCTTCTCCCCCTTCCCCTTCTCCCCCTTTTCCCATCCCAATTTGGGGCCGCTTTCCCCTGCCGGGCTGTGCACGCAAAGCGGGAGTTGCCACCACAGCACAAAAGTACCCCAAAGCCCTACTTCTGGGTCTGCAGGGGGGGGGGAACCCCAATTTTCTGTTTTGGGGAAAAAAAAAAAAAAAAAAAAAAAAAGAAGAAAAACTTTCCCAACTTGGGTCTCCCGGGCAAGCCCCATCCACCTGGCTTGGCGCAGCTGGAAAGCAAAAAACCCCTTTTCCACGCTCAGAAGCAAAAATCACCAATGGTCGCGTGGTGGATAAGCGTTAAAAAGCCCCAAAGCTGAGCATTGTGGAAAAGTGAAGAAACGCCCACCCCGACGTGAGGAAAAGGTGGGTGCAGCGGCGGCAGTTTGGTGGCTCCAGCGTGGGCGAGTTGCGGAGAGTGGGGCGCCCCCCGTGAGTCCCCCGCTGTGGGTTCCCCCGGCCGGCTCCCCTGGGGGCGGTCCGTCCCCGTTCCCCCCCCCTCCCGCGCAGGGAGGTTGTAGCCCTCCTCGGCCACGCCCCCTCCCCGCCCCCGGTTGCCATAGGCCCCGCCTCCCCGCGCTGCCCCACCTGCCACCCCTCCTCGGCCCCGCCTCCTGTCCCCTGGGCCTCGCCTCCCACGCTTGGCTGACCTCTGCCGGAGCCCCGCCTCCCGCCCCGGCCCCGCCTCGCTGGCCCCGCCCAGCCCTGCTCGGCCCCCGGTTCCCCCGCCCCTGCAGCGGGGATGCGCGCATGCGCAGTACGGCGCGCGTCTGCGCTCGCTTCTGCCACCAGGCGACCAAAAGCCGGTCCTGCACCCGGGGAGCCGCTCATGCGCAGTACAGCGCGATGGTGCGAGGGGCGCGCGTGCGCAGGACAGCGAACTGCCGCGCGCTCGCTGCCGCCACCGTGCGACCGAACGCCGGTACTGCGGCCGGGGATCGGCGCATGCGCGCTACGGCGCGATGGTCTGCGCTCGCATCTGCCGCCTGGCGGCCGCAAGTCAGTACTGCAGCCGGGCGGCCGCGCCCGCGCAGTACAGCGCTCTCGTGGGTCCTGCCTCCTTCCCGGCCTCTGCCGCGCCTCCCGCCCTCCTCGGCCCCGCCTCCCCGCTCGTCCCGGCCCCGCCTCGCCACTAGCCCTCGGCCCCGGCTGCCTGCCGTCTTCCCCCCCGCCTCCCCGTCTCGGCCCCTCTTCCCCGCCCGCCTCGGCCCCGCCCTGCAGCGCCGGTCCCGCACGGGCCGTTGCCGGGCGCCGCCCCCGGCGGCGGGGGAGGGCCAGGACCACCGGGGAGACGAGCGGGCTCCTTCGGCGCGTGCGGGGGTGTCTCCCGCCCGCCGGCCGCCCGGCGCTGGCGGGGCGGGGGCTTCAAGCCGCCGCCTGCGGCAGGCTGCCGCTCCGCTGGAGCCGAGCCGGCTCCGGGTAGCCCCCGGGCGTTACCCGAGAGCTGACGGAAGGCAAGAGGGGAAGAAGGCGCGACGGTTTTATTTTGTGCCGTCGCACACAAACCGATCCGGTTTTGAAGAAGAAAAAGCCGCGGGTTTGGTAAATCCGCCCCCCACTCCGCGCCGCGCAGGCGCGGCCGCACCTGCCCGTCGCCCCGGCAACGGCCCCGCGCCGCCGCCGCCGCCGCGTCACCATGGCAACCGCTCCCGGGCTGATGGGCGGGAGTGCGGGCCAATCACAGCGCGGGAGCCACGCTCCGATTGGCCGAATTGCCTCGCCGAGGTGGGGCGCGGCGGGGACTGACGGCAACGCCGAGCCAATGGAGCGGGGCCTCCCAAAGAGGGGTGCGGGCGACGGCCAATGGGCGCGCGGCGAGGGCGGGCCGGGACGCTCCGGAAGCCGAGGGGGCCGGGGGAAAATGGCGCCCAGTTCGAAAGCGGAGCGGAGCGGAGCGGAGCGGGGGGAAAGCGCAGCCCGGCGTGCGGGTCCAGTGCCGGCCCGGCCCGCGGGCTCGCCGCGAGGCAGCCGTTGAGGCAGCTGGAGCGCGTCAAGGTGAGCGGGGGGCGGTGGGCAACGATGCGGGGGGCCGAGGGAACATGGCGGGGGGGCTGTAGAGGGCCCTGAGGGGTGACGGGGGAGGGGGAAGGGGCGCTGAACGGGGGGCTTGAGGGGGGGCACTGTAGGCTCGGAGCGGGGCTGGCTGGGCCCGGCTCCCCGCGGGGTGCCTTGGGCCTGGGGAGTTTGGGGTGCGGGGCTGGCGGTGCCGGAGAAATAAAGGCCGAAAGGGCGATAGTGAAGCGGCGCCCGGGCCGTGCCGGCGCTTCCCCGCAGCGCGGTGGGGTCGGGCCCTCCGCACTTGCCCAGCGCTCCCCAAAAGTGTCTGTGGGCCCTGGCGGTGGCGGGCTGTGGGGTGGCTGCGCTCGGGCTGGCCCTCAGCGTGGCCCGCGGGGACTGCCGAGGGGGTGAGGAAGCAGAGGGGGTGAGCCGCTTCGGGGCCCGAAACAGAGAGCAGGTCTTCTGCCCCGAGGGCTGGAAAGCAGGTTCCCGGGGCTGGTTTTGGGGTGCAGAAAGAGGCGGAGTTGTGTGGCTTTGGGCTGAGGAGCAGGGGTGCGGTCCTGCGTTTTTGGGGCTTGAGAAGGGGCCCAGCAGCTGAGGTTATGAGCTCAGAAAGGGGCACTAAACGAGCGGGTTTGGGGGTTAAGAGCAGACTCCAGCCTGGCTGGTTTTGCAGGGGCCGGGGGGGGGGAGGCAGAGAGGAATTGGGAGGCGTTGGGTGCTGCGGGGAAAAGCAGGGGGTGGGCAAGGTGCGTGGACCCTCCCCGCAGGTGGGGGTCTGGTGCCATGGGACCCCCGAGTTCAGGAGGCTGGCACGCAGCTGACTGAACTCCATGTCTCTCGGGGGGAAAGGCGCTTTTCAGACCTGGCACGCCTCTCCTCTTTGAATCTAGCTCTTCTTTGGACATTGCTGAGCATAGATATTAAGCGATTAATCATAGCAACTTATTGATATTTATACTGTGTAAAGCCATGGTGTTTAACCCTAACACTCAAGTCAGGACGCTGATTGGTTGACGACCCCGTCAACAGCCCAGGCTATTGCAAGTAGGTGGAGCTGGGAAGAAGGAGTTGAAATCAGCTGGAGCTTCAGTGCAGAGCCGGGGCTTCAATTAGCCAGAGCTTGGCAAGCAGGAGCTGGAGGGAGATGGGGTGTCCTCTGTCCGGAGCACGCATTAGCCAGAGGCAAGACTCCCGGCAGCGGTAACGAGCAGGAGCTGCAATTAGCCGGAGCGTGTGTTGGCTGGAGCAGCCGCCGGCCAAACTGCACTTCCCGCAGGGCTGAAGAGCGGCCGGGTGCAGGCTGGGCTGTCCCAAGCGAGGAGCTGCGAGCAGAGGGGAGGCGAGCGGTGCTTCTGCCGGCGGGGAGCCCGGCCTCTTGCCGGGGGGGTTAAATCCCCGCCAAGCACCTGTCTGGGCCCCGCTCCCGAGGGCAGAGGTGGGGTGGGGGTCCCCCGGCTTGTGCCCGTTGTCTGGCTGCGACAAAGAGGGTCATTTCTCGCCTCCTCTTTTCCCAGCGTCCCCTTGTGCGTCCCGGGAAGAAAATCCTGCGGGATTGATTCCGCCAGCTGCTCAGGTAATGGCAGGCGTGGGGCTGGGGGAGCGGGGAGACACGTTTGCGAGTTCAGGGGCGCTCCGGGTACTCCACGTCAAACGGGCAGAAAGGGCAAATTTGCTGCCAGCGCAGAAAAGCGGATGCAGGACTGCAGTGAACAGAGCGCGCCTCCTTCCCGGACTGGTGCCTGGGTAGTTAGGAATGTCTTCCTTTGGGGTGAAAGAGCCACCTTTCCTCTCGCCTAAATTAAGAGCTGCCCAATACCTTCTTTAGGGTCCGGTGTTTCCCTTCTGTTTGTTCATGCTACTTTTATGGGCAAGTTGGAAATAGCCTTTTCTCTTTCCCTGCGTAACTGAATCGTTAGGAGTCCGTGGCGCGAGCGTGGTTAATTTTGGAGCACCTAGGTGCCAGTGGAAACGGAATGAATGAAACGCGATGGAAACTGATGTTTTGCTTGGTTTTTACTCAACTTTTTTTTATCTTTCAGTGTTGATGGCATGTTGTCCTGTGGCTCAACCCACCTTCTGTTGCGTGGAGCCTCCGATCTAGGGTTTTTAAGTCTGAGAAGCTTGTCCTTCCAGAAAAGGACTGGTCGTTGCGCAGATTGAGGGGTAGGCTCGGAGAGCCGCTGAAGTACACGGTCAGTGTAACGGCCAAATGTCACTTAACCGTGCGGTTCCCTTTCACTCCTTTCCCCCCAGCTCCCTCAGGGCTGGGAGTTTTTGGTTTGGTTTGTTTTGTTGTTTTTTTTTTTTTTTTTTTTGCGGGGGTTGTGGGTTTGTGTGGGGCATGCGCGTGGTTTCCAAAGCAGAGCGCAGTGTTGCCTGGTGGCAGCCTGCAGAGCCCTTTTGCTGCCTGACCTCTCCTTTTGCACTCCACTCTCAGGGCTGTAACTTTCCTTTGGCTGATTTGAGCAGAGCAATGAAGTGACTTGCCTGTGTAAATGTGCTGGTGATACCAGGAAGGGAAGCGCTTGGACCGGTAGTGAAAAACTTGGCTCCGAGTAGGATTTCTGAAGGCAGAACAACAACAGCAGCAGGAAGCGTCCCAAAGGTGATGCCAAGTACTTTTTCCTCCGCTCAGCTGTCGTCTGGGCAAACCTTCAGGGAAGAAGGCAGCTTGAGATTCCTACCTGGCTTTGCGTTCACGGGTTTTTTTCCTCTCTCGGCAGGTTGTCAACGGCCAGCCTTTCTCCGCGGTCACCCTTTCTTCTGCCGTGACGGTACGGGACACACGGAAAGGATCCAGAGTGCTCTGCCAGGACCAGGTACGTCTCCCATGTGCGTCTGCGTTTTTCCTAAGGTCCTTGTCGTGGGGGCTTTGAAGTGAAAGCAAAGGATGTGCTGACTCTCCTCCCGTAGTTTTTCGATGAAATATTTGAACGCGAATACTAAAAATAAGGTGTGTTCCGGAGCACGTTGCGCCCATGCAAAGCTTGCTTCGCTCCGCTTATTTTCTCCGCCCGAAAGCATCATCTCTTTCTGTGTGCTTACCGTTAACTGGCACTGTGAGAATAATGTTGCACTAAAAGAGGCAAGAAAGGGTTCGCAAGGGTTCAGATGTTCCGAAGAAAGAGACTTTGTTTTCGTGGTAAAAGCTTTATGCTTTTTCAGTCCACAGGTTTTTAAAATAGCTTCCAGTAGTCCTGGATAACCTTACTGAGATACTAGCCTCTGTACGCAAAGCAGTCGAGGTCAGAGAAGAGACAGGCACAAAGTGGGACAAAGCAGGGTGGCTTCTGCGTGTTTTCCGGGCTTTGCCAGGAAGCACTGGCAGCCTTGTAAGTGGTGACAGCGGGTCCCGATGTGTTTTTGGTGAGCTACTGCTTCCCTAATGGCCTTATTTGGCAACGAGACTTTGCACTCTTTCTCTTTCTCTTTTTTTTTTTTTCCCGTTTGTTTGGGGTTGGTTTTGGTTTTTTGTTTGTTTGTTTGTTTGTTTGTTTTAAGAAAACCAAAGTCCACAGCCCGTCTTCTGAATTTGTTGGGTTCTCAGTCGTACCAGGCGAGGTATCATAAACACGCGTTCCTCTGCGCACTCAGCACAGCCGAAAGCATCAGTTCATCTGCCGGTCCTTTTTGGTGGCCTTATGGATTGCGGGAGCGGGGATTTGATCCCCTCCCCCCCCCCCCCCTTCCCCGGTAAAAGCCTATGGGGGCTTTTTCATCTTGCTGATTTTTCTATCCTAAATTAAACTTTAAAAATGGTTAAAATTGTAGAATTTACAAACGTCCTTGCGTTGTTTAAACTGCAGCTGCCAAATGGCTGTAGCATACAATGTATTCGGTGTACTTTGGCAATGAGGTATTTGTTCTAAAGCTTTAAAAACAGGGCCGTTTTTTAAAAAAGTTACATTTAAACGTTTAAGAAAGGAAATGTTTAAAACCAAATGTTTAAACAAAGGATACGTTTCAAAAGGGACAGTTGAATGTTAGCGGTTTTTTATTGCCAATCTTCAGAGGGAGCGCTCTGGAGTTCTTGGTTTCTGTCTGGCTGTCAGCAGCGCGTTTCCCCGGCGGTTCAGCAGCATCTCTCCTGGGCAGGGCAGCCGGCCAGACGTCCCCGCTAATCGTGCGGCACCCAACTCCCCCCTCCCCCGAGTCAAATTATAGCTGTGTATTTTGGAGATGGATGGTTTAATGGTATGGATTGACAGCTGGGCAAGTTCATTTAGTGCCAAAGGAAAGTCAAATACTTTTATACTATAAGTATTCTTATTGCAGAGAGAGAGAGAGCGAGAGATCTCTAAGCATACGTGCACCTCTTCAGCGTAGAGTGAAGGACTGAGCTTTGTTCGTTCTTGTTCATTGCACTCTTTGGAGTTTTACCCTTCCCTTTCGGCTGTACTGACCCAGCAAGGTGTGCAGCAGCAGTGGCATGAGGGCTGTGGCTGTTTGAGGGGGTCCGTCGCGTCGATTCTGGTCACGGCCCAGCCCTGTGCGGCAGCCTGGCAGGGGGAGGTCCCCGCGGCAGCGCCGTGAGGAAGGCAGGAGGGGTTTCCTAGAGCCAGCCCGAGGGTTTACTGCCGTGCTCAGAATGGCAGCAGGCGGCACTTAGTCTTAATACTGACCGGAAGAGTTCCAGTCGCTCTGGCTTTGAAAGGCCACGCTGTATTTGGCGCTGAGCTGTTTCCCTACAGGAGTCCTCCTGTCGCTGCGCTGCCGCCTCGTGCCTCGGTGTGAGGGAATTCCTCTGCTTTCTTCTGTGCTCTTTGTTAATCTGCTGAAATATAATTGGGGCTTTTGGTGTTTCAGGTGTCTCGCCGTACGGGTCTGGCGACGCTCAGTAGACCTCCCCCTGCCCAGGTGTTGTGTTAAAGGGCAAAGTAATTTGGCAGACAAGAAAGCCCTTTGCGTTCCAGGCTGTCTCAGAGGGGCTGGGGGCGGCGAGGCTTAGGTTCTGAGCGATGCCCGATTTGGCATTAAAAGTCCGGTGGCGTTCAATATGTACTATTGAACTATCACGATTACGGAGGCACTAATAGCACCACACGCAATCGGATCAAGCGGCGTCCCGTGAACCAGCATGGCCACACGTAAGGATTTGGGTGGCGTTCACTAGGAACTCTCACGGCTAGATTGGTGAAAAGTGTCGTTTATTGAAGCGACAGAGGCACAAGTTCTTTTGGAGTGCCGGTGATAGTGACCGTCTGCAAAGCCCGTGCGAATACTAAAGATGTTAGTGATACAGCCTGGCTACAAATGCGCTAAGTTCTAAAACAACTCTATAGAGATTTCTAAGTTTCCCGGGGAAGCACTTGGCATAGCCGAGCGTTCGAATCTTCCCCACGAGCGTCCTTGTGGGGGGCGAGGAGAGGCTCAGCCCGTCGACGGACGCCAGCAGTCACAGGTGGTCGGCCATGGCATTTCCCTGCCCGCGTTGGTATCTTCCCTGACATCCCTCCTCTCTGACGCTATTTTCATACCTCTCGTTTTTTTTTTTTTTAACCTTTCAGGTGGAGCCTGATGGACTCTAGTCATACCTACTTGTGTTACGATTGGTGTAAAATTCTCTCGCTTGGCTTTTAAAGGTATAGACTACGAAAAATTCAGAGCGAGGACTCCGTGAGGAGCGGTCGCACCTCGGAGGCGGGTAGCTTTTGGGATGGAGGTGTGTTTTGGTATTATAATGACATTATAATGAGCAAATTTCACCCAAAGGATAGCATTTTGTCCAAAATGACAGATGGTTGGCTCAGGGTAACAATTGGGCAGCTTATCAGTTCCATAAGGCCTTCAGGGGTTCCATTTGACTCTCAAGTTCCCATTTGATCGCAGAGTTTGGCCGTGGCATCTCCACTCCGCTCCATCCGCCGCGCTGTTTTTCCTTAGAGTTGGCGCACCGGACTCCCCCAATGTCGTCAACATCTAAGGTTGCCTCGGGGACCTTTGTGAAACGCATCCTTTGCACACCAGCTGCACTCTGCCCTGGAGAGTTTCCTCCACGCTGCACTTTTCTTCAAAACGGGGCATTACCTTAATTTCTAAGTCACCTCCAGTAATGATCCCACACCAGGTTTGCCTGCCGGTGGCTGAGCGGCCCGAGGGGACGGGGCCAGCCCTGGGTCTGCTGGCTTTGTGCCTTTTTTTGGGGGGGGAATAAAAAGGGGGTGGGTGTGTGTGGGTGATGATGTCATTTGGGGCAGCCCAGGGGCCCTGAGGGAGCGTGGGCAGTGATGCTGCAGAGGAGCAGGTGAGTGGGGGATGGGGGGGTCACACGGGGGTCGCCTGAAAAGAGGCGGATCACAGCCCCCAAATGTCTGAAAATTCGGGGGGGGGGGGATTAGCAAACTTTAAAACCTGTAAATATGGGCGTGAGGCATTGAAATAAAGAAAAATCTCACATTTTAGTCTCTTAATAAATGAATATTCATTGCTTTACATAGGAGGAGTTTGGAATAAACCCCTAGATCTACTCTGTTACGTAAAGGATTTTAGACTATAAAAAGGTGTGTCCCAGAGCCCATTTTTGGCTCTGTCGTTCTCTGTCTGCCGGGCTGCCCGCCCTTTTCTTTACCTGCTCTGTCTCTCCCCTTCAGCTCCTCGAGGTTTTCCGGTATTCCTCAGGCTTATATTGACCCTAAATATATCTATGTCTGTGTGTAAATGGATACCTAGGGGACATGTCTATTCTCGGTAAGGGTTTTGAAATGCAAGGAAAGCCTATTTACGGAAAGCCCTTAAAACCCCACCACACCGCCCTGCACCCTTCCCCATTTTTATTTTTTTTTTTTTAAGATGTAAAAGCGCTTTTAAAAACTACCCCTTCCCCTTCTTCCCCTTCCCCTTCTCCCCCTTTTCCCATCCCAATTTGGGGCCGCTTTCCCCTGCCGGGCTGTGCACGCAAAGCGGGAGTTGCCACCACAGCACAAAAGTACCCCAAAGCCCTACTTCTGGGTCTGCAGGGGGGGGGGGAACCCCAATTTTCTGTTTTGGGGGAAAAAAAAAAAAAAAAAAAAGAAGAAAAACTTTCCCAACTTGGGTCTCCCGGGCAAGCCCCATCCACCTGGCTTGGCGCAGCTGGAAAGCAAAAAACCCCTTTTCCATGCTCAGAAGCAAAAATCACCAATGGTCGCGTGGTGGATAAGCGTTAAAAAGCCCCAAAGCTGAGCATTGTGGAAAAGTGAAGAAACGCCCACCCCGACGTGAGGAAAAGGTGGGTGCAGCGGCGGCAGTTTGGTGGCTCCAGCGTGGGCGAGTTGCGGAGAGTGGGGCGCCCCCCGTGAGTCCCCCGCTGTGGGTTCCCCCGGCCGGCTCCCCTGGGGGCGGTCCGTCCCCGTTCCCCCCCCTCCCGCGCAGGGGGGTTGTAGCCCTCCTCGGCCACGCCCCCTCCCCGCCCCCGGTTGCCATAGGCCCCGCCTCGCCGGGCTGCCCCGCCTCGCCGGGCTGCCCCACCTGCCACCCCTCCTCGGCCCCGCCTCCTGTCCCCTGGGTCCCGCCTCCCGCGCTTGGCTGACCTCTGCCGGAGCCCCGCCTCCCGCCCCGGCCCCGCCTCGCTGGCCCCGCCCAGCCCTGCTCGGCCCCCGGTTCCCCCGCCCCTGCAGCGGGGATGCGCGCATGCGCAGTACGGCGCGCGTCTGCGCTCGCTTCTGCCACCAGGCGACCAAAAGCCGGTCCTGCACCCGGGGAGCCGCTCATGCGCAGTACAGCGCGATGGTGCGAGGGGCGCGCGTGCGCAGGACAGCGAACTGCCGCGCGCTCGCTGCCGCCACCGTGCGACCGAACGCCGGTACTGCGGCCGGGGATCGGCGCATGCGCGCTACGGCGCGATGGACTGCGCTCGCATCTGCCGCCTGGCGGCCGCAAGTCAGTACTGCAGCCGGGCGGCCGCGCCCGCGCAGTACAGCGCTCTCGTGGGTCCTGCCTCCTTCCCGGCCTCTGCCGCGCCTCCCGCCCTCCTCGGCCCCGCCTCCCCGCTCGTCCCGGCCCCGCCTCGCCACTAGCCCTCGGCCCCGGCTGCCTGCCGTCTTCCCCCCCGCCTCCCCGTCTCGGCCCCTCTTCCCCGCCCGCCTCGGCCCCGCCCTGCAGCGCCGGTCCCGCACGGGCCGTTGCCGGGCGCCGCCCCCGGCGGCGGGGGAGGGCCAGGACCACCGGGGAGACGAGCGGGCTCCTTCGGCGCGTGCGGGGGTGTCTCCCGCCCGCCGGCCGCCCGGCGCTGGCGGGGCGGGGGCTTCAAGCCGCCGCCTGCGGCAGGCTGCCGCTCCGCTGGAGCCGAGCCGGCTCCGGGTAGCCCCCGGGCGTTACCCGAGAGCTGACGGAAGGCAAGAGGGGAAGAAGGCGCGACGGTTTTATTTTGTGCCGTCGCACACAAACCGATCCGGTTTTGAAGAAGAAAAAGCCGCGGGTTTGGTAAATCCGCCCCCCACTCCGCGCCGCGCAGGCGCGGCCGCACCTGCCCGTCGCCCCGGCAACGACCCCGCGCCGCCGCCGCCGCCGCGTCACCATGGCAACCGCTCCCGGGCTGATGGGCGGGAGTGCGGGCCAATCACAGCGCGGGAGCCACGCTCCGATTGGCCGAATTGCCTCGCCGAGGTGGGGCGCGGCGGGGACTGACGGCAACGCCGAGCCAATGGAGCGGGGCCTCCCAAAGAGGGGTGCGGGCGACGGCCAATGGGCGCGCGGCGAGGGCGGGCCGGGACGCTCCGGAAGCCGAGGGGGCCGGGGGAAAATGGCGCCCAGTTCGAAAGCGGAGCGGAGCGGAGCGGAGCGGGGGGAAAGCGCAGCCCGGCGTGCGGGTCCAGTGCCGGCCCGGCCCGCGGGCTCGCCGCGAGGCAGCCGTTGAGGCAGCTGGAGCGCGTCAAGGTGAGCGGGGGGCGGTGGGCGGTGGGCAACGATGCGGGGGGCCGAGGGAACATGGCGGGGGGGCTGTAGAGGGCCCTGAGGGGTGACGGGGGAGGGGGAAGGGGCGCTGAACGGGGGGCTTGAGGGGGGGCACTGTAGGCTCGGAGCGGGACTGGCTGGGCCCGGCTCCCCGCGGGGTGCCTTGGGCCTGGGGAGTTTGGGGTGCGGGGCTGGCGGTGCCGGAGAAATAAAGGCCGAAAGGGCGATAGTGAAGCGGCGCCCGGGCCGTGCCGGCGCTTCCCCGCAGCGCGGTGGGGTCGGGCCCTCCGCACTTGCCCAGCGCTCCCCAAAAGTGTCTGTGGGCCCTGGGGGTGGCGGGCTGTGGGGTGGCTGCGCTCGGGCTGGCCCTCAGCGTGGCCCGCGGGGACTGCCGAGGGGGTGAGGAAGCAGAGGGGGTGAGCCGCTTCGGGGCCCGAAACAGAGAGCAGGTCTTCTGCCCCGAGGGCTGGAAAGCAGGTTCCCGGGGCTGGTTTTGGGGTGCAGAAAGAGGCGGAGTTGTGTGGCTTTGGGCTGAGGAGCAGGGGTGCGGTCCTGCGTTTTTGGGGCTTGAGAAGGGGCCCAGCAGCTGAGGTTATGAGCTCAGAAAGGGGCACTAAACGAGCGGGTTTGGGGGTTAAGAGCAGACTCCAGCCTGGCTGGTTTTGCAGGGGCCGGGGGGGGGGGAGGCAGAGAGGAATTGGGAGGCGTTGGGTGCTGCGGGGAAAAGCAGGGGGTGGGCAAGGTGCGTGGACCCTCCCCGCAGGTGGGGGTCTGGTGCCATGGGACCCCCGAGTTCAGGAGGCTGGCACGCAGCTGACTGAACTCCATGTCTCTCGGGGGGAAAGGCGCTTTTCAGACCTGGCACGCCTCTCCTCTTTGAATCTAGCTCTTCTTTGGACATTGCTGAGCATAGATATTAAGCGATTAATCATAGCAACTTATTGATATTTATACTGTGTAAAGCCATGGTGTTTAACCCTAACACTCAAGTCAGGACGCTGATTGGTTGACGACCCCGTCAACAGCCCAGGCTATTGCAAGTAGGTGGAGCTGGGAAGAAGGAGTTGAAATCAGCTGGAGCTTCAGTGCAGAGCCGGGGCTTCAATTAGCCAGAGCTTGGCAAGCAGGAGCTGGAGGGAGATGGGGTGTCCTCTGTCCGGAGCACGCATTAGCCAGAGGCAAGACTCCCGGCAGCGGTAACGAGCAGGAGCTGCAATTAGCCGGAGCGTGTGTTGGCTGGAGCAGCCGCCGGCCAAACTGCACTTCCCGCAGGGCTGAAGAGCGGCCGGGTGCAGGCTGGGCTGTCCCAAGCGAGGAGCTGCGAGCAGAGGGGAGGCGAGCGGTGCTTCTGCCGGCGGGGAGCCCGGCCTCTTGCCGGGGGGGTTAAATCCCCGCCAAGCACCTGTCTGGGCCCCGCTCCCGAGGGCAGAGGTGGGCTGGGGGTCCCCCGGCTTGTGCCCGTTGTCTGGCTGCGACAAAGAGGGTCATTTCTCGCCTCCTCTTTTCCCAGCGTCCCCTTGTGCGTCCCGGGAAGAAAATCCTGCGGGATTGATTCCGCCAGCTGCTCAGGTAATGGCAGGCGTGGGGCTGGGGGAGCGGGGAGACACGTTTGCGAGTTCAGGGGCGCTCCGGGTACTCCACGTCAAACGGGCAGAAAGGGCAAATTTGCTGCCAGCGCAGAAAAGCGGATGCAGGACTGCAGTGAACAGAGCGCGCCTCCTTCCCGGACTGGTGCCTGGGTAGTTAGGAATGTCTTCCTTTGGGGTGAAAGAGCCACCTTTCCTCTCGCCTAAATTAAGAGCTGCCCAATACCTTCTTTAGGGTCCGGTGTTTCCCTTCTGTTTGTTCATGCTACTTTTATGGGCAAGTTGGAAATAGCCTTTTCTCTTTCCCTGCGTAACTGAATCGTTAGGAGTCCGTGGCGCGAGCGTGGTTAATTTTGGAGCACCTAGGTGCCAGTGGAAACGGAATGAATGAAACGCGATGGAAACTGATGTTTTGCTTGGTTTTTACTCAACTTTTTTTTATCTTTCAGTGTTGATGGCATGTTGTCCTGTGGCTCAACCCACCTTCTGTTGCGTGGAGCCTCCGATCTAGGGTTTTTAAGTCTGAGAAGCTTGTCCTTCCAGAAAAGGACTGGTCGTTGCGCAGATTGAGGGGTAGGCTCGGAGAGCCGCTGAAGTACACGGTCAGTGTAACGGCCAAATGTCACTTAACCGTGCGGTTCCCTTTCACTCCTTTCCCCCCAGCTCCCTCAGGGCTGGGAGTTTTTGGTTTGGTTTGTTTTTTTTTTTTTTTTTTTTTTTTTTTTGCGGGGGTTGTGGGTTTGTGTGGGGCATGCGCGTGGTTTCCAAAGCAGAGCGCAGTGTTGCCTGGTGGCAGCCTGCAGAGCCCTTTTGCTGCCTGACCTCTCCTTTTGCACTCCACTCTCAGGGCTGTAACTTTCCTTTGGCTGATTTGAGCAGAGCAATGAAGTGACTTGCCTGTGTAAATGTGCTGGTGATACCAGGAAGGGAAGCGCTTGGACCGGTAGTGAAAAACTTGGCTCCGAGTACGATTTCTGAAGGCAGAACAACAACAGCAGCAGGAAGCGTCCCAAAGGTGATGCCAAGTACTTTTTCCTCCGCTCAGCTGTCGTCTGGGCAAACCTTCAGGGAAGAAGGCAGCTTGAGATTCCTACCTGGCTTTGCGTTCACGGGTTTTTTTCCTCTCTCGGCAGGTTGTCAACGGCCAGCCTTTCTCCGCGGTCACCCTTTCTTCTGCCGTGACGGTACGGGACACACGGAAAGGATCCAGAGTGCTCTGCCAGGACCAGGTACGTCTCCCATGTGCGTCTGCGTTTTTCCTAAGGTCCTTGTCGTGGGGGCTTTGAAGTGAAAGCAAAGGATGTGCTGACTCTCCTCCCGTAGTTTTTCGATGAAATATTTGAACGCGAATACTAAAAATAAGGTGTGTTCCGGAGCACGTTGCGCCCATGCAAAGCTTGCTTCGCTCCGCTTATTTTCTCCGCCCGAAAGCATCATCTCTTTCTGTGTGCTTACCGTTAACTGGCACTGTGAGAATAATGTTGCACTAAAAGAGGCAAGAAAGGGTTCGCAAGGGTTCAGATGTTCCGAAGAAAGAGACTTTGTTTTCGTGGTAAAAGCTTTATGCTTTTTCAGTCCACAGGTTTTTAAAATAGCTTCCAGTAGTCCTGGATAACCTTACTGAGATACTAGCCTCTGTACGCAAAGCAGTCGAGGTCAGAGAAGAGACAGGGACAAAGTGGGACAAAGCAGGGTGGCTTCTGCGTGTTTTCCGGGCTTTGCCAGGAAGCACTGGCAGCCTTGTAAGTGGTGACAGCGGGTCCCGATGTGTTTTTGGTGAGCTACTGCTTCCCTAATGGCCTTATTTGGCAACGAGACTTTGCACTCTTTCTCTTTCTCTTTTTTTTTTTTTTCCCCGTTTGTTTGGGGTTGGTTTTGGTTTTTTGTTTGTTTGTTTGTTTGTTTGTTTTAAGAAAACCAAAGTCCACAGCCCGTCTTCTGAATTTGTTGGGTTCTCAGTCGTACCAGGCGAGGTATCATAAACACGCGTTCCTCTGCGCACTCAGCACAGCCGAAAGCATCAGTTCATCTGCCGGTCCTTTTTGGTGGCCTTATGGATTGCGGGAGCGGGGATTTGATCCCCTCCCCCCCCCCCTTCCCCGGTAAAAGCCTATGGGGGCTTTTTCATCTTGCTGATTTTTCTATCCGAAATTAAACTTTAAAAATGGTTAAAATTGTAGAATTTACAAACGTCCTTGCGTTGTTTAAACTGCAGCTGCCAAATGGCTGTAGCATACAATGTATTCGGTGTACTTTGGCAATGAGGTATTTGTTCTAAAGCTTTAAAAACAGGGCCGTTTTTTAAAAAAGTTACATTTAAACGTTTAAGAAAGGAAATGTTTAAAACCAAATGTTTAAACAAAGGATACGTTTCAAAAGGGACAGTTGAATGTTAGCGGTTTTTTATTGCCAATCTTCAGAGGGAGCGCTCTGGAGTTCTTGGTTTCTGTCTGGCTGTCAGCAGCGCGTTTCCCCGGCGGTTCAGCAGCATCTCTCCTGGGCAGGGCAGCCGGCCAGACGTCCCCGCTAATCGTGCGGCACCCAACTCCCCCCTCCCCCGAGTCAAATTATAGCTGTGTATTTTGGAGATGGATGGTTTAATGGTATGGATTGACAGCTGGGCAAGTTCATTTAGTGCCAAAGGAAAGTCAAATACTTTTATACTATAAGTATTCTTATTGCAGAGAGAGAGAGAGCGAGAGATCTCTAAGCATACGTGCACCTCTTCAGCGTAGAGTGAAGGACTGAGCTTTGTTCGTTCTTGTTCATTGCACTCTTTGGAGTTTTACCCTTCCCTTTCGGCTGTACTGACCCAGCAAGGTGTGCAGCAGCAGTGGCATGAGGGCTGTGGCTGTTTGAGGGGGTCCGTCGCGTCGATTCTGGTCACGGCCCAGCCCTGTGCGGCAGCCTGGCAGGGGGAGGTCCCCGCGGCAGCGCCGTGAGGAAGGCAGGAGGGGTTTCCTAGAGCCAGCCCGAGGGTTTACTGCCGTGCTCAGAATGGCAGCAGGCGGCACTTAGTCTTAATACTGACCGGAAGAGTTCCAGTCGCTCTGGCTTTGAAAGGCCACGCTGTATTTGGCGCTGAGCTGTTTCCCTACAGGAGTCCTCCTGTCGCTGCGCTGCCGCCTCGTGCCTCGGTGTGAGGGAATTCCTCTGCTTTCTTCTGTGCTCTTTGTTAATCTGCTGAAATATAATTGGGGCTTTTGGTGTTTCAGGTGTCTCGCCGTACGGGTCTGGCGACGCTCAGTAGACCTCCCCCTGCCCAGGTGTTGTGTTAAAGGGCAAAGTAATTTGGCAGACAAGAAAGCCCTTTGCGTTCCAGGCTGTCTCAGAGGGGCTGGGGGCGGCGAGGCTTAGGTTCTGAGCGATGCCCGATTTGGCATTAAAAGTCCGGTGGCGTTCAATATGTACTATTGAACTATCACGATTACGGAGGCACTAATAGCACCACACGCAATCGGATCAAGCGGCGTCCCGTGAACCAGCATGGCCACACGTAAGGATTTGGGTGGCGTTCACTAGGAACTCTCACGGCTAGATTGGTGAAAAGTGTCGTTTATTGAAGCGACAGAGGCACAAGTTCTTTTGGAGTGCCGGTGATAGTGACCGTCTGCAAAGCCCGTGCGAATACTAAAGATGTTAGTGATACAGCCTGGCTACAAATGCGCTAAGTTCTAAAACAACTCTATAGAGATTTCTAAGTTTCCCGGGGAAGCACTTGGCATAGCCGAGCGTTCGAATCTTCCCCACGAGCGTCCTTGTGGGGGGCGAGGAGAGGCTCAGCCCGTCGACGGACGCCAGCAGTCACAGGTGGTCGGCCATGGCATTTCCCTGCCCGCGTTGGTATCTTCCCTGACATCCCTCCTCTCTGACGCTATTTTCATACCTCTCTTTTTTTTTTTTTTTTAACCTTTCAGGTGGAGCCTGATGGACTCTAGTCATACCTACTTGTGTTACGATTGGTGTAAAATTCTCTCGCTTGGCTTTTAAAGGTATAGACTACGAAAAATTCAGAGCGAGGACTCCGTGAGGAGCGGTCGCACCTCGGAGGCGGGTAGCTTTTGGGATGGAGGTGTGTTTTGGTATTATAATGACATTATAATGAGCAAATTTCACCCAAAGGATAGCATTTTGTCCAAAATGACAGATGGTTGGCTCAGGGTAACAATTGGGCAGCTTATCAGTTCCATAAGGCCTTCAGGGGTTCCATTTGACTCTCAAGTTCCCATTTGATCGCAGAGTTTGGCCGTGGCATCTCCACTCCGCTCCATCCGCCGCGCTGTTTTTCCTTAGAGTTGGCGCACCGGACTCCCCCAATGTCGTCAACATCTAAGGTTGCCTCGGGGACCTTTGTGAAACGCATCCTTTGCACACCAGCTGCACTCTGCCCTGGAGAGTTTCCTCCACGCTGCACTTTTCTTCAAAACGGGGCATTACCTTAATTTCTAAGTCACCTCCAGTAATGATCCCACACCAGGTTTGCCTGCCGGTGGCTGAGCGGCCCGAGGGGACGGGGCCAGCCCTGGGTCTGCTGGCTTTGTGCCTTTTTTTGGGGGGGGAATAAAAAGGGGGTGGGTGTGTGTGGGTGATGATGTCATTTGGGGCAGCCCAGGGGCCCTGAGGGAGCGTGGGCAGTGATGCTGCAGAGGAGCAGGTGAGTGGGGGATGGGGGGGTCACACGGGGGTCGCCTGAAAAGAGGCGGATCACAGCCCCCAAATGTCTGAAAATTCGGGGGGGGGGGGATTAGCAAACTTTAAAACCTGTAAATATGGGCGTGAGGCATTGAAATAAAGAAAAATCTCACATTTTAGTCTCTTAATAAATGAATATTCATTGCTTTACATAGGAGGAGTTTGGAATAAACCCCTAGATCTACTCTGTTACGTAAAGGATTTTAGACTATAAAAAGGTGTGTCCCAGAGCCCATTTTTGGCTCTGTCGTTCTCTGTCTGCCGGGCTGCCCGCCCTTTTCTTTACCTGCTCTGTCTCTCCCCTTCAGCTCCTCGAGGTTTTCCGGTATTCCTCAGGCTTATATTGACCCTAAATATATCTATGTCTGTGTGTAAATGGATACCTAGGGGACATGTCTATTCTCGGTAAGGGTTTTGAAATGCAAGGAAAGCCTATTTACGGAAAGCCCTTAAAACCCCACCACACCGCCCTGCACCCTTCCCCATTTTTATTTTTTTTTTTTTAAGATGTAAAAGCGCTTTTAAAAACTACCCCTTCCCCTTCTTCCCCTTCCCCTTCTCCCCCTTTTCCCATCCCAATTTGGGGCCGCTTTCCCCTGCCGGGCTGTGCACGCAAAGCGGGAGTTGCCACCACAGCACAAAAGTACCCCAAAGCCCTACTTCTGGGTCTGCAGGGGGGGGGGGAACCCCAATTTTCTGCTTTGGGGGAAAAAAAAAAAAAAAAAAAAGAAGAAAAACTTTCCCAACTTGGGTCTCCCGGGCAAGCCCCATCCACCTGGCTTGGCGCAGCTGGAAAGCAAAAAACCCCTTTTCCATGCTCAGAAGCAAAAATCACCAATGGTCGCGTGGTGGATAAGCGTTAAAAAGCCCCAAAGCTGAGCATTGTGGAAAAGTGAAGAAACGCCCACCCCGACGTGAGGAAAAGGTGGGTGCAGCGGCGGCAGTTTGGTGGCTCCAGCGTGGGCGAGTTGCGGAGAGTGGGGCGCCCCCCGTGAGTCCCCCGCTGTGGGTTCCCCCGGCCGGCTCCCCTGGGGGCGGTCCGTCCCCGTTCCCCCCCCTCCCGCGCAGGGGGGTTGTAGCCCTCCTCGGCCACGCCCCCTCCCCGCCCCCGGTTGCCATAGGCCCCGCCTCGCCGGGCTGCCCCGCCTCGCCGGGCTGCCCCACCTGCCACCCCTCCTCGGCCCCGCCTCCTGTCCCCTGGGTCCCGCCTCCCGCGCTTGGCTGACCTCTGCCGGAGCCCCGCCTCCCGCCCCGGCCCCGCCTCGCTGGCCCCGCCCAGCCCTGCTCGGCCCCCGGTTCCCCCGCCCCTGCAGCGGGGATGCGCGCATGCGCAGTACGGCGCGCGTCTGCGCTCGCTTCTGCCACCAGGCGACCAAAAGCCGGTCCTGCACCCGGGGAGCCGCTCATGCGCAGTACAGCGCGATGGTGCGAGGGGCGCGCGTGCGCAGGACAGCGAACTGCCGCGCGCTCGCTGCCGCCACCGTGCGACCGAACGCCGGTACTGCGGCCGGGGATCGGCGCATGCGCGCTACGGCGCGATGGACTGCGCTCGCATCTGCCGCCTGGCGGCCGCAAGTCAGTACTGCAGCCGGGCGGCCGCGCCCGCGCAGTACAGCGCTCTCGTGGGTCCTGCCTCCTTCCCGGCCTCTGCCGCGCCTCCCGCCCTCCTCGGCCCCGCCTCCCCGCTCGTCCCGGCCCCGCCTCGCCACTAGCCCTCGGCCCCGGCTGCCTGCCGTCTTCCCCCCCGCCTCCCCGTCTCGGCCCCTCTTCCCCGCCCGCCTCGGCCCCGCCCTGCAGCGCCGGTCCCGCACGGGCCGTTGCCGGGCGCCGCCCCCGGCGGCGGGGGAGGGCCAGGACCACCGGGGAGACGAGCGGGCTCCTTCGGCGCGTGCGGGGGTGTCTCCCGCCCGCCGGCCGCCCGGCGCTGGCGGGGCGGGGGCTTCAAGCCGCCGCCTGCGGCAGGCTGCCGCTCCGCTGGAGCCGAGCCGGCTCCGGGTAGCCCCCGGGCGTTACCCGAGAGCTGACGGAAGGCAAGAGGGGAAGAAGGCGCGACGGTTTTATTTTGTGCCGTCGCACACAAACCGATCCGGTTTTGAAGAAGAAAAAGCCGCGGGTTTGGTAAATCCGCCCCCCACTCCGCGCCGCGCAGGCGCGGCCGCACCTGCCCGTCGCCCCGGCAACGACCCCGCGCCGCCGCCGCCGCCGCGTCACCATGGCAACCGCTCCCGGGCTGATGGGCGGGAGTGCGGGCCAATCACAGCGCGGGAGCCACGCTCCGATTGGCCGAATTGCCTCGCCGAGGTGGGGCGCGGCGGGGACTGACGGCAACGCCGAGCCAATGGAGCGGGGCCTCCCAAAGAGGGGTGCGGGCGACGGCCAATGGGCGCGCGGCGAGGGCGGGCCGGGACGCTCCGGAAGCCGAGGGGGCCGGGGGAAAATGGCGCCCAGTTCGAAAGCGGAGCGGAGCGGAGCGGAGCGGGGGGAAAGCGCAGCCCGGCGTGCGGGTCCAGTGCCGGCCCGGCCCGCGGGCTCGCCGCGAGGCAGCCGTTGAGGCAGCTGGAGCGCGTCAAGGTGAGCGGGGGGCGGTGGGCGGTGGGCAACGATGCGGGGGGCCGAGGGAACATGGCGGGGGGGCTGTAGAGGGCCCTGAGGGGTGACGGGGGAGGGGGAAGGGGCGCTGAACGGGGGGCTTGAGGGGGGGCACTGTAGGCTCGGAGCGGGACTGGCTGGGCCCGGCTCCCCGCGGGGTGCCTTGGGCCTGGGGAGTTTGGGGCGCGGGGCTGGCGGTGCCGGAGAAATAAAGGCCGAAAGGGCGATAGTGAAGCGGCGCCCGGGCCGTGCCGGCGCTTCCCCGCAGCGCGGTGGGGTCGGGCCCTCCGCACTTGCCCAGCGCTCCCCAAAAGTGTCTGTGGGCCCTGGGGGTGGCGGGCTGTGGGGTGGCTGCGCTCGGGCTGGCCCTCAGCGTGGCCCGCGGGGACTGCCGAGGGGGTGAGGAAGCAGAGGGGGTGAGCCGCTTCGGGGCCCGAAACAGAGAGCAGGTCTTCTGCCCCGAGGGCTGGAAAGCAGGTTCCCGGGGCTGGTTTTGGGGTGCAGAAAGAGGCGGAGTTGTGTGGCTTTGGGCTGAGGAGCAGGGGTGCGGTCCTGCGTTTTTGGGGCTTGAGAAGGGGCCCAGCAGCTGAGGTTATGAGCTCAGAAAGGGGCACTAAACGAGCGGGTTTGGGGGTTAAGAGCAGACTCCAGCCTGGCTGGTTTTGCAGGGGCCGGGGGGGGGGGGAGGCAGAGAGGAATTGGGAGGCGTTGGGTGCTGCGGGGAAAAGCAGGGGGTGGGCAAGGTGCGTGGACCCTCCCCGCAGGTGGGGGTCTGGTGCCATGGGACCCCCGAGTTCAGGAGGCTGGCACGCAGCTGACTGAACTCCATGTCTCTCGGGGGGAAAGGCGCTTTTCAGACCTGGCACGCCTCTCCTCTTTGAATCTAGCTCTTCTTTGGACATTGCTGAGCATAGATATTAAGCGATTAATCATAGCAACTTATTGATATTTATACTGTGTAAAGCCATGGTGTTTAACCCTAACACTCAAGTCAGGACGCTGATTGGTTGACGACCCCGTCAACAGCCCAGGCTATTGCAAGTAGGTGGAGCTGGGAAGAAGGAGTTGAAATCAGCTGGAGCTTCAGTGCAGAGCCGGGGCTTCAATTAGCCAGAGCTTGGCAAGCAGGAGCTGGAGGGAGATGGGGTGTCCTCTGTCCGGAGCACGCATTAGCCAGAGGCAAGACTCCCGGCAGCGGTAACGAGCAGGAGCTGCAATTAGCCGGAGCGTGTGTTGGCTGGAGCAGCCGCCGGCCAAACTGCACTTCCCGCAGGGCTGAAGAGCGGCCGGGTGCAGGCTGGGCTGTCCCAAGCGAGGAGCTGCGAGCAGAGGGGAGGCGAGCGGTGCTTCTGCCGGCGGGGAGCCCGGCCTCTTGCCGGGGGGGTTAAATCCCCGCCAAGCACCTGTCTGGGCCCCGCTCCCGAGGGCAGAGGTGGGCTGGGGGTCCCCCGGCTTGTGCCCGTTGTCTGGCTGCGACAAAGAGGGTCATTTCTCGCCTCCTCTTTTCCCAGCGTCCCCTTGTGCGTCCCGGGAAGAAAATCCTGCGGGATTGATTCCGCCAGCTGCTCAGGTAATGGCAGGCGTGGGGCTGGGGGAGCGGGGAGACACGTTTGCGAGTTCAGGGGCGCTCCGGGTACTCCACGTCAAACGGGCAGAAAGGGCAAATTTGCTGCCAGCGCAGAAAAGCGGATGCAGGACTGCAGTGAACAGAGCGCGCCTCCTTCCCGGACTGGTGCCTGGGTAGTTAGGAATGTCTTCCTTTGGGGTGAAAGAGCCACCTTTCCTCTCGCCTAAATTAAGAGCTGCCCAATACCTTCTTTAGGGTCCGGTGTTTCCCTTCTGTTTGTTCATGCTACTTTTATGGGCAAGTTGGAAATAGCCTTTTCTCTTTCCCTGCGTAACTGAATCGTTAGGAGTCCGTGGCGCGAGCGTGGTTAATTTTGGAGCACCTAGGTGCCAGTGGAAACGGAATGAATGAAACGCGATGGAAACTGATGTTTTGCTTGGTTTTTACTCAACTTTTTTTTATCTTTCAGTGTTGATGGCATGTTGTCCTGTGGCTCAACCCACCTTCTGTTGCGTGGAGCCTCCGATCTAGGGTTTTTAAGTCTGAGAAGCTTGTCCTTCCAGAAAAGGACTGGTCGTTGCGCAGATTGAGGGGTAGGCTCGGAGAGCCGCTGAAGTACACGGTCAGTGTAACGGCCAAATGTCACTTAACCGTGCGGTTCCCTTTCACTCCTTTCCCCCCAGCTCCCTCAGGGCTGGGAGTTTTTGGTTTGGTTTGTTTTTTGTTTTTTTTTTTTTTTTTTTTTGCGGGGGTTGTGGGTTTGTGTGGGGCATGCGCGTGGTTTCCAAAGCAGAGCGCAGTGTTGCCTGGTGGCAGCCTGCAGAGCCCTTTTGCTGCCTGACCTCTCCTTTTGCACTCCACTCTCAGGGCTGTAACTTTCCTTTGGCTGATTTGAGCAGAGCAATGAAGTGACTTGCCTGTGTAAATGTGCTGGTGATACCAGGAAGGGAAGCGCTTGGACCGGTAGTGAAAAACTTGGCTCCGAGTAGGATTTCTGAAGGCAGAACAACAACAGCAGCAGGAAGCGTCCCAAAGGTGATGCCAAGTACTTTTTCCTCCGCTCAGCTGTCGTCTGGGCAAACCTTCAGGGAAGAAGGCAGCTTGAGATTCCTACCTGGCTTTGCGTTCACGGGTTTTTTTCCTCTCTCGGCAGGTTGTCAACGGCCAGCCTTTCTCCGCGGTCACCCTTTCTTCTGCCATGACGGTACGGGACACACGGAAAAGATCCAGAGTGCTCTGCCAGGACCAGGTACGTCTCCCATGTGCGTCTGCGTTTTTCCTAAGGTCCTTGTCGTGGGGGCTTTGAAGTGAAAGCAAAGGATGTGCTGACTCTCCTCCCGTAGTTTTTCGATGAAATATTTGAACGCGAATACTAAAAATAAGGTGTGTTCCGGAGCACGTTGCGCCCATGCAAAGCTTGCTTCGCTCCGCTTATTTTCTCCGCCCGAAAGCATCATCTCTTTCTGTGTGCTTACCGTTAACTGGCACTGTGAGAATAATGTTGCACTAAAAGAGGCAAGAAAGGGTTCGCAAGGGTTCAGATGTTCCGAAGAAAGAGACTTTGTTTTCGTGGTAAAAGCTTTATGCTTTTTCAGTCCACAGGTTTTTAAAATAGCTTCCAGTAGTCCTGGATAACCTTACTGAGATACTAGCCTCTGTACGCAAAGCAGTCGAGGTCAGAGAAGAGACAGGGACAAAGTGGGACAAAGCAGGGTGGCTTCTGCGTGTTTTCCGGGCTTTGCCAGGAAGCACTGGCAGCCTTGTAAGTGGTGACAGCGGGTCCCGATGTGTTTTTGGTGAGCTACTGCTTCCCTAATGGCCTTATTTGGCAACGAGACTTTGCACTCTTTCTCTTTCTCTTTTTTTTTTTTTCCCCGTTTGTTTGGGGTTGGTTTTGGTTTTTTGTTTGTTTGTTTGTTTGTTTGTTTTAAGAAAACCAAAGTCCACAGCCCGTCTTCTGAATTTGTTGGGTTCTCAGTCGTACCAGGCGAGGTATCACAAACACGCGTTCCTCTGCGCACTCAGCACAGCCGAAAGCATCAGTTCATCTGCCGGTCCTTTTTGGTGGCCTTATGGATTGCGGGAGCGGGGATTTGATCCCCTCCCCCCCCCCCTTCCCCGGTAAAAGCCTATGGGGGCTTTTTCATCTTGCTGATTTTTCTATCCGAAATTAAACTTTAAAAATGGTTAAAATTGTAGAATTTACAAACGTCCTTGCGTTGTTTAAACTGCAGCTGCCAAATGGCTGTAGCATACAATGTATTCGGTGTACTTTGGCAATGAGGTATTTGTTCTAAAGCTTTAAAAACAGGGCCGTTTTTTAAAAAAGTTACATTTAAACGTTTAAGAAAGGAAATGTTTAAAACCAAATGTTTAAACAAAGGATACGTTTCAAAAGGGACAGTTGAATGTTAGCGGTTTTTTATTGCCAATCTTCAGAGGGAGCGCTCTGGAGTTCTTGGTTTCTGTCTGGCTGTCAGCAGCGCGTTTCCCCGGCGGTTCAGCAGCATCTCTACTGGGCAGGGCAGCCGGCCAGACGTCCCCGCTAATCGTGCGGCACCCAACTCCCCCCTCCCCCGAGTCAAATTATAGCTGTGTATTTTGGAGATGGATGGTTTAATGGTATGGATTGACAGCTGGGCAAGTTCATTTAGTGCCAAAGGAAAGTCAAATACTTTTATACTATAAGTATTCTTATTGCAGAGAGAGAGAGAGCGAGAGATCTCTAAGCATACGTGCACCTCTTCAGCGTAGAGTGAAGGACTGAGCTTTGTTCGTTCTTGTTCATTGCACTCTTTGGAGTTTTACCCTTCCCTTTCGGCTGTACTGACCCAGCAAGGTGTGCAGCAGCAGTGGCATGAGGGCTGTGGCTGTTTGAGGGGGTCCGTCGCGTCGATTCTGGTCACGGCCCAGCCCTGTGCGGCAGCCTGGCAGGGGGAGGTCCCCGCGGCAGCGCCGTGAGGAAGGCAGGAGGGGTTTCCTAGAGCCAGCCCGAGGGTTTACTGCCGTGCTCAGAATGGCAGCAGGCGGCACTTAGTCTTAATACTGACCGGAAGAGTTCCAGTCGCTCTGGCTTTGAAAGGCCACGCTGTATTTGGCGCTGAGCTGTTTCCCTACAGGAGTCCTCCTGTCGCTGCGCTGCCGCCCCGTGCCTCGGTGTGAGGGAATTCCTCTGCTTTCTTCTGTGCTCTTTGTTAATCTGCTGAAATATAATTGGGGCTTTTGGTGTTTCAGGTGTCTCGCCGTACGGGTCTGGCGACGCTCAGTAGACCTCCCCCTGCCCAGGTGTTGTGTTAAAGGGCAAAGTAATTTGGCAGACAAGAAAGCCCTTTGCGTTCCAGGCTGTCTCAGAGGGGCTGGAGGCGGCGAGGCTTAGGTTCTGAGCGATGCCCGATTTGGCATTAAAAGTCCGGTGGCGTTCAATATGTACTATTGAACTATCACGATTACGGAGGCACTAATAGCACCACACGCAATCGGATCAAGCGGCATCCCGTGAACCAGCACGGCCACACGTAAGGATTTGGGTGGCGTTCACTAGGAACTCTCACGGCTAGATTGGTGAAAAGTGTCGTTTATTGAAGCGACAGAGGCACAAGTTCTTTTGGAGTGCCGGTGATAGTGACCGTCTGCAAAGCCCGTGCGAATACTAAAGATGTTAGTGATACAGCCTGGCTACAAATGCACTAAGTTCTAAAACAACTCTATAGAGATTTCTAAGTTTCCCGGGGAAGCACTTGGCATAGCCGAGCGTTCGAATCTTCCCCACGAGCGTCCTTGTGGGGGGCGAGGAGAGGCTCAGCCCGTCGACGGACGCCAGCAGTCACAGGTGGTCGGCCATGGCATTTCCCTGCCCGCGTTGGTATCTTCCCTGACATCCCTCCTCTCTGACGCTATTTTCATACCTCTCTTTTTTTTTTTTTTTTAACCTTTCAGGTGGAGCCTGATGGACTCTAGTCATACCTACTTGTGTTACGATTGGTGTAAAATTCTCTCGCTTGGCTTTTAAAGGTATAGACTACGAAAAATTCAGAGCGAGGACTCCGTGAGGAGCGGTCGCACCTCGGAGGCGGGTAGCTTTTGGGATGGAGGTGTGTTTTGGTATTATAATGACATTATAATGAGCAAATTTCACCCAAAGGATAGCATTTTGTCCAAAATGACAGATGGTTGGCTCAGGGTAACAATTGGGCAGCTTATCAGTTCCATAAGGCCTTCAGGGGTTCCATTTGACTCTCAAGTTCCCATTTGATCGCAGAGTTTGGCCGTGGCATCTCCACACTCCGCTCCATCTGCCGCGCTGTTTTTCCTTAGAGTTGGCGCACCGGACTCCCCCAATGTCGTCAACATCTAAGGTTGCCTCGGGGACCTTTGTGAAACGCATCCTTTGCACACCAGCTGCACTCTGCCCTGGAGAGTTTCCTCCACGCTGCACTTTTCTTCAAAACGGGGCATTACCTTAATTTCTAAGTCACCTCCAGTAATGATCCCACACCAGGTTTGCCTGCCGGTGGCTGAGCGGCCCGAAGGGACGGGGCCAGCCCTGGGTCCGCTGGCTTTGTGCCTTTTTTTGGGGGGGGAATAAAAAGGGGGTGGGTGTGTGTGGGTGATGATGTCATTTGGGGCAGCCCAGGGGCCCTGAGGGAGCGTGGGCAGTGATGCTGCAGAGGAGCAGGTGAGTGGGGGATGGGGGGGTCACACGGGGGTCGCCTGAAAAGAGGCGGATCACAGCCCCCAAATGTCTGAAAATTCGGGGGGGGGGGGGATTAGCAAACTTTAAAACCTGTAAATATGGGCGTGAGGCATTGAAATAAAGAAAAATCTCACATTTTAGTCTCTTAATAAATGAATATTCATTGCTTTACATAGGAGGAGTTTGGAATAAACCCCTAGATCTACTCTGTTACGTAAAGGATTTTAGACTATAAAAAGGTGTGTCCCAGAGCCCATTTTTGGCTCTGTCGTTCTCTGTCTGCCGGGCTGCCCGCCCTTTTCTTTACCTGCTCTGTCTCTCCCCTTCAGCTCCTCGAGGTTTTCCGGTATTCCTCAGGCTTATATTGACCCTAAATATATCTATGTCTGTGTGTAAATGGATACCTAGGGGACATGTCTATTCTCGGTACGGTTTTTGAAATGCAAGGAAAGCCTATTTACGGAAAGCCCTTAAAACCCCGCCACACCGCCCTGCACCCTTCCCCATTTTTATTTTTTTTTTTTTAAGATGTAAAAGCGCTTTTAAAAACTACCCCTTCCCCTTCTCCCCCTTCCCCTTCTCCCCCTTTTCCCATCCCAATTTGGGGCCGCTTTCCCCTGCCGGGCTGTGCACGCAAAGCGGGAGTTGCCAGCACAGCACAAAAGTACCCCAAAGCCCTACTTCTGGGTCTGCAGGGGGGGGGGAACCCCAATTTTCTGTTTTGGGGAAAAAAAAAAAAAAAAAAAAAAAGAAGAAAAACTTTCCCAACTTGGGTCTCCCGGGCAAGCCCCATCCACCTGGCTTGGCGCAGCTGGAAAGCAAAAAACCCCTTTTCCACGCTCAGAAGCAAAAATCACCAATGGTCGCGTGGTGGATAAGCGTTAAAAAGCCCCAAAGCTGAGCATTGTGGAAAAGTGAAGAAACGCCCACCCCGACGTGAGGAAAAGGTGGGTGCAGCGGCGGCAGTTTGGTGGCTCCAGCGTGGGCGAGTTGCGGAGAGTGGGGCGCCCCCCGTGAGTCCCCCGCTGTGGGTTCCCCCGGCCGGCTCCCCTGGGGGCGGTCCGTCCCCGTTCCCCCCCCTCCCGCGCAGGGGGGTTGTAGCCCTCCTCGGCCACGCCCCCTCCCCGCCCCCGGTTGCCATAGGCCCCGCCTCGCCGGGCTGCCCCGCCTCGCCGGGCTGCCCCACCTGCCACCCCTCCTCGGCCCCGCCTCCTGTCCCCTGGGTCCCGCCTCCCGCGCTTGGCTGACCTCTGCCGGAGCCCCGCCTCCCGCCCCGGCCCCGCCTCGCTGGCCCCGCCCAGCCCTGCTCGGCCCCCGGTTCCCCCGCCCCTGCAGCGGGGATGCGCGCATGCGCAGTACGGCGCGCGTCTGCGCTCGCTTCTGCCACCAGGCGACCAAAAGCCGGTCCTGCACCCGGGGAGCCGCTCATGCGCAGTACAGCGCGATGGTGCGAGGGGCGCGCGTGCGCAGGACAGCGAACTGCCGCGCGCTCGCTGCCGCCACCGTGCGACCGAACGCCGGTACTGCGGCCGGGGATCGGCGCATGCGCGCTACGGCGCGATGGTCTGCGCTCGCATCTGCCGCCTGGCGGCCGCAAGTCAGTACTGCAGCCGGGCGGCCGCGCCCGCGCAGTACAGCGCTCTCGTGGGTCCTGCCTCCTTCCCGGCCTCTGCCGCGCCTCCCGCCCTCCTCGGCCCCGCCTCCCCGCTCGTCCCGGCCCCGCCTCGCCACTAGCCCTCGGCCCCGGCTGCCTGCCGTCTTCCCCCCCGCCTCCCCGTCTCGGCCCCTCTTCCCCGCCCGCCTCGGCCCCGCCCTGCAGCGCCGGTCCCGCACGGGCCGTTGCCGGGCGCCGCCCCCGGCGGCGGGGGAGGGCCAGGACCACCGGGGAGACGAGCGGGCTCCTTCGGCGCGTGCGGGGGTGTCTCCCGCCCGCCGGCCGCCCGGCGCTGGCGGGGCGGGGGCTTCAAGCCGCCGCCTGCGGCAGGCTGCCGCTCCGCTGGAGCCGAGCCGGCTCCGGGTAGCCCCCGGGCGTTACCCGAGAGCTGACGGAAGGCAAGAGGGGAAGAAGGCGCGACGGTTTTATTTTGTGCCGTCGCACACAAACCGATCCGGTTTTGAAGAAGAAAAAGCCGCGGGTTTGGTAAATCCGCCCCCCACTCCGCGCCGCGCAGGCGCGGCCGCACCTGCCCGTCGCCCCGGCAACGACCCCGCGCCGCCGCCGCCGCCGCGTCACCATGGCAACCGCTCCCGGGCTGATGGGCGGGAGTGCGGGCCAATCACAGCGCGGGAGCCACGCTCCGATTGGCCGAATTGCCTCGCCGAGGTGGGGCGCGGCGGGGACTGACGGCAACGCCGAGCCAATGGAGCGGGGCCTCCCAAAGAGGGGTGCGGGCGACGGCCAATGGGCGCGCGGCGAGGGCGGGCCGGGACGCTCCGGAAGCCGAGGGGGCCGGGGGAAAATGGCGCCCAGTTCGAAAGCGGAGCGGAGCGAAAGCGCAGCCCGGCGTGCGGGTCCAGTGCCGGCCCGGCCCGCGGGCTCGCCGCGAGGCAGCCGTGAGACAGCCGTTGAGGCAGCTGGAGCGCGTCAAGGTGAGCGGGGGGCGGTGGGCGGTGGGCAACGATGCGGGGGGCCGAGGGAACATGGCGGGGGGGCTGTAGAGGGCCCTGAGGGGTGACGGGGGAGGGGGAAGGGGCGCTGAACGGGGGGCTTGAGGGGGGGCACTGTAGGCTCGGAGCGGGGCTGGCTGGGCCCGGCTCCCCGCGGGGTGCCTTGGGCCTGGGGAGTTTGGGGTGCGGGGCTGGCGGTGCCGGAGAAATAAAGGCCGAAAGGGCGATAGTGAAGCGGCGCCCGGGCCGTGCCGGCGCTTCCCCGCAGCGCGGTGGGGTCGGGCCCTCCGCACTTGCCCAGCGCTCCCCAAAAGTGTCTGTGGGCCCTGGGGGTGGCGGGCTGTGGGGTGGCTGCGCTCGGGCTGGCCCTCAGCGTGGCCCGCGGGGACTGCCGAGGGGGTGAGGAAGCAGAGGGGGTGAGCCGCTTCGGGGCCCGAAACAGAGAGCAGGTCTTCTGCCCCGAAGGCTGGAAAGCAGGTTCCCGGGGCTGGTTTTGGGGTGCAGAAAGAGGCGGAGTTGTGTGGCTTTGGGCTGAGGAGCAGGGGTGCGGTCCTGCGTTTTTGGGGCTTGAGAAGGGGCCCAGCAGCTGAGGTTATGAGCTCAGAAAGGGGCACTAAACGAGCGGGTTTGGGGGTTAAGAGCAGACTCCAGCCTGGCTGGTTTTGCAGGGGCCGGGGGGGGGGGGAGGCAGAGAGGAATTGGGAGGCGTTGGGTGCTGCGGGGAAAAGCAGGGGGTGGGCAAGGTGCGTGGACCCTCCCCGCAGGTGGGGGTCTGGTGCCATGGGACCCCCGAGTTCAGGAGGCTGGCACGCAGCTGACTGAACTCCATGTCTCTCGGGGGGAAAGGCGCTTTTCAGACCTGGCACGCCTCTCCTCTTTGAATCTAGCTCTTCTTTGGACATTGCTGAGCATAGATATTAAGCGATTAATCATAGCAACTTATTGATATTTATACTGTGTAAAGCCATGGTGTTTAACCCTAACACTCAAGTCAGGACGCTGATTGGTTGACGACCCCGTCAACAGCCCAGGCTATTGCAAGTAGGTGGAGCTGGGAAGAAGGAGTTGAAATCAGCTGGAGCTTCAGTGCAGAGCCGGGGCTTCAATTAGCCAGAGCTTGGCAAGCAGGAGCTGGAGGGAGATGGGGTGTCCTCTGTCCGGAGCACGCATTAGCCAGAGGCAAGACTCCCGGCAGCGGTAACGAGCAGGAGCTGCAATTAGCCGGAGCGTGTGTTGGCTGGAGCAGCCGCCGGCCAAACTGCACTTCCCGCAGGGCTGAAGAGCGGCCGGGTGCAGGCTGGGCTGTCCCAAGCGAGGAGCTGCGAGCAGAGGGGAGGCGAGCGGTGCTTCTGCCGGCGGGGAGCCCGGCCTCTTGCCGGGGGGGTTAAATCCCCGCCAAGCACCTGTCTGGGCCCCGCTCCCGAGGGCAGAGGTGGGCTGGGGGTCCCCCGGCTTGTGCCCGTTGTCTGGCTGCGACAAAGAGGGTCATTTCTCGCCTCCTCTTTTCCCAGCGTCCCCTTGTGCGTCCCGGGAAGAAAATCCTGCGGGATTGATTCCGCCAGCTGCTCAGGTAATGGCAGGCGTGGGGCTGGGGGAGCGGGGAGACACGTTTGCGAGTTCAGGGGCGCTCCGGGTACTCCACGTCAAACGGGCAGAAAGGGCAAATTTGCTGCCAGCGCAGAAAAGCGGATGCAGGACTGCAGTGAACAGAGCGCGCCTCCTTCCCGGACTGGTGCCTGGGTAGTTAGGAATGTCTTCCTTTGGGGTGAAAGAGCCACCTTTCCTCTCGCCTAAATTAAGAGCTGCCCAATACCTTCTTTAGGGTCCGGTGTTTCCCTTCTGTTTGTTCATGCTACTTTTATGGGCAAGTTGGAAATAGCCTTTTCTCTTTCCCTGCGTAACTGAATCGTTAGGAGTCCGTGGCGCGAGCGTGGTTAATTTTGGAGCACCTAGGTGCCAGTGGAAACGGAATGAATGAAACGCGATGGAAACTGATGTTTTGCTTGGTTTTTACTCAACTTTTTTTTATCTTTCAGTGTTGATGGCATGTTGTCCTGTGGCTCAACCCACCTTCTGTTGCGTGGAGCCTCCGATCTAGGGTTTTTAAGTCTGAGAAGCTTGTCCTTCCAGAAAAGGACTGGTCGTTGCGCAGATTGAGGGGTAGGCTCGGAGAGCCGCTGAAGTACACGGTCAGTGTAACGGCCAAATGTCACTTAACCGTGCGGTTCCCTTTCACTCCTTTCCCCCCAGCTCCCTCAGGGCTGGGAGTTTTTGGTTTGGTTTGTTTTTTGTTTTTTTTTTTTTTTTTTTTTGCGGGGGTTGTGGGTTTGTGTGGGGCATGCGCGTGGTTTCCAAAGCAGAGCGCAGTGTTGCCTGGTGGCAGCCTGCAGAGCCCTTTTGCTGCCTGACCTCTCCTTTTGCACTCCACTCTCAGGGCTGTAACTTTCCTTTGGCTGATTTGAGCAGAGCAATGAAGTGACTTGCCTGTGTAAATGTGCTGGTGATACCAGGAAGGGAAGCGCTTGGACCGGTAGTGAAAAACTTGGCTCCGAGTAGGATTTCTGAAGGCAGAACAACAACAGCAGCAGGAAGCGTCCCAAAGGTGATGCCAAGTACTTTTTCCTCCGCTCAGCTGTCGTCTGGGCAAACCTTCAGGGAAGAAGGCAGCTTGAGATTCCTACCTGGCTTTGCGTTCACGGGTTTTTTTCCTCTCTCGGCAGGTTGTCAACGGCCAGCCTTTCTCCGCGGTCACCCTTTCTTCTGCCGTGACGGTACGGGACACACGGAAAGGATCCAGAGTGCTCTGCCAGGACCAGGTACGTCTCCCATGTGCGTCTGCGTTTTTCCTAAGGTCCTTGTCGTGGGGGCTTTGAAGTGAAAGCAAAGGATGTGCTGACTCTCCTCCCGTAGTTTTTCGATGAAATATTTGAACGCGAATACTAAAAATAAGGTGTGTTCCGGAGCACGTTGCGCCCATGCAAAGCTTGCTTCGCTCCGCTTATTTTCTCCGCCCGAAAGCATCATCTCTTTCTGTGTGCTTACCGTTAACTGGCACTGTGAGAATAATGTTGCACTAAAAGAGGCAAGAAAGGGTTCGCAAGGGTTCAGATGTTCCGAAGAAAGAGACTTTGTTTTCGTGGTAAAAGCTTTATGCTTTTTCAGTCCACAGGTTTTTAAAATAGCTTCCAGTAGTCCTGGATAACCTTACTGAGATACTAGCCTCTGTACGCAAAGCAGTCGAGGTCAGAGAAGAGACAGGGACAAAGTGGGACAAAGCAGGGTGGCTTCTGCGTGTTTTCCGGGCTTTGCCAGGAAGCACTGGCAGCCTTGTAAGTGGTGACAGCGGGTCCCGATGTGTTTTTGGTGAGCTACTGCTTCCCTAATGGCCTTATTTGGCAACGAGACTTTGCACTCTTTCTCTTTCTCTTTTTTTTTTTTTCCCGTTTGTTTGGGGTTGGTTTTGGTTTTTTGTTTGTTTGTTTGTTTGTTTGTTTTAAGAAAACCAAAGTCCACAGCCCGTCTTCTGAATTTGTTGGGTTCTCAGTCGTACCAGGCGAGGTATCATAAACACGCGTTCCTCTGCGCACTCAGCACAGCCGAAAGCATCAGTTCATCTGCCGGTCCTTTTTGGTGGCCTTATGGATTGCGGGAGCGGGGATTTGATCCCCTCCCCCCCCCCCCCTTCCCCGGTAAAAGCCTATGGGGGCTTTTTCATCTTGCTGATTTTTCTATCCGAAATTAAACTTTAAAAATGGTTAAAATTGTAGAATTTACAAACGTCCTTGCGTTGTTTAAACTGCAGCTGCCAAATGGCTGTAGCATACAATGTATTCGGTGTACTTTGGCAATGAGGTATTTGTTCTAAAGCTTTAAAAACAGGGCCGTTTTTTAAAAAAGTTACATTTAAACGTTTAAGAAAGGAAATGTTTAAAACCAAATGTTTAAACAAAGGATACGTTTCAAAAGGGACAGTTGAATGTTAGCGGTTTTTTATTGCCAATCTTCAGAGGGAGCGCTCTGGAGTTCTTGGTTTCTGTCTGGCTGTCAGCAGCGCGTTTCCCCGGCAGTTCAGCAGCATCTCTCCTGGGCAGGGCAGCCGGCCAGACGTCCCCGCTAATCGTGCGGCACCCAACTCCCCCCTCCCCCGAGTCAAATTATAGCTGTGTATTTTGGAGATGGATGGTTTAATGGTATGGATTGACAGCTGGGCAAGTTCATTTAGTGCCAAAGGAAAGTCAAATACTTTTATACTATAAGTATTCTTATTGCAGAGAGAGAGAGAGCGAGAGATCTCTAAGCATACGTGCACCTCTTCAGCGTAGAGTGAAGGACTGAGCTTTGTTCGTTCTTGTTCATTGCACTCTTTGGAGTTTTACCCTTCCCTTTCGGCTGTACTGACCCAGCAAGGTGTGCAGCAGCAGTGGCATGAGGGCTGTAGCTGTTTGAGGGGGTCCGTCGCGTCGATTCTGGTCACGGCCCAGCCCTGTGCGGCAGCCTGGCAGGGGGAGGTCCCCGCGGCAGCGCCGTGAGGAAGGCAGGAGGGGTTTCCCAGAGCCAGCCCGAGGGTTTACTGCCGTGCTCAGAATGGCAGCAGGCGGCACTTAGTCTTAATACTGACCGGAAGAGTTCCAGTCGCTCTGGCTTTGAAAGGCCACGCTGTATTTGGCGCTGAGCTGTTTCCCTACAGGAGTCCTCCTGTCGCTGCGCTGCCGCCCCGTGCCTCGGTGTGAGGGAATTCCTCTGCTTTCTTCTGTGCTCTTTGTTAATCTGCTGAAATATAATTGGGGCTTTTGGTGTTTCAGGTGTCTCGCCGTACGGGTCTGGCGACGCTCAGTAGACCTCCCCCTGCCCAGGTGTTGTGTTAAAGGGCAAAGTAATTTGGCAGACAAGAAAGCCCTTTGCGTTCCAGGCTGTCTCAGAGGGGCTGGGGGCGGCGAGGCTTAGGTTCTGAGCGATGCCCGATTTGGCATTAAAAGTCCGGTGGCGTTCAATATGTACTATTGAACTATCACGATTACGGAGGCACTAATAGCACCACACGCAATCGGATCAAGCGGCGTCCCGTGAACCAGCACGGCCACACGTAAGGATTTGGGTGGCGTTCACTAGGAACTCTCACGGCTAGATTGGTGAAAAGTGTCGTTTATTGAAGCGACAGAGGCACAAGTTCTTTTGGAGTGCCGGTGATAGTGACCGTCTGCAAAGCCCGTGCGAATACTAAAGATGTTAGTGATACAGCCTGGCTACAAATGCGCTAAGTTCTAAAACAACTCTATAGAGATTTCTAAGTTTCCCGGGGAAGCACTTGGCATAGCCGAGCGTTCGAATCTTCCCCACGAGCGTCCTTGTGGGGGGCGAGGAGAGGCTCAGCCCGTCGACGGACGCCAGCAGTCACAGGTGGTCGGCCATGGCATTTCCCTGCCCGCGTTGGTATCTTCCCTGACATCCCTCCTCTCTGACGCTGTTTTCATACCTCTCGTTTTTTTTTTTTTTTAACCTTTCAGGTGGAGCCTGATGGACTCTAGTCATACCTACTTGTGTTACGATTGGTGTAAAATTCTCTCGCTTGGCTTTTAAAGGTATAGACTACGAAAAATTCAGAGCGAGGACTCCGTGAGGAGCGGTCGCACCTCGGAGGCGGGTAGCTTTTGGGATGGAGGTGTGTTTTGGTATTATAATGACATTATAATGAGCAAATTTCACCCAAAGGATAGCATTTTGTCCAAAATGACAGATGGTTGGCTCAGGGTAACAATTGGGCAGCTTATCAGTTCCATAAGGCCTTCAGGGGTTCCATTTGACTCTCAAGTTCCCATTTGATCGCAGAGTTTGGCCGTGGCATCTCCACACTCCGCTCCATCCGCCGCGCTGTTTTTCCTTAGAGTTGGCGCACCGGACTCCCCCAATGTCGTCAACATCTAAGGTTGCCTCGGGGACCTTTGTGAAACGCATCCTTTGCACACCAGCTGCACTCTGCCCTGGAGAGTTTCCTCCACGCTGCACTTTTCTTCAAAACGGGGCATTACCTTAATTTCTAAGTCACCTCCAGTAATGATCCCACACCAGGTTTGCCTGCCGGTGGCTGAGCGGCCCGAGGGGACGGGGCCAGCCCTGGGTCCGCTGGCTTTGTGCCTTTTTTTGGGGGGGGGAATAAAAAGGGGGTGGGTGTGTGTGGGTGATGATGTCATTTGGGGCAGCCCAGGGGCCCTGAGGGAGCGTGGGCAGTGATGCTGCAGGGGAGCAGGTGAGTGGGGGATGGGGGGGTCACACGGGGGTCGCCTGAAAAGAGGCGGATCACAGCCCCCAAATGTCTGAAAATTCGGGGGGGGGGGGATTAGCAAACTTTAAAACCTGTAAATATGGGCGTGAGGCATTGAAATAAAGAAAAATCTCACATTTTAGTCTCTTAATAAATGAATATTCATTGCTTTACATAGGAGGAGTTTGGAATAAACCCCTAGATCTACTCTGTTACGTAAAGGATTTTAGACTATAAAAAGGTGTGTCCCAGAGCCCATTTTTGGCTCTGTCGTTCTCTGTCTGCCGGGCTGCCCGCCCTTTTCTTTACCTGCTCTGTCTCTCCCCTTCAGCTCCTCGAGGTTTTCCGGTATTCCTCAGGCTTATATTGACCCTAAATATATCTATGTCTGTGTGTAAATGGATACCTAGGGGACATGTCTATTCTCGGTAAGGTTTTTGAAATGCAAGGAAAGCCTATTTACGGAAAGCCCTTAAAACCCCGCCACACCGCCCTGCACCCTTCCCCATTTTTATTTTTTTTTTTTTTAAGATGTAAAAGCGCTTTTAAAAACTACCCCTTCCCCTTCTCCCCCTTCCCCTTCTCCCCCTTTTCCCATCCCAATTTGGGGCCGCTTTCCCCTGCCGGGCTGTGCACGCAAAGCGGGAGTTGCCACCACAGCACAAAAGTACCCCAAAGCCCTACTTCTGGGTCTGCAGGGGGGGGGGGAACCCCAATTTTCTGTTTTGGGGAAAAAAAAAAAAAAAAAAAAAAAAAGAAGAAAAACTTTCCCAACTTGGGTCTCCCGGGCAAGCCCCATCCACCTGGCTTGGCGCAGCTGGAAAGCAAAAAACCCCTTTTCCACGCTCAGAAGCAAAAATCACCAATGGTCGCGTGGTGGATAAGCGTTAAAAAGCCCCAAAGCTGAGCATTGTGGAAAAGTGAAGAAACGCCCACCCCGACGTGAGGAAAAGGTGGGTGCAGCGGCGGCAGTTTGGTGGCTCCAGCGTGGGCGAGTTGCGGAGAGTGGGGCGCCCCCCGTGAGTCCCCCGCTGTGGGTTCCCCCGGCCGGCTCCCCTGGGGGCGGTCCGTCCCCGTTCCCCCCCTCCCGCGCAGGGGGGTTGTAGCCCTCCTCGGCCACGCCCCCTCCCCGCCCCCGGTTGCCATAGGCCCCGCCTCGCCGGGCTGCCCCGCCTCGCCGGGCTGCCCCACCTGCCACCCCTCCTCGGCCCCGCCTCCTGTCCCCTGGGTCCCGCCTCCCGCGCTTAGCTGACCTCTGCCGGAGCCCCGCCTCCCGCCCCGGCCCCGCCTCGCTGGCCCCGCCCAGCCCTGCTCGGCCCCCGGTTCCCCCGCCCCTGCAGCGGGGATGCGCGCATGCGCAGTACGGCGCGCGTCTGCGCTCGCTTCTGCCACCAGGCGACCAAAAGCCGGTCCTGCACCCGGGGAGCCGCTCATGCGCAGTACAGCGCGATGGTGCGAGGGGCGCGCGTGCGCAGGACAGCGAACTGCCGCGCGCTCGCTGCCGCCACCGTGCGACCGAACGCCGGTACTGCGGCCGGGGATCGGCGCATGCGCGCTACGGCGCGATGGTCTGCGCTCGCATCTGCCGCCTGGCGGCCGCAAGTCAGTACTGCAGCCGGGCGGCCGCGCCCGCGCAGTACAGCGCTCTCGTGGGTCCTGCCTCCTTCCCGGCCTCTGCCGCGCCTCCCGCCCTCCTCGGCCCCGCCTCCCCGCTCGTCCCGGCCCCGCCTCGCCACTAGCCCTCGGCCCCGGCTGCCTGCCGTCTTCCCCCCCGCCTCCCCGTCTCGGCCCCTCTTCCCCGCCCGCCTCGGCCCCGCCCTGCAGCGCCGGTCCCGCACGGGCCGTTGCCGGGCGCCGCCCCCGGCGGCGGGGGAGGGCCAGGACCACCGGGGAGACGAGCGGGCTCCTTCGGCGCGTGCGGGGGTGTCTCCCGCCCGCCGGCCGCCCGGCGCTGGCGGGGCGGGGGCTTCAAGCCGCCGCCTGCGGCAGGCTGCCGCTCCGCTGGAGCCGAGCCGGCTCCGGGTAGCCCCCGGGCGTTACCCGAGAGCTGACGGAAGGCAAGAGGGGAAGAAGGCGCGACGGTTTTATTTTGTGCCGTCGCACACAAACCGATCCGGTTTTGAAGAAGAAAAAGCCGCGGGTTTGGTAAATCCGCCCCCCACTCCGCGCCGCGCAGGCGCGGCCGCACCTGCCCGTCGCCCCGGCAACGGCCCCGCGCCGCCGCCGCCGCCGCGTCACCATGGCAACCGCTCCCGGGCTGATGGGCGGGAGTGCGGGCCAATCACAGCGCGGGAGCCACGCTCCGATTGGCCGAATTGCCTCGCCGAGGTGGGGCGCGGCGGGGACTGACGGCAACGCCGAGCCAATGGAGCGGGGCCTCCCAAAGAGGGGTGCGGGCGACGGCCAATGGGCGCGCGGCGAGGGCGGGCCGGGACGCTCCGGAAGCCGAGGGGGCCGGGGGAAAATGGCGCCCAGTTCGAAAGCGGAGCGGAGCGGAGCGGGGGGAAAGCGCAGCCCGGCGTGCGGGTCCAGTGCCGGCCCGGCCCGCGGGCTCGCCGCGAGGCAGCCGTGAGACAGCCGTTGAGGCAGCTGGAGCGCGTCAAGGTGAGCGGGGGGCGGTGGGCAACGATGCGGGGGGCCGAGGGAACATGGCGGGGGGGCTGTAGAGGGCCCTGAGGGGTGACGGGGGGGGGGAAGGGGCGCTGAACGGGGGGCTTGAGGGGGGGCACTGTAGGCTCGGAGCGGGGCTGGCTGGGCCCGGCTCCCCGCGGGGTGCCTTGGGCCTGGGGAGTTTGGGGTGCGGGGCTGGCGGTGCCGGAGAAATAAAGGCCGAAAGGGCGATAGTGAAGCGGCGCCCGGGCCGTGCCGGCGCTTCCCCGCAGCGCGGTGGGGTCGGGCCCTCCGCACTTGCCCAGCGCTCCCCAAAAGTGTCTGTGGGCCCTGGGGGTGGCGGGCTGTGGGGTGGCTGCGCTCGGGCTGGCCCTCAGCGTGGCCCGCGGGGACTGCCGAGGGGGTGAGGAAGCAGAGGGGGTGAGCCGCTTCGGGGCCCGAAACAGAGAGCAGGTCTTCTGCCCCGAAGGCTGGAAAGCAGGTTCCCGGGGCTGGTTTTGGGGTGCAGAAAGAGGCGGAGTTGTGTGGCTTTGGGCTGAGGAGCAGGGGTGCGGTCCTGCGTTTTTGGGGCTTGAGAAGGGGCCCAGCAGCTGAGGTTATGAGCTCAGAAAGGGGCACTAAACGAGCGGGTTTGGGGGTTAAGAGCAGACTCCAGCCTGGCTGGTTTTGCAGGGGCCGGGGGGGGGGGAGGCAGAGAGGAATTGGGAGGCGTTGGGTGCTGCGGGGAAAAGCAGGGGGTGGGCAAGGTGCGTGGACCCTCCCCGCAGGTGGGGGTCTGGTGCCATGGGACCCCCGAGTTCAGGAGGCTGGCACGCAGCTGACTGAACTCCATGTCTCTCGGGGGGAAAGGCGCTTTTCAGACCTGGCACGCCTCTCCTCTTTGAATCTAGCTCTTCTTTGGACATTGCTGAGCATAGATATTAAGCGATTAATCATAGCAACTTATTGATATTTATACTGTGTAAAGCCATGGTGTTTAACCCTAACACTCAAGTCAGGACGCTGATTGGTTGACGACCCCGTCAACAGCCCAGGCTATTGCAAGTAGGTGGAGCTGGGAAGAAGGAGTTGAAATCAGCTGGAGCTTCAGTGCAGAGCCGGGGCTTCAATTAGCCAGAGCTTGGCAAGCAGGAGCTGGAGGGAGATGGGGTGTCCTCTGTCCGGAGCACGCATTAGCCAGAGGCAAGACTCCCGGCAGCGGTAACGAGCAGGAGCTGCAATTAGCCGGAGCGTGTGTTGGCTGGAGCAGCCGCCGGCCAAACTGCACTTCCCGCAGGGCTGAAGAGCGGCCGGGTGCAGGCTGGGCTGTCCCAAGCGAGGAGCTGCGAGCAGAGGGGAGGCGAGCGGTGCTTCTGCCGGCGGGGAGCCCGGCCTCTTGCCGGGGGGGTTAAATCCCCGCCAAGCACCTGTCTGGGCCCCGCTCCCGAGGGCAGAGGTGGGCTGGGGGTCCCCCGGCTTGTGCCCGTTGTCTGGCTGCGACAAAGAGGGTCATTTCTCGCCTCCTCTTTTCCCAGCGTCCCCTTGTGCGTCCCGGGAAGAAAATCCTGCGGGATTGATTCCGCCAGCTGCTCAGGTAATGGCAGGCGTGGGGCTGGGGGAGCGGGGAGACACGTTTGCGAGTTCAGGGGCGCTCCGGGTACTCCACGTCAAACGGGCAGAAAGGGCAAATTTGCTGCCAGCGCAGAAAAGCGGATGCAGGACTGCAGTGAACAGAGCGCGCCTCCTTCCCGGACTGGTGCCTGGGTAGTTAGGAATGTCTTCCTTTGGGGTGAAAGAGCCACCTTTCCTCTCGCCTAAATTAAGAGCTGCCCAATACCTTCTTTAGGGTCCGGTGTTTCCCTTCTGTTTGTTCATGCTACTTTTATGGGCAAGTTGGAAATAGCCTTTTCTCTTTCCCTGCGTAACTGAATCGTTAGGAGTCCGTGGCGCGAGCGTGGTTAATTTTGGAGCACCTAGGTGCCAGTGGAAACGGAATGAATGAAACGCGATGGAAACTGATGTTTTGCTTGGTTTTTACTCAACTTTTTTTTATCTTTCAGTGTTGATGGCATGTCGTGCTTGGAACGTGTTGAGCGTGGCAGCACTTAGTCTTAATACTGACTGGAAGAGTTCCAGTCGCTCTGGCCTTTGAAAGGCTGCGCTGTATTTCGTGCTGAGCTGTTTCCCTGTAGTCCTCTTTTAGCTCAGCTGCCGCCCCGTCCCTCACAGAGTCACAGAATTTTCAGAGTTGGAAGGGACCTCTAGAGATCATCTAATCCAACTCCCCTGCTAAAGCAGGATTGCCTGGAGCACATTACTCAGGACTGCATCCAGGTGGTCTTGTAAATCTCCAGAGAAGAGGACTCCACAACTTCCCTGGGCAGCCTGTTGCAGTGCTCTGTCACCCTCACCGTAAAGAAGTTTTTCTGTGTATTTGAACAGAACATTCCCTCCGTGTGAGGGAATTCCTCTGCTTTCTTCTGTGCTCTTTGTTAATCTGTTGAAATATAGTTGGGGCTTTTTGTGTTTCAGGTATCTCGCTGTACGGGTCTGGCGACGCTCAGTAGACATGTGTCCATCTTGTCTCCCCCAGCTCCCCGCTCAGCTTTACCTGCTGGTGGTTGAGCACCCCGAGGGTTTGGGACCAGCTCTGGGTGCAGAGGTTCCTGGCTCTGTCTCCAGTTGGTGCCCCCCTGCAGGGGCGGCAGCAGGGGCTGCTTGAGGGGAGAGCTGAGGGCATTTGTTGCCTCGGGGAGCCCATCCCAATGTGGGAATGGCGGGGAACATCTGGGAGCAGAGTCCAAGCGAGAGATGTGCCACTGTCCCCTGGCTTGCTCCCCTCCATGGGGCGGCTGCCCGCCTGTGGGACGGGTGCTGAGGGTCTGCCACCCCCTTTCTTTGCCTTGTGGATCCCCTCTTTTTTGGGAGGGGCTTGTACATATGTAATTGGTATTATTAAAGTAACAAGCTGCTGGTTAGGGCTGTTTCCCTTGTTTTGTGTCTTTTTTGGGGGTGTATAGAAAAGGGGGGTGGGAGCATGGGAGCGCGATGATGTTTGGGGCATCCCAGTGTCACCCGGGGGGCAATGATGTGCAGAGGAGCAGGTGAGTGGGGCATGTTGGGCTATGGGGGGTTCCCCCCAAAAGAACAGGGTCACAGACTAAAAATGTGCAAAATTGCAGGGGAGAGGTGTGTTAAATTGTATTAAAAACTGTAAATATGTGTGTGAGGGCTTTAAATATATATCTCCCATAAATATTGAAAAGTAATATTCATCTATATCTATAAAAGGATTTCACAGTAAAGCCCTGTGTCTATTATATAAAGATTTTGGAATATAAAAAAATTCTGAATAGTGATATATAGGGGTTTAAACTACAAAAGTAACTCGTGCATATATATATATGTATATGTATTAAAGGACTTTAAAATGCAAAAAAAAAATATTTTTTGTATGAAGGAAGATAGGAAAAAGTCTGAATAGCACTGTCTAGTTTTACTGTGTGTTACATAGTAAATCTAATTAGACATTATATGTAATATGTGTAGAGACTAGATATGTGTAAATAGATGTCTAAAGGGATAGAATTGTAGATACATGTCAAAATATGGAAGAAGTCTGAACAGATATGTAAGTGTAAATCGTTATAGATATAAATGTGCATATGTCTAAATAAATACTGTATTTTATAAGGGTAAACAGACAATATAAAACCTCTGTGACGCCGCAGTCCGCCAGGACATAGGAAGTGCCCGTCAGTCCTCGGAAAGACATATCTATGGCACCGGGGGGTGCCGGTCAGTCCTCCGAAGTCTAACTCGATTATTCGGTAGTCCTCCAGCATACGGGATTCTACGTCAGTCCTTCGGAAGTGCATCTCTATTGCACCGGTGGCGCCGGTCTGTCCTCCGGAGGTCCAACTCTATGACCCTAAGTGATCCAGCATACCGGAAGTTTCGTTCAGCCCAGCGGAAGTCCATCTCTATGGCACCTGGGTGCCGGTCGGTTCTCCGGAGTTCCAACTCTATTATCCTTCGTCCTCCAGCACACCGGAAGTGTCCCTCAGTCCTCCAGAATTTCATCTCTATGGCATCTGGGTGCCAGTCAGTCCTCCGGACGTCCAACTCTACTATCCTTCGTCTTCCAGCACACCAGAAGAGTCCCTCAGTTCTCTGGAATCCGACTCTTATGTCCCAACAGTCTTCCCGGGCAGTGGGAGTGCCCGGCAATTGTCCGGAAATCAGGCGTTATATGACAGCACGCTTCCAAAACTGCAGAAAATGGTTAATAACTTACATCAGAAGTATCTAAACATTAGAAAAATAAAGCGACCGCTGTGGAAATGTTTCTCCACAACACCAGGGCGAGATAACATGAACACGAGTGGTGTGATAATCGCTGGAGGCGAGTCCGAGCTCCCAGAAGGAAAAATCACGTTCGGTGCTCTACATGCTGCAAGTTGAAGGTGAGTGAGGAAACTCTCTGCTGCTTCTCTGGCTGCCTTTGTGCCTTCTGCTGGTTCAGCCTTCCCCTTCCCCAGCCTATGCCGAGGGAGCTCTTTCCGCTGCTGTGCTCCTGCGGTGTCAGTGCTTCACCTGTCCGGCTAGGGTTTACTGTCAAGCTCAGAATGTGTTCAGAATGGCACCAGTCTTAATACTGACTGGAAGAGTCCCCGTTGCTCTGGCTTTCAAAGGCCGCGCTGCATTTCGTGCTGAGCTGTTTCCCTGGAGTCCTCCTGTAGCTCAGCTGCTGTCCTGTCCCTCAGTGTGAGGGAATTCCTCTGCTCTCTTCTGTGCTCTTTGTTAATCTGCTGAAATATAATTGGGGATTTTTGTTTTTCAGGTGTCTGGTTGTCTGGGTCTGGCGACGCTCAATAGATGCTCCCCTCCCCCCCCCCCGTCAGGTTTGCCTGCTGGTAGTTGAGCGCCCCGAGGGGAAGGGGCCAGCTCTGGGTGCCTTTTGGCTTTGTGCCTTTTTGGGGGGAAATAATAAGAGCACCCAAATGTCACCAGGAGGGTGATGATGCGTGGGAGGAGCAGGTGCCTGGGGGACAGGGGCGTCACAGCCCCAAAATGCCAGACAATTCTTGGGGGGATTAAAAAATAAAACCTGTAAATATGGGTGTGAGGCATTGAAATAGAGAAAAATCTCTCATTTTTTAATATATTGAAACATAATATTCATATATTTATAGAAGGAGTTCAAAATAAAAACCTTTATCTACTCTATTATATAAAGGATTTTAGAATATAAAAAGATGTGTCCCACAGTCCATTTCTGCCTTTATTGTTGTCTATCTGCCTGGCTCCCTGTCGCTATTCTTTAATTGCTCTGTCTCTCCCCTTCAGCTCATCAAGATTTTTTGGTATGTCTCAGTTTACCTCTGTCCACCTCACTGTCCCCTTTTTTAATTCCTCCTTCTCTGCCCTGTGGCCTATCGCTCTTTTTTGGTTGTGGTTTTTGTTGGTTTGTTTTTTTCTTTTTTTTTCATCTCTGTCAGCGTGGTTCCCTGTTGCTTCCTCCTTCCTGGCCTGTAGCCCATCGCTGTTGTATTGGGTTTACCATGCGAGGTGTCGTTAGCTGGGGCGGTTGCTGCAGGGGTGGGTTCTGTGAGAAGACACCGGGTGTTGGTCCCATGTTGGGCACAGCCAGTTCCCACTCTGAGACCGATGTGCTGCTGGTTAAAGCTGAGCCCATCGGCAGCGCTGGTAGGAAGCAGAGCAGAGATTCTCCTGCAGCCTGTGGTGAAGACCATGGTGAGGCAGGCTGTCCCCCTGCAGTCCAGGGAGGTCCAGGGTGGAGCTGACATGCCCCTGCAGCACGTAGAGGACTCGAGGCCAGAGCAGGTAGCTGTGCCTGAAGGAAGCCGAGAGCCTGTGCTGGAGCAGGCTCCTGGCAGGACCTGTGGCCCCATGGGAGGGACACCACAGTGCAGCAGAAAAAGAGCCTGAGGAGGAAGGAGCCGCAACCCCCATGCCATGTCCCCCTGCGTTGGTCAGGGGTGGGATGTAGAGAAGTCAGGAGAGAAGAGGCGTCCAGGAAAAGAGGGAGGGGTGGCAGGAAGGTGTTTTTTGGATTTGTTCTTATTGGTCATTATTTGATTAACAATAAGTTAAATTAATTTCCCTTCCTACCTTCCCCTCTTTCTATTTTCCCAAACTAATTTTAATTTCTTGCCCGTGTGGCTTGTACTATGTCGCTTTTCAAATTGTCTTCCTACATCTCCCTCCATGCAGCTCTGCATACCTAGGGTTTAATTCTGGTGTATGATTCTTGTATCCCATTGCTTTCAAAATTTTCTGTCCTCGTCTCCCTCTAGCCATGTCCCTGTCTGTAAATCCCCATTCTTCCCTCTCTTTCCTGCACTCAGTCACTCTTTTTCACTTTCTTTTTACATCTCCCTGTCCCTATTTGTTAGTTTTTGTTTATGTTTCGTGTACCATATTGCGTTTTGAAATTTTCTTTCAATGTCTACCTCTGTCCAGATCCCTGGTGTTATTTTTTTATTTCTTGCCAATGTTTCTTTTCCCCCTGTCACGGTAGAAATTTTCCCTACCCCTTGTCTTGTCTCTGTCTTCTTGTCCTGCCGGTCTCTTTGGCCTCTGTCCTGCTCCCTGTCAGTCTTATTTGTTCCTCCATCTTTGTCCCTGTTATTTTGCGCAGTCTGTCTGCTCTCCTCTCTCTATGTGGCTGTCCCACTCCCCACCCCTCTCTTGTTTGCAGCGTGCTGTTTTCTGGTTCCCTGTCTCACACCTCTTGTCTATGTCCCTCTGTCCTTCCTCCTGCTTTTCTCTTGCCTTTTTCTCCCTCTGTCCTGTTGCGTTTGGGTACTGAGCCTTATAGCCAACTCACTGCTGGGATTTTTTGCGTACATTAATGAATAAACTTTTCCTGCCTCTTCTGTGCCCCTGGATGTGTTTGCATCCCCTGGGTGCAGAGGTCGTGTCTGGGGACAGGGGCAGGGGAGGGGGCGATGTGCTGTGGGGCTTTGGCAACAGCCCCTGCTCCTGACAGGCTCCAGCTGTTGGCTGGGGCAGCCCAGGTGGGACCAGTGAGGTGATGGTGGGACTGGGCCAAAGCTTTAAAAAGGCTGCAGGTGGGGATGAGTCGGGGCAGCCTTGGGTGCAGTGAGGCTGAGGACAGGGCTGGCCCTGCTGTGCCAAGGGTCGGGGGCTGCCTGGGCACGCATGCCTGCTGGAGCTGGCTGAGGAGTGAAAAGAAGGGGGTTCCACAGGCAGCTGCCCCCAGCAAGGAATGGACAGTCCCCACGGCGAGGAAGGATCGCTCCCAGCCATTCCTGACAGCGCACACCACCAGCTCACAGCTCCAGGACGTCGGTACCTCTGTCAGCTGCACATGTGAGCCACTGTGCCTCCGGCAAGCCTTGGAGGAGAGGAGTTTGATAATATGTTTGGGGTTTTTTTCCATTCCATTTTGACCAATTCCTGACTTTACTGAAAATGGAAATTTGCATTTTTCACTAATGTTGCTGTATACTGTGTAAGTTGCTGATATAATTTCTCTTTATAGGGCTGATGATGAGATTATCAAGCAGGCGTTCAGGTTAGCATATTGTATGTGTCTGTATATGGAGTTTCAGTATTTTTAACGAAAGCAGAAGAGACAGAAGGCATAGTGTATTTCAGGTGATGGGACGGCTCATTGCATTTCCACTTCACCCTTCCCTGTCCCCTTTCCCTGTTTTCCCCCTTTTTCCTTGTGTCCCCCAGTCCCCCCTTTTCCCTTTCTTTCCCGTTCTCCTCATCCCCCTTTGCCCTTTTCTTCCTTGTCCCCTTTCCTGCTTCTTCCCTACCCACCCACCTTTCCCCCTTTCCCTTTATTCCCCCACCCCATGTTCACCCTTTCCTTTGCCCTTTTCCCACCCTTTCCTTTGCCCTTTTCCCACCCTTTCCTTTGCCCTTTTCCCACCCTTTCCTTTGCCCTTTTCCCACCCTTTCCTTTGCCCTTTTCCCACCCTTTCCTTTGCCCTTTTCCCACCCTTTCCTTTGCCTTTCTTTCCCCCTGTCCAATCTCCCCCATTCCCCTTTTGTTCTACCTCCTGTTTCCTCATTACCCTTTATACCCCCCACCCCCCTGTGCCCTTTCTTCCCCACAGTACTGTCCCCCTTTTCCTCTTCCTTTCCCCTGTCCTATGCCTCCTGTTTTGCTCTTTCCCCTTTCTTTCCCTTCATCCTTGGTACCCCCTTTACTTTGTCTCCATTTCCCCAACCCCGTTGCCCTTTTCCCCGTCCTTTCCCCCCTTGTCACTCCTTTCCCTCTTGCTTTCCCCCCTGTTGCCCTGTTCCTTCTTTTTCAATTACACTCTCCCAATGTGTTCCATGCTCCCCCTTTCTCCTTTGTTCCCCCTTTCCTTCTCCTGCATCCCCCCTTTTCCCTATCCTTCTTTCTCAATTCCCCCTACCATCTGTGTTCCATGTTCCGCCCTTCCCCATTTCTTCACCTCCCATCACCCCTTTTCTTCTTTCTTCATTATTCCCCTGGCCCATGTCCCTCCTTTCCCCCTTTCTTCCCCCATCCCATTTCTCCCTTTCTTTCCCCCCACTCCATCCGCTATCCTCCCCTTTCCGCCTTTCTTTTCTCCCCTGTCCCATGTTGCTGTGCGCTCTCTTTCCACCTCCCTTGTTATTGTTTTTCCCTCTTTACACCTCGCCCGTCGCCCCTTTCCTTCTTTCTTGCCCTAGTCCCCCCCTCTCTTCCTTCCTTGGCTCCTCTGTTCCCCCTTTCCTTGTTCCTACCACATCTCCTATTCTCTCTTCCCCCTTTCTCCCCTGCCTTCCCACCCCCATTACCCCTTTGCCCCTTGCCTTCACCTCACTTCATCCATTGTTCCCCTTTTCCACTTAATTCCTCCCCTGGACCATGTCCCTCCTTTCCCCTTTCTTCCCCCCGACACCTCTCCCTGCTGTCTGCCTTTTCCCTCCCGTCCTGTCTTTCCCTCTTTCCACCTACCCTGTCCTGTTTTCCCTCTTTACACCCATCTACTCCTCCTTTCTTTCTGCACTGTCCCATCCTGCCTTTCCCCTCTCCTCCTTATTCCCACCCTTTCCTTTACCCCACTCACACTCACCCGTCCCCATTTTCCCCCTTTCTATTTTCTTCCCCCCAGTTGCACTTTCCCTTTCCATTACCCTTATTCTTTGTACCCCCTTTCTATCTTTCCCCATGCCTTCCCCCATCACCCCTTTCCGTCTTTCTTAATTCCCCCAATGTGTCCCATGTCCCCCCTTTTTCCCTTTCTTTTCCCCATCCCATTTCTCTCTTTCCTTCCCCCCACTCCATCTGCTGTCCCCCCTTTCAACCTTGTCTTGTTTCCCCCATCCCATGTCCCACTTTTCTCTCTTTTGACCTCTCTTGTTCCTGTTTCTTCCGTCTTTACACCTCACCAGTCCCCCCTTTCTCCGCCAGTGTCCCTCCTTTTCTCCTTTCTGGGCTCCCCCTTTCCCCCTTATTCCCAGCTGTTCCCTGTCCCCCCTTTTCCCTGTTCCCACCCCATCTCCTATTCTCTCTTCACCCTTGCTCCCTTGCCTTCACCTCACTCCATCCCTTGTTCCCTCTTTCCGCTTCATTCCTCTCCCGTGCCATGTTCCTCCTTTCCCTTTTCTTCCCCGATCCCCCCTTTCCATCTCTCTTGTTCCTGTTTTTCCATCTTTACACCTTGCCCGTCCCCCCTTTCTCCCCCACCGCGTCTACTTTCCCTTCCCCCCTTTCCTTTTTTTCCCTCATCCCCCCTTTTTGTTTTCCTTTTTGTTCTGCACTGTTCCGTTCCCCCCTTTCCTCCTTTCTTTCTGCACTGTTCCATCCTCCCTTTCCCCTCTCCCCCTTATTCCCACATCATCCTTGTCCCTGCTTTCCCCTTTCCTTGCCCCCACCCAAAGCCCTCTCTGCACTTCCCCCTTTCCGTTTTCTTCCCTCCAGTTGCCCTCTCCCTCTTCCTGACCCTCATACTCTGTACCCCCTTTCTGTCTTTCCCCCTTGGCTTCCCTGCCATTGCCACGTTCCTTCTTTCTCCGTCCCTTCCCAACATATCTGGTATCCCTTTGTCCCTCTCCTTCCCCCCGGTCCCTTTTTTCTCCCTTTCCTTCCATCCCTGTCCTCCCTTTCCTCATTTCCTTGCCTCCGCATCACCCCTTTTTTTTATTTCTCCATTTTTCCACTGTCCCATATCCCTTCTTTCCTCCTTTCTTTCCTCCCTATCCCATTCTCTCCTTCCCCCACTCCATCTGCTGTCCCCCCTTTCCACCTGTGTTGTCTCTCCTGTTCCATATCTCTCCTCTCTCTCTTTCTACTCCCCTTTCCCCTCCCTCCTCCCCCCCCTTTCCCCTCCCTCCTCCCCCCCCTTTCCCCTCCCTCCTCCCCCCCCTTTCCCCTCCCTCCTCCCCCCCCTTTCCCCTCCCTCCTCCCCCCCCTTTCCCCTCCCTCCTCCCCCCCCTTTCCCCTCCCTCCTCCCCCCCCTTTCCCCTCCCTCCTCCCCCCCCTTTCCCCTCCCTCCTCCCCCCCCTTTCCCCTCCCTCCTCCCCCCCCTTTCCCCTCCCTCCTCCCCCCCCTTTCCCCTCCCTCCTCCCCCCCCTTTCCCCTCCCTCCTCCCCCCCCTTTCCCCTCCCTCCTCCCCCCCCTTTCCCCTCCCTCCTCCCCCCCCTTTCCCCTCCCTCCTCCCCTTTTTTATTATTATTTTTTTTATTTTTTAGTATAGAATCACACGCATACATTTCCACTTGAAGGAAAAGGGGAGGGACAAGCCCTTTCCCCAGACCAGACAGCAGCTTTACTGCCACACTAATAATGGCTGCAAAATTTCATCCAATGGAGCAACGCTCATTTGAAGTCTTCAAATACTTCTCATCTTTAAAGGAGGTGCCGCATGTCCACCTGAATCCTTCCTCTTTCTTCTGGCCTATTTGGTAATACGCTGAAATAGGATGATGCCATTTACGGCAGCCCAAGGTCCATGGTGGGGGGCGTATGCGTCAGAGGAGGGACATTCATAGGGGACATTAGAAAACATTACAATCTGGAAACATGGGTGGGAGCCATTGAAATAGAGAAAACCCTCTCATTTTACTATCTATTGACATAGGACTATTTGTTTGTGTATAGCGAAGGTGTTCAAAATACAAATCTACTCTACAAAAAACCTCCTCTATTACATAAAGGATTTTAGAATATAAAAAGAGGTGTCCCACAGTCCATTTTTACCTTCATCGTTCTCTCTCTGCCTGGCTCCCCATGCCCATTCTTTAATTGCTCTGTCTCTCCCCTTCAGCTCATCAAGGTTTTTTGGTATGTTTCAGTTTATCTCTGTCTACCTCACTGTCCCCTTTTTTAGTTCCTCCTTCTCTGCCTTGTGGCCCATTGCTCTTGTTTGGTTGGTTTTTTTTTCATCTCTGTCAGTGTGGTTCCCTGTTGCTTCCTCCTTCCTGGCCTGTAGCCCATCGCTGTTGTATTGGGTTTACCATGCGAGGTGTCGTTAGCTGGGGCGGTTGCTGCAGGGGTGGGTTCTGTGAGAAGACACCGGCTGTTGGTCCCATGTTGGGCACAGCCAGTTCCCACTCTGCAACGGATTGTGCTGCTGGTTAAAGCTGAGCCCATCGGCAGCGCTGGTAGGAAGCAGAGCAGAGATTCTCCTGCAGCCTGTGGTGAAGACCATGGTGAGGCAGGCTGTCCCCCTGCAGTCCAGGGAGGTCCAGGGTGGAGCCGACATGCCCCTGCGGCGCGTAGAGGACTCGAGGCCGGAGCAGGTAGCTGTGCCTGAAGGAAGCCGAGAGCCTGTGCTGGAGCAGGCTCCTGGCAGGACCTGTGGCCCCGTGGGAGGGACACCACAGTGCAGCAGAAAGAGCCTGAGGAGGAAGGAGCCGCAACCCCCATGCCATGTCCCCCTGCGTTGGTCAGGGGTGGGATGTAGAGAAGTCAGGAGAGAAGAGGCGTCCAGGAAAAGAGGGAGGGGTGGCAGGAAGGTGTTTTTTGGATTTGTTCTTATTTGCATTATTTGAGGAACAATGACTTAATTTCCCCAAGTTGTGCCTGGTTTGTCTGTGACAGTAATTGGTAAGTAATCTCTTTGTCTTTATCTTGACCTATAAGCTTGTCTGCTGTATTTTCTCTCCCTCTTCTGTTTCTTAATCTGTTTGCTTTTTAAATTTTATCACTAGGTGAACTTTTATTCAGTTAGCTATCCCCATTTTGTAATGTTTTCCTGTCTGCCTCTTACCCTGTTGCCATATCTCTTTCTATGTTTACTTTTATGAAGTTGCCAATACTCATTTATTAAGTGTTCTGTGCTGGTCATGTACCCTGTTGCTTTTAAAGATTTTTATTTAGTTTGCTGTCCCTATATTTTCTTTTTTATATATTTCTTTGTCTAATTGCTCTTGCTTTTAACTTGTTCTTTCTATCTGCTTTTATCTCGTTTTCTGTGTTTATTTTAAACTTTTTTCTTCTTTCATTAATGCTGACATTTTTTAAAATCTTCATTCTATGTGTCTGATTCAGTTAGCTGTTCATAGTTTCTGTTTTTTTGCCTGTTTCCCTAATACGCGTCTCTTGTTAAATTTTCTACTTTTATCCCGTTTGTCTTTATTGCTTATCTTTTTTAATTTTCTCGTCTTTCCTTAGTGCCATCGCTTTTAAAATTCTCTTTTACATCTGTTTTAGTTTGCCGTTAATCTTTGTCTTTACTTCCCCTGTTGCCTATCGCTTTTTTAATGTTCTTGCTATGCCTACTTTTAGTCTCTTTGCCATCCTTTAAAAATTGCCTTCCTTTGTGCTATTGCTTTTTAAATTTTCTTCCTACTCCTGCATTTTAGTTTGCCATTACTATTTTCTAAGTTTTTCCTTGATTCTTTAAGAGTCTTCTTTGGTCTCTCTGGACCATTCAGGACCCTTCTCACCATGTCGCAACACCTATGGATGCTTTCAAGGTTGCCCTTAGCACACCTTTAGCTTTATCACAGGTGTCACACCCCTCTTGTTCCCTTGGAAGAGTTCCTGAGTCCGTATCTGCGACCCAGAGTGAGAAACCGAAGTTCTCACTAGTGTATCTAGCTAGATCGGCAAAGCCTTAGACCGCAAGATGTAACTTAGCAACATAGCAAACTTTGGCGGAACTCCTTCTTAGTGCAAGAACAGCTAGTAGTTTTGCATGACTTTGATACATTGTAACCTAACTTAATGAACTTGTATAAGTAATAATAATGAAGATAGTATACTTAACATTATGAATTAGAGCGACTGTTACGGTCAAGGGGAAACTATAATGCTTCGAAATGAAAAAAGGGACCGTTCTGCCCAGAATCATCAGAAGACAGATGACATGCATCGACAGATGAGACAGAGAGATCCTGAAACTGTGTAAGAAGGTAAAATTACCTGCATTAAAACTCCAGTCATCAAAGAGGACACGTGACCGTTGAACAATTTGATCGGTCAAGAGCCACGCTCGTCACGTGAACATGTGCATGAATAGCTTACGCAATAGAATGTGAGGCTTTAAAAAGCACAGGAAAAGAACCCACTGTGTCCCTCTTTGGAGGCCCCCAGCTCAAGCTGTTAATAAATCAACTTTGTGACAGGACCTGGGGTACGAACTCTTTATTTACCGTCAGAAGCTAAGGCCGGTTCCACCTAGACTCCTTTCTGAGGAGTTTAGAAAGCAAGGGGTTCCGGTCTGAACCTTGCGACTCCGGTGGGCAGGTGTTTCCAGACCGTTCTTCAAGACCCAGCCCAGTCCTTCCGTCCTCTCTTCCCTCGAGCTGTGCCTCTATTAGTTCCCTGGCCCTCCAATGATACGGTTACTCTGTTGAAATTCAATCATCGTGTTCCCAGTCATTTTTCTGTCCCTCCGACTTCCGACACTTTCCCTGTGCTCCACACCCATCTTGTAGCTCTTTAGGTGGGGCCATCGTTGAGCCGTAGAGCACTCATTTGTTCTTCTACACTACCTAGGATTGCTGCGTTCAGTCTCCTGCGACCCGAGACCATCTGTACTCCACTCAGAGGATCACCAGAGTTCCTCCTCGTCATCCCCAAGCCTTCTTTGGTCCCTCCGCCCCCATAGAAACCCCTCTCCTCACCGTCAAGACGCTTCCCGAGATGCTCCTCGATCTCCCCAGCACCTCATAGCACTTAATCTCCCTTTCTTTTGGTCCGTCAGAGCCTCTGTTTTTTCTTTGCCATTCAACGCTCCTTTATTTTTCTCTCTGCTATTGAGGGTATCACCATTAGGTGCTTCTCTCACTCATTCATCTGTGATTTGCCCAGATGCCCTCCTGGAAGTCCGAGGCATCCGCCGTGGCTCCGAGCCTTATTTTCTTACTCTGCCCCCTCCTAATGCCTCTACTCTCTATAGCCATGCGTTCCGAGTCCTTTCTCGTACTCCACAGTGCTCTTAAAGCACTTCAGCTTCCTTTTGGTAGTATTTTTTTGTGCGCCTCAGAGCGCCCTTAGCTTACTATTTGCAATTTAAGATGCCTTCATTCTGCCCCCAGCGCCCTGACAATATCTGTACTTTGTCGAAATCCCATTTGGAGTTCCTCATCCTTATTTTTGAGGCTTCTTTGAGCTCTCAGGCTCCTTGGGACTCCTCCGCTGCCTGCACCGAGCTCTTGTGACACAACCGCTACGTCCCGGAGTCCCATTTTAGCTCCCGAGGGCACTCCACACCCCACTTTCCCCCTCAGAACGCTTCCCGAGTCCCCATCTCTTACTCTGGTCTGTCTTTTTGTCCTGTCACCCCTGGTCACCCTCCAGTCAGTCCCCAGGTCCCTGAGGACATCTGTATTTTGCTCAATTCCCTTTTGAGCTTGTCGCATCTCCCCATCTCCTTTGGTCTCTCTGGCCCCTTTGGGACCTTTCTAATTACTCTAACCACGTCTCCTGTTCTGATAGAACTTTTCCCGAAACCATCTGTATGCTCCAGAGCCACCTGTTTGGTATAGTATGTTTCTATATCATATCCGGTACCCTAAAGATGCCTATCGTCGGCTCAGATCTCCTCTTAGAAAGCCCTTATCTATTTTTATAGACATACTTCCCGTGGTGGTTTTTGTTGTCTTTTGCAATTTATTTTTGTTCTACGTACTCAGGTGTTACCTAGAATGCTTCATACCATTTCTGATACTTTTATTGAATTTCCATGTGTTTTGGTGCTTTCTGTCCTTTTGGATTCATCTAGTTCTGTTAACGGTATCGGTCAAGGAGAGATCACGTAGGGCTGTAAATTGTCAGCACTTTACAGTAAATAACGTACGTTACAAGCGGAGATATTTTTGGGAAGGTTTTCTCACGGGATCTAGTTCCGCTTTGTCGTTCAATCCTATCCAGAACATAATTCGGGCAGAAGGTAGGTAGTACGCACGGTCCCGCTAAAAGTAAAGCATGACCCCGTAGCTCTGTATTTTGTTTGAAAGAAAACTAAAGCACATAAATTTTGATGATAATATCAGTATTACATTTAGTAAACTAGTGTCTTTTAGGGCTTAGTATGATTTCTAATTCTTTCTATCTACGCAATGGAACATTAAGTTGAATTACTTACCCGGTCACCTTGCTGACGCCATCGCTTCAGTCACAGTAGAAAAGCAGATATCGGCCTTTCTTGTAAACACCACTTTCCCTGTTCAGTCCCTCACGTGCTGTAAACTTAAGGCTGACGAGAAAAGGAGCAGCTACCTCTGTGGCGGCCTTTATGTCTTCTGCTGGTCCATCCCACCCCTTCCCGGGGGGTTGTGGGAAGGGCGGAAGGCGGGGCCTGGGGTATATGAGCCACAGCCTCAGGTGAGTGAGTTCATTCTGCAGTTGGGTGTCTCCAGTGTAGGTCTTTTGCCGATCCTGTGGTCAAATGTAGTTTTGGAGCTGGCTCAGCTGTTCGGGCTGGTGCGCGTTCACATTTAGAGAAGGAGAACTCATAAGTTCTAGGAAAAACCTTCCAGACCAGTTAACGTTCAGCAGCGTATTTAATAGAAAACGATAAGATTATTTAGCGGGCGCTAGGGTGAGCATCTTCTATACATCCGTATATGAAGTGTTAGCATTTCTCAAGACAGTAGCAGAGATTTAAGGTATAGTGGTTTTCACTGGCTTTGTGGGTCTGTAAGGCAGCCCGGAGTCCGTGGGAAGGCAGGAGCTGCCTGCAGGGCACGGCTCGGAAGAGCAGCCCCCGAGGGGCAGCTGACAAGAGGGGGTTCAGAGGCTCCCGTACAGGGCAGGAGTTGTCTGGAAGAAGCAGGGTTCCTTCCCTGTCAGTTCAGGAGAAGAGAAGGGGGTTCTGAAGGGAAAGGGAGGCAGGTTCATCAGACTTTCTCAGATGTTTTGCAGTTAGATTGGGGTGTCGATGAGGTCTGTTCCATTGCGGTCTCCTGCATTTGAGGTGGGCCGGGTAGTATTGAGGAGGAGCATGTGACCTGTGACTTTATGCAAGCGCAATGGTAATTTTGTGATTCTTTGGTGTCTTAGGTGCTGTAATTAATTGTTGCTTATGACTCTGGATTTGGTGGGGTTTTTTATTTCTTTATTTTGCAGATAATGGACCGGGTGACTGCAGGAACATACCAGCTAGCTGTTTTTTGCGTGTTAAGTCAAGGATGGATTTGGACGCCCGGCCCTTTGAAAGATGAGTTGAAGAACAGGCACAGGAGAGGGGACAAGGGAGACAATTGTGGGAAAGGATTTGTAAAGTTAGTGTAGGGCGGAGGGCTGTTGCGGAGCAATCCCCTTTAGGCAGGAAAAGGGAGCGGGTTACTCTTCAGCCCGACGGTAGGTGGCTCTATGACAGCATTTATGGTATCATGTTTTTTTTTTTTTTTCTTTCAATTTGAATCCTTGAAGCGACGAGCTGACTCAGTGCCTGACTCTGTCCAGGTGACCGGCGATTGGCGGGCTGAAGTATCAGTCATTTTTCAGGCCGGTCAAGTTGTAAGTAGCCCGTGCCGTTTGTGTTTTATAGGTGGGGCGCAAGACCCAGGGCGGCAACCCAAACTGATGGAGGATGGGCCGGAAAGCTGTCAAGGTAAAGAAGCGGGAGATGGGAGTTGTTATCCACAGCCTAAAGTTTCAGACTGTATCTCAGCACGTGCTGCTCTGCTTGTGTTTTTGCAGGTGCTGCACACAGGCTTAGATGGACGATGCCACAAGTCGATGAGCGGTTTGAGCCGGCGAGGCCCTCGCGGGCCCCTTTAGCAGCTAATAGCAAAGTATCACATGGCAGCTCAGTGAAGCGTTTCTCCCTTTTACTTTGCAGGCACCGCCTTTGGGAGCGGATGAGGGTTTGAGGCGAGCCAGGTAGTCGAGAGGAGGTGCACGGGGTCGGTGACTTCTTGCGAGCGCAATGGTAATTTTGAGTGTCTCGGTCTTTTAGGTGCCACAAACGATGACCATCTGCACGGGAGAAGAAACAGAAGGATGTCAAGGAGGATTCTAAACCTGCTTAAGTGACTCGGAGCTCGGGTGTGGAAGAACACATATACCATACGAATAGTTATTTAGTCTCGTGTGCTTGACAGGCAGACCATCTGCGTTTTGATAACACAGGCCTGCGAGAGACTCGGAAGCACCGTGTTGGACAAGCTTGAGATTCCTGCCCCCCCCTGTGGGAAAGGGGAAAGCGCGGCAGTGAACTTTGGCCACACAATCCCCAATATACAGGTGCAAGGAGCACATCTGGCGATCCTCGAGCACAGACAGATCGGTGCCTGGATCTGCGCTCGTGTGCCTCTGCCCGGGCCCCCCTTTGGGAATTCCCCGGCTGGCGATGTAATGACAAAAAAACTTACTCGTCGCACTTCACCTGTGGTTTTGTGCCTCTTCCTGCGCCCCGCCCGTGTTGGCTCACACGCAGCCGCAGCATTCGACTTTGGAGTTGACACGGAGCAGGTAAGCAGAAACGCAGCGGTGCTTCTGAGGAGGGGCGTGTTGCGGTAAAGGTCCGTGTTGACTGATGTGATGCCGACTGACGGCACCGTTGTGTGCGGTTTGGGTGTTTCTTTAAAGGTGACAAAGAGGAGCCTGGTGACAGCAGGGTGAATCCTGTCGGCGGATTGCGGTTTTCCTTGTTGCGAATGGATTAAGCCTCCCGGCCCTCTGAAAGATAAGTCGAGGGAGCGGCACCGCGGTGGGGTTGGGGGAAGGTGGGGACGAGGTCGGCAATTGCAGGGACAGGTTTTAAAGGTAGCGTAGGGCAGAGGGCTGTCCAGGAGCGGTCCCCTTTGGGCAGGTAAAGGGGGAGCAGGTTACTCCTCAGCACAACGCTAGCATGTGCCGGGCAGGGCGGTTCCAGCCTGTGTCTGTGGTGTCATCGGTGTGGTCTGTCTTTGGTGTATTAGACCTTTGTCGGATCTCGATTTCGGGTTTATGCTCCAGGAGCAAGGCACAGTGTCTCAGGCGGCACCCCTGGAGTCTCGAACGCCTGTACTCATCGGCATAGCGCCAGTCGGGCGCTGCTCTTCTTGTATTAGAAGCCTAAATCGTCGATAGGTGCGGTGTCACGGAAGTGTCTGGACGGTCCTCACTTGCGGTGTGGTTCCCAGCTGCGTGAGCAGCTCGGCTCTCTGGCCATCCGTTTTCAGGGCGCGGGCCTTCTGCCCCGCATCGTTACGCTCTTAGGTCTTGAAGCCCCGCTTTCTGCACGTACATCTTCGCAGTTTGGCGAGTCACTTCTTGTCACGGGTCGTGACGTTCTGCCTGTTCTCCGGGGTTTCCGTCGAGGCCCCTCACTTCACCATTACGGTCTCGCTCATCATTTTGCTCGATGACGTCTTTGGTCGAGGTGTCATCATTCTCGGCGAGAGGTTTTTTTTTTCTCATCTGTGAGGTACATTGTAGGATTTTGTGTAGCATCAGTCTGTCCATCTGTGTGTTTGTGTGGCTCGGAGCTGCCCTGCCCGGGGGTGTCGAGTCAGGGGTAGGTGGGATGGCAGTAAGAGTGTGTCCTTAACCCAGTGTTCTGGCTAGGCTGTTGGGGCCAAGGTGGTACAGTCACCTGGGATCGAGTAGCCATCGGCGGGTTGCGTGGGCAGCTTTTTTTGGGGCGCAGCAGAGCTATGAGGGAGAGTCTGTTCAGCAGTATCGACGGAGATTGCCTCTCCAAGGTATTGAGGCTGCTTTGTGTGGAGTTTAAGATTAGTGGGCTTTGATTCTGGCAGGCTGTAGTTGGGCTGTAGATGACACTCGTCAATGGGAACACTTGTCATTATGAAGCTATCTCTCTGTCTCCAGGTGACTTCTTTGATATTGTTTTTTCAGGCGCAGGGGGACGCGTTGTGCGGGGCGATGTAGGAGAGCCGAGCGGAGCTCTGTCAGAAGGTGGGTAGGTGTGTGGCCTCTTAGAGGGAAGCTGTGAGCGGTGGCTCTGTGATGACTACATCAGGGTATTTTTCTGTTTCAGTTGGAAGCTTGAAGCAAGGAGCACTGTGGGATACAGGCACCAGAGCTGATTCAGTGCAGGTAAGATGAGTGATTGGGTACCGGTTAGTTGTCTGGGTGTTGTATGGCCAGTGAAGTGATAAGCGACTGGTGGTGTTTGGGTTTTACAGGTGGCACGCAAGGGTGAAGGCGGTGATGCAAAGCGGTAGCGGATGCGCCGGCGAGTTGTCACGTGGAAGGGGCGGGAGATGAGAATCGGTGGCCCGGGGCTACGGTTGTGGGCAGCGTCTCAGCACTTGCTGTATCTCTTGGATTTTTGCAGGTGCCGCACGCAGGCTCGGTGGGGTGCTGCCGCGTGCTGACGAGCCGTAGGAGCAGGTGAGGGGGTTGTGGGCAGGGTAGGCGTCTCGTAGCAAAGTATTCTGTGGTAGCTCAGTGAAGCATTTCCCTTTGGATTTGCAGGTACTGTGCAGGCTGCATTTGGAATGGGAGGAGAATTTTAGGTGAGCTGTGTTGAGAGGAGGCGCCTGGGGCTGGTGAGTTATTTAAGTGCAATTGTAATTTTGTGACTCTTAAGCGCTCCAAACAATGAGCGCCACAGAATGTGACTGGCGTTAGTGGAGACCAGGTGAGCAGAATGCCACAGCGCATCTCAGCTGGGGATGGCGCAGGAACACTGCGTGTTGACTGATGACGCCGTTGTCTGTAGATTCACGTGTGTTTTTGTTGTGTGACTAACTTTTATTTTTTTCGCAGATGATGAAGAGAAACGGGGTGAATGCAGGATCAATCCACTTGGCTGCCTGTGGTGTTTTTCTTGTTGAGGATGGCTTCAGAACCATCGCTCTTTGAAAGCTGATGAAATGTCAGTGAAAACTGTTCAGGGGAGGGAGGGGACAACTTTGGGAGTCGCAGGGACGGCTTTTAAAGTTAACGTAGGGCAGAGGGCTGTCGCGGAGCAGTCACCTTTGGACAGGTAAAGGGAGTGGGTTACTCTTCAGTCCGACAGTAGCGTGTGCCGGGCAGGGCGGTTCCAGCCTGTGTCTGTGGTGTCATCGGTGTGGTCTGTCTTTGGTGTATTAGACCTTTGTCGGATCTCGATTTCGGGTTTAAGCTCCAGGAGCAAGGCACGGTGCCTCAGGCGGCATCCCTGGAGTCTCGAACGCCTGTACTCATCGGCATAGCGCCAGTCGGGCGCTGCTCTTCTTGTATTAGAAGCCTAAATCGTCGATAGGTGCGGTGTCACGGAAGTGTCTGGACGGTCCTCATTTGCAACGCGGTTCCCAGCTGCGTGAGCAGCTCTGTTCTCTGGCCATCCGTTTGCAGGGCGCGGGCCTTCTGCCCCGCATCGTTATGCTCTTAGGTCTTGAAGCCCGGTTTTCCGCATGTACTTCTCAGTTTTGCGAGTCACTTCTTGTCACGGGTTGTGACGTTCTGCACATTCTCTGGGGTTTCCGTCGAGGCCCCTCACTTCACCATTATGGTCTCGCTCATCATTTTGCTCCATGATGTCTTTGGTCGAGGTGTCGTCATTCTCGCTGAGAGTTTTCTCTCATCTGTGAGGTACATTGTAGGATTTTGTGTAGCGTCAGTCTGTCTGTGTGTTTGTGTGGCTCGGAGCCGCCCTGCCCAGGGGTGTCGAGTCAGGGGTAGGTGGGATAGGTGTAAGAATCTATGGTTAACATGTTGCTGTGTCCAGGCTGTTGGGGCCAAGGTGGTACAGTCATCTGGGATCGCGCAGCCATCAGCAGCCTCTATGGACAGCTCTTCCATTAGTGGTTTTTAAGATGAGCAGCACCACGTTGGAAATGATGGTCAGCAGTAGTGCAGGAGTCTGCACCTCAAAGACAGAAGAGGCTGCTTTGTATGGCCCTTTGAGTAGGGGGTGTGTGTGTGTGTGTGGTTTGTGTGTGTGTGTGTGTTTTTTTTTTTTTTTTTTTTTATGGCAGGCTGTAGTTGGAGTCTAGATAGTATTTGTAGATGGGAATGTGACCGTCGGAATGAGTATGCCATCGCTTCCCATCCAGGTGACTCGTTTGATGTTGTTTTTCAGATGCAGAGGGACAAGCTGTGCAGGACGATGTAGCAGAGCCGAGTGGAGCACTATAAGAAGGCGGGTCGACATGTGCGGCATTAGAGGGAAGATGTGACCGGTGGCTCTATGACAGCATTTATGGTATCATGGTTTTGTGTGTGGTTTTTTTTTTTTTTTTTTTTTTAATTTGAATCCTTGAAGCGATGAGCTGACTCAGTGCCTGACTCTGTCCAGGTGACCGGCGATTGGCGGGCTGAAGTATCAGTCGTTTTTCAGGCCGGTCAAGTTGTAAGTAGCCCGTGCCGTTTGTGTTTTACAGGTGGGGCGTAAGACCCAGGGCGGCAACCCAAGCTGACGGAGGATGGGCCGGAAAGCTGTCAAGGTAAAGAAGCGGGAGATGGGAGTTGTTATCCACAGCCTAAAGTTTCAGACTGTATCTCAGCACGTGCTGCTCTGCTTGTGTTTTTGCAGGTGCCGCACACAGGCTTAGATGGACGATGCCACAAGTCGATGAGCGGTTTGAGCCGGCGAGGCCCTCGCGGGCCCCTTTAGCAGCTAATAGCAAAGTATCACGTGTCAGCTCAGTGAAGCGTTTCTCCCTTTTACTTTGCAGGCACCGCCTTTGGGAGCGGATGAGGGTTTGAGGCGAGCCAGGTAGTCGAGAGGAGGTGCACGGGGTCGGTGACTTCTTGCGAGCGCAATGGTAATTTTGAGTCTCTCGGTCTTTTAGGTGCCACAAACGATGACCATCTGCACGGGAGAAGAAACAGAAGGATGTCAAGGAGGATTCTAAACCTGCTTAAGTGACTCGGAGCTCGGGTGTGGAAGAACACATATACCATACGAATAGTTATTTAGTCTCGTGTGCTTGACAGGCAGACCATCTGCGTTTTGATAACACAGGCCTGCGAGAGACTCGGAAGCACCGTGTTGGACAAGCTTGAGATTCCTGCCCCCCCCTGTGGGAAAGGGCAAAGCGCGGCAGTGAACTTTGGCCACACAATCCCCAATATACAGGTGCAAACAGCACATTTGGTGATCCTCGAGCACAGACAGATCGGTGCCTGGATCTGCGCTCGTGTGCCTCTGCCCGGGCCCCCCTTTGGGAATTCCCGGCTGGCGATGTAATGACAAAAAACTTACTCGTCGCACTTCATCTGTGGTTTTGTGCCTCTTCCTGCGCCCCGCCCGTGTTGGCTCACACGCAGCCGCAGCATTCGACTTTGGAGTTGACACGGAGCAGGTAAGCAGAAACGCAGCGGCGCTTCTGAGGAGGGGCGTGTTGCGGTAAAGGTCCGTGTTGACTGATGCGATGCCGACTGACGGCACCGTTGTGTGCGGTTTGGGTGTTTCTTTAAAGGTGACAAAGAGGAGCCTGGTGACAGCAGGGTGAATCCTGTCGGCGGATTGTGGTTTTCCTTGTTGCGAATGGATTAAGCCTCCCGGCCCTCTGAAAGATAAGTTGAGGGAGCGGCACCGCGGTGGGGTCGGGGGAAGGTGGGGACGAGGTCGGCAATTGCAGGGACAGGTTTTAAAGGTAGCGTAGGGCAGAGGGCTGTCCAGGAGCGGTCCCCTTTGGGCAGGTAAAGGGGGAGCAGGTTACTCCTCAGCACAACGCTAGCATGTGCCGGGCAGGGCGGTTCCAGCCTGTGTCTGTTGTTGTATAGTCTGTGTGATATGTCTTATGTGTTGTAGAGCTTCCTCAATTCTTAATGTCCTCGTTGCTCTTTGCACAAGGAGCACGACACGTGCCTCAGGCGCAGCCTGTGGGGTTCAATTGCCAGTACTCATCAGCATGGTGCCAATCGGGCGCTGCTTTTCTTGCCTTATGAGCTTAAAGCGTGGATCGGTCTTGATGGGAAGACTCTTCGGTCGGTCTGCTTTTGCAGCATCATTCCCGGCTGCACAAGCAGCTCTGCTCTATACCCATCCATTTTCAGGGACCGCGTGTCGTTCCCTTCATCCTTATGTTTGTAGGTGTTGAAGCCGGGTTTCGTGCACCTACATCATCTCAGTTTTGAGAGTCGTTTCTCGTCACAGGCCCTGACGTCCTACTCTTTTTTTGTTTTGGTTTGGTTTTTTGGGGTGTTTCCCAGAGCCTCCTCGCGTCACTGTTGCGGTCTCGCAGGTCTTCTTGCCCGACAGTGACTTCCATCCCGGCATCATTCCTCTCTCTGAGAGTTTTCTCTCATCTTTGAGGCACATTGTTTGTAGTGTTCTGTGTAGTATCTGTGCATGTCTGTGTGGCTCGGAGTCACCCTGCCCAGGGGTGTAGAGTCGGGGGTAGGTGGGATAGCTGTAAGAGTTTACGGTTAATATGTTGGTGTGTCGAGGCAAAGGCGGTAAGGTCATTTCGGACTGAGCGGCCGTCAGTGGGTTTTGAGAACAGGTTTTTCATTAACGCTTTATGGGGAAGGGCAGAGCTCTGCAGGAAGGGCCATTCAGCAGTAGGTCCGGAGACTGCATCTCAAAGACGCAAAGGCTGCTATGTGTGGGGCTTGAAGTCTGTGGGTGGTGTTTCTGGTGAGCCGCCAGATGGCCTCCACATGAGGTTTCTAAATAGGAACAAGACTTTAGGGTTATGAAGCTACCTCTCTGCGTCCAGCTGATCGTTGATGTTGTTTTTTCAGACGTAGAGGGACCAGCTCCGCAGGGTGACGCAGCCAAGCAGAGTACCGTGAGAAGGTGGGTCATCGTTTCTGGTATTAGAGGGAAGATGTGACCGCTGCCTCTGTAACTGCAGTTACACTTGGTTGTTTTGTTGTTTTTCCACGGTTTGAATTCTTGAATCCGTTAGGTGCCAGAAACAATGACGGTCCCAGCATCTGACTCCGGAATCTGTGCAGAGCAGGTGAGCGGAACGCCACGGCGTGTCCAAGGCGGGGGCTGTCACAGGAAAAGTCTATGTTGACCGACACGATGCTTCGCAACGGCACTGTTGCGTGTGCATCTTTGTTTGTTTTTGCAGGCGCTGAAGAAGAATCCATCGCCTGCAAGATTAACGCCGTTTGCCAATCGGGGTTTTATTCGTCAAGGATGGCTTTGGAGCCCGGGCCCTCTGAAAGCTCAGCGGAGGGACTCGCGGCGGAGATCGTTTGGGGAGGGAGGGGACAGGGTCAGCAACCGGAGAGATGGGTTTTAAAGTTAGCGTAGGGCAGAGGGCTGTCCCTGAGCGGTCCCCTTTAGGCAGGTAAAGGGAGGGGGTTACTCTTCTGCGTGACGGTAGTGTGCACCAGTCAGGGTGGTTCCGGCTCGTGTCTGTCATCATGTAGTTTGCACGGCCTGTCTTCTGTATCTTGCGTAATACCTTCCTCCGGTCTCGAAGTCTCCATAGCTCTTTTTTGATCAGCAGGCATCTCACTAGCCCTCCAGAGTGGCTAGAGAGCATCACCTCATCAGTGTAGTGCCTGTCGAGCCTTTCTCATCTCGATAGTCTACTTTAAAGCGTCCTTCAATCCAGCGTGTATTATGTTTCGAATCTTTCCGATTGGTCTCCACTTGCGGCGGCAAGCCAGGCGGCACATGCGGCTCTGTTGAGATTCCCGTTTCCACAGAGTAGTCTTGTGGGGTTTCATTCCCGTGTCTTTAAGAAGTTCAGGTCTTAAAGCCTGCCTTCTCATGCATCCACCGTGATGAGTTTGACGGTCGCTTTCTGTCAGGGGTGGCAGCTGTCGCCTCTCTTGCAGGGCCGCTATAAGGCATTTGCATCATTGTGGCACCGTAGGGCTTCTGTGCTGGCATCATTGACCATACGTGAGTTGTTCTCACCCACAGTCTTACAGCATCTCACGGTCACTCTTGCGGCCTCTGCACGCGCCACGGGTCCGTGTCTGCCACCTGCGATCGGAGCTTCAAGCACACCTAGCGTCACGGATGTATCTGGAGGGTCACGTTCAGGGAGGTGATCTGGCCCGGAAGGAGCGCTCTGCTCTGGTACTTCCCGGTTCCATAGAGATGTGCTACGGCATCTCATCCGCCTGTCTTTCTGAGGTAGGGTCCTAAAGCCAAGCTTCTCAGGCATGTGTCGTTCTAGAGTTGCATTGTATCGCAGCATTCTAGTTTTGACTGCCATCCGAGACCGCCTCGCCATGCAGAACTTACTTTTTCTTTTGCTTTGTAAAGCTATGTATTTAGCTATGCGTCACATTGTACCGCCCTGTAATTGTCTCAACTGCCTTCAGAGACCGTCTCGCAGCGTAACTCCCCATCTTGCGTTTTGTGTCGGACCGTTCTGTATTTGAATGGGTACGGCATTATTAGGCTCTATCGGTTTTGCATCATACTGCCCTGTAATAGTCTCAACCTCCAACTGAGACCGTTTCACACTGTAACGGCCCGTATTGCGTTTTGTCTCACATCGTGCCACTCCGTAACTATCTCGACCGCCACGTGAGACCATCTCGCTTCATACCGCCCCCTACTGTTTTTTTTTGTATCAGATCATTCTGTACCGGAGTGCACGTTGCGTTGTTTGGTGTTGTATTGGCTTTGCATTGTATAGCTCTGTAACAGTGTCGACTGCCATTTGAGACCATCTTGTATCATATCACTCCGTATCGCATCGTGTCTCACATCGTATAACTTTGTAATGGTCTCGACTGACATCGGAGACGGTTTTGCATTGTACGACCCTGATTTTCCTTTTTTTTTTTTTTTATAATTGCATCATTGCCTATTTGAATGCCTATTGCACTGTCCCTCTCTGTAGTGGTTGTGCATTGTATTCCTCTGTAATAGTCTAGACTGACATTGGACACCATCTCATATTGCGTAGTCTACTTTGTATTGCATTGTGACGCTCCGTAACCATCTTGCCTGCCAGCAGAGACGATCTGGCTTTGTGCCACCCCGTATCTGTGTGTTTGAATGTGTATTGTATTGTTCTTCTAACTATCGGTTTTGCATTGTACTACCCTGAAATTGTCTCGACCACCATCCGAGAGGGTCTTGCATCGTACCACCCCCTATTGCGGTTTTGTTATTGGAGCGTTCTGTATTTGACTGCCTAGTGCCTTGTTTGGCTCTGTATTGGATTTGCCTCGTCTGGGTCTGCATCGGTGTCTACCACCATCCAAGAGCGTCACGCATCGTATTGCCTCATATCGGCGTTTGCCTTTTGTTGGCACCCCTCCGTAGTCATCTGGATCGCCGCCAGAGATCATCTCGCATCGTACCACCCCATAACTATCTCAACTGCTGTCAGAGATGGACCTGCATCGTATCACCCTGTATCGTATTTCATCTCGATGGCGCTCTAAGGGCACGTCAAGTTGTTAGACTGGTGTGTACATGACACAGCTCTATCTTTGTATGTATCATACGGTATTGCGTAGGCAGCGTAGATGGTTAAAGGGTCTCTGTCTCTCTGCACGTCACCGGGAACGGAGCGAATGACAACCACATTGCGAGGTAAGATAAGGTAAGGTAGTAATGCATTTGGGGTATTGATGCAGTTGTTGTAGGTAACTTGCAGTAAGCGTGCAGAAAGAGCAGGGGTGTAGAGCAGCGTGACGGGGCTCTGAGCAGTCAGCGATTTGCAGGCTCGTAGGGCAAATAAATCCCCTGGCTGGGGTTTTTGTATTCCAGTTTTTTTTTTTCCTTCCCCTGGCTGTTTTTTTTTCCTCCCATGCTGGCTGCTCTGCAAGGTGACATTCATCGCCAAAGTTTGGGCGGAGGGCAGGCACAGGCTGGGGTTTTTGCAGGCAGGGTCACTTACGCTCCTGGATTTGGAGTTCATGGGGCACATTGTCCCAAGCCCACAATGTCCTTTGGTTGATTAATAGTTACAGGTGCGGACAACAACATTTGGCATTTAAAGTGTCGTTTGCTTTCATCCCACTCCCGTTTGTTTCGCCGTGCATTTGGCCGGGTACAGGGGCATGCATGACTCGGGGGCAGAGCGTGTGTGTGAGCACGCAGATGTCAGATGGAAGCTGTGCATGGTGGAACACGGCTGGGCGGTGTTGATCTCGTGCGTATCTGACTCAGAACGTTAATAGAGACGTGCATGCCTGAGAGTCATTGGTGACGGGTTGTGCGCAACAAGAGCGCCTTTGAGCCCCAGTTTGTGGGTGTTAGGTGCTGTAGCAGTTTCACTACAGCATACTCAGAAGGATAACTGAAGTTAGACACATGAAATAGACAAACTAGGAAAGGGTGTGCCCCGCGGCCTTCAAAGAGATGTTAATATAGTAAATGGGATTGCCTGTACGCATGCCCTTTCCTAGTTCCAGGTCACACTTACTATTTGTAGGGTTTTCCTATATACAGACATGCCTGAGCACTGGACCACCTGTACACTAATTGCCCACCCAATTACCTCATTAAATAATTAGCACCTCATTAGGCAAATGAAACAATTAATTATACACATGAGGGATTTTCCACTTTCTGGCCTCCACTTTCCGGCCGCCGACCTCCACTTTCCGGCCTCGGACCTCCATTTTCCGGCCTCCGGCCTCCATTTTCCGGCCTCCACTTTCTGGCCTCCACTTTCCGGCCGCCGGCCTCCACTTTCCGGCCTCCAGCCTCCACTTTCTGTCCTCCATTTTCCGGCCTCCACTTTCTGGCCTCCGGCCTCCACTTTCCAGCCTCCACTTTCCGGCCTCCACTTTCCGGCCTCCGGCCTCCACTTTCCGGCCTCCACTTTCCGGCCTCGGGCCTCCACTTTCCGGCCTCCGGCCTCCACTTTCCGGCCTCCACTTTCCGGCCTCCACTTTCCGGCCTCCACTTTCTGGCCTCCACTTTCCGGCCTCCAGCCTCCACTTTCCAGCCTCCACTTTCCAGCCTCCACTTTCCGGCCTCCGGCCTCCACTTTCTGGCCTCCAATTTCCGGCCTCGGGCCTCCACTTTCCGGCCTCCACTTTCCGGCCTCCACTTTCCAGTCTCCACTTTCCGGCCTCCAGCCTCCACTTTCCGGCCTCCATTTTCCGGCCTCCACTTTCCGGCCTCCGGCCTCCACTTTCCGGCCTCCACTTTCTGGCCTCGGGCCTCCACTTTCCGGCCTCCATTTTCCGGCCTCCACTTTCCAGCCTCCACTTTCCGGCCTCCACTTTCCGGCCTCCACTTTCCGGCCTCCAGCCTCCATTTTCCGGCCTCCATTTTCCGGCCTCCACTTTCCGGCCTCCGCTTTCCGGCCTCCAGCCTCCACTTTCCGGCCTCCACTTTCCGGCCTCCACTTTCCAGCCTCCATTTTCCGGCCTCCACTTTCCGGCCTCCAGCCTCCATTTTCCGGCCTCCACTTTCCGGCCTCCACTTTCCGGCCTCCAGCCTCCACTTTCCGGCCTCCACTTTCCAGCCTCCACTTTCCGGCCTCCACTTTCCGGCCTCCAGCCTCCATTTTCCGGCCTCCACTTTCCGGCCTCCACTTTCCGGCCTCCAGCCTCCACTTTCCGGCCTCCACTTTCCAGCCTCCATTTTCCGGCCTCCACTTTCCGGCCTCCAGCCTCCATTTTCCGGCCTCCACTTTCCGGCCTCCAGCCTCCACTTTCCGGCCTCCATTTTCAGGCTTCCACTTTCCGGCCTCCACTTTCCGGCCTCCGGCCTCCAGTTTCCGGCCTCGATTTTCCGGCCTCCAGCCTCCACTTTCCAGCCTCCGGCCTCCACCCTCCACTTTCCTCCTCCCCCCTTTTCCTCTCCCCCCCCCTTTCCCCTCCCTCCCCCCTTTCCCCTCCCTCCTCCCCCCCCTTCCCCTCCCTCCTCCCCCCCCTCCTCCCCCCTTTCCCTCCCTCCTCTCCCCCCCCCCCTCCTCCCCCCCTCTCCCTCCCTCCCCCCCCTCTCCCTCCTCTCCCCCCTTCCTCCCCCCTCCTCTCCCCTCCCTCCTCCCCCCCCTCTCCCCCCTCCTCCCCCCCCTCCCCTCCCC